>NC_143012.1:124492433-125757766 GCF_055824585.1 Amblyomma mixtum | reverse complement strand
CCATTAGTAGTGGCGCAGAAATTGCGCGGGTGGGATCTGGGTGTCTCAAGGGGACGCGAATGCCAGGGCTTTGCCATGTGTCTTGACTGCTGATGGCGCCGGATGCAACCAAAACTTTGACTGTCTTCTACAGCGTGACCTGGGTGAACAGTAAAGGGTTCACCGATGCGTTGGTCACGGTAACACCGTGCCCTCTGAAGCCTTGTTCGCCGAGGTGCTCCTTATATTCCATTAGTAGTGGCGCAGAAATTGCGCGGGTGGGATCTGGATGTCTCAAGGGGACGCGAATGCCAGGCCTTTGCCATGTGTCTTGACTGCTGATGGTGCCGGATGCAACCAAAACTTTGACTGTCTTCTACAGCGTGACCTGGGTGAACAGTAAAGGGTTCAACTATGCGTTGGTCACGGTAACACCGCGCCCTCTGAAGCCTTGTTCGCCGAGGTGCTCCTTATATTCCATTAGTAGTGGCGCAGAAATTGCGCGGGTGGGATCTGGGTGTCTCAAGGGGACGCGAATGCCAGGGCTTTGCCATGTGTCTTGACTGCTGATGGCGCCGGATGCAACCAAAAATTAGACTGCCTTCTACAGCGTGACCTGGGTGAACAGTAAAGGGTTCACCGATGCGTTGGTCACGGTAACACCGTGCCCTCTGATGCCTTGTTCGCCGAGTTGCTCCTTATATTCAATTAGTAGTGGCGCAGAAATTGCGCGGTTGGGATCCGGGTGTCTCAAGGGGACGCGAATGCCAGGCCTTTGCCATGTGTCTTGACTGCTGATGGTGCCGGATGCAACCAAAAATTTGAGTGTCTTCTACAGCGTGACCTGAGTGAACAGTAATGGGTTCATCGATGCGTTGGTCATGGTAACACCGTGCCCTCTGAAGCCTTGTTCGCCGAGGTGCTCCTTATATTCCATTAGTAGTGGCGCAGAAATTGCGCGGGTGGGATCTTGGTGTCTCAAGGGGACGCGAATGCCAGGCCTTTGCCATGTGTCTTGACTGCTGATGGTGCCGGATGCAACCAAAAATTTGACTGTCTTCTAGAGCGTGACCTGGATGAACAGTAAAGGGTTCACCAAGCGTTGGTCACGGTAACACCGTGCCCTCTGAAGCCTTGTTCGCCGGGGTGCTCCTTATATTCCATTAGTAGTGGCGCAGAAATTGCGCGGGTGGGATCTGGGTGTCTCAAGGGGACGCGAATGCCAGGGCTTTGCCATGTGTCTTGACTGCTGATGGTGCCGGATGCAACCAAAAATTTGACTGTCTTCTACAGCGTGGCCTGGGTGAACACTGAAGGGTTCACGGATGCGTTGGTCACGGTAACACCGTGCCCTCTGAAGCCTTGTTCGCCGAGGTGCTCCTTATATTCCATTAGTAGTGGCGCAGAAATTGCGCGGTTGGGATGCGCGTGTCTCAAGGGGACGCGAATGCCAGGCCTTTGCCATGTGTCTTGACTGCTGATGGCGCCGGATGCAATCAAAAATTTGACTGTCTTCTAGAGCTTGACCTGGATGAACAGTAAACGGTTCACCAAGCGTTGGTCATGGTAACACCGTGCACTCTGAAGCCTTGTTCGCCGAGGTGCTGTTTATATTCCATTATTAGTGGCGCAGAAATTGCGCGGGTGGGATCTGGTTGTCTCAAGGGGACGCGAATGCCAGGCCTTTGCCATGTGTCTTGACTGCTGATGGCGCCGGATGCAACCAAAAATTTGACTGTCTTCTATGGCGTGACCTGGGTGAACAGTAAGGGTTCACCGTTGCGTTGGTCACGGTAACACCGTGCCCTCTGAAGCCTTGTTCGCCGAGGTGCTCCTTATATTCCATTAGTAGTGGCGCAGAAATTGCGCGGTTGGGATTTGGGTGTCTCAAGGGGACGCGAATGCTAGGGCTTTGCCATGTGGCTTGACTGCTGATGGCGCCGGATGCAACCAAAAATTTGACTGTCTTCTACAGCGTGACCTGGGTGAACAGTAAAGGGTTCACCGATGCGTTGGTCACGGTAACACCGTGCCCTCTGAAGCCTTGTTCGCCGAGGTGCTCCTTATATTCCATTAGTAGTGGCGCAGAAATTGCGTGGGTGGGATCTGGGTGTCTGAAGGGGACGCGAATACCAGGGCTTTGCCATGTGTCTTGACTGCTGATGGCGCCGGATGCAACCAAAAATTTGACTGCCTTCTACAGCGTGACCTGGGTGAACAGTAAAGGGTTCACCGATGCGTTGGTCACGGTAACACCGTGCCCTCTGATGCCTTGTTCGCCGAGGTGCTCCTTATATTCCATTAGTAGTGGCGCAGACATTGCGCGGTTGGGATCCGGGTGTCTCAAGGGGACGCGAATGCCAGGTCTTTGCCATGTGTCTTGAATGCTGATGGTGCCGGGTGCAACCAAAAATTTGACTGTCTTCTACAGCGTGACCTGGGTGAACAGTAAAGGGTTCACCGATGCGTTGGTCACGGTAACACCGTGCCCTCTGAAGCCTTGTTCGCCGAGTTGCTCCTTATATTCCATTATTAGTGGCGCAGAAATTGCGCGGTTGGGATCCGGGTGTCTCAAGAGGACGCGAATGCCAGGCCTTTGCCATGTGTCTTGACTGGTGATGGTGCCGGGTGCAACTAAAAATTTGACTGTCTTCTACAGCGTGACCTGGGTGAAACGTAAAGGGTTCACCGATACCGATGGGTTGGTCACGGTAACACCGTGCCCTCTGAAGCCTTGTTCGCCGAGGTGCTCCTTATATTCCATTAGTAGTGGCGCAGAAATTGCGCGGTTGGGATCCGGGTGTCTCAAGGGGACGCGAATGCCAGGCCTTTGCCATGTGTCTTGACTGCTGATGGCGCCGGATGCAACCAAAAATTTGGCTGCCTTCTACAGCGTGACCTGGGTGAACAGTAAAGGGTTCACCAAGCGTTGGTCACGGTAACACCGTGCCCTCTGAAGCCTTGTTCGCCGAGGTGCTCCTTATATTCCATTAGTAGTGGCGCAGAAATTGCGCGGGTGGGATCTGGGTGTCTCAAGGGGATGCGAATGCCAGGGCTTTGCCATGTGTCTTGACTGCTGATGGCGCCGGATGCAACCAAAACTTTGACTGTCTTCTACAGCGTGAACTGGGTGAACAGTAAAGGGTTCACCGATGCGTTGGTCACGGTAACACCGTGCCCTCTGAAGTTTGTTCCCCGAGGTGCTCCTTATATTCCGTTAGTAGTGGCGCAGAAATTGCGCGGTTGGGATCCGGGTGTCTCAAGGGGACGCGAATGCCAGGCTTTGCCATGTGTCTTGACTGCTGATGGTGCCGGATGCAACCACAAATTTGACTGTCTTCTACAGCGTGACCTGGCTGAACAGTAAAGGGTTCACCGATGCGTTGGTCACGGTAACACCGTGCCCTCTGAAGCCTTGTTCGCCGAGGTGCTCCTTATATTCCATTAGTAGTGGCGCAGAAATTGCGCGGGTGGGATCTGGGTGTCTCAAGGGGACGCGAATGCCAGGGCTTTGCCATGTGTCTTGACTGCTGATGGCGCCGGATGCAACCAAAACTTTGACTGTCTTCTACAGCGTGGCCTGGGTGAACAGTAAAGGGTTCACCGATGCGTTGGTCACGGTAACACCGTGCCCTCTGAAGCCTTGTTCGCCGAGGTGCTCCTTATATTCCATTAGTAGTGGCGCAGAAATTGCGCGGGTGGGATCTGGATGTCTCAAGGGGACGCGAATGCCAGGCCTTTGCCATGTGTCTTGACTGCTGATGGTGCCGGATGCAACCAAAACTTTGACTGTCTTCTACAGCGTGACCTGGGTGAACAGTAAAGGGTTCAACTATGCGTTGGTCACGGTAACACCGCGCCCTCTGAAGCCTTGTTCGCCGAGGTGCTCCTTATATTCCATTAGTAGTGGCGCAGAAATTGCGCGGTTGGGATCCGCGTGTCTCAAGGGGACGCGAATGCCAGGCCTTTGCCATGTGTCTTGAATGCTGATGGCGCCGGATGCAACCAAAAATTTGACTGTCTTCTACAGCGTGACCTGGGTGAACAGTAAAGGGTTCACCGATGCGTTGGTCACGGTAACACCGTGCCCTCTGAAGCCTTGTTCGCCGAGGTGCTCCTTATATTCCATTAGTAGTGGCGCAGAAATTGCGTGGGTGGGATCTGGGTGTCTCAAGGGGACGCGAATACCAGGGCTTTGCCATGTGTCTTGACTGCTGATGGCGCCGGATGCAACCAAAAATTAGACTGCCTTCTACAGCGTGACCTGGGTGAACAGTAAAGGGTTCACCGATGCGTTGGTCACGGTAACACCGTGCCCTCTGATGCCTTGTTCGCCGAGTTGCTCCTTATATTCAATTAGTAGTGGCGCAGAAATTGCGCGGTTGGGATCCGGGTGTCTCAAGGGGACGCGAATGCCAGGCCTTTGCCATGTGTCTTGACTGCTGATGGTGCCGGATGCAACCAAAAATTTGAGTGTCTTCTACAGCGTGACCTGAGTGAACAGTAATGGGTTCATCGATGCGTTGGTCATGGTAACACCGTGCCCTCTGAAGCCTTGTTCGCCGAGGTGCTCCTTATATTCCATTAGTAGTGGCGCAGAAATTGCGCGGGTGGGATCTTGGTGTCTCAAGGGGACGCGAATGCCAGGCCTTTGCCATGTGTCTTGACTGCTGATGGTGCCGGATGCAACCAAAAATTTGACTGTCTTCTAGAGCGTGACCTGGATGAACAGTAAAGGGTTCACCAAGCGTTGGTCACGGTAACACCGTGCCCTCTGAAGCCTTGTTCGCCGGGGTGCTCCTTATATTCCATTAGTAGTGGCGCAGAAATTGCGCGGGTGGGATCTGGGTGTCTCAAGGGGACGCGAATGCCAGGGCTTTGCCATGTGTCTTGACTGCTGATGGTGCCGGATGCAACCAAAAATTTGACTGTCTTCTACAGCGTGGCCTGGGTGAACACTGAAGGGTTCACGGATGCGTTGGTCACGGTAACACCGTGCCCTCTGAAGCCTTGTTCGCCGAGGTGCTCCTTATATTCCATTAGTAGTGGCGCAGAAATTGCGCGGTTGGGATGCGCGTGTCTCAAGGGGACGCGAATGCCAGGCCTTTGCCATGTGTCTTGACTGCTGATGGCGCCGGATGCAATCAAAAATTTGACTGTCTTCTAGAGCTTGACCTGGATGAACAGTAAACGGTTCACCAAGCGTTGGTCATGGTAACACCGTGCACTCTGAAGCCTTGTTCGCCGAGGTGCTGTTTATATTCCATTATTAGTGGCGCAGAAATTGCGCGGGTGGGATCTGGTTGTCTCAAGGGGACGCGAATGCCAGGCCTTTGCCATGTGTCTTGACTGCTGATGGCGCCGGATGCAACCAAAAATTTGACTGTCTTCTACGGCGTGACCTGGGTGAACAGTAAGGGTTCACCGTTGCGTTGGTCACGGTAACACCGTGCCCTCTGAAGCCTTGTTCGCCGAGGTGCTCCTTATATTCCATTAGTAGTGGCGCAGAAATTGCGCGGTTGGGATTTGGGTGTCTCAAGGGGACGCGAATGCTAGGGCTTTGCCATGTGGCTTGACTGCTGATGGCGCCGGATGCAACCAAAAATTTGACTGTCTTCTACAGCGTGACCTGGGTGAACTGTAAAGGGTTCACCGATGCGTTGGTCACGGTAACACCGTGCCCTCTGAAGCCTTGTTCGCCGAGGTGCTCCTTATATTCCATTAGTAGTGGCGCAGAAATTGCGTGGGTGGGATCTGGGTGTCTGAAGGGGACGCGAATACCAGGGCTTTGCCATGTGTCTTGACTGCTGATGGCGCCGGATGCAACCAAAAATTTGACTGCCTTCTACAGCGTGACCTGGGTGAACAGTAAAGGGTTCACCGATGCGTTGGTCACGGTAACACCGTGCCCTCTGATGCCTTGTTCGCCGAGTTGCTCCTTATATTCAATTAGTAGTGGCGCAGAAATTGCGCGGTTGGGATCCGGGTGTCTCAAGGGGACGCGAATGCCAGGCCTTTGCCATGTGTCTTGACTGCTGATGGTGCCGGATGCAACCAAAAATTTGAGTGTCTTCTACAGCGTGACCTGAGTGAACAGTAATGGGTTCATCGATGCGTTGGTCATGGTAACACCGTGCCCTCTGAAGCCTTGTTCGCCGAGGTGCTCCTTATATTCCATTAGTAGTGGCGCAGAAATTGCGCGGGTGGGATCTTGGTGTCTCAAGGGGACGCGAATGCCAGGCCTTTGCCATGTGTCTTGACTGCTGATGGTGCCGGATGCAACCAAAAATTTGACTGTCTTCTAGAGCATGACCTGGATGAACAGTAAAGGGTTCACCAAGCGTTGGTCACGGTAACACCGTGCCCTCTGAAGCCTTGTTCGCCGGGGTGCTCCTTATATTCCATTAGTAGTGGCGCAGAAATTGCGCGGGTGGGATCTGGGTGTCTCAAGGGGACGCGAATGCCAGGGCTTTGCCATGTGTCTTGACTGCTGATGGTGCCGGATGCAACCAAAAATTTGACTGTCTTCTACAGCGTGGCCTGGGTGAACACTGAAGGGTTCACGGATGCGTTGGTCACGGTAACACCGTGCCCTCTGAAGCCTTGTTCGCCGAGGTGCTCCTTATATTCCATTAGTAGTGGCGCAGAAATTGCGCGGTTGGGATGCGCGTGTCTCAAGGGGACGCGAATGCCAGGCCTTTGCCATGTGTCTTGACTGCTGATGGCGCCGGATGCAATCAAAAATTTGACTGTCTTCTAGAGCTTGACCTGGATGAACAGTAAACGGTTCACCAAGCGTTGGTCATGGAAACACCGTGCACTCTGAAGCCTTGTTCGCCGAGGTGCTGTTTATATTCCATTATTAGTGGCGCAGAAATTGCGCGGGTGGGATCTGGTTGTCTCAAGGGGACGCGAATGCCAGGCCTTTGCCATGTGTCTTGACTGCTGATGGCGCCGGATGCAACCAAAAATTTGACTGTCTTCTACGGCGTGACCTGGGTGAACAGTAAGGGTTCACCGTTGCGTTGGTCACGGTAACACCGTGCCCTCTGAAGCCTTGTTCGCCGAGGTGCTCCTTATATTCCATTAGTAGTGGCGCAGAAATTGCGCGGTTGGGATTTGGGTGTCTCAAGGGGACGCGAATGCTAGGGCTTTGCCATGTGGCTTGACTGCTGATGGCGCCGGATGCAACCAAAAATTTGACTGTCTTCTACAGCGTGACCTGGGTGAACAGTAAAGGGTTCACCGATGCGTTGGTCACGGTAACACCGTGCCCTCTGAAGCCTTGTTCGCCGAGGTGCTCCTTATATTCCATTAGTAGTGGCGCAGAAATTGCGCGGGTGGGATCTGGGTGTCTCAAGGGGACGCGAATGCCAGGGCTTTGCCATGTGTCTTGACTGCTGATGGCGCCGGATGCAACCAAAAATTTGACTGCCTTCTACAGCGTGACCTGGGTGAACATTAAAGGGTTCACCGATGCGTTGGTCACGGTAACACCGTGCCCTCTGATTGCCTTGTTCGCCGAGTTGCTCCTTATATTCAATTAGTAGTGGCGCAGAAATTGCGCGGTTGGGATCCGGGTGTCTCAAGGGGACGCGAATGCCAGGCCTTTGCCATGTGTCTTGACTGCTGATGGTGCCGGATGCAACCAAAAATTTGAGTGTCTTCTACAGCGTGACCTGAGTGAACAGTAATGGGTTCACCGATGCGTTGGTCATGGTAACACCGTGCCCTCTGAAGCCTTGTTCGCCGAGGTGCTCCTTATATTCCATTAGTAGTGGCGCAGAAATTGCGCGGGTGGGATCTTGGTGTCTCAAGGGGACGCGAATGCCAGGCCTTTGCCATGTGTCTTGACTGCTGATGGTGCCGGATGCAACCAAAAATTTGACTGTCTTCTAGAGCGTGACCTGGATGCACAGTAAAGGGTTCACCAAGCGTTGGTCACGGTAACACCGTGCCCTCTGAAGCCTTGTTCGCCGGGGTGCTCCTTATATTCCATTAGTAGTGGCGCAGAAATTGCGCGGGTGGGATCTGGGTGTCTCAAGGGGACGCGAATGCCAGGGCTTTGCCATGTGTCTTGACTGCTGATGGCGCCGGATGCAACCAAAAATTTGACTGCCTTCTACAGCGTGACCTGGGTGAACAGTAAAGGGTTCACCGATGCGTTGGTCACGGTAACACCGTGCCCTCTGAAGCCTTGTTCGCCGAGGTGCTCCTTATATTCCATTAGTAGTGGCGCAGACATTGCGCGGTTGGGATCCGGGTGTCTCAAGGGGACGCGAATGCCAGGCCTTTGCCATGTGTCTTGAATGCTGATGGTGCCGGGTGCAACCAAAAATTTGACTGTCTTCTACAGCGTGACCTGGGTGAACAGTAAAGGGTTCACCGATGCGTTGGTCACGGTAACACCGTGCCCTCTGAAGCCTTGTTCGCCGAGTTGTTCCTTATATTCCATTATTAGTGGCGCAGAAATTGCGCGGTTGGGATCCGGGTGTCTCAAGAGGACGCGAATGCCAGGCCTTTGCCATGTGTCTTGACTGGTGATGGTGCCGGGTGCAACCAAAAATTTGACTGTCTTCTACAGCGTGACCTGGCGAACAGTAAAGGGTTCACCGATGCGTTGGTCACGGTAACACCGTGCCCTCTAAAGCCTTAATCGCCGAGGTACTCCTTATATTCCATTAGTAGTGTCGCAGAAATTGGGCGGTTGGGATCCCGGTGTCTCAAGGGGACGGGAATGCCAGGCCTTTGCCATGTGTCTTGACTGCTGATGGTGCCGGGTGCAACTAAAAATTTGACTGTCTTCTACAGCGTGACCTGGGTGAAACGTAAAGGGTTCACCGATACCGATGGGTTGGTCACGGTAACACCGTGCCCTCTGAAGCCTTGTTCGCCGAGGTGCTCCTTATATTCCATTAGTAGTGGCGCAGAAATTGCGCGGTTGGGATCCGGGTGTCTCAAGGGGACGCGAATGCCAGGCCTTTGCCATGTGTCTTGACTGCTGATGGCGCCGGATGCAACCAAAAATTTGACTGCCTTCTACAGCGGGACCTGGGTGAACAGTAAAGGGTTCACCAAGCGTTGGTCACGGTAACACCGTGCCCTCTGAAGCCTTGTTCGCCGAGGTGCTCCTTATATTCCATTAGTAGTGGCGCAGAAATTGCGCGGGTGGGATCTGGGTGTCTCAAGGGGATGCGAATGCCAGGGCTTTGCCATGTGTCTTGACTGCTGATGGCGCCGGATGCAACCAAAACTTTGACTGTCTTCTACAGCGTGAACTGGGTGAACAGTAAAGGGTTCACCGATGCGTTGGTCACGGTAACACCGTGCCCTCTGAAGTTTGTTCGCCGAGGTGCTCCTTATAATCCGTTAGTAGTGGCGCAGAAATTGCGCGGTTGGGATCCGGGTGTCTCAAGGGGACGCGAATGCGAGGCTTTGCCATGTGTCTTGACTGCTGATGGTGCCGGATGCAACCAAAAATTTGACTGTCTTCTACAGCGTGACCTGGCTGAACAGTAAAGGGTTCACCGATGCGTTGGTCACGGTAACACCGTGCGCTCTGAAGCCTTGTTCGCCGAGGTGCTCCTTATAGTCCATTAGTAGTGGCGCAGAAATTGCGCGGGTGGGATCTGGGTGTCTCAAGGGGACGCGAGTGCCAGGGCTTTGCCATGTGTCTTGACTGCTGATGGCGCCGGATGCAACCAAAACTTTGACTGTCTTCTACAGCGTGACCTGGGTGAACAGTAAAGGGTTCACCGATGCGTTGGTCACGTTAACACCGTGCCCTCTGAAGCCTTGTTCGCCGAGGTGCTCCTTATATTCCATTAGTAGTGGCGCAGAAATTGCGCGGGTGGGATCTGGATGTCTCAAGGGGACGCGAATGCCAGGCCTTTGCCATGTGTCTTGACTGCTGATGGTGCCGGATGCAACCAAAACTTTGACTGTCTTCTACAGCGTGACCTGGGTGAACAGTAAAGGGTTCACCTATGCGTTGGTCACGGTAACACCGTGCCCTCTGAAGCCTTGTTCGCCGAGGTGCTCCTGATATTCCATTAGTAGTGGCGCAGAAATTGCGCGGTTGGGATCCGGGTGTCTCAAGGGAACGCGAATGCCAGGCCTTTGCCATGTGTCTTGAATGCTGATGGCGCCGGATGCAACCAAAAATTTGACTGTCTTCTAGAGCTTGACCTGGATGAACAGTAAAGGGTTCACCAAGCGTTGGTCATGGTAACACCGTGCACTCTGAAGCCTTGTTCGCCGAGGTGCTCCTTATATTCCATTATTAGTGGCGCAGAAATTGCGCGGGTGGGATCTGGGTGTCTCAAGGGGACGCGAATGCCAGGGCTTTGCCATGTGTCTTGACTGCTGATGCCGCCGGATGCAACCAAAACTTTGACTGTCTTCTACAGCGTGAACTGGGTGAAGAGTAAAGGGTTCACCGATGCGTTGGTCACGGTAACACCGTGCCCTCTGAAGTTTGTTCGCCGAGGTGCTCCTTATATTCCATTAGTAGTGGCGCAGAAATTGCGCGGTTGGGATCCGGGTGTCTCAAGGGGACGCGAATGCCAGGCTTTGCCATGTGTCTTGACTGCTGATGGTGCCGGATGCAACCAAAAATTTGACTGTCTTCTACAGCGTGACCTGGCTGAACAGTAAAGGGTTCACCGATGCGTTGGTCACGGTAACACCGTGCCCTCTGCAGCCTTGTTCGCCGAGGTGCTCCTTATATTCCATTAGTAGTGGCGCAGAAATTGCGCGGGTGGGATCTGGGTGTCTCAAGGGGACGCGAATGCCAGGCCTTTGCCATGTGTCTTGACTGCTGATGGTGCCGGATGCAACCAAAACTTTGACTGTCTTCTACAGCGTGACCTGGGTGAACAGTAAAGGGTTCAACTATGCGTTGGTCACGGTAACACCGCGCCCTCTGAAGCCTTGTTCGCCGAGGTGCTCCTTATATTCCATTAGTAGTGGCGCAGAAATTGCGCGGTTGGGATCCGCGTGTCTCAAGGGGACGGGAATGCCAGGCCTTTGCCATGTGTCTTGAATGCTGATGGCGCCGGATGCAACCAAAAATTTGACTGTCTTCTACAGCGTGACCTGGGTGAACAGTAAAGGGTTCACCGATGCGTTGGTCACGGTAACACCGTGCCCTCTGAAGCCTTGTTCGCCGAGGTGCTCCTTATATTCCATTAGTAGTGGCGCAGAAATTGCGTGGGTGGGATCTGGGTGTCTCAAGGGGACGCGAATACCAGGGCATTGCCATGTGTCTTGACTGCTGATGGCGCCGGATGCAACCAAAAATTTGACTGCCTTCTACAGCGTGACCTGGGTGAACAGTAAAGGGTTCACCGATGCGTTGGTCACGGTAACACCGTGCCCTCTGATGCCTTGTTCGCCGAGTTGCTCCTTATATTCAATTAGTAGTGGCGCAGAAATTGCGCGGTTGGGATCCGGGTGTCTCAAGGGGACGCGAATGCCAGGCCTTTGCCATGTGTCTTGACTGCTGATGGTGCCGGATGCAACCAAAAATTTGAGTGTCTTCTACAGCGTGACCTGAGTGAACAGTAATGGGTTCATCGATGCGTTGGTCATGGTAACACCGTGCCCTCTGAAGCCTTGTTCGCCGAGGTGCTCCTTATATTCCATTAGTAGTGGCGCAGAAATTGCGCGGTTGGGATCCGCGTGTCTCAAGGGGACGCGAATGCCAGGCCTTTGCCATGTGTCTTGACTGCTGATGGTGCCGGATGCAACCAAAAATTTGACTGTCTTCTAGAGCGTGACCTGGATGAACAGTAAAGGGTTCACCAAGCGTTGGTCACGGTAACACCGTGCCCTCTGAAGCCTTGTTCGCCGGGGTGCTCCTTATATTCCATTAGTAGTGGCGCAGAAATTGCGCGGGTGGGATCTGGGTGTCTCAAGGGGACGCGAATGCCAGGGCTTTGCCATGTGTCTTGACTGCTGATGGTGCCGGATGCAACCAAAAATTTGACTGTCTTCTACAGCGTGGCCTGGGTGAACACTGAAGGGTTCACGAATGCGTTGGTCACGGTAACACCGTGCCCTCTGAAGCCTTGTTCGCCAAGGTGCTCCTTATATTCCATTAGTAGTGGCGCAGAAATTGCGCGGTTGGGATCCGGGTGTCTCAAGGGGACGCGAATGCCAGGCCTTTGCCATGTGTCTTGACTGCTGATGGCGCCGGATGCAATCAAAAATTTGACTGTCTTCTAGAGCTTGACCTGGATGAACAGTAAACGGTTCACCAAGCGTTGGTCATGGTAACACCGTGCACTCTGAAGCCTTGTTCGCCGAGGTGCTCCTTATATTCCATTATTAGTGGCGCAGAAATTGCGCGGGTGGGATGTGGTTGTCTCAAGGGGACGCGAATGCCAGGCCTTTGCCATGTGTCTTGACTGCTGATGGTGCCGGATGCAACCAAAAATTTGAGTGTCTTCTACAGCGTGACCTGAGTGAACAGTAATGGGTTCTCCGATGCGTTGGTCATGGTAACACCGTGCTCTCTGAAGCCTTGTTCGCCGAGGTGCTCCTTATATTCCATTAGTAGTGGCGCAGAAATTGCGCGGGTGGGATCTTGGTGTCTCAAGGGGACGCGAATGCCAGGCCTTTGCCATGTGTCTTGACTGCTTATGGTGCCGGATGCAACCAAAAATTTGACTGTCTTCTAGAGCGTGACCTGGATGAACAGTAAAGGGTTCACCAAGCGTTGGTCACGGTAACACCGTGCCCTCTGAAGCCTTGTTCGCCGGGGTGCTCCTTATATTCCATTAGTAGTGGCGCAGAAATTGCGCGGGTGGGATCTGGGTGTCTCAAGGGGACGCGAATGCCAGGGCTTTGCCATGTGTCTTGACTGCTGATGGCGCCGGATGCAACCAAAAATTTGACTGCCTTCTACAGCGTGACCTGGGTGAACAGTAAAGGGTTCACCGATGCGTTGGTCACGGTAACACCGTGCCCTCTGAAGCCTTGTTCGCCGAGGTGCTCCTTATATTCCATTAGTAGTGGCGCAGACATTGCGCGGTTGGGATCCGGGTGTCTCAAGGGGACGCGAATGCCAGGCCTTTGCCATGTGTCTTGAATGCTGATGGTGCCGGGTGCAACCAAAAATTTGACTGTCTTCTACAGCGTGACCTGGGTGAACAGTAAAGGGTTCACTGATGCGTTGGTCACGGTAACACCGTGCCCTCTGAAGCCTTGTTCGCCGAGTTGCTCCTTATATTCCATTATTAGTGGCGCAGAAATTGCGCGGTTGGGATCCGGGTGTCTCAAGAGGACGCGAATGCCAGGCCTTTGCCATGTGTCTTGACTGGTGATGGTGCCGGGTGCAACCAAAAATTTGACTGTCTTCTACAGCGTGACCTGGCGAACAGTAAAGGGTTCACCGATGCGTTGGTCACGGTAACACCGTGCCCTCTAAAGCCTTAATCGCCGAGGTACTCCTTATATTCCATTAGTAGTGTCGCAGAAATTGGGCGGTTGGGATCCGGGTGTCTCAAGGGGACGGGAATGCCAGGCCTTTGCCATGTGTCTTGACTGCTGATGGTGCCGGGTGCAACTAAAAATTTGACTGTCTTCTACAGCGTGACCTGGGTGAAACGTAAAGGGTTCACCGATACCGATGGGTTGGTCACGGTAACACCGTGCCCTCTGAAGCCTTGTTCGCCGAGGTGCTCCTTATATTCCATTAATAGTGGCGCAGAAATTGCGCGGTTGGGATCCGGGTGTCTCAAGGGGACGCGAATGCCAGGCCTTTGCCATGTGTCTTGACTGCTGATGGCGCCGGATGCAACCAAAAATTTGACTGCCTTCTACAGCGTGACCTGGGTGAACAGTAAAGGGTTCACCAAGCGTTGGTCACGGTAACACCGTGCCCTCTGAAGCCTTGTTCGCCGAGGTGCTCCTTATATTCCATTAGTAGTGGCGCAGAAATTGCGCGGGTGGGATCTGGGTGTCTCAAGGGGATGCGAATGCCAGGGCTTTGCCATGTGTCTTGACTGCTGATGGCGCCGGATGCAACCAAAACTTTGACTGTCTTCTACAGCGTGAACTGGGTGAACAGTAAAGGGTTCACCGATGCGTTGGTCACGGTAACACCGTGCCCTCTGAAGTTTGTTCGCCGAGGTGCTCCTTATAATCCGTTAGTAGTGGCGCAGAAATTGCGCGGTTGGGATCCGGGTGTCTCAAGGGGACGCGAATGCGAGGCTTTGCCATGTGTCTTGACTGCTGATGGTGCCGGATGCAACCAAAAATTTGACTGTCTTCTACAGCGTGACCTGGCTGAACAGTAAAGGGTTCACCGATGCGTTGGTCACGGTAACACCGTGCCCTCTGAAGCCTTGTTCACCGAGGTGCTCCTTATAGTCCATTAGTAGTGGCGCAGAAATTGCGCGGGTGGGATCTGGGTGTCTCAAGGGGACGCGAATGCCAGGGCTTTGCCATGTGTCTTGACTGCTGATGGCGCCGGATGCAACCAAAACTTTGTCTTCTACAGCGTGACCTGGGTGAACAGTAAAGGGTTCACCGATGCGTTGGTCACGTTAACACCGTGCCCTCTGAAGCCTTGTTCGCCGAGGTGCTCCTTATATTCCATTAGTAGTGGCGCAGAAATTGCGCGGGTGGGATCTGGATGTCTCAAGGGGACGCGAATGCCAGGCCTTTGCCATGTGTCTTGACTGCTGATGGTGCCGGATGCAACCAAAACTTTGACTGTCTTCTACAGCGTGACCTGGGTGAACAGTAAAGGGTTCACCTATGCGTTGGTCACGGTAACACCGTGCCCTCTGAAGCCTTGTTCGCCGAGGTGCTCCTTATATTCCATTAGTAGTGGCGCAGAAATTGCGCGGTTGGGATCCGGGTGTCTCAAGGGGACGCGAATGCCAGGCCTTTGCCATGTGTCTTGAATGCTGATGGCGCCGGATGCAACCAAAAATTTGACTGTCTTCTAGAGCTTGACCTGGATGAACAGTAAAGGGTTCACCAAGCGTTGGTCATGGTAACACCGTGCACTCTGAAGCCTTGTTCGCCGAGGTGCTCCTTATATTCCATTATTAGTGGCGCAGAAATTGCGCGGGTGGGATCTGGGTGTCTCAAGGGGACGCGAATTCCAGGGCATTGCCATGTGTCTTGACTGCTGATGCCGCCGGATGCAACCAAAACTTTGACTGTCTTCTACAGCGTGAACAGGGTGAACAGTAAAGGGTTCACCGATGCGTTGGTCACGGTAACACCGTGCCCTCTGAAGTTTGTTCGCCGAGGTGCTCCTTATATTCCATTAGTAGTGGCGCAGAAATTGCGCGGGTGGGATCTGGGTGTCTCAAGGGGACGCGAATGCCAGGCCTTTGCCATGTGTCTTGACTGCTGATGGTGCCGGATGCAACCAAAACTTTGACTGTCTTCTACAGCGTGACCTGGGTGAACAGTAAAGGGTTCAACTATGCGTTGGTCACGGTAACACCGCGCCCTCTGAAGCCTTGTTCGCCGAGGTGCTCCTTATATTCCATTAGTAGTGGCGCAGAAACTGCGCGGTTGGGATCCGCGTGTCTCAAGGGGACGCGAATGCCAGGCCTTTGCCATGTGTCTTGAATGCTGATGGCGCCGGATGCAACCAAAAATTTGACTGTCTTCTACAGCGTGACCTGGGTGAACAGTAAAGGGTTCACCGATGCGTTGGTCACGGTAACACCGTGCCCTCTGAAGCCTTGTTCGCCGAGGTGCTCCTTATATTCCATTAGTAGTGGCGCAGAAATTGCGTGGGTGGGATCTGGGTGTCTCAAGGGGACGCGAATACCAGGGCTTTGCCATGTGTCTTGACTGCTGATGGCGCCGGATGCAACCAAAAATTTGACTGCCTTCTACAGCGTGACCTGGGTGAACAGTAAAGGGTTCACCGATGCGTTGGTCACGGTAACACCGTGCCCTCTGATGCCTTGTTCGCCGAGTTGCTCCTTATATTCCATTAGTAGTGGCGCAGAAATTGCGCGGGTGGGATCTGGGTGTCTCAAGGGGACGCGAATGCCAGGGCTTTGCCATGTGTCTTGACTGCTGATGGTGCCGGATGCAACCAAAAATTTGACTGTCTTCTACAGCGTGGCCTGGGTGAACACTGAAGGGTTCACGGATGCGTTGGTCACGGTAACACCGTGCCCTCTGAAGCCTTGTTCGCCGAGGTGCTCCTTATATTCCATTAGTAGTGGCGCAGAAATTGCGCGGTTGGGATCCGGGTGTCTCAAGGGGACGCGAATGCCAGGCCTTTGCCATGTGTCTTGACTGCTGATGGCGCCGGATGCAATCAAAAATTTGACTGTCTTCTAGAGCTTGACCTGGATGAACAGTAAACGGTTCACCAAGCGTTGGTCATGGTAACACCGTGCACTCTGAAGCCTTGTTCGCCGAGGTGCTCCTTATATTCCATTATTAGTGGCGCAGAAATTGCGCGGGTGGGATGTGGTTGTCTCAAGGGGACGCGAATGCCAGGCCTTTGCCATGTGTCTTGACTGCTGATGGCGCCGGATGCAACCAAAAATTTGACTGTCTTCTACGGCGTGACCTGGGTGAACAGTAAGGGTTCACCGTTGCGTTGGTCACGGTAACACCGTGCCCTCTGAAGCCTTGTTCGCCGAGGTGCTCCTTATATTCCATTAGTAGTGGCGCAGAAATTGCGCGGTTGGGATTTGGGTGTCTCAAGGGGACGCGAATGCTAGGGCTTTGCCATGTGGCTTGACTGCTGTTGGCGCCGGATGCAACCAAAAATTTGACTGTCTTCTACAGCGTGACCTGGGTGAACAGTAAAGGGTTCACCGATGCGTTGGTCACGGTAACACCGTGCCCTCTGAAGCCTTGTTCGCCGAGGTGCTCCTTATATTCCATTAGTAGTGGCGCAGAAATTGCGCGGGTGGGATCTGGGTGTCTCAAGGGGACGCGAATGCCAGGGCTTTGCCATGTGTCTTGACTGCTGATGGCGCCGGATGCAACCAAAAATTTGACTGCCTTCTACAGCGTGACCTGGGTGAACAGTAAACGGTTCACCGATGCGTTGGTCACGGTAACACCGTGCCCTCTGATTGCCTTGTTCGCCGAGTTGCTCCTTATATTCCATTAGTAGTGGCGCAGAAATTGCGCGGGTGGGATCTGGGTGTCTCAAGGGGACGCGAATGCCAGGGCTTTGCCATGTGTCTTGACTGCTGATGGCGCCGGATGCAACCAAAAATTTGACTGCCTTCTACAGCGTGACCTGGGTGAACAGTAAAGGGTTCACCGATGCGTTGGTCACGGTAACACCGTGCCCTCTGAAGCCTTGTTCGCCGAGGTGCTCCTTATATTCCATTAGTAGTGGCGCAGAAATTGCGCGGTTGGGATCCGGGTGTCTCAAGGGGACGCGAATGCCAGGCCTTTGCCATGTGTCTTGAATGCTGATGGTGCCGGGTGCAACCAAAAATTTGACTGTCTTCTACAGCGTGACCTGGGTGAACAGTAAAGGGTTCACTGATGCGTTGGTCACGGTAACACCGTGCCCTCTGAAGCCTTGTTCGCCGAGTTGCTCCTTATATTCCATTATTAGTGGCGCAGAAATTGCGCGGTTGGGATCCGGGTGTCTCAAGAGGACGCGAATGCCAGGCCTTTGCCATGTGTCTTGACTGGTGATGGTGCCGGGTGCAACCAAAAATTTGACTGTCTTCTACAGCGTGACCTGGCGAACAGTAAAGGGTTCACCGATGCGTTGGTCACGGTAACACCGTGCCCTCTAAAGCCTTAATCGCCGAGGTACTCCTTATATTCCATTAGTAGTGTCGCAGAAATTGGGCGGTTGGGATCCGGGTGTCTCAAGGGGACGGGAATGCCAGGCCTTTGCCATGTGTCTTGACTGCTGATGGTGCCGGGTGCAACTAAAAATTTGACTGTCTTCTACAGCGTGACCTGGGTGAAACGTAAAGGGTTCACCGATACCGATGGGTTGGTCACGGTAACACCGTGCCCTCTGAAGCCTTGTTCGCCGAGGTGCTCCTTATATTCCATTAGTAGTGGCGCAGAAATTGCGCGGTTGGGATCCGGGTGTCTCAAGGGGACGCGAATGCCAGGCCTTTGCCATGTGTCTTGACTGCTGATGGCGCCGGATGCAACCAAAAATTTGACTGCCTTCTACAGCGTGACCTGGGTGAACAGTAAAGGGTTCACCAAGCGTTGGTCACGGTAACACCGTGCCCTCTGAAGCCTTGTTCGCCGAGGTGCTCCTTATATTCCATTAGTAGTGGCGCAGAAATTGCGCGGGTGGGATCTGGGTGTCTCAAGGGGATGCGAATGCCAGGGCTTTGCCATGTGTCTTGACTGCTGATGGCGCCGGATGCAACCAAAACTTTGACTGTCTTCTACAGCGTGAACTGGGTGAACAGAAAAGGGTTCACCGATGCGTTGGTCACGGTAACACCGTGCCCTCTGAAGTTTGTTCGCCGAGGTGCTCCTTATAATCCGTTAGTAGTGGCGCAGAAATTGCGCGGTTGGGATCCGGGTGTCTCAAGGGGACGCGAATGCGAGGCTTTGCCATGTGTCTTGACTGCTGATGGTGCCGGATGCAACCAAAAATTTGACTGTCTTCTACAGCGTGACCTGGCTGAACAGTAAAGGGTTCACCGATGCGTTGGTCACGGTAACACCGTGCCCTCTGAAGCCTTGTTCACCGAGGTGCTCCTTATAGTCCATTAGTAGTGGCGCAGAAATTGCGCGGGTGGGATCTGGGTGTCTCAAGGGGACGCGAATGCCAGGGCTTTGCCATGTGTCTTGACTGCTGATGGCGCCGGATGCAACCAAAACTTTGTCTTCTACAGCGTGACCTGGGTGAACAGTAAAGGGTTCACCGATGCGTTGGTCACGTTAACACCGTGCCCTCTGAAGCCTTGTTCGCCGAGGTGCTCCTTATATTCCATTAGTAGTGGCGCAGAAATTGCGCGGGTGGGATCTGGATGTCTCAAGGGGACGCGAATGCCAGGCCTTTGCCATGTGTCTTGACTGCTGATGGTGCCGGATGCAACCAAAACTTTGACTGTCTTCTACAGCGTGACCTGGGTGAACAGTAAAGGGTTCACCTATGCGTTGGTCACGGTAACACCGTGCCCTCTGAAGCCTTGTTCGCCGAGGTGCTCCTTATATTCCATTAGTAGTGGCGCAGAAATTGCGCGGTTGGGATCCGGGTGTCTCAAGGGGACGCGAATGCCAGGCCTTTGCCATGTGTCTTGAATGCTGATGGCGCCGGATGCAACCAAAAATTTGACTGTCTTCTAGAGCTTGACCTGGATGAACAGTAAAGGGTTCACCAAGCGTTGGTCATGGTAACACCGTGCACTCTGAAGCCTTGTTCGCCGAGGTGCTCCTTATATTCCATTATTAGTGGCGCAGAAATTGCGCGGGTGGGATCTGGGTGTCTCAAGGGGACGCGAATTCCAGGGCATTGCCATGTGTCTTGACTGCTGATGCCGCCGGATGCAACCAAAACTTTGACTGTCTTCTACAGCGTGAACTGGGTGAACAGTAAAGGGTTCACCGATGCGTTGGTCACGGTAACACCGTGCCCTCTGAAGTTTGTTCGCCGAGGTGCTCCTTATATTCCATTAGTAGTGGCGCAGAAATTGCGCGGGTGGGATCTGGGTGTCTCAAGGGGACGCGAATGCCAGGCCTTTGCCATGTGTCTTGACTGCTGATGGTGCCGGATGCAACCAAAACTTTGACTGTCTTCTACAGCGTGACCTGGGTGAACAGTAAAGGGTTCAACTATGCGTTGGTCACGGTAACACCGCGCCCTCTGAAGCCTTGTTCGCCGAGGTGCTCCTTATATTCCATTAGTAGTGGCGCAGAAATTGCGCGGTTGGGATCCGCGTGTCTCAAGGGGACGCGAATGCCAGGCCTTTGCCATGTGTCTTGAATGCTGATGGCGCCGGATGCAACCAAAAATTTGACTGTCTTCTACAGCGTGACCTGGGTGAACAGTAAAGGGTTCACCGATGCGTTGGTCACGGTAACACCGTGCCCTCTGAAGCCTTGTTCGCCGAGGTGCTCCTTATATTCCATTAGTAGTGGCGCAGAAATTGCGTGGGTGGGATCTGGGTGTCTCAAGGGGACGCGAATGCCAGGGCTTTGCCATGTGTCTTGACTGCTGATGGCGCCGGATGCAACCAAAAATTTGACTGCCTTCTACAGCGTGACCTGGGTGAACAGTAAAGGGTTCACCGATGCGTTGGTCACGGTAACACCGTGCCCTCTGATGCCTTGTTCGCCGAGTTGCTCCTTATATTCAATTAGTAGTGGCGCAGAAATTGCGCGGTTGGGATCCGGGTGTCTCAAGGGGACGCGAATGCCAGGCCTTTGCCATGTGTCTTGACTGCTGATGGTGCCGGATGCAACCAAAAATTTGAGTGTCTTCTACAGCGTGACCTGAGTGAACAGTAATGGGTTCATCGATGCGTTGGTCATGGTAACACCGTGCCCTCTGAAGCCTTGTTCGCCAAGGTGCTCCTTATATTCCATTAGTAGTGGCGCAGAAATTGCGCGGGTGGGATCTTGGTGTCTCAAGGGGACGCGAATGCCAGGCCTTTGCCATGTGTCTTGACTGCTGATGGTGCCGGATGCAACCAAAAATTTGACTGTCTTCTAGAGCGTGACCTGGATGAACAGTAAAGGGTTCACCAAGCGTTGGTCACGGTAACACCGTGCCCTCTGAAGCCTTGTTCGCCGGGGTGCTCCTTATATTCCATTAGTAGTGGCGCAGAAATTGCGCGGGTGGGATCTGGGTGTCTCAAGGGGACGCGAATGCCAGGGCTTGGCCATGTGTCTTGACTGCTGATGGTGCCGGATGCAACCAAAAATTTGACTGTCTTCTACAGCGTGGCCTGGGTGAACACTGAAGGGTTCACGGATGCGTTGGTCACGGTAACACCGTGCCCTCTGAAGCCTTGTTCGCCGAGGTGCTCCTTATATTCCATTAGTAGTGGCGCAGAAATTGCGCGGTTGGGATGCGGGTGTCTCAAGGGGACGCGAATGCCAGGCCTTTGCCATGTGTCTTGACTGCTGATGGCGCCGGATGCAATCAAAAATTTGACTGTCTTCTAGAGCTTGACCTGGATGAACAGTAAACGGTTCACCAAGCGTTGGTCATGGTAACACCGTGCACTCTGAAGCCTTGTTCGCCGAGGTGCTCCTTATATTCCATTATTAGTGGCGCAGAAATTGCGCGGGTGGGATCTGGTTGTCTCAAGGGGACGCGAATGCCAGGCCTTTGCCATGTGTCTTGACTGCTGATTGCGCCGGATGCAACCAAAAATTTGACTGTCTTCTACGGCGTGACCTGGGCGAACAGTAAGGGTTCACCGTTGCGTTGGTCACGGTAACACCGTGCCCTCTGAAGCCTTGTTCGCCGAGGTGCTCCTTATATTCCATTAGTAGTGGCGCAGAAATTGCGCGGTTGGGATTTGGGTGTCTCAAGGGGACGCGAATGCCAGGGCTTTGCCATGTGTCTTGACTGCTGATGGCGCCGGATGCAACCAAAAATTTGACTGCCTTCTACAGCGTGACCTGGGTGAACAGTAAAGGGTTCACCGATGCGTTGGTCACGGTAACACCGTGCCCTCTGATTGCCTTGTTCGCCGAGTTGCTCCTTATATTCAATTAGTAGTGGCGCAGAAATTGCGCGGTTGGGATCCGGGTGTCTCAAGGGGACGCGAATGCCAGGCCTTTGCCATGTGTCTTGACTGCTGATGGTGCCGGATGCAACCAAAAATTTGAGTGTCTTCTACAGCGTGACCTGAGTGAACAGTAATGGGTTCACCGATGCGTTGGTCATGGTAACACCGTGCCCTCTGAAGCCTTGTTCGCCGAGGTGCTCCTTATATTCCATTAGTAGTGGCGCAGAAATTGCGCGGGTGGGATCTTGGTGTCTCAAGGGGACGCGAATGCCAGGCCTTTGCCATGTGTCTTGACTGCTGATGGTGCCGGATGCAACCAAAAATTTGACTGTCTTCTAGAGCGTGTCCTGGATGAACAGTAAAGGGTTCACCAAGCGTTGGTCACGGTAACACCGTGCCCTCTGAAGCCTTGTTCGCCGGGGTGCTCCTTATATTCCATTAGTAGTGGCGCAGAAATTGCGCGGGTGGGATCTGGGTGTCTCAAGGGGACGCGAATGCCAGGGCTTTGCCATGTGTCTTGACTGCTGATGGCGCCGGATGCAACCAAAAATTTGACTGCCTTCTACAGCGTGACCTGGGTGAACAGTAAAGGGTTCACCGATGCGTTGGTCACGGTAACACCGTGCCCTCTGAAGCCTTGTTCGCCGAGGTGCTCCTTATATTCCATTAGTAGTGGCGCAGACATTGCGCGGTTGGGATCCGGGTGTCTCAAGGGGACGCGAATGCCAGGCCTTTGCCATGTGTCTTGAATGCTGATGGTGCCGGGTGCAACCAAAAATTTGACTGTCTTCTACAGCGTGACCTGGCGAACAGTAAAGGGTTCACCGATGCGTTGGTCACGGTAACACCGTGCCCTCTAAAGCCTTAATCGCCGAGGTACTCCATATATTCCATTAGTAGTGTCGCAGAAATTGGGCGGTTGGGATCCGGGTGTCTCAAGGGGACGGGAATGCCAGGCCTTTGCAATGTGTCTTGACTGCTGATGGTGCCGGGTGCAACTAAAAATTTGACTGTCTTCTACAGCGTGACCTGGGTGAAACGTAAAGGGTTCACCGATACCGATGGGTTGGTCACGGTAACACCGTGCCCTCTGAAGCCTTGTTCGCCGAGGTGCTCCTTATATTCCATTAGTAGTGGCGCAGAAATTGCGCGGTTGGGATCCGGGTGTCTCAAGGGGACGCGAAAGCCAGGCCTTTGCCATGTGTCTTGACTGCTGATGGCGCCGGATGCAACCAACAATTTGACTGTCTTCTACAGCGGGACCTGGGTGAACAGTAAAGGGTTCACCAAGCGTTGGTCACGGTAACACCGTGCCCTCTGAAGCCTTGTTCGCCGAGGTGCTCCTTATATTCCATTAGTAGTGGCGCAGAAATTGCGCGGGTGGGATCTGGGTGTCTCAAGGGGATGCGAATGCCAGTCTTTGCCATGTGTCTTGACTGCTGATGGCGCCGGATGCAACCAAAACTTTGACTGTCTTCTACAGCGTGAACTGGGTGAACAGTAAAGGGTTCACCGATGCGTTGGTCATGGTAACACCGTGCCCGCTGAAGCCTTGTTCGCCGAGGTGCTCCTTATATTCCATTAGTAGTGGCGCAGAAATTGCGCGGGTGGGATCTTGGTGTCTCAAGGGGACGCGAATGCCAGGCCTTTGCCATGTGTCTTGACTGCTGATGGTGCCGGATGCAACCAAAAATTTGACTGTCTTCTAGAGCGTGACCTGGATGAACAGTAAAGGGTTCACCAAGCGTTGGTCACGGTAACACCGTGCCCTCTGAAGCCTTGTTCGCCGGGGTGCTCCTTATATTCCATTAGTAGTGGCGCAGAAATTGCGCGGGTGGGATCTGGGTGTCTCAAGGGGACGCGAATGCCAGGGCTTTGCCATGTGTCTTGACTGCTGATGGCGCCGGATGCAACCAAAAATTTGACTGCCTTCTACAGCGTGACCTGGGTGAACAGTAAAGGGTTCACCGATGCGTTGGTCACGGTAACACCGTGCCCTCTGAAGCCTTGTTCGCCGAGGTGCTCCTTATATTCCATTAGTAGTGGCGCAGACATTGCGCGGTTGGGATCCGGGTGTCTCAAGGGGACGCGAATGCCAGGCCTTTGCCATGTGTCTTGAATGCTGATGGTGCCGGGTGCAACCAAAAATTTGACTGTCTTCTACAGCGTGACCTGGGTGAACAGTAAAGGGTTAACCGATGCGTTGGTCACGGTAACACCGTGCCCTCTGAAGCCTTGTTCGCCGAGTTGCTCCTTATATTCCATTATTAGTGGCGCAGAAATTGCGCGGTTGGGATCCGGGTGTCTCAAGAGGACGCGAATGCCAGGCCTTTGCCATTTGTCTTGACTGGTGATGGTGCCGGGTGCAACCAAAAATTTGACTGTCTTCTACAGCGTGACCTGGCGAACAGTAAAGGGTTCACCGATGCGTTGGTCACGGTAACACCGTGCCCTCTAAAGCCTTAATCGCCGAGGTACTCCTTATATTCCATTAGTAGTGTCGCAGAAATTGGGCGGTTGGGATCCGGGTGTCTCAAGGGGACGGGAATGCCAGGCCTTTGCCATGTGTCTTGACTGCTGATGGTGCCGGGTGCAACTAAAAATTTGACTGTCTTCTACAGCGTGACCTGGGTGAAACGTAAAGGGTTCACCGATACCGATGGGTTGGTCACGGTAACACCGTGCCCTCTGAAGCCTTGTTCGCCGAGGTGCTCCTTATATTCCATTAGTAGTGGCGCAGAAATTGCGCGGTTGGGATCCGGGTGTCTCAAGGGGACGCGAATGCCAGGCCTTTGCCATGTGTCTTGACTGCTGATGGCGCCGGATGCAACCAAAAATTTGACTGCCTTCTACAGCGGGACCTGGGTGAACAGTAAAGGGTTCACCAAGCGTTGGTCACGGTAACACCGTGCCCTCTGAAGCCTTGTTCGCCGAGGTGCTCCTTATATTCCATTAGTAGTGGCGCAGAAATTGCGCGGGTGGGATCTGGGTGTCTCAAGGGGATGCGAATGCCAGGGCTTTGCCATGTGTCTTGACTGCTGATGGCGCCGGATGCAACCAAAACTTTGACTGTCTTCTACAGCGTGAACTGGGTGAACAGTAAAGGGTTCACCGATGCGTTGGTCACGGTAACACCGTGCCCTCTGAAGTTTGTTCGCCGAGGTGCTCCTTATAATCCGTTAGTAGTGGCGCAGAAATTGCGCGGTTGGGATCCGGGTGTCTCAAGGGGACGCGAATGCGAGGCTTTGCCATGTGTCTTGACTGCTGATGGTGCCGGATGCAACCAAAAATTTGACTGTCTTCTACAGCGTGACCTGGCTGAACAGTAAAGGGTTCACCGATGCGTTGGTCACGGTAACACCGTGCCCTCTGAAGCCTTGTTCGCCGAGGTGCTCCTTATATTCCATTAGTAGTGGCGCAGAAATTGCGCGGGTGGGATCTGGGTGTCTCAAGGGGACGCGAATGCCAGGGCTTTGCCATGTGTCTTGACTGCTGATGGCGCCGGATGCAACCAAAAATTTGACTGCCTTCTACAGCGTGACCTGGGTGAACAGTAAAGGGTTCACCGATGCGTTGGTCACGGTAACACCGTGCCCTCTGATTGCCTTGTTCGCCGAGTTGCTCCTTATATTCAATTAGTAGTGGCGCAGAAATTGCGCGGTTGGGATCCGGGTGTCTCAAGGGGACGCGAATGCCAGGCCTTTGCCATGTGTCTTGACTGCTGATGGTGCCGGATGCAACCAAAAATTTGAGTGTCTTCTACAGCGTGACCTGAGTGAACAGTAATGGGTTCACCGATGCGTTGGTCATGGTAACACCGTGCCCTCTGAAGCCTTGTTCGCCGAGGTGCTCCTTATATTCCATTAGTAGTGGCGCAGAAATTGCGCGGGTGGGATCTTGGTGTCTCAAGGGGACGCGAATGCCAGGCCTTTGCCATGTGTCTTGACTGCTGATGGTGCCGGATGCAACCAAAAATTTGACTGTCTTCTAGAGCGTGACCTGGATGAACAGTAAAGGGTTCACCAAGCGTTGGTCACGGTAACACCGTGCCCTCTGAAGCCTTGTTCGCCGGGGTGCTCCTTATATTCCATTAGTAGTGGCGCAGAAATTGCGCGGGTGGGATCTGGGTGTCTCAAGGGGACGCGAATGCCAGGGCTTTGCCATGTGTCTTGACTGCTGATGGCGCCGGATGCAACCAAAAATTTGACTGTCTTCTAGAGCGTGACCTGGATGAACAGTAAAGGGTTCACCAAGCGTTGGTCACGGTAACACCGTGCCCTCTGAAGCCTTGTTCGCCGGGGTGCTCCTTATATTCCATTAGTAGTGGCGCAGAAATTGCGCGGGTGGGATCTGGGTGTCTCAAGGGGACGCGAATGCCAGGGCTTTGCCATGTGTCTTGACTGCTGATGGCGCCGGATGCAACCAAAAATTTGACTGCCTTCTACAGCGTGACCTGGGTGAACAGTAAAGGGTTCACCGATGCGTTGGTCACGGTAACACCGTGCCCTCTGAAGCCTTGTTCGCCGAGGTGCTCCTTATATTCCATTAGTAGTGGCGCAGACATTGCGCGGTTGGGATCCGGGTGTCTCAAGGGGACGCGAATGCCAGGCCTTTGCCATGTGTCTTGAATGCTGATGGTGCCGGGTGCAACCAAAAATTTGACTGTCTTCTACAGCGTGACCTGGGTGAACAGTAAAGGGTTCACCGATGCGTTGGTCACGGTAACACCGTGCCCTCTGAAGCCTTGTTCGCCGAGTTGCTCCTTATATTCCATTATTAGTGGCGCAGAAATTGCGCGGTTGGGATCCGGGTGTCTCAAGAGGACGCGAATGCCAGGCCTTTGCCATTTGTCTTGACTGGTGATGGTGCCGGGTGCAACCAAAAATTTGACTGTCTTCTACAGCGTGACCTGGCGAACAGTAAAGGGTTCACCGATGCGTTGGTCACGGTAACACCGTGCCCTCTAAAGCCTTAATCGCCGAGGTACTCCTTATATTCCATTAGTAGTGTCGCAGAAATTGGGCGGTTGGGATCCGGGTGTCTCAAGGGGACGGGAATGCCAGGCCTTTGCCATGTGTCTTGACTGCTGATGGTGCCGGGTGCAACTAAAAATTTGACTGTCTTCTACAGCGTGACCTGGGTGAAACGTAAAGGGTTCACCGATACCGATGGGTTGGTCACGGTAACACCGTGCCCTCTGAAGCCTTGTTCGCCGAGGTGCTCCTTATATTCCATTAGTAGTGGCGCAGAAATTGCGCGGTTGGGATCCGGGTGTCTCAAGGGGACGCGAATGCCAGGCCTTTGCCATGTGTCTTGACTGCTGATGGCGCCGGATGCAACCAAAAATTTGACTGCCTTCTACAGCGGGACCTGGGTGAACAGTAAAGGGTTCACCAAGCGTTGGTCACGGTAACACCGTGCCCTCTGAAGCCTTGTTCGCCGAGGTGCTCCTTATATTCCATTAGTAGTGGCGCAGAAATTGCGCGGGTGGGATCTGGGTGTCTCAAGGGGATGCGAATGCCAGGGCTTTGCCATGTGTCTTGACTGCTGATGGCGCCGGATGCAACCAAAACTTTGACTGTCTTCTACAGCGTGAACTGGGTGAACAGTAAAGGGTTCACCGATGCGTTGGTCACGGTAACACCGTGCCCTCTGAAGTTTGTTCGCCGAGGTGCTCCTTATAATCCGTTAGTAGTGGCGCAGAAATTGCGCGGTTGGGATCCGGGTGTCTCAAGGGGACGCGAATGCGAGGCTTTGCCATGTGTCTTGACTGCTGATGGTGCCGGATGCAACCAAAAATTTGACTGTCTTCTACAGCGTGACCTGGCTGAACAGTAAAGGGTTCACCGATGCGTTGGTCACGGTAACACCGTGCCCTCTGAAGCCTTGTTCGCCGAGGTGCTCCTTATATTCCATTAGTAGTGGCGCAGAAATTGCGCGGGTGGGATCTGGGTGTCTCAAGGGGACGCGAATGCCAGGGCTTTGCCATGTGTCTTGACTGCTGATGGCGCCGGATGCAACCAAAAATTTGACTGCCTTCTACAGCGTGACCTGGGTGAACAGTAAAGGGTTCACCGATGCGTTGGTCACGGTAACACCGTGCCCTCTGATTGCCTTGTTCGCCGAGTTGCTCCTTATATTCAATTAGTAGTGGCGCAGAAATTGCGCGGTTGGGATCCGGGTGTCTCAAGGGGACGCGAATGCCAGGCCTTTGCCATGTGTCTTGACTGCTGATGGTGCCGGATGCAACCAAAAATTTGAGTGTCTTCTACAGCGTGACCTGAGTGAACAGTAATGGGTTCACCGATGCGTTGGTCATGGTAACACCGTGCCCTCTGAAGCCTTGTTCGCCGAGGTGCTCCTTATATTCCATTAGTAGTGGCGCAGAAATTGCGCGGGTGGGATCTTGGTGTCTCAAGGGGACGCGAATGCCAGGCCTTTGCCATGTGTCTTGACTGCTGATGGTGCCGGATGCAACCAAAAATTTGACTGTCTTCTAGAGCGTGACCTGGATGAACAGTAAAGGGTTCACCAAGCGTTGGTCACGGTAACACCGTGCCCTCTGAAGCCTTGTTCGCCGGGGTGCTCCTTATATTCCATTAGTAGTGGCGCAGAAATTGCGCGGGTGGGATCTGGGTGTCTCAAGGGGACGCGAATGCCAGGGCTTTGCCATGTGTCTTGACTGCTGATGGCGCCGGATGCAACCAAAAATTTGACTGCCTTCTACAGCGTGACCTGGGTGAACAGTAAAGGGTTCACCGATGCGTTGGTCACGGTAACACCGTGCCCTCTGAAGCCTTGTTCGCCGAGGTGCTCCTTATATTCCATTAGTAGTGGCGCAGACATTGCGCGGTTGGGATCCGGGTGTCTCAAGGGGACGCGAATGCCAGGCCTTTGCCATGTGTCTTGAATGCTGATGGTGCCGGGTGCAACCAAAAATTTGACTGTCTTCTACAGCGTGACCTGGGTGAACAGTAAAGGGTTCACCGATGCGTTGGTCACGGTAACACCGTGCCCTCTGAAGCCTTGTTCGCCGAGTTGCTCCTTATATTCCATTATTAGTGGCGCAGAAATTGCGCGGTTGGGATCCGGGTGTCTCAAGAGGACGCGAATGCCAGGCCTTTGCCATGTGTCTTGACTGGTGATGGTGCCGGGTGCAACCAAAAATTTGACTGTCTTCTACAGCGTGACCTGGCGAACAGTAAAGGGTTCACCGATGCGTTGGTCACGGTAACACCGTGCCCTCTAAAGCCTTAATCGCCGAGGTACTCCTTATATTCCATTAGTAGTGTCGCAGAAATTGGGCGGTTGGGATCCGGGTGTCTCAAGGGGACGGGAATGCCAGGCCTTTGCCATGTGTCTTGACTGCTGATGGTGCCGGGTGCAACTAAAAATTTGACTGTCTTCTACAGCGTGACCTGGGTGAAACGTAAAGGGTTCACCGATACCGATGGGTTGGTCACGGTAACACCGTGCCCTCTGAAGCCTTGTTCGCCGAGGTGCTCCTTATATTCCATTAGTAGTGGCGCAGAAATTGCGCGGTTGGGATCCGGGTGTCTCAAGGGGACGCGAATGCCAGGCCTTTGCCATGTGTCTTGACTGCTGATGGCGCCGGATGCAACCAAAAATTTGACTGCCTTCTACAGCGTGACCTGGGTGAACAGTAAAGGGTTCACCAAGCGTTGGTCACGGTAACACCGTGCCCTCTGAAGCCTTGTTCGCCGAGGTGCTCCTTATATTCCATTAGTAGTGGCGCAGAAATTGCGCGGGTGGGATCTGGGTGTCTCAAGGGGATGCGAATGCCAGGGCTTTGCCATGTGTCTTGACTGCTGATGGCGCCGGATGCAACCAAAACTTTGACTGTCTTCTACAGCGTGAACTGGGTGAACAGTAAAGGGTTCACCGATGCGTTGGTCACGGTAACACCGTGCCCTCTGAAGTTTCTTCGCCGAGGTGCTCCTTATAATCCGTTAGTAGTGGCGCAGAAATTGCGCGGTTGGGATCCGGGTGTCTCAAGGGGACGCGAATGCGAGGCTTTGCCATGTGTCTTGACTGCTGATGGTGCCGGATGCAACCAAAAATTTGACTGTCTTCTACAGCGTGACCTGGCTGAACAGTAAAGGGTTCACCGATGCGTTGGTCACGGTAACACCGTGCCCTCTGAAGCCTTGTTCGCCGAGGTGCTCCTTATAGTCCATTAGTAGTGGCGCAGAAATTGCGCGGGTGGGATCTGGGTGTCTCAAGGGGACGCGAATGCCAGGGCTTTGCCATGTGTCTTGACTGCTGATGGCGCCGGATGCAACCAAAACTTTGTCTTCTACAGCGTGACCTGGGTGAACAGTAAAGGGTTCACCGATGCGTTGGTCACGTTAACACCGTGCCCTCTGAAGCCTTGTTCGCCGAGGTGCTCCTTATATTCCATTAGTAGTGGCGCAGAAATTGCGCGGGTGGGATCTGGATGTCTCAAGGGGACGCGAATGCCAGGCCTTTGCCATGTGTCTTGACTGCTGATGGTGCCGGATGCAACCAAAACTTTGACTGTCTTCTACAGCGTGACCTGGGTGAACAGTAAAGGGTTCACCTATGCGTTGGTCACGGTAACACCGTGCCCTCTGAAGCCTTGTTCGCCGAGGTGCTCCTTATATTCCATTAGTAGTGGCGCAGAAATTGCGCGGTTGGGATCCGGGTGTCTCAAGGGGACGCGAATGCCAGGCCTTTGCCATGTGTCTTGAATGCTGATGGCGCCGGATGCAACCAAAAATTTGACTGTCTTCTAGAGCTTGACCTGGATGAACAGTAAAGGGTTCACCAAGCGTTGGTCATGGTAACACCGTGCACTCTGAAGCCTTGTTCGCCGAGGTGCTCCTTATATTCCATTATTAGTGGCGCAGAAATTGCGCGGGTGGGATCTGGGTGTCTCAAGGGGACGCGAATGCCAGGGCTTTGCCATGTGTCTTGACTGCTGATGCCGCCGGATGCAACCAAAACTTTGACTGTCTTCTACAGCGTGAACTGGGTGAACAGTAAAGGGTTCACCGATGCGTTGGTCACGGTAACACCGTGCCCTCTGAAGTTTGTTCGCCGAGGTGCTCCTTATATTCCATTAGTAGTGGCGCAGAAATTGCGCGGTTGGGATCCGGGTGTCTCAAGGGGACGCGAATGCCAGGCTTTGCCATGTGTCTTGACTGCTGATGTTGCCGGATGCAACCAAAAATTTGACTGTCTTCTACAGCGTGACCTGGCTGAACAGTAAAGGGTTCACCGATGCGTTGGTCACGGTAACACCGTGCCCTCTGAAGCCTTGTTCGCCGAGGTGCTCCTTATATTCCATTAGTAGTGGCGCAGAAATTGCGCGGGTGGGATCTGGGTGTCTCAAGGGGACGCGAATGCCAGGCCTTTGCCATGTGTCTTGACTGCTGATGGTGCCGGATGCAACCAAAACTTTGACTGTCTTCTACAGCGTGACCTGGGTGAACAGTAAAGGGTTCAACTATGCGTTGGTCACGGTAACACCGCGCCCTCTGAAGCCTTGTTCGCCGAGGTGCTCCTTATATTCCATTAGTAGTGGCGCAGAAATTGCGCGGTTGGGATCCGCGTGTCTCAAGGGGACGCGAATGCCAGGCCTTTGCCATGTGTCTTGAATGCTGATGGCGCCGGATGCAACCAAAAATTTGACTGTCTTCTACAGCGTGACCTGGGTGAACAGTAAAGGGTTCACCGATGCGTTGGTCACGGTAACACCGTGCCCTCTGAAGCCTTGTTCGCCGAGGTGCTCCTTATATTCCATTAGTAGTGGCGCAGAAATTGCGTGGGTGGGATCTGGGTGTCTCAAGGGGACGCGAATACCAGGGCTTTGCCATGTGTCTTGACTGCTGATGGCGCCGGATGCAACCAAAAATTTGACTGCCTTCTACAGCGTGACCTGGGTGAACAGTAAAGGGTTCACCGATGCGTTGGTCACGGTAACACCGTGCCCTCTGATGCCTTGTTCGCCGAGTTGCTCCTTATATTCAATTAGTAGTGGCGCAGAAATTGCGCGGTTGGGATCCGGGTGTCTCAAGGGGACGCGAATGCCAGGCCTTTGCCATGTGTCTTGACTGCTGATGGTGCCGGATGCAACCAAAAATTTGAGTGTCTTCTACAGCGTGACCTGAGTGAACAGTAATGGGTTCATCGATGCGTTGGTCATGGTAACACCGTGCCCTCTGAAGCCTTGTTCGCCGAGGTGCTCCTTATATTCCATTAGTAGTGGCGCAGAAATGGCGCGGGTGGGATCTTGGTGTCTCAAGGGGACGCGAATGCCAGGCCTTTGCCATGTGTCTTGACTGCTGATGGTGCCGGATGCAACCAAAAATTTGACTGTCTTCTAGAGCGTGACCTGGATGAACAGTAAAGGGTTCACCAAGCGTTGGTCACGGTAACACCGTGCCCTCTGAAGCCTTGTTCGCCGGGGTGCTCCTTATATTCCATTAGTAGTGGCGCAGAAATTGCGCGGGTGGGATCTGGGTGTCTCAAGGGGACGCGAATGCCAGGGCTTTGCCATGTGTCTTGACTGCTGATGGTGCCGGATGCAACCAAAAATTTGACTGTCTTCTACAGCGTGGCCTGGGTGAACACTGAAGGGTTCACGGATGCGTTGGTCACGGTAACACCGTGCCCTCTGAAGCCTTGTTCGCCGAGGTGCTCCTTATATTCCATTAGAAGTGGCGCAGAAATTGCGCGGTTGGGATCCGGGTGTCTCAAGGGGACGCGAATGCCAGGCCTTTGCCATGTGTCTTGACTGCTGATGGCGCCGGATGCAATCAAAAATTTGACTGTCTTCTAGAGCTTGACCTGGATGAACAGTAAACGGTTCACCAAGCGTTGGTCATGGTAACACCGTGCACTCTGAAGCCTTGTTCGCCGAGGTGCTCCTTATATTCCATTATTAGTGGCGCAGAAATTGCGCGGGTGGGATCTGGTTGTCTCAAGGGGACGCGAATGCCAGGCCTTTGCCATGTGTCTTGACTGCTGATGGCGCCGGATGCAACCAAAAATTTGACTGTCTTCTACGGCGTGACCTGGGTGAACAGTAAGGGTTCACCGTTGCGTTGGTCACGGTAACACCGTGCCCTCTGAAGCCTTGTTCGCCGAGGTGCTCCTTATATTCCATTAGTAGTGGCGCAGAAATTGCGTGGGTGGGATCTGGGTGTCTCAAGGGGACGCGAATACCAGGGCTTTGCCATGTGTCTTGACTGCTGATGGCGCCGGATGCAACCAAAAATTTGACTGCCTTCTACAGCGTGACCTGGGTGAACAGTAAAGGGTTCACCGATGCGTTGGTCACGGTAACACCGTGCCCTCTGATGCCTTGTTCGCCGAGTTGCTCCTTATATTCAATTAGTAGTGGCGCAGAAATTGCGCGGTTGGGATCCGGGTGTCTCAAGGGGACGCGAATGCCAGGCCTTTGCCATGTGTCTTGACTGCTGATGGTGCCGGATGCAACCAAAAATTTGAGTGTCTTCTACAGCGTGACCTGAGTGAACAGTAATGGGTTCATCGATGCGTTGGTCATGGTAACACCGTGCCCTCTGAAGCCTTGTTCGCCGAGGTGCTCCTTATATTCCATTAGTAGTGGCGCAGAAATTGCGCGGGTGGGATCTTGGTGTCTCAAGGGGACGCGAATGCCAGGCCTTTGCCATGTGTCTTGACTGCTGATGGTGCCGGATGCAACCAAAAATTTGACTGTCTTCTAGAGCGTGACCTGGATGAACAGTAAAGGGTTCACCAAGCGTTGGTCACGGTAACACCGTGCCCTCTGAAGCCTTGTTCGCCGGGGTGCTCCTTATATTCCATTAGTAGTGGCGCAGAAATTGCGCGGGTGGGATCTGGGCGTCTCAAGGGGACGCGAATGCCAGGGCTTTGCCATGTGTCTTGACTGCTGATGGTGCCGGATGCAACCAAAAATTTGACTGTCTTCTACAGCGTGGCCTGGGTGAACACTGAAGGGTTCACGGATGCGTTGGTCACGGTAACACCGTGCCCTCTGAAGCCTTGTTCGCCGAGGTGCTCCTTATATTCCATTAGTAGTGGCGCAGAAATTGCGCGGTTGGGATCCGGGTGTCTCAAGGGGACGCGAATGCCAGGCCTTTGCCATGTGTCTTGACTGCTGATGGCGCCGGATGCAATCAAAAATTTGACTGTCTTCTAGAGCTTGACCTGGATGAACAGTAAACGGTTCACCAAGCGTTGGTCATGGTAACACCGTGCACTCTGAAGCCTTGTTCGCCGAGGTGCTCCTTATATTCCATTATTAGTGGCGCAGAAATTGCGCGGGTGGGATCTGGTTGTCTCAAGGGGACGCGAATGCCAGGCCTTTGCCATGTGTCTTGACTGCTGATGGCGCCGGATGCAACCAAAAATTTGACTGTCTTCTACGGCGTGACCTGGGTGAACAGTAAGGGTTCACCGTTGCGTTGGTCACGGTAACACCGTGCCCTCTGAAGCCTTGTTCGCCGAGGTGCTCCTTATATTCCATTAGTAGTGGCGCAGAAATTGCGCGGTTGGGATTTGGGTGTCTCAAGGGGACGCGAATGCTAGGGCTTTGCCATGTGGCTTGACTGCTGATGGCGCCGGATGCAACCAAAAATTTGACTGTCTTCTACAGCGTGACCTGGGTGAACAGTAAAGGGTTCAACGATGCGTTGGTCACGGTAACACCGTGCCCTCTGAAGCCTTGTTCGCCGAGGTGCTCCTTATATTCCATTATTAGTGGCGCAGAAATTGCGCGGGTGGGATCTGGGTGTCTCAAGGGGACGCGAATGCCAGGGCTTTGCCATGTGTCTTGACTGCTGATGCCGCCGGATGCAACCAAAACTTTGACTGTCTTCTACAGCGTGAACTGGGTGAACAGTAAAGGGTTCACCGATGCGTTGGTCACGGTAACACCGTGCCCTCTGAAGTTTCTTCGCCGAGGTGCTCCTTATAATCCGTTAGTAGTGGCGCAGAAATTGCGCGGTTGGGATCCGGGTGTCTCAAGGGGACGCGAATGCGAGGCTTTGCCATGTGTCTTGACTGCTGATGGTGCCGGATGCAACCAAAAATTTGACTGTCTTCTACAGCGTGACCTGGCTGAACAGTAAAGGGTTCACCGATGCGTTGGTCACGGTAACACCGTGCCCTCTGAAGCCTTGTTCGCCGAGGTGCTCCTTATAGTCCATTAGTAGTGGCGCAGAAATTGCGCGGGTGGGATCTGGGTGTCTCAAGGGGACGCGAATGCCAGGGCTTTGCCATGTGTCTTGACTGCTGATGGCGCCGGATGCAACCAAAACTTTGTCTTCTACAGCGTGACCTGGGTGAACAGTAAAGGGTTCACCGATGCGTTGGTCACGTTAACACCGTGCCCTCTGAAGCCTTGTTCGCCGAGGTGCTCCTTATATTCCATTAGTAGTGGCGCAGAAATTGCGCGGGTGGGATCTGGATGTCTCAAGGGGACGCGAATGCCAGGCCTTTGCCATGTGTCTTGACTGCTGATGGTGCCGGATGCAACCAAAACTTTGACTGTCTTCTACAGCGTGACCTGGGTGAACAGTAAAGGGTTCACCTATGCGTTGGTCACGGTAACACCGTGCCCTCTGAAGCCTTGTTCGCCGAGGTGCTCCTTATATTCCATTAGTAGTGGCGCAGAAATTGCGCGGTTGGGATCCGGGTGTCTCAAGGGGACGCGAATGCCAGGCCTTTGCCATGTGTCTTGAATGCTGATGGCGCCGGATGCAACCAAAAATTTGACTGTCTTCTAGAGCTTGACCTGGATGAACAGTAAAGGGTTCACCAAGCGTTGGTCATGGTAACACCGTGCACTCTGAAGCCTTGTTCGCCGAGGTGCTCCTTATATTCCATTATTAGTGGCGCAGAAATTGCGCGGGTGGGATCTGGGTGTCTCAAGGGGACGCGAATGCCAGGGCTTTGCCATGTGTCTTGACTGCTGATGCCGCCGGATGCAACCAAAACTTTGACTGTCTTCTACAGCGTGAACTGGGTGAACAGTAAAGGGTTCACCGATGCGTTGGTCACGGTAACACCGTGCCCTCTGAAGTTTGTTCGCCGAGGTGCTCCTTATATTCCATTAGTAGTGGCGCAGAAATTGCGCGGTTGGGATCCGGGTGTCTCAAGGGGACGCGAATGCCAGGCTTTGCCATGTGTCTTGACTGCTGATGTTGCCGGATGCAACCAAAAATTTGACTGTCTTCTACAGCGTGACCTGGCTGAACAGTAAAGGGTTCACCGATGCGTTGGTCACGGTAACACCGTGCCCTCTGAAGCCTTGTTCGCCGAGGTGCTCCTTATATTCCATTAGTAGTGGCGCAGAAATTGCGCGGGTGGGATCTGGGTGTCTCAAGGGGACGCGAATGCCAGGCCTTTGCCATGTGTCTTGACTGCTGATGGTGCCGGATGCAACCAAAACTTTGACTGTCTTCTACAGCGTGACCTGGGTGAACAGTAAAGGGTTCAACTATGCGTTGGTCACGGTAACACCGCGCCCTCTGAAGCCTTGTTCGCCGAGGTGCTCCTTATATTCCATTAGTAGTGGCGCAGAAATTGCGCGGTTGGGATCCGCGTGTCTCAAGGGGACGCGAATGCCAGGCCTTTGCCATGTGTCTTGAATGCTGATGGCGCCGGATGCAACCAAAAATTTGACTGTCTTCTACAGCGTGACCTGGGTGAACAGTAAAGGGTTCACCGATGCGTTGGTCACGGTAACACCGTGCCCTCTGAAGCCTTGTTCGCCGAGGTGCTCCTTATATTCCATTAGTAGTGGCGCAGAAATTGCGTGGGTGGGATCTGGGTGTCTCAAGGGGACGCGAATACCAGGGCTTTGCCATGTGTCTTGACTGCTGATGGCGCCGGATGCAACCAAAAATTTGACTGCCTTCTACAGCGTGACCTGGGTGAACAGTAAAGGGTTCACCGATGCGTTGGTCACGGTAACACCGTGCCCTCTGATGCCTTGTTCGCCGAGTTGCTCCTTATATTCAATTAGTAGTGGCGCAGAAATTGCGCGGTTGGGATCCGGGTGTCTCAAGGGGACGCGAATGCCAGGCCTTTGCCATGTGTCTTGACTGCTGATGGTGCCGGATGCAACCAAAAATTTGAGTGTCTTCTACAGCGTGACCTGAGTAAACAGTAATGGGTTCATCGATGCGTTGGTCATGGTAACACCGTGCCCTCTGAAGCCTTGTTCGCCGAGGTGCTCCTTATATTCCATTAGTAGTGGCGCAGAAATGGCGCGGGTGGGATCTTGGTGTCTCAAGGGGACGCGAATGCCAGGCCTTTGCCATGTGTCTTGACTGCTGATGGTGCCGGATGCAACCAAAAATTTGACTGTCTTCTAGAGCGTGACCTGGATGAACAGTAAAGGGTTCACCAAGCGTTGGTCACGGTAACACCGTGCCCTCTGAAGCCTTGTTCGCCGGGGTGCTCCTTATATTCCATTAGTAGTGGCGCAGAAATTGCGCGGGTGGGATCTGGGTGTCTCAAGGGGACGCGAATGCCAGGGCTTTGCCATGTGTCTTGACTGCTGATGGTGCCGGATGCAACCAAAAATTTGACTGTCTTCTACAGCGTGGCCTGGGTGAACACTGAAGGGTTCACGGATGCGTTGGTCACGGTAACACCGTGCCCTCTGAAGCCTTGTTCGCCGAGGTGCTCCTTATATTCCATTAGTAGTGGCGCAGAAATTGCGCGGTTGGGATTTGGGTGTCTCAAGGGGACGCGAATGCTAGGGCTTTGCCATGTGGCTTGACTGCTGATGGCGCCGGATGCAACCAAAAATTTGACTGTCTTCTACAGCGTGACCTGGGTGAACAGTAAAGGGTTCAACGATGCGTTGGTCACGGTAACACCGTGCCCTCTGAAGCCTTGTTCGCCGAGGTGCTCCTTATATTCCATTATTAGTGGCGCAGAAATTGCGCGGGTGGGATCTGGGTGTCTCAAGGGGACGCGAATGCCAGGGCTTTGCCATGTGTCTTGACTGCTGATGCCGCCGGATGCAACCAAAACTTTGACTGTCTTCTACAGCGTGAACTGGGTGAACAGTAAAGGGTTCACCGATGCGTTGGTCACGGTAACACCGTGCCCTCTGAAGTTTGTTCGCCGAGGTGCTCCTTATATTCCATTAGTAGTGGCGCAGAAATTGCGCGGTTGGGATCCGGGTGTCTCAAGGGGACGCGAATGCCAGGCTTTGCCATGTGTCTTGACTGCTGATGTTGCCGGATGCAACCAAAAATTTGACTGTCTTCTACAGCGTGACCTGGCTGAACAGTAAAGGGTTCACCGATGCGTTGGTCACGGTAACACCGTGCCCTCTGAAGCCTTGTTCGCCGAGGTGCTCCTTATATTCCATTAGTAGTGGCGCAGAAATTGCGCGGGTGGGATCTGGGTGTCTCAAGGGGACGCGAATGCCAGGCCTTTGCCATGTGTCTTGACTACTGATGGTGCCGGATGCAACCAAAACTTTGACTGTCTTCTACAGCGTGACCTGGGTGAACAGTAAAGGGTTCAACTATGCGTTGGTCACGGTAACACCGCGCCCTCTGAAGCCTTGTTCGCCGAGGTGCTCCTTATATTCCATTAGTAGTGGCGCAGAAATTGCGCGGTTGGGATCCGCGTGTCTCAAGGGGACGCGAATGCCAGGCCTTTGCCATGTGGCTTGACTGCTGATGGCGCCGGATGCAACCAAAAATTTGACTGTCTTCTACAGCGTGACCTGGGTGAACAGTAAAGGGTTCAACGATGCGTTGGTCACGGTAACACCGTGCCCTCTGAAGCCTTGTTCGCCGAGGTGCTCCTTATATTCCATTATTAGTGGCGCAGAAATTGCGCGGGTGGGATCTGGGTGTCTCAAGGGGACGCGAATGCCAGGGCTTTGCCATGTGTCTTGACTGCTGATGCCGCCGGATGCAACCAAAACTTTGACTGTCTTCTACAGCGTGAACTGAGTGAACAGTAAAGGGTTCACCGATGCGTTGGTCACGGTAACACCGTGCCCTCTGAAGTTTGTTCGCCGAGGTGCTCCTTATATTCCATTAGTAGTGGCGCAGAAATTGCGCGGTTGGGATCCGGGTGTCTCAAGGGGACGCGAATGCCAGGCTTTGCCATGTGTCTTGACTGCTGATGTTGCCGGATGCAACCAAAAATTTGACTGTCTTCTACAGCGTGACCTGGCTGAACAGTAAAGGGTTCACCGATGCGTTGGTCACGGTAACACCGTGCCCTCTGAAGCCTTGTTCGCCGAGGTGCTCCTTATATTCCATTAGTAGTGGCGCAGAAATTGCGCGGGTGGGATCTGGGTGTCTCAAGGGGACGCGAATGCCAGGCCTTTGCCATGTGTCTTGACTGCTGATGGTGCCGGATGCAACCAAAACTTTGACTGTCTTCTACAGCGTGACCTGGGTGAACAGTAAAGGGTTCAACTATGCGTTGGTCACGGTAACACCGCGCCCTCTGAAGCCTTGTTCGCCGAGGTGCTCCTTATATTCCATTAGTAGTGGCGCAGAAATTGCGCGGTTGGGATCCGCGTGTCTCAAGGGGACGCGAATGCCAGGCCTTTGCCATGTGTCTTGAATGCTGATGGCGCCGGATGCAACCAAAAATTTGACTGTCTTCTACAGCGTGACCTGGGTGAACAGTAAAGGGTTCACCGATGCGTTGGTCACGGTAACACCGTGCCCTCTGAAGCCTTGTTCGCCGAGGTGCTCCTTATATTCCATTAGTAGTGGCGCAGAAATTGCGTGGGTGGGATCTGGGTGTCTCAAGGGGACGCGAATACCAGGGCTTTGCCATGTGTCTTGACTGCTGATGGCGCCGGATGCAACCAAAAATTTGACTGCCTTCTACAGCGTGACCTGGGTGAACAGTAAAGGGTTCACCGATGCGTTGGTCACGGTAACACCGTGCCCTCTGATGCCTTGTTCGCCGAGTTGCTCCTTATATTCAATTAGTAGTGGCGCAGAAATTGCGCGGTTGGGATCCGGGTGTCTCAAGGGGACGCGAATGCCAGGCCTTTGCCATGTGTCTTGACTGCTGATGGTGCCGGATGCAACCAAAAATTTGAGTGTCTTCTACAGCGTGACCTGAGTGAACAGTAATGGGTTCATCGATGCGTTGGTCATGGTAACACCGTGCCCTCTGAAGCCTTGTTCGCCGAGGTGCTCCTTATATTCCATTAGTAGTGGCGCAGAAATTGCGCGGGTGGGATCTTGGTGTCTCAAGGGGACGCGAATGCCAGGCCTTTGCCATGTGTCTTGACTGCTGATGGTGCCGGATGCAACCAAAAATTTGACTGTCTTCTAGAGCGTGACCTGGATGAACAGTAAAGGGTTCACCAAGCGTTGGTCACGGTAACACCGTGCCCTCTGAAGCCTTGTTCGCCGGGGTGCTCCTTATATTCCATTAGTAGTGGCGCAGAAATTGCGCGGGTGGGATCTGGGTGTCTCAAGGGGACGCGAATGCCAGGGCTTTGCCATGTGTCTTGACTGCTGATGGTGCCGGATGCAACCAAAAATTTGACTGTCTTCTACAGCGTGGCCTGGGTGAACACTGAAGGGTTCACGGATGCGTTGGTCACGGTAACACCGTGCCCTCTGAAGCCTTGTTCGCCGAGGTGCTCCTTATATTCCATTAGTAGTGGCGCAGAAATTGCGCGGTTGGGATCCGGGTGTCTCAAGGGGACGCGAATGCCAGGCCTTTGCCATGTGTCTTGACTGCTGATGGCGCCGGATGCAATCAAAAATTTGACTGTCTTCTAGAGCTTGACCTGGATGAACAGTAAACGGTTCACCAAGCGTTGGTCATGGTAACACCGTGCACTCTGAAGCCTTGTTCGCCGAGGTGCTCCTTATATTCCATTATTAGTGGCGCAGAAATTGCGCGGGTGGGATCTGGTTGTCTCAAGGGGACGCGAATGCTAGGCCTTTGCCATGTGTCTTGACTGCTGATGGCGCCGGATGCAACCAAAAATTTGACTGTCTTCTACGGCGTGACCTGGGTGAACAGTAAGGGTTCACCGTTGCGTTGGTCACGGTAACACCGTGCCCTCTGAAGCCTTGTTCGCCGAGGTGCTCCTTATATTCCATTAGTAGTGGCGCAGAAATTGCGCGGTTGGGATTTGGGTGTCTCAAGGGGACGCGAATGCTAGGGCTTTGCCATGTGGCTTGACTGCTGATGGCGCCGGATGCAACCAAAAATTTGACTGTCTTCTACAGCGTGACCTGGGTGAACAGTAAAGGGTTCAACGATGCGTTGGTCACGGTAACACCGTGCCCTCTGAAGCCTTGTTCGCCGAGGTGCTCCTTATATTCCATTAGTAGTGGCGCAGAAATTGCGCGGGTGGGATCTGGGTGTCTCAAGGGGACGCGAATGCCAGGCCTTTGCCATGTGTCTTGACTGCTGATGGTGCCGGATGCAACCAAAAATTTGACTGTCTTCTACAGCGTGACCTGGGTGAACAGTAAAGGGTTCACCGATGCGTTGGTCACGGTAACACCGTGCCCTCTGATTGCCTTGTTCGCCGAGTTGCTCCTTATATTCAATTAGTAGTGGCGCAGAAATTGCGCGGTTGGGATCCGGGTGTCTCAAGGGGACGCGAATGCCAGGCCTTTGCCATGTGTCTTGACTGCTGATGGTGCCGGATGCAACCAAAAATTTGAGTGTCTTCTACAGCGTGACCTGAGTGAACAGTAATGGGTTCACCGATGCGTTGGTCATGGTAACACCGTGCCCTCTGAAGCCTTGTTCGCCGAGGTGCTCCTTATATTCCATTAGTAGTGGCGCAGAAATTGCGCGGGTGGGATCTTGGTGTCTCAAGGGGACGCGAATGCCAGGCCTTTGCCATGTGTCTTGACTGCTGATGGTGCCGGATGCAACCAAAAATTTGACTGTCTTCTAGAGCGTGACCTGGATGAACAGTAAAGGGTTCACCAAGCGTTGGTCACGGTAACACCGTGCCCTCTGAAGCCTTGTTCGCCGGGGTGCTCCTTATATTCCATTAGTAGTGGCGCAGAAATTGCGCGGGTGGGATCTGGGTGTCTCAAGGGGACGCGAATGCCAGGGCTTTGCCATGTGTCTTGACTGCTGATGGCGCCGGATGCAACCAAAAATTTGACTGCCTTCTACAGCGTGACCTGGGTGAACAGTAAATGGTTCACCGATGCGTTGGTCACGGTAACACCGTGCCCTCTGAAGCCTTGTTCGCCGAGGTGCTCCTTATATTCCATTAGTAGTGGCGCAGACATTGCGCGGTTGGGATCCGGGTGTCTCAAGGGGACGCGAATGCCAGGCCTTTGCCATGTGTCTTGAATGCTGATGGTGCCGGGTGCAACCAAAAATTTGACTGTCTTCTACAGCGTGACCTGGGTGAACAGTAAAGGGTTCACCGATGCGTTGGTCACGGTAACACCGTGCCCTCTGAAGCCTTGTTCGCCGAGTTGCTCCTTATATTCCATTATTAGTGGCGCAGAAATTGCGCGGTTGGGATCCGGGTGTCTCAAGAGGACGCGAATGCCAGGCCTTTGCCATGTGTCTTGACTGGTGATGGTGCCGGGTGCAACCAAAAATTTGACTGTCTTCTACAGCGTGACCTGGCGAACAGTAAAGGGTTCACCGATGCGTTGGTCACGGTAACACCGTGCCCTCTAAAGCCTTAATCGCCGAGGTACTCCTTATATTCCATTAGTAGTGGCGCAGAAATTGCGCGGGTGGGATCTGGGTGTCTCAAGGGGATGCGAATGCCAGGGCTTTGCCATGTGTCTTGACTGCTGATGGTGCCGGGTGCAACTAAAAATTTGACTGTCTTCTACAGCGTGACCTGGGTGAAACGTAAAGGGTTCACCGATACCGATGGGTTGGTCACGGTAACACCGTGCCCTCTGAAGCCTTGTTCGCCGAGGTGCTCCTTATATTCCATTAGTAGTGGCGCAGAAATTGCGCGGTTGGGATCCGGGTGTCTCAAGGGGACGCGAATGCCAGGCCTTTGCCATGTGTCTTGACTGCTGATGGCGCCGGATGCAACCAAAAATTTGACTGCCTTCTACAGCGTGACCTGGGTGAACAGTAAATGGTTCACCGATGCGTTGGTCACGGTAACACCGTGCCCTCTGAAGCCTTGTTCGCCGAGGTGCTCCTTATATTCCATTAGTAGTGGCGCAGACATTGCGCGGTTGGGATCCGGGTGTCTCAAGGGGACGCGAATGCCAGGCCTTTGCCATGTGTCTTGAATGCTGATGGTGCCGGGTGCAACCAAAAATTTGACTGTCTTCTACAGCGTGACCTGGGTGAACAGTAAAGGGTTCACCGATGCGTTGGTCACGGTAACACCGTGCCCTCTGAAGCCTTGTTCGCCGAGTTGCTCCTTATATTCCATTATTAGTGGCGCAGAAATTGCGCGGTTGGGATCCGGGTGTCTCAAGAGGACGCGAATGCCAGGCATTTGCCATGTGTCTTGACTGGTGATGGTGCCGGGTGCAACCAAAAATTTGACTGTCTTCTACAGCGTGACCTGGCGAACAGTAAAGGGTTCACCGATGCGTTGGTCACGGTAACACCGTGCCCTCTAAAGCCTTAATCGCCGAGGTACTCCTTATATTCCATTAGTAGTGGCGCAGAAATTGCGCGGGTGGGATCTGGGTGTCTCAAGGGGATGCGAATGCCAGGGCTTTGCCATGTGTCTTGACTGCTGATGGTGCCGGGTGCAACTAAAAATTTGACTGTCTTCTACAGCGTGACCTGGGTGAAACGTAAAGGGTTCACCGATACCGATGCGTTGGTCACGGTAACACCGTGCCCTCTGATGCCTTGTTCGCCGAGTTGCTCCTTATATTCAATTAGTAGTGGCGCAGAAATTGCGCGGTTGGGATCCGGGTGTCTCAAGGGGACGCGAATGCCAGGCCTTTGCCATGTGTCTTGACTGCTGATGGTGCCGGATGCAACCAAAAATTTGAGTGTCTTCTACAGCGTGACCTGAGTGAACAGTAATGGGTTCATCGATGCGTTGGTCATGGTAACACCGTGCCCTCTGAAGCCTTGTTCGCCGAGGTGCTCCTTATATTCCATTAGTAGTGGCGCAGAAATTGCGCGGGTGGGATCTTGGTGTCTCAAGGGGACGCGAATGCCAGGCCTTTGCCATGTGTCTTGACTGCTGATGGTGCCGGATGCAACCAAAAATTTGACTGTCTTCTAGAGCGTGACCTGGATGAACAGTAAAGGGTTCACCAAGCGTTGGTCACGGTAACACCGTGCCCTCTGAAGCCTTGTTCGCCGGGGTGCTCCTTATATTCCATTAGTAGTGGCGCAGAAATTGCGCGGGTGGGATCTGGGTGTCTCAAGGGGACGCGAATGCCAGGGCTTTGCCATGTGTCTTGACTGCTGATGGTGCCGGATGCAACCAAAAATTTGACTGTCTTCTACAGCGTGGCCTGGGTGAACACTGAAGGGTTCACGGATGCGTTGGTCACGGTAACACCGTGCCCTCTGAAGCCTTGTTCGCCGAGGTGCTCCTTATATTCCATTAGTAGTGGCGCAGAAATTGCGCGGTTGGGATCCGGGTGTCTCAAGGGGACGCGAATGCCAGGCCTTTGCCATGTGTCTTGACTGCTGATGGCGCCGGATGCAATCAAAAATTTGACTGTCTTCTAGAGCTTGACCTGGATGAACAGTAAACGGTTCACCAAGCGTTGGTCATGGTAACACCGTGCACTCTGAAGCCTTGTTCGCCGAGGTGCTCCTTATATTCCATTATTAGTGGCGCAGAAATTGCGCGGGTGGGATCTGGTTGTCTCAAGGGGACGCGAATGCCAGGCCTTTGCCATGTGTCTTGACTGCTGATGGCGCCGGATGCAACCAAAAATTTGACTGTCTTCTACGGCGTGACCTGGGTGAACAGTAAGGGTTCACCGTTGCGTTGGTCACGGTAACACCGTGCCCTCTGAAGCCTTGTTCGCCGAGGTGCTCCTTATATTCCATTAGTAGTGGCGCAGAAATTGCGCGGTTGGGATTTGGGTGTCTCAAGGGGACGCGAATGCTAGGGCTTTGCCATGTGGCTTGACTGCTGATGGCGCCGGATGCAACCAAAAATTTGACTGTCTTCTACAGCGTGACCTGGGTGAACAGTAAAGGGTTCAACGATGCGTTGGTCACGGTAACACCGTGCCCTCTGAAGCCTTGTTCGCCGAGGTGCTCCTTATATTCCATTAGTAGTGGCGCAGAAATTGCGCGGGTGGGATCTGGGTGTCTCAAGGGGACGCGAATGCCAGGCCTTTGCCATGTGTCTTGACTGCTGATGGTGCCGGATGCAACCAAAAATTTGACTGTCTTCTACAGCGTGACCTGGGTGAACAGTAAAGGGTTCACCGATGCGTTGGTCACGGTAACACCGTGCCCTCTGATTGCCTTGTTCGCCGAGTTGGTCCTTATATTCAATTAGTAGTGGCGCAGAAATTGCGCGGTTGGGATCCGGGTGTCTCAAGGGGACGCGAATGCCAGGCCTTTGCCATGTGTCTTGACTGCTGATGGTGCCGGATGCAACCAAAAATTTGAGTGTCTTCTACAGCGTGACCTGAGTGAACAGTAATGGGTTCACCGATGCGTTGGTCATGGTAACACCGTGCCCTCTGAAGCCTTGTTCGCCGAGGTGCTCCTTATATTCCATTAGTAGTGGCGCAGAAATTGCGCGGGTGGGATCTTGGTGTCTCAAGGGGACGCGAATGCCAGGCCTTTGCCATGTGTCTTGACTGCTGATGGTGCCGGATGCAACCAAAAATTTGACTGTCTTCTAGAGCGTGACCTGGATGAACAGTAAAGGGTTCACCAAGCGTTGGTCACGGTAACACCGTGCCCTCTGAAGCCTTGTTCGCCGGGGTGCTCCTTATATTCCATTAGTAGTGGCGCAGAAATTGCGCGGGTGGGATCTGGGTGTCTCAAGGGGACGCGAATGCCAGGGCTTTGCCATGTGTCTTGACTGCTGATGGCGCCGGATGCAACCAAAAATTTGACTGCCTTCTACAGCGTGACCTGGGTGAACAGTAAATGGTTCACCGATGCGTTGGTCACGGTAACACCGTGCCCTCTGAAGCCTTGTTCGCCGAGGTGCTCCTTATATTCCATTAGTAGTGGCGCAGACATTGCGCGGTTGGGATCCGGGTGTCTCAAGGGGACGCGAATGCCAGGCCTTTGCCATGTGTCTTGAATGCTGATGGTGCCGGGTGCAACCAAAAATTTGACTGTCTTCTACAGCGTGACCTGGGTGAACAGTAAAGGGTTCACCGATGCGTTGGTCACGGTAACACCGTGCCCTCTGAAGCCTTGTTCGCCGAGTTGCTCCTTATATTCCATTATTAGTGGCGCAGAAATTGCGCGGTTGGGATCCGGGTGTCTCAAGAGGACGCGAATGCCAGGCCTTTGCCATGTGTCTTGACTGGTGATGGTGCCGGGTGCAACCAAAAATTTGACTGTCTTCTACAGCGTGACCTGGCGAACAGTAAAGGGTTCACCGATGCGTTGGTCACGGTAACACCGTGCCCTCTAAAGCCTTAATCGCCGAGGTACTCCTTATATTCCATTAGTAGTGGCGCAGAAATTGCGCGGGTGGGATCTGGGTGTCTCAAGGGGATGCGAATGCCAGGGCTTTGCCATGTGTCTTGACTGCTGATGGTGCCGGGTGCAACTAAAAATTTGACTGTCTTCTACAGCGTGACCTGGGTGAAACGTAAAGGGTTCACCGATACCGATGGGTTGGTCACGGTAACACCGTGCCCTCTGAAGCCTTGTTCGCCGAGGTGCTCCTTATATTCCATTAGTAGTGGCGCAGAAATTGCGCGGTTGGGATCCGGGTGTCTCAAGGGGACGCGAATGCCAGGCCTTTGCCATGTGTCTTGACTGCTGATGGCGCCGGATGCAACCAAAAATTTGACTGCCTTCTACAGCGTGACCTGGGTGAACAGTAAAGGGTTCACCAAGCGTTGGTCACGGTAACACCGTGCCCTCTGAAGCCTTGTTCGCCGAGGTGCTCCTTATATTCCATTAGTAGTGGCGCAGAAATTGCGCGGGTGGGATCTGGGTGTCTCAAGGGGATGCGAATGCCAGGGCTTTGCCATGTGTCTTGACTGCTGATGGCGCCGGATGCAACCAAAACTTTGACTGTCTTCTACAGCGTGAACTGGGTGAACAGTAAAGGGTTCACCGATGCGTTGGTCACGGTAACACCGTGCCCTCTGAAGTTTGTTCGCCGAGGTGCTCCTTATAATCCGTTAGTAGTGGCGCAGAAATTGCGCGGTTGGGATCCGGGTGTCTCAAGGGGACGCGAATGCGAGGCTTTGCCATGTGTCTTGACTGCTGATGGTGCCGGATGCAACCAAAAATTTGACTGTCTTCTACAGCGTGACGTGGCTGAACAGTAAAGGGTTCACCGATGCGTTGGTCACGGTAACACCGTGCCCTCTGAAGCCTTGTTCGCCGAGGTGCTCCTTATAGTCCATTAGTAGTGGCGCAGAAATTGCGCGGGTGGGATCTGGGTGTCTCAAGGGGACGCGAATGCCAGGGCTTTGCCATGTGTCTTGACTGCTGATGGCGCCGGATGCAACCAAAACTTTGACTGTCTTCTAGAGCTTGACCTGGATGAACAGTAAACGGTTCACCAAGCGTTGGTCATGGTAACACCGTGCACTCTGAAGCCTTGTTCGCCGAGGTGCTCCTTATATTCCATTATTAGTGGCGCAGAAATTGCGCGGGTGGGATCTGGTTGTCTCAAGGGGACGCGAATGCCAGGCCTTTGCCATGTGTCTTGACTGCTGATGGCGCCGGATGCAACCAAAAATTTGACTGTCTTCTACGGCGTGACCTGGGTGAACAGTAAGGGTTCACCGTTGCGTTGGTCACGGTAACACCGTGCCCTCTGAAGCCTTGTTCGCCGAGGTGCTCCTTATATTCCATTAGTAGTGGCGCAGAAATTGCGCGGTTGGGATTTGGGTGTCTCAAGGGGACGCGAATGCTAGGGCTTTGCCATGTGGCTTGACTGCTGATGGCGCCGGATGCAACCAAAAATTTGACTGTCTTCTACAGCGTGACCTGGGTGAACAGTAAAGGGTTCAACGATGCGTTGGTCACGGTAACACCGTGCCCTCTGAAGCCTTGTTCGCCGAGGTGCTCCTTATATTCCATTAGTAGTGGCGCAGAAATTGCGCGGGTGGGATCTGGGTGTCTCAAGGGGACGCGAATGCCAGGCCTTTGCCATGTGTCTTGACTGCTGATGGTGCCGGATGCAACCAAAAATTTGACTGTCTTCTACAGCGTGACCTGGGTGAACAGTAAAGGGTTCACCGATGCGTTGGTCACGGTAACACCGTGCCCTCTGATTGCCTTGTTCGCCGAGTTGCTCCTTATATTCAATTAGTAGTGGCGCAGAAATTGCGCGGTTGGGATCCGGGTGTCTCAAGGGGACGCGAATGCCAGGCCTTTGCCATGTGTCTTGACTGCTGATGGTGCCGGATGCAACCAAAAATTTGAGTGTCTTCTACAGCGTGACCTGAGTGAACAGTAATGGGTTCACCGATGCGTTGGTCATGGTAACACCGTGCCCTCTGAAGCCTTGTTCGCCGAGGTGCTCCTTATATTCCATTAGTAGTGGCGCAGAAATTGCGCGGGTGGGATCTTGGTGTCTCAAGGGGACGCGAATGCCAGGCCTTTGCCATGTGTCTTGACTGCTGATGGTGCCGGATGCAACCAAAAATTTGACTGTCTTCTAGAGCGTGACCTGGATGAACAGTAAAGGGTTCACCAAGCGTTGGTCACGGTAACACCGTGCCCTCTGAAGCCTTGTTCGCCGGGGTGCTCCTTATATTCCATTAGTAGTGGCGCAGAAATTGCGCGGGTGGGATCTGGGTGTCTCAAGGGGACGCGAATGCCAGGGCTTTGCCATGTGTCTTGACTGCTGATGGCGCCGGATGCAACCAAAAATTTGACTGCCTTCTACAGCGTGACCTGGGTGAACAGTAAATGGTTCACCGATGCGTTGGTCACGGTAACACCGTGCCCTCTGAAGCCTTGTTCGCCGAGGTGCTCCTTATATTCCATTAGTAGTGGCGCAGACATTGCGCGGTTGGGATCCGGGTGTCTCAAGGGGACGCGAATGCCAGGCCTTTGCCATGTGTCTTGAATGCTGATGGTGCCGGGTGCAACCAAAAATTTGACTGTCTTCTACAGCGTGACCTGGGTGAACAGTAAAGGGTTCACCGATGCGTTGGTCACGGTAACACCGTGCCCTCTGAAGCCTTGTTCGCCGAGTTGCTCCTTATATTCCATTATTAGTGGCGCAGAAATTGCGCGGTTGGGATCCGGGTGTCTCAAGAGGACGCGAATGCCAGGCCTTTGCCATGTGTCTTGACTGGTGATGGTGCCGGGTGCAACCAAAAATTTGACTGTCTTCTACAGCGTGACCTGGCGAACAGTAAAGGGTTCACCGATGCGTTGGTCACGGTAACACCGTGCCCTCTAAAGCCTTAATCGCCGAGGTACTCCTTATATTCCATTAGTAGTGGCGCAGAAATTGCGCGGGTGGGATCTGGGTGTCTCAAGGGGATGCGAATGCCAGGGCTTTGCCATGTGTCTTGACTGCTGATGGTGCCGGGTGCAACTAAAAATTTGACTGTCTTCTACAGCGTGACCTGGGTGAAACGTAAAGGGTTCACCGATACCGATGGGTTGGTCACGGTAACACCGTGCCCTCTGAAGCCTTGTTCGCCGAGGTGCTCCTTATATTCCATTAGTAGTGGCGCAGAAATTGCGCGGTTGGGATCCGGGTGTCTCAAGGGGACGCGAATGCCAGGCCTTTGCCATGTGTCTTGACTGCTGATGGCGCCGGATGCAACCAAAAATTTGACTGCCTTCTACAGCGTGACCTGGGTGAACAGTAAAGGGTTCACCAAGCGTTGGTCACGGTAACACCGTGCCCTCTGAAGCCTTGTTCGCCGAGGTGCTCCTTATATTCCATTAGTAGTGGCGCAGAAATTGCGCGGGTGGGATCTGGGTGTCTCAAGGGGATGCGAATGCCAGGGCTTTGCCATGTGTCTTGACTGCTGATGGCGCCGGATGCAACCAAAACTTTGACTGTCTTCTACAGCGTGAACTGGGTGAACAGTAAAGGGTTCACCGATGCGTTGGTCACGGTAACACCGTGCCCTCTGAAGTTTGTTCGCCGAGGTGCTCCTTATAATCCGTTAGTAGTGGCGCAGAAATTGCGCGGTTGGGATCCGGGTGTCTCAAGGGGACGCGAATGCGAGGCTTTGCCATGTGTCTTGACTGCTGATGGTGCCGGATGCAACCAAAAATTTGACTGTCTTCTACAGCGTGACCTGGCTGAACAGTAAAGGGTTCACCGATGCGTTGGTCACGGTAACACCGTGCCCTCTGAAGCCTTGTTCGCCGAGGTGCTCCTTATAGTCCATTAGTAGTGGCGCAGAAATTGCGCGGGTGGGATCTGGGTGTCTCAAGGGGACGCGAATGCCAGGGCTTTGCCATGTGTCTTGACTGCTGATGGCGCCGGATGCAACCAAAACTTTGACTGTCTTCTACAGCGTGACCTGGGTGAACAGTAAAGGGTTCACCTATGCGTTGGTCACGGTAACACCGTGCCCTCTGAAGCCTTGTTCGCCGAGGTGCTCCTTATATTCCATTAGTAGTGGCGCAGAAATTGCGCGGTTGGGATCCGGGTGTCTCAAGGGGACGCGAATGCCAGGCCTTTGCCATGTGTCTTGAATGCTGATGGCGCCGGATGCAACCAAAAATTTGACTGTCTTCTAGAGCTTGACCTGGATGAACAGTAAAGGGTTCACCAAACGTTGGTCATGGTAACACCGTGCACTCTGAAGCCTTGTTCGCCGAGGTGCTCCTTATATTCCATTATTAGTGGCGCAGAAATTGCGCGGGTGGGATCTGGGTGTCTCAAGGGGACGCGAATGCCAGGGCTTTGCCATGTGTCTTGACTGCTGATGCCGCCGGATGCAACCAAAACTTTGACTGTCTTCTACAGCGTGAACTGGGTGAACAGTAAAGGGTTCACCGATGCGTTGGTCACGGTAACACCGTGCCCTCTGAAGTTTGTTCGCCGAGGTGCTCCTTATAATCCGTTAGTAGTGGCGCAGAAATTGCGCGGTTGGGATCCGGGTGTCTCAAGGGGACGCGAATGCGAGGCTTTGCCATGTGTCTTGACTGCTGATGGTGCCGGATGCAACCAAAAATTTGACTGTCTTCTACAGCGTGACCTGGCTGAACAGTAAAGGGTTCACCGATGCGTTGGTCACGGTAACACCGTGCCCTCTGAAGCCTTGTTCGCCGAGGTGCTCCTTATAGTCCATTAGTAGTGGCGCAGAAATTGCGCGGGTGGGATCTGGGTGTCTCAAGGGGACGCGAATGCCAGGGCTTTGCCATGTGTCTTGACTGCTGATGGCGCCGGATGCAACCAAAACTTTGACTGTCTTCTACAGCGTGACCTGGGTGAACAGTAAAGGGTTCACCTATGCGTTGGTCACGGTAACACCGTGCCCTCTGAAGCCTTGTTCGCCGAGGTGCTCCTTATATTCCATTAGTAGTGGCGCAGAAATTGCGCGGTTGGGATCCGGGTGTCTCAAGGGGACGCGAATGCCAGGCCTTTGCCATGTGTCTTGAATGCTGATGGCGCCGGATGCAACCAAAAATTTGACTGTCTTCTAGAGCTTGACCTGGATGAACAGTAAAGGGTTCACCAAACGTTGGTCATGGTAACACCGTGCACTCTGAAGCCTTGTTCGCCGAGGTGCTCCTTATATTCCATTATTAGTGGCGCAGAAATTGCGCGGGTGGGATCTGGGTGTCTCAAGGGGACGCGAATGCCAGGGCTTTGCCATGTGTCTTGACTGCTGATGCCGCCGGATGCAACCAAAACTTTGACTGTCTTCTACAGCGTGAACTGGGTGAACAGTAAAGGGTTCACCGATGCGTTGGTCACGGTAACACCGTGCCCTCTGAAGTTTGTTCGCCGAGGTGCTCCTTATATTCCATTAGTAGTGGCGCAGAAATTGCGCGGTTGGGATCCGGGTGTCTCAAGGGGACGCGAATGCCAGGCTTTGCCATGTGTCTTGACTGCTGATGGTGCCGGATGCAACCAAAAATTTGACTGTCTTCTACAGCGTGACCTGGCTGAAGAGTAAAGGGTTCACCGATGCGTTGGTCACGGTAACACCGTGCCCTCTGAAGCCTTGTTCGCCGAGGTGCTCCTTATATTCCATTAGTAGTGGCGCAGAAATTGCGCGGCTGGGATCTGGGTGTCTCAAGGGGACGCGAATGCCAGGCCTTTGCCATGTGTCTTGACTGCTGATGGTGCCGGATGCAACCAAAAATTTGACTGTCTTCTAGAGCTTGACCTGGATGAACAGTAAAGGGCTCACCAAGCGTTCGTCACGGTAACACCGTGCCCTCTGAAGCCTTGTTCGCCGAGGTGCTCCTTATATTCCATTATTAGTGGCGCAGAAATTGCGCGGTTGGGATCTGGGTGTCTCAAGGGGACGCGAATGCCAGGATTTTGCCATGTGTCTTGACTGCTGATGGCGCCGGATGCAACCAAAAATTTGACTGCCTTCTACAGCGTGACCTGGGTGAACAGTAAAGGGTTCACCAAGTGTTGGTCACGGTAACACCGTGCCCTCTGAAGCCTTGTTCGCCGAGGTGCTCCTTATATTCCATTAGTAGTGGCGCAGAAATTGCGCGGGTGGGATCTGGGTGTCTCAAGGGGATGCGAATGCCAGGGCTTTGCCATGTGTCTTGACTGCTGATGGCGCCGGATGCAACCAAAACTTTGACTGTCTTCTACAGCGTGACCTGGGTGAATAGTAAAGGGTTCACCGATGCGTTGGTCACGGTAACACCGTGCCCTCTGAGGCCTTGTTCGCCGAGGTGCTCCTTATATTCCATTAGTAGTGGCGCAGAAATTGCGCGGGTGGGATCTGGATGTCTCAAGGGGACGCGAATGCCAGGCCTTTGCCATGTGTCTTGACTGCTGATGGTGCCGGATGCAACCAAAACTTTGACTGTCTTCTACAGCGTGACCTGGGTGAACAGTAAAGGGTTCACCTATGCGTTGGTCACGGTAACACCGTGCCCTCTGAAGCCTTGTTCGCCGAGGTGCTCCTTATATTCCAATAGTAGTGGCTCAGAAATTGCGCGGTTGGGATCCGGGTGTCTCAAGGGGACGCGAATGCCAGGCCTTTGCCATGTGTCTTGAATGCTGATGGCGCCGGATGCAACCAAAAATTTGACTGTCTTCTAGAGCTTGACCTGGATGAACAGTAAAGGGTTCACCAAGCGTTGGTCATGGTAACACCGTGCACTCTGAAGCCTTGTTCGCCGAGGTGCTCCTTATAATCCATTATTAGTGGCGCAGAAATTGCGCGGGTGGGATCTGGGTGTCTCAAGGGGACGCGAATGCCAGGGCTTTGCCATGTGTCTTGACTGCTGATGGCGCCGGATGCAACCAAAACTTTGACTGTCTTCTAGAGCTTGACCTGGATGAACAGTAAAGGGCTCACCAAGCGTTCGTCACGGTAACACCGTGCCCTCTGAAGCCTTGTTCGCCGAGGTGCTCCTTATATTCCATTATTAGTGGCGCAGAAATTGCGCGGGTGGGATCTGGGTGTCTCAAGGGGACGCGAATGCCAGGATTTTGCCATGTGTCTTGACTGCTGATGGCGCCGGATGCAACCAAAAATTTGACTGTCTTCTACAGCGTGACCTGGGTGAACAGTAAGGGTTCACCGATGCGTTATTCACGGTAACACCGTGCCCTCTGAAGCCTTGTTCGCCGAGGTGCTCCTTATATTCCATTAGTAGTGGCGCAGAAATTGCGCGGTTGGGATCTGGGTGTCTCAAGGGGACGCGAACGCCAGGGCTTTGCCATGTGGCTTGACTGCTGATGGCGCCGGATGCAACCAAAAATTTTACTGTCTTCTACAGCGTGACCTGGGTGAACAGTAAAGGGTTCACCGATGCGTTGGTCACGGTAACACCGTGCCCTCTGAAGCTTTGTTCGCCGAGGTGCTCCTTATATTCCATTAGTAGTGGCGCAGAAATTGCGCGGGTGGGATCTGGGTGTCTCAAGAAAACGCGAATGCCAGGGCTTTGCCATGTGTCTTGACTGCTGATGGCACCGGATGCAACCAAAACTTTGACTGTCTTCTACAGCGTGACCTGGGTGAACAGTAAAGGGTTCACCGATGCGTTGGTCACGGTAACACCGTGCCCTCTGAAGCCTTGTTCGCCGAGGTGCTCCTTATATTCCATTAGTAGTGGCGCAGAAATTGCGCGGGTGGGATCTGGGTGTCTCAAGGGGACGCGAATGCCAGGCCTTTGCCATGTGTCTTGACTGCTGATGGTGCCGGATGCAACCAAAACTTTGACTGTCTTCTACAGCGTGACCTGGGTGAACAGTAAAGGGTTCACCTATGCGTTGGTCACGGTAACACCGTGCCCTCTGAAGCGTTGTTCGCCGAGGTGCTCCTTATATTCCATTAGTAGTGGCGCAGAAATTGCGCGGGTGGGATCTGGGTGTCTCAAGGGGACGCGAATGCCAGGGCTTTGCCATGTGTCTTGACTGCTGATGTTGCCGGATGGAACCAAAAATTTGACTGTCTTCTACAGCGTGGCCTGGGTGAACACTGAAGGGTTCACGGATGCGTTGGTCACGGTAACACCGTGCCCTCTGAAGCCTTGTTCGCCGAGGTGCTCCTTATATTCCATTAGTAGTGGCGCAGAAATTGCGCGGTTGGATTCCGGGTGTCTCAAGGGGACGCGAATGCCAGGCCTTTGCCATGTGTCTTGAGTGCTGATGGCGCCGGATGCAACCAAAAATTTGACTGTCTTCTAGAGCTTGACCTGGATGAACAGTAAAGGGTTCACCAAGCGTTGGTCATGGTAACACCGTGCACTCTGAAGCCTTGTTCGCCGAGGTGCTCCTTATATTCCATTATTAGTGGCGCAGAAATTGCGCGGGTGGGATCTGGTTGTCTCAAGGGGACGCGAATGCCAGGCCTTTGCCATGTGTCTTGAATGCTGATGGCGCCGGATGCAACCAAAAATTTGACTGTCTTCTATGGCGTGAATTGGGGGAACAGTAAGGGTTCACCGTTGCGTTGGTCACGGTAACACCGTGCCCTCTGAAGCCTTGTTCGCCGAGGTGCTCCTTATATTCCATTAGTAGTGGCGCAGAAATTGCGCGGTTGGGATCTGGGTGTCTCAAGGGGACGCGAATGCCAGGCCTTTGCCATGTGTGTTGACTGCTGATGGTGCCGGATGCAACCAAAACTTTGACTGTCTTCTACAGCGTGACCTGGGTGAACAGTAAAGGGTTCACCGATGCGTTGGTCACGGTAACACCGTGCCCTCTGAAGCCTTGTTCGCCGAGGTGCTCATTATATTCCATTATTAGTGGCGCAGAAATTGCGCGGGTGGGATCTGGTTGTCTCAAGGGGACGCGAATGCCAGGGCTTTGCCATGTGTCTTGACTGCTGATGGCACCGGATGCAACCAAAAATTTTACTGTCTTCTACAGCGTGACCTGGGTGAACAGTAAAGGGTTCACCGATGCGTTGGTCACGGTAACACCGTGCCCTCTGAAGCTTTGTTCGCCGAGGTGCTCCTTGTATTCCATTAGTAGTGGCGCAGAAATTGCGCGGGTGGGATCTGGGTGTCTCAAGAAAACGCGAATGCCAGGGCTTTGCCATGTGTCTTGACTGCTGATGGCACCGGATGCAACCAAAACTTTGACTGTCTTCTACAGCGTGACCTGGGTGAACAGTAAAGGGTTCACCGATGCGTTGGTCACGCTAACACCGTGCCCTCTGAAGCCTTGTTCGCCGAGGTGCTCCTTATATTCCATTAGTAGTGGCGCAGAAATTGCGCGGGTGGGATCTGGGTGTCTCAAGGGGACGCGAATGCCAGGCCTTTGCCATGTGTCTTGACTGCTGATGGTGCCGGATGCAACCAAAACTTTGACTGTCTTCTACAGCGTGACCTGGGTGAACAGTAAAGGGTTCACCGATGCGTTGGTCACGGTAACACCGTGCCCTCTGAAGCCTTGTTCGCCGAGGTGCTCCTTATATTCCATTAGTAGTGGCGCAGAAATTGCGCGGGTGGGATCTGGGTGTCTCAAGAAAACGCGAATGCCAGGGCTTTGCCATGTGTCTTGACTGCTGATGGCACCGGATGCAACCAAAACTTTGACTGTCTTCTACAGCGTGACCTGGGTGAACAGTAAAGGGTTCACCGATGCGTTGGTCACGGTAACACCGTGCCCTCTGAAGCCTTGTTCGCCGAGGTGCTCCTTATATTCCATTAGTAGTGGCGCAGAAATTGCGCGGGTGGGATCTGGGTGTCTCAAGGGGACGCGAATGCCAGGCCTTTGCCATGTGTCTTGACTGCTGATGGTGCCGGATGCAACCAAAACTTTGACTGTCTTCTACAGCGTGACCTGGGTGAACAGTAAAGGGTTCACCTATGCGTTGGTCACGGTAACACCGTGCCCTCTGAAGCGTTGTTCGCCGAGGTGCTCCTTATATTCCATTAGTAGTGGCGCAGAAATTGCGCGGTTGGATTCCGGGTGTCTCAAGGGGACGCGAATGCCAGGCCTTTGCCATGTGTCTTGAGTGCTGATGGCGCCGGATGCAACCAAAAATTTGACTGTCTTCTAGAGCTTGACCTGGATGAACAGTAAAGGGTTCACCAAGCGTTGGTCATGGTAACACCGTGCACTCTGAAGCCTTGTTCGCCGAGGTGCTCCTTATATTCCATTATTAGTGGCGCAGAAATTGCGCGGGTGGGATCTGGTTGTCTCAAGGGGACGCGAATGCCAGGCCTTTGCCATGTGTCTTGAATGCTGATGGCGCCGGATGCAACCAAAAATTTGACTGTCTTCTATGGCGTGAATTGGGGGAACAGTAAGGGTTCACCGTTGCGTTGGTCACGGTAACACCGTGCCCTCTGAAGCCTTGTTCGCCGAGGTGCTCCTTATATTCCATTAGTAGTGGCGCAGAAATTGCGCGGTTGGGATCTGGGTGTCTCAAGGGGACGCGAATGCCAGGCCTTTGCCATGTGTCTTGACTGCTGATGGTGCCGGATGCAACCAAAACTTTGACTGTCTTCTACAGCGTGACCTGGGTGAACAGTAAAGGGTTCACCGATGCGTTGGTCACGGTAACACCGTGCCCTCTGAAGCCTTGTTCGCCGAGGTGCTCATTATATTCCATTATTAGTGGCGCAGAAATTGCGCGGGTGGGATCTGGTTGTCTCAAGGGGACGCGAATGCCAGGGCTTTGCCATGTGTCTTGACTGCTGATGGCACCGGATGCAACCAAAAATTTTACTGTCTTCTACAGCGTGACCTGGGTGAACAGTAAAGGGTTCACCGATGCGTTGGTCACGGTAACACCGTGCCCTCTGAAGCTTTGTTCGCCGAGGTGCTCCTTGTATTCCATTAGTAGTGGCGCAGAAATTGCGCGGGTGGGATCTGGGTGTCTCAAGAAAACGCGAATGCCAGGGCTTTGCCATGTGTCTTGACTGCTGATGGCACCGGATGCAACCAAAACTTTGACTGTCTTCTACAGCGTGACCTGGGTGAACAGTAAAGGGTTCACCGATGCGTTGGTCACGCTAACACCGTGCCCTCTGAAGCCTTGTTCGCCGAGGTGCTCCTTATATTCCATTAGTAGTGGCGCAGAAATTGCGCGGGTGGGATCTGGGTGTCTCAAGGGGACGCGAATGCCAGGCCTTTGCCATGTGTCTTGACTGCTGATGGTGCCGGATGCAACCAAAACTTTGACTGTCTTCTACAGCGTGACCTGGGTGAACAGTAAAGGGTTCACCGATGCGTTGGTCACGGTAACACCGTGCCCTCTGAAGCCTTGTTTGCCGAGGTGCTCCTTATATTCCATTAGTAGTGGCGCAGAAATTGCGCGGGTGGGATCTGGGTGTCTCAAGAAAACGCGAATGCCAGGGCTTTGCCATGTGTCTTGACTGCTGATGGCACCGGATGCAACCAAAACTTTGACTGTCTTCTACAGCGTGACCTGGGTGAACAGTAAAGGGTTCACCGATGCGTTGGTCACGGTAACACCGTGCCCTCTGAAGCCTTGTTCGCCGAGGTGCTCCTTATATTCCATTAGTAGTGGCGCAGAAATTGCGCGGGTGGGATCTTGGTGTCTCAAGGGGACGCGAATGCCAGGCCTTTGCCATGTGTCTTGAGTGCTGATGGCGCCGGATGCAACCAAAAATTTGACTGTCTTCTATGGCGTGAATTGGGGGAACAGTAAGGGTTCACCGTTGCGTTGGTCACGGTAACACCGTGCCCTCTGAAGCCTTGTTCGCCGAGGTGCTCCTTATATTCCATTAGTAGTGGCGCAGAAATTGCGCGGTTGGGATCTGGGTGTCTCAAGGGGACGCGAATGCCAGGGCTTTGCCATGTGGCTTGACTGCTGATGGCGCCGGATGCAACCAAAAATTTGACTGTCTTCTACAGCGTGACCTGGGTGAACAGTAAAGGGTTCACCGATGCGTTGGTCACGGTAACACCGTGCCCTCTGAAGCCTTGTTCGCCGAGGTGCTCCTTATATTCCATTAGTAGTGGCGCAGAAATTGCGCGGGTGGGATCTGGGTGCCTCAAGGGGACGCGAATGCCAGGGCTTTGCCATGTGTCTTGACTGCTGATGGCGCCGGATGCAACCAAAAATTTGACTGCCTTCTACAGCGTGACCTGGGTTCACAGTAAAGGGTTCACCGATGCGTTGGTCACGGTAACACCGTGCCCTCTGATGCCTTGTTCGCCGAGTTGCTCCTTATATTCAATTAGTAGTGGCGCAGAAATTGCGCGGTTGGGATCAGGGTGTCTCAAGGGGACGCGAATGCCAGGCCTTTGCCATGTGTCTTGACTGCTGATGGTGCCGGATGCAACCAAAAATTTGACTGTCTTCTACAGCGTGACCTGAGTGAACAGTAATGGGTTCACCGATGCGTTGGTCATGGTAACACCGTGCCCTCTGAAGCCTTGTTCGCCGAGGTGCTCCTTATATTCCATTAGTAGTGGCGCAGAAATTGCGCGGGTGGGATCTGGGTGTCTCAAGGGGACGCGAATGCCAGGGCTTTGCCATGTGTCTTGACTGCTGATGGCGCCGGATGCAACCAAAAATTTGACTGCCTTCTACAGCGTGATCTGGGTGAACAGTAAAGGGTTCACCGATGCGTTGGTCACGGTAACACCGTGCCCTCTGAAGCCTTGTTCGCCGAGGTGCTCCTTATATTCCATTAGTAGTGGCTTAGACATTGCGCGGTTGGGATCCGGGTGTCTCAAGGGGACGCGAATGCCAGGCCTTTGCCATGTGTCTTGACTGCTGATGGTGCCGGGTGCAACCAAAAATTTGACTGTCTTCTACAGCGTGACCTGGGTGAACAGTAAAGGGTTCACCGATGCGTTGGTCACGGTAACACCGTGCCCTCTGAAGCCTTGTTCGCCGAGTTGCTCTTATATTCCATTATTAGTGGCGCAGAAATTGCGCGGTTGGGATCCGGGTGTCTCAAGAGGACGCGAATGCCAGGCCTTTGCCATGTGTCTTGACTGGTGATGGTGCCGGGTGCAACCAAAAATTTGACTGTCTTCTACAGCGTGACCTGGCGAACAGTAAAGGGTTCACCGATGCGTTGGTCACGGTAACACCGTGCCCTCTAAAGCCTTGTTCGCCGAGGTACTCCTTATATTCCATTAGTAGTGGCGCAGAAATTGGGCGGTTGGGATCCGGGTGTCTCAAGGGGACGGGAATGCCAGGCCTTTGCCACGTGTCTTGACTGCTGATGGTGCCGGGTGCAACCAAAAATTTGACTGTCTTCTACAGCGTGACCTGGGTGAAACGTAAAGGGTTCACCGATACCGATGCGTTGGTCACGGTAACTCCGTGCCCTCTGAAGCCTTGTTCGCCGAGGTGCTCCTTATATTCCATTAGTAGTGGCGCAGAAATTGCGCGGTTGGGATCCGGGTGTCTCAAGGGGACGGGAATGCCAGGCCTTTGCCATGTGTCTTGACTGCTGATGGTGCCGGATGCAACTAAAAATTTGACTGTCTTCTACAGCGTGACCTGGGTGAAACGTAAAGGGTTCACCGATACCGATGGGTTGGTCACGGTAACACCGTGCCCTCTGAAGCCTTGTTCGCCGAGGTGCTCCTTATATTCCATTAGTAGTGGCGCAGAAATTGCGCGGTTGGGATCCGGGTGTCTCAAGGGGACGCGAATGCCAGGCCTTTGCCATGTGTCTTGACTGCTGATGGCGCCGGATGCAACCAAAAATTTGACTGCCTTCTACAGCGTGACCTGGGTGAACAGTAAAGGGTTCACCAAGCGTTGGCCACGGTAACACCGTGCCCTCTGAAGCCTTGTTCGCCGAGGTGCTCCTTATATTCCTTTAGTACTAAGAGGATTCTGGTGTGGGCTAGTTGGTTCATGCTTAATAAACAGATTCACAACAGCGCTACGGAACAAGGACACAAGGAACACGAAAAACACAGGACGGGCGCTGACTACCAACTCTTTATTGCGTGAAAAACCAGCACAGATTTATACTATTTCCTGGACCACGTGTAGTGGACGATCTGTCGGTACGTGGACGATTTCCTCATAGTGTTAAACAGTGCTGCTGCTATTGACATGCCACAAGCCGTCAGGGACATCGTCGGAGTGTTCAAGGACTATTCTGGTGGAATGAACTTCACGTGGGAAATGCCAAAAGAGAACAGGATCCAGTTTTTAGATCTGTTGCTGGTTTTTAGTGGTAAGCGAGTGTGTTGGTCGTACAACGTTAGATCGAAGAAAGGTTTGCTCCCCTTCGACAGTGCGCATTCCAAACTTGTCAAGCGGGCAGTCGCAACTAGCGCACTTCATGCATCACTAACAAAAAGTTGCGAGCACATGGCTGATTACAGCTTTGATAACCAGGTTGAACGCCTTCTTTTAGCTGGCTACTCACCTTTCCTCATAGCAGGCCTGTGCGAAGCCTTACTACAGAAAATGAAGCTAGGAGAGGGAAGGAGAGAGCCCAGGGAAAGGAAACGTGTTGCCGTTATTCCTTATATCCATAAGCTATCGCACAATGTTAAGAAGGTTGCAGCCAGGTACGATGTGAACGTTGTGTTTTCTGCCCCATGTAAGTTGGCAAGAGTGTGTCCGATGGTAAACCGGAAGAAGCGGGCGACCTGCTCAGTAAAACATTCCCGTCAGTACACCGAATGTCGATCCGCAGTTGTCTACCAGATTCCCCTCACTTGTGGAAAAGTATACATCGGCCAGACCGGACGCTGCTTCAATGACAGAGCAAGCGAACACTTCCTGAATGTAAAAAACAAGTCTGGGAGCCACATGGCACTACATTGTAACCAACCCCGTCACGATTGTCGACCTATGTTTTCAGACACCAAGTTTCTGGCGACCGCAAGGAGTAGAGTAGAAAGGGAGATTATTGAAGGTTTTTTGATTGAAAAGGCTGGGGACGAGTGCATCAGCAGCTCATCTGTCTGTTTACAGGAGAAAGAAAGGTCCTTTCTTGAACGGACGCGATTCTTGCGTTTTAACTGCTAGACATCCTGACAAACGGTTTTTCCTGCATCTCACCTTATAGTGTTTTATTTTGCGTTGTTTTGTTTGTTGACCTTATGCGGAACTTTGCTCCTCTGTCTTTTAAAGACTTTTAGTTGTTTTACCGTCTTCATTGCTTGGCCGGTGGTGGTTCATGTTTTTGTTCTTTCTTTTAGTTTCCCTTTTTAACGATTGTTACTTTTACCGTGTTATTTGTTGGTGTCGGTTTCTTGTTTTCGCTTTTAGCCTGCTGACTGTGCCTATTGCCTAGCAACTTTTACTTTTTTCATCGCCATTTTGCTCATGCTTTTCTCATGTTTTTACGCCTTCTCGCTCTCTTGAATGTTTTTAACGTAGCCCAAAGATTCCGCTTTGCTTTGAAGTACTCATTGTCTTCTCTATCTGAGCTGCAGTTGTCATTGGCTGTAGCTGGTCCATGCACATCTTTGTATCTGTTAGTCCCTTTATCATTAGCTTGGCAATGTTATATTTTTTGATAGTGCATGCACGTTTTATGAGTTCTGTCGAGCTGTGTGATGACTCCCCAAACGTGTGAAGCGTTCCTTCGCTGTGTCCCGTGGCTGACAGTGCATCACGTGGTCCAGGAAATAGTATAAATCTGTGCTGGTTTTTCACGCAATAAAGAGTTGGTAGTCAGCGCCCGTCCTGTGTTTTTCGTGTTCCTTGTGTCCTTGTTCCGTAGCGCTGTTGTGAATCTGTTTATTAAGCATGAACCAACCAGCCCACACCAGAATCCTCTTAGAACGTATTTCTCCTACATTGGGCTCTTTTTTCTGTCAACGACCTAAGCACGATTCTGCTATATCCCTGGTCAACCTGGTCGCTGTCACCACCTGCCAGTCGAGAGTGCTCTCGTACTGCCTCAAGAGAAGAATAATCCCTCTAGAGATTCAGACCTTGTTTGGTGGAATGGCGCCATCCTGGGGCCACGCACGACGCGTCGGCAAGGTGCTGAAGTCGGAGTACTGGCGACAAGTTAGGTTATACCAGGACTGCCTCAGATGTGTCATCCAGGAAGAGTGTGGAAGCCGTGGCGAAGCCAGGAAATTGCAGGAATACAAGAGGCTCGCAGCCCAAAGCACAGAGTTTCTGTGGCAGCGAGCACGCCTCAGCCTCCCTGCTCGGCGCAAAGAGAAGATCGTCCAACCAAACCAAGTCACCGTTCTCGGAGACGCCAGACTTCCAGAGGATATCAGGAATATTCTACAGAAAGGGCCTAAGTACTCCTATGAACCTACTGCTACTCCTTCCCGGTTGTTGGCAATGGTCAGGGAGGTGGCAGACCGAACGCACACCCAGGACAAGGAACGGCTCATCGGAGACGGTGTGGATTGCGTCATCAAAAACGTGAGTCACGGCCGGAAGCTACGTCCGCCCCTCGTGAAAGTCACGAAATTTATGGAAGACAACAACCTAAATGTGATGCAGGCAGACAAAGAAGGCGGATTTGTTGTAATGCCGAGTGGTGTTTTTAATGACAAGGCACTGGCTGCCATAGCAAAGAATTTTAAGAACGTAAAGTCTCGAGAGGCTAGGAAGAAATCAGCCGCAATCCGTCTTTTAAAAGAATGTCATTTGGAAACAGTAGCAAAAAAAGTGGAAAAAGCAAAAAGTGGATGCCTTGAAATGTTCTTCTCAGGCAAGACCCACAAGCCTGATTGTCCGCTACGAAGTATAGTTTCGGAAAAAGGCACCTGGCAGGAACACCTTGGACATTTCCTTCGTGACAGCTTGAACCTTTTGACTGGAGCTGACCCATTTCAAGTACGCAGCTCTTTGGAAGTTGTCGAGGACCTACGCCAAGGAATGCAAGATGCTGCTACGGCCTTTTCAATTGACGTAGAAGACCTTTTTTACTCCATTCCCCATGAAGGACTTTTCACAGCTGTTATCCAAAGGATAGACGAGATCGGATCCATCAGCTTTCAGAATGCAACCGGAATAGGTCAAGACAGGTTCATCACCCTACTTCAGTTTTACCTGCAATCCACAGTAGTGTCGTACAAAGACCAGCTCCTGATACAAAAATCGGGAATCTGTATTGGTTCCTCCGTTGCCCCGGTGCTCTCGGATATTTTCTTGTCCACCATGGACCGGGCAGTTCAAGAACGTCTACATGACAAGCACATCGTCAAGATCTATCGGTACGTGGACGATTTCCTCATAGTGTTAGACAGTGCTGCTGCTATTGACATGCCACAAGCCGTCAGGGACATCGTCGGAGTGTTCAAGGACTATTCTGATGGAATGAACTTCACGTGGGAAATGCCAAAAGAGAACAGGATCCAGTTTTTAGATCTGTTGCTGGTTTTTAGTGGTAAGCGAGTGTGTTGGTCGTACAACGTTAGATCGAAGAAAGGTTTGCTCCCCTTCGACAGTGCGCATTCCAAACTTGTCAAGCGGGCAGTCGCAACTAGCGCACTTCATGCATCACTAACAAAAAGTTGCGAGCACATGGCTGATTACAGCTTTGATAACCAGGTTGAACGCCTTCTTTTAGCTGGCTACTCACCTTTCCTCATAGCAGGCCTGTGCGAAGCCTTACTACAGAAAATGAAGCTAGGAGAGGGAAGGAGAGAGCCCAGGGAAAGGAAACGTGTTGCCGTTATTCCTTATATCCATAAGCTATCGCACAATGTTAAGAAGGTTGCAGCCAGGTACGATGTGAACGTTGTGTTTTCTGCCCCATGTAAGTTGGCAAGAGTGTGTCCGATGGTAAACCGGAAGAAGCGGGCGACCTGCTCAGTAAAACATTCCCGTCAGTACACCGAATGTCGATCCGCAGTTGTCTACCAGATTCCCCTCACTTGTGGAAAAGTATACATCGGCCAGACCGGACGCTGCTTCAATGACAGAGCAAGCGAACACTTCCTGAATGTAAAAAACAAGTCTGGGACCCACATGGCACTACATTGTAACCAACCCCGTCACGATTGTCGACCTATGTTTTCAGACACCAAGTTTCTGGCGACCGCAAGGAGTAGAGTAGAAAGGGAGATTATTGAAGGTTTTTTGATTGAAAAGGCTGGGGACGAGTGCATCAGCAGCTCATCTGTCTGTTTACAGGAGAAAGAAAGGTCCTTTCTTGAACGGACGCGATTCTTGCGTTTTAACTGCTAGACATCCTGACAAACGGTTTTTCCTGCATCTCACCTTATAGTGTTTTATTTTGCGTTGTTTTGTTTGTTGACCTTATGCGGAACTTTGCTCCTCTGTCTTTTAAAGACTTTTAGTTGTTTTACCGTCTTCATTGCTTGGCCGGTGGTGGTTCATGTTTTTGTTCTTTCTTTTAGTTTCCCTTTTTAACGATTGTTACTTTTACCGTGTTATTTGTTGGTGTCGGTTTCTTGTTTTCGCTTTTAGCCTGCTGACTGTGCCTATTGCCTAGCAACTTTTACTTTTTTCATCGCCATTTTGCTCATGCTTTTCTCATGTTTTTACGCCTTGTCGCTCTCTTGAATGTTTTTAACGTAGCCCAAAGATTCCGCTTTGCTTTGAAGTACTCATTGTCTTGTGTATCTGAGCTGCAGTTGTCATTGGCTGTAGCTGGTCCATGCACATCTTTGTATCTGTTAGTCCCTTTATCATTAGCTTGGCAATGTTATATTTTTTGATAGTGCATGCACGTTTTATGAGTTCTGTCGAGCTGTGTGATGACTCCCCAAACGTGTGAAGCGTTCCTTCGCTGTGTCCCGTGGCTGACAGTGCATCACGTGGTCCAGGAAATAGTATAAATCTGTGCTGGTTTTTCACTCAATAAAGAGTTGGTAGTCAGCGCCCGTCCTGTGTTTTTCGTGTTCCTTGTGTCCTTGTTCCGTAGCGCTGTTGTGAATCTGTTTATTCCTTTAGTAGTGGCGCAGAAATTGCGCGGGTGGGATCTGGGTGTCTCAAGGGGACGCGAATGCCAGGGCTTTGCCATGTGTCTTGACTGCTGATGGCGCCGGATGCAACCAAAAATTTGACTGTCTTCTACAGCGTGAACTGGGTGAACAGTAAAGGGTTCACCGATGCGTTGGTCACGGTAACACCGTGCCCTCTGAAGTTTGTTCGCCGAGGTGCTCCTTATATTCCGTTAGTAGTGGCGCAGAAATTGCGCGGTTGGGATCCGGGTGTCTCAAGGGGACGCGAATGCCAGGCTTTTCCATGTGTCTTGACAGCTGATGGTGCCGGATGCAACCAAAAATTTGACTGTCTTCTACAGCGTGACCTGGCTGAACAGTAAAGGGTTCACCGATGCGTTGGTCACGGTAACACCGTGCCCTCTGAAGCCTTGTTCGCCGAGGTGCTCCTTATATTCCATTAGTAGTGGCGCAGAAATTGCGCGGGTGGGATCTGGGTGGCTCAAGGGGACGCGAATGCCAGGGCTTTGCCATGTGTCTTGACTGCTGATGGCGCCGGATGCAACCAAAACTTTGACTGTCTTCTACAGCGTGACCTGGGTGAACAGTAAAGGGTTCACCGATGCGTTGGTCACGGTAACACCGTGCCCTCTGAAGCCTTGTTCGCCGAGGTGCTCCTTATATTCCATTAGTAGTGGCGCAGAAATTGCGCGGTTGGGATCCGGGTGTCTCAAGGGGATGCGAATGCCAGGCCTTTGCCATGTGTCTTGACTGCTGATGGCGCCGGATGCAACCAAAAATTTGACTGTCTTCTACAGCGTGACCTGGGTGAACGGTAAAGGGTTCACCGATGCGTTGGTCACGGTAACACCGTGCCCTCTGAAGCCTTGTTCGCCGAGTTGGTCCTTATATTCCATTATTAGTGGCGCAGAAATTGCGCGGTTGGGATCCGGGTGTCTCAAGAGGACGCGAATGCCAGGCCTTTGCCATGTGTCTTGACTGGTGATGGTGCCGGGTGCAACCAAAAATTTGACTGTCTTCTACAGCGTGACCTGGCGAACAGTAAAGGGTTCACCGATGCGTTGGACACGGTAACACCGTGCCCTCTAAAGCCTTGTTCGCCGAGGTACTCCTTATATTCCATTAGTAGTGGCGCAGAAATTGGGCGGTTGGGATCCGGGTGTCTCAAGGGGACGGGAATACCAGGCCTTTGCCATGTGTCCTGACTGCTGATGGTGCCGGGTGCAACCAAAAATTTGACTGTCTTCTACAGCGTGACCTGGGTGAAACGTAAACGGTTCACCGATACCGATGCGTTGGTCACGGTAACACCGTGCCCTCTGAAGCCTTGTTCGCCGAGGTGCTCCTTATATTCCATTAGTAGTGGCGCAGAAATTGCGCGGGTGGGATCTTGGTGTCTCAAGGGGACGCGAATGCCAGACCTTTGCCATGTGTCTTGACTGCTGATGGTGCCGGATGCAACCAAAAATTTGACTGTCTTCTAGAGCGTGACCTGGATGAACAGTAAAGGGTTCACCTATGCGTTGGTCACGGTAACACCCTGCCCTCTGAAGCCTTGTTCGCCGAGGTGCTCCTTATATTCCATTAGTAGTGGCGCAGAAATTGCGCGGGTGGGATCTGGGTGTCTCAAGGGGACGCGAATGCCAGGGCTTTGCCATGTGTCTTGACTGCTGATGGTGCCGGATGCAACCAAAAATTTGACTGTCTTCTACAGCGTGGCCTGGGTGAACAGTAAAGGGTTCACCGATGCGTTGGTCACGGTAACACCGTGCCCTCTGAAGCCTTGTTCGCCGAGGTGCTCCTTATATTGCATTAGTAGTGGCGCAGAAATTGCGCGGTTGGGATCCGGGTGTCTCAAGGGGACGCGAATGCCAGGGCTTTGCCAAGTGGCTTGACTGCTGATGGCGCCGGATGCAACCAAAAATTTGACTGTCTTCTACAGCGTGACCTGAGTGAACAGTAATGGGTTCACCGATGCGTTGGTCATGGTAACACCGTGCCCTCTGAAGCCTTGTTCGCCGAGGTGCTCCTTATATTCCATTAGTAGTGGCGCAGAAATTGCGCGGGTGGGATCTTGGTGTCTCAAGGGGACGCGAATGCCAGGCCTTTGCCATGTGTCTTGACTGCTGATGGCGCCGGATGCAACCAAAAATTTGACTGTCTTCTACAGCGTGACCTGGGTGAACGGTAAAGGGTTCACCGATGCGTTGGTCACGGTAACACCGTGCCCTCTGAAGCCTTGTTCGCCGAGTTGGTCCTTATATTCCATTATTAGTGGCGCAGAAATTGCGCGGTTGGGATCCGGGTGTCTCAAGAGGACGCGAATGCCAGGCCTTTGCCATGTGTCTTGACTGGTGATGGTGCCGGGTGCAACCAAAAATTTGACTGTCTTCTACAGCGTGACCTGGCGAACAGTAAAGGGTTCACCGATGCGTTGGTCACGGTAACACCGTGCCCTCTAAAGCCTTGTTCGCCGAGGTACTCCTTATATTCCATTAGTAGTGGCGCAGAAATTGGGCGGTTGGGATCCGGGTGTCTCAAGGGGACGGGAATGCCAGGCCTTTGCCATGTGTCTTGACTGCTGATGGTGCCGGGTGCAACCAAAAATTTGACTGTCTTCTACAGCGTGACCTGGGTGAAACGTAAAGGGTTCACCGATACCGATGCGTTGGTCACGGTAACACCGTGCCCTCTGAAGCCTTGTTCGCCGAGGTGCTCCTTATATTCCATTAGTAGTGGCGCAGAAATTGCGCGGTTGGGATCCGGGTGTCTCAAGGGGACGGGAATGCCAGGCCTTTGCCATGTGTCTTGACTGCTGATGGTGCCGGGTGCAACTAAAAATTTGACTGTCTTCTACAGCGTGACCTGGGTGAAACGTAAAGGGTTCACCGATACCGATGCGTTGGTCACGGTAACACCGTGCCCTCTGAAGCCTTGTTCACCGAGGTGCTCCTTATATTCCATTAGTAGTGGCGCAGAAATTGCGCGGTTGGGATCCGGGTGTCTCAAGGGGACGCGAATGCCAGGACTTTGCCATGTGTCTTGACTGCTGATGGCGCCGGATGCAACCAAAAATTTGACTGCCTTCTACAGCGGGACCTGGGTGAACAGTAAAGGGTTCACCAAGCGTTGGTCACGGTAACACCGTGCCCTCTGAAGCCTTGTTCGCCGAGGTGCTCCTTATATTCCATTAGTAGTGGCGCAGAAATTGCGCGGGTGGGATCTGGGTGTCTCAAGGGGACGCGAATGCCAGGGCTTTGCCATGTGTCTTGACTGCTGATGGCGCCGGATGCAACCAAAACTTTGACTGTCTTCTACAGCGTGAACTGGGTGAACAGTAAAGGGTTCACCGATGCGTTGGTCACGGTAACACCGTGCCCTCTGAAGTTTGTTTGCCGAGGTGCTCCTTATATTCCGTTAGTAGTGGCGCAGAAATTGCGTGGTTGGGATCCGGGTGTCTCAAGGGGACGCGAATGCCAGGCCTTTGCCATGTGTCTTGACTGCTGATGGTGCCGGATGCAACCAAAAATTTGACTGTCTTCTAGTCCGTGACCTGAGTGAACAGTAATGGGTTCACCGATGCGTTTTTAATGGTAACACCGTGCCCTCTGAAGCCTTGTTCGCCGAGGTGCTCCTTATATTCCATTAGTAGTGGCGCAGAAATTGCGCGGGTGGGATCTTGGTGTCTCAAGGGGACGCGAATGCCAGACCTTTGCCATGTGTCTTGACTGCTGATGGTGCCGGATGCAACCAAAAATTTGACTGTCTTCTAGAGCGTGACCTGGATGAACAGTAAAGGGTTCACCGATGCGTTGGTCATGGTAACACCGTGCCCTCTGAAGCCTTGTTCGCCGAGGTGCTCCTTATATTGCATTAGTAGTGGCGCAGAAATTGCGCGGTTGGGATCCGGGTGTCTCAAGGGGACGCGAATGCCAGGCCTTTGCCATGTGTCTTGACTGCTGATGGCGCCGGATGCAACCAAAAATTTGACTGTCTTCTAGAGCTTGACCTGGTTGAACACTAAAGGGTTCACCAAGCGTTGGTCATGGTAACACCGTGCCCTCTGAAGCCTTGTTCGCCGAGGTGCTCCTTATATTCCATTAGTAGTGGCGCAGAAATTGCGCGGGTGGGATCTTGGTGTCTCAAGGGGACGCGAATGCCAGGCCTTTGCCATGTGTCTCGACTGCTGATGGTGCCGGATGCAACCAAAAATTTGACTGTCTTCTAGTCCGTGACCTGAGTGAACAGTAATGGGTTCACCGATGCGTTTTTAATGGTAACACCGTGCCCTCTGAAGCCTTGTTCGCCGAGGTGCTCCTTATATTCCATTAGTAGTGGCGCAGAAATTGCGCGGGTGGGATCTTGGTGTCTCAAGGGGACGCGAATGCCAGGGCTTTGCCATGTGTCTTGACTGCTGATGGCGCCGGATGCAACCAAAAATTTGACTGCCTTCTACAGCGTGATCTGGGTGAACAGTAAAGGGTTCACCAATGCGTTGGTCACGGTAACTCCGTGCCCTCTGAAGCCTTGTTCGCCGAGGTGCTCCTTATATTCCATTAGTAGTGGCGCAGACATTGCGCGGTTGGGATCCGGGTGTCTCAAGGGGACGCGAATGCCAGGCCTTTGCCATGTGTCTTGACTGCTGATGGTGCCGGGTGCAACCAAAAATTTGACTGTCTTCTACAGCGTGACCTGGGTGAACGGTAAAGGGTTCACCGATGCGTTGGTCACGGTAACACCATGCCCTCTGAAGCCTTGTTCGCCGAGTTGCTCCTTATATTCCATTATTAGTGGCGCAGAAATTGCGCGGTTGGGATCCGGGTGTCTCAAGGGGACGCGAATGCCAGGCCTTTGCCATGTGTCTTGACTGCTGATGGTGCCGGATGCAACCAAAACTTTGACTGTCTTCTACAGCGTGACCTGGGTGAACAGTAAAGGGTTCACCTATGCGTTGGTCACGGTAACACCGTGCCCTCTGAAGCGTTGTTCGCCGAGGTGCTCTTTATATTCCATTAGTAGTGGCGCAGAAATTGCGCGGGTGGGATCTGGGTGTCTCAAGGGGACGCGAATGCCAGGGCTTTGCCATGTGTCTTGACTGCTGATGGTGCCGGATGCAACCAAAAATTTGACTGTCTTCTACAGCGTGGCCTGGGTGAACACTGAAGGGTTCACGGATGCGTTGGTCACGGTAACACTGTGCCCTCTGAAGCCTTGTTCGCCGAGGTGCTCCTTATATTCCATTAGTAGTGGCGCAGAAATTGCCCGGTTGGATTCCGGGTGTCTCAAGGGAACGCGAATGCCAGGGCTTTGCCATGTGGCTTGCCTGCTGATGGCGCCGGATGCAACCAAAAATTTGACTGTCTTCTACAGCGTGACCTGGGTGAACAGTAATGGGTTCACCGATGCGTTTTTAATGGTAACACCATGCCCTCTGAAGCCTTGTTCGCCGAGTTGCTCCTTATATTCCATTAGTAGTGGCGCAGAAATTGCGCGGGTGGGATCTTGGTGTCTCAAGGGGACGCGAATGCCAGGGCTTTGCCATGTGTCTTGACTGCTGATGGCGCCGGATGCAACCAAAAATTTGACTGCCTTCTACAGCGTGATCTGGGTGAACAGTAAAGGGTTCACCAATGCGTTGGTCACGGTAACTCCGTGCCCTCTGAAGCCTTGTTCGCCGAGGTGCTCCTTATATTCCATTAGTAGTGGCGCAGACATTGCGCGGTTGGGATCCGGGTGTCTCAAGGGGACGCGAATGCCAGGCCTTTGCCATGTGTCTTGACTGCTGATGGTGCCGGGTGCAACCAAAAATTTGACTGTCTTCTACAGCGTGACCTGGGTGAACGGTAAAGGGTTCACCGATGCGTTGGTCACGGTAACACCATGCCCTCTGAAGCCTTGTTCGCCGAGTTGCTCCTTATATTCCATTATTAGTGGCGCAGAAATTGCGCGGTTGGGATCCGGGTGTCTCAAGGGGACGCGAATGCCAGGCCTTTGCCATGTGTCTTGACTGCTGATGGTGCCGGATGCAACCAAAACTTTGACTGTCTTCTACAGCGTGACCTGGGTGAACAGTAAAGGGTTCACCTATGCGTTGGTCACGGTAACACCGTGCCCTCTGAAGCGTTGTTCGCCGAGGTGCTCTTTATATTCCATTAGTAGTGGCGCAGAAATTGCGCGGGTGGGATCTGGGTGTCTCAAGGGGACGCGAATGCCAGGGCTTTGCCATGTGTCTTGACTGCTGATGGTGCCGGATGCAACCAAAAATTTGACTGTCTTCTACAGCGTGGCCTGGGTGAACACTGAAGGGTTCACGGATGCGTTGGTCACGGTAACACTGTGCCCTCTGAAGCCTTGTTCGCCGAGGTGCTCCTTATATTCCATTAGTAGTGGCGCAGAAATTGCGCGGGTGGGATCTTGGTGTCTCAAGGGGACGCGAATGCCAGGCCTTTGCCATGTGTCTTGACTGCTGATGGTGCCGGATGCAACCAAAAATTTGACTGTCTTCTAGTCCGTGACCTGAGTGAACAGTAATGGGTTCACCGATGCGTTTTTAATGGTAACACCATGCCCTCTGAAGCCTTGTTCGCCGAGTTGCTCCTTATATTCCATTATTAGTGGCGCAGAAATTGCGCGGTTGGGATCCGGGTGTCTCAAGGGGACGCGAATGCCAGGCCTTTGCCATGTGTCTTGAGTGCTGATGGCGCCGGATGCAACCAAAAATTTGACTGTCTTCTAGAGCTTGACCTGGATGAACAGTAAAGGGTTCACCAAGCGTTGGTCATGGTAACACCGTGCACTCTGAAGCCTTGTTCGCCGAGGTGCTCCTTATATTCCATTATTAGTGGCGCAGAAATTGCGCGGGTGGGATCTGGTTGTCTCAAGGGGACGCGAATGCCAGGCCTTTGCCATGTGTCTTGAATGCTGATGGCGCCGGATGCAACCAAAAATTTGACTGTCTTCTACGGCGTGACCTGGGTGAACAGTAAGGGTTCACCGTTGCGTTGGTCACGGTAACACCGTGCCCTCTGAAGCCTTGTTCGCCGAGGTGCTCCTTATATTCCATTAGTAGTGGCGCAGAAATTGCGCGGTTGGGATCTGGGTGTCTCAAGGGGACGCGAATGCCAGGGCTTTGCCATGTGGCTTGCCTGCTGATGGCGCCGGATGCAACCAAAAATTTGACTGTCTTCTACAGCGTGACCTGGGTGAACAGTAAAGGGTTCACCGATGCGTTGGTCACGGTAACACCGTGCCCTCTGAAGCCTTGTTCGCCGAGGTGCTCCTTATATTCCATTAGTAGTGGCGCAGAAATTGCGCGGGTGGGATCTGGGTGCCTCAAGGGGACGCGAATGCCAGGGCTTTGCCATGTGTCTTGACTGCTGATGGCGCCGGATGCAACCAAAAATTTGACTGCCTTCTACAGCGTGACCTGGGTTCACAGTAAAGGGTTCACCGATGCGTTGGTCACGGTAACACCGTGCCCTCTGATGCCTTGTTCGCCGAGTTGCTCCTTATATTCAATTAGTAGTGGCGCAGAAATTGCGCGGTTGGGATCCGGGTGTCTCAAGGGGACGCGAATGCCAGGCCTTTGCCATGTGTCTTGACTGCTGATGGTGCCGGATGCAACCAAAAATTTGACTGTCTTCTACAGCGTGACCTGAGTGAACAGTAATGGGTTCACCGATGCGTTGGTCATGGTAACACCGTGCCCTCTGAAGCCTTGTTCGCCGAGGTGCTCCTTATATTCCATTAGTAGTGGCGCAGAAATTGCGCGGGTGGGATCTGGGTGTCTCAAGGGGACGCGAATGCCAGGGCTTTGCCATGTGTCTTGACTGCTGATGGCGCCGGATGCAACCAAAAATTTGACTGCCTTCTACAGCGTGACCTGGGTGAACAGTAAAGGGTTCACCGATGCGTTGGTCACGGTAACACCGTGCCCTCTGAAGCCTTTTTCGCCGAGGTGCTCCTTATATTCCATTAGTAGTGGCTTAGACATTGCGCGGTTGGGATCCGGGTGTCTCAAGGGGACGCGAATGCCAGGCCTTTGCCATGTGTCTTGACTGCTGATGGTGCCGGGTGCAACCAAAAATTTGACTGTCTTCTACAGCGTGACCTGGGTGAACAGTAAAGGGTTCACCGATGCGTTGGTCACGGTAACACCGTGCCCTCTGAAGCCTTGTTCGCCGAGTTGCTCCTTATATTCCATTATTAGTGGCGCAGAAATTGCGCGGTTGGGATCCGGGTGTCTCAAGAGGACGCGAATGCCAGGCCTTTGCCATGTGTCTTGACTGGTGATGGTGCCGGGTGCAACCAAAAATTTGACTGTCTTCTACAGCGTGACCTGGCGAACAGTAAAGGGTTCACCAATGCGTTGGTCACGGTAACACCGTGCCCTCTAAAGCCTTGTTCGCCGAGGTACTCCTTATATTCCATTAGTAGTGGCGCAGAAATTTGGCGGTTGGGATCCGGGTGTCTCAAGGGGACGGGAATGCCAGGCCTTTGCCACGTGTCTTGACTGCTGATGGTGCCGGGTGCAACCAAAAATTTGACTGTCTTCTACAGCGTGACCTGGGTGAAACGTAAAGGGTTCACCGATACCGATGCGTTGGTCACGGTAACTCCGTGCCCTCTGAAGCCTTGTTCGCCGAGGTGCTCCTTATATTCCATTAGTAGTGGCGCAGAAATTGCGCGGTTGGGATCCGGGTGTCTCAAGGGGACGGGAATGCCAGGCCTTTGCCATGTGTCTTGACTGCTGATGGTGCCGGGTGCAACTAAAAATTTGACTGTCTTCTACAGCGTGACCTGGGTGAAACGTAAAGGGTTCACCGATACCGATGGGTTGGTCACGGTAACACCGTGCCCTCTGAAGCCTTGTTCGCCGAGGTGCTCCTTATATTCCATTAGTAGTGGCGCAGAAATTGCGCGGTTGGGATCCGGGTGTCTCAAGGGGACGCGAATGCCAGGCCTTTGCCATGTGTCTTGACTGCTGATGGCGCCGGATGCAACCAAAAATTTGACTGTCTTCTACAGCGTGACCTGGGTGAACAGTAAAGGGTTCACCAAGCGTTGGCCACGGTAACACCGTGCCCTCTGAAGCCTTGTTCGCCGAGGTGCTCCTTATATTCCTTTAGTAGTGGCGCAGAAATTGCGCGGGTGGGATCTGGGTGTCTCAAGGGGACGCGAATGCCAGGGCTTTGCCATGTGTCTTGACTGCTGATGGCGCCGGATGCAACCAAAACTTTGACTGTCTTCTACAGCGTGAACTGGGTGAACAGTAAAGGGTTCACCGATGCGTTGGTCACGGTAACACCGTGCCCTCTGAAGTTTGTTCGCCGAGGTGCTCCTTATATTCCGTTAGTAGTGGCGCAGAAATTGCGCGGTTGGGATCCGGGTGTCTCAAGGGGACGCGAATGCCAGGCTTTGCCATGTGTCTTGACAGCTGATGGTGCCGGATGCAACCAAAAATTTGACTGTCTTCTACAGCGTGACCTGGCTGAACAGTAAAGGGTTCACCGATGCGTTGGTCACGGTAACACCGTGCCCTCTGAAGCCTTGTTCGCCGAGGTGCTCCTTATATTCCATTAGTAGTGGCGCAGAAATTGCGCGGGTGGGATCTGGGTGGCTCAAGGGGACGCGAATGCCAGGGCTTTGCCATGTGTCTTGACTGCTGATGGCGCCGGATGCAACCAAAACTTTGACTGTCTTCTACAGCGTGACCTGGGTGAACAGTAAAGGGTTCACCGATGCGTTGGTCACGGTAACACCGTGCCCTCTGAAGCCTTGTTCGCCGAGGTGCTCCTTATATTCCATTAGTAGTGGCGCAGAAATTGCGCGGTTGGGATCCGGGTGTCTCAAGGGGACGCGAATGCCAGGCCTTTGCCATGTGTCTTTACTGCTGATGGCGCCGGATGCAACCAAAAATTTGACTGTCTTCTACAGCGTGACCTGGGTGAACGGTAAAGGGTTCACCGATGCGTTGGTCACGGTAACACCGTGCCCTCTGAAGACTTGTTCGCCGAGTTGGTCCTTATATTCCATTATTAGTGGCGCAGAAATTGCGCGGATGGGATCCGGGTGTCTCAAGAGGACGCGAATGCCAGGCCTTTGCCATGTGTCTTGACTGGTGATGGTGCCGGGTGCAACCAAAAATTTGACTGTCTTCTACAGCGTGACCTGGCGAACAGTAAAGGGTTCACCAATGCGTTGGTCACGGTAACACCGTGCCCTCTAAAGCCTTGTTCGCCGAGGTACTCCTTATATTCCATTAGTAGTGGCGCAGAAATTGGGCGGTTGGGATCCGCGTGTCTCAAGGGGACGGGAATGCCAGGCCTTTGCCATGTGTCTTGACTGCTGATGGTGCCGGGTGCAACCAAAAATTTGACTGTCTTCTACAGCGTGACCTGGGTGAAACGTAAAGGGTTCACCGATACCGATGCGTTGGTCACGGTAGCACCGTGCCCTCTGAAGCCTTGTTCGCCGAGGTGCTCCTTATATTCCATTAGTAGTGGCGCAGAAATTGCGCGGTTGGGATCCGGGTGTCTCAAGGGGACGGGAATGCCAGGCCTTTGCCATGTGTCTTGACTGCTGATGGTGCCGGGTGCAACTAAAATTTTGACTGTCTTCTACAGCGTGACCTGGGTGAAACATAAAGGGTTCACCGATACCGATGCGTTGGTCACGGTAACACCGTGCCCTCTGAAGCCTTGTTCGCCGAGGTGCTCCTTATATTCCATTAGTAGTGGCGCAGAAATTGCGCGGTTGGGATCCGGGTGTCTCAAGGGGACGCGAATGCAAGGCCTTTGCCATGTGTCTTGACTGCTGATGGCGCCGGATGCAACCAAAAATTTTACTGCCTTCTACAGCGGGACCTGGGTGAACACTAAAGGGTTCACCAAGCGTTGGTCACGGTAACACCGTGCCCTCTGAAGCCTTGTTCGCCGAGGTGCTCCTTATATTCCATTAGTAGTGGCGCAGAAATTGCGCGGGTGGGATCTGGGTGTCTCAAGGGGACGCGAATGCCAGGGCTTTGCCATGTGTCTTGACTGCTGATGGCGCCGGATGCAACCAAAACTTTGACTGTCTTCTACAGCGTGAACTGGGTGAACAGTAAAGGGTTCACCGATGCGTTGGTCACGGTAACACCGTGCCCTCTGAAGTTTGTTCGCCGAGGTGCTCCTTATATTCCGTTAGTAGTGGCGCAGAAATTGCGCGGTTGGGATCCGGGTGTCTCAAGCGGACGCGAATGCCAGGCCTTTGCCATGTGTCTTGACTGCTGATGGTGCCGGATGCAACCAAAAATTTGACTGTCTTCTACAGCGTGACCTGAGTGAACAGTAATGGGTTCACCGATGCGTTTTTAATGGTAACACCGTGCCCTCTGAAGCCTTGTTCGCCGAGGTGCTCCTTATATTCCATTAGTAGTGGCGCAGAAATTGCGCGGGTGGGATCTTGGTGTCTCAAGGGGACGCGAATGCCAGGCCTTTGCCATGTGTCTTGACTGCTGATGGTGCCGGGTGCAACCAAAAATTTGACTGTCTTCTACAGCGTGACCTGGGTGAACGGTAAAGGGTTCACCGATGCGTTGGTCACGGTAACACCATGCCCTCTGAAGCCTTGTTCGCCGAGTTGCTCCTTATATTCCATTATTAGTGGCGCAGAAATTGCGCGGTTGGGATCCGGGTGTCTCAAGAGGACGCGAATGCCAGGCCTTTGCCATGTGTCTTGACTGGTGATGGTGCCGGGTGCAACCAAAAATTTGACTGTCTTCTACAGCGTGACCTGGCGAACAGTAAAGGGTTCACCTATGCGTTGGTCACGGTAACACCGTGCCCTCTAAAGCCTTGTTCGCCGAGGTACTCCTTATATTCCATTAGTAGTGGCGCAGAAATTGGGCGGTTGGGATCCGGGTGTCTCAAGGGGACGGGAATGCCAGGCCTTTGCCATGTGTCTTGACTGCTGATGGTGCCGGGTGCAACCAAAAATTTGACTGTCTTCTACAGCGTGACCTGGGTGAAACGTAAAGGGTTCACCGATACCGATGCGTTGGTCACGGTAACACCGTGCCCTCTGAAGCCTTGTTCGCCGAGGTGCTCCTTATATTCCATTAGTAGTGGCGCAGAAATTGCGCGGTTGGGATCCGGGTGTCTCAAGGGGACGGGAATGCCAGGCCTTTGCCATGTGTCTTCACTGCTGATGGTGCCGGGTGCAACTAAAAATTTGACTGTCTTCTACAGCGTGACCCTGGTGAAACGTAAAGGGTTCACCGATACCGATGCGTTGGTCACGGTAACACCGTGCCCTCTGAAGCCTTGTTCGCCGAGGTGCTCCTTATATTCCATTAGTAGTGGCGCAGAAATTGCGCGGTTGGGATCCGGGTGTCTCAAGGGGACGCGAATGCCAGGCCTTTGCCATGTGTCTTGACTGCTGATGGCGCCGGATGCAACCAAAAATTTGACTGTCTTCTACAGCGTGACCTGAGTGAACAGTAATGGGTTCACCGATGCGTTTTTAATGGTAACACCGTGCCCTCTGAAGCCTTGTTCGCCGAGGTGCTCCTTATATTCCATTAGTAGTGGCACAGAAATTGCGCGGGTGGGATCTTGGTGTCTCAAGGGGACGCGAATGCCAGACCTTTGCCATGTGTCTTGACTGCTGATGGTGCCGGATGCAACCAAAAATTTGACTGTCTTCGAGAGCGTGACCTGGATGAACAGTAAAGGGTTCACCAAGCGTTGGTCACAGTAACACCGTGCCCTCTGAAGCCTTGTTCGCCGAGGTGCTCCTTATATTCCATTATTAGTGGCGCAGAAATTGCGCGGGTGGGATCTGGGTGTCTCAAGGGGACGCGAATGCCAGGCCTTTGCCATGTGTCTTGACTGCTGATGGCGCCGGATGCAACCAAAAATTTGACTGTCTTCGAGAGCGTGACCTGGATGAACAGTAAAGGGTTCACCAAGCGTTGGTCACAGTAACACCGTGCCCTCTGAAGCCTTGTTCGCCGAGGTGCTCCTTATATTCCATTAGTAGTGGCGCAGAAATTGCGCGGGTGGGATCTGGGTGCCTCAAGGGGACGCGAATGCCAGGGCTTTGCCATGTGTCTTGACTGCTGATGGCGCCGGATGCAACCAAAAATTTGACTGCCTTCTACAGCGTGACCTGGGTTCACAGTAAAGGGTTCACCGATGCGTTGGTCACGGTAACACCGTGCCCTCTGATGCCTTGTTCGCCGAGTTGCTCCTTATATTCAATTAGTAGTGGCGCAGAAATTGCGCGGTTGGGATCCGGGTGTCTCAAGGGGACGCGAATGCCAGGCCTTTGCCATGTGTCTTGACTGCTGATGGTGCCGGATGCAACCAAAAATTTGACTGTCTTCTACAGCGCGACCTGAGTGAACAGTAATGGGTTCACCGATGCGTTGGTCATGGCAACACCGTGCCCTCTGAAGCCTTGTTCGCCGAGGTGCTCCTTATATTCCATTAGTAGTGGCGCAGAAATTGCGCGGGTGGGATCTGGGTGTCTCAAGGGGACGCGAATGCCAGGGCTTTGCCATGTGTCTTGACTGCTGATGGCGCCGGATGCAACCAAACATTTGACTGCCTTCTACAGCGTGACCTGGGTGAACAGTAAAGGGTTCACCGATGCGTTGGTCACGGTAACACCGTGCCCTCTGAAGCCTTTTTCGCCGAGGTGCTCCTTATATTCCATTAGTAGTGGCTTAGACATTGCGCGGTTGGGATCCGGGTGTCTCAAGGGGACGCGAATGCCAGGCCTTTGCCATGTGTCTTGACTGCTGATGGTGCCGGGTGCAACCAAAAATTTGACTGTCTTCTACAGCGTGACCTGGGTGAACAGTAAAGGGTTCACCGATGCGTTGGTCACGGTAACACCGTGCCCTCTGAAGCCTTGTTCGCCGAGTTGCTCCTTATATTCCATTATTAGTGGCGCAGAAATTGCGCGGTTGGGATCCGGGTGTCTCAAGAGGACGCGAATGCCAGGCCTTTGCCATGTGTCTTGACTGGTGATGGTGCCGGGTGCAACCAAAAATTTGACTGTCTTCTACAGCGTGACCTGGCGAACAGTAAAGGGTTCACCAATGCGTTGGTCACGGTAACACCGTGCCCTCTAAAGCCTTGTTCGCCGAGGTACTCCTTATATTCCATTAGTAGTGGCGCAGAAATTTGGCGGTTGGGATCCGGGTGTCTCAAGGGGACGGGAATGCCAGGCCTTTGCCACGTGTCTTGACTGCTGATGGTGCCGGGTGCAACCAAAAATTTGACTGTCTTCTACAGCGTGACCTGGGTGAAACGTAAAGGGTTCACCGATACCGATGCGTTGGTCACGGTAACTCCGTGCCCTCTGAAGCCTTGTTCGCCGAGGTGCTCCTTATATTCCATTAGTAGTGGCGCAGAAATTGCGCGGTTGGGATCCGGGTGTCTCAAGGGGACGGGAATGCCAGGCCTTTGCCATGTGTCTTGACTGCTGATGGTGCCGGGTGCAACTAAAAATTTGACTGTCTTCTACAGCGTGACCTGGGTGAAACGTAAAGGGTTCACCGATACCGATGGGTTGGTCACGGTAACACCGTGCCCTCTGAAGCCTTGTTCGCCGAGGTGCTCCTTATATTCCATTAGTAGTGGCGCAGAAATTGCGCGGTTGGGATCCGGGTGTCTCAAGGGGACGCGAATGCCAGGCCTTTGCCATGTGTCTTGACTGCTGATCGCGCCGGATGCAACCAAAAATTTGACTGTCTTCTACAGCGTGACCTGGCTGAACAGTAAAGGGTTCACCGATGCGTTGGTCACGGTAACACCGTGCCCTCTGAAGCCTTGTTCGCCGAGGTGCTCCTTATATTCCATTAGTAGTGGCGCAGAAATTGCGCGGGTGGGATCTGGGTGGCTCAAGGGGACGCGAATGCCAGGGCTTTGCCATGTGTCTTGACTGCTGATGGCGCCGGATGCAACCAAAACTTTGACTGTCTTCTACAGCGTGACCTGGGTGAACAGTAAAGGGTTCACCGATGCGTTGGTCACGGTAACACCGTGCCCTCTGAAGCCTTGTTCGCCGAGGTGCTCCTTATATTCCATTAGTAGTGGCGCAGAAATTGCGCGGTTGGGATCCGGGTGTCTCAAGGGGACGCGAATGCCAGGCCTTTGCCATGTGTCTTTACTGCTGATGGCGCCGGATGCAACCAAAAATTTGACTGTCTTCTACAGCGTGACCTGGGTGAACGGTAAAGGGTTCACCGATGCGTTGGTCACGGTAACACCGTGCCCTCTGAAGCCTTGTTCGCCGAGTTGGTCCTTATATTCCATTATTAGTGGCGCAGAAATTGCGCGGATGGGATCCGGGTGTCTCAAGAGGACGCGAATGCCAGGCCTTTGCCATGTGTCTTGACTGGTGATGGTGCCGGGTGCAACCAAAAATTTGACTGTCTTCTACAGCGTGACCTGGCGAACAGTAAAGGGTTCACCAATGCGTTGGTCACGGTAACACCGTGCCCTCTAAAGCCTTGTTCGCCGAGGTACTCCTTATATTCCATTAGTAGTGGCGCAGAAATTGGGCGGTTGGGATCCGCGTGTCTCAAGGGGACGGGAATGCCAGGCCTTTGCCATGTGTCTTGACTGCTGATGGTGCCGGGTGCAACCAAAAATTTGACTGTCTTCTACAGCGTGACCTGGGTGAAACGTAAAGGGTTCACCGATACCGATGCGTTGGTCACGGTAACACCGTGCCCTCTGAAGCCTTGTTCGCCGAGGTGCTCCTTATATTCCATTAGTAGTGGCGCAGAAATTGCGCGGTTGGGATCCGGGTGTCTCAAGGGGACGGGAATGCCAGGCCTTTGCCATGTGTCTTGACTGCTGATGGTGCCGGGTGCAACTAAAATTTTGACTGTCTTCTACAGCGTGACCTGGGTGAAACATAAAGGGTTCACCGATACCGATGCGTTGGTCACGGTAACACCGTGCCCTCTGAAGCCTTGTTCGCCGAGGTGCTCCTTATATTCCATTAGTAGTGGCGCAGAAATTGCGCGGTTGGGATCCGGGTGTCTCAAGGGGACGCGAATGCAAGGCCTTTGCCATGTGTCTTGACTGCTGATGGCGCCGGATGCAACCAAAAATTTTACTGCCTTCTACAGCGGGACCTGGGTGAACACTAAAGGGTTCACCAAGCGTTGGTCACGGTAACACCGTGCCCTCTGAAGCCTTGTTCGCCGAGGTGCTCCTTATATTCCATTAGTAGTGGCGCAGAAATTGCGCGGGTGGGATCTGGGTGTCTCAAGGGGACGCGAATGCCAGGGCTTTGCCATGTGTCTTGACTGCTGATGGCGCCGGATGCAACCAAAACTTTGACTGTCTTCTACAGCGTGAACTGGGTGAACAGTAAAGGGTTCACCGATGCGTTGGTCACGGTAACACCGTGCCCTCTGAAGTTTGTTCGCCGAGGTGCTCCTTATATTCCGTTAGTAGTGGCGCAGAAATTGCGCGGTTGGGATCCGGGTGTCTCAAGCGGACGCGAATGCCAGGCCTTTGCCATGTGTCTTGACTGCTGATGGTGCCGGATGCAACCAAAAATTTGACTGTCTTCTACAGCGTGACCTGAGTGAACAGTAATGGGTTCACCGATGCGTTTTTAATGGTAACACCGTGCCCTCTGAAGCCTTGTTCGCCGAGGTGCTCCTTATATTCCATTAGTAGTGGCGCAGAAATTGCGCGGGTGGGATCTTGGTGTCTCAAGGGGACGCGAATGCCAGGCCTTTGCCATGTGTCTTGACTGCTGATGGTGCCGGGTGCAACCAAAAATTTGACTGTCTTCTACAGCGTGACCTGGGTGAACGGTAAAGGGTTCACCGATGCGTTGGTCACGGTAACACCATGCCCTCTGAAGCCTTGTTCGCCGAGTTGCTCCTTATATTCCATTATTAGTGGCGCAGAAATTGCGCGGTTGGGATCCGGGTGTCTCAAGAGGACGCGAATGCCAGGCCTTTGCCATGTGTCTTGACTGGTGATGGTGCCGGGTGCAACCAAAAATTTGACTGTCTTCTACAGCGTGACCTGGCGAACAGTAAAGGGTTCACCTATGCGTTGGTCACGGTAACACCGTGCCCTCTAAAGCCTTGTTCGCCGAGGTACTCCTTATATTCCATTAGTAGTGGCGCAGAAATTGGGCGGTTGGGATCCGGGTGTCTCAAGGGGACGGGAATGCCAGGCCTTTGCCATGTGTCTTGACTGCTGATGGTGCCGGGTGCAACCAAAAATTTGACTGTCTTCTACAGCGTGACCTGGGTGAAACGTAAAGGGTTCACCGATACCGATGCGTTGGTCACGGTAACACCGTGCCCTCTGAAGCCTTGTTCGCCGAGGTGCTCCTTATATTCCATTAGTAGTGGCGCAGAAATTGCGCGGTTGGGATCCGGGTGTCTCAAGGGGACGGGAATGCCAGGCCTTTGCCATGTGTCTTCACTGCTGATGGTGCCGGGTGCAACTAAAAATTTGACTGTCTTCTACAGCGTGACCCTGGTGAAACGTAAAGGGTTCACCGATACCGATGCGTTGGTCACGGTAACACCGTGCCCTCTGAAGCCTTGTTCGCCGAGGTGCTCCTTATATTCCATTAGTAGTGGCGCAGAAATTGCGCGGTTGGGATCCGGGTGTCTCAAGGGGACGCGAATGCCAGGCCTTTGCCATGTGTCTTGACTGCTGATGGCGCCGGATGCAACCAAAAATTTGACTGTCTTCTACAGCGTGACCTGAGTGAACAGTAATGGGTTCACCGATGCGTTTTTAATGGTAACACCGTGCCCTCTGAAGCCTTGTTCGCCGAGGTGCTCCTTATATTCCATTAGTAGTGGCACAGAAATTGCGCGGGTGGGATCTTGGTGTCTCAAGGGGACGCGAATGCCAGACCTTTGCCATGTGTCTTGACTGCTGATGGTGCCGGATGCAACCAAAAATTTGACTGTCTTCGAGAGCGTGACCTGGATGAACAGTAAAGGGTTCACCAAGCGTTGGTCACAGTAACACCGTGCCCTCTGAAGCCTTGTTCGCCGAGGTGCTCCTTATATTCCATTATTAGTGGCGCAGAAATTGCGCGGGTGGGATCTGGGTGTCTCAAGGGGACGCGAATGCCAGGCCTTTGCCATGTGTCTTGACTGCTGATGGCGCCGGATGCAACCAAAAATTTGACTGTCTTCGAGAGCGTGACCTGGATGAACAGTAAAGGGTTCACCAAGCGTTGGTCACAGTAACACCGTGCCCTCTGAAGCCTTGTTCGCCGAGGTGCTCCTTATATTCCATTAGTAGTGGCGCAGAAATTGCGCGGGTGGGATCTGGGTGCCTCAAGGGGACGCGAATGCCAGGGCTTTGCCATGTGTCTTGACTGCTGATGGCGCCGGATGCAACCAAAAATTTGACTGCCTTCTACAGCGTGACCTGGGTTCACAGTAAAGGGTTCACCGATGCGTTGGTCACGGTAACACCGTGCCCTCTGATGCCTTGTTCGCCGAGTTGCTCCTTATATTCAATTAGTAGTGGCGCAGAAATTGCGCGGTTGGGATCCGGGTGTCTCAAGGGGACGCGAATGCCAGGCCTTTGCCATGTGTCTTGACTGCTGATGGTGCCGGATGCAACCAAAAATTTGACTGTCTTCTACAGCGCGACCTGAGTGAACAGTAATGGGTTCACCGATGCGTTGGTCATGGCAACACCGTGCCCTCTGAAGCCTTGTTCGCCGAGGTGCTCCTTATATTCCATTAGTAGTGGCGCAGAAATTGCGCGGGTGGGATCTGGGTGTCTCAAGGGGACGCGAATGCCAGGGCTTTGCCATGTGTCTTGACTGCTGATGGCGCCGGATGCAACCAAACATTTGACTGCCTTCTACAGCGTGACCTGGGTGAACAGTAAAGGGTTCACCGATGCGTTGGTCACGGTAACACCGTGCCCTCTGAAGCCTTTTTCGCCGAGGTGCTCCTTATATTCCATTAGTAGTGGCTTAGACATTGCGCGGTTGGGATCCGGGTGTCTCAAGGGGACGCGAATGCCAGGCCTTTGCCATGTGTCTTGACTGCTGATGGTGCCGGGTGCAACCAAAAATTTGACTGTCTTCTACAGCGTGACCTGGGTGAACAGTAAAGGGTTCACCGATGCGTTGGTCACGGTAACACCGTGCCCTCTGAAGCCTTGTTCGCCGAGTTGCTCCTTATATTCCATTATTAGTGGCGCAGAAATTGCGCGGTTGGGATCCGGGTGTCTCAAGAGGACGCGAATGCCAGGCCTTTGCCATGTGTCTTGACTGGTGATGGTGCCGGGTGCAACCAAAAATTTGACTGTCTTCTACAGCGTGACCTGGCGAACAGTAAAGGGTTCACCAATGCGTTGGTCACGGTAACACCGTGCCCTCTAAAGCCTTGTTCGCCGAGGTACTCCTTATATTCCATTAGTAGTGGCGCAGAAATTTGGCGGTTGGGATCCGGGTGTCTCAAGGGGACGGGAATGCCAGGCCTTTGCCACGTGTCTTGACTGCTGATGGTGCCGGGTGCAACCAAAAATTTGACTGTCTTCTACAGCGTGACCTGGGTGAAACGTAAAGGGTTCACCGATACCGATGCGTTGGTCACGGTAACTCCGTGCCCTCTGAAGCCTTGTTCGCCGAGGTGCTCCTTATATTCCATTAGTAGTGGCGCAGAAATTGCGCGGTTGGGATCCGGGTGTCTCAAGGGGACGGGAATGCCAGGCCTTTGCCATGTGTCTTGACTGCTGATGGTGCCGGGTGCAACTAAAAATTTGACTGTCTTCTACAGCGTGACCTGGGTGAAACGTAAAGGGTTCACCGATACCGATGGGTTGGTCACGGTAACACCGTGCCCTCTGAAGCCTTGTTCGCCGAGGTGCTCCTTATATTCCATTAGTAGTGGCGCAGAAATTGCGCGGTTGGGATCCGGGTGTCTCAAGGGGACGCGAATGCCAGGCCTTTGCCATGTGTCTTGACTGCTGATCGCGCCGGATGCAACCAAAAATTTGACTGTCTTCTACAGCGTGACCTGGGTGAACAGTAAAGGGTTCACCAAGCGTTGGCCACGGTAACACCGTGCCCTCTGAAGCCTTGTTCGCCGAGGTGCTCCTTATATTCCTTTAGTAGTGGCGCAGAAATTGCGCGGGTGGGATCTGGGTGTCTCAAGGGGACGCGAATGCCAGGGCTTTGCCATGTGTCTTGACTGCTGATGGCGCCGGATGCAACCAAAACTTTGACTGTCTTCTACAGCGTGAACTGGGTGAACAGTAAAGGGTTCACCAATGCGTTGGTCACGGTAACACCGTGCCCTCTGAAGTTTGTTCGCCGAGGTGCTCCTTATATTCCGTTAGTAGTGGCGCAGAAATTGCGCGGTTGGGATCCGGGTGTCTCAAGCGGACGCGAATGCCAGGCCTTTGCCATGTGTCTTGACTGCTGATGGTGCCGGATGCAACCAAAAATTTGACTGTCTTCTACAGCGTGACCTGAGTGAACAGTAATGGGTTCACCGATGCGTTTTTAATGGTAACACCGTGCCCTCTGAAGCCTTGTTCGCCGAGGTGCTCCTTATATTCCATTAGTAGTGGCGCAGAAATTGCGCGGGTGGGATCTTGGTGTCTCAAGGGGACGCGAATGCCAGGCCTTTGCCATGTGTCTTCACTGCTGATGGTGCCGGGTGCAACTAAAAATTTGACTGTCTTCTACAGCGTGACCCTGGTGAAACGTAAAGGGTTCACCGATACCGATGCGTTGGTCACGGTAACACCGTGCCCTCTGAAGCCTTGTTCGCCGAGGTGCTCCTTATATTCCATTAGTAGTGGCGCAGAAATTGCGCGGTTGGGATCCGGGTGTCTCAAGGGGACGCGAATGCCAGGCCTTTGCCATGTGTCTTGACTGCTGATGGCGCCGGATGCAACCAAAAATTTGACTGTCTTCTACAGCGTGACCTGAGTGAACAGTAATGGGTTCACCGATGCGTTTTTAATGGTAACACCGTGCCCTCTGAAGCCTTGTTCGCCGAGGTGCTCCTTATATTCCATTAGTAGTGGCACAGAAATTGCGCGGGTGGGATCTTGGTGTCTCAAGGGGACGCGAATGCCAGACCTTTGCCATGTGTCTTGACTGCTGATGGTGCCGGATGCAACCAAAAATTTGACTGTCTTCGAGAGCGTGACCTGGATGAACAGTAAAGGGTTCACCAAGCGTTGGTCACAGTAACACCGTGCCCTCTGAAGCCTTGTTCGCCGAGGTGCTCCTTATATTCCATTATTAGTGGCGCAGAAATTGCGCGGGTGGGATCTGGGTGTCTCAAGGGGACGCGAATGCCAGGCCTTTGCCATGTGTCTTGACTGCTGATGGCGCCGGATGCAACCAAAAATTTGACTGTCTTCGAGAGCGTGACCTGGATGAACAGTAAAGGGTTCACCAAGCGTTGGTCACAGTAACACCGTGCCCTCTGAAGCCTTGTTCGCCGAGGTGCTCCTTATATTCCATTAGTAGTGGCGCAGAAATTGCGCGGGTGGGATCTGGGTGCCTCAAGGGGACGCGAATGCCAGGGCTTTGCCATGTGTCTTGACTGCTGATGGCGCCGGATGCAACCAAAAATTTGACTGCCTTCTACAGCGTGACCTGGGTTCACAGTAAAGGGTTCACCGATGCGTTGGTCACGGTAACACCGTGCCCTCTGATGCCTTGTTCGCCGAGTTGCTCCTTATATTCAATTAGTAGTGGCGCAGAAATTGCGCGGTTGGGATCCGGGTGTCTCAAGGGGACGCGAATGCCAGGCCTTTGCCATGTGTCTTGACTGCTGATGGTGCCGGATGCAACCAAAAATTTGACTGTCTTCTACAGCGCGACCTGAGTGAACAGTAATGGGTTCACCGATGCGTTGGTCATGGCAACACCGTGCCCTCTGAAGCCTTGTTCGCCGAGGTGCTCCTTATATTCCATTAGTAGTGGCGCAGAAATTGCGCGGGTGGGATCTGGGTGTCTCAAGGGGACGCGAATGCCAGGGCTTTGCCATGTGTCTTGACTGCTGATGGCGCCGGATGCAACCAAACATTTGACTGCCTTCTACAGCGTGACCTGGGTGAACAGTAAAGGGTTCACCGATGCGTTGGTCACGGTAACACCGTGCCCTCTGAAGCCTTTTTCGCCGAGGTGCTCCTTATATTCCATTAGTAGTGGCTTAGACATTGCGCGGTTGGGATCCGGGTGTCTCAAGGGGACGCGAATGCCAGGCCTTTGCCATGTGTCTTGACTGCTGATGGTGCCGGGTGCAACCAAAAATTTGACTGTCTTCTACAGCGTGACCTGGGTGAACAGTAAAGGGTTCACCGATGCGTTGGTCACGGTAACACCGTGCCCTCTGAAGCCTTGTTCGCCGAGTTGCTCCTTATATTCCATTATTAGTGGCGCAGAAATTGCGCGGTTGGGATCCGGGTGTCTCAAGAGGACGCGAATGCCAGGCCTTTGCCATGTGTCTTGACTGGTGATGGTGCCGGGTGCAACCAAAAATTTGACTGTCTTCTACAGCGTGACCTGGCGAACAGTAAAGGGTTCACCAATGCGTTGGTCACGGTAACACCGTGCCCTCTAAAGCCTTGTTCGCCGAGGTACTCCTTATATTCCATTAGTAGTGGCGCAGAAATTTGGCGGTTGGGATCCGGGTGTCTCAAGGGGACGGGAATGCCAGGCCTTTGCCACGTGTCTTGACTGCTGATGGTGCCGGGTGCAACCAAAAATTTGACTGTCTTCTACAGCGTGACCTGGGTGAAACGTAAAGGGTTCACCGATACCGATGCGTTGGTCACGGTAACTCCGTGCCCTCTGAAGCCTTGTTCGCCGAGGTGCTCCTTATATTCCATTAGTAGTGGCGCAGAAATTGCGCGGTTGGGATCCGGGTGTCTCAAGGGGACGGGAATGCCAGGCCTTTGCCATGTGTCTTGACTGCTGATGGTGCCGGGTGCAACTAAAAATTTGACTGTCTTCTACAGCGTGACCTGGGTGAAACGTAAAGGGTTCACCGATACCGATGGGTTGGTCACGGTAACACCGTGCCCTCTGAAGCCTTGTTCGCCGAGGTGCTCCTTATATTCCATTAGTAGTGGCGCAGAAATTGCGCGGTTGGGATCCGGGTGTCTCAAGGGGACGCGAATGCCAGGCCTTTGCCATGTGTCTTGACTGCTGATCGCGCCGGATGCAACCAAAAATTTGACTGTCTTCTACAGCGTGACCTGGGTGAACAGTAAAGGGTTCACCAAGCGTTGGCCACGGTAACACCGTGCCCTCTGAAGCCTTGTTCGCCGAGGTGCTCCTTATATTCCTTTAGTAGTGGCGCAGAAATTGCGCGGGTGGGATCTGGGTGTCTCAAGGGGACGCGAATGCCAGGGCTTTGCCATGTGTCTTGACTGCTGATGGCGCCGGATGCAACCAAAACTTTGACTGTCTTCTACAGCGTGAACTGGGTGAACAGTAAAGGGTTCACCAATGCGTTGGTCACGGTAACACCGTGCCCTCTGAAGTTTGTTCGCCGAGGTGCTCCTTATATTCCGTTAGTAGTGGCGCAGAAATTGCGCGGTTGGGATCCGGGTGTCTCAAGCGGACGCGAATGCCAGGCCTTTGCCATGTGTCTTGACTGCTGATGGTGCCGGATGCAACCAAAAATTTGACTGTCTTCTACAGCGTGACCTGAGTGAACAGTAATGGGTTCACCGATGCGTTTTTAATGGTAACACCGTGCCCTCTGAAGCCTTGTTCGCCGAGGTGCTCCTTATATTCCATTAGTAGTGGCGCAGAAATTGCGCGGGTGGGATCTTGGTGTCTCAAGGGGACGCGAATGCCAGGCCTTTGCCATGTGTCCTGACTGCTGATGGTGCCGGGTGCAACCAAAAATTTGACTGTCTTCTACAGCGTGACCTGGGTGAACGGTAAAGGGTTCACCGATGCGTTGGTCACGGTAACACCATGCCCTCTGAAGCCTTGTTCGCCGAGTTGCTCCTTATATTCCATTATTAGTGGCGCAGAAATTGCGCGGTTGGGATCCGGGTGTCTCAAGAGGACGCGAATGCCAGGCCTTTGCCATGTGTCTTGACTGGTGATGGTGCCGGGTGCAACCAAAAATTTGACTGTCTTCTACAGCGTGACCTGGCGAACAGTAAAGGGTTCACCGATGCGTTGGTCACGGTAACACCGTGCCCTCTAAAGCCTTGTTCGCCGAGGTACTCCTTATATTCCATTAGTAGTGGCGCAGAAATTGGGCGGTTGGGATCCGGGTGTCTCAAGGGGACGGGAATGCCAGGCCTTTGCCATGTGTCTTGACTGCTGATGGTGCCGGGTGCAACCAAAAATTTGACTGTCTTCTACAGCGTGACCTGGGTGAAACGTAAAGGGTTCACCGATACCGATGCGTTGGTCACGGTAACACCGTGCCCTCTGAAGCCTTGTTCGCCGAGGTGCTCCTTATATTCCATTAGTAGTGGCGCAGAAATTGCGCGGTTGGGATCCGGGTGTCTCAAGGGGACGGGAATGCCAGGCCTTTGCCATGTGTCTTCACTGCTGATGGTGCCGGGTGCAACTAAAAATTTGACTGTCTTCTACAGCGTGACCCTGGTGAAACGTAAAGGGTTCACCGATACCGATGCGTTGGTCACGGTAACACCGTGCCCTCTGAAGCCTTGTTCGCCGAGGTGCTCCTTATATTCCATTAGTAGTGGCGCAGAAATTGCGCGGTTGGGATCCGGGTGTCTCAAGGGGACGCGAATGCCAGGCCTTTGCCATGTGTCTTGACTGCTGATGGCGCCGGATGCAACCAAAAATTTGACTGTCTTCTACAGCGTGACCTGAGTGAACAGTAATGGGTTCACCGATGCGTTTTTAATGGTAACACCGTGCCCTCTGAAGCCTTGTTCGCCGAGGTGCTCCTTATATTCCATTAGTAGTGGCACAGAAATTGCGCGGGTGGGATCTTGGTGTCTCAAGGGGACGCGAATGCCAGACCTTTGCCATGTGTCTTGACTGCTGATGGTGCCGGATGCAACCAAAAATTTGACTGTCTTCGAGAGCGTGACCTGGATGAACAGTAAAGGGTTCACCAAGCGTTGGTCACAGTAACACCGTGCCCTCTGAAGCCTTGTTCGCCGAGGTGCTCCTTATATTCCATTATTAGTGGCGCAGAAATTGCGCGGGTGGGATCTGGGTGTCTCAAGGGGACGCGAATGCCAGGCCTTTGCCATGTGTCTTGACTGCTGATGGCGCCGGATGCAACCAAAAATTTGACTGTCTTCTACAGCGTGACCTGGGTGAACAGTAAGGGTTCACCGATGCGTTGGTCACGGTAACACCGTGCCCTCTGAAGCCTTGTTCGCCGAGGTGCTCCTTATATTCCATTAGTAGTGGCGCAGAAATTGCGCTGTTGGGATCTGGGTGTCTCAAGCGGACGCGAATGCCAGGGCTTTGCCATGTGGCTTGACTGCTGATGGCGCCGGATGCAACCAAAAATTTGACTGTCTTCTACAGCGTGACCTGGGTGAACAGTAAAGGGTTCACCGATGCGTTGGTCACGGTAACACCGTGCCCTCTGAAGCCTTGTTCGCCGAGGTGCTCATTATATTCCATTAGTAGTGGCGCAGAAATTGCGCGGGTGGGATCTGGGTGTCTCAGAAAGAGCGCTCTTTCTGTCTTCTGCCTCTTCCTGTGTACGTTTGTTCGTGTGCGCAACGCCATCCCAAGAAAGCTATGCACCAACTCGCCCAGCAAGAAGTTCTTCTACATTACTTTGTAGCCGTATGGCTGCGCTTGGGTGGATGTCAATGAGTAATTACTCCCTTACTACAAATCTACTCCACCTTGGGGGATTCCCCTAAAAGTTTGATCAACACATTTCCCACTTCGAGTTATTGATCAATTCGCTCTCGCCCTACCATAAGCTTGCCGTCCCGGTTAGCTCAATTGCTAGAGCGACTGCTCCGGTGAAGCGGTGGTCCCGGGTTCGGACCCCGGACCAGGACGAATTTTCCTTTAACTGCGAAGTTTCTGAGAAAGCTGTATAGCTTTCCTTTGTAGCCGTATGGGTGCGCTTGGGTGGATGTCAATGAGTAATTACTCCCTTATTACAAATCTACTCCACCTTGGGGGTTTCCCGTAAAAATTTGAGCAACACTTTTCCCACTTCGAGTTATTGATCAATTCGCTCTCGCCCTACCATAAGCTTGCCCTCCCGGTTAGCTCAATTGGTAGAGCGACTGCTCCGGTGAAGCGGTGGTACCGGGTTCGAACCCCGGACCACGACGAATTTTTCTTTAACTGCGAAGTTTCTGAGAAAGCTATATAGCTTTCCTTTGTAGCCGTATGGCTGCGCTTGGGTGGATGTCAATGAGTAATTACTCCCTTACTACAAATCTACTCCACCTTGGGGGATTCCCCTAAAAATTTGATCAACACTTTTCCCACTTCGAGTTATTGATCAATTCGCTCTCGCCCTACCATAAGCTTGCCGTCCCGGTCAGCTCAATTGGTAGAGCGACTGCTCCGGTGAAGCGGTGGTCCCGGGTTCGAACCCAGGACCAGGATGAATTTTTCTTTAACTGCGAAGTTTCTGAGAAAGCTGTATAGCTTTCCTTTGTAGCCGTATGGCTGCGCTTGGGTGGATGTCAATGAGTAATTACTCCCTTATTACAAATACTTATTACAACTACTCCACCTTGGGGGATTCCCCTAAAACTTTGATCAACACTTTTCCAACTTCGAGTTATTGATCAAATCTCTCTCGCCCTACCATAAGCTTGCTGTCCCGGTTAGCTCAATTGCTAGAGCGACTGCTCCGGTGAAGCGGTGGTCCCGGGTTCGAAGCCCGGACCAGTACGAATTTCTCTTTAACTGCGAAGTTTCTGAGAAAGCTGTATAGCTTTCCTTTGTAACCGTATGGCTGCGCTTGGGTGGATGTCAATGAGTAATTACTCCCTTATTACAAATTTACTCCACCTTGGGGGATTCCCCTAAAAATTTGATCAACACTTTTCCCACTTCGAGTTATTGACCAATTCGCTCTCGCCCTACCATAAGCTTGCCGTCCCGGTTAGCTCAATTGCTAGAGCGACTGCTCCGGTGAAGCGGTGGTCCCGGGTTCCAACCCCGGACCAGAACGAATTTTCCTTTAACTGCGAAGTTTCTGAGAAAGCTGTATAGCTTTCCTTTGTAACCGTATGGCTGCGCTTGGGTGGATGTCAATGAGTAATTACTCCCTTATTACAAATGTACTCCACCTTGGGGGATTCCCCTAAAAATTTGATCAACACTTTTCCCACTTCGAGTTATTGATCAATTCGCTCTCGCCCTACCGTAAGCTTGCCGTCCCGGTTAGCTCAATTGGTAGAGCGACTGCTCCGGTGAAGCGGTGGTCCCGGGTTCGAACCCCGGACCACTACGAATTTTTCTTTAACTGCGAAGTTTCTGAGAAAGCTGTATAGCTTTCCTTTGTAGCCGTATGGCTGCGCTTGGGTGGATGTCAATGAGTAATTACTCCCTTACTACAAATCTACTCCACCTTGGGGGATTCCCCTAAAAATTTGATCAACACTTTTCCCACTTCGAGTTATTGACCAATTCGCTCTCGCCCTACCATAAGCTTGCCGTCCCGGTTAGCTCAATTGGTAGAGCGACTGCTCCGGTGAAGCGGTGGTCCCGGGATCGAACCCCGGACCACTACGAATTTTTCTTTAACTGCGAAGTTTCTGAGAAAGCTGTATAGCTTTCCTTTGTAGCCGTATGGCTGCGCTTGGGTGGATGTCAATGAGTAATTACTCCCTTATTACAAATGTACTCCACCTTGGGGGATTCCCCTAAAAATTTGATCAACACTTTTCCCACTTCGAGTTATTGATCAATTCGCTCTCGCCCTACCGTAAGCTTGCCGTCCCGGTTAGCTCAATTGGTAGAGCGACTGCTCCGGTGAAGCGGTGGTCCCGGGTTCGAACCCCGGACCACTACGAATTTTTCTTTAACTGCGAAGTTTCTGAGAAAGCTGTATAGCTTTCCTTTGTAGCCGTATGGCTGCGCTTGGGTGGATGTCAATGAGTAATTACTCCCTTATTACAAATGTACTCCACCTTGGGGGATTCCCCTAAAAATTTGATCAACACTTTTCCCACTTCGAGTTATTGATCAATTCGCTCTCGCCCTACCGTAAGCTTGCCGTCCCGGTTAGCTCAATTGGTAGAGCGACTGCTCCGGTGAAGCGGTGGTCCCGGGATCGAACCCCGGACCACTACGAATTTTTCTTTAACTGCGAAGTTTCTGAGAAAGCTGTATAGCTTTCCTTTGTAGCCGTATGGCTGCGCTTGGGTGGATGTCAATGAGTAATTACTCCCTTATTACAAATGTACTCCACCTTGGGGGATTCCCCTAAAAATTTGATCAACACTTTTCCCACTTCGAGTTATTGATCAATTCGCTCTCGGCCTACCGTAAGCTTGCCGTCCCGGTTAGCTCGATTGGTAGAGCGACTGCTCCGGTGAAGCGGTGGTCCCGGGATCGAACCCCGGACCACTACGAATTTTTCTTTAACTGCGAAGTTTCTGAGAAAGCTGTATAGCTTTCCTTTGTAGCCGTATGGCTGCGCTTGGGTGGATGTCAATGAGTAATTACTCCCTTACTACAAATCTACTCCACCTTGGGGGATTCCCCTAAAAATTTGATGAACACTTTTCCTACTTCGAGTTATTGATCAATTCGCTCTCGCCCTACCATAAGCTTGCCGTCCCGGTTAGCTCAGTTGGTAGAGCGACTGCTCCGGTGAAGCGGTGGTCCCGGGTTCGAACCCCGGACCAGGATGAATTTTTCTTTAACTGCGAAGTTTCTGAGAAAGCTGTATAGCTTTCCTTTGTAGCCGTATGGCTGCGCTTGGGTGGATGTCAATGAGTAATTACTCTCTTACTACAAATCTACTCCACCTTGGGGGATTCCCCTAAAAATTTGATCAACACTTTTCCAACTTCGAGTTATTGATCAATTCGCTCTCGCCCTACCATAAGCTTGCCGGCCCGGTCAGCTCAATTGGTAGAGCGACTGCTCCGGTGAAGCGGTGGTCCCGGGTTCGAACCCCGGACCAGTACGAATTTTTCTTTAACTGCGACGTTTCTGAGAAAGCTGTATAGCTTTCCTTTGTAACCGTATGGCTGCGCTTGGGTGGATGTCAATGAGTAATTACTCCCTTATTACAAATGTACTCCACCTTGGGGGATTCCCCTAAAAATTTGATCAACACTTTTCCCACTTCGAGTTATTGACCAATTCGCTCTCGCCCTACCATAAGCTTGCCGTCCCGGTTAGCTCAATTGCTAGAGCGACTGCTCCGGTGAAGCGGTGGTCCCGGGTTCCAACCCCGAACCAGGACGAATTTTGCTTTAACTGCGAAGTTTCTGAGAAAGCTGTATAGCTTTCCTTTGTAGCCCTATGGCTGCACTTGGGTGGATGTCAATGAGTAATTACTCCCTTATTACAAATCTACTCCACCTTGGGGGATTCCCATAAAAATTTGTTCAACACTTTTCCCACTTCGAGTTATTGATCAATTCGCTCTCGCCCTACCATAAGCTTGCCGTCCCGGTTAGCTCAATTGGTAGAGCGACTGCTCCGGTGAAGCGGTGGTCCCGGGTTCGAACCCCGGACCACTACGAATTTTTCTTTAACTGCGAAGTTTCTGAGAAAGCTGTATAGATTTCCTTTGTAGCCGTATGGCTGCGCTTGGGTGGATGTCAATGAGTAATTACTCCCTTATTACAAATGTACTCCACCTTGGGGGATTCCCCTAAAAATTTGATCAACACTTTTCCCGCTTCGAGTTATTGATCAATTCGCTCTCGCCCTACCATAAGCTTGCCGTCCCGGTTAGCTCAATTGGTAGAGCGACTGCTCCGGTGAAGCGGTGGTACCGGGTTCAAACCCCGGACCAGGACGGATTTTTCTTTAACTGCGAAGTTTCTGAGAAAGCTATATAGCTTTCCTTTGTAGCCGTTTTCTTGGGATGGCGTTGCGCACACGAACAAACGTACACAGGAAGAGGCAGAAGACAGAAAGAGCGCTCTTTCTGTCTTCTGCCTCTTCCTGTGTACGTTTCTTCGTGTGCGCAACGCCATCCCAAGAAACCAATGCACCAACTCGCCCAGCAAGAAGTTCTTCTACATTACTTTGTAGCCGTATGGCTGCGCTTGGGTGGATGTCAATGAGTAATTACTCCCTTACTACAAATCTACTCCACCTTGGGGGATTCCCCTAAAAATTTGATCAGCACTTTTCCCACTTCGAGTTATTGATCAATTCGCTCTCGCCCTACCATAAGCTTGCCGTCCCGGTTAGCTCAATTGCTAGAGCGACTGCTCCGGTGAAGCGGTGGTCCCGGGTTCGAACCCCGGACCAGGACGAATTTTCCTTTAACTGCGAAGTTTCTGAGAAAGCTGTATAGCTTTCCTTTGTAGCCGTATGGGTGCGCTTGGGTGGATGTCAATGAGTAATTACTCCCTTATTACAAATCTACTCCACCTTGGGGGTTTCCCCTAAAAATTTGATCAACACTTTTCCCACTTCGAGTTATTGATCAATTCGCTCTCGCCCTACCATAAGCTTGCCCTCCCGGTTAGCTCAATTGGTAGAGCGACTGCTCCGGTGAAGCGGTGGTACCGGGTTCGAACCCCGGACCACGACGAATTTTTCTTTAACTGCGAAGTTTCTGAGAAAGCTATATAGCTTTCCTTTGTAGCCGTATGGCTGCGCTTGGGTGGATGTCAATGAGTAATTACTCCCTTACTACAAATCTACTCCACCTTGGGGGATTCCCCTAAAAATTTGATCAACACTTTTCCCACTTCGAGTTATTGATCAATTCGCTCTCGCCCTACCATAAGCTTGCCGTCCCGGTCAGCTCAATTGGTAGAGCGACTGCTCCGGTGAAGCGGTGGTCCCGGGTTCGAACCCCGGACCAGGATGAATTTTTCTTTAACTGCGAAGTTTCTGAGAAAGCTGTATAGCTTTCCTTTGTAGCCGTATGGCTGCGCTTGGGTGGATGTCAATGAGTAATTACTCCCTTATTACAAATACTTATTACAACTACTCCACCTTGGGGGATTCCCCTAAAACTTTGATCAACACTTTTCCAACTTCGAGTTATTGATCAAATCTCTCTCGCCCTACCATAAGCTTGCCGTCCCAGTTAGCTCAATTGCTAGAGCGACTGCTCCGGTGAAGCGGTGGTCCCGGGTTCGAAGCCCGGACCAGTACGAATTTTTCTTTAACTGCGAAGTTTCTCAGAAAGCTGCATAGCTTTCCTTTGTAACCGTATGGCTGCGCTTGGGTGGATGTCAATGAGTAATTACTCCCTTATTACAAATTTACTAAACCTTGGGAATTTCCCCTAAAAATTTGATCAACACTTTTCCCACTTCGAGTTATTGACCAATTCGCTCTCGCCCTACCATAAGCTTGCCGTCCCGGTTAGCTCAATTGCTAGAGCGACTGCTCCGGTGAAGCGGTGGTCCCGGGTTCCAACCCCGGACCAGAACGAATTTTCCTTTAACTGCGAAGTTTCTGAGAAAGCTGTATAGCTTTCCTTTGTAGCCCTATGGCTGCGCTTGGGTGGATGTCAATGAGTAATTACTCCCTTATTACAAATGTACTCCACCTTGGGGGATTCCCCTAAAAATTTGATCAACACTTTTCCCACTTCGAGTTATTGATCAATTCGCTCTCGCCCTACCGTAAGCTTGCCGTCCCGGTTAGCTCAATTGGTAGAGCGACTGCTCCGGTGAAGCGGTGGTCCCGGGTTCGAACCCCGGACCACTACGAATTTTTCTTTAACTGCGAAGTTTCTGAGAAAGCCGTATAGCTTTCCTTTGTAGCCGTATGGCTGCGCTTGGGTGGATGTCAATGAGTAATTACTCCCTTACTACAAATCTACTCCACCTTGGGGGATTCCCCTAAAAATTTGATCAACACTTTTCCCACTTCGAGTTATTGACCAATTCGCTCTCGCCTTCCATAAGCTTGCCGTCCCGGTTAGCTCAATTGGTAGAGCGACTGCTCCGGTGAAGCGGTGGTCCCGGGATCGAACCCCGGACCACTACGAATTTTTCTTTAACTGCGAAGTTTCTGAGAAAGCTGTATAGCTTTCCTTTGTAGCCGTATGGCTGCGCTTGGGTGGATGTCAATGAGTAATTACTCCCTTATTACAAATGTACTCCACCTTGGGGGATTCCCCTAAAAATTTGATCAACACTTTTCCCATTCGAGTTATTGATCAATTCGCTCTCGCCCTACCGTAAGCTTGCCGTCCCGGTTAGCTCAATTGGTAGAGCGACTGCTCCGGTGAAGCGGTGGTCCCGGGATCGAACCCCGGACCACTACGAATTTTTCTTTAACTGCGAAGTTTCTGAGAAAGCTGTATAGCTTTCCTTTGTAGCTGTATGGCTGCGCTTGGGTGGATGTCAATGAGTAATTACTCCCTTATTACAAATGTACTCCACCTTGGGGGATTCCCCTAAAAATTTGATCAACACTTTTCCCACTTCGAGTTATTGATCAATTCGCTCTCGCCCTACCGTAAGCTTGCCGTCCCGGTTAGCTCAATTGGTAGAGCGACTGCTCCGGTGAAGCGGTGGTCCCGGGATCGAACCCCGGACCACTACGAATTTTTCTTTAACTGCGAAGTTTCTGAGAAAGCTGTATAGCTTTCCTTTGTAGCCGTATGGCTGCGCTTGGGTGGATGTCAATGAGTAATTACTCCCTTACTACAAATCTACTCCACCTTGGGGGATTCCCCTAAAAATTTGATCAACACTTTTCCCACTTCGAGTTATTGATCAATTCGCTCTCGCCCTACCGTAAGCTTGCCGTCCCGGTTAGCTCAATTGGTAGAGCGACTGCTCCGGTGAAGCGTTGGTCCCGGGATCGAACCCCGGACCACTACGAATTTTTCTTTAACTGCGAAGTTTCTGAGAAAGCTGTATAGCTTTCCTTTGTAGCCGTATGGCTGCGCTTGGGTGGATGTCAATGAGTAATTACTCCCTTATTACAAATGTACTCCACCTTGGGGGATTCCCCTAAAAATTTGATCAACACTTTTCCCACTTCGAGTTATTGATCAATTCGCTCTCGCCCTACCGTAAGCTTGCCGTCCCGGTTAGCTCAATTGGTAGAGCGACTGCTCCGGTGAAGCGGTGGTCCCGGGTTCGAACCCCGGACCACTACGAATTTTTCTTTAACTGCGAAGTTTCTGAGAAAGCTGTATAGCTTTCCTTTGTAGCCGTATGGCTGCGCTTGGGTGGATGTCAATGAGTAATTACTCCCTTACTACAAATCTACTCCACCTTGGGGGATTCCATTAAAAATTTGATCAACACTTTTCCAACTTCGAGTTATTGATCAATTCGCTCTCGCCCTACCGTAAGCTTGCGTCCCGGTTAGCTCAATTATTAGAGCGACTGCTCCGGTGAAGCGGTGGTCCCGGGTTCGAACCGCGGACCAGTACGAATTTTTCTTTAACTGCGAAGTTTCTGAGAAAGCTGTATAGCTTTCCTTTGTAACCGTATGGGTACGCTTGGGTGGATGTCAATGAGTAATTACTCCCTTAATACAAATCTACTCCACCTTGGGGGTTTCCCCTCAAAATTTGATCAACACTTTTCCCACTTCGAGTTATTGATCAATTCGCTCTCGCCCTACCATAAGCTTGCCCTCCCGGTTAGCTCAATTGGTAGAGCGACTGCTCCGGTGAAGCGGTGGTACCGGGTTCGAACCCCGGACCACGACGAATTTTTCTTTAACTGCGAAGTTTCTGAGAAAGCTGTATAGCTTTCCTTTGTAGCCGTATGGCTGCGCTTGGGTGGATGTCAATGAGTAATTACTCCCTTACTACAAATCTACTCCACCTTGGGGGATTCCCCTAAAAATTTGATCAACACTTTTCCCACTTCGAGTTATTGATCAATTCGCTCTCGCCCTACCGTAAGCTTGCCGTCCCGGTTAGCTCAATTGGTAGAGCGACTGCTCCGGTGAAGCGTTGGTCCCGGGATCGAACCCCGGACCACTACGAATTTTTCTTTAACTGCGAAGTTTCTGAGAAAGCTGTATAGCTTTCCTTTGTAGCCGTATGGCTGCGCTTGGGTGGATGTCAATGAGTAATTACTCCCTTATTACAAATGTACTCCACCTTGGGGGATTCCCCTAAAAATTTGATCAACACTTTTCCCACTTCGAGTTATTGATCAATTCGCTCTCGCCCTACCGTAAGCTTGCCGTCCCGGTTAGCTCAATTGGTAGAGCGACTGCTCCGGTGAAGCGGTGGTCCCGGGTTCGAACCCCGGACCACTACGAATTTTTCTTTAACTGCGAAGTTTCTGAGAAAGCTGTATAGCTTTCCTTTGTAGCCGTATGGCTGCGCTTGGGTGGATGTCAATGAGTAATTACTCCCTTACTACAAATCTACTCCACCTTGGGGGATTCCATTAAAAATTTGATCAACACTTTTCCAACTTCGAGTTATTGATCAATTCGCTCTCGCCCTACCGTAAGCTTGCGTCCCGGTTAGCTCAATTATTAGAGCGACTGCTCCGGTGAAGCGGTGGTCCCGGGTTCGAACCGCGGACCAGTACGAATTTTTCTTTAACTGCGAAGTTTCTGAGAAAGCTGTATAGCTTTCCTTTGTAACCGTATGGGTACGCTTGGGTGGATGTCAATGAGTAATTACTCCCTTATTACAAATCTACTCCACCTTGGGGGTTTCCCCTAAAAATTTGATCAACACTTTTCCCACTTCGAGTTATTGATCAATTCGCTCTCGCCCTACCATAAGCTTGCCCTCCCGGTTAGCTCAATTGGTAGAGCGACTGCTCCGGTGAAGCGGTGGTACCGGGTTCGAACCCCGGACCACGACGAATTTTTCTTTAACTGCGAAGTTTCTGAGAAAGCTATATAGCTTTCCTTTGTAGCCGTATGGCTGCGCTTGGGTGGATGTCAATGAGTAATTACTCCCTTACTACAAATCTACTCCACCTTGGGGGATTCCCCTAAAAATTTGATCAACACTTTTCCCACTTCGAGTTATTGATCAATTCGCTCTCGCCCTACCATAAGCTTGCCGTCCCGGTCAGCTCAATTGGTAGAGCGACTGCTCCGGTGAAGCGGTGGTGCCGGGTTCTAACCCCGGACCATGATGAATTTTTCTTTAACTGCGAAGTTTATGAGAAAGCTGTATAGCTTTCCTTTGTAGCCGTATGGCTGCGCTTGGGTGGATGTCAATGAGTAATTACTCCCTTATTACAAATACTTATTACAACTACTCCACCTTGGGGGATTCCCCTAAAAATTTGATCAACACTTTTCCAACTTCGAGTTATTGATCAAATCGCTCTCGCCCTACCATAAGCTTGCCGTCCCGGTTAGCTCAATTGGTAGAGCGACTGCTCCGGTGAAGCGGTGGTCCCGGGTTCGAACCCCGGACCAGGATGAATTTTTCTTTAACTGCGAAGTTTCTGAGAAAGCTGTATAGCTTTCCTTTGTAGCCGTATGGCTGCGCTTGGGTGGATGTCAATGAGTAATTACTCCCTTACTACAAATCTACTCCAATGTGGGGGATTCCCCTAAAAATTTGATCAACACTTTTACAACTTCGAGTTATTGATCAATTCGCTCTCGCCCTACCATAAGCGTGCCGTCCCGGTTAGCTCAATTGCTAGAGCGACTGCTCCGGTGAAGCGGTGGTCCCGGGTTCCAACCCCGGACCAGGACGAATTTTCCTTTAACTGCGAAGTTTCTGAGAAAGCTGTATAGCTTTCCTTTGTAGCCCTATGGCTGCGCTTGGGTGGATGTCAATGAGTAATTACTCCCTTATTACAAATCTACTCCACCTTGGGGGTATCCCCTAAAAATTTGATCAACACTTTTCCCACTTCGAGTTATTGATCAATTCGCTCTCGCCCTACCATAAGCTTGCCGTCCCGGTTAGCTCAATTGGTAGAGCGACTGCTCCGGTGAAGCGGTGGTCCCGGGTTCGAACCCCGGACCACTACGAATTTTTCTTTAACTGCGAAGTGTCTGAGAAAGCTGTATCGCTTTCCTTTGTAGCCATATGGCTGCGCTTGGGTGGATGTCAATGAGTAATTACTCCCTTACTACAAACCTACTCCACCTTGGGGGATTCCCCTAAAAATTTGATCAACACATTTCCCACTTCGAGTTGTTGATCAATTCGCTCTCGCCCTACCATAAGCTTCCCGTCCCGGTTAGCTCAATTGGTAGAGCGACTGCTCCGGTGAAGCGGTGGTCCCGGGTTCGAACCCCGGACCAGGATGAATTTTTCTTTAACTGCGAAGTTTCTGAGAAAGCTGTATAGCTTTCCTTTGTAGCCGTATGGCTGCGCTTGGGTGGATGTCAATGAGTAATTACTCCCTTATTACAAATCTACTCCACCTTGGGGGATTCCCCTAAAAATTTGATCAACACTTTTCCCACTTCGAGTTATTGATCAATTCGCTCTCGCCCTACCATAAGCTTGCCGTCCCGGTCAGCTCAATTGGTAGAGCGACTGCTCCGGTGAAGCGGTGGTGCCGGGTTCTAACCCCGGACCATGATGAATTTTTCTTTAACTGCGAAGTTTATGAGAAAGCTGTATAGCTTTCCTTTGTAGCCGTATGGCTGCGCTTGGGTGGATGTCAATGAGTAATTACTCCCTTATTACAAATACTTATTACAACTACTCCACCTTGGGGGATTCCCCTAAAAATTTGATCAACACTTTTCCAACTTCGAGTTATTGATCAAATCGCTCTCGCCCTACCATAAGCTTGCCGTCCCGGTTAGCTCAATTGGTAGAGCGACTGCTCCGGTGAAGCGGTGGTCCCGGGTTCGAACCCCGGACCAGGATGAATTTTTCTTTAACTGCGAAGTTTCTGAGAAAGCTGTATAGCTTTCCTTTGTAGCCGTATGGCTGCGCTTGGGTGGATGTCAATGAGTAATTACTCCCTTACTACAAATCTACTCCAATGTGGGGGATTCCCCTAAAAATTTGATCAACACTTTTACAACTTCGAGTTATTGATCAATTCGCTCTCGCCCTACCATAAGCTTGCCGTCCCGGTTAGCTCAATTGGTAGAGCGACTGCTCCGGTGAAGCGGTGGTCCCGGGTTCCAACCCCGGACCAGGACGAATTTTCCTTTAACTGCGAAGTTTCTGAGAAAGCTGTATAGCTTTCCTTTGTAGCCCTATGGCTGCGCTTGGGTGGATGTCAATGAGTAATTACTCCCTTATTACAAATCTACTCCACCTTGGGGGTATCCCCTAAAAATTTGATCAACACTTTTCCCACTTCGAGTTATTGATCAATTCGCTCTCGCCCTACCATAAGCTTGCCCTCCCGGTTAGCTCAATTGGTAGAGCGACTGCTCCGGTGAAGCGGTGGTACCGGGTTCGAACCCCGGACCACGACGAATTTTTCTTTAACTGCGAAGTTTCTGAGAAAGCTATATAGCTTTCCTTTGTAGCCGTATGGCTGCGCTTGGGTGGATGTCAATGAGTAATTACTCCCTTACTACAAATCTACTCCACCTTGGGGGATTCCCCTAAAAATTTGATCAACACTTTTCCCACTTCGAGTTATTGATCAATTCGCTCTCGCCCTACCATAAGCTTGCCGTCCCGGTCAGCTCAATTGGTAGAGCGACTGCTCCGGTGAAGCGGTGGTGCCGGGTTCTAACCCCGGACCATGATGAATTTTTCTTTAACTGCGAAGTTTATGAGAAAGCTGTATAGCTTTCCTTTGTAGCCGTATGGCTGCGCTTGGGTGGATGTCAATGAGTAATTACTCCCTTATTACAAATACTTATTACAACTACTCCACCTTGGGGGATTCCCCTAAAAATTTGATCAACACTTTTCCAACTTCGAGTTATTGATCAAATCGCTTTCGCCCTACCATAAGCTTGCCGTCCCGGTTAGCTCAATTGGTAGAGCGACTGCTCCGGTGAAGCGGTGGTCCCGGGTTCGAACCCCGGACCAGGATGAATTTTTCTTTAACTGCGAAGTTTCTGAGAAAGCTGTATAGCTTTCCTTTGTAGCCGTATGGCTGCGCTTGGGTGGATGTCAATGAGTAATTACTCCCTTATTACCAATCTACTCCACCTTGGGGGATTCCCCTAAAAATTTGATCAAAACTTTTCCCACTTCGAGTTATTGATCAATTCGCTCTCGCCCTACCATAAACTTGCCGTCCCGGTTAGCTCAATTGGTAGAGCGACTGCTCAGGTGAAGCGGTGGTCCCGGGTTCGAACCCCGGACCAGAATAAATTTTTCTTCAACTGCGAAGTTTCTGAGAAAGCTGTATAGCTTTCCTTTGTAGCCGTATGGCTGCGCTTGGGTGGATGTCAATGAGTAATTACTCCCTTATTACAGATCTACTCCACCTTGGGGGATTCCCCTAAAAATTTGATCAACACTTTTCCCACTTCGAGTTATTGATCAATTCGCTCTCGCCCTACCATAAGCTTGCCGTCCCGGTCAGCTCAATTGGTAGAGCGACTGCTCCGGTGAAGCGGTGGTGCCGGGTTCTAACCCCGGACCATGATGAATTTTTCTTTAACTGCGAAGTTTATGAGAAAGCTGTATAGCTTTCCTTTGTAGCCGTATGGCTGCGCTTGGGTGGATGTCAATGAGTAATTACTCCCTTATTACAAATACTTATTACAACTACTCCACCTTGGGGGATTCCCCTAAAAATTTGATCAACACTTTTCCAACTTCGAGTTATTGATCAAATCGCTCTCGCCCTACCATAAGCTTGCCGTCCCGGTTAGCTCAATTGGTAGAGCGACTGCTCCGGTGAAGCGGTGGTCCCGGGTTCGAACCCCGGACCAGGATGAATTTTTCTTTAACTGCGAAGTTTCTGAGAAAGCTGTATAGCTTTCCTTTGTAGCCGTATGGCTGCGCTTGGGTGGATGTCAATGAGTAATTACTCCCTTACTACAAATCTACTCCAATGTGGGGGATTCCCCTAAAAATTTGATCAACACTTTTACAACTTCGAGTTATTGATCAATTCGCTCTCGCCCTACCATAAGCTTGCCGTCCCGGTTAGCTCAATTGCTAGAGCGACTGCTCCGGTGAAGCGGTGGTCCCGGGTTCCAACCCCGGACCAGGACGAATTTTCCTTTAACTGCGAAGTTTCTGAGAAAGCTGTATAGCTTTCCTTTGTAGCCCTATGGCTGCGCTTGGGTGGATGTCAATGAGTAATTACTCCCTTATTACAAATCTACTCCACCTTGGGGGTATCCCCTAAAATTTGATCAACACTTTTCCCACTTCGAGTTATTGATCAATTCGCCCTCGCCCTACCATAAGCTTGCCGTCCCGGTTAGCTCAATTGGTAGAGCGACTGCTCCGGTGAAGCGGTGGTCCCGGGTTCGAACCCCGGACCACTACGAATTTTTCTTTAACTGCGAAGTGTCTGAGAAAGCTGTATCGCTTTCCTTTGTAGCCGTATGGCTGCGCTTGTGTGGATGTCAATGAGTAATTACTCCCTTATTACAAATGTACTCCACCTTGGGGGATTCCCCTAAAATTTGATCAACACTTTTCCCACTTCGAGTTATTGATCAATTCGCTCTCGCCCTACCATAAGCTTGCCGTCCCGGTTAGCTCAATTGGTAGAGCGACTGCTCCGGTGAAGCGGTGGTCCCGGGTTTGAACCCCGGACCAGGATGAATTTTTCTTTAACTGCGAAGTTTCTGAGAAAGATTTATAGCTTTCCTTTGTAGCCATATGCCTGCGCTTGGGTGGATATCAATGAGTAATTACTCCCTTACTACAAACCTACTCCACCTTGGGGGATTCCCCTAAAAATTTGATCAACACATTTCCCACTTCGAGTTGTTGATCAATTCGCTCTCGCCCTACCATAAGCTTCCCGTCCCGGTTAGCTCAATTGGTAGAGCGACTGCTCCGGTGAAGCGGTGGTCCCGGGTTCGAACCCCGGACCAGGATGAATTTTTCTTTAACTGCGAAGTTTCTGAGAAAGCTGTATAGCTTTCCTTTGTAGCCGTATGGCTGCGCTTGGGTGGATGTCAATGAGTAATTACTCCCTTACTACAAATCTACTCCAATGTGGGGGATTCCCCTAAAAATTTGATCAACACTTTTACAACTTCGAGTTATTGATCAATTCTCTCTCGCCCTACCATATGCTTGCCGTCCCGGTTAGCTCAATTGCTAGAGCGACTGCTCCGGTGAAGCGGTGGTCCCGGGTTCCAACCCCGGACCAGGACGAATTTTCCTTTAACTGCGAAGTTTCTGAGAAAGCTGTATAGCTTTCCTTTGTAGCCCTATGGCTGCGCTTGGGTGGATGTCAATGAGTAATTACTCCCTTATTACAAATCTACTCCACCTTGGGGGATTCCCCTAAAAATTTGATCAAAACATTTCCCACTTCGAGTTATTGATCAATTCGCTCTCGCCCTACCATAAGCTTGCCGTCCCGGTTAGGTCAATTATTAGAGCGACTGCTCCGGTGAAGCGGTGGTCCCGGGTTCGAACCCCGGACCAGTGCGAATTTTTCTTTAACTGCGAAGTTTCTGAGAAAGCTGTATAGCTTTCCTTTGTAACCGTATGGCTGCGCTTGGGTGGTGTCAATGAGTAATTACTCCCTTATTACAAATGTACTCCACCTTGGGGGATTCCCCTAAAAATTTGATCAACACTTTTCCCACTTCGAGTTATTGATCAATTCGCTCTCGCCCTACCATAAGCTTGCCGTCCCGGTTAGCTCAATTGCTAGAGCGACTGCTCCGGTGAAGCGGTGGTCCCGGGTTCGAACCCCGGACCAGGACGAATTTTCCTTTTACTGCGAAGTTTCTGAGAAAGCTGTATAGCTTTCCTTTGTAGCCGTATGGGTGCGCTTGGGTGGATGTCAATGAGTAATTACTCCCTTATTACAAATCTACTCCACCTTGGGGGATTCCCCTAAAAATTTGATCAACACTTTTCCCACTTCGAGTTATTGATCAATTCGCTCTCGCCCTACCATAAGCTTGCCGTCCCGGTTAGCTCAATTGGTAGAGCGACTGCTCCGGTGAAGCGGTGGTCCCAGGTTCGAACCCCGGACCAGGATGAATTTTTCTTTAACTGCGAAGTTTCTGAGAAAGCTGTATAGCTTTTCTTTGTAGCCATATGGCTGCGCTTGGGTGGATGTCAATGAGTAATTACTCCCTTATTACAAATCTACTCCACCTTGGGGGATTCCCCTAAAAATTTGATCAAAACTTTTCCCACTTCGAGTTATTGATCAATTCGCTCTCGCCCTACCATCAGCTTGCCGTCCCGGTTAGCTCAATTGGTAGAGCGACTGCTCCGGTGAAGCGGTGGTCCCGGGTTCGAACCCCGGACCAGAACAAATTTTTCTTCAGCTGCGAAGTTTCTGAGAAAGCTGTATAGCTTTCCTTTGCAGCCGTATGGCTGCGCTTGGGTGGATGTCAATGAGTAATTACTCCCTTACTACAAATCTACTCCACCTTGGGGGATTCCCCTAAAAATTTGATGAACACTTTTCCTACTTCGAGTTATTGATCAATTCGCTCTCGCCCTACCATAAGCTTGCCGTCCCGGTTAGCTCAGTTGGTAGAGCGACTGCTCCGGTGAAGCGGTGGTCCCGGGTTCGAACCCCGGACCAGGATGAATTTTTCTTTAACTGCGAAGTTTCTGAGAAAGCTGTATAGCTTTCCTTTGTAGCCGTATGGCTGCGCTTGGGTGGATGTCAATGAGTAATTACTCTCTTACTACAAATCTACTCCACCTTGGGGGATTCCCCTAAAAATTTGATCAACACTTTTCCAACTTCGAGTTATTCATCAATTCGCTCTCGCCCTACCATAAGCTTGCCGTCCCGGTTAGGCCAATTATTAGAGCGACTGCCCCGGTGAAGCGGTGGTCCCGGGTTCGAACCCCGGACCAGTGCGAATTTTTCTTTAACTGCGAAGTTTCTGAGAAAGCTGTATAGCTTTCCTTTCTAACCGTATGGCTGCGCTTGGGTGGATGTCAATGAGTAATTACTCCCTTATTACAAATGTACTCCACCTTGGGGGATTCCCCTAAAAATTTGATCAACACTTTTCCCACTTCGAGTTATTGATCAATTCGCTCTCGCCCTACCATAAGCTTGCCCTCCCGGTTAGCTCAATTGGTAGAGCGACTGCTCCGGTGAAGCGGTGGTACCGGGTTCGAACCCCGGACCACGACGAATTTTTCTTTAACTGCGAAGTTTCTGAGAAAGCTATATAGCTTTCCTTTGTAGCCGTATGGCTGCGCTTGGGTGGATGTCAATGAGTAATTACTCCCTTACTACAAATCTACTCCACCTTGGGGGATTCCCCTAAAAATTTGATCAACACTTTTCCCACTTCGAGTTATTGATCAATTCGCTCTCGCCCTACCATAAGCTTGCCGTCCCGGTTAGCTCAATTGCTAGAGCGACTGCTCCGGTGGAGCGGTTGTCCCGGGTTCCAACCCCGAACCAGGACGAATTTTCCTTTAACTGCGAAGTTTCTGAGAAAGCTGTATAGCTTTCCTTTGTAACCGTATGGCTGCGCTTGGGTGGATTTCAATGAGTAATTACTCCCTTATTACAAATGTACTCCACCTTGGGGGATTCCCCTAAAAATTTGATCAACACTTTTCCCACTTCGAGTTATTGACCAATTCGCTCTCGCCCTACCATAAGCTTGCCGTCCCGGTTAGGTCAATTATTAGAGCGACTGCTCCGGTGAAGCGGTGGTCCCGGGTTCGAACCCCGGACCAGTGCGAATTTTTCTTTAACTGCGAAGTTTCTGAGAAAGCTGTATAGCTTTCCTTTGTAACCGTATGGCTGCGCTTGGGTGGATGTCAATGAGTAATTACTCTCTTACTACAAATCTACTCCACCTTGGGGGATTCCCCTAAAAATTTGATCAACACTTTTCCAACTTCGAGTTATTCATCAATTCGCTCTCGCCCTACCATAAGCTTGCCGTCCCGGTTAGCTCAGTTGGTAGAGCGACTGCTCCGGTGAAGCGGTGGTCCCGGGTTCGAACCCCGGACCAGGATGAATTTTTCTTTAACTGCGAAGTTTCTGAGAAAGCTGTATAGCTTTCCTTTGTAGCCGTATGGCTGCGCTTGGGTGGATGTCAATGAGTAATTACTCTCTTACTACAAATCTACTCCACCTTGGGGGATTCCCCTAAAAATTTGATCAACACTTTTCCAACTTCGAGTTATTCATCAATTCGCTCTCGCCCTACCATAAGCTTGCCGTCCCGGTTAGGCCAATTATTAGAGCGACTGCCCCGGTGAAGCGGTGGTCTCGGGTTCGAACCCCGGACCAGTGCGAATTTTTCTTTAACTGCGAAGTTTCTGAGAAAGCTGTATAGCTTTCCTTTCTAACCGTATGGCTGCGCTTGGGTGGATGTCAATGAGTAATTACTCCCTTATTACAAATGTACTCCACCTTGGGGGATTCCCCTAAAAATTTGATCAACACTTTTCCCACTTCGAGTTATTGATCAATTCGCTCTCGCCCTACCATAAGCTTGCCCTCCCGGTTAGCTCAATTGGTAGAGCGACTGCTCCGGTGAAGCGGTGGTACCGGGTTCGAACCCCGGACCACGACGAATTTTTCTTTAACTGCGAAGTTTCTGAGAAAGCTATATAGCTTTCCTTTGTAGCCGTATGGCTGCGCTTGGGTGGATGTCAATGAGTAATTACTCCCTTACTACAAATCTACTCCACCTTGGGGGATTCCCCTAAAAATTTGATCAACACTTTTCCCACTTCGAGTTATTGATCAATTCGCTCTCGCCCTACCATAAGCTTGCCGTCCCGGTTAGCTCAATTGCTAGAGCGACTGCTCCGGTGGAGCGGTTGTCCCGGGTTCCAACCCCGAACCAGGACGAATTTTCCTTTAACTGCGAAGTTTCTGAGAAAGCTGTATAGCTTTCCTTTGTAACCGTATGGCTGCGCTTGGGTGGATTTCAATGAGTAATTACTCCCTTATTACAAATGTACTCCACCTTGGGGGATTCCCCTAAAAATTTGATCAACACTTTTCCCACTTCGAGTTATTGACCAATTCGCTCTCGCCCTACCATAAGCTTGCCGTCCCGGTTAGGTCAATTATTAGAGCGACTGCTCCGGTGAAGCGGTGGTCCCGGGTTCGAACCCCGGACCAGTGCGAATTTTTCTTTAACTGCGAAGTTTCTGAGAAAGCTGTATAGCTTTCCTTTGTAACCGTATGGCTGCGCTTGGGTGGTGTCAATGAGTAATTACTCCCTTATTACAAATGTACTCCACCTTGGGGGATTCCCCTAAAAATTTGATCAACACTTTTCCCACTTCGAGTTATTGATCAATTCGCTCTCGCCCTACCATAAGCTTGCCGTCCCGGTTAGCTCAATTGCTAGAGCGACTGCTCCGGTGAAGCGGTGGTCCCGGGTTCGAACCCCGGACCAGGACGAATTTTCCTTTTACTGCGAAGTTTCTGAGAAAGCTGTATAGCTTTCCTTTGTAGCCGTATGGCTGCGCTTGGGTGGTGTCAATGAGTAATTACTCCCTTATTACAAATCTACTCCAACTTGGGGGTTTCCCCTAAAAATTTGATCAACACTTTTCCCACTTCGAGTTATTGATCAATTCGCTCTCGCCCTACCATAAGCTTGCCCTCCCGGTTAGCTCAATTGGTAGAGCGACTGCTCCGGTGAAGCAGTGGTACCGGGTTCGAACCCCGGACCACGACGAATTTTTCTTTAATTGCGAAGTTTCTGAGAAAGCTATATAGCTTTCCTTTGTAGCCGTATGGCTGCGCTTGGGTGGATGTCAATGAGTAATTACTCCCTTACTACAAATCTACTCCACCTTGGCGGATTCCCCTAAAAATTTGATCAACTCTTTTCCCACTTCGAGTTATTGATCAATTGGCTCTCGCCCTACCATAAGCTTGCCGTCCCGGTCAGCTCAATTGGTAGAGCGACTGCTCCGGTGAAGCGGTGGTCCCGGGTTCGAACCCCGGACCAGGATGAATTTTTCTTTAACTGCGAAGTTTCTGAGAAAGCTGTATAGCTTTCCTTTGTAGCCGTATGGCTGCGCTTGGGAGGATGTCAATGAGTAATTACTCCCTTATTACAAATCTACTCCACCTTGGGGGATTCCCCTAAAAATTTGATCAACACTTTTCCCACTTCGAGTTATTGATCAATTCGCTATCGCCCTACCATAAGCTTGCCGTCCCGGTTAGCTCAATTGGTAGAGCGACTGCTCCGGTGAAGCGGTGGTCCCAGGTTCGAACCCCGGACCAGGATGAATTTTTCTTTAACTGCGAAGTTTCTGAGAAAGCTGTATAGCTTTTCTTTGTAGCCATATGGCTGCGCTTGGGTGGATGTCAATGAGTAATTACTCCCTTATTACAAATCTACTCCACCTTGGGGGATTCCCCTAAAAATTTGATCAAAACTTTTCCCACTTCGAGTTATTGATCAATTCGCTCTCGCCCTACCATCAGCTTGCCGTCCCGGTTAGCTCAATTGGTAGAGCGACTGCTCCGGTGAAGCGGTGGTCCCGGGTTCGAACCCCGGACCAGAACAAATTTTTCTTCAACTGCGAAGTTTCTGAGAAAGCTGTATAGCTTTCCTTTGTAGCCGTATGGCTGCGCTTGGGTGGATGTCAATGAGTAATTACTCCCTTACTACAAATCTACTCCACCTTGGGGGATTCCCCTAAAAATTTGATGAACACTTTTCCTACTTCGAGTTATTGATCAATTCGCTCTCGCCCTACCATAAGCTTGCCGTCCCGGTTAGCTCAGTTGGTAGAGCGACTGCTCCGGTGAAGCGGTGGTCCCGGGTTCGAACCCCGGACCAGGATGAATTTTTCTTTAACTGCGAAGTTTCTGAGAAAGCTGTATAGCTTTCCTTTGTAGCCGTATGGCTGCGCTTGGGTGGATGTCAATGAGTAATTACTCTCTTACTACAAATCTACTCCACCTTGGGGGATTCCCCTAAAAATTTGATCAACACTTTTCCAACTTCGAGTTATTGATCAATTCGCTCTCGCCCTACCATAAGCTTGCCGTCCCGGTTAGGCCAATTATTAGAGCGACTGCCCCGGTGAAGCGGTGGTCCCGGGTTCGAACCCCGGACCAGTGCGAATTTTTCTTTAACTGCGAAGTTTCTGAGAAAGCTGTATAGCTTTCCTTTCTAACCGTATGGCTGCGCTTGGGTGGATGTCAATGAGTAATTACTCCCTTATTACAAATGTACTCCACCTTGGGGGATTCCCCTAAAAATTTGATCAACACTTTTCCCACTTCGAGTTATTGATCAATTCGCTCTCGCCCTACCATAAGCTTGCCCTCCCGGTTAGCTCAATTGGTAGAGCGACTGCTCCGGTGAAGCGGTGGTACCGGGTTCGAACCCCGGACCACGACGAATTTTTCTTTAACTGCGAAGTTTCTGAGAAAGCTATATAGCTTTCCTTTGTAGCCGTATGGCTGCGCTTGGGTGGATGTCAATGAGTAATTTCTCCCTTACTACAAATCTACTCCACCTTGGGGGATTCCCCTAAAAATTTGATCAACACTTTTCCCACTTCGAGTTATTGATCAATTCGCTCTCGCCCTACCATAAGCTTGCCGTCCCGGTTAGCTCAATTGCTAGAGCGACTGCTCCGGTGAAGCGGTGGTCCCGGGTTCCAACCCCGAACCAGGACGAATTTTCCTTTAACTGCGAAGTTTCTGAGAAAGCTGTATAGCTTTCCTTTGTAGCCCTATGGCTGCACTTGGGTGGATGTCAATGAGTAATTACTCCCTTATTACAAATGTACTCCACCTTGGGGGATTCCCCTAAAAATTTGATCAACACTTTTCCCACTTCGAGTTATTGATCAATTCGCTCTCGCCCTACCATAAGCTTGCCCTCCCGGTTAGCTCAATTGGTAGAGCGACTGCTCCGGTGAAGCGGTGGTACCGGGTTCGAACCCCGGACCACGACGAATTTTTCTTTAACTGCGAAGTTTCTGAGAAAGCTATATAGCTTTCCTTTGTAGCCGTATGGCTGCGCTTGGGTGGATGTCAATGAGTAATTACTCCCTTACTACAAATCTACTCCACCTTGGGGGATTCCCCTAAAAATTTGATCAACACTTTTCCCACTTCGAGTTATTGATCAATTCGCTCTCGCCCTACCATAAGCTTGCCGTCCCGGTTAGCTCAATTGCTAGAGCGACTGCTCCGGTGGAGCGGTTGTCCCGGGTTCCAACCCCGAACCAGGACGAATTTTCCTTTAACTGCGAAGTTTCTGAGAAAGCTGTATAGCTTTCCTTTGTAACCGTATGGCTGCGCTTGGGTGGATTTCAATGAGTAATTACTCCCTTATTACAAATGTACTCCACCTTGGGGGATTCCCCTAAAAATTTGATCAACACTTTTCCCACTTCGAGTTATTGACCAATTCGCTCTCGCCCTACCATAAGCTTGCCGTCCCGGTTAGGTCAATTATTAGAGCGACTGCTCCGGTGAAGCGGTGGTCCCGGGTTCGAACCCCGGACCAGTGCGAATTTTTCTTTAACTGCGAAGTTTCTGAGAAAGCTGTATAGCTTTCCTTTGTAACCGTATGGCTGCGCTTGGGTGGTGTCAATGAGTAATTACTCCCTTATTACAAATGTACTCCACCTTGGGGGATTCCCCTAAAAATTTGATCAACACTTTTCCCACTTCGAGTTATTGATCAATTCGCTCTCGCCCTACCATAAGCTTGCCGTCCCGGTTAGCTCAATTGCTAGAGCGACTGCTCCGGTGAAGCGGTGGTCCCGGGTTCGAACCCCGGACCAGGACGAATTTTCCTTTTACTGCGAAGTTTCTGAGAAAGCTGTATAGCTTTCCTTTGTAGCCGTATGGCTGCGCTTGGGTGGTGTCAATGAGTAATTACTCCCTTATTACAAATCTACTCCAACTTGGGGGTTTCCCCTAAAAATTTGATCAACACTTTTCCCACTTCGAGTTATTGATCAATTCGCTCTCGCCCTACCATAAGCTTGCCCTCCCGGTTAGCTCAATTGGTAGAGCGACTGCTCCGGTGAAGCAGTGGTACCGGGTTCGAACCCCGGACCACGACGAATTTTTCTTTAATTGCGAAGTTTCTGAGAAAGCTATATAGCTTTCCTTTGTAGCCGTATGGCTGCGCTTGGGTGGATGTCAATGAGTAATTACTCCCTTACTACAAATCTACTCCACCTTGGCGGATTCCCCTAAAAATTTGATCAACTCTTTTCCCACTTCGAGTTATTGATCAATTGGCTCTCGCCCTACCATAAGCTTGCCGTCCCGGTCAGCTCAATTGGTAGAGCGACTGCTCCGGTGAAGCGGTGGTCCCGGGTTCGAACCCCGGACCAGGATGAATTTTTCTTTAACTGCGAAGTTTCTGAGAAAGCTGTATAGCTTTCCTTTGTAGCCGTATGGCTGCGCTTGGGAGGATGTCAATGAGTAATTACTCCCTTATTACAAATCTACTCCACCTTGGGGGATTCCCCTAAAAATTTGATCAACACTTTTCCCACTTCGAGTTATTGATCAATTCGCTATCGCCCTACCATAAGCTTGCCGTCCCGGTTAGCTCAATTGGTAGAGCGACTGCTCCGGTGAAGCGGTGGTCCCAGGTTCGAACCCCGGACCAGGATGAATTTTTCTTTAACTGCGAAGTTTCTGAGAAAGCTGTATAGCTTTTCTTTGTAGCCATATGGCTGCGCTTGGGTGGATGTCAATGAGTAATTACTCCCTTATTACAAATCTACTCCACCTTGGGGGATTCCCCTAAAAATTTGATCAAAACTTTTCCCACTTCGAGTTATTGATCAATTCGCTCTCGCCCTACCATCAGCTTGCCGTCCCGGTTAGCTCAATTGGTAGAGCGACTGCTCCGGTGAAGCGGTGGTCCCGGGTTCGAACCCCGGACCAGAACAAATTTTTCTTCAACTGCGAAGTTTCTGAGAAAGCTGTATAGCTTTCCTTTGTAGCCGTATGGCTGCGCTTGGGTGGATGTCAATGAGTAATTACTCCCTTACTACAAATCTACTCCACCTTGGGGGATTCCCCTAAAAATTTGATGAACACTTTTCCTACTTCGAGTTATTGATCAATTCGCTCTCGCCCTACCATAAGCTTGCCGTCCCGGTTAGCTCAGTTGGTAGAGCGACTGCTCCGGTGAAGCGGTGGTCCCGGGTTCGAACCCCGGACCAGGATGAATTTTTCTTTAACTGCGAAGTTTCTGAGAAAGCTGTATAGCTTTCCTTTGTAGCCGTATGGCTGCGCTTGGGTGGATGTCAATGAGTAATTACTCTCTTACTACAAATCTACTCCACCTTGGGGGATTCCCCTAAAAATTTGATCAACACTTTTCCAACTTCGAGTTATTGATCAATTCGCTCTCGCCCTACCATAAGCTTGCCGTCCCGGTTAGGCCAATTATTAGAGCGACTGCCCCGGTGAAGCGGTGGTCCCGGGTTCGAACCCCGGACCAGTGCGAATTTTTCTTTAACTGCGAAGTTTCTGAGAAAGCTGTATAGCTTTCCTTTCTAACCGTATGGCTGCGCTTGGGTGGATGTCAATGAGTAATTACTCCCTTATTACAAATGTACTCCACCTTGGGGGATTCCCCTAAAAATTTGATCAACACTTTTCCCACTTCGAGTTATTGATCAATTCGCTCTCGCCCTACCATAAGCTTGCCCTCCCGGTTAGCTCAATTGGTAGAGCGACTGCTCCGGTGAAGCGGTGGTACCGGGTTCGAACCCCGGACCACGACGAATTTTTCTTTAACTGCGAAGTTTCTGAGAAAGCTATATAGCTTTCCTTTGTAGCCGTATGGCTGCGCTTGGGTGGATGTCAATGAGTAATTTCTCCCTTACTACAAATCTACTCCACCTTGGGGGATTCCCCTAAAAATTTGATCAACACTTTTCCCACTTCGAGTTATTGATCAATTCGCTCTCGCCCTACCATAAGCTTGCCGTCCCGGTTAGCTCAATTGCTAGAGCGACTGCTCCGGTGAAGCGGTGGTCCCGGGTTCCAACCCCGAACCAGGACGAATTTTCCTTTAACTGCGAAGTTTCTGAGAAAGCTGTATAGCTTTCCTTTGTAGCCCTATGGCTGCACTTGGGTGGATGTCAATGAGTAATTACTCCCTTATTACAAATCTACTCCACCTTGGGGGTTTCCCCTAAAAATTTGATCAACACTTTTCCCACTTCGAGTTATTGATCAATTCGCTCTCGCCCTACCATAAGCTTGCCCTCCCGGTTAGCTCAATTGGTAGAGCGACTGCTCCGGTGAAGCGGTGGTACCGGGTTCGAACCCCGGACCACGACGAATTTTTCTTTAACTGCGAAGTTTCTGAGAAAGCTATATAGCTTTCCTTTGTAGCCGTATGGCTGCGCTTGGGTGGATGTCAATGAGTAATTACTCCCTTACTACAAATCTACTCCACCTTGGGGGATTCCCCTAAAAATTTGATCAACACTTTTCCCACTTCGAGTTATTGATGAATTCGCTCTCGCCCTACCATAAGCTTGCCGTCCCGGTCAGCTCAATTGGTAGAGCGACTGCTCCGGTGAAGCGGTGGTCCGGGGTTCGAACCCCGGACCAGGATGAATTTTTCTTTAACTGCGAAGTTTCTGAGAAAGCTGTATAGCTTTCCTTTGTAGCCCTATGGCTGCGCTTGGGTGGATGTCAATGAGTAATTACTCCCTTATTACAAATACTTATTACAACTACTCCACCTTGGGGGATTCCCCTAAAACTTTGATCAACACTTTTCCAACTTCGAGTTATTGATCAAATCTCTCTCGCCCTACCATAAGCTTGCCGTCCCGGTTACCTCAATTGCTAGAGCGACTGCTCCGGTGAAGCGGTGGTCCCGGGTTCGAAGCCCGGACCAGTACGAATTTTTCTTTAACTGCGAAGTTTCTGAGAAAGCTGTATAGCTTTCCTTTGTAACCGTATGGCTGCGCTTGGGTGGATGTCAATGAGTAATTACTCCCTTATTACAAATTTACTCCACCTTGGGGGATTCCCCTAAAAATTTGATCAACACTTTTCCCACTTCGAGTTATTGACCAATTCGCTCTCGCCCTACCATAAGCTTGCCGTCCCGGTTAGCTCAATTGCTAGAGCGACTGCTCCGGTGAAGCGGTGGTCCCGGGTTCCAACCCAGGACCAGGACGAATTTTCCTTTAACTGCGACGTTTCTGAGAAAGCTGTATAGATTTCCTTTGTAGCCGTATGGCTGCGCTTGGGTGGATGTCAATGAGTAATTACTCCCTTATTACAAATCTACTCCACCTTGGGGGATTCCCCTAAAAATTTGATCAAAACTTTTCCCACTTCGAGTTATTGATCAATTCGCTCTCGCCCTACCATCAGCTTGCCGTCCCGGTTAGCTCAATTGGTAGAGCGACTGCTCCGGTGAAGCGGTGGTCCCGGGTTCGAACCCCGGACCAGAACAAATTTTTCTTCAACTGCGAAGTTTCTGAGAAAGCTGTATAGCTTTCCTTTGTAGCCGTATGGCTGCGCTTGGGTGGATGTCAATGAGTAATTACTCCCTTATTACAAATCTACTCCACCTTGGGGGATTCCCCTAAAAATTTGATGAACACTTTTCCTACTTCGAGTTATTGATCAATTCGCTCTCGCCCTACCATAAGCTTGCCGTCCCGGTTAGCTCAGTTGGTAGAGCGACTGCTCCGGTGAAGCGGTGGTCCCGGGTTCGAACCCCGGACCAGGATGAATTTTTCTTTAACTGCGAAGTTTCTGAGAAAGCTGTATAGCTTTCCTTTGTAGCCGTATGGCTGCGCTTGGGTGGATGTCAATGAGTAATTACTCTCTTACTACAAATCTACTCCACCTTGGGGGATTCCCCTAAAAATTTGATCAACACTTTTCCAACTTCTAGTTATTGATCAATTCGCTCTCGCCCTACCATAAGCTTGCCGTCCCGGTTAGGCCAATTATTAGAGCGACTGCCCCGGTGAAGCGGTGGTCCCGGGTTCGAACCCCGGACCAGTGCGAATTTTTCTTTAACTGCGAAGTTTCTGAGAAAGCTGTATAGCTTTCCTTTGTAGCCGTATGGCTGCGCTTGGGTGGATGTCAATGAGTAATTACTCCCTTACTACAAATCTACTCCACCTTGGGGGATTCCCCTAAAAATTTGATCAACACTTTTCCAACTTCGAGTTATTGATCAATTCGCTCTCGCCCTACCATAAGCTTGCCGTCCCGGTTAGCTCAGTTGGTAGAGCGACTGCTCCGGTGAAGCGGTGGTCGCGGGTTCGAACCCCGGACCAGGATGAATTTTTCTTTAACTGCGAAGTTTCTGAGAAAGCTGTATAGCTTTCCTTTGTAGCCGTATGGCTGCGCTTGGGTGGATGTCAATGAGTAATTACTCTCTTACTACAAATCTACTCCACCTTGGGGGATTCCCCTAAAAATTTGATCAACACTTTTCCAACTTCTAGTTATTGATCAATTCGCTCTCGCCCTACCATAAGCTTGCCGTCCCGGTTAGGCCAATTATTAGAGCGACTGCCCCGGTGAAGCGGTGGTCCCGGGTTCGAACCCCGGACCAGTGCGAATTTTTCTTTAACTGCGAAGTTTCTGAGAAAGCTGTATAGCTTTCCTTTGTAGCCGTATGGCTGCGCTTGGGTGGATGTCAATGAGTAATTACTCCCTTACTACAAATCTACTCCACCTTGGGGGATTCCCCTAAAAATTTGATCAACACTTTTCCAACTTCGAGTTATTGATCAATTCTCTCTCGCCCTACCATAAGCTTCCCGTCCCGGTTAGCTCAATTGGTAGAGCGACTGCTCCGGTGAAGCGGTGGTCCCGGGTTCGAACCCCGGACCAGGATGAATTTTTCTTTAACTGCGAAGTTTCTGAGAAAGCTGTATAGCTTTCCTTTGTAGCCGTATGGCTGCGCTTGGGTGGATGTCAATGAGTAATTACTCCCTTACTACAAATCTACTCCACCTTGGGGGATTCCCCTAAAAATTTGATGAACACTTTTCCTACTTCGAGTTATTGATCAATTCGCTCTCGTCCTACCATAAGCTTGCCGTCCCGGTTAGCTCAGTTGGTAGAGCGACTGCTCCGGTGAAGCGGTGGTCCCGGGTTCGAACCCCGGACCAGGATGAATTTTTCTTTAACTGCGAAGTTTCTGAGAAAGCTGTATAGCTTTCCTTTGTAGCCGTATGGCTGCGCTTCGGTGGATGTCAATGAGTAATTACTCTCTTACTACAAATCTACTCCACCTTGGGGGATTCCCCTAAAAATTTGATCAACACTTTTCCAACTTCTAGTTATTGATCAATTCGCTCTCGCCCTACCATAAGCTTGCCGTCCCGGTTAGGCCAATTATTAGAGCGACTGCCCCGGTGAAGCGGTGGTCCCGGGTGCGAACCCCGGACCAGTGCGAATTTTTCTTTAACTGCGAAGTTTCTGAGAAAGCTGTATAGCTTTCCTTTGTAGCCGTATGGCTGCGCTTGGGTGGATGTCAATGAGTAATTACTCCCTTACTACAAATCTACTCCACCTTGGGGGATTCCCCTAAAAATTTGATCAACACTTTTCCAACTTCGAGTTATTGATCAATTCGCTCTCGCCCTACCATAAGCTTCCCGTCCCGGTTAGCTCAATTGGTAGAGCGACTGCTCCGGTGAAGCGGTGGTCCCGGGTTCGAACCCCGGACCAGTACGAATTTTTCTTTAACTGCGAAGTTTCTGAGAAAGCTGTATAGCTTTCCTTTGTAGCCGTATGGCTGCGCTTGGGTGGATGTCAATGAGTAATTACTCCCTTATTACAAATCTACTCCACCTTGGGGGATTCCCCTAAAAATTTGATCAACACTTTTCCCACTTCGAGTTATTGATCAATTCGCTCTCGCCCTACCATAAGCTTGCCGTCCCGGTTAGCTCAATTGGTAGAGCGACAGCTCCGGTGAAGCGGTGGTCCCGGGTTCGAACCCCGGACCACTACGAATTTTTCTTTACCTGCGAAGTTTCTGAGAAAGCTGTATAGCTTTCCTTTGTAGCCGTATGGCTGCGCTTGGGTGGATGTCAATGAGTAATTACTCCCTTATTACAAATCTACTCCACCTTGGGGGATTCCCCTAAAAATTTGATCAACACTTTTCCCACTTCGAGTTATTGATCAATTCGCTCTCGCCCTACCATAAGCTTGCCGTCCCGGTTAGCTCAATTGGTAGAGCGACTGCTCCGGTGAAGCGGTGGTACCGGGTTCAAACCCCGGACCAGGACGGATTTTTCTTTAACTGCGAAGTTTCTGAGAAAGCTATATAGCTTTCCTTTGTAGCCGTAAGGCTGCGCTTGGGTGGATGTCAATGAGTAATTACTCCCTTACTACAAATCTACTCCACCTTGGCGGATTCCCCTAAAAATTTGATCAACACTTTTCCCACTTCGAGTTATGGACCAATTCGCTCTCGCCCTACCATAAGCTTGCCGTCCCGGTCAGCTCAATTGGTAGAGCGACTGCTCCGGTGAAGCGGTGGTACCGGGTTCGAACCCCGGACCACGACGAATTTTTCTTTAACTGCGAAGTTTCTGAGAAAGCTATATAGCTTTCCTTTGTAGCCGTATTGCTGCGCTTGGGTGGATGTCAATGAGTAATTACTCCCTTACTACAAATCTACTCCACCTTGGCGGATTCCCCTAAAAATTTGATCAACACTTTTCCCACTTCGAGTTATGGACCAATTCGCTCTCGCCCTACCATAAGCTTGCCCTCCCGGTTAGCTCAATTGGTAGAGCGACTGCTCCGGTGAAGCGGTGGTACCGGGTTCGAACCCCGGACCACGACGAATTTTTCTTTAACTGCGAAGTTTCTGAGAAAGCTATATAGCTTTCCTTTGTAGCCGTATTGCTGCGCTTGGGTGGATGTCAATGAGTAATTACTCCCTTACTACAAATCTACTCCACCTTGGGGGATTCCCCTAAAAATTTGATCAACACTTTTCCCACTTCGAGTTATTGATCAATTCGCTCTCGCCCTACCATAAGCTTGCCGTCCCGGTCAGCTCAATTGGTAGAGCGACTGCTCCGGTGAAGCGGTGGTCCCGGGTTCGAACCCCGGACCAGGATGAATTTTTCTTTAACTGCGAAGTTTCTGAGAAAGCTGTATAGCTTTCCTTTGTAGCCGTATGGCTGCGCTTGGGTGGATGTCAATGAGTAATTACTCCCTTATTACAAATACTTATTACAACTACTCCACCTTGGGGGATTCCCCTAAAACTTTGATCAACACTTTTCCAACTTCGAGTTATTGATCAAATCTCTCTCGCCCTACCATAAGCTTGCCGTCCCGGTTACCTCAATTGCTAGAGCGACTGCTCCGGTGAAGCGGTGGTCCCGGGTTCGAAGCCCGGACCAGTACGAATTTTTCTTTAACTGCGAAGTTTCTGAGAAAGCTGTATAGCTTTCCTTTGTAACCGTATGGCTGCGCTTGGGTGGATGTCAATGAGTAATTAATCCCTTATTACAAATTTACTCCACCTTGGGGGATTCCCCTAAAAATCTGATCAACACTTTTCCCACTTCGAGTTATTGACCAATTCGCTCTCGCCCTACCATAAGCTTGCCGTCCCGGTTAGCTCAATTGCTAGAGCGACTGCTCCGGTGAAGCGGTGGTCCCGGGTTCCAACCCCGGACCAGTACGAATTTTCCTTTAACTGCGAAGTTTCTGAGAAAGCTGTATAGCTTTCCTTTGTAGCCCTATGGCTGCGCTTGGGTGGATGTCAATGAGTAATTACTCCCTTATTACAAATCTACTCCACCTTGGGGGATTCCCATAAAAATTTGATCAACACTTTTCCCACTTCGAGTTATTGATCAATTCGCTCTCGCCCTACCATAAGCTTGCCGTCCCGGTTAGCTCAATTGGTAGAGCGACTCCTCCGGTGAGGCGGTGGTCCCGGGTTCGAACCCCGGACCACTACGAATTTTTCTTTAACTGCGAAGTTTCTGAGAAAGCTATATAGCTTTTCTTTGTAGCCGTTTTCTTGGGATGGCGTTGCGCACACGAACAAATGTACACAGGAAGACGCAGAAGACAGAAAGAGCGCTCTTTCTGTCTTCTGCCTCTTCCTGTGTACGTTTGTTCGTGTGCGCAACGCCATCCCAAGAAAGCTATGCACCAACTCGCCCAGCAAGAAGTTCTTCTACATTACTTTGTAGCCGTATGGCTGCGCTTGGGTGGATGTCAATGAGTAATTACTCCCTTACTACAAATCTACTCCACCTTGGGGGATTCCCCTAAAAATTTGATCAACACTTTTCCCACTTCGAGTTATTGATCAATTCGCTCTCGCCCTACCATAAGCTTGCCGTCCCGGTTAGCTCAATTGGTAGAGCGACTGCTCCGGTGAAGCGGTGTTCCCGGGTTCGAACCCCGGACGAGGATGAATTTTTCTTTAACTGCGAAGTTTTAGAGAAAGCTGTATAGCTTTCCTTTGTAGCCGTATGGCTGCGCTTGGGTGGATGTCAATGAGTAATTACTCCCTTACTACAAATCTACTCCACCTTGGGGGATTCCCCTAAAAATTTGATCAACACTTTTCCAACTTCGAGTTATTGATCAATTCGCTCTCGCCCTACCATAAGCTTGCCGTCCCGGTTACCTCAATTGCTAGAGCGACTGCTCCGGTGAAGCGGTGGTCCCGGGTTCGAAGCCCGGACCAGTACGAATTTTTCTTTAACTGCGAAGTTTCTGAGAAAGCTGTATAGCTTTCCTTTGTTACCGTATGGCTGCGCTTGGGTGGATGTCAATGAGTAATTACTCCCTTATTACAAATTTACTCCACCTTGGGGGATTCCCCTAAAAATTTGATCAACACTTTTCCCACTTCGAGTTATTGACCAATTCGCTCTCGCCCTACCATAAGCTTGCCGTCCCGGTTAGCTCAATTGCTAGAGCGACTGCTCCGGTGAAGCGGTGGTCCCGGGTTCCAACCCCGGACCAGGACGAATTTTCCTTTAACTGCGAAGTTTCTGAGAAAGCTGTATAGATTTCCTTTGTAGCCGTATGGCTGCGCTTGGGTGGATGTCAATGAGTAATTACTCCCTTATTACAAATCTACTCCACCTTGTGGGATTCCCCTAAAAATTTGATCAAAACTTTTCCCACTTCGAGTTATTGATCAATTCGCTCTCGCCCTACCATCAGCTTGCCGTCCCGGTTAGCTCAATTGGTAGAGCGACTGCTCCGGTGAAGCGGTGGTCCCGGGTTCGAACCCCGGACCAGAACAAATTTTTCTTCAACTGCGAAGTTTCTGAGAAAGCTGTATAGCTTTCCTTTGTAGCCGTATGGCTGCGCTTGGGTGGATGTCAATGAGTAATTACTCCCTTACTACAAATCTACTCCACCTTGGGGGATTCCCCTAAAAATTTGATGAACACTTTTCCTACTTCGAGTTATTGATCAATTCGCTCTCGCCCTACCATAAGCTTGCCGTCCCGGTTAGCTCAGTTGGTAGAGCGACTGCTCCGGTGAAGCGGTGGTCCCGGGTTCGAACCCCGGACCAGGATGAATTTTTCTTTAACTGCGAAGTTTCTGAGAAAGCTGTATAGCTTTCCTTTGTAGCCGTATGGCTGCGCTTGGGTGGATGTCAATGAGTAATTACTCTCTTACTACAAATCTACTCCACCTTGGGGGATTCCCCTAAAAATTTGATCAACACTTTTCCAACTTCTAGTTATTGATCAATTCGCTCTCGCCCTACCATAAGCTTGCCGTCCCGGTTAGGCCAATTATTAGAGCGACTGCCCCGGTGAAGCGGTGGTCCCGGGTTCGAACCCCGGACCAGTGCGAATTTTTCTTTAACTGCGAAGTTTCTGAGAAAGCTATATAGCTTTCCTTTGTAGCCGTATGGCTGCGCTTGGGTGGATGTCAATGAGTAATTACTCCCTTACTACAAATCTGCTCCACCTTGGCGGATTCCCCTAAAAATTTGATCAACACTTTTCCCACTTCGAGTTATTGACCAATTCGCTCTCGCCCTACCATAAGCTTGCCGTCCCGGTTAGCTCAATTGCTAGAGCGACTGCTCCGGTGAAGCGGTGGTCCCGGGTTCCAACCCCGAACCAGGACGAATTTTCCTTTAACTGCGAAGTTTCTGAGAAAGCTGTATAGCTTTCCTTTGTAGCCCTATGGCTGCACTTGGGTGGATGTCAATGAGTAATTACTCCCTTATTACAAATCTACTCCACCTTGGGGGTTTCCCCTAAAAATTTGATCAACACTTTTCCCACTTCGAGTTATTGATCAATTCGCTCTCGCCCTACCATAAGCTTGCCCTCCCGGTTAGCTCAATTGGTAGAGCGACTGCTCCGGTGAAGCGGTGGTACCGGGTTCGAACCCCGGACCACGACGAATTTTTCTTTAACTGCGAAGTTTCTGAGAAAGCTATATAGCTTTCCTTTGTAGCCGTATGGCTGCGCTTGGGTGGATGTCAATGAGTAATTACTCCCTTACTACAAATCTACTCCACCTTGGGGGATTCCCCTAAAAATTTGATCAACACTTTTCCCATTTCGAGTTATTGATCAATTCGCTCTCGCCCTACCATAAGCTTGCCGTCCCGGTCAGCTCAATTGGTAGAGCGACTGCTCCGGTGAAGCGGTGGTCCCGGGTTCGAACCCCGGACCAGGATGAATTTTTCTTTAACTGCGAAGTTTCTGAGAAAGCTGTATAGCTTTCCTTTGTAGCCGTATGGCTGCGCTTGGGTGGATGTCAATGAGTAATTACTCCCTTATTACAAATACTTATTACAACTACTCCACCTTGGGGGATTCCCCTAAAACTTTGATCAACACTTTTCCAACTTCGAGTTATTGATCAAATCTCTCTCGCCCTACCATAAGCTTGCCGTCCCGGTTACCTCAATTGCTAGAGCGACTGCTCCGGTGAAGCGGTGGTCCCGGGTTCGAAGCCCGGACCAGTACGAATTTTTCTTTAACTGCGAAGTTTCTGAGAAAGCTGTATAGCTTTCCTTTGTAACCGTATTGCTGCGCTTGGGTGGATGTCAATGAGTAATTAATCCCTTATTACAAATTTACTCCACCTTGGGGGATTCCCCTAAAAATTTGATCAACACTTTTCCCACTTCGAGTTATTGACCAATTCGCTCTCGCCCTACCATAAGCTTGCCGTCCCGGTTAGCTCAATTGCTAGAGCGACTGCTCCGGTGAAGCGGTGGTCCCGGGTTCCAACCCCGGACCAGGACGAATTTTCCTTTAACTGCGAAGTTTCTGAGAAAGCTGTATAGCTTTCCTTTGTAGCCCTATGGCTGCGCTTGGGTGGATGTCAATGAGTAATTACTCCCTTATTACAAATCTACTCCACCTTGGGGGATTCCCATAAAAATTTGATCAACACTTTTCCCACTTCGAGTTATTGATCAATTCGCTCTCGCCCTACCATAAGCTTGCCGTCCCGGTTAGCTCAATTGGTAGAGCGACTCCTCCGGCGAGGCGGTGGTCCCGGGTTCGAACCCCGGACCACTACGAATTTTTCTTTAACTGCGAAGTTTCTGAGAAAGCTGTATAGATTTCCTTTGTAGCCGTATGGCTGCGCTTGGGTGGATGTCAATGAGTAATTACTCCCTTATTACAAATGTACTCCACCTTGGGGGATTCCCCTAAAAATTTGATCAACACTTTTCCCACTTCGAGTTATTGATCAATTCGCTCTCGCCCTACCATAAGCTTGCCGTCCCGGTTATCTCAATTGGTAGAGCGACTGCTCCGGTGAATCGGTGGTACCGGGTTCAAACCCCGGACCAGGACGAATTTTCCTTTAACTGCGAAGTTTCTGAGAAAGCTATATAGCTTTTCTTTGTAGCCGTTTTCTTGGGATGGCGTTGCGCACACGAACAAACGTACACAGGAAGAGGCAGAAGACAGAAAGAGCGCTCTTTCTGTCTTCTGCCTCTTCCTGTGTACGTTTGTTCGTGTGCGCAACGCCATCCCAAGAAAGCTATGCACCAACTCGCCCAGCAAGAAGTTCTTCTACATTACTTTGTAGCCGTATGGCTGCGCTTGGGTGGATGTCAATGAGTAATTACTCCCTTACTACAAATCTACTCCACCTTGGGGGATTCCCCTAAAAATTTGATCAACACTTTTCCCACTTCGAGTTATTGATCAATTCGCTCTCGCCCTACCATAAGCTTGCCGTCCCGGTTAGCTCAATTGGTAGAGCGACTGCTCCGGTGAAGCGGTGTTCCCGGGTTCGAACCCCGGACGAGGATGAATTTTTCTTTAACTGCGAAGTTTTAGAGAAAGCTGTATAGCTTTCTGTTGTGTCCCCTTATTGCTTTTGTGTGTGTGCGCCCCCTCCTAACGACCACTCGCATTCCCCTCCTAACGACAGTTCGCATCCTCCTCCTAACGACCACTCAATCCTCCTCCTAACGACCACTCAATCCTCCTCCTAACGACACTTGCCCCTCGTCGCACGCTGTCACCAGATGCCCCCCCACGGTGCGCCCCCGCACCCTCCTCCTGTTCTGGGAAGCCACTCCCTCCCGTGGACGCTTCTCAGCTCCCTCCTTTCTTCGGGCGGCCAGTTCGGCTCCTGCCTCGGTCGACGCTGGTCGCACCCTCATCGGCTTTAAATAAACGAAGTCTAAAAGTACCGTGTGCGTCTTTCGCTGCATTCAACACAGCGACCGGACACGACAGTGGCGACGAGAAAGTGGATTCGACCCGCGCTACGCAACGCTATTGACAAGCCATGGCTACGCGAGGGTTTCCCAATCAGATACCAGAGTTCAACGGCTCATCGTGGTCATCGTGGGTTGGACGCCTTCAGTTCTACTTTGAAGCTAACAACATCACAGACCCAGCCTTGAAGAGGGCCAACCTGCTGACGCTGTGCGGGGAGCAGACCTACGATACTGTCTGCGCCCTTATTCAGCCAAGCACACCAGCGGCAGTGTCTTACGACGACATCGTAAAAGCGCTGCAAAAGCACTACGACCCAAGGCCATCCGAGGTCTACAGCCGGGCTCGCTTCCAACGACGAGATCAACTGGGAGGAGAAACTGTGAGCGCCTACGTAGCCGCGCTCAAGAAGCTCGCTGCCGACTGCAATTTTGGAACGCTGTCGACAACAGCTACCGGGCAGGAGGGAGACGCAGCTTCTTCTGCTAACACCACCATGCTTCCCTTGGACGTGATGTTACGCGACAGATTTGTGTGCGGACTGAGTGACGAGTCACTGCAGCAGCGCCTGTTCGCTGAGAAGGACCTCACATTCAGCAAAGCTTACGACATCGCCGTTCGAGCGGAGAGCGCCGGTCACCAGCAGAGAGGGATTCGCCGGAACACCGAGCCGGTACACCAGACAAGCAACCAGGTGCGCAAGCCTTCTGTTGTTGTAAAATCGGTCAAAAAGGCACAACGCTGCTGGCGGTGTGACGACCAACACAACCCCCAGGGATGTCGATTCCAGTCAGCCACGTGTAATTTTTGCCACAAGCGAGGGCATATCGAAAGAGCATGCATTACGAAACGGAGACTTGCCAAGATAAAGTCACCTTCCCAGCCTAATCACAGCGTCAACGCCTCAGAGAATACGCCGCTATCTGATCTCCATGGAACAACATCAGCAACACCATCTGTGTTGTACGACCTGAACACCATGGATCTCGGCACGCGACCGAAGATTTTTACAGAAGTAAGCGTACATCACCAGCTGATTAAGTTCGAGGTGGACTCCGGCGCAGCCTGTACTCTGATCAGTGAGGACACGTTCCGAACTTCATGGCCATCTGACGCACCCGCCCTGCAACAAGACGACACGCACCTGCGAACGTGGTCAGGACAGAATCTGCCACTATTGGGCTCTGCCAACGTGCAGGTTAACTACAACGGCCAGACCCATACGCTACCTCTGCTTGTTGTGAAGGGCACAGGATCAAGCCTTCTAGGGAGAAACTGGTTTTCTCCACTAGGCGTGATGATATGCGGCATACACCAGACGCCGAGCCAGAACATGGTTGAGCAACTGCAAGAGAAATACGAAAGAGTATTCTCGGAAGAGATTCCAGGAAACGAAGGGCCCCCGGTCACACTGGAGTTGTTGGACAACGCGCAACCCAAATTTCTGAAGGCCAGGCCGGTGCCGTTTGCTCTCCGAGATTCAGTTGAAAAAGAGTTGGACAAACTGGAGCAGCAAGGTGTCATCGAGCCGACGCAGCATTCCATCAAACTCTCAGCGTACGACTACGCTCTGGTCTACCGCAATGGGAGTAAACATCAAAACGCCGATGCGCTAAGCCGTCTGCCACTAGACGCAACTGTTGACGAACCATTTCCACCAGGAGACGTTCTGATGTTCGAAGCACTGCCAGAACCTCCGCTTACAGCAGGCACAGTTGCAGCATCTACGCAGAAGTGCGCAGCTCTCCGGCTAGTTTACACAGCTGTTCAACAAGGCAACGTGCATAAACTCAAAGGGGACAACTTCGACGCTTACCGCAGGCGAGCTACAGAGTTGAGCACCCATCGCGGCTGCATCATATTTGGGTCCCGAGTTGTGATGCCGAGAGAACTACGCGCACAAGCTATGTCTCTCATCCACGCCGGACATCGGGGCATCGTTGCAATGAAAAAGTGTGCCAGAAGCTACATGTGGTGGCCTGGCATTGACAACGACATCGAAACAGTGGTGCGAGAATGCAAGCCTTGCCAGAGCAGCCGGAGCGCCCCGCCGAAAGCTCCTGTCCCAGAATGGGAAAAGCCAGACACACCATGGCACACACTGCACATTGATTTTGCAGGACCAATTGAGGGCTGCACTTTCCTTGTGGTCGTAGATGCCTACACAAAGTGGCTTGAGATAAGGCAAATGGGACAGACGACTTCGGCAGCAGTCATTGACAACCTCCGATCACTATTTGCAACGTTCGGCCTGCCGCGCAAGGTAGTGTCGGACAACGGAACACCGTTTGTGTCTGCGGAGATCCTCAAGTTTTATCGCGACAACGGGATCTCATCAGTTACATCGGCCCCCTACCACCCAGCGACAAACGGACAAGCCGAGCGCTACGTAGCCGAGCTAAAACGCGCCCTTGAAAGAGATCAGACAGGCTCGCTGCAGCGCCGCCTTGCGCGCTTTCTCTTCAAGCAGCACACGACGGTTCAGAGCACAACAGGCGAGACCCCCTCGAAAATTATGTTCGAGCGTGAAATGCGAACCCAGCTCACAGCCATCCTCCCCGAGCCAAAGGCAGAGACGTTCCGGGAAGAAAAAGCAATTCCGCGCTGCGGCACGCTTAATGAGGGGCAGCGCGTCCTCGCCCGACAGTTTCTGAAAAAGCCACGCTGGGAGGAAGCTACAATTGTCAGACGCATAGGCCTGCGCTCTTGGCTCGTCAACATACATGGCACAGTAGCACGCCGACATCTCAACCAGCTGCGGAGATTTACGACGCCGTCTGAGAGCTGTCCGCCAGCGGAGAGAACACGTGCACCATTTTCCCACATAGCCTGGCACCTCTTCCCGGAAGAAGAGACTTCGCCCAGGACAGACCCAGGAGACACAGCGAACAACAGCCAGCCTACAAGTGTTTCTCCCCCGAGCGCACAAAGCCAGCGCGCCTCCACGCGTGAGCGCCGAACCCCTGCACGATACCAGGCAACTTTCTAAGGGGGAAGGAAGTGTTGTGTCCCCTTATTGCTTTTGTGTGTGTGCGCCCCCTCCTAACGACCACTCGCATTCCCCTCCTAACGACAGTTCGCATCCTCCTCCTAACGACCACTCAATCCTCCTCCTAACGACACTTGCCCCTCGTCGCACGCTGTCACCAGATGCCCCCCCCCACAGTGCGCCCCCGCACCCTCCTCCTGTTCTGGGAAGCCACTCCCTCCCGTGGACGCTTCTCAGCTCCCTCCTTTCTTCGGGTGGCCAGTTCGGCTCCTGCCTCGGTCGACGCTGGTCGCACCCTCATCGGCTTTAAATAAACGAAGTCTAAAAGTACCGTGTGCGTCTTTCGCTGCATTCAACACAGCGACCGGACACGACACTTTCCTTTGTAGCCGTATGGCTGCGCTTGGGTGGATGTCAATGAGTAATTACTCCCTTACTACAAATCTACTCCACCTTGGGGGATTCCCCTAAAAATTTGATCAACACTTTTCCAACTTCGAGTTATTGATCAATTCGCTCTCGCCCTACCATAAGCTTCCCGTCCCGGTTAGCTCAATTGGTAGAGCGACTGCTCCGGTGAAGCGGTGGTCCCGGGTTCGAACCCCGGACCAGGATGAATTTTTCTTTAACTGCGAAGTTTCTGAGAAAGCTGTATAGCTTTCCTTTGTAGCCGTATGGCTGCGCTTGGGTGGATGTCAATGAGTAATTACTCCCTTATTACAAATACTTATTACAACTACTCCACCTTGGGGGATTCCCCTAAAACTTTGATCAACACTTTTCCAACTTCGAGTTATTGATCAAATCTCTCTCGCCCTACCATAAGCTTGCCGTCCCGGTTACCTCAATTGCTAGAGCGACTGCTCCGGTGAAGCGGTGGTCCCGGGTTCGAAGCCCGGACCAGTACGAATTTTTCTTTAACTGCGAAGTTTCTGAGAAAGCTGTATAGCTTTCCTTTGTAACCGTATGGCTGCGCTTGGGTGGATGTCAATGAGTAATTACTTCCTTATTACAAATTTACTCCACCTTGGGGGATTCCCCTAAAAATTTGATCAACACTTTTCCCACTTCGAGTTATTGACCAATTCGCTCTCGCCCTACCATAAGCTTGCCGTCCCGGTTAGCTCAATTGCTAGAGCGACTGCTCCGGTGAAGCGGTGGTCCCGGGTTCCAACCCCGGACCAGGACGAATTTTCCTTTAACTGCGAAGTTTCTGAGAAAGCTGTATAGATTTCCTTTGTAGCCGTATGGCTGCGCTTGGGTGGATGTCAATGAGTAATTACTCCCTTATTACAAATCTACTCCACCTTGGGGGATTCCCCTAAAAATTTGATCAAAACTTTTCCCACTTCGAGTTATTGATCAATTCGCTCTCGCCCTACCATCAGCTTGCCGTCCCGGTTAGCTCAATTGGTAGAGCGACTGCTCCGGTGAAGCGGTGGTCCCGGGTTCGAACCCCGGACCAGAACAAATTTTTCTTCAACTGCGAAGTTTCTGAGAAAGCTGTATAGCTTTCCTTTGTAGCCGTATGGCTGCGCTTGGGTGGATGTCAATGAGTAATTACTCCCTTACTACAAATCTACTCCACCTTGGGGGATTCCCCTAAAAATTTGATGAACACTTTTCCTACTTCGAGTTATTGATCAATTCGCTCTCGCCCTACCATAAGCTTGCCGTCCCGGTTAGCTCAGTTGGTAGAGCGACTGCTCCGGTGAAGCGGTGGTCCCGGGTTCGAACCCCGGACCAGGATGAATTTTTCTTTAACTGCGAAGTTTCTGAGAAAGCTGTATAGCTTTCCTTTGTAGCCGTATGGCTGCGCTTGGGAGGATGTCAATGAGTAATTACTCCCTTACTACAAATCTACTCCACCTTGGGGGATTCCCCTAAAAATTTGATCAACACTTTTCCAACTTCGAGTTATTGATCAATTCGCTCTCGCCCTACCATAAGCTTCCCGTCCCGGTTAGCTCAATTGGTAGAGCGACTGCTCCGGTGAAGCGGTGGTCCCGGGTTCGAACCCCGGACCAGTACGAATTTTTCTTTAACTGCGAAGTTTCTGAGAAAGCTGTATAGCTTTCCTTTGTAGCCGTATGGCTGCGCTTGGGTGGATGTCAATGAGTAATTACTCCCTTATTACAAATCTACTCCACCTTGGGGGATTCCCATAAAAATTTGATCAACACTTTTCCCACTTCGAGTTATTGATCAATTCGCTCTCGCCCTACCATAAGCTTGCCGTCCCGGTTAGCTCAATTGGTAGAGCGACAGCTCCGGTGAAGCGGTGGTCCCGGGTTCGAACCCCGGACCACTACGAATTTTTCTTTACCTGCGAAGTTTCTGAGAAAGCTGTATAGCTTTCCTTTGTAGCCGTATGGCTGCGCTTGGGTGGATGTCAATGAGTAATTACTCCCTTATTACAAATCTACTCTACCTTGGGGGATTCCCCTAAAAATTTGATCAACACTTTTCCCACTTCGAGTTATTGATCAATTCGCTCTCGCCCTACCATAAGCTTGCCGTCCCGGTTAGCTCAATTCGTAGAGCGACTGCTCCGGTGAAGCGGTGGTACCGGGTTCGAATCCCGGACCAGGACGAATTTTCCTTTAACTGCGAAGTTTCTGAGAAAGCTGTATAGCTTTCCTTTGTAGCCCTATTGCTGCACTTGGGTGGATGTCAATGAGTAATTACTCCCTCACTACAAATGTACTCCACCTTGGGGGATTCCCCTAAAAATTTGATCAACACTTTTCCCTCTTCGAGTTATTGACCAATTCGCTCTCGCCCTACCATAAGCTTGCCGTCCCGGTTAGCTCAATTGCTAGAGCGACTGCTCCGGTGAAGCGGTGGTCCCGGGTTCCAACCCCGAACCAGGACGAATTTTCCTTTAACTGCGAAGTTTCTGAGAAAGCTGTATAGCTTTCCTTTGTAGCCCTATGGCTGCACTTGGGTGGATGTCAATGAGTAATTACTCCCTTATTACAAATCTACACCACCTTGGGGGTTTCCCCTAAAAATTTGATCACCACTTTTCCCACTTCGAGTTATTGATCAATTCGCTCTCGCCCTACCATAAGCTTGCCCTCCCGGTTAGCTCAATTGGTAGAGCGACTGCTCCGGTGAAGCGGTGGTACCGGGTTCGAACCCCGGACCACGACGAATTTTTCTTTAACTGCGAAGTTTCTGAGAAAGCTATATAGCTTTCCTTTGTAGCCGTATGGCTGCGCTTGGGTGGATGTCAATGAGTAATTACTCCCTTACTACAAATCTACTCCACCTTGGGGGATTCCCCTAAAAATTTGATCAACACTTTTCCCACTTCGAGTTATTGATCAATTCGCTCTCGCCCTACCATAAGCTTGCCGTCCCGGTCAGCTCAATTGGTAGAGCGACTGCTCCGGTGAAGCGGTGGTCCCGGGTTCGAACCCCGGACCAGGATGAATTTTTCTTTAACTGCGAAGTTTCTGAGAAAGCTGTATAGCTTTCCTTTGTAGCCGTATGGCTGCGCTTGGGTGGATGTCAATGAGTAATTACTCCCTTATTACAAATACTTATTACAACTACTCCACCTTGGGGGATTCCCCTAAAACTTTGATCAACACTTTTCCAACTTCGAGTTATTGATCAAATCTCTCTCGCCCTACCATAAGCTTGCCGTCCCGGTTACCTCAATTGCTAGAGCGACTGCTCCGGTGAAGCGGTGGTCCCGGGTTCGAAGCCCGGACCAGTACGAATTTTTCTTTAACTGCGAAGTTTCTGAGAAAGCTGTATAGCTTTCCTTTGTAACCGTATGGCTGCGCTTGGGTGGATGTCAATGAGTAATTAATCCCTTATTACAAATTTACTCCACCTTGGGGGATTCCCCTAAAAATTTGATCAACACTTTTCCCACTTCGAGTTATTGACCAATTCGCTCTCGCCCTACCATAAGCTTGCCGTCCCGGTTAGCTCAATTGCTAGAGCGACTGCTCCGGTGAAGCGGTGGTCCCGGGTTCCAACCCCGGACCAGGACGAATTTTCCTTTAACTGCGAAGTTTCTGAGAAAGCTGTATAGCTTTCCTTTGTAGCCCTATGGCTGCGCTTGGGTGGATGTCAATGAGTAATTACTCCCTTCTTACAAATCTACTCCACCTTGGGGGATTCCCATAAAAATTTGATCAACACTTTTCCCACTTCGAGTTATTGATCAATTCGCTCTCGCCCTACCATAAGCTTGCCGTCCCGGTTAGCTCAATTGGTAGAGCGACTCCTCCGGTGAGGCGGTGGTCCCGGGTTCGAACCCCGGACCACTACGAATTTTTCTTTAACTGCGAAGTTTCTGAGAAAGCTGTATAGATTTCCTTTGTAGCCGTATGGCTGCGCTTGGGTGGATGTCAATGAGTAATTACTCCCTTATTACAAATGTACTCCACCTTGGGGGATTCCCCTAAAAATTTGATCAACACTTTTCCTACTTCGAGTTATTGATCAATTCGCTCTCGCCCTACCATAAGCTTGCCGTCCCGGTTAGCTCAGTTGGTAGAGCGACTGCTCCGGTGAAGCGGTGGTCCCGGGTTCGAACCCCGGACCAGGATGAATTTTTCTTTAACTGCGAAGTTTCTGAGAAAGCTGTATAGCTTTCCTTTGTAGCCGTATGGCTGCGCTTGGGAGGATGTCAATGAGTAATTACTCCCTTACTACAAATCTACTCCACCTTGGGGGATTCCCCTAAAAATTTGATCAACACTTTTCCAACTTCGAGTTATTGATCAATTCGCTCTCGCCCTACCATAAGCTTCCCGTCCCGGTTAGCTCAATTGGTAGAGCGACTGCTCCGGTGAAGCGGTGGTCCCGGGTTCGAACCCCGGACCAGTACGAATTTTTCTTTAACTGCGAAGTTTCTGAGAAAGCTGTATAGCTTTCCTTTGTAGCCGTATGGCTGCGCTTGGGTGGATGTCAATGAGTAATTACTCCCTTATTACAAATCTACTCCACCTTGGGGGATTCCCCTAAAAATTTGATCAACACTTTTCCCACTTCGAGTTATTGATCAATTCGCTCTCGCCCTACCATAAGCTTGCCGTCCCGGTTAGCTCAATTGGTAGAGCGACAGCTCCGGTGAAGCGGTGGTCCCGGGTTCGAACCCCGGACCACTACGAATTTTTCTTTACCTGCGAAGTTTCTGAGAAAGCTGTATAGCTTTCCTTTGTAGCCGTATGGCTGCGCTTGGGTGGATGTCAATGAGTAATTACTCCCTTATTACAAATCTACTCCACCTTGGGGGATTCCCCTAAAAATTTGATCAACACTTTTCCCACTTCGAGTTATTGATCAATTCGCTCTCGCCCTACCATAAGCTTGCCGTCCCGGTTAGCTCAATTCGTAGAGCGACTGCTCCGGTGAAGCGGTGGTACCGGGTTCGAATCCCGGACCAGGACGAATTTTCCTTTAACTGCGAAGTTTCTGAGAAAGCTGTATAGCTTTCCTTTGTAGCCCTATGGCTGCACTTGGGTGGATGTCAATGAGTAATTACTCCCTCACTACAAATGTACTCCACCTTGGGGGATTCCCCTAAAAATTTGATCAACACTTTTCCCTCTTCGAGTTATTGACCAATTCGCTCTCGCCCTACCATAAGCTTGCCGTCCCGGTTAGCTCAATTGCTAGAGCGACTGCTCCGGTGAAGCGGTGGTCCCGGGTTCCAACCCCGAACCAGGACGAATTTTCCTTTAACTGCGAAGTTTCTGAGAAAGCTGTATAGCTTTCCTTTGTAGCCCTATGGCTGCACTTGGGTGGATGTCAATGAGTAATTACTCCCTTATTACAAATCTACACCACCTTGGGGGTTTCCCCTAAAAATTTGATCACCACTTTTCCCACTTCGAGTTATTGATCAATTCGCTCTCGCCCTACCATAAGCTTGCCCTCCCGGTTAGCTCAATTGGTAGAGCGACTGCTCCGGTGAAGCGGTGGTACCGGGTTCGAACCCCGGACCACGACGAATTTTTCTTTAACTGCGAAGTTTCTGAGAAAGCTATATAGCTTTCCTTTGTAGCCGTATGGCTGCGCTTGGGTGGATGTCAATGAGTAATTACTCCCTTACTACAAATCTACTCCACCTTGGGGGATTCCCCTAAAAATTTGATCAACACTTTTCCCACTTCGAGTTATTGATCAATTCGCTCTCGCCCTACCATAAGCTTGCCGTCCCGGTCAGCTCAATTGGTAGAGCGACTGCTCCGGTGAAGCGGTGGTCCCGGGTTCGAACCCCGGACCAGGATGAATTTTTCTTTAACTGCGAAGTTTCTGAGAAAGCTGTATAGCTTTCCTTTGTAGCCGTATGGCTGCGCTTGGGTGGATGTCAATGAGTAATTACTCCCTTATTACAAATACTTATTACAACTACTCCACCTTGGGGGATTCCCCTAAAACTTTGATCAACACTTTTCCAACTTCGAGTTATTGATCAAATCTCTCTCGCCCTACCATAAGCTTGCCGTCCCGGTTACCTCAATTGCTAGAGCGACTGCTCCGGTGAAGCGGTGGTCCCGGGTTCGAAGCCCCGACCAGTACGAATTTTTCTTTAACTGCGAAGTTTCTGAGAAAGCTGTATAGCTTTCCTTTGTAACCGTATGGCTGCGCTTGGGTGGATGTCAATGAGTAATTAATCCCTTATTACAAATTTACTCCACCTTGGGGGATTCCCCTAAAAATTTGATCAACACTTTTCCCACTTCGAGTTATTGACCAATTCGCTCTCGCCCTACCATAAGCTTGCCGTCCCGGTTAGCTCAATTGCTAGAGCGACTGCTCCGGTGAAGCGGTGGTCCCGGGTTCCAACCCCGGACCAGGACGAATTTTCCTTTAACTGCGAAGTTTCTGAGAAAGCTGTATAGCTTTCCTTTGTAGCCCTATGGCTGCGCTTGGGTGGATGTCAATGAGTAATTACTCCCTTCTTACAAATCTACTCCACCTTGGGGGATTCCCATAAAAATTTGATCAACACTTTTCCCACTTCGAGTTATTGATCAATTCGCTCTCGCCCTACCATAAGCTTGCCGTCCCGGTTAGCTCAATTGGTAGAGCGACTCCTCCGGTGAGGCGGTGGTCCCGGGTTCGAACCCCGGACCACTACGAATTTTTCTTTAACTGCGAAGTTTCTGAGAAAGCTGTATAGATTTCCTTTGTAGCCGTATGGCTGCGCTTGGGTGGATGTCAATGAGTAATTACTCCCTTATTACAAATGTACTCCACCTTGGGGGATTCCCCTAAAAATTTGATCAACACTTTTCCCACTTCGAGTTATTGATCAATTCGCTCTCGCCCTACCATAAGCTTGCCGTCCCGGTTATCTCAATTGGTAGAGCGACTGCTCCGGTGAATCGGTGGTACCGGGTTCAAACCCCGGACCGGGACGGATTTTCCTTTAACTGCGAAGTTTCTGAGAAAGCTATATAACTTTTCTTTGTAGCCGTTTTCTTGGGATGGCGTTCCGCACACGAACAAACGTACACAGGAAGAGGCAGAAGACAGAAAGAGCGCTCTTTCTGTCTTCTGCCTCTTCCTGTGTACGTTTGTTCGTGTGCGCAACGCCATCCCAAGAAAGCTATGCACCAACTCGCCCAGCAAGAAGTTCTTCTACATTACTTTGTAGCCGTATGGCAGCGCTTGGGTGGATGTCAATGAGTAATTACTCCCTTACTACAAATCTACTCCACCTTGGGGGATTCCCCTAAAAATTTGATCAACACTTTTCCCACTTCGAGTTATTGATCAATTCGCTCTCGCCCTACCATAAGCTTGCCGTCCCGGTTAGCTCAATTGGTAGAGCGACTGCTCCGGTGAAGCGGTGTTCCCGGGTTCGAACCCCGGACGAGGATGAATTTTTCTTTAACTGCGAAGTTTTAGAGAAAGCTGTATAGCTTTCCTTTGTAGCCGTATGGCTGCGCTTGGGTGGATGTCAATGAGTAATTACTCCCTTACTACAAATCTACTCCACCTTGGGGGATTCCCCTAAAAATTTGATCAACACTTTTCCAACTTCGAGTTATTGATCAATTCGCTCTCGCCCTACCATAAGCTTCCCGTCCCGGTTAGCTCAATTGGTAGAGCGACTGCTCCGGTGAAGCGGTGGTCCCGGGTTCGAACCCCGGACCAGTACGAATTTTTCTTTAACTGCGATGTTTCTGAGAAAGCTGTATAGCTTTCCTTTGTAGCCGTATGGCTGCGCTTGGGTGGATGTCAATGAGTAATTACTCCCTTATTACAAATCTACTCCACCTTGAGGGATTCCCCTAAAAATTTGATCAACACTTTTCCCACTTCGAGTTATTGATCAATTCGCTCTCGCCCTACCATAAGCTTGCCGTCCCGGTTAGCTCAATTGGTAGAGCGACTGCTCCGGTGAAGCGGTGGTCCCGGGTTCGAACCCCGGACCACTACGAATTTTTCTTTACCTGCGAAGTTTCTGAGAAAGCTGTATAGCTTTCCTTTGTAGCCGTATGGCTGCGCTTGGGTGGATGTCAATGAGTAATTACTCCCTTATTACAAATGTACTCCACCTTGGGGGATTCCCCTAAAAATTTGATCAACACTTTTCCCACTTCGAGTTATTGATCAATTCGCTCTCGCCCTACCATAAGCTTGCCGTCCCGGTTAGCTCAATTGGTAGAGCGACTGCTCCGGTGAAGCGGTGGTCCCGGGTTCGAACCCCGGACCAGGATGAATTTTTCTTTTACTGCGAAGTTTCTGAGAAAGCTGTATAGCTTTCCTTTGTAGCCGTATGGCTGCGCTTGGGTGGATGTCAATGAGTAATTACTCCCTTACTACAAATCTACTCCACCTTGGGGGATTCCCCTAAAAATTTGATCAACACTTTTCCCACTTCGAGTTATTGATCAATTCGCTCTCGCCCTACCATAAGCTTGCCGTCCCAGTTAGCTCAATTGGTAGAGCGACTGCTCCGGTGAAGCGGTGGTACCGGGTTCAAACCCCGGACCAGGACGGATTTTTCTTTAACTGCGAAGTTTCTGAGAAAGCTATATAGCTTTCCTTTGTAGCCGTATGGCTGCGCTTGGGTGGATGTCAATGAGTAATTACTCCCTTACTACAAATCTACTCCACCTTGGCGGATTCCCCTAAAAATTTGATCAACACTTTTCCCACTTCGAGTTATTGATCAATTCGCTCTCGCCCTACCATAAGCTTCCCGTCCCGGTTAGCTCAATTGGTAGAGCGACTGCTCCGGTGAAGCGGTGGTCCCGGGTTCGAACCCCGGACCAGGATGGATTTTCTTTAACTGCGAAGTTTCTGAGAAAGCTGTATAGCTTTCCTTTGTAGCCGTATGGCTGCGCTTGGGTGGATGTCAATGAGTAATTACTCCCTTACTACAAATCTACTCCACCTTGGGGGATTCCCCTAAAAATTTGATCAACACATTTCCCACTTCGAGTTATTGATCAATTCGCTCTCGCCCTACCATAAGCTTGCCGTCCCGGTTAGCTCAATTGGTAGAGCGACTGCTCCGGTGAAGCGGTGGTCCCGGGTTCGAACCCCGGACAACTACGAATTTTTCTTTACCTGCGAAGTTTCTGAGAAAGCTGTATAGCTTTCCTTTGTAGCCGTATGGCTGCGCTTGGGTGGATGTCAATGAGTAATTACTCCCTTATTACAAATGTACTCCACCTTGGGGGGATTCCCCTAAAAATTTGATCAACACTTTTCCCACTTCGAGTTATTGATCAATTCGCTCTCGCTCTACCATAAGCTTGCCGTCCCGGTTCGCTATTTCTACTTCCGGCCACCGAGCGTGACGGACGTGTGTATCATGGGCTCCCAAGGAGCGGATTTAGCGGCCCAGCCGGGCCGCGGTATCAGGAGTACGATCAAACCGAACGAGGACTACCAGCTGATTTTGCCGCATTTGCCAACAGGTTCGAGCGTTTTGCATACTGTTTTTTTGCATGGCGACGTCCAAGCCAGGCCATACCGTGTTGAAAACTTTCGTGACGCTCTTGAACGTCTGTCATTGCTGCCGGAAGTGGTTGCCCTCGGGGCATATCAGATGAATCATGTTTGGGCCGTGACATTCTGCAATGAAGAAGGGAAAAACAAAATGCTACAGGCGGAGGCGTTCAACGTCAAGGACCACCGCTGTGTGGTCATTGACCCATGCAACCAGGGCGTCAGGCTGAAGCTGTTCTGGCTGCTACACGGCGTGAAAGATGACGACGTGAAGGCAGCTCTGGCGGCTTTTGGAAAAGTGACCGACATAACTCGGGACAAGTGGAGAGTCAAAGGCTGCGTCGACAAGTCGTCTACTACGCGCTCAGTGACATTGAAGCTGAAGGTGGGCGTTACCATCGAGGACTTACCGCACCAGCTGCGTGTTGGAGAGGACGTCGCACTCGTCCACGTTCCTGGCAGAGCTCCGCTCTGCCTCCGGTGCCGCGGCACCGGACACATACGTCGGGAGTGCCGTGTGCCATGTTGCGGGCTCTGTCGTCGCTTCGGCCACGACGACGCCCAGTGCGTGCGAACATATGCTACGGTAGCTGGTCCTGGTCGTAGGGATACTACTGAGGAGCATATTATGGACGATGTCGACGCAGTAGAGGCGACCCGTGAGAGTCGGGAAGACGCAGTACCGAAAAGCATAGCCTCAGAAAAAGCAACGCTTCCCACGGAACATGAGGCTGCCAACTCAGAAGAACCGCCTGTGCCTGACACCAGAACTGAGGCGGACGCGGGAAAAGCAGATGATGCTGCGGTAGGTGCAGCTGAGACGGTTTTGGAATCGACCGACGAGAAGGACGTTGACACGGAGATGCCCGCGGCGTCAACTTTGCCAGCGAAGAGGACGCACGACGAAGCTGATGACAAGGCGACGAGCTACGACGGGACGGACCATGAGGAACCTCTTCCCAAAGCGCCTCCTGTTCGACGTGCGGCCTACAAGCCCAAGCCGAACATCCCTCCTGATCGTAGGACTTCGTCGGGTGTCCCTCCGCCTTAGCGGAGGTGCCTTGCAGGGTCTTCGTGTTGGTAACCCGGTCTTCGATCGGGTTCAGTGCTGACACCGCCGTACTTTGCAAGCTGGAAGGATTTTTGATGAGGTGAGCTGCAAACCGATGTCACTTTGAGAGCGGCGAATCCCAACCATTTAGATGGCGCCTCAACTAACATCTAGCTTGCGTATTGCCACACTGAACGTGAGAGGTCTTTCTGCGCGAAGAAGGCAAAATCAGCTTAAACGTCTCTTGTTCGAAAACGAAATCGATCTGTTGGCTGTTCAAGAGACAAAAATTGAAAGCGAAGAGTTGACAGATGCGATGGCAGAAATTTACCGTGCACAGTTCAGTGTTTGCGTGTGCCATGCAAAAGGAAAGTCGGGAGGGTGTCTGATTTTAACTCGAAACGGCAAAGTCGCTGTGGAAACTGTATTTTCCTGTGAAAGTGGCCGGATTGTAGCATGCGATTTTTACTTTTCTGGTGTAGAGTGGAGAGCTGTGTGTGTATATGCACCTAATAGAATTCCAGAACGAGATGCCTTTTTTCGCCGTGTTCAACCTTTCCTGCTGACAGAAAAGCGTGTACTATTGCTTGGAGATTTCAACTGCGTGTGTAGACCTGAAGATAGAACAAGCAACCCCCACTGTAATGCCTCACGGCGCTGTGGGTACTGTAATAAATAAATAAATAAATAAATAAAACCCTGCAGGACACGAGTGCCGAGCTGCTGTCTGAGATGATTAATGAAGCAGAATTGGAAGATATTGGCATTATAATGCAAGGTTCAGAACAAGCACAGTACACGCATTTCCAAGGCGTTAGTCACGCAAGGCTGGACAGAATTTATGTTCCTTCTGAAGTTGTGCCCTTGTGTTCCCAGTACCAGACTGTGCACGTCAGCTTCAGTGATCATTCTTTAGTCGTGATCACACTTGGGGAGAGGAAAAGGACTGTCAAGTTTAGTTGGGAATTATGGAAATTTAATGACTCATTGTTGGAGGATGACGAGTTTAGCAAGAAACTAAAAGACTCAGTCAAAAGCTTGTTAGAAAAAGAGACAGACTTTATACAAACATGGGAACAATTTAAATGCGACGTGAAAGTGGCCGCTATAGAAAGAGCATGTGTTTTAAAGCGTAAAGAAAAACAGCAAGAAAAGGAACTTCGTACCGAGCTTGATTTCATGCTCAGCATGGAAGGCGTCAAGCCGGGGTTGTACAGACAAGAAATAAAAGAGACCAAAACTAAGCTTGAACTAATAGATGAAGCGAAATATCGAGGTGCTGTGATAAGGGCACGCAGTGAAAGATTTTGGCTTGGGGAGACGCCCACAAAATGGCGCTGAGCGACGAAAAACAGTATGCAGTTTCGAAAGAGATAAAGGAAATTTGTTATCGCAATGACGTAACTTCCGAATCTGAGGTGATTGAAAGGGCGTTTCTGGAATATTACCAAAACTTGTTCAGCCTTAAAACGCCTGATGTTGAACATTACAAAACTGCATTCCTGTCGCTAATGCCAAGAGTCGAGGAGGACCTGGCGCAGGTACTTGAGGAGCCCATAACGGCAGCAGAAATCGAAGCTGCAATACAGCAGCTGAGCTTGAACAAGTCGCCTGAGCCGGACGGCCTCGGTGCCGCACTTTACAAGGCTTTGAAAACAGAAATGGCAATAGCATTACAGCGCGTAATAAGCGAGTGTTACGAAAGAAAGTTAACTCCGCCGTCTTTTCGAACTTCCCACGTGGTGTTGATCCCAAAATCGGACGACCCGAGTAGGTTGCAGTCAGTTGAGTGTTACCGCCCAATAAGCTTAACGAACGTAGACTACAAAATTTATATGAAAGTGCTAGCCGGACGACTCCAAACAGTAATTAAAACCCTTGTTGGCCCACACCAGACCTGTGGCATAAAAGAAAGATCCATTTTTACTAACATACACGTAGCTAGAAGTGTCCTTGAATGCTGTGATGCAACGGAGGGTCGTGTCGCCATGATGCAACTGGACCTGCATAAGGCGTTTGATAAAGTCGTGCATGAAATTTTGTTCGTGCTTTTGGAACATGTGAATGTAGGATGTATCATCACTGATGGCGTGAAAATGGTTTATGATGGCTGTACATCAAGGTTCATAATTAATAACCGCCTGAGTAATAGTATTCCTGTCTTGTCGTCAGTGAGGCAGGGTTGCCCTCTTTCTCCACTGCTTTTTGCACTTTACCTGGAGCCCTTTTGTTTAAAGCTGTTAACTACGCAAAACATTCGAGGTTACGCCTTTTGTCATAATGAAGTGAAGGTATTGGCATATGCAGATGATATAGCAGTGTTCTGCAGAGACCAGGAAAGCGTGCAAGAAGTGGTGAGAGAAGCCGTAAATTTTTGTGATGCAAGTGGCTGCGCGATAAGCTGGCAGAAATGTTTTGGTTTTTGGCATGGAAAGTGGCAGGCCACGCCAGAAGTATTCTGTCGAATGAAGTGGGTAGACACGCCAGGAAAGTACCTCGGCGTGCCGCTAACCAACTACAGAGAAAGCAAAGAATATTGGGCCCATGAAACCGAACGAGTCAAAGCTCAGACAAGCAAATGGGGCGGTCACAACTTTTCCATGTTCGCAAGAGCTACGGTGTGCAACATGCTTTTAGTAGCGAGGATTTTTTACGTTCTGCAAGCGTTCACTTTGCCAAGGCCTTCAGTGCAAAGGTTGCACAGAGTGTTTGCAACATTTATTTGGGCGTCAACATGGGAACGTACCAGCCGATGCAATCTGTTCCACAAGGTGCGGAACGGGGGGCTAGGGTTGTCAAATTTATTTCTGAGACAGATAGTCACTAGATTCTTTTTCTTGCGTCAAGATAATGATTTTCTGCGAACTGTTATACAAGTGCGATTGTCAGAATCACTGCCTGATTATGTCGTGTCATCTATGTCTGCAGGGCGGAGTGGGTTAAGTGCTTTTTTGCAAGAAGTTGTTGCAGCAGTCCGTATTCTTCGGTCAAAATTTTCCGATGAGTATCTAACCATTGTAACAATGAAAAAGATGTACAAGGACCTGCTTGATGTGTTTCTGCCAGTGCCTGTTTATCGCAGTGCTTATCTTCTGGGTCCCGAAAGGGATGTGCTAAAAAGAGTCAAAAGAATGCCGGTGAAGCCTTCAGTGCGTTCTTTCTTTTTTCAATTGCATACTGGAACCCTCCCAGTGAAGCCATGGTTGCAAAGCAAAGGCCTTTTTGTACCTTGGTCAGAAGAGTGTCTTATTTGCAAGAAAGTGGAAACTATAGAACATATCTTTCTCGACTGTCATGACGCTGTTTTTCTTTGGGATGTGTTGAAGCGCACACTGAAAAAAGATTTTCCCCTGACTCCTTTTGGAATACGCTTCCTACCATGTGCAGAGCCAGGTGAAGTGCCTTGCGACCTGCTAATGTTGCTCTGCATGCACAGCCTATGGCGTACGCGAATGGATGTCAGGCATGAACATGTCGTTGTGAATCCGGCTCATCAGTATTTCATTGACAGCACCATGTATACTCAGGAAGTTTTCGGACAGCAAGCTCCTCAGCCTGAGTGGCTGCCTGTCCTCGACCAACTAAAATCATTTAACCCATTTTATCATCGTGCACTAGCTAGAAACTGACCTGTGCTTTTATTGTCATGTCATTGTATTTTTGTTTTGTTTGCCCGGCCAAGTCGGCAATAAAGAAAAAAAAAGTCCCGGTTAGCTCAATTGGTAGAGCGACTGCTCCGGTGAAGCGGTGGTACCGGGTTCGAACCCCGGACCAGGACGGATTTTTCTTTAACTGCGAAGTTTCTGAGAAAGCTATATAGCTTTCCTTTGTAGCCGTATGGCTGCGCTTGGGTGGATGTCAATGAGTAATTACTCCCTTACTACAAATCTACTCCACCTTGGGGGATTCTCCTAAAAATTTGATCAACACTTTTCCCACTTCGAGTTATTGATCAATTCGCTCTCGCCCTACCATAAGCTTCCCGTCCCGGTTAGCTCAATTGGTAGAGCGACTGCTCCGGTGAAGCGGTGGTCCCGGGTTCGAACTCCGGACCAGGATGAATTTTTCTTTAACTGCGAAGTTTCTGAGAAAGCTGTATAGCTTTCCTTTGTAGCCGTATGGCTGCGCTTGGGTGGATTTCAATGAGTAATTACTCCCCTATTACAAATCTACTCCACCTTGGGGGATTCCCCTAAAAATTTGATCAACACTTTTCCCACTTCGAGTTATTGATCAATTCGCTCTCGCCCTACCATAAGCTTGCCGTCCCGGTTAGCTCAGATTTTCCACTTCCGGGCGCCGAAGCGAACGGACGTGTGATGACGGGCTCCGTTGGAGCGGCTACAGCGGCCATGTCTGGCCGCGGAAACAGGTTTATGTCAACTGATAGTGAGTACCAGGTTGTTCTGCCCAGTTTGCCTACAGGTCCGTTTGTTGTAAATACAGTTTTTTTGCACGCGGACGTAAGTGCTCGCCCGTACCGGGTAGAAGATTTCCGTGACGCCCTCGCTCAACAGTCGGTGCTCACCGAGGTTATCGCCTTGGGGGCGTACCGCATGAGCCATGTTTGGGCTGTCACGTTCAAGGACGCTGAAACGGCAAAGAAGCTAGCCAGCATTGGTGAATTGCAAGTGAAGAAGCAGCGCTGCCTCGTCATCGACCCGGCCAACAGGGACGTCCGCATGAAGGTGCACTGGCTTCTCCACAGTGTACCGGATGAGGACGTACGCCTCGCCTTCGCCCCGTTCGGCAAAGTCACTGAAGTTGCCCGCGAGCGTTGGCGGGTCCAAGGAGTGACCGACAAGGGCTCTACCACCAGGCTCGTGACACTGAAGCTGAATGCTGGAGTGCAAATTGACGATGTGCCCCATCAGCTAAGTGTTGCAGGTGAGCTGGCCCTCGTGGTTGTGCCGGGCAGGGCTCCGCTCTGCCTTCGCTGTCGCGGCACGGGTCATATTCGCCGCGAGTGCCGCATCCCACGGTGTGGTGCCTGCCGGCGCTTCGGACACGAAGACAGCCAGTGCGAGCGGACATATGCCAGCGTCACCGGACTGGGGAGCAAAGAGGATACGTCCGACTTGCTAATGGATGAAGCGGACGTCGAGGAGTTATCGTCGGCGGGAGGCAGACAAGCAGCGCATTTGCCAACGGCAACTCAGGCTCAACTGCAAACTACGCAGAAACCTGTCGTTGTGGCAAGCGCCGCGGAACAGCAACAACCACCTGCCCAGGACGTCGTGGCTACGCCGAAAGGCGTGGAAAAAAAGCAGCCTGAACCGCACGTGAGCGACGACCACACCGCGGCAGAGAACATGGACACGTCCCGTGAATCAACGAGTCCCGCAGCCGGGAAGCGGACGCATGAAGACACCACCAGCATGCTGCAGCAGCGGGACGAAAGCGGCGGGGACGAGCCGCCGCAGAAAACGCCAGGTAGGCGGGCGTCGTTCAAGCCGCGACCGAACATTCCGGTCGACTCTCGGCAGGCGGGTAAACCGCCTCCGTAGCTTTGTGTTGCCTTCGTCATAATGGGAACGGGGGGATTTCTAAGCTCTATGGCTGTTTCGATGTGCCGTTTTCTTTTCGGGTCGAGGCAAGGTGCTGTTGGCACCAAGCTTCTTCCTGCATGCCTCAGTGTATATTTTGTTGGCAGACTTGCGGTGTGTATATGGGCACACAGACCTGGAGAGCGATAATTCTTTCCGGGGATGGGCACCATTCCATTGTGTTACCATGGCTCTTAATCTCGGGGAAATGCTACGCGTAGCAACGTTAAATGTCCGGGGGCTAGGTGCAAGAAGGCGACAGTGTCAGTTAAGCCGCCTTCTTCTTGATAAAGAATTACACTTAGTTGCCGTACAGGAGACGAAAATCGAAAGCCAAGAACTGACCGACCGAATGGTGTCCAATTTCCGTACTCATTTCGATGTATGCGTTTGTCATGCGAATGGTGGATCAGGTGGTTGCGCCCTTTTCATCCGTAATAACTTGGGGATCTGTGTACAGTCAGTGTTGTCATGCCAAAGTGGTCGCCTTTTAGTTGTTGATTTTGCTGTTTATGATTTATCTTTCCGTGTCATTTGTGTCTATGCACCCAACGTTGAGACCGAGCGTCGATCTTTCTTTGAACGTGTTGAAGCCTACCTTAACTGTCACAAAGTGTTGATATTGTTGGGCGACTTTAATTGCGTATGTACAATGGATGATCGCGCTAAACGCACACGAGTTCGGGACAAGAGCGCAGAAGTATTAAGTGCCCTGGTGCATGATTATGATTTAGAAGACATTGGTAGCGTATTTACGAATGGTACACGTCCTCAGTATACCCATTTTCAGCGTGACAGCCACGCGAGATTAGACAGACTATACGCATCACCCGAACTGGTTTCTTCATGTGCAGCATATGAAGTGCAACCAGTCCAGTTCAGTGACCACTGCTTGGTAACTGCAACGTTTGGAAGAAGGCAAAACAAAAGTCGCTTCAACTGGAACCTCTGGAAGTTTAACGTGAAGCTTTTGGAAGATGATGCATTTGTTAGCGCAGTAACGGAAGAATTAGAGAAGCTGCTCACACTGGAGCCAAACCAGTTCGGAGTTGAATGGGAAGAGTTTAAACAGAGAGTTAAAATAATAGCCATCGAAAGAAGCAGCATTATTAAGTTCAACCAGAAACAAAACGAAACAAAACTTCGCCAGGAACTAGAATTCTTGATAAGCATGGAAAACATTCAGCCCGGTAAATGTACTGAACAAATAAGGCGGGTGAAAACACAGCTCGAAACTATAGACACAGAAAGATACAAAGCGGCAATTGTACGAGCAAGATCCGAGAAGCTGTGGGCGGGAGAAACGCCAACAAAGCGCACACTATCCGACGAAAAAAGATACGCATGTCGGAAAGAAATCCGGCAGCTTGCCAACGGAAACGAGATCACGACTGACCAAAAGGTTATCAAGACAGTGATGGCCGAGCATTTTCGGAACTTGATAGGACACCCACGTGATACGAAAGACAGCTTCCAGAAAGAATTTCTTCCCTTTATGCCACAGCTGGACGAAGAAGTACAGACGCAACTGGAAGAACCGATAACCGTCAGTGAAATAGAACACGCAATAGATGACCTGTCCCTTGGTAAAGCACCCGGGCCTGACGGCCTAGGAGCTGCCTTTTATAAAGCCTTCAACTGTTCGGTTGCTCAGATTTTGCACAATGTCATCACTGAGGCATACGACAAAAAGCGAGTTCCTTTATCATTCACAACGTCGCACGTCGTGCTGATACCAAAGACTGACGATGAAGCAAAACGTCTCTTGCCAGGGTCTTATCGCCCGATAACCCTTGTCAATGTGGACTACAAAATATTTATGAAGGTTTTAGCGACACGACTTCAACGCGTTATAACAAAGTTGGTAGGGCCGCATCAGACTTGCGGCATCAAAGGCCGAAGCATTGCAACAAACGTGCATGTCGCGCGAACGGTCCTCGAGTGTTGTGACGCCTTTGACGAGCGCGTTGCGATGATGCAGCTTGATCTGGCCAAAGCCTTCGACCGTGTCTCGCACGAGGCTCTGCTCTGCATTTTAGAGCATTCTAACGTAGGCTGCGTTATCACTGGAGGCGTCAGAATGGCGTACACTGACTGCTCAACGCGAATCATCGTAAACGGCGAACTGACAGACAGCCTGAGCGTTCGCTCGTCGGTGAGGCAGGGATGCCCTCTTTCGCCCTTGCTGTTCGCGGCTTACCTAGAGCCGCTATGTTTGGCAATTGCAAACAATGAACGCATAACAGGATATAGAGTACGTGAGGCAGAAATAAAAATCTTGGCCTACGCGGATGATATCGCCGTATTATGCGCAAACAAAGAAAGCATTAAAGAAGCCACAGCTGTTGTTGAACAATTTTGCGAATACACCGGAGCCCAGATAAATTGGGACAAAAGTTATGGATTTTGGCATGGAGACTGGGACGCCACGCCGGAGCAATTTTGTCGCCTTCATTGGTCAACAGTTCCTAAACCATACCTCGGTGCGCCCCTGGAGTGTTATCGTGATCCTGAACAATACTGGACCGATCAAACAACGAAGGCAAAAGAAAAGGCTGATGCATGGCAGGGAAGACAGCTGTCAATGTTTTCCCGTGCGACTGTCTCCAATGTCTTCCTAATTTCAAAAATATGGTATGTGATGAACGTGTTGTGTGCATCGCGAACGAGCATACAAAAAATCCATCGGGTCCTCGCTATTTTCATTTGGTCCTCGACCTGGGAGAGATCTAGCCGAACTAATTTGTTTATCTCAGTCAAGTGCGGTGGGCTAGGTCTGGTTCACTTGTTTTTGCGGCAAGTCGTGTCACGATTTCTTTTCTTAAGGGATCAAAATGACCCCTTTCTCCGCACCGTGATGCAGGTGAGGCTACGTAGACTTCTGCCAGGATTCATTGTGACGTCATGTGAGAACACATGTGGCGCTGTGACTGGTTATATGCGCGAAGTAGTGCTCGCGTTCAGGTTGTTAAACGTGCGGTTTTCACAAGACTACTTGTGCACTGTTAGTAGGAAGAAACTGTATAAGGACCTTGTTCACACCATGCTACCTGTACCGTTATACCGTTTACCACACCGTGGACGCCCTGGACAAAACGTACTCAAAAGAGTAAAGAAAATGCCAATATTACCTTCAGTTAAATCCTTTTTCTTTAAGCTACATACCAACACACTTCCAGTTAAGACCTGGCTTCAGGAAAAAGGCATCTTCATACCGTGGTCAACAAACTGCTTTTTATGCAAAAAGCCTGAAACCATAGAGCACGTATTCCTAGATTGCTGGGACCCGATTTTCCATTGGGACGTTCTCCAGCGCACATTAAAGAAACAGTTGCCTCTTGACCCATATGGAATACGATTCCTGCCGGTAGACGCTTCGGACGATATACCGTACGATCTTATCATGGTCCTGGGCCTCCACGCGCTGTGGAAAACGAGAATGCAGTTTGAACATGCCGAACCTGTCGTGCGTTCTGTCAGAGACCACTTTATCGAAAGTATCGTATGTCTCAGAGAAGTTTATCGAGCGCTCCCTGATCCACCAGAATGGATTGCTTGTCTGGATGCATTGGTGTCTCTGAAAAAATTTTAGTTTCATGTTAGCCCAAGTGTGGCTGATATGTTTTACGCCTTGTACCCTTTCATGTTGACTATAATCCTGGAAAAAAAAAAAAAAAAAAAGTCCCGGTTAGCTCAATTGGTAGAGCGACTGCTCCGGTGAAGCGGTGGTCCCGGGTTCGAACCCCGGACCAGGATGAATTTTTCTTTAACTGCGAAGTTTCTGAGAAACCTGTATAGCTTTCCTTTGTAGCCGTCTGGCTGCGCTTGGGTGGATGTCAATGAGTAATTACTCCCTTATTACAAATGTACTCCACCTTAGGGGACTCCCCTAAAAATTTGATCAACACTTTTCCCACTTCGAGTTATTGATCAATTCGCTCTGGCCCTACCATAAGCTTGCCGTCCCGGTTAGCTCAATTGGTAGAGCGACTGATCCGGTGAAGCGGTGGTCCCGGGTTCGAACCCCGGACCAGTACGAATTTTTCTTTAACTGCGAAGTTTCTGAGAAAGCTGTATAGCTTTCCTTTGTAGCCGTATGGCTGCGCTTGGGTGGATGTCAATGAGTAATTACTCCCTTATTACAAATCTACTCCACCTTGGGGGATTCCCCTAAAAATTTGATCAACACTTTTCCCACTTCGAGTTATTCATCATTTCGCTCTCGCCCTACCATAAGCTTGCCGTCCCGGTTAGCTCAATTCGTGATTCTGTTTCTGGCCACGCCAGTGAACGGTCGCAGAATCATGAGCTCCGGTGGAGCGGCCCTTGCTGGCCGCGGAAACAGGTTCGACATGGAAGCAGATAAGGATTACGAGATTATTTTGCCTACTCTGCTAACAGGACGTGTTGTTCTCAACACGGTGTTTTTTGCACGGCGACGTGCGAGCGCGGCCTTACAAGGTCGAAGACTTTCGTGACGCCCTCGCTCAAGCGGGTGCGCTCATTGACGTCGTAGCGTTGGGGGCGTACCAAACCAACCATGTCTGGGCGGTGACACTCCACAGCGCTGAAGCAACGAAGCGATTGGCGGCTTTCAAGGATCTTCCAGTTAAAGGACGCCGGTGTCTTATATTCGACTCCGAGGACCACGTGCTGAAACGGCGCTCGTGTGTGTCGTGTCTCCCTTCTTGTCCGTGTCTTAGTGCGCGCTGTTCCGGTGAAAATGAGTTACCAACTTGCCCAAGCATCTGTTTTACTGAAACGGCGGCTACACTGGATGCTGCACGGCGTCGCCGACGAAGATATCCGGACTGCGTTTGCGGCCTTCGGGAACGTGACGGAGGTAACTCGTGAGCGTTGGTGAGTGCAAGGAGTGAAAGAAAAGGGCTCCACCACAAGGATAGTTCTGCTCAAGCTGAAGCCTGGAATGAAGGCGGACGACCTCCCCCACCAGATACGAGTCGCCGGTGAGCTGGCCCTTGTGGTCGTGCCTGGGCGGCCCATGCAGTGTTTGCGTTGTCAGGGAAGCGGACATGTCTGACGTGACTGCAAGATACCTCGCTGCTCACGCTGTCGACGCTTCGGACATTCGGAAGATGGGTGTGTCCGCACATACGCTGCCGCAACGGTGCCAGCGCTTAGAGAGGAGACACCGGAAGACGTTGTGGACGTCGTCGAGGCTGAGGAAGCAGCGAAGGGGACCGATGGTGTGGAAAGCTCTGTGGTGGCCCCCAGCGTGACAACTCCGACGACCACTGAAAAAGAGGCGGGCGAGGGCGTGGACAAGAAACAGGTACTGCCATCCGTTGTTTCGGAGGTGCCTGTGAGCGAGGAAGGGCCCCTTCAAGGGACAAGTGTTCCGGCGGCATCGGCGGATGAGCACACCAATGCGGAGAACGGCGGCCGGTAAACGAGCGCTGGCAGTGCGCCGAAGCGCCCGCACGCCGACGCCGGTGACGGAGCGGATAAGCAGCTCCCTGGAAACGCCGAGGAACCACCAGCGAAAACTGTGCAGGGACGACGACCTTCCTTCAGACCGCAACCTAACATCGCGACGGGCCGGAGGGCAGCCGAAAAGCCGCTCTCGCAGCACGTCCAGCCCGATAATTACGATTGCAGCGGGACTTGTGGAAGCGTCCAGCGACGTGCTAGGCGCGAAAGGTAAGCGCCATGCTCCCAGCGTCCCTCTAAAGTACGAAAATGGCGATGCAACAGTCACTGAGCGTAGCAACGCTTAATGTCCGTGGGTTTGCATCGAAAAGAAAGCAAAGTCGAGCATACCGTATTTTAACGGACCAGGACGTGGACGTGGTGGCGGTTCAGGAGAACAAAATAGAAGGGGAAGAGGACACGGGGAGCATGGTGCAGCGTTTCACGTCGAGGTACGATGTGGCTGTTAGTCACGCGGTTGGCACATCGGCCGGGTGCCTTCTGTTCGTTAAGAAGTTGCCACATAGAGTAATAAGAAGTAAAGAGCAGACACTCCCGTAGGCCCCAGCGGCCGACTTTTGTGCACAGCGCACCTAGCGGACCCGGGGAAACGCACTGGCCTCAGAGATGATAGGCTATAACAGGAATCTTGGAGGCTCTACTTTCATTGCGTCTTGTGCGTTCTCCACTCTCGCGGAGGAGGCGGTGTCACATTGCCCAGCTGAGCAGCCGGCCACCAGCGTGACGATTACGGAGCACGCAACGATTATCCAGGTTTCGACGTGCAACGCTCGTCAAAAGCGTTTGGCTTTGATCGCTTGCCTGGACGCCGCGGCGAACACGTCACCCACAAGCCGCAAAGGCGTTATGCCACGCATCGCGTGCGCTTGGCAAGCGGCAGTGAACCTGCTACGTGCATTCTGTCAGGGTGACAATGAGCGCATCAGTCACTCCGCAGAAGGAAGCCACGACATGCCAAGACCATACTCTTTTTCTTTTTTTTTATTCGCACGTTCAGTGCCATCTGGCGGAAACGGGGAAGCGCCGAACTCGGCCGCGAAAATGCCCGAGTGTCCGCTCTTTACTTTTATGTTACTCTATGGTTGCCACGACTAACAGTGCAAGAAGTGATTTCATGTATGCAAGGTCGCTTTATTGTTTGTGACTTCGTTTTTCATAACAGCGAATGGCGCGTTCTTTGTGTTTATGCACCGAATGCGGCTGATGAAAGGTTAAATTTTTTCGTGAGCATCCAGCGATATCTAAATAGTGGGCGACAACTCGTCGTTATGGGCGATTTCAATTGTGTCTTAAGTGCTCGAGATAAGACAAGTAGCCGCGCCTTTAGAGACGCAAGCACGGATGTTTTGTCGCAGCTAGTTGGCGAATTTGCTCTAGATGATGTAGCGGAGTGTTTGGAGGGAGCGCGCAGCGTGAAATACACGCATTTCCAAGGTTCTAGTCATGGCCGGCTAGACCGCATTTATTTATCGTTGGATGTGATTCCGAAATGCCAAAATTATGTCGTTATGCCAGTGTCTTTTTCGGATCACTGTCTTGTGAAATGTACAATCGGCCCTAGAAACCGAAGGAAAAAATTTGTGTGGGGACTGTGGAAGCTAAACTCCAAACTCTTAGAAGATGAAGCTTTAGTTGAAATAATTGCAGGGAAGCTTAAAGAGATAGAACAACGGCCTTGCACCACCATTGGAGAGCAGTGGGAATGGTGCAAACAAGAAATTAAGATGAAAGCTATAGAAACAGCCAGTTGTATTCGACATGACGAAAAGCGAGAAGAAGCTTGTTTAAGGGCGACACTAAATCAGTTAATAGCGCACGAGTGCAAAGAGCCAGGGTCTATAATGACGATATCAGAAAATTGAAAAGGAAAATTGAGTTATTAGATGAAGATCGATATCGAGGAGCGCTCGTTCGCGCCAGGGCCGAAAGATGCGCAGCAGGCGAGACGCCCACTAAACGGGCTCTCGGTCTCGAGAAAGCGCATGCTCGTCGAAACGACATAGAAGAAATAGAGTGGAACGGCAACCTCGTGACAGATAAAGACTGCATTGCACGTGCGTTTTACGAATACTATCAGCAACTGTTCGCATTTCGCGACATGAACATGGAGAGGTTTAAGCGCGTGTTTCTTTCTTCCTTGCCACGACTAGATTCTGACACAACAGAAAGGTTGGAGCTGCCGATTTCCGAACATGAAGTTGAGCGTGCAATTGATAATCTAAATCCAGGGAAGTCACCAGGGCCTGATGTCTTGAGCGCGGCTTTTTATAAAGCATTTAAAAAAGTGTTGTCCCCATTGTTAGCTGCAGTATTTAACGAAGGCTACGATCTTAACTTGTTGCCGCCTTCTTTTGCGTCGTCACATACTGTACTAATCCCTAAAACAGAACAAACTGAGAAATTGATATTTGTGACGTCATACAGGCCAATAGCCTTAACAAATGTTGATTACAAGATACTAATGAAAGTACTAGCAGCCAGATTACAGACCGTTATTAAGGAGATTGTTGGGCCTCACCAGACTTGCGGGATCAAGGGAAGGACCATTGCTACGAACATGCATAAGGCGAGATGCGTACTGGAGTGTTGTGATGCAACATGCGGTAGCGTTGCGGTTCTGCAACTCGACCTTGAAAAAGCGTTTGATTGTGTTTCACATGATGCCTTCTTTGCAGTTCTAGATTACATTAATGTGGGTTCTGTTATCAGCGAGGGCGTAGCCTTGGCGTACCGAAACTGCACTACAAGATTAATTGTCAACAAGGAACTTGGTGCACCCGTGAACGTGCGACGTTCGGTGCGCCAGGGTTGCCCCCTCAGCCCGCTTCTGTTCTGCATTTACATTGAAACTTTGTGCTTGTCAATTCTTGAGAATGAATCTGTACAGGGCTTCCAAGTCCACATGACGGAGGTCAAACTTTTGGCGTATGCTGATGACGTAGCCGTCTTCTGTACGAACAGAGAGAGCGTTAGCGTGGCAGTCGAAGCCGTGAAAGATTTCAACACGACCACTGGAAGTCCGGTGAATTGGGGAAAGTGTCTAGGGTTTTGGCACGGAGAGTGGCCATCGACGCCTTACACGTTTGCCAACGTGACTTGGGCCACAACACCGGTTAAGTACTTGGGTGTGCCTCTAGAATGCTATGAAGACAGTGAGCCATTTTGGCGCGATCAAGCCCAAGAAATCCGTGAGAAGGCTGACAAATGGAGCGGTGTGCCGCTGTCTATCTTTGCACGCGCAACGGTGTGTAATCTGTTTTTTGTTGCCAAGTTGTGGTATGTAATGCAAACGCTTCACTGTTCCAGGTTAAACATTCAGAGGCTGCATCGGATATTTGTCGCTGTTGTTTGGGCGTCGAATTGGGAATGGTGTAGACGGGATAACTTGTTTCGGCGTGTCAAAGACGGGGGTCTTGGGCTAGCACACTTATTCGCCCGACAGCTCGTAAACAGATTCATTTTCTTCCGCGACGTAAATGATCCATTTCTGCGCACTGTTTGCCAAGTAAGGCTCGTGCGGGCGTTGCCAAATTTTGTTGTTGCCACAGAAAGTATGCCAGGGCGCCTCTTTGGTTTTTTAAGAGAGGTCGTAAACAGCGTCAGGATTTTGACAACGCGTTTTTCGATTGAATATTTGTGTTCAGTCAATAGGAAAAAATTATATAAGGATGTGTGCGATGACTTTTTCTCCGTTCCTGTGTACAGAGCCTTGTACAACGGCTATCCGGGTCAAGATGTATTGAAGCTGGTCAAAAGGATGCCAGTTTCCCCAGGAGTAAAAACGTTTTTCTTTAAGCTGCATACTGGAACGTTATCGGTAAAAACATTTCTTGAAGACAGGGGTTTTTCTCTGCCATGGGGGTCGCTTTGTTTAATATGCAAACAGCCTGAGACAATAGATCATGTTTTTCTACACTGTTCGGAGGGGGTTTATTTTTGGGACGTGCTGCAAAGAACCCTTAAAAAAGACATACCGTTAGATACACATAGCATCAGGTCCCTATCAACAGATAACGAAGACGGCATACCTTTTGATACCATCATGTTAATCGGTCTGCACAGCCTCTGGCGGTCCCGGATGGCTGGGTATCATTTAGACCTCGATGCTCGCCCTGCAAGGCTCTACTTTCGTGAAAGTATGCATGCCTTTGTTGAAATGCACAAATTGAAGTGTACAGTTCCAGAATGGCTGCCAAGATTAGAGCCCTTGAGCCATTTGAAAGAATTTTAGCGCGACAACGTCATCCCACCTAAGGATGACAGCTTCCTTATTACTATCATTTCCACGTGAACATTTGGCTGTTAGTTCGCTTAATTTTTTCCATGTACGAGTTTCTACTGTGTAAGTGTCCGGAAATAAAGAAAAAAAAAGGTTAGCTCAATTGGTAGAGCGACTGCTCCGGTGAAGCGGTGGTCCCGGGTTCGAGCCCCGGACCAGGACGAATTTTTCTTTAACTGCGAAGTTTCTGAGAAAGCTGTATAGCTTTCCTTTGTAGCCGTATGGCTGCGCTTGGGTGGATGTCAATGAGTAATTACTCCCTTATAACAAATCTACTCCACCTTGGGGGATTCCCGTAAAAATTTGATCAACACTTTTCCCACTTCGAGTTATTGATCAATTCGCTCTCGCCCTACCATAAGCTTGCCGTCCCGGTTAGCTCAATTGGTAGAGCGACTGCTCCGGTGAAGCGGTGGTCCCGGGTTCGAACCCCGGACCAGGACGAATTTTTCTTTAATTGCGAAGTTTCTGAGAAAGCTGTATAGCTTTCCTTTGTAGCCGTATGGCTGCGCTTGGGTGGATGTCAATGAGTTGAATGAGGTTGCTGATACTCTGGCGAAGGCATCTCTTCAAGGCCCAGTCGTATCTGTGCTTCCACCCAGCGCTATATTACGGCGGCCAGGTTTCGCAGGTATCTGCTCTTGAAGGAATTCGCAGCATCAGCCCTGACCTCCACTCCCGAATTCCGGCATCTCATTTACCCGTGGTGCAGTAAAGGATGGCGATCACGCAAGCTTGAGGTTTCCGTCACGCGTCTACGTTGTCGCGTGCCTCACTTAAACTTCTACCTGTGTAGATCTGGTCTGGTGGTCTCCCCATTGTGCCCGTTCTGCGGAGAACCCGAAACGATAGATCATTTCTTGTTGACCTGCCGCCGTTTCTCCTCTTTACGGAGCCGCCTGCTAGAGCATCCGTTACGACAGCTAGGTCTAAGTCTGTCAGCTGGGGTTGCTCTGTCTCTTGGGGCTTCCTCCCTTGGGCACAGCAACTGGAATGTGCTCTCCGCCATGCGAAACTTCCTTACAGACACTAAACGGCTGCCGCCTTAAGCTCTGCTCTTTCTCATGATCAATATTTCTCTGGAACGAAAGCTTTTCTAAACGTGGAATATTTAGCCCCATTCTCTATTTAAGTCACCGATCTCACAGAATTTGTTTAGCTTAATTCAATTACACATCTGAGTCTCTTTCATTTATTTCCTAATTACTATTATTATCATTATTATTTTGTTTTTCCCCATCATTATTTTCTTGTTTAACATTTTGTGCACCTATCAGTTACCGCCTGTGTCTGTGTACCCCCGCAGTGGGTACGCGCCATTATTTAGAAGACAACAACAACAACTACAACCGGTCGCATGGTGTACGACGTGTACCTCGAAAGGCAACTGTTTATTGTTCGAAAAGCACAATGACGGCTGTGAGATGAAGCTGCGCACTTGTTGATTGTAGTGGTCGGTTGTCGCAGCCCACGTATGTGCACTCTTGTTTTTTTTTTCTCTCATATTATCACCTCACTAAAAAAACTACGTACATTCGGGGAAGAAAATATGTGGAGCTGAAAAAAAACTGTGTTTTTCAGTTTTCTGCAGAGCAGGTGCGCTGTTCTATCGTGCGTGAGACTTCCGAAGGTAACAACTGTGAGAGAACGCAGTAATCTTCCAGTGAGATATACTGAATAATGCTCAAGCAGAAAGGGGAAAAAGAAATCAAGCGAACAAAAATTGGCAGAGGCTCAGCTTGGTTAAGCCCGGAAATTGCGAAAGCAACTTCATCAGTTCTTTCAGCCCGCATCCGCCGTGTCTACCGCCGCTCTGCGTAGACGGCTGTTGTTTTTGCACCTGAGAAAAGGATGAATAGCTCGCTGCTGTCTCTTACGCTCATTGCGACGAGCTTCCCTAGCTGTAGGTGGCATCGTCGAAGCAGATGTTAAGCCGCCGGCGGAGGCACCGCCACTACTCGCAGACAGCGCGAGATGGTCGCCCAGCTCTTTGGCCTGACGTCACAACACCTGTTGCGCTTCTGGCGGACAGCGCGGGAGTTAGGCGGCCGGTGGTGGCACCGCCACTACTCGCAGATGGCGCGAGATGGTCGCCAAGCTCTTCGGCGTGACGTCACAACACCTGTTGCGCTCCTAGCGGAGAGCGCCGGAGTTAGGCGTCGGTGAAGGCACCGCCGCTTCCTCCGATGGCGCGAGATGGTCGCCCAGCTCTTCGGCGTGACGTCACAACATCTGCTGCGCTCCTAGCGGAGAGCGCGGGAGTTGGGCGCCGGTGAAGGCACCGCCGCTTCCTACGACGGCGCGAGATGGTCGCCCAGATCTTCGGCGTTACGTCACGCATGACGTCACATGGGGTTCATGCCACCGCGGCGTCACGGCAAAGGCTTGAAAGTGCAAGCAGTATTGCTTTCGCAAATTAAAAGCCACGCTTATACGAGCCACCGGGACAGTAGCTGGGACTTGATAACTCAAAAAAAAACAGCAGGGACAGAGGCAAAGTAACAGACGGGCCACTGGCTATACATCAACTGAACTTTAATACACATTCACGAAAAGTTTCACTATTCGCCAAATCACGACTCCACATGAGCAAGAACTTCAACTTTGCAGAGATTTCCTTTCCTATTAAAAGAGCAAGCTATCACAAAATTCACAGTAAGGTAACGCGCGTTATTTGCTATGCAAGGCAACTATGCAGAACAAAGGCCAACTGAAGGGCTGCTACGCACTTGTCTCCTGATTTATTGATGGAAAAAGCTCTAAAAACCTCCCTCTCAGCCTGCCTGTGGAGCTGCTTCAGCACTCGAGTGCGGTGAAAAAGAAGGGTGCACTTTTCTTCTTTTTCACCTCTTTCGGTGGGTTTGCGCATGCGCCAATGGGCAGCCAAATGGCCTGCGGCCATCAGAGCACAAGCTGCTGTCCTGTACTTGGTGGGAATCCTGGCTTTCCGCCGTCGCCTTTGCGCGGCTCTGCCGGCCTCCTGCGTTGTTTCTCCTCTTTCCCTTGCTCCCGCCTGAGGCGGTGGAGAGGCGGCTGGGTGACTAATCCCTGTCATTTAGCCACAGCTTCGCCGCGGCTCCCCAAGGGCCTTTGCCATTGGCGCCTTTTGGCGGGAATTCGGGATCCGCTTTGGGGCGGCCGCGCACCGCGCGACCGTCCGAGCGGGGCCCAGAGGGAGAGATCCCTCCGAGACAGCGTAAGGTGCGTACGTTACTGTTTGTCCGTGCCGGCCTTTGCCGTTCGGACCAGTGCTTACTCGAGCTCGCCCGCACGTGTCCTCTGACCTGCAGCGGCTCGAGCCTGTCCAGCGGGGTCCAGCGACCTCCGACAGGCGTACCTTGCGTTGATTGCCCACTCTCTCTCGCAACCGGCCCAACGGTCGACACGAGAGAGAGATCACAGCACTGCCGCGGGGGCATTCTCCTGCAGCGGCGTGCTAGCGGCGCGCATTACTCGAGTCGCTTCGTGCGCGCAGCGGAGTCTGGCTCCTCGCGCGCCCCCGGGACGGGGTGACTATTGAGTGTGTGTGTGGTGACGGCTGATCGGGGCCCTTGGCTCGCGCGAAGCTCGAACCCGCGGTGGGTGGTGGCCTGTGTCCACTTAGGAACCCACAACTGGCGCCCAACGTGCTAAGTCATTGGCGCTTACGCCTTTGATGACACATTAGCCGAGCAGGTCGCCTTGCCGATCACGCTTGCGCACAATGTCTACCCCCAATGTCTACCCCAGCTACATGTCGGCTCCCTACGGAGTTGTAGCGTCGTTTGATCCGCTGGCTGCTGTTCCTTCGAATAGCTAGACACCGTGGTTGGCCGCGGCCCCCATTGGGGTTTACGGCGACACAACCCAAAATGTCGACCACGCAGCCCCCATTGGAGCTGTATCGGGAGCACCCTGCGGTGCATCCGCTGGTCACATGCCTCAGCTGCACAAGCTTTCCGCCCAGTGCGAAAGCAGTTCGTGTCACGCTGCCGCAACCAGCAGTTTCGAACAGCAGCAGCCGTGCCCCGCGAGCAGTCAATTCTGCTCTGGGAACGGCGAGGCGCTGGCCCGGTTCCCTGTGGAAACCGCGCCGCTCATCGAACTAGGAGCCTTGCCTCCCTCGTTCGGCAAGCCCGCCCAAGCCTCCACTGAGGCAGGGGTGCAGTCGCTGAAGCCGGGGCTCCATTGAGCCAGATGCGGAGAAACTTCGAGCCATACTCGATTTTCAAGCGCCCAAGGACGTACGCGGCCTGCGCCGTTGTGTGGGAATGGCCAACTATTATCGTCCTGTGCCCGCGTGCAGGCGCCCTTGACCGAGCTCTTGGGAAAGACTGCCGCGTGGCGATGGGAGCCCGAGCAAGAGTGATCCTTTCGCCTCCTGTCTAGTGCCATTGCCGAGACAGCGCAGCTCAGGCTACCCGACCTGAGCAGACAGTTCGTAGTCCAGATTGACGCGAGCGATCTGGGTTTAGGAGCAGTTCTCCTACAGGAATTCGATGGCGTGCTGCAACCGCTGGCCTTTGCCAGCCGCTCCTTGCTGCCCTCGGAGAGGAATTATTCCGTGACCGAGAAGGAGTGCCTCGCCATCGTGTTTGCACTGCGCAAATTCGACGTCTACCTTGATAGAACGCAATTCGTGGTGCAGACAGACCACAGTGCGCTCAGTTGGCTGATGCGGCTCCGCGAGCCTGCGGGTCGGCTGGCGCGCTGGGCTCTCCTGATACAGCATTACGACTTTTCGGTGCAGTATCGAAAGGGGAGCACGAACGTGGTAGCTGACGCGCTATCCCGTGCCCCACTCACCAGCGGCGCCTTGACGCCTGAAAGCGGACGGGGCGAAACAGCGGACGAGCCGCCGGGCGGCAAGGAGGGGGAACCCGCAAACGGGTTAACCCATTCCGCTAACCAGGCGAGCAGCGCTTCGCAAAGCGGACGAGAGGCAAAGCTCTTCGTGAGCGCCTCGGAGGTGCCGACGCGAACGGATATTTTGGCTGCAAACCTGAGTGGGGACGAGACCATGCTCCCCTCTGGGATGACTGGAATCGTTTTCAGCCGTAAGAGCTACTGAAAGCCCAGCAAAATGACCCCTTTCGTCGCGAGGTGAGCGACGGTCTCAGGGAGACGGAGCGCCGTGACGCTACTTGTATTGTAGCGGGCGCAGGGGGGCAGAAGCCAGCGTGTGTCGCGGCGAACCCCGGGGATTCATATTAAGGCGGAAGCCTTTAATGCCTCATCGTTGTAAGCAGGAGCTGTCGACAAGAAATGTCACGCTTTTCAGTTGGTAAAACGGTCGTAACGTCACAGTCCGCGAATATCGAACGGGGCCAATTGTACTTTGGCTACTAACCATGCAACCAATTAAAGGGATCGTATAGTGATGCTCCAAGTAAGTTTGAGTTTAGTTAATTGCTTGCTTAACCAATTAGTCCAATTAACCTTTCTAGTCAGGCCAGATAAATAAATAAAACCGAGTAAGAAATTGGCCGCGCTTGGGAATCGAACCCCGGTCTCCGGAGTGCGAGTCGAGCACACTACCACTCGGCTATGCCAGCTCGATGGTCTGGAATGAACAAAGGTGCGTCTAGTGAATACGGTGTCTTCGTTCACTCCCATCTTCCTCCCTTCCCGTTACGGCGAGGTTTAGGTGTGCACCGAGATATGCGAGACAGATACATTTCCTTTCCTCAAAAAACAATTTACTGACGAGCAAGGCGTATTTGTCCGCGTTTCAGATTGGTCCAAATTGTCGTGATGTCACCACGCGCGAATTTTGACGGGTGTCCACCGAAATATGTGAGACAGTTACTGCGCAACTTTCTTTCGTCAAATACAATTTTCGACTAGTGCTACTGATATATGCGAGACAGTTAACGCGTAATTTCCTTTCCTCAAATACAATTTTCATTTTCTTCATTACGGCCCCTCTTTCTTCTTTCACTCCACTTCCTCCCTTCCTGTACAGTGCGGCTCAGGTGTCCACCGAGACGACAGAGAATTACTGCGCCATTTACTTTCCTTAAAAAGCGTTGCGTTCAAAGGTCAAGGCATCGCGCCGAACGGGTGGTAGCGTTCAATGGACTACGTGGCAGCGCTACAACACGCTGTCGCGTTCCACTCCTAAAGGCGAAGCTTAAGCGTCATTAATTGGCAGTTAATTAATGCACCAACAAAATGTGAAGTGAACAATCGTGTAGCAGAATGCAGCACTCAGGCTTTCGCCCTTCAGCACTTTAGCTGCTAAAGTTCCTCGTAATTTTTTTGCTGGACCATGAGTCCATCGACCCGTTCTAGGTGGTTATCCCCAAAAGTCTAAGAGGCGCACTTTTGAGATTCTCTCATGACGAACCACTGGCCGGTCATCTGAGTGACTCCAAAGTTTTTGCAAAACTGAGTCAATCGGTGACGTGGCCCGGCATGAAGCGTGACATTTTCCGCTATTGCCGTTCCGGCCATGTCTGTCAAGCGGTGAAGTCACGGGGCGGCAAGCCGCCTGGAATGATTAAACCGATTGACAGTGTGCGTCCGTGGCAGATGGCCACCTGCGATTTGATGGGGCCTTTCCCCAGGAGCAAGCAGGGGTTCATAGACCTGAAGGCCTACGCGTCACGGTCTGACGAGCTTGCGCCGGTACCCATTGGTATCAAAGGCAAGCGCAAAGGCACAACTGGTGCTGCGGAACGCAAGCGTACGGAGCACCGGTACAATCTGAGGCGACGGTCACCGGTGTGATTGATGCCGGACGGCGGACTCTTCCGCAACCGAAGGCACGCAGCCTCAGCTAGCTGGCGAGCTTTCTCGTCGGGCCCTACCCAGGCGAAGCACGGTGTGTTTTTTTTTTGTTGCTTTGGCAGCAGGATCAGTTCCAGCCTTGTGTGTTTATCAGTTTATTTATTTGTTTGCTTGCGTCAGTTTCTAGCCACTTTCGTTTCCTGCTTGTACGTCTGCTTTCGTTCTAACGTACCGAGTTGTACATAGGCAAACTTCAGCCCGCTCGTGCTTGCTCTTATCTTCTAGAAGGAATAGACTGGATTAGGTGTCGTTTGTACAGCGCGCCTTTTCTCATTTCCGGCCCGACTGTGGGTGGTTGGCTCGTTAAGGAGCCGTGTGTCGCGGTGCGCGAGTTTTGTGCGGCCCGTATGGAGGGGAAGTTGGCGGGGCGTTTGGGGCGATGGGGGCGGAAAGTGTACCCTTTGACCCTCGCCGCTGCGCCTCTGGACGCTTCTGATGAGGGGGATCGTTGTCGCCGACCAGCGTCCGCGTACGTGCCGGTGTATGCGTGGTTGTGGCTGTGACTGTGTGCGCGCGTAACCATGAACCAAGGCGACGCCTGTGAGTTGTGCCGCTGTGCTTCTGCGTGAGAGCGAGGATGAGAACGACCCCTCGCTGTGGCCAAGGTTACACATCAGGACGCCGTCGAACGTCCTCGCCCGTTTCAGCCGGCGTGAAAGGGGTGCACTAACTGTCTTGTGCCCGAACGTGATGTCGTGTCCAAGGGCGCGAGGTCAGTGCTCTGTCGCGGCCCCGTCGTCATCAACGCACCCTACATCAACGGAAAGAAGAACACCATCAGTCGTCGGCCCTCCCAACCCGTTCAACTTGAAGTCTGCGAGCGGTGAGTCGCCGACCGGCCCACTGGGCCGCGCCATCGAACTTTGAGACTGACATCCACCTTTCACATAGTTGTACAGTTGAATTCACATCGCCTTGTGTACCGTGTATATAATCTGCAAGCTGTTTTGATTTACTGAAGCGTACGCAAGTGTTTGTTTGTTTGCCTTGTTTCTCTTTTGTTTTTTTTACGTTGTTCTGGCTGGAACTGAAGTGTAGCTAGTTTTTTTTTGTGTGTATTCATTTCTTTATTTTGGAACGGAAGTGTAGCTAATTTTTTTGTGTATTGATTTCTTTATTTTTGGCCGCGTGCTTTGCCGATGGGTAGGAGGGCATTTAAGGAGAGGGGGATGTGGGAATCCTGGCTTTCCGCCGTCGCCTTTGCGCGGCTTGCCGGCCTCCTGCGTTGTTTCTCCTCTTTCCCTTGCTCCCGCCTCAGGCGGTGGAGAGGCGGCTGGGTGACTAATCCCTGTCATTTAGCCACAGCTCCGCCCCGGCTCCCCAAGGGCCTTTGCCATTGGCGCCTTTTGGCGGGAATTCGGGATCCGCTTTGGGGCGGCCGCGCACCGCGCGACCGTCCGAGCGGGGCCCAGAGGGAGAGATCCCTCCGAGACAGCGTAAGGTGCGTACGTTACTGTTTGTCCGTGCCGGCCTTTGCCGTTCAGACCAGTGCTTACTCGAGCTCGCCCGCACGTGTCCTCTGACCTGCAGCGGCTCGAGCCTGTCCAGCGGGGTCCAGCGACCTCCGACAGGCGTACATTGCGATGTTTGCCCACTCTCTCTCGCAACCGGCCCAACGGTCGACACGAGAGAGGGATCACAGCACTGCCGCGGGGACATTCTCATGCAGCGGCGTGCTAGCGGCGCACATTACTCGAGTCGCTTCGTGCGCGCAGCGGAGCCTTGCTCCTCGCGCGCCCCCGGGACGGGGTGACGATTGAGTGTGTGTGTACTGCTGAAGGACGACGTGAATAAACAACCCACAACTTTCTGTCTTTCATTGAGGCTCTGGCCCGTCTAGCCTATATGAGACCTCCCATAGGAAAGTGGCAGGTCTTTCTGCCACACTGCCACAAGTGGCACTGCAGTTTCCAAACTGCATGGAATGCCTAATCTGGCAGGTTTAACCTTAGATGGTAGCCCAGCTCTTCGGCGTTACGTCACGCATCACGTCACATGGGGTTCATGGCACCGCCGCGTCACGGCAAAGGCTTGAAAGTGCAAGCAGTATTGCTTTCGCAATAAAAATGAGTCTTGAGGCGATGTAACAGGTTGTGCGTGTAAGGCACAGCGACAGGACGTCTCTGGGGCCTGCTCTTTTGCGCCCATGCCTGACCTCAGACTCTCAGCGACGCACGTGAACGTGCTGTCTGCGAATCAAGCGCTGCGCAGGCGGAGAACCTGCTCCTGAAAAGAGCAGAACGTTGGGCCAGTCCGTGTAGCGACGTATTCAAGAAAACTTTGCGCAGAATGACACAACACGGAGGGAGAAACAGGTACACACACATGAGCGCACGTGTGTACGTGTTTCTCCCTTCGTCTTGTGTTATTCTGCGCAAAGTTTTCTTGAATGTGCTCCTCCTGAACACTCAAGTTCACCTCGTGAACCTAGGATTTCTGAAGTGCGGCTCTTATTCAGTTCAAAGCTGTTCCCCTCATGACTACTTCCGAATGGGCCAAATCGTAGTTCAGAACTGGCTTTTTTGACCGCCCTCACTGGAAGCCTCGTGGGTAATTTTCAAACCCTTTCTACACTCTTGAAAAACGTTAAAAACGCTGTCTACGATGCCTTCTCTTCATTTAGGCACCACTCTTGTCAAAAAAACATGATATTCATCCACATATCATTAAATCTTTGCGAAGAAAGTCTCGTCAAGGCGCGAAGAAATTTCTTCCTTAATAGCAGCTAAAACAAGTCACTTAAAAGAGGCGTATGCTATGACCAATACAAATACATTGCTAGCAAGTAAGAGTCACCGCTAAAATCCGCAAGAGTTCAAGAAGAAAGATAAGCAATTCCAAGAAGTTGTGAGTTGATAAACCGGACGAAGCCTGGAAGGCTACTGAGCCCTGGGTCACATTGCACTCTGTGACAGCAGTACAGAGTTCACCCTGAGGTACGGAGTAGAAAACTTCCTCCATATCCACCATATGTGTGGAAAGGAATCCAAATACCTCATTGGGGTTTTTTGCAGACCCTTTAGACGACCCCTTCGTTGTTCCTTTGACTTGCACCATTTTTAATCCTTATACTGTTATCAGTCATTTAATTGTGGTTTTTAGTATGTTTTATCCATGTTCTTTGCTACATTCTTCTCGCCGTAAAAAAATTGTAGCATTGTTCAACCTTCACACTCATCCTTTTGGCAATGATTCATTCTTGGTTGTTTGAAGAAAAACTTATCCAAGTTCGTTGCGGGGCTGGAAAGGGGCGGTTGGTCTGTCACCTGAGCTCTTTACCTTTTTCAGAGTTTCACCCTCTTAAGATTTCACTTGGCTTGTGGTCGTGACTTCTTTTTTTCACTTTATCAACCGGTTTATTTGTTACAGCGGGGTTTTTGTCTTTTGTTTGCACCCTGCATTCCCTTTGTCATGTGGCCGGCGTCGCCTCTTTTCGAAACAAGAGGAGTTCCGCCCTCTCGTCCTCCTTGTGTCCCGTTCATTCTTGCGCTGTGTCCTGCAAAAATGCAAACAAACCAACCAGTCCAACAGCAAGTGTTAGCGTTTCGACTTATGTGCAAAGATTGGAAGGTATCAATGACGACTGCACAGATACCATGGTCCTCCTTGAAGTCAGCGATAAAATTCCAATAAGGAAGGATGTCAGGCAGGGAGACATTATGTCGCCAATGCTATTCACCGCCTGCTTACTGAAGATTTTCCGAGGCCTGAACTAGGAACAGTTGGGGACAAAAGTTAATGGAGAGTACTTAATTAGTGTGCGATTCGCTGATAACGTTGCCTTGCTGTCATTAAGGACATGAAATGGAAAGCATAATCAATTAGTTAGGCATATATTAGTGTGGGCAGAGAGAAAAATAATGTCGCCCAGCCCACACCAGGGAGAACAGAACGGTGGGTTAAAAATTAATATGCCATCAATGATATCCTAGTCGAACTCAAGAGCAAGAAATGGGCTTGGGCAGGATATGTAATGCGAAGGCAAGATAACCGCTTGTTCTCAAGAGTAACGGAGTGGATTCCAAGAGTAGGCAAACGTAGCAGGGGGCGGCAGAAAGTTAGATGGGCGGATCAGATTAAGAAGTTTGCGGGGATACGGTGACCGCAGCTTGAGAGAGAGAGAAACTCTTTAATTAAATACAGAGAATTCAGCCGGCGTTTAAAAATGGCTGGCATGCTGCTCTGCGTAGGGAGGAGAATTTGGGAGATAAAGACAGAAGGAGAGAAGTGTGGAGAAGGTAAAAAAAAACGAAGATAAAATGCGGCCATAACATGGCCGCATAACACTCCATCATTCCATAGGTGAGTAACCTATGGAATGATGGAGTGCATAGTCCGACAAATGGGCTGACGAAGTTCACTGCATGAAGAATGCATGAAGGTAACGTGCAAGTTAATTTAAAGCTTATCTGTCTTTTAAATATGTAAATAGAAATTTCATTGCACGTCTCTGTTGCCTAAGGCAGGCTAAGGGACCTAAAATTTTCTCCATTGTTAGGGGCACTGGGGACAGCTTCTACATGCAATGTTCAAAGTACTTTGAAGGAAGAAACAGCGCGACGAAACACGGACACACGAAGAAATGCTGACAACTGAAAGCTTATTCTGGTGGAAAGACCCTTAAATAGAAAACATGAGGGGGTGGGTAACAGCGCTGCTCAGCGATAACGGGCAATCAGTGTGGTCGCGTCACAAGATGACACAAAAACACAACAGGGAACAAAAGAAAGTTATAAGCGATAAAAAGACGGTTTAAAGGGCCGCGTAACAGTGGTCAGGTAGGTAACATTAACAAAAACTATGAAAAAGTAGCCAAAAGGGCGGGGAAAGGTAAAAACTATGAAGGACACAGATGAAAATTATACAGGAGAAACCATAAAAATATAACAAATGTAGAAACGTGAAGAAGGTAAAAGTTTTAAAAAACGTGCCCAAAAAAAGGGGGTGTGGAACTAAAAGCAAGATAAAAGGGGTAGAAACGAGGATTCCGTGAATTAATGAGCTGTGTGTGGCGCACCAGAACCTTAGGCGTTAGTCAACGCACCCAGAAAACCTAGCTCTTTTTTTGACAAGGAGAGGGATGGAGTACGGACGCAGTCTTGACCGGCATAATTGATTTGGAGGGCTTGAACGATTTCCCTTGTCAACTTACCTCGTCCTCGCCCAATAGTGGTGCAACGATTAAAGTCCGGGGTGCACAGGGGTCTTTTCATCGATTTTGCACTTCTTACAGTGCTTAGCCAGGTGCCCAGAATTGGCTATACTTTTAACAGTACGCACGCTCGTTAGCATACGCAGGGCACTCAAGCAGGCTGTTTTCCACAGTTTCTATCGAGGCACAGTTGTCACAATGCGGACTGTCCACTTGTCCAAAACGGTTTCGCAAGCCGTTTGTATATGCCGCATTCAGACGAAGCCGCAGCTTGCAAAGGAAAGAGTTAATTGGAGAGACATGGGAGAGGCCTCTGCCCTGCAGTGGGCGTAGCCAGGATGATGATGATGAACTACAATTTCTTTACACTTATTTTCTTTGTCGACTAGTTATTCGTTTGAAATAGATATCACGTGAAAGGCAAGAATGTATGTGCTATCACAGTGCAAGACGATGTCCTTGAACTTTAACCACGTGATGTTGAAGTCACCTTCTTTAAAACTGTCCAAGCAAAAAGATGAGCAGTTGATAAAACCAGGTAAACGAATGACGCACTCATTTAACCTTCCGAATCCAGGCTGTGTAGATAGGCACACAAAGAAGTTTTGTGATCGGCCACACCCACATCGACATTCACTTTGTAATTGTCATAGTGATGGTTCCACAGCTCAAACACACACAGACCAAGAAGGAGCCTGCTGCCCACGTATTCGCAGCGACCACCTGTGTTAAGTTCTTATTGAAGGCAATATCGAACAGCAATTCCCTGCTTTCTGTTTCTTTCAAAAGATTTTACAAAAAAATTGAGTGAATACGTGGTAGATTAAACACTTCCTTAAATAATCAAGTTACGGTTGCTTGGTTTCTCGTTTTCTAGGCAACACTGGCAATAATATAGGCACGAAACTGGCGCATTTGCTGATCCGTAGAGCTCTGCTACAAGATAAGAAATTTCACTTAAATTTATCACGGAGAAAACAATTTCGTAATCTGGGATACCGCGGACAGGTGAGAATCGAACGCCTTGTTTTATGATTATTGAGATGCCCCCCCCCCCCCCCCCCGGGTTTTCCTTTTGTTACGAACTATCCTGTAGCCTGGGGGTGCCTCCCATTTCCGGGCGCAACCACTGAAGGTCGCGTGAGGTTGGCGGAAAGAGCAACCTCAGAAGCCCCATCGGTGGCTTCCATCGCTCAATCAGGAGTGGTTATAGGAATCACAGGGATCATCTACTAATGTGGAGCAGGGAATATTTGGCATTAGCGCGACAGTGTTCCTTACAGCGTCCAGTTTCTTTCGGTCATTTATTTCTAGTAATAGTAGTAAGGTGGAAAGTTGGGCGAGTCGAATCTTATTCATTATGAAGTTAGCCCCAAAAACGAGGACCAAAGTAGAAGAGAAGACTCAACACGAGCCCTTTTTCGCAACTAAAACTTTAAAGGAAGAACACATGACATATATACCTATCTCGTGAAGTAAATCAAAGGAACATACATGATAACGTTAAGATAAACCTTAGAGGGCGATACATCTGAAGAGTGCTGAGGTAACAAAAGGTGCAAAAACAGGAAACTTCACGGTCACAATCACGAAGGGCAAACCAAAACACCCAAAAAAAACCCAAAAAGGGTGGAAGGAAATGATATTAATTCCACGTGTGGTCCAGGTATGCCAGCTCCTTTGCTGTTAAAGAAATTGACGGTGCGCTTATGCATGAATTTCCCTGTCGCGAAATATAAAAAGCCTCTGTAATTTCGCGCTGGAGGCGTTCTTTATGATGTGACAGAATTTCAACCTGCGCATAACAGGGATTGCATTTTTTCTTGCACACTGCCCCACATTCCGGCACACAATCCGGCTTACACTCTTTACATCCGTGGCAATGGTCAACCAAATGCGAGGACTTCGACACACAGAGCGATTTCTCGTGTTTTTTTAGCCGCACGTTTACACGACGTCCTGTCTGACCTATGTAGGTCTTGCCACAGGAAACAGGCAGTTCACACACCACGCCCGTTTTGCACGGGAGGAATCCCGAAGTATGGCATGTCTTTTTCTTATTTTTATTTTGTCCCCTCTTGTTCCCTATTGTTCTGCTCAGCGTCGCCATCTGGTGAAATTCGCCACCAGATTTCAAAAATTTGGTGAAATTTTAGACCTCCTGGTGTCGAATAGGCGAACTACTACACCAGACAAAAACTGGTGATATCTGGGGAAAACCACTCTGCCCAGACCACCAACTACCGGCACTGCTCGTCCGCAGAAGGTGCAGGTTTCGCGAGCCAAAAAGGCGCTTGGGTTGCCCACTGCCGCCGCCTGAGTGTGGCAGCCTCAGTCTGCTGCGCTTTCAGCGAACTGCCCACGAGCTCCAAGAATTTGCTGACATTTTCACTTATTTCATCGTTTTCTAGGATGGGGCACTTTTGTGCGAATCAATCGGTGTGGCTGACGAGGTTCGGTCGCCTGCCAGTTCCTTTGTGCTGGCATGGCTTTGGGGTGAAGCTCTTGCCTCGCTCATGAGACGGAAGTGCGAGGATAGTGGAAAAAAAAGAGAGGGCGATGGTGCGGGAGGGAGAGGCTTACTACAACTGCTCTGTCAAAAGCCGTTCACCGGACAACACAATTTGGGAACAGTATTCTGTCCCCAGAACTACCCAGAACATTTCGCAATAGAACATCCCCAACCATCCCCACCACCATCGAGGCACCTAAGGAAGGGTGAGGAAGACAATGGAAAGCCACGAGAGGGGCAACGGTGTTGGAGGAAGGGGCTTACCACAACTGGTTTTCTCGTCCGTTCGCGCTGTCATCTACCTTACCATCTGTCACGTTGTAGTCAGCGACGTTCAGCCTCCGTGAAACCTGTGACCATGATCCACACGGAAATCTCAAACACATCTCGTCGCGATTTGGTAAGTTTGGCATTTATTCGCTGTGTTGACCTATTTATAGCGCTTGCCCCAAATATCCTTTTTCCAGGCTGAACCGCTTCGCGATGAGCAAGCAAAGCAGCCTTCAAAGGAATTTGACGACTTCGGAGGACGAGGACGATCCAGAAAGTGCCAAGACAGTGAAAAGAGCCCGAAAGTCTTATGACGCCAACAGCAAGTACCTCGAATCCTGGGGAAAAGAATTCCCATGACTGACCAGTGTAACATCACAAGGTACCAAGCTTACATTCTGCAAGTTATGCCGAAAATCCCTGCAACCACACCGCGGCACACTAATCAAACATGCAGAGGGGGCTCAGCACAAAGCAGTTGTGAAGTCTGCATCTGTTTCCAAGACGCTGAATTTTTCAAAGACGTATCTTCCAATTTTGCAAAGCACGTATTTGACGGCAAACTCCCAGAGGATTCGGCAACATTCTGGGCCGGAATTTTCAAATATGATAACGTCTTGGGTGAAAAACCCTATAAAGAACTGGCATTGTATGCACTGGCCTGTCTTTCGTGCCCAGTGTCAAATTCGGTGGTAGGCGGGTCTTCCGCAAGTCACGTGTGTGAAGACGAAGTACCGGAACAAGATGTCACTGAAAACTTTGGATGCCATTGTACGGACTCGCACAACGTTGGCCTTCAGGGAGACGTGCTGCGTGGAATTTGTCATCACAGACGATATGCTAGGCAGGTTCCCTTCAGACACCTATGACGCTAAAAGTTATGATTAAAGGCTAAATGAAATGATTCTATGTTATTAATAAAATGAGTGTTCGACGAAGGCTGATTTGTTTTTTTAATGTAATTTTAGTTTCTGGTGAAATCTGGTGAAAAATTTACGAGGTTCTGGTATCGCCGCCACTTTCCAATCTGGCAACGCTGGTTCTGCTTACTAGGCCGCACACTTTCTTGAGCTTGTTTGGAGCCGAGATTACATGTACGCCATGGCGCCTGGTCACGTTGGCAAGGTTGTGCGAAAGTTGATGCTTATATGGTATCACCACTTTTTTCTTCTTTATCTTTTCGTCCTTTTTCTTCTTTGGTGCAATACCTTTTACCCAGCGGATAAGTTTTTCGCATGCAAAACCAATTGCGCTGTCCGGATAGCCTGATGACTTTATTTTATTTACTTGTTCATGAAAACTTTTAGCCATGTCGTGCGTGCAGGACGTCACCAGGACTGAACGTAGGCATGAAAGTACCGTGCCATTTTTTACAACTTTCGAGTGGCCTGAGGCGCTATGTAGTAGGAGTTTGACTGATCGCGGGTGATAGCGCCAACAAACGTGAGTCTGGTTGAAAGATAGCAGCACATCAAGAAACTGCAATTTATCTCCGGCTGGTAATTCGAATGTGAAAACAAGACAAATCAAATCAAATCAAATCAAATCTTTATTTCCATCGGTGCTACAGATGGAGGGCTACGGAAAAAAAGCTGCCACTTGGCAACTTGACGAGTCCGCAGCCCCAAATATAAGGCAGCGTGTAGACAGCACCAGATAATGAAAAAACAATAAACAAATCAAGACACTTCATCAGTGCAGAACAAAGGAAAGTCCTGAGCTAGGTAAAACAAACTTCAGAATAGATAAAATCAGGTTAGTCAATCGGCAAACATGTCTCTAAGTTTAAGAGTGGAACAACTAAATAAATCAAAATTCAGTGACTGATAGTAGTTTAACAGAGATGGCAAAGAATAACACAATCGCTCCATACCAGAATTCAAGCGTGGTACAGCAACCTTCCAGTTTTCTCCATGTCTAGTCTGATAACATTTAGCATTTCCTTGTAAATGTGCCAAGGCATCCAGGCTGTGAATATTTTTTTTCACTTCATATTTAAACCGAGCACTCAAACGGTAACGGTATAGCTTGTGGGCTGTGATAACATGAGCACTGTGAAAAAATTCTGCAGTAGTTGCATTGTAGCCAGCATTGTACACGTGACGTAGATACCGTTTTTGCATATGGAATATTTTTTGTGTGTTAGAGAATGTAGTTGTGCCCCACACAAGCTGGCAGTAGTTGACGTGTGAACAGAAAAGAGAATTATAGACCAATATTTTTGTTTTAGTAGAAAGCATATATCGGAGACGACCAACTACACCGGTTATTCGAGCAAGTTTCACTAATACAAAATTCACATGAGATTCCCAGGACATATTGGCAGTGAATATCACACCAAGACATTTGAAATGGTCAACAATGTCAACAGGATGAGAGTTTAAAACAATATCAGCATGAGGAGGAACAGGTTTATTTTTCGGCCGGAAGACAACTGCTTTTGTTTTATTTTCGTTAATCTTCATGTAATTGGATGAGGACCATTGCTGCAGTTGGACTATGGTGTCGTTACAGTCAGTGATGAGTTTATCGATGTGATTACCAGAAAAAAATATGCTAGTATCATCTGCATATATAATAAATTTGGCGTTCCGGTTAATGTTCACAATGTCATTAATATACAGGTTAAATAGCAAGGGGCCCAATATGCTGCCCTGTGGGACACCACAAAGCAGTGGCAGGACTGGTGATCGCGAGTTGTTTATTTGGACTACTTGACATCGATGGGATAAATATGATTTTAATAACTGTAATCCACACCCTCGTATACCGTAAAAGTCCAACTTCTGCAGCAGAACATCATGGTTCACCAAGTCGAATGCCTTGGAAAAATCGACAAATAGGCCGACTACTATTGCCTTGCTTTCAAACTGCGTTAAAATATACTCTTTCTGGTGAAGCAGAGCTAATTCAGTAGACATATTCTTCCTAAACCCAAACTGGTGTTTTGTTATTAATTCGCAGTGGTCAGCAAAACTTACAAGCCTACAGTGAATTATTTTTTCAAGAGGCTTAGAAAATATAGGTAAGATAGACACCGGACGGTAATTGCCCAATTCATTTCGGCTTCCCTTTTTAAAAAGCATTACTACTTTTGCAGTTTGCATTTTCACCGGAAATGTCGATGTCGTCAGACATTTATTAAAGATATGCGTTAGAACTGGTGCTATGACATCTGCGACATACTTTACTGGTTTTATTTGAATTTCGTCGATATCCCTACTGGTGCTGTTTTTTAAATTTTTTATTGTTGAAATTACTTCCTGTTCGTTCACTGGCTGTAGAAATATTGATTTTTCATTCCGCGTGCTGATATACCGACATGCATTTGAGGAACTGCGTGGAGTACTCATACTTGTAAGAAATTTATTGAAAGCATCAGCCAGTTCCTCCTCATGCAAAACTTTGCCATTAATTGTTAGTTTAGAAATGCAGCTACGTTGGTTATCGCGACGCAGTAGCGTGTTTAATTTGTCCCAAAGCAACTCACTCGGCACATTTTTGTCGTCCAAAAAACGCGAGAAGTACTCTTTACGTGCAGTGCGCAGCTTTTTCGTTAGCTGGTTCCGATACCTTTTAAAGACGGTCAAATCATCAGCGTTGCGGGTGTTTAAAAACTGTCTGTAGAGCTTATCTTTTGCTCTCATTTCTTGGTACAGTTCATGTGTAACCCATGGCTTTCGAATTTTTCTACTCTTTTTGCGTCGCTTAACAGGAAAATGAGCATTGTACAATCTTTTGAAGGTATCTAAAAAAACATTGTAGGCGTTGTTAGCATCATGTATATTCAGAACTTCGCGCCAGTCTATTTGCAGCAGCTCACTTCTAAACGCATTGAGAGCCGAATCAGTTACTGGCTGGTAAAGACTGTCAGCCGACGAACAGTTTAGAGTGCGGGCAACTCGTAAACAAAGGAACACGGGAAGATGATCACTGATGGAACACGATAGGGCACCAGCTTTTATATCTTGCGATGAAAGGTTTGTTATAAATATGTCTAGCACTGACTCACATTCAGTTGTTATTCTGGTGGGTACATTAATAACGTTGTCAAACCCATATGAAATGAGAAGGTTGCTAAAATTTGTACTAATAGGAGTGTTAACGCCCATATCAATATTATAATCACCCGCGGCGATCAGCTTATACTTGTTCTCTACAACAAATGAAAGAAAGCCTTCATAAAAATCAAAAAATGATGAAATATGACCATTTGGTGGTCGATAACAGACCGAATATATTACCTTATCTGCAATTAAAGTTAACACTTCATAGTCTGGAGTCACTATGCTAAATGAATCAAGCAGTTCACAGTCCATTTGTTCCAAAGTGAGGATTGCAATGCCACCTCCGCGACCACAAGGGCGGTTGACATAGTACGTATTGTAGCCCTTCATTCTGAAAACGTCACTCTCGTTCGTGCTCCATGTTTCGCTGAACATAATAACAGAAAAACTAAAAGAAAATTTACTGAAGAATTCTTCTAAAGAAAAAGTTTTGTTGCGGACAGATCTTGCATTTAGGTGTACACATTTCAGTGTGGAAGACCTAAAATTAGAAACCGTAATGTTCAGCTCATCTGCCGAGTAAAAGTTGTGCTCATACATCTTTGCCCTTTTCACTTAAGTATAGCATTCAGTGCATACTTCATTCTGGCTTAAGGCGATCAAGATCCTTGAGGCATTTAATATGAATTGCGTTTGCCCCATCCATCATCCGCACAAGAACCTTTCCATGGGTGTACCATACATATTTGAACTCAGCCTCTTTCGCCCAATTTTTTGTTGCTAGAAGCAGTTCGCGGTTGTGCCTGGTTAGGTTTTCTTGGATGAAGATTTTTGGCTTACTGTCTTTTAGGTTGCTCTTCTTACTCAACCACGATTCCCTGATCGCCTGTCGTGTGAAGCGCACGATTATGCCGGGTGTCTTATCTTTCTGAGCGGGCAGCCTGTGTGCCGAGACAATGTCTTGTTCGACGAGATGAGGCGTGTCGAGCTTATCTGCAACCTCATTCAATATGGTGAGCAGATTTTCATCTTTCCGAAAAGGAACACCATGAACTTCAAGATTAAGTTGCCTATTTCTAAACTCAAGCTCATTTACTTCTCGTTGAAGCTGAACCTGAGCTAATAGGTTGTTTTCTTCCCTTTCCTCCAGTTCTTGCACCTTCTTTCTAAGCACTTTTATCTCATGGTCTTGCACACCGATTGTTTTTTTCAAATCTTCAAAAATGGCAGACATGTGCGTGACAGATTCCTCTATGGCTTCCACTCGAGTTACGAGGGCTCCCGTACGGAAATGTCATATCTGGTTTGATATGAAAAAATCCAGATATGAACAAATAGGGAATTGGGCATATAAGGTCTTATATGAATATACGGGCGTATATAGCCTGATATGCCCAATTCCCTATATACCATTATCTGAATGGAACTCATATAAGGAAATAAATGTATATATGGTCGTATATGTCCTGATATGCCCAATTCCCTATATATCCATATCATGACTGAACTCATATATGACAATATATGAATATATCTGGCATATATGGCCTGATATGCCCAATTCCCTATATATTCATATCATGATTGAACTCATATAAGGATATATCTGGCATATATGGTCTGATATGCCCAATTACCTATATATCCATATCATGATTGAACTCATATATGGATATATCTGGCATATATGGCCTGATATGCCCCATTCCCTATATATCCATATCATGATTGAACTCATATATGGATATATCTGGCATATATAGCCTGATATGCCCAATTCCCTATATATTCATATATGGATTGAGCTTATATATGGAAATATATGTATATATGGTCCTTATATAGCCAGATATATCCTATCCTTATATGACCATATCTGATGGAGCCCATATATGGGATTTCTATATATGGTCTTTATATACCCAGATACGGCCAAATCCGTATATAGCCATATCTGCGAACAGTCATATATGGATGAATATACTTATATGGGCCATATATGGCCAAATATAGATAAATCTGTATATGTCCATATTTGGCTGGAGCTTATATATGGAGCTAGTTCTATATACGAACATATACTGACAGATCTGCACATAACCTTATATACTTTTGGTTAAATGTTGAGGGGAAATTTCCCCTAAGGCGGAGCAGACTTCCATTAAGTTATTAATTACTCATTCGCATCTATCCAAGCACAGTCATACACCATGTCCCCAGACCAGGACGAATCTTTTTACGAAAGAGCAAAAGTTTCTGTGGAAGCTGTGTCGGGTCCCTTTGTAGCCGTGTGACTGCTTGGCGGAATGAAAATGAGTGATTACTCCCTTATTAAAACCTTATAAGCTTTCATATGGAAATATATAATAAATGGCAGCCTATGTATATGTGCCCTCATACGGCGAGATCTACCGAAGGAGACGGTAGAAAAAAAATTGAAGAAATCCAACGATTTGCGGCGCGCTTCATCTGCAATCTCTGCAAGCACCTAGGCTCCCTTTCTCCAATGTTGCAGGCTGCTACTTTAGAACAACACCAGCATCACAGCCAGTAAAACTATTCTCATTCGAGTTCTGTACTGCTCGCTCTCAGTGACTGCCTGCAACAGCGACGCGGCCTTCTATCACATTAGCCAATAAAGAGTGAGCCTGGGGCGTGGCGTCTCCAAACAGTGATGGAGGGCGGCCAAACAAAAGATGTAATGAAATTAGTTACAACCATTGCAGAATGCTGTCATACATATGCCGTTATCGCTACATGCAGACGTAAGCGACTGTGCAGTACGTCCTTACCGCTACTACTTCAGATATGTAATACAGCTTAAATTTTTGACGCAGATCTTTATTTTAAAACTTTGAGAGATACGTTGGTGCTGTGTAGGGGGGTTATACAGGATGGTTAACATTATGTGAGCGATAAACCTGATTTAATAGACGATTAATTAACTAACATTAACTAATGAACATTTCATTTTGATTCTAAGGGGCAATATTATGTTGCGAAATTAAAGGCCGTCATCGTAAAAGGTGAGCCCAGTTTCTAACTTTTTTTTTTAATTGGTATAGAGGTTTGAAATATCGAGCGCCAGATTTTGGGCATTTCAAAGCTCGCTGAGTAGGTTTACCCGCATTGAAAATGCATAAAACTGTCGGTCACTTTTTTTATGCATCAAACACGGACACCGTTTGTGTATTTTGTTATGTAGAAAAAGTTTCTTTGAATTCGGCGGCAATACGACGCGCAGCAACGCGTTTAAGAATATCCGAAGCGGACAAGGCAATTCACTGAGCTTGCAAGTGTGTATGTTCAGTATTTCGAACCACATTAACGATTACGAAAATTTAAAAGCTAAGGTTATCTTTTTTTACTGACGGCCTTCATTTTCGCGATACAGACTTACGCCCCAAAATCAAAATTATGAAAGCTGATTAGTTAAATATAATTAATCATTTTTCAGATTATTGAGCTCTATTACGTACATAATGCCCGTCTTGCTGTACGGTCCACCTTCACTGACCAAACCGACATATCTCTCGCACTTTGTAAAATAAAAATCTGTAAACGTTAAAAAATGTCATCCAATACATCTCTAAGTGCTGCTTTAAATTGAAAAACCACTCGGTTTTATGCTGCTCTAAATCTCCTGATAATCATATAGCATATTTAACACAAGTAACACAATTACCACACAGAAATTGGGCAGGAAATTTTATTGGGGTACATTTAATGCTCTTGTGGTTCTATAGTTCTGTATGCTTCTTATCGTCGATGCTTTTCTTTCTCGCTCCTTATTTCGCTGAGTTTAGTGCCCACGGCCAGCAACAGCAGCTTTCCGGAGAGCTCCAGCCCCTTCTTGGTCGGCAGGGCCGTTGTGTAGGCTGCGTGGGAGATAATTAGAGCGATCATGATATAAATCTGCGCAGAACTTGTGCACATGGCCACAGTAGCATAAGTTGAAGAATTATGCACTGAATCCGAGACACCCTACTGTAAAATTCATTGTGGGATATTAAAGGTGCCCTGCGACGTACATAAAGCATGGGTTCTTTAATCTTTGTATGCAGAGTAAGGGACATTGTGAGTCCTGAACGCGCAATGAGATCACCGAAATCATAATATTTGATATTTTAATCTTCGCTAGAAATGCTTGTTTCGAGCCGATGGTGTCGCAACGCGGCGGCCATTTGCGGCAGCGGAAATGAGGTGGCATCTAGATAGAGCGCTGCCTTTCTCATTGATTGGGCGTCCAGTTTGCAAATTGTTCCTTCATACTTGTGAAATGGATCCAAAATATTATGTCTCTGAGTACTGAAAGCTTTTTCGCATGCCACAAAAACTGGAAAGAAGCAAGAAAAGCGAACGAAAACTAAAGGCCGAGTCACACTGCGGAAACAGTCCGCCAACCCGTCCGACAAAACAGTGTTTTCGTGAAGTCAATAGAAGGAACGCCGACCAAAAGGTTGTTGTTTAATATGAAGACGAAGACGTTTCGGCTTCCATACGGAAGCCTTGATCACTGCTTCCGTGATCAAGGCTTCCGTATGGAAGCCGAAACGTCTTCGTCTTCATATTAAACAACAACCTTTTGGTCGGCGTTCCTTCTATTGACTTCATGAATCTTCTTCCCGACCAGACGAGTTTTCGTCGAACGTTAGATTTCAACAGTGTTTTCGGCGGGTTGGCGATCCTGTCACACCGCGTCAACACGAACAGAGGGTAAACATGTCGCTGTCTCCCGCAAGCCTGTGTTGGCCACATGTGCGCCGCTTGTTCACAAACTCTCTGTCACACCGGAAAAACCACCTCAATCGCGTTCCCCGGCGCTTCTCTGCCTTTGCTCGCGCGCTCTCCTCCGTGCGTGGGCACAACCGCGGAAACTGGAGACACCTTGCGCTGTCGTAGCCACTGGCGGTTTTGCAGAATATCGGACGAACTATGATCGTGCGCGGCGGCTGAGGTGCAGCCTTGCTCGATTCTGACTCGGACGACCAGCCGCCACCGCAGAGAAACCGTGCTGGATGCTCGACTGGCTGAGAAGGGCGCCTGAGAAAGGCGTTTTCGAAAACTTCATGCGAAAGAATTAAACACGGACTACATGCGTCTATTTTCTGTGCCCTGTGTCTACTTCTGCACATTTTGTGTTTTGCGCTGCTGTTCCACAATGCATTATCAACCCGGCCGGTCACTATACAAATCACGCCACAATCTCGGCAGATTCATCGAGTTTGTTCCACGCTCTGAGAGTACTAAAAAAAAGATATAATTGTACGCATGATTCTTGCAATCAAAGGGGAGCCAAGTAAAGTTATTCTGATTGATATATCTCAAAGAAAAAAATGCAGCACTGCTTTCTTCTTCATCTCACTTTCAAAAATAGCAGGACAGGTAACTGGTAACTGGCGCTCACCTGTGAAATACAGTCCCAACTAGCGATCTCTTGAAACACAGATTCCTTCAGATCACACCATTGTTATTTTGGTCTGTTATATCTCATGGAAAACGCATCTCTTCAATCATCGCGATCAGGTCACTTTCCTGGCGGCACGAGTACGACGGCGGCATGTTCACGCGAGCAACTGACACGCTCGTATGCCGGCTCCTGCTCGGGTGGTTCTCGCGCACAAACCCGTCAAGAAACTTCTGGAACTCGCAGCCGAGGCAGTCCCTGGAACAGGACATTCCTTTTGGCTCCCTACAGAACCGCGTTCGTCAGAAGTGTAAGCTTGCTCACAAGAATGCGACGGGGATCGAACGTGCTTCTCCACGGCGGCCGCACCTGCCAGCGGACGGTGGCCACGACAGCCATCCCGTCTGTATGCACCCTCCTGCAAGACGCCGTGCCGCAGCAGACAGCATTACCACGAAAGGAGGCGCTCTTTTTTGCACTTTGCAAACGAAGTTTCCAAGCACGAAATGCACAAAAGCGGTGAATCACCACAAAGTGCTTGGTTTGTTCGTGCGGTGTCGCCAGGAAATTCGCCCGGCCGGCGAACAGCGCCAACCGTGTCCACGAACGCTGTTTGGTTGTTGTTCCGGTTCCCGGAAGCTGTCATACCGAGGGAACATCCCAGAAACCTGTCTCGTTTCCCTGCCGTTCATGCAGTGTGACAAGAAGTTGTGGGACGAGTTGGTTGGGCGACTTGTTGACGGCTCGTTTGCGAACGTGTTTGGTTCATGTCGTTTTTGTGTTTCCGCAGTGTGACTCGGGCTTGAATACAGCTAGGAATACTCGGGCTTGAATACTTTCCATTCCGCTTCAAACCTTCATGGCGGCCAGCGCTGTTCAAAAAACGTTGGCTCAGACCAGAAAGCGCGCGCGTCGAGACCGGCCGTGACCATACCAAGACGGCAGCGAAAAAAAAGCCAGTCGATACACCTTTCCCAAAATGTGAAGAGAAAGGCCGGACAGGAGACGGCAGTCGAGTTTGGGGGGGAGGGGGGCTACCGCTGACAGCCTTATACCCCTGTCACACTAGCAAATTTAATGTCATTCGAATCGAATGACATTAGCACCTAATGTCATTATTCGACTGCTACACGGGAACATGTAATGTCATTAGGTTCGAATGACATTCGCCATCGAATGAGTTAGGGGAACTCATTCGCATTCGACCTCGAACCGAATGCGTACTCTGGACACCAGATACGCAGCAGGAACAAGCGACTCGAAAAAATAATGTGCACACTGCCAAACCTAGAAAGTGCATTTATTTAGTTCTGCTAAAAAAAAGTTAATGTTGGAGTGAATCTGTTCACACTAGAGGCTGTCGTGGATAGCTATTACTCTGGGTCTCAGCAGCCTACAGCAGCGGCCGAGCGTGAAGCAGCGTCTTTCCCGCGACCGTCGGTCATTTTGGGATGCGTGATTCCTGCTGGCTGGCGTGCCATGTTTGTTAAGCTCGAAGGTACTTAAAGACGTAACTGAGCAGTTCACCTTTTGGAAGTCGTTTCCAAGCTCCGCGCGTGTCCGCGCGCCGCCATGTCAGCCATTTTGTTTGTTTACATTTATCGGATTTGTGGTTGACTTTGTACTTGGCTTGGCTTTTGATGACTAAAGTGGTGCAGAATGGCCGCAAATAATGTATTAAGCCTATAATACGGCACACAAATGTTCTCACCCGCTTTTGAAACACTGCACAACAATTTCAAACATCTTTTATGCGCGCTGATGACGTTCGGTTGGACTATTTTTTTTCACTGATCGTCGATGCCATCATTTTCGAATGACATTACTTTTTTCCGTGTAGCACCGAAAGAGACCGAATGACATTCGATGCATCGAATGCCATTAGGTTCGAATGACATTAAATTTGCTAGTGTGACAGGGGTATTACAGTCCGACTAAAAAAAAAACTTCGGAGAGCTTCCTTTGTCGTTAGTCACCCCTGCCCTTACTACGGCGTCGCGTACACGGGGGGAAGACGCCGTCAAAATGCGCGGCTTTCTACAGACCCGACAAAGCAACAACTGCATGCACGCTTCCGCTGCGTGGACGCTAGGCCAACACCCTCTAGAAATGGCTAGGTGCGGTTATCTCGGTACTGGGTGAGTGAAATTGGATAGTGAAATGCGTTTTCGTCTGAGCTTTTCATTTCGAATTTTCAGAGTGGAATAACTTTCGCTTGCATGCTCCGATCTCAATAATTCTTTTTGCTCTGGTCTCTGGAACGCATGATGAATCTATTTAATAATATTAACTGATACAGAGCACATCATTGCGATGCCCCTTTAAAAGCTTAGCCTCATGCTTTTTTTTTTCGGGCTTTACCATTAAAGTTTCCTGGCACAACCGCGAACGGAAAAAGGTTTACGCCAATTGTTTCTGAAACACGTTCGTTCGCACTAACCACCCGAAATAAAATGCGTACCAGCTCTTCATTCCACTGCTCCTGCTTAGCTGTAGAGCGCAAGCCTTGTGGCAAATGTAATGGGGCCATTGTAACCTAATTGGATACGCAGAACGCAGCAATGCTGATCCGGTGTTAAAATAGAATTAGCACTATTACTTACGACAATGAAAGGGGTTCAGTTCCTGATACGTGCATATGACAGAATCCATGACAGGTTGTTGTCTACGTCTCGTTACTTAGAAAATACATCCCTAACTAGCCCCGCAATGTGCTTAGCGAGGTTAGTCTATGTTTTTTGCGTTACACAATTCATATCATGCACTTGAACTACCGCGGGCAGGAACGCAACTCGGTGGCGGTAAAAATTTCGCTACTGAAAAATGAGAGATTACTCTCCGACTGCACATACAAATAAATCATGCATTATGATACCATTTATCTTAATTTATAGCCCTATCATCGAAAACTGCCGACAGCATTGACAAAGGTAACCAACAAAGCAATACGGGAAAAACAGTAAATGGTTGTTCACGCTTACCTGAAATATTGATGATTGCAGGTTCACAAAAACCTTGGTATTTCCCGCTCACTTGCACCCTGGATCCTTCCGATGGCTCATCATTCCATGCATGCTTGGCGCAGGTCATTTTAACGACGTCAAAAGTGTCTTGTTCCTCAAAACGCACAAGTGTGGCGCTGTACCATGATTTCAAAGGGAAAACAAGTGGATGCAACAACGGGTATAACCGGAAATTGCTCGCCCGGCACGAAAGTGCGTAGCACACTGCAGAGTCCGGCTTCTAGCTCTGTGCAACAGACGACAGTCAAGGGTGGCGCCACCAATGCCTTCCTTAGCAGATATCTGTGCATATCTGTGCATGTCAGATATCGAACCTGCGCACGGGCGCTCGCGCGCGCGTCAGAAGCGGGGTCCGGTTTACAACAATGGGAGGACCGCGGGGGCTGTCGGGGACTCTTTTTCTTTATGGTTTGAAGCTCTCCTCCCCTAAATTTTCTTGGAATCCTTGCAGCTCCCCAACCATCTCTTGTTCACGGCTTGACATTTTTTTCAGTCGGCTCCCGAGGGAGAGCGAGCCAGCACCAGGAGCATGGAGGTTCATGCCACTTTTCGACGCCCGTCGCGGTGCGTGCTGGGCGCGCAGGCGCTTCGCGTGTATGCCTTGGAAGTGTCCATCGAGATGGGGCTTTATATTGCGTGTATCTTTATCAAAATAAATATAACTAACGATACCCCTACTGCGTCGTGTTTTCGGATCACTCTGTAGGACGTATTATGTAAACTGAACCGAATAAATATTTCGTCCTATCTACATAAACCAAAGAGAGGCTTGATTGAGACCTGTTATATTCGAAGTGATTGTTAAAGCGAATTTCGAAAATCGCTAGCTCTCTGCTCCTTGTGCTGGACACTGCGCAATGAATTCGACCATACATCACGTCAGATACATCACAAAGGTCCCAATCGCCTTTCCTAAAGATTGATACGATGCGCAGCTTGACGTTTGCATTCGCTCGCAGATTTAGCATCGGCTTGTTCCGCAGATTCGGCACCCCATGCGTGAACGGTCTTCTCTTCTTGAATGCCTATACTAACTGCCCGTTGTGGCACATAATCACGTCATTTTACATGTTTGTTGCTTTAGGACAGGGTGGATTACGGGAACGTTTCAGCTGGTTATCAAAGGTAACGGCGCGCCTTCTCTATCAAATATGTAGCTAGTGAAACGGCAATTTCCGTTTTGGACAAATAGGTTTCATGAGTTTTTTGCACACATAAATGATGTTGTGAAGGTGCGGTTTCACAATTTATATTAAGAAATGATTAGCGGTACACCACAGCGGTTTCTGTATGCAAGTTATTCGGCCAAGCGGCCGTATAGTGTGGTGGAATTATCACCGTTAATTTCCTAACAAACCTCTTAAAATTCTAATTACTTGTTGAGGCTTAAGTGCTTGTTTTTGTGAAAACACAGGCAGTCATTGTGTTAGGGCGTTATCTTTGCCTGAATCTTTCAAAAAACGACGGCGTTCTGAGGTATCTTCAATGTCCGGTTAAATCGACGTGATTACGACCTGACTAGAGTGACCAAGGGCGCCAAACTTTTCCCTGGTGTGATGACCAGGTGCATCTCGTGATGTTTCTTCGATTTCTCTTGCCTAGAATGAAACAAAACACTTTTCAGCTTCATCTAGGGCTCGTCGTCATGAACACACAAAAATCAGCAACAAATGCCTTCTACCAGGGAACAGCAGTTAGCATACTTCATTGGAAAAATTAGATCGCTGGTATATACTGTTTTGCATGCATAATTGCACGGATTGGGTCGGAATTTTTTTTTTTTTGAGAGGGGGGGGGGATTTGTGTGCGCTGTACTCCATTGCAGCACACAACAACATGTTGTAGTTCTTTAAGGAGAAGCAGAAGGCTGCAACGGCTATAAGAACCGAATTGCCTGATCTGAGGGTCGCTTTTCACTCCAAAGTTGAAGACGGGGATCGTCATCATCGTCATCCGTGATCAATTTTACAAGACAAAGAACCCTCCCATCGACCACCGATTAGCTGCTGTTGAATTCAGTCGGGCAGGGTCAGGATACCCATGTTTTTTGTCAGATCTGCTCATCAGACATTCCATAAGCTTTGACTGTGACTCGCTGCCCTTGGAGTCCACTCTGCCACTCTGAACGCCGACCTTGGTTCGGCTCGTTACTTGGCCACCCTAAGCTCATTTTTCCGCATTTTGTTAGTGCTAAGATATGGATGACACCAGTTTGTTCAGTAATACTCTAATCGCTCCCCTTGACGTTATCGCTAGTATTTTCCTTGCCATGCCAAATGCGTGCTACACGGCTGCTTGAAATCCCGTCGAACCGATCGCCACTCGAGTCGACAGAGCTTTGTGTAAAATGAGAAAAAGATATCTTAGCGGAAAGTTGAGCACTCAGAGGCTCTTCGGCGTCCGGCCGACATTCGACGGTTTCAAATGCTTACGAAATGCGAACAGAGACCGCGCCTGTCATTGGCGGTGGCCGTTATCTTGCCTCAGAGCCGCGTCCCGCAACTGCTTCGGCCCTCTTGATTTCGACATCTGCTGCTGACTTGTTTCTTCTCCTCTTTGTTTAGCACACTGCTCGCGTTGTCGCAATTTAGTGCTTCAAGTTAATGACTCGTCATTCAGCATTTACAGCGTGCGCGTGAAATTTCAGCGGGAATACACCAATGTCGACTGCACTGCAGTACCACCGTTGTCTGCATACCTGTTATCGTTTGCATATGGCATAAAACGCAAGCTATGTTGAATATTCTCTTTCTGATGCGCGGATTGTAACTATGCTTGTTTACACAGCATGATCACTGCAAGAAGACCGGATGATTGCGACGAAACACTTGATAGCCGGAGAACTGGCGCTTCCCGGTCGTGGTAGATCCGCTTTCTTCCATACCACAAATACTCGGTGCTGAACTGCTTTATCCAGAAGCATGTTCGACGATTGATCGCATCAATGAAAATGATCTGATTTGTTATCCACGAGCGGCGCCAGTGGTCGACTGTTGACAGCTCCCTAAAGCAATGCTCGGCATGCCGGGTGACACCGGCGCTTCCCGCTCGTTCTATTTGTCCTGCGATATCAGCAATCCTCCGCTAAGGGTTGCAGTTTCCAAAACTTCACTTATGATCATTTGCATTCGCCAAAACTTGTGTATTAGCTCTCCACAAAAGCCGAGACCACATACGCGAACAATGCGGACTAGCGCTTATTCGTCGAAAACAAAGGTCTCATCGAAGCAGCTCATGACGGCGCTGGAGAGCTCGGAAAGCGCCGTGATATGGTCTGGTTGCGTGCACAATGGACTTCTATTCAAGAGACAAAAACTATCTTTCTATGATTTAGTATTTTTTTGCGGAAATATGGGGAGTCATCATACTAAGAAGCAAACAGAATGAGCGGGAGCGTCAGGTTCATTAGAACTAGGATCGGCTATACAATCCAGCCGGAATGAAACGCGAACACGCATATAGCCTTCTTTTTCTTCATTGCAGAGAAGTATTCACTTGGAGCCAGTTAAAAAATATGTACTTCGGTAGATCCTTCACCCAGACACACGAATCAGCCTAGTTCTACACAACAGCTGAAAGTATACAGTCAAAATATTTTGTTTTGTTCACATGGGCTGTTCGCTTGCCTTGCTGTAGACGGAACAAAATGGGCTGTTAACATCTGACCAGTAAATAATTTACATTGCATTTTTTTTTCTCATATGGTGTTTTGAATGGGGTTTTAATAGCCGAACGATGGCTGTGGTGTCCAAGTTAAGTATAGGCTCCATGCGCTGCAGTTTGGCGAGCACGAGTGACGTCATCTGGGTAACAGGGAAGGGGGAGGGGGGGGAGGTGGACGTCGCCCTCTCGCTCAGTTTGCAGTCAGCTAGGAGAGCTCCAAGATATTCCCTCCGAAAGCGAAAACAAACTTCGCTAATTATGGGTGGCTCGACCTACTGCTGTGTTTATATATCGAAGATAAAATTACATCTCTTTCCATGGAGATCATGCATGCTTGCGCATGCACATGAGGGTCCACTGGAACAGAGTGTATTTTGGAACGAAATTCATGAGTGCAAACTGGGAGCGGATTTACATAGTCTAGGGTGTTTTCAATGTGCCATCACTGGTAGGAGTCCTAGGAGTTGCTTTGTTTCTTTGTGTAAAGAGAAGTAATGCGCTGAGTAATAGGCAGTGGTTTTGGGGGGCGTTCTTGGAGCGCGCATCTGTAGTTTCAGACTACGGTTTTTTTATACATCTGTGTGGTTCAGCGGGTTAGGGCGGTTTTTTTTACGTGCATGCGTGCGCGTTGTGGGTACGATGTCGTTTTTCTGAGCGTGCTTATGTAGTTTTTCACGATGTTTCGCTTACAAGTTTTTCTGTATGGATTTGTATCACGTTGCATAGAGCGGTTTAAAATTTTTATATTGATATTGGTGAATTCCCGCCATCTAAAACCCTTTTCTTGATCAATAGAAAGAAAACTAGAAAGGGCATTACATTTTGTGAAGTAATTTATTGCATTTCACATCGCTAAACCCTTCCTGAAGTTTATCATCACAATGTGATACATCACGTCAAAATTCCTTTGCTGTACCTAATTAAATGAATGCCCTGAGGAAATACCTAACACAAAAGTCCTGTAACATACTCAGCAAGAAATGCTTAGTCTTTTTGTTTACTTACACCTATGCTTCTCTGAGAGGAATACATGTACATAAAGCAAACTAGTGTACATCCTGAGACATGCAGTATATAGCACTACCATTCTCTTTGTGTAGTAACGATGCGTTTGTCGCAATTCCAGCCGACCATGTTATATATGCGGATGTTAGGTATGCGGCTGATTTCATTATGTGAGTCAGTTAGACACCTGTTCTTCAAACTGTAAGGGCTCTTAAAGGAGTATGGACACCTAAGTTTTGGGTGCGTGTTTTCTGCTTTGTAATGATGCGTGAGGCATTATTATACATGGAGTACCACGTGGTGTTCCTAGAACTGCTAAATAATTTCTTATCGATTTTTTGTCTTTCTGTTTAAGCTTCAATAACTTCACTATGAGTGGGACGTCAATGAGTGAGGCATGGAAAACTGCGATATAATAGCTGCGTCCTCGTTTTAATTCACTACAATGCTGGAGCCAGTCAGCCAGCTTCACTATCCGGACTTGTAACGAATGTAAAACAGCGATTATATTGCACTTTTTTCATGCCTGCTGGTCATTTCCGAAATTCTGTGCGGGCACGTCGCCGCAAAGCGCATGTAGCCAGCAACGCCTCGACTGGTACCCGTGCTGCTCGCGCTGCTGACACTCTTTCTTTCATTGTGAGCACGTGCCGTCCTGCTCGTGGGTGCACAAAAGAGGGGTTGCCACTCGTTGTGAGTCATGACTGGAATGCCGCGACGTTGAGAGAGTGGAGAAACGTATTGTTGAGTCGTTTGCTGCCACAATAGTTCTCACGACATCAACGGCCAAGAGCAGCCAGTGTAACTCTATAGATTTCCTGGACATATGTCCCACATTCCTGGAAAAAAAAATCAATATTCCAAATTTGTAAGCTACTGCTGAGGAAATTTTGGAGGTAACGGGGAATCTTTTCGATGTGTAGCAAAATCTTGCAGAACTTTTCCATCGCTTGCATCGAGCGATAACAAAAAGATTAATAGCAAGACAAAAAAAACAAAACCATGCAAGCATGTCGACGGGAGGTTGGTATAGTGAAATCTTCCAGTGTATAAAAAAATGCGTTCATACACTTTTTCTCATTCAAAAATGGTTTTCCAGGGAATTGTTGCCTGTGAAATGATTGAGAACGAGAGACGGCAAGCCTGGATAACTTCTGTGCGCAAGCTGAAGTAGGCGGTTTTCTCTTGCTAAATTGGTTTGGTATGTTGCGCGTGTATATTATTTCTGACGAATTTTCATTGTAATTCACTAAGCATGCAGTGTTTAGTCGTAGAGCTCACGCTAACGAACCTATTTTTTTTTTCCTGTAAAGCCCTCCGCCGGTCAGGTAACGCAAACAAATATTTTGGAGGCTGACATCAACAGCTGCGTTAGGCAGACGCGTGTGAGGCAAGGTCAGTGATCGCCTCATTGTTCCTTTGTGTGACGCCCGGCTCAATTTCCAAGTTATTTTGCTAGATGTAAAAAAAATGTCTCAAAGTAAAAGTAGTAAAGATATTAGCTTACACATGAGTGAGCATTTTAATATAAGCGATGGCTCTGCAAATAAATTGTTTTGGGAATGCACGTGCGCTGCAATCGGCATTAAATTAAATGTACCAACCACTGCGCACTGACTGACCAAACTATAGCATTTTTTTCTTTTAGCCGTAAGCGAGCAGCTGGTAAGCACATTTCGCGCGTATTTTCGTTTTTCTTTTCAGCCTCGCCTACCTTTATTTTACGTCCAAATAAACACAAACTCGTTATTATTCAGCGAAAAACGTAAAGAAATTCCAACTATTTGGCCAAAAAAGTTGCGTACATCGAACTGCTCAGCTACCCAACAAAATTATTTTGCGAAAATGTCCCTGCCATAAAAAAAGGTATTAAGCTCGAATTCCACGCCTTAAATGAACTTGCTATTTACTTGCGACACACATTTCGCCGCAACGGTAACGGCGGTTTCGTCAACAATCTTCTCCACGAAGTGGGCCTGATGCACTGTCAGTTCTCACTCTTTCTTGGAACCTACACCGGAGAGGGTACGGTCGCGATAGAAAGAAATGCGAACAGCGCGGCGCCTAATCCGAACACAAGTACGCTACAGACATGAATTCCAATTTCGTAGTGCGTAGGCAACATGCTGTTTACATTATTTTCTATCGCCCTTGTACATTTTCCTAATCCTCTTAATCTCGTCAGCGTTCTAGCACGAAGGAAAAAGCAAGCGTCAGCGCAAACAGATTTCCAGGCAGTCCAACACGTGCAAAGCATGTGCGGAACTTGTTTTTTTTTTTCAAGAGAGAGGGCGTTACGCGCAACTTCTCTATGGTCACGGCCGGTCTTGACGCGCGCGCTCTCTCCTCTCTCCATACGGCCTGAGCGGGCGCCGAGCGAACAAAGCATTTTTTTCTGCGCTGCGCCACCGCTGATCTCCGCGAGAGGGCGCTGCGAGCCAACCCCTCCTAACCCCTCCTGCGGCAGCATCGGAGCCTGTCTTGACCAGTCGGCGCGCACGTGCCTATTTTTTCACGTGTTTGTTTTGTCGCTGCCATGTGCCTCATGCTTCGCGCGTCTTGCTAACGAGGTAGCAAGTTTTGTGCATCGGATTTTCCATGGATATTCGTCCCAGAAACCTCTGAAGCTACGCATTGTGGTTGTGACGCTGTGCTTAAACGCGTGACCGAAAAGTTTGCCACGTGGAGCCTCATTCTTCGTGTGCCTTGCTCAGTAAGTTTTTGCATCGACTTTTAATGGGTACTCGTCTCCCAAACTTGTGAAGTGAAGGCGCGCATATCAATATTGTGGCTATGGTGTACTGCTGTGTGCCGTATTGTAAGTCGCGTCCCGGAAAGACTCCCGGTGTGTCGTTTCACCAGTTTCCAGTTGACCAAGAACTGTGCACCAAATGGCAAAAAAACATTTCTCGGGAAAATCTCGTCATTAATGACAAATCACCTTCGACTACAGTATGCAGCAAGCACTTCTTGGCAAGTGACTACGTCAGTGATCGCAAAATAAGAAAACTGGTTCCTGGAGCGGTACCAACCGTATTTGAAGGCTATCCATCTTACCTGGCACCCGTTGCGAAGAAAGCACGTAGGACGCTAAAAGTCAGAGACAGTGCTCCTTCAAGGAAGCCAGCAAAGCGAAAGGCAGATCCAGAAGATTGCGAGAATGCGGTGTCAGAGTCGCCGGAAGGTGAATCCAAGCAGAAAGCCACTGTATGCACGCAAACAACAAACAACGATGGGCAGCGAGCAAGTCGATACGTTTTAATGATAGCTAGACTTCGTTCGCAGGTAGCGTACTACCGCTCCAATTGCTCAAAAGCACAGCAGCAACTAGAAGCAGAGAGAAAGGTGATCTCGTCATATCGTGACGACAAGCTCTACTCATCCATGAAAAATATTGCTTCAGACGCCGAGAAGGGAGAGAAAAAAGCTGTCTTCCTGCTTCACCAAGTTGAAGGATACCAGAAGAAATTGCAGTCTTATCCCGAAGAAGTAATCAGAGAGTGCGTCATATGGCGCTTCCTTTCGCCAAAAGGTTATGATCATGCCCGTTCTACTCTGCTGACACTGCCGCATAAGTGTACACTACAGCGCTACGTCGGCCCTAGCTCAACTTCTTCTGGAATGAGTAGTGCCATGAAAGAAAGGCTGATTCACGAGGCGTCCCTTCTCAGCCACAGACAGCACATGGCTTCACTAATAATCGATGAAGCAGCAATAAAGCCAAAGTGCATATATGATCGGAAGTCTGACGTAATATTTGGGATCAAAGACAAGCCAGAAAACGGTGCTCCCCGTGCGAAGAACGAAACACTTGCTAACCGAGTCCTATGTTTCGTGCTCCACGGAGTGGCAAGCTCGTACAAGATCCCATGTTCTTACTACTTCACGAAGCAGCTCAGCGGGAGAGACTTGTACACGTGGACGAAGGACGTCATCTCTGCAGCTGAGGAATGCGGCTTTGTAGTGATCCGTATTGTTACCGATAACTACTCAGCGAACAGAACGATGTTTAAGCTCATGGGGAGTGGTTCCTCGTCAACTGTAGTGAAACATCCTCAGGACGAAGAACGAGTAATTTTTTTAAGCTTCGATCCTTGCCATGTTTTCAAGAATGTCCGCAGCCAATTCTTGGAACGGGAGCTCACAGATGGCACTGGCGTCATCAGTGGCACATTTGTTCAGAAGCTGTATGAGCACCAGAAGGAAATGACTGTCAAGTTGGCCAGAAATCTGACAAGAAAACATGTGTATCCGTCGAACCTTGAGAAAATGAACATGCTACGCGCCGTGCAGGTGTTTTCGCCGCAAGTCACGGCCGCGCTGGAACATCTCCAGCAGAATTCGCGAGTCAGCTCAGTTCTCTTTGCTTTCAAGGACGCAACATCCACAATCAACTTCATGAAAGTAATGAAGAAGTGGTTTGACATTCACGACACGACATACAAAGGAAGCGACTGCAAAATGCCCATCTCTAAGGAAGACGATGACCGACTACTGTGGCTGCAAAATGAGTTTTGCAGCTACGTGACGAAGATTCAAGAATGTTCCATTGCCACTGGTGTTGGGAACCTCACAGAGGAAACATACCATGCCCTACTGTTTAGCACAAAGTCCACAGTGGAGGTAACCCAATTCCTTCTGAGAAGAGGCGTCAACTACGTTTTGACTAGAAAATTCAATAGTGATCCTATTGAGGCATTGTTCGGAAAACTGCGCTTTATGTGTGGAGGTAACGATGCGCTGGACGCAAGAGCCGTTACAGCAGCTTTGGACCACATTGTCAAGAAAAAAGCACTACCATCGAAAGAAGTCACCGTACAAAGTGAAGACGCTGAAGAAGCGGCCGTCTCTGTTCCTCCAGAAGTGGTTCAAGAACTGAAAGCTCTGCATGCACATCTTCCAGCTCCACCTGCGTCCGTTGCTTGTTCGGGCTTGGTGTATGTAGGTGGTTATATTGCCAAGCTTATCAGTGATCTTGGGTGTGACGCTTGCGTCATGCTTGTGACAACAAACAACACTTGCAGTCCTCTGTATAAACTTCTGCGTAGTCAAGAAAATGGTGAACTTCACTACCCAAAGCCCGAGTTTCTAGCTCTCCTGGAAACGATTTCGTCGTTTTTTGAAAAGGCGGTCAAGGATCTCCCACGATCAAAGGTTCTCGAAGCCTTGCAGTTAATCGTTGAGCCACATCTGGAAGATTCGCCCCTCCTATGCTGCCCGGAAGGTATTGATAGAAGTCACACCAAACGCCTAGCACATCTGATTTCTGAGAAGTTTCTCCGAATTCTTCTCGTCAACTACTCGAAGAAATTGACAGACCAAAATGACAAGCCTTCTGGTTTTGTCCACAAGCCAACGCGAAAGCATTTCAGACTGTAACGGAGATCCCTCGGAACTGTGAGAACAGATGCACAGATACATTTAAACCTTTTCAAACGGCAAGTGCTATTATTTTCTTCCTAAATTTCCAAGTACCGACAGAGACAGTGCCAGCCTTGAGAGTGAAAATAAATGAAAGGTAAAAACGTAGCGCTATGAGACAAGGACACAGAAAGACAGACAACACACGCCGCTAGCGCCGTGTGTTGTCTGTCTTTCTGTGTCCTTGTCTCTTTGCGCTACGTTTTTCACCTTTCAATTATGAACCAACAAGCCCAAGCATATACTCCTCTGAAAATAAATGTTTCCTAACCCTGGTTTTGCACTGAAATATCTTGCCTCACTTTTATTCCTCTCAGTTGCAAATAATACAGCCCTACCCGCTAATACTATGCGCCATCACTGCATGCCAACCTCAGTGTTTTGAGATCCATCTACCAGTTCCATGCTTTGCGTGCCGATAGCGGTGGCTGCATAAGATATGGTTGTCAGGTTCTTGCTCAGTGCTCGGAGGAGCCGTTCGGCAACACGGGTATCAGAACCAGCGCGCGCCGAAGCTAAAGTGAGCTTTACCGAGGCTACCTCGAGGGTACATTTCAGCGGCTCCACTCGAGCTGAGAGGGTTGGCTCGCAGCGCCCCCGGAGAGCTGCGGCGATAGGTAGCAACTGCCCCTCATGCACAGGCCGTAAGAGAGAGCGAGAGAGCGCGCGCGTCAAGACCGGCCGTGCTATGGTATGGGTGACAGGTCTGTCCGGTCAATTGTGGGGAGTCGCGGGAGACGGTGCTATGGTGCTTTTCACTCGCGCTTGCAACGCCCCTCTGCAAAGCTCTGGTTCCCTCGGTACCCTCGGCGTGCCTTTCGGAGCGAAAGAAAGGGGGAAAGTGACATGGACCTGGACTACCCACCCTCCAGCTATCTGCTGAGCACCGCCGACGGCGGCAATGTGTCGCTTTTCTGCTGTTCTGGGGGGGGGGGTCTCGAGGGTCCGCTTTTTCACCGCCTCAGCAACGCCATCTCTCGCTCAGTAGGGTAAGGAACATTTTGCCGTGAGTGGTGGCTAACCGTGGACACACCGGCGACTCATTTATTACGCAAATAAAGGATGTCTTGCTTCCCCGTGACGGCCTGTCTCAGAACTGGCATCTGAATATCGGCCGGCAGGGGAGGTTGGATTATGAAGGAAAGAAAAAGTTAAGGAGAAAAGAAACAGATCAACGCGCATAGTATCAAGAACTATTTGCAGAAGATTTTTTACAAACTGTTCAGCTTGGCACAACAGTCGGAGTAGAATGGCGAGCTTGGTCAGCACACCATGGAGACGGCGGCGCGGAAAAGGCGATGGGTAAAAGATTTGCGTGTAGCTGTGGAGTTTTTCTCGTCTGCATTGTAAACGTTTTGCTGGCAACTCTAGATAGATGAATTTCCAAATATTTTGTATTTTTTCTCTGACAATTATACTAGAGCGTTTCAATCTTCATCCCTGTGCCGCAAGGAGCGATGTGTTATTTACGCTCCTGGACAAGAAATGGCCGTATGCTGCAGCGGTTTTGCAAACGTTTGTTGTCTGGCATTACCGCAAACAATGCACGTTTCCCAGTCCTTCAGAACGACATAGTTTTGGGGAACAGCGCCCAAAGAAGGAACGTACACCGCACCACCGGCTTGATGGTTTGAGTATTCATCACGTTTGCGAAGGGGCTGAGATCGATCCCCAAGCGCTTGTTGTACGTTCGGGACTCTATAATCTATCAATGTTCCTAAAAACTATGATTTCGATCGCAACCAACTCGCTGGACTTGTAATCCACTTATTTAGACCCAGTCAGGAAGGTTCAGTTCGCAAGGAAGGTTCGAAGTCCACCCAAGATAGAAAGCGCGTATATGCATGTATTAGTACATTTAAATCATAGCAAAGTTGAAGGTAATTTATAGCACTGTACTTTAATTCACCTTAGTTAAACACCGCTATGTAATAGCAGTCTAACTTGATTGAAGCCTCAATCATACAAAGCTTAGTACCTTGTTGTGCGGTGCGTTTCACCATCTTAATAAACCAATAATATCATGTTTGACACAGAGTTAATTATTTAAGTTCGGAAGTATATGGCACAAGCATCCCATATATGAGGTAGGATATGTTCCATATCTGCGAGATTGTTTCCATATAAGGATTTGAAGGTCCCCATATAAAGAAAGAGCATCTATATAAGGACGCAAATACGACTATATACAGCAGTATATGGCACTATATAAGGTACCTTATGGCCGTATCTGCCCGTATTTGTGGTCTTATACGCCCATATATAGCAGTATACGGCGGCATATCAGGTTTCCCATGGTCATATCTGGCCGTATATACGACCATATATGGACCTATTTAACTGTATATGATCCCATATATGAGTATATACAGCCATATATAATATATATCTGGCCCATATCTGCCATTTTCGTAAGGGCTGGTAGGCTTTCAAGCTTCAGATTAATAGATGTAAGGATAGCCCTTATATCTCCATCGGTCTTACTTTCATCACTGCAGCTACCATGTGACGTCGAACTCCGACAATCTTGGCATCGCCACGCTTTCTTAGCAGCGTCAGATTTTCCCTTGAAAGACTTTTCCGCTATCCCAGCACATTTTCCGAAATGGTACTCCCGTGCGCACTCTGAACAAGCCACGCGTCCCTCGCTCTCAAGAAGGACCACATTACAAGTGCAGCAGACGTCAGACATGGCTTTCCCTGCGACAAGATGTCGCCAGAACCAACACAGGAAAAAACACTACACTACAGGTCTTTGGCAGCGACCGCAGCACAAGCACCATAAAATAGAATATGAGTACAAACTAACCTGCACAGTTTCGATAGCAGTGTAAGTGGTGACGCTCGCAGGGTGCTGCCGCCGCTGCCAAATGACCGCTTCGCCAGCTGCTTCTGATTTATATCCGGTCGATGGCTCCGTTAGGCGCGCACGCGCACTTGTTGCTTGCAGCGGTGATAGCAGCAGTGATTTCGTGCGAAGCCGGTAGTGCGGTAGGGCAAGGTGACGAGTGGCAGGAAAATCCAGGCAGCCCGCCGCGTCCGATGGAGCCGAGCAGCGTTAGACGATCCGGGAAAAGACTGCTCTCCGTCGTATCTGCACAGTTTCGATAGCAGTGTAAGTGGTGACGCTCGCAGGGTGCTGCCGCCGCTGCCAAATGACCGCTTCGCCAGCTGCTTCTGATTTATATCCGGTCGATGGCTCCGTTAGGCGCGCACGCGCACTTGTTGCTTGCAGCGGTGATAGCAGCAGTGATTTCGTGCGAAGCCGGTAGTGCGGTAGGGCAAGGTGACGAGTGGCAGGAAAATCCAGGCAGCCCGCCGCGTCCGATGGAGCCGAGCAGCGTTAGACGATCCGGGAAAAGACTGCTCTCCGTCGTATCTGCACAGTTTCGATAGCAGTGTAAGTGGTGACGCTCGCAGGGTGCTGCCGCCGCTGCCAAATGACCGCTTCGCCAGCTGCTTCTGATTTATATCCGGTCGATGGCTCCGTTAGGCGCGCACGCGCACTTGTTGCTTGCAGCGGTGATAGCAGCAGTGATTTCGTGCGAAGCCGGTAGTGCGGTAGGGCAAGGTGACGAGTGGCAGGAAAATCCAGGCAGCCCGCCGCGTCCGATGGAGCCGAGCAGCGTTAGACGATCCGGGAAAAGCTCTCCGTCGTATCTGCACAGTTTCGATAGCAGTGTAAGTGGTGACGCTCGCAGGGTGCTGCCGCCGCTGCCAAAAAGACCATGTCCACATTCCCGGAAGACCTTCAAAATATTCACAACGTTGTCAGTGAAGCGTGCACTGTCCACAAATACCAGGTAATCGTCCACGTAGCTAAACACATGAGAACCCATGTCGTTTAGATGGCTTTCAAGACATCTGCCCACGCTAGTGAGGAAGATGTCGGAGAGTACGGGCGCCACACATGAACCAATACATACACTTGACTTCTGTATGTACGTTTTGCCTTCCCAGGTGGCATAGGTAGACTTCAGGTAAAGCGAAAGCAATTCAAGAAAAGACTCCACCGGGATTCGAGTACTCATATTTGAATAGGTTTTAGGCGCAAATAACACACAGACACATAGGTAGGTAACAGGACGAAGCGACACCAACTGATTTTATTGCATGCCTGAAACGTACTTATAAAGCTTGTCGTCACATGCGCAGGAGGGTCACCAAAAGATCAAGAATGACTTGATAAGGCGCACTCCAGGAATTTCTTTTCACAGTTAAAATACAACTGAGGTGTCGCTTACGCACATGTCGCCTTTCTTTTTGATAAAAAACGCTTCTATCAATTCCCTAGCCGTAGTGTCTTTGCTTTTGCCTAGAATGCGCACATCAGTGAAGCATGGCTCACAATTGCGGGACGGGCACCTACTAATGTGCGTAGTTAGATGTGTGCCTTCCTTTTTCTGTTCTACATTTCTCTCATGTTCCCTCGTTCGCTCATTCAGGCATCTGCCTGTCTGACCTATGTAGGAGTGCCCGCAAGACAGGGCGATTTCGTAGACAACCCCTTCAGCACATTTCACGAACGGGCTCCTGTGCTTTGTTCCGCAGCCTCGTTCCTTGGTGTTGTCTTTATCAGTACGGCAGCAAAGGCCACCTAGCTTTCTTGGTGACGAGAAGGCGAGCCATACAGCATGGCGGCTGGCAACTTTCTTCAACTTACGGGCCACACGATGCACGTATGGCACCACCCCAGGTCTTACCTCTTCTCGAGGGACCTCTGGCCTAGTTCTACCAGTACTATTCTTTGTCTTGTTAAGGAGACTTTCAACCACCGCAGTCACGAGCGAACGTGGGAACCCGGCTGCAAAAAGCCTAGCCAATTGGTGATTAAAACTGTCCCGCATTTTGTGAGGGAATGACTTTTTGAGTGCCGATTCAAGGCAAAGCGAAGCAATACCACGTTTCACAAGTTTAGAATGGCAGGAGTCAAAAGGTAGCAGCTCCTTTTTTGCACGCGGAAAATATGACCAACAGACCCGATCATCACAGAACTCAATTTTCAAGTCTAAAAACTGTAATAAATCACGATCAGGTAGTTCGTGTGTGAACTCCAGTCCTTTTCCATGCTCTCTAAAAACATAAAACACTGTGCACTGTTTCGTTAAGGTTGTAAAGACCTTCTTTAGTTAAAACAATCAAAATCATCAACATACCTAAAAACTTTAAAAACCTTGTCAGTGGGTAAAACTTGCTACAGTGCTTGGTCAATATGGGATAAAAAGATGTGACATAGCACCGGTGCCACACAGGACCCAATGCATATTCCTGACTTCTGCAGAAAAAACTGCTGGTCAAAAGCGATAAAAGTAGATTCCAGGGAAAACTGTAATAAGGTTAAAAAGTTATCTATGGAAATAACGGCTGAGTTCTGAAAAGAAATCGGGTCATTTTCTCCAATGCACTCCCCAACAGCGGAGAAGAAGTTGGTGCTTCGTCCTGTTACCTACCTATGTGTCTTTTTTTTGCGCCTAAAACCTATTCAAATATGAACCAAAACCATCTAGCCCAGCAGCAAGTGCTCTTATTCCTGTACTATTTCGGAATATTAACTCATCATTTGATTCACAAATACAGTTCTTCACGCTATGCATAAGGGCCGAGTGAGGCAAAGAATAAAAGACGCCGGTGACATCAATGCTGAAAGCTTTGCTGCTACCATGATTACACTTCATGTGTCCTTCTCTTGTGTCTCGTCTTTGATTGCGCTGTTTTTCCAATTCGTAAAACATGTACCAACCAGCCCGTATTTGCCCTCTTCTGGAATACACTTCAACAACACATCTACCAGTTTTTCAGAGTTTGGAACCAAATATGGGTCATTATCCGGTGGAGAATTGCGTGGCACCGGGATTCGAACCCCGGTCCTCTTGCACTCGAGGCGGATGCTCTAACTCTACTTCTGAAGGAACCAGCGCACAAAACACAACGGACAAGAAAAAGGCTGAACACGACAGACAGGAGCGCTGAACTTACAACTTTATTTCGGAAGTACAGATGCAACGTATATATACAGCCATGTAAGGGGGGGGAGGGGGGGCGTGCCACACAAGGAAAGCAAGAACAAGTGGAATCTACAAGGTCATGATGAGACAAGCGGCACAAGCAAACCAAAGACCTTAACTAATATAGCATGTGAAGGTTAGAAGTTTGAATGGAGGCAAGAAAAACAACAGAGAAAAAACGCCAGACCTCGTGAAGATGAAAATTGATACTGATAACAAAAACCGATAAAAACAAAAAGGTAAAAACCAATAAAAGCGATAAAAACAATAAAGTTAGCAGAGCAATGGAAATGAAAAAGATAAGATGCCAACAAGTAACACGGCAAAAATGCTAACAGCTAGAATTAAGAAAACATAGCGGGAAAACTAACAGCTAAAAATTAAAACCAACAGAAACATAAGTTTAAGTCTTGTGTTTCAAATAGCGGAAAGAAAGTTGGCGGGAAAAAAGACGGTTGAATAAGGTGGGAAGTTAAAATGTTAGTGCCTCGAATTTTGTGCCAGATAGGCGAGTTCGTTCCCACATAGCGACACTGAAGGCTGGCTAATGCACTTTTCTTTTAACGCAGCTATTGTGATCGCCTCAACTATTTCACGGGGCCTCGTGTTTCTGATTGTGGCTATTACCCGAGTTTTTTCAAAGTGTGGCAAACATCCTGTTTCTACATCTTTGCAATCACGACAATGGATATCAATGTGACGGCACTTTTGGACATTTGCGTTGTAATCATGTTCTTCTAGTCTTTCATTTAAAGAACGCCCTGTCTGTCCAATATACTGCTTCCCACAGGACAGAGGGATGGAATAGACAACTGAATCGGTCCATTGCACAAAATTCTTCTGGTGCCTGATATTGCATATACTCTCTTTTTTACGAGTTTCATTGACCTTTCTGCAAAGCTGGGAAAGTCGCTTTGGGGCACTAAAGACGACTTCAGCTCCAACACGTTTCCCAATTTTCTTCATGTTGTGCGAAATGCGATGCAAGTAGGGCATAACAGAGACTTTCTTTCTATTGGCGTTGTCAGTCGTGGCAGTCGAATCGGATCGTTTTCATATTTAAGCATTGCTTCAGCGACTGAGGCTAAAAGCTTAATGGGGTAGCCAGCATTTTCTAATCTAATTGTTTGCGTTAGAAAACTGCTGTCAATTTGGTGTTCACACGATTTTACCAGAGCATTTCTAAAGATTCCTTGAACTACATTCCTTTTAACTAACTTAGAGTGGGCTGAGTCAAAAGGAAGTACCGGCTTCTGGCCCCTTGGCTCATAAGACCAGCAAAGGTGATCACACTTGAAATGAATTCCCAATTCTAAAAATCTCAAGGACCCATTATTCGGAAGTTCATGTGTAAGGGTTAAAGGCGATAAGCATTCTAAGAAAATGGCCAATGAAAATGGCAAGGTATCCTGATTGCAATCGAGAAAAACGAGAAAGTCCTCTACAAAACGAAAAATCTTTGTTGCTTTTGTACCCTCCAACCGACTGTTCACGTTTTTATCAAGTTTGGCTAAATACAGGTCGCTCAATAAAGGGGCAATGACGGAACCAATACAGATTCCTTTCTTCTGAAGAAAAATCTTGTCATCCCATTCTGCAAAGGTTGATTTCAGATAGGCTGCTAGAAGTTCCAGGAAACCGCTTACTGCAATACCACATTCATTTTGAAAGGAAACCGGGCCAAACTTGTCAATACAGTCGTTAATGCATTCCAGCCGGTCGTCATGTGGGATAGAATAAAATAAATCCTTTACATCAACAGAATACCCTAAAAGTGGTTTGTTGGGCTGGGCCTTTAAAAATTCAACCACTTCTCCTGCGTGCTTAAAGGTGCACTGAAGAAAAATCTGAACTTGTCTTTTTGCCGCGGAAACTCGATCTACACGTTCCTAGCATTCTTAGAAACTGCGACTTATTTCTCTGTGTGGCCAATTTCCCTAATTAAATCGAATTAACGACCGGCTCCCGCCCTTTTTTTGAATTCTGCCTCGTACGGTGGGCGGAGTCGACCAACGCGTGGAGTGCCTTTCACCCAGTCCCGTGGCGGCCTGCCGCTCTGCCATCGGCGGAGTAATACGTAGTAGTCCGTAGTAGCAAATAGTCCGCGCGTATTTTTATTTCTGCGGGCTTATTTTGCGGCTATATTATCTGCGAATGAAACTATTTATTCATGGAAACCTAAAAAACAAAATAAAGCGAAAGCAAAGCCTCCACGGGGCTGGCTGAAAGGAACTTCACGCGTTGGCCGACTGCGTCCATCGTACGAGGCAGAATTTAAAAAAAAGGCGGGAGCCGGACGTTAATTCGATTTAATTAGGGAAATCGGCCATACAGGGCAATAAGTTGCAGTTTCTAAGAATGCTAGGAACGTGTAGATCGAGTTCCCGCGGCAAAAAGACAAGTTCAGAATCCTCTTCAGTGCACCTTTAACAACAAAAGGATCATCAAGAGTCATTTTTTTAGATGAAGCTGCAGAAAGCTGCCAACACATTTTTGCCAGGTGCCAGTTTCAGAAACAATGACTCTTAAGGGACAGCCAGGCTTGTGCGTCTTGGCCGTAAAGAACATGTTTAAGGAAAGTTTTTTGCTGCCGTTTATAGCATTTGTAAGCTTTAGCAAATTTAAGCTTTTGCATAGTTTCTTCACTTCTTTCTTTGCTTTGGAAATTGAGTTTGCGCGATGTCGATCGAAAGAGGCTTGGATGCTTCAGAGGCTTTACAATGGTAGACCTGTCTAGGTAGAACACAGAAACCGCCCTCCTTGTCAGCAGCCAGTAACACTAGGCGCTTTTTCAAAACAGCTATAGTTCTTTGCAGAGGAAGCGTAGTGCCTTTAAAGGTGCACACCTTTCCAGCATGTCGACGCCTTCAGAAATGCACCGCTGGGCGTCCGCTTCTGGCGCAAGCCGAGAAACACTCCTGACGGCGGCGAGCAAATCGGCGCGGATAACCTTGGTTCGATGGCGAACTTCGGCCCTTTGCTCAGTAAGCGGTGTTGGGACTGGGAGTCCGAGCCAGGAAACGGTCGAGGCGACGGTGAGTAATATGAACGTTTATGTACAGTATGTACAAGGGCTTTTACATGATACAAGGGTCAAGAGCACCACGGGCAGGCACACAGAAGAAGGGCGGCCCCGGCGGCGAGCATAGCTCCGGCGTGATGGCTCTTCTGCTGCCCGTCTGCTGCTCGGGTTCAGCGCGGCTCCGTTTTTATAGCCGCGGGTAACGGTTACGGCAGCCAGCCGTTCAAATCCTCCAATCACTGGCCACCGTTCAAATTAGACCAATGGTCGAGAGCCGGCGAGCGTCGGAGGAATTCGCACCGACGGAGAGGAGGAGAGGAGGAAGGGTCCGTGTCGGCGCCGCGGCGGCGGGATGAGTCACACTGCATGTCGCGACTTGTCCGAGAAAGTCTGGGCCTGCTTTGAGCGTCGGCGAGCGCGCAGCGCTTGTTTAGACAGGCCCGCCAGCGAAATGTGGGCGCCGGCACGACAGCACCACCGCCGCTAGACAATGCGCCACGAAGACGAGCTACTTCCGCGTGGCTCGAATGCGGGGCGCGCTCGTACGCCAGGCTCCTCCAAGTTCTCGTCCGGTGTTCAGCCGCAGGTAGCTCCAGGCTCCTTTCCGAGAACGGGTCCCGCTCGTCAGGACAGGATCACTGCTCCGCAGCTTGGTCGCCCAGGTGACTGGATCAGCTTCGCTCGGTCCTTCGGAAGAGCTTGCTTCTCAGCATCGGTCGTTGATCGTTCTGCATGTTGCCAAGAACCGACCGACAACAGGCAACACCCAACACGAGCAAGTGCCCTCCGTCACCCGTCAAAACACCAGACTTAAAGTCAAAAAAACTCTGCTGGCTATATTTCTGTCCCCTTTTTGTTCCCTATTCTACAAGAGACACATGTGGGATACAAGAACTTGAAAGTAATTAACTCAAACAAAGTGTCAAACACATGAAACACTCGGAATGAAATGAATGCAAAGCAAATTCGCTCTCTTGAGATCACTCGGCCAGAAGAACACTCAGCTGAGGCCACAAATGAGGACATTAATTTTTCCCGGATCTACGAGCGAACTTAACAGCGGTTCGCGAAGAGACAAAATGTAGGTCACGAGGAGGCGAAGCCAGCCTTGCTTAGAACACACGGCTTAGTGCGTCTACGTTCGCGTTTTCCTCGCTTCTAACGGACGGTAAACGACACCCGCTACAGCGGAAACTAGTGACTCTGCCTCTTTCGCTGTGCTGCGCTTTTCTTTCTCTCTCTACTACCGTGGTAGCTAACGTCTCTGCCTCTTTCACGGTAGACGCGCTTTTCTTTCTCTCTCTACTACCGTGGTAGCTAATATCTCTGCCTCTTTCGCGGTATACGCGCTTTTCTCTCTCCCTGTACTTGTCTTTCCAGTTTCTAGGGGAGGTACAGTACGAGAGCGATTCGCTTTCACTCACTTGCGACTTATCCCTTTCTTTGCGCTTCGCGCGCCAGTCGCGACGTCCCATAGCGAGTGCGCAACGCTTCCGATGGGACCGTTCTTTCTTTCTCTCTGTTCGTGGGGGCAAGTCAGACCTTGCACGAGTCTTGACTTTCTCGCGCACCCGTTTGCCTTTCCGCTCGGTGTGTAGTTCGCCTCTACACGGCCTTTTGATTTTACGCCTACTAAGTGGCGTCATTTCGAACCGCGGCTTTCTATCGCGATAACTGTGCTTGGCTGAGCGCTTAGACGGTTTCTTCTTGGCAATTTTCTTGCCCCTGTCACTGCGGCCTCGTACAATCTTTCGCTCTTTGAGCCGTACACGCGCTTTCCTTCCGCGCGCGTGCCGCTCTCTGTGGGAGCGCGGTTTCGCCCGTGAATGCAGCGGAAAGCGAGAGCCCGCATGAGAGCACGTGCCTTTGCGCGTCTCGCTCTCTCCGTGCTGGCGGCAAGATTCACACTTGTCCTGCTCCTTAATTTTTCGCCTCCCGGGCAGCGCTCTCTTGAATCTCGGTTTGGTGCCTTGGTGCACTTTTCCGCGCGAATGTTTGCACGATTTCTTTTTGCAGTTTATTCTACTGCCCAGACCTATGTGCCCCGACACACTTATGCGCTTCGCTTTGCGCGATAGTAATGCCTCGCACATTTCTTTAGCTCTGGTTCTGACGCTCGTTTCAGGGCTGACAACGTGACTGACTTTACTGAAGTCATTTTGCCGGCGACGCTGGCGCTTCCGATGGTGGAAACCCGTTTTCGCGCGTTTGCCCTTTCTCTCTTTTCGGCGGCGCCTGTCTTTCTTATGCCTGCCTTTCATCTTTCAGCGGCACCACTCTTTCTTTTGCCTGCCTTCCATCGTCTTTCGGTGACAGCTCTCTCTCTTGAGCTTGCCTTTCCTCTCCTTTCGACGGCAGCACTGTTTCTCCTGTTTCGCTATCACGTGGTGATAGCTCACATTCCTGAACTGGCGGTGCCTTTCCTTCCGGTTGCAGCTTTTTATCGTGAGCTTTCCTTTCACTTTCGCCTGTGAAAGCACATTCTGCTTCCGTCGCCTAAGTTTCTGCTCTCTGACAGCGTCGCTTTGATTGTCAGCTGATTCATATGTGCTACCTAGATCAGGCCTGTCTTTGGCGCCTTTACTAGCCTCCTCCAAACTGCGTTCTTCCTTGTCAGCGTCACTGAGTGCGCATTCGTCCTCATCTTTCTCGGACGGGCTGACGTCTACCGCCCCTATGTCATCTGGAACGTTCTGTTCTCCACTGTCGTCCAGCACCTTAGTTTCTTCAGGCGCAGACGACCCAGTGTTTTCTACTGACATTACTGCTGACACGCAGCTCTCGTCATGCTCCTGACGCGTTTCAGCCAATTTCGGTTGAGGGTCGGCTGTGCACTCAGTCGCGGTGTTCCCGCTACTGCAGCTGCTTTCTGGAATGTCGCAAAGCTCAGAGCAGTGCGAAAGCACGGGACTCGTTTTGCATTCCTCACCAGAGACACTAACGCACAACTTGGCGTCCGCCAACTCTCCATGCGCCTGCTTCCGTTGATCGTAAGTTTCAGGTTTCTGCATTTCTGTTGAATGCGATGCACAACACGGTGTGCCGTCCTCGTTTACTTCGCTTGCGTCGGCGCAGGCGTTTTCATTAATGTCCAGACGGACGTCCTCTCTGCCCTGTTCGGCAACTTCTCCTGCTTTCGACACGCTAGGAGATTCGCTTTCCGGTAACTCCGCCACAATTTCAATGGGCGAGACCTCTGTAACTGCATCGTCCGATGCTGTGACTACCTTTTCCGATCGTATAGAGGCTTTCTCAGTTGGCGAATGCGGGGCAGTTCCCACTGTTACAGCAGCAGTTACATCTGCCACGTACGGACTACGTTCCTCTGTGCCGCACTGGCAGGGCTGCTCCACAGCGACGCACTCTACCTCTGTGTCCCAATCTTCCGAACCTTCCGCATTTTCGAGCCATTCTAAAATGTCGGCTTTAAACTGGTAGGGAAAATCGTTAAACGATGGGGTGCTATTCTCTCGCAGGTACCTTTGGCGAAGGTCCAGCGGTGACACGTTATATCTCGTCAGTAAGAAGCTTTTCAGCTCATCGTAGTCCGCCAAGCCGTCGTCCAACAGGCGCTTGACAACGTCATACGCTTCGCTGGAAAGCAGGGCTACCAACTTCTGTGCCCAACCATTCCGCTCAACGCGCTTTCTCTCGCAGACGCGCTCGAACTCCGCAAGATATTTCGCCATATCTTCGGCGATCACGAAGGGCTGCGGCCTGTCTCTCAGCTGATGACCGTTGGTCTTACGCAGAGCGAACAATGCTCTATCTCTCTCATAAAAGATCTCGTGTGCTTCCAACTCCAGGTCCATCAGTTTCTTAGCGCGAGCACGTCGTTTATTCTGAAGCTGCCTCTGTTTTTCTGCCTCCTCGCGCTCACGGCGTCTTTCGGCCTCCTCGCGCTCACGGCGTCTTTCTGCCTCCTCGCGCTCACGGCGTCTTTCGGCCTCCTCGCGCTCACGGCGTCTTTCGGCCTCCTCGCGCTCACGGCGTTCTGTGATCTCTTCCCAGGCCTCATTGGCTTCCTCAGCCGTTACATTCTCCTTTCGCATGATCTCAAGAATCGCATGCTTTCGTTTTGCGGGGCCCAAATCAATGCCCAACTCTTCACAAATTTCGATGAGTTCTTTCACTTTGAAGTTCTCCATCGCGCACAATAGCCTCTTGCAGTTTGCCCTTTTCTTAGAATTCCCTTGCCGTTCACTACTATAGCGCTACTAGTATGACACGCGCAAGTAATTCTTTCCAAAACGCCTTGTTTACTCCCTCTGCACCAGCTTTCGTTTCAAAGCGCTCCGACTTGGCTCGAAACAGCAAAGCTCTCTACAGTGCTACACACAGCCCTACTCTAAACTACAATCACGTGTGCTAGAGCAGTCTGGCGAATTGAGGGGAAAACATCAGGCACTCACCGCGCCGAGGTAGCTGACGCCGGTCGATCCCGCAGCTGCCATCCACTGTTGGGACTGGGAGTCCGAGCCAGGAAACGGTCGAGGCGACGGTGAGTAATATGAACGTTTATGTACAGTATGTACAAGGGCTTTTACATGATACAAGGGTCAAGAGCACCACGGGCAGGCACACAGAAGAAGGGCGGCCCCGGCGGCGAGCGTAGCTCCGGCGTGATGGCTCTTCTGCTGCCCGTCTGCTGCTCGGGTTCAGCGCGGCTCCGTTTTTATAGCCGCGGGTAACGGTTACGGCAGCCAGCCGTTCAAATCCTCCAATCACTGGCCACCGTTCAAATTAGACCAATGGTCGAGAGCCGGCGAGCGTCGGAGGAATTCGCACCGACGGAGAGGAGGAGAGGAGGAAGGGTCCGTGTCGGCGCCGCGGCGTCGGGGTGAGTCACGCTGCATGTCGCGACTTGTCCGAGAAAGTCTGGGCCTGCTTTGAGCGTCGGCGAGCGCGCAGCGCTTGTTTAGACAGGCCCGCCAGCGAAATGTGGGCGCCGGCACGACAGCGGCGAACATCCTCTGGTCCCCCCCCCCCTTACATGGCTGTATATATACGTTGCATCTGCACTTCCGAAATAAAGTTATAAGTTCAGCGCTCCTGTCCGTCGTGTCCCGCCTTTTTCTTGTCCGTTGTGTTTTGTGCGCTGGTTCCTTCAGAAGTATGTATTACCAACTAGCCCAACAACAAGGGTTGCTCTAACTCTACGCCATCGGTGCGCGTAAAAAAAAATACTCCGCGTGTCGATGGAATTGCATAACCAGGCTTGGAGTGCGGCCTTTCGGTGACCAGAACCGACAACGCACTTCCTCACCAGAACAGGATTTGGCCACCCTGGTGTAGTACTTGGCCACAACCTTCTATGAACAAACCAATTAACCCTCGGCCCTCAGTCCCCAGCGGCTGCGGAGCAACTGACCAAGGCGGCCGTCAGACCTGTGACGCAGCGGAGGGTGCTAAGAATCTCTAGCTCCGCACAGGCCGTCATTGGAAACTGAACCTGGCAACGTTTAACGCAGGAACATTAACAAGTGAGGCTAGCTTAGCAGTGCTGCTGGAGGAATTAGCCGGTATTAAATGGGATGTCATAGGGCTTAGTGAGGTTAGGAGGACAGATGAGGCGTATGCAGTACTAAAGGGCGGGCATGTACTGTGCTATCGTGTATTAGCAGATAGGCGAGAACTCGGTGTGGGATTCCTCATAAATCAGGATATAGCTGCCAACATCGAGGAGTTTTACATTATTAACGAGATTGTGGCAGGTATCGTAATTAGGCTTAATAAGAGGTACAAGCTGAAGGGGGTGCAGGCCTACGCGCCTAGATCAAGCCATGATGACCAGATAGTTGAAAGCTTCTATGAGGATGTGGAATCGGCAATGACCAAAGTAAAATCACAGTACACTGTACTGATGGGCGACTTTACTGCAAAGGTAGGTAAAAAGCAGGCTGGAGACAAGGCGGTAGGTGACTATGGCATAGATTCTAGGAACGCTAGGGGAGAGTTATTAGTAGAGTTCGCAGATAGAAATAATTTACGGATTATGAATACCTTCTTCCGCAAACGAGCAAACAGGAAGTGGACGTTGAAGAGCCCCAATGGTGAGATTGAAAATGAAATAGACTTCATACTGTGTGCACACCCTCGCATCGTAGAGGATGTGGAGGTCCTCGGTAAGGTCCGTCGTAGCGACCACAGAACGGTAAGGTCTCTTATAAGCTGAGATTTGAAGAGGGAACGGAGGAAACTTGTGAAGCGAAAGGCTATTAACGAGTTAGCATTAAGAGGGAAGGTAGAGGAATTCAGAATGTCGCTGCAGAATAGATTTTCCGCTTCAACTGAAGAAGACGACCGTAGTGTTGAAACAATGAATGATAATCTCAAAGCTATCGTTACAGAGTGCACCGCAGAAGTAGGTGGTAGGATCGTTCGACAAGCTATCAAGCAGCAAGCTATCTCAGGAGACTAAAGATCTGATTAAGAAACGCCAAAGCATGAGAACGTCTAACTCCACACACAGGATAGAACTAGCAGAGCTATCGAAGTTAATAAATAAGCGCAAGGTAGCCGACATAAGAAAGTTTAACATGGAGAAAATTGAGCATGCTCTAAGGAACGGAGGTAGCCTAAAATAAGTGAGTAGAAAACTCGGCGTAGGTAAAAACCAAATGTATGCGCTAAAAGACAAACAGAGCAATGTCGTCAGCAATATGGATAAGATAGTTGAATTAGCCGAAGAGTTCTACACAAATCTATACAGTAGCGAATGTAATCATCAAGTTACTGAGGAACGCAGTCGAGCACAGCAATGGGACATCCCGCCAGTAACGAAGAAGGAAGTAAAGAAAGCCTTAGGAGCAATGCAAAAAGGTAAAGCAGCTGGTGAGGATCAGATTTTGTGAAGGACGGAGGAGAGATTGTGCTACAAAAACTAGCCACCCTGTATACACAATGCCTTGTGACCTCGAGAGTACCAGAAGCTTGGAAGAACGCTAACATTATCTTAATTCATAAGAAAGGAGACGTCAAGGACTTGAATCATTATAGACCAATCAACTTATTGTCGGTTGCCTACAAGGTATTTACTAAGGTAATCGCTAATAGAGTCAAGAAAACATTGGACTTTAGTCAACCAAATGATCAGGCAGGCTTTCCTAAAGGATACTCGACAATAGACCACATTCACACTATCAATCAGGAGAAATGAGCAGAATATAACCAACCCCTATATATAGCCTTCATTGATTACGAGAAAGCATTCGACGCAGTGGAAACCTCAGCTGTCATGCAGGCATTGCGGAATCAGGGTGTGGAAGAGTGTTATGTGAAAATATTGGAAGAGATTGATAACGATTGCACAGCTACTTTAGTTCTTCATAAAGTCAGCAATAAAATTCCAATACGGAAAGGTGTCAGGCAGGGAGACACTATCTCGCCAATGCTCTTCACTGCCTGCTTAGAGGAGGTATTCCTTCGACTGGAATGGGAACAGTTGGGGATAAGAGTTAATGGAGAATACCTGAGTAATTTGCGGTTCGCTGATGACATTGCCTTGCTAAGCCACTCAGGACAAGAACTGCAAAGCATGATCAATTAGTTAGACAGGCAGAGCAGAACGTTGGGGCTAAAAATTAACATGCAGAAAACCAAAGCAATGTTCATTCGCAACTGGTATCGAGGTGCTGGAAGTAGTAAGAGAATATATCTACTTAGGGCAGGTAGTGACCGCAGATCCGGATCATGAGAGGGAAATAACTAGAAGAATAAGAATGGGGTGGAGCGCATATGGCAGGTTCTCTCCGATCATGAATGGCAGCTTACCAATATCCCTGAAGAGAAAAGTGTACAACAGCTGTATCCTACCGGTACTCACCTATGGGGCAGAAACGTGGAGGCTAACAAAGAGGATTCCGCTTAAGTTAAGAACAACGCAGCGAGCTATGGAAAGGAAAATGATAGGTGTAACGTTAAGAGATCGGAAGAGGGCGGAGTGGGTGAGGGAACAAACGAGGGTTAATGACATCGTAGTTGTAATCAAGAGGAAGAAATGGGCTTCGGCAGGGCATGTAATGCGAAGGCGAGATAACCGCTGGTCCTTAAGGGTAACGGAGTGGATTCCAAGAGAAAGCAAACGTAGCAGGGGAAGGCAGAAAGTTAGGTGGGCGGATGAGATTAAGAAGTTTGCGGGGATACAGTGGCGGCAACTGACAATGGACAGGGTTAATTGGAGAGACATGGGAGAGGCCTTTGCCCTGTAAAACTATGTGCTGTGCAAGCGCTTGCTGTCTGGGGGACGATGATTAGTGGGCCGGCTGTCTGACACCGGTCCGTAATTTTCGGCTTTATTTTCTCGCTTCAAAGGTTTTCCAGTTTTTTTGGAGTGTGTCCTCGACGTGCGACGACCTGGGGGTCCCTGGCCGCCGGCAAAAGCACGTCAAGCGACCTCCTCGGCGCTGTGCGCCGTATCAACGCCGACACGGAACATCACCACCAGCTGAACTCCATGCTGCACTGATGGCAGCAACGGCAGCGGCGGGTCCAGCGGCCCCTGTAGTTGCGGCTACAGACCAGGGCCCGGCAAACAAGAGACTGCGCGACGACCAAGCCAGCAACGAGCCTCTAACCGACCATCCAGAGGACATGGATCAAGCATCATTCACAGTTGTATCGTACAATAAAAAGAGAGCTACCGGTGTTCCTGTCGTCTTTAGGCCCACCGAGGAAGGAGGAAGCCTATGGAAAGCCAACCCCAACATTGTGGCTTCGGCGGTTGTAGCATCGGCTCAAGAAAAAGTCCTCAGCCATCGCATTCACAAGGATGGGAGCCTGATGGTTACACTATCGACGCTGCCCGCCGCCAACCGTCTGCTCACGGTAACTAAGCTGGCTGGAGTGGCTGTAGAGGCCCGAGTCCCATACTCTTACATGGCAAGCTATGGCAAAATACAAGATGTACCTGTCACCTACACAGACGAAGACCTGCACGAATATCTACGCGACCAAGGTGTCCTGTCAGCGAGGAGACTAACAGCCTACACTCCTGAGGATGGTGGAAAGATCAAAGAGGTACGCCGTCGCGCAGTTATATTGGAATTCGCAAAAGATGCGCCGCTACCAAAACGAGTAACGCTTGGGTTCTGTAGTTACCCTGTCACTGAATACGTCGGAGCAGCAACTCAATGCTATAAATGTCAGAGGCATGGCCACATCAAGACACTGTAACGGCCCCGTGCGCTGCAAAGTCTGTGCTGGCCCCCACTCGCACAAAGAATGCACTTCGAGAGCGCAACCTAAATGCGCTAACTGCGGTGGCCCACACCCTGCTTCCTATGGAGGGTGTTATAAAAAGAAAGCAGCCACAGTTGCTCGCACGGCAGAGCAAACACAAGGGAAACCCCCTAAGCGCCATGAACCACCACCTAACCCCGACGTGGTTTTCACGCCTACGGCAGCTCTTTCCGAGAAGCAGTCAACACAGCGTGGCAGAGCAGCTGACAAGACCTACGCAGATGCGGTAAAAAAGAAGCGTGGGAAGTCTGTTGGTTCTTCTCCTTCATCAAAGCTGCTGCAACGCACTGCACAAGACTCGACAAACAGCGGCGCTCGCTCTGAGCCTAAGGCGCCACAACATGACAGGAAGATCAGCGGCAGACAGCAAACCGGAAGCTCTGAACAAGATGTCACATGCCTACTGATTCCGATGCTGTTTGCAGCCATCAAAGCTCTTATCCGTGCAAACCCCTCGTCAGGAGGACTCCCAGAAGTAGAAGCTGTCCTTGCAATGGAGCCGTTGGTGTCGGTCTCCTACGCTCCGCAGGGGCGTAATACCACACTTCAGTAATCATGGCTTCCACAGCGAGAACTTCACCGCAGCTGACAATCAACAACATCTTTCGTACATGCACCATTTTCCAGTGGAACGCTCGCGGGCTACGCTCTAAACTCTCAGATTTCCGACAGCTCGTGCGAGCGTACCGCTTCCCCTTCATAGTCATCTGTGAATCACGCGTCGAGGAAACTTTCGGACTCCAAGGATACTATTTCCATCATTCACAACGACCAGATAACGTCAGCAGATTGCTGATAGGCTTTCGCAAGGATATCCCGGCCTCGCCGGTTGATGTCCCGCCTCACAGCGACAATGAATACGTGTGCGCTGTCACAGTTATTGCCGGACAACAGTACACTCTGATTGGAGTATATCTTGAGCCAGGCACGCCATTTGATGCTTTGAGACTTGAAAATTTGATATCAAAGACGCCCTCTCCGCATATTATTTGCGGAGACTTCAATGCTCATAATGAAATTTGGGGCAGCTCACATACATGTGCCCGAGGTGCCAAGCTTGCAAAACTTCTCTCCAAGCATTCAGTTCAGCCATTAAATGACGGCAGCATCACCTACCTCCGAGGCGCGACGACTACCAGCAGCATCGACGTGACATTTGTCACAAGTTCATTCGCCCACAACTTTTGCTGGTGCACTGATTTGGAGACACGCGGAAGCGACCATTACCCAATCCTCATATCGGCTTTCCATGCGCTGAGGAACCCACAGAAATTGCTTATAAAATCTACAGACTGGGACGCATACAAGGACGCTGTAAGCAAAGGAGTTACTGCGGCAACTCGAAATGAGGAATTAGCATCGACAATGGCGTATTGCCTGAGAGCGAGTACACAAATTACAGCTAAAAATGATAACCTACCTTCAAATGATGACACATTCCAAAGGCTTTGCGCTATACGCAGGCGAGCTGAAAGGAAAGCTCTGCGCACAAAAAGCCTCGATGACCTACGTGCATGCCGACGGGCACAACGTCACATTCGACGCTACATGGATAAACTGAGTCGGCAAAAGTGGCGTGACTTTTGTTCTATGCTGGATGTGCGCCAACCAGTAACCAACATTTGGCGGATAGTTAGAGGTATGCGCACGCCACTTCAACAACTCCACCCCTTCGCTGCACTCTCCCTTCACGAACAAAAATCTATAAAAGAAGTCTCAGAAGAATACTGCAGGCTACTGTCGACAGGGTCAGGGCATTCGACACTCTCTGCAGATGGTCAAACAGGCATCCCAAAGGCGGCAGTGCCAGCGTTAGACCTGCCTTTCACAATGGAAGAACTATCCACAGCTATCGCGGAGACAAACAGACACACGTCTCCGGGTCATGATGAGGTGACCTATGACGCCATTGCTAAGCTACCCCACATCTCCCGTCTTCGACTCCTGGAGTATTACAATTCTTCCTGGATGGCTGGTGAGGTCCCCACGGAATGGAAGCTGGCAAAAATTGTGCCCGTTTTGAAGCCCTGTAAGCAGCCAACAAGCTACGCATCATTCCGGCCCATTGCCCTACTGAGCTGCGTAGGTAAGCTCATGGAGCGCATGATCTCCAAGCGCATAATTTGGTTCCTAGAAAGCCGAAATGAGTTCCCCCAAGAAATGAACGGGTTCCGTCAAAACAGGTCGGCGACTGACAATATCATCGCCCTCGTCTCATCACTTGAGGAGTACCTTCATGCTGGGTACATCCCGACAGCCGTTTTCCTAGACATCAAGGCCGCCTTTGACTCTGTCTTTCACCATGCAATTCTCGCAGCCTTTGGCAGTCTTGGCCTTGGAGGAAGGCTATACAAGTGGATTGGGCATTATTTAAAAGAACGTCAAATTTTTATGACCACTCCAGACGGTCCAACTCGCTTTCACGCAGTGGAGAGGGGCGTACCGCAGGGAGCGGTGCTCAGCCCTCTCTTGTTCAATATTGTCCTTATTCACATAACAAGAAACCTTCCGCGAGGGGTCCGCATAACAATTTATGCTGATGATATCTGCATCTGGACCGCATCACGTTCGCGCTATATTACCCAGCAACGTCTTCAGAGAGCGCTATTGCACGTTTCGATGTACCTGGCTTCCAGAGGTCTTCGTCTATCGCCAGAAAAGAGTGTTGCAATGGCGTTTACAAGAAAAACGATGACCCGATATCCGCTGCTCCTAGGCGGACGATCGCTGCCATATGTACGATCTCAGCGATTCCTGGGTGTTGTAATCGACTACAATCTGTCATGGTCACCTCAGATCAAAAAACTCCGCCAGAGGATTACTGCAGCATCGCAAGTGTTCAGGTTCATGGCGGGAACAAGGTGGGGTAGCAACTGCCGATCAATGCTTCTGCTTGAAAAAGCCTACGTTGAAGGAACCTTGCGCTACTGTCTACCAGTGCTTCAAAGATTATCTACATCAAGCAATAAGACTCTCAATGCCGCACGGAACAACTGCCTGCGAATATGTCTTGGCCTCCCAAAAGGTTCCTCTGCGTCAGGAACAGTAGCGGAGGCAGGATGTCTCCCACTAGAGGTGATTGCCGCCCAGGAAACTATGCGTACCCATCTCCGCCATGTCCTGCAAGGGAAGAAGCACTTCCTACACCGCGTCCATCTAACTCACAGCAACTCTAGCTTTGGCCAGGCAGTACAGCTCCTGCCCCTTCCTACTATTAATCAGCCACAGAAGCTACTACCTCTGGCCTTTCCTCCATGGACACTCTCTCCTCTAAAGGTGAAGAAGTCTGTTCCAGGTGTGAATGCAAAGAGCCGCATGCCACAGGCAGCGCTTCTGCAAACTACTCTCGCCTACTCATCGGAGGAATATATGCAGCACATCCATATCTTCACCGATGGTTCAACTACTAAAGAAACCTCTTCTTGTGGCCTTTATGTGCCCTCAACAGACCATGCCCTTTCTTACCGGCTGCAGCGGAGGACATCCTCTACGACAGCTGAGCTTCACGGCATTAAGGAAGCTGTTTCTTACATCCTGCGCCGAACCGCCGGCCGTTGGGTTATCTTCACCGATTCAAAAGCATCGCTGCAGATCCTGGCCAACCTGCTGAAGAAAACGAATCACCAGCCAGTTTCCCTCGACATCGGGTATATACATCATTTAGCTATTGCCGCAGGCCACTGCATAACATTTCAGTGGGTACCTGCTCACTGTGGCATTCTGGCTAATGAAAAAGCAGATGAAGCGGCTCGAAAGGGCCATCAACATCGGAGATACATTCGAACTTTTTTCACGAAATCGGATGCGTCCCAAATGGCTAAAAGTTTTGCTTACGAAGAAACGTATCGGCTTTGGAGTTTGCCGACACATCAGTACCAATTTCTTCACTCAATCGACCCACATCTTAGATCAAGACTCTCACCCAGAATTCCTCGACAACTGGAAACACTTTATCACCGACTTCGTCCGAATTCTGCATATACAAACCGCTTGCGATACCGTTTTGGACAAACGAACAGTCCGCATTGTGACAATTGTGCCGCGATAGAAACTGTGGAACATATCCTACTTGTGTGCCCTGCGTATGCCAACGAGCGTGCGTACTATGAACATTGCATGCAGAAGCTCTGCCCAGTGCCCCTAACAATGGACAAAGTTTTAGGTCCCTTAGCCTGCTTCAGGCAACAGAGACTTGCAATGAACTTTCTTTTTTCATATTTACAAGACATTGGACATCTAGATAAGCTCTAAATTCACTTGCACGTTACCTTCATGTATTCTTCATGCAGTGAACTTCGTCAGCCCATTTGTCGGACTATGCGCTCCATCATTCCATAGGTTATATCAAAACTCGCCATTGCATCCTTAGTACCCATTTCATGGCCGCATTTTATATTCATTTTTTTTCTTTTACCTCTTCCACGCTGCTCTCCTACTGTCTTTTTCTCCCAAATTCCCCTTCCTACGCAGAGTAGCATGCCAGCGATTTTTGAACGCCGGCTAAATTCTCTGCATTTCATTAAAGAGTCTCTCTCTCTCTCTCTCTGCTGTCTGGGTGGCGGGAGCTTTGTCAAGCTGCAACTAAGCAGCTTTTTCTTCAGTCACCTTTTTTTGCTCAAGCAAAATAAAGAAACTTCTTCTTCTTCGGTGGATGTAGTCAAACTGATGATGACGATGATGGATCATTATTATGAGGGCCGGACAAGTATTTTACTAGATAGCTCAAGATGGCATGTTGCCATGTGTTTCTTTCTGTAACAATCACACGAAAAGGAATATCTGGTTTGTGCGTTTTCGCCGAAAAGCACATATCTAAATGAGTTTTTTTCGCATTCGTGACTGCCGGGACTGCGCTGTGGTGCGACACAGCGCAGCAGACCGCGGAGTTCTTCTGGGCAACCATCCGGCATCGCTTACCCCCAAAGAAAAAACAAGGGCCCCAGCCCCAAGAAGAAGTCCTCGTTATGCGGAACCAGTGCCTTCCGGACCGACACCTAAAGACCCTTCAACAGGGACCGAAGTTCGCCTACCAACCCACCATCGCCCAGTAAGTGCCTGAACAGACTCGCCTCAGGTGTGTAGAGGAATGTGTCGACGTGATAGCAAGAACTGACCCTGGGACACGACCTTGTAAGTCTAATCCAAGCTATGGCTTAGCTAACTTCCTTGTCAATTCCGGGTTACGGTTACTTCTGTCGGATAAAGAAGGCTCCTTCGTTGTTGTTCCCGAGAGCATGCATGCAGTCAAAGGACAAGAGGCGATCGGAAAGAGCTTTAGTGCTGTAGACGTGAAAGCCTCGAAGGTTATTGAGCTGCTTAAAGGCACCAATCTGCAGAGACTTGCCACGGCAGTCACGAATGCGAAAAAAAACTCATTTAGATATGTTCTTTTCGGCGATAACGCACAAGCCAGATATCCCTTTCCGTGTGATTTACTTATTTATTTACATTTCTGCAGCGCCATGAAGGCATAATTGCAGGGGGGAATACATACATAAACAAACAATCATACAGCATGTGCAACTTTTTGTACAAGATAGGAAAGAATGGATGGCAGAGGATGAAAAAGAGGGTCAACAGAGCTTTCACATCAGTCAATTGGTCGGGAAAGGACAGGAAGAGGAAAAGCAGGAAAGCAGCAGATGAACATGGGTGTACATCACAGTTCCGACAACAGTGCTCGGAACTTTTCTTCGGACTGGCATTGAAAAATACTAGGAGGCAGCTTATTCCATTCATTTATGGCGTGCGGAAAGAACGAGTGTTTGAACATGTTAATACGGCATTTTATTTCACGTATTTTCCAGTCGTAGTCGAGCCTTCTGGATACAAAATGAGGGGGCAGCAGATAAGTTTCGGGGTTAATAGCAGTTTTTTTTAAATAAATGCGGTAAAGGAATTCTAATTTTATTCGTAAACAGCGCTCCTCCAAAGAGTCCCAGTTAAGCTCTTGCTTATTACTGTTGCTTCGATAATTAAAAGAATATTTATTGGTGACAAAACCACGCCGCACGATTCTGAACCCGTTGCAACATGCTACAATAGGTTACTACGCGAGGGTCCCATACTGCGCAGGCGTACTCCATAATTGGTCTGATGTTAGTGAAGTATAAAAGTTCATCGTGGTGGAGCAGCGCAAAGGACGGGACTCAAGAAACAAGGAAAGACGTACACAGCGCCTCTGTACGTCTTTCCTTGTTTCTTGTGTCCCGTCCTTTGCGCTGCTCCACCACGATGCAACAACAGCAACTAGCCCAGCAACTTGCTCTTCTGTACAAAAGTTCGTTAACCTTCTGAGGTGCCTCCCGAAAATTCCTTTTTAAAAAATTTTGCACTCTAGATGCCTTTGCCGATATATTGCCACGTATCATTGTAGTGTTTGTTCGTTCACGCTCAAGGCTGCATTAAAGGGTTGTTATCACTTTTGTTCGTGACGCGAGAAGCGACCAGACTAATCTCGATTGATCGCAGCCATGAAAGGCTGCATCTAGGTTTTTCTAGATTACTGTAGATGATCTTGTCCTGTTATCTGGAAGTTTCCTTGCCGCCTTTAAATTGAGCGATGCCGCTAGCGGCGGACATTGGTAGTTCGACGACCGACGAGCACGTTTGTTGCTTACGCCGCCGCCGAGTTATTCAGTTATTTTGCGGGCGCAAGTCAGCCCAAATAAAGAGCTTCGTTTCCAAGACTGGCTGGTGTCTTCCTGACCACTGGACTGCCGTCCCTACAACGTGACATCTGGTGAAGGTGCGGGGTAGCCTCCCATGTTCCGCACACCCCCTACAAGTCGTGACGCCAGCCCTTTGAGTCATCTACCGCACGACCTGAGTCCAGTCCACCGCGCAAGCCGACGCCTGCAAGGGGACGAACCTGAGTTCGGGATTCTGCCGGACCCTACCCGAAAGCGAAAGCCAGCAGCAACGTCTACCATGAGCTTGCCCAAGACGATGACTCCAATCATTCTTCAGCAGCCCCGTGTGCCACCAACCTTCGACGCTTCGCCTGGCGCCGACCCCGAAGAATGGCTGGAGCAGTTCGACCGTATGGCTATCTTCAACAACTGGGACGATGCCACGAAACTTAGGTACGTGTTCTTCGCCTTGGAGGGACCAGTAAAAGTCTGGTTTGAGAATGAGGAAGCTAACCTCACGAACTGGGAAACCTTCAAGGAGCAGCTTCTAAAGACCATCACGAACGTCGTGCGAAAGGAGAGAGCCCAGCAGCTGCTACAGTCTCGCATACAACACCCGAACGAGACCGTTGCTGTGTACACTGAGGAAATGAAGCGTCTCTTCCGGCGTACCGACGCAAACATCAAGGAAGAAGAAAAAGTAAAGCTGCTCATGCGAGGAGTTAAAGAGCAGCTCTTTGCCGGCCTCGTCCGACCCACCGAAAACTCTCGCGGAATTTGTAGAAGAGGCACCAACGATAGAAAAAACTCTTGATGCCCGAGCCCGCCAGTATGACCGCCAGCAGCGCGTTTTCTCAGCAAGCTGCCTGGACACCGCTAACAGCAATGACCTGCGGGAGGTTATACGTCAAGTTGTGCGAGAGGAGCTCCGACGATTGCTGCCAACGGGAACGCAGCCGCAACTTTCATCGCTCACTGACGCCATCCGGGACGAGGTTCAACAGGCCTTGGGTGTGACGCCGACACCCACGCAGCCTCTGCAGCCCCCCGCCATGACTTACGCCGCAGCTGTGCGCCGTCCTGCACCTCGACGACGGGACCCAAGCCCCTATCGCCCTCAGCCAGCTGCGTTGGACCGCCGACCACTCACCCCAACCCGCCCGTCCTACGAGCAACGCGCGCAGCCGAGGAAATGCGACGAGTGGAGAACTCCCGACCAGCGCCGCCCACTATGCTTCCACTGTGGCGAAGCCGGTCACGTCCTCCGGCACTGCCCATACAGAAGACTAGGCATCCGAGGGTTCTCTTACAACGCTCCACGACCCCGACCCGGCCAGCGACCAGCCGAAATCGAGGAGTTTTGGCGTCGGGAAGAATGCTCACCGCCCAGCCGCCTATCACGTTCCCCGTCGCCTTCGTCTCCGCGCTTTGTATCTCCTAGCCGAGGCTACGCAGTGCGCGGACGCTCCCCCAGCCCCCGAAGGTTAAACTAAATAAAGCAGCCTGTGGAGGTGCGGTTGCTTCCGAGCGCAAGTACAAAGATCCTCCATCGACGAAAACCCAAGTCCATGCCTCAACTACGACGACAACACCGACGACAACACCGCCGACAACACCGACGACAGCACCGACAACGACGACGACGACGACGACGCGGCCAGACTTGAAACTTTTACCGCTGCCCAGTGAAGTAACGTCGGAGTACGCCCACCGCAGCCTCACTACTCGACGAAGCCGAGATCGGACACCAAAGACAACGTACAATACGAGAACGCGAACAAGTGACCTTGAAGCTACGGTCGACGGTCACGCGGTTACTGCCTTGGTCGACACCGGAGCTCACTACTCTGTCATGAGTGGCCCACTCGCTGTCCGGCTCAGGAAGTTAACAACAACTTGGGATGGCCCGCTGATCCGCACCGCAGGTGGTAACCTGATTACGCCGTCAGGACGCTGCACCGCGAGAGTTACTGTAAATGGGAGTGCCTATGCGACAACCTTCCTGATCCTACAGCAATGCTCGCGAGACGTGATTTTGGGAATGGACTTCCTGAATGAACATCGAGCGATCATCGACCTTCGATCTAAGTCGATCAAGCTTTCTACGGACAAAGCCATACCTGTTGCGACGAGCGCGACTCATAACGTTGCCTTAAACGTCCTCGACGAAGCATTGAGCGTGCCGCCCGATCAAGTGTCCTCGCCTGCATAGGTACTGGAGACATCGAAAATGCCGAAGGCTTCATCGAGGGGAACACCCAGTTACTCCTGGATCGAGGATTGGGCGTCGCAAGGGGAGTCGCTGAAATCCGAAATGGCCAAGCCCAGGTGCTGCTAACCAACTTCACCGAAGAATACCGGCATCTGAATAAAGGTACGACGATTGCCTTTCTAGACGAGCTGCCAGACATCAGAGACATATTTGCCCTCCCCGACCAACCCGCAGAACCATCTGACCAAGGCCATCAACCCACGTTCAACATCAACCCGGCATTACCCCGGAGCAGACAAGACCAAATACGCAGTCTTCTTCAAATGTACAGCGATTGCTTTTCATCAGCATCGAATGTGCGACAAACCCGGCTTGCCAAGCACCGCATTGTAACAGACGAACACACCCGACCACTGCGGCAGAGCCCATACCGCGTGTCGCCGATAGAACGCCAAGCTATCCGCAAGCAAGTAGAGGAAATGCTACGTGACGACGTCATCCAGCCATCAAGAAGCCCCTGGGCAGCACCAGTTGTCCTAGTGAAAAAGAAAGACGGCACCCTTCGCTTCTGCGTCGATTACCGCCGCCTGAACAGCATTACGAAGAAGGATGTCTACCCCCTCCCTCGGATCGACGACACAGTGGATCGGCTATGCAACGCTAAATACTTCTCATCGATGGACCTCAAGAGCGGCTACTGGCAAATTGAAGTCGACGAAAGAGATCGCGAGAAGACTGCGTTCATCACACCAGACGGACTCTTCGACTTCAAGGTGATGCCATTCGGCCTCTGCTCTGCCCCAGCGACGTTCCAGCGAGTAATGGATACGGTGCTCGCAGGCTTGAAGTGGCAAATTTGTCTAGTGTACTTAGATGACGTTGTTGTCTTCTCCTTAAGCTTTGAAGACCATCTCAGAAGGCTTCAGATAGTGCTGGAAACAATCAAGTCTTCAGAACTAACACTTAAACCAGAGAAGTGCCACTTTGCCTACGAGGAGCTGCTGTTCCTTGGTCACGTCGTAAGCAAGGATGGAGTTCGCCCAGACCCTCAGAAGACGGCTGCGATCGCAGAGTTTCCACAGCCTAATGACAAGAAAGCTATACGCAGATTCCTTGGATTGTGCGCTTATTACCGGCGATTCGTCAAGGACTCTTCGCGCATCGCTGAACCTTTGACCCAACTTATCAACGCTGACGTGCCTTTTAAATGGGAAAGGCCGCAAGAGGAAGCTTTCAAAGAGCTGAAGCGCCGCTTACAGTCCCCTCCTGTGCTCGGGCACTTTGATGAAAACGCCGAAACTGAAATCCATACCGATGCAAGCAGTGTGGGCTTAGGAGCGGTCCTCGTTCAGAAAAATGGAAGACAGGAGAAAGTTATCGCGTACGCTAGCCATTCACTCTCGAAAGCCGAGCCCAACTATTCGACCACCCAAAAAGAATGTCTCGCCATTATTTGGGCCACGTCGAAATTTCGCCCCTACCTGTACGGACGACCATTCAAGGTTGTGAGCGATCACCATGCTCTGTGCTGGCTAGCCAATTTGAAAGATCCCTCCGGCCGCCTTGCTCGTTGGAGCCTGCGCCTTCAAGAATTCGACATAACTGTAGTCTAGAAATCTGGCCGCAAGCATTCCGACGCAGACTGCCTGTCGCGAGCCCCCGTTGATGCAGCACCGGAAGAGGAAGACGGCGACGTTTTCTTGGGACCGGTAAGCGCCAGCAGTTTCGAACAGCAGCAGCGCTCGGATCCTGAGTTGCAAAGCATAGTTGATTGCCTGCAAGGCAAGTCCGCATCGCCTCCCCGAGGGTTCAAGCGCCAACTGTCGTCCTTCGTCTTTCACAATAATGTCCTCCTGAAGAAGAACTTCGCGCCCAACAGGACAGTGCATCTTCTTGTCGTGCCCAGAAATCTCAGGGAAGAAATTATGCAGGCATGTCATGATGAACCGACTGCGGGGCATCTCGGGATTGCTCGCACGTTGCACCGCATCCAGGAGAAGTACTATTGGCCGCGGCTAGCTACCGACGTTTCCCATTACGTGAAAACGTGCCGTGAGTGTCAGCGACGCAAAACGCCTCCGACTAGACCAGCCGGACTCCTGAACCCCATACCACCGCCAACTAAGCCCTTTCAGCAAATGGGGATGGACCTCCTCGGCCCCTTTCCGACTTCGTCATCAGGTAACAAGTGGATCATTGTGGCCACCGGCTACATGACCCGCTACGCCGAAGCAAAAGCGTTGCCTAGTGGTACCGCAACAGAAGTTGCAAAATTTTTTGTCGAACAAATTCTCTTGCGACACGGCGCCCCCGAAGTGCGCATTACAGACAGAGGAACGGCATTTACAGCGGAGCTGACGCAAGCCATTTTAAACTACAGCCAGACAAGCCATCGGAGGACAACTGCCTATCATCCACAAACCAACGGACTCACAGAGCGTCTGAACAAGACCATCGCACACATGCTCTCCATGTACATCGACGCCGAACACAGGACGTGGGACTCCATTCTGCCCTACGTGATCTTCGCACATAATACTGCCGTCCAGGAGACAACCAGGTTTACCCCATTCCAGCTGGTGTACGGCAGGAAGCCCACAACAACACTCGACGCAATGCTCCCGCACGTTTCCGACGAAGACAACATCGACGTCGCCGCCTACCTTCGTCGCGCCGAGGAAGCCCGAAGACTTGCGCGGCTTCGCATTCAAGACCAGCAGCACACCGACGCCCGACGCTACAATCTGCGCAGACGAGAGACGCATTACAAGCCAGGTGATGGTGTTTGATATGGACGCCAGTTCGCCGCCGTGGATTGAGTGAAAAGTTGCTGCGACGCTATTTTGGCCCGTACAGGGTTGTCCATCGCATCGGTGACCTCGACTATGAAGTCATTCCCGACGGCACGACAGCATCTCAGCGACGCCGCACACGCCCGGAAGTCGTACATGTCGTACGCCTGAAGCCATATTATGAACGCTAAAGGACACGAAGTTTTCATTCTCCGTGTTTATTTTCATTTTAAAGCATGAAGACGATGCTTCTTTGGAAGGGGGGTAATGCCACGTATCATTGTAGTGTTTGTTCGTTCACGCTCTAGGCTGCAGGAAAGGGTTGTTATCACTTTTGTTCGTGACGCGAGAAGCGACCAGACTAATCTCGATTGATCGCAGCCATGAAAGGCTGCATCTAGGTTTTTCTAGATTACTGTAGATGATCTTGTCCTGTTATCTGGAAGTTTCCTTGCCGCCTTTAAATTGAGCGATGCCGCGAGCGGCGGACATTGGTAGTTCGACGACCGACGAGCACGTTTGTTGCTTACGCCGCCGCCGAGTGATTCAATTATTTTGCGGGCGCAAGTCAGCCCAAATAAAGAGCTTCGTTTCCAAGACTGGCTGGTGTCTTCCTGACCACTGGACTGCCGTCACTACAACGTGACAATATATTCAGTCTGCTTTCTCCATGTCAGGTAAGCTGAACAATATACCCCGAGATATTTAAAATCTGTTATTTTAGATAAAAGCTGGTTGTTTAAAACATAGACAAAACAGGAGTACGACTGCGCTTAAAATAAATATAGTAACATTTTTTAGCATTCAAAGCCATGTCCCATTTCTAGCACCAGCGCTGAGTGCGGTCCAGATTTTGCTGTAAATTATTTGTTACAGAAAGAAACATATTGCAACATGCCATCTCGAGCTATCTAGTGAAGTACTTGCCCGGCCCACATATTAATGACCCATATTTGGTTCCAAACTCTGAAAAACTGGTAGATGTGTTGTTGAAGTGTAATCCTGGTAGCAGCAAAGCTTTCAGCATTGATGTCACCTACCTCTTTTATTCTTTGCCTCACTCGGCCCTATGCATAGCGTGAAGAACTGTATTTGAAGTTTGAAGTTTGAAGTTTGAAGTTTATTTCCATTTCAGCAAGAAATGAGGGACCCGAGACAAAAAGTGAACGTTAATTCACTTGACGGCGCTCGGGCCCCATTACATGGCAAGACAGCGAGGTGTCGATAGCAATAACAGTTGTACGAGTACATTTGCAGACATTATAGCTTTTACTACACATAGTTCAGTTTTTGTGTTTGTGTTAAAGGCAAAGGCACAATGTGAAGGATAAACATGATCAGCAAATAACAGCAATTGTGAATAGTAGCAAACCCAAAAAATAAAAAAGGCATAGGAGGAACACACTGCAGGAAACCAGAAAAAATTACATTTGTGAGAGAAAGAATGAATGTATTGTTTTATTATTAACATTTTCAATATTAACTTTACTTTGGTGAAAACAGTTTAACAGAGTGGGAAGAGTATGTGCGAGCATTTGCTGGCCAAACGTCGTTCGTACGAAAGGTACCGTCCAGTTATGAGCAGAGCGCAAAGGATATGTTCGTGTAAGTGTTGTTAAACTGGCGATAGACAGCATTGCACTCTCAGAGGTAGTTATGTGCTGTTTGTAGCGAACTGCTAAGTTATACGAGTAGAGATAGTGTACTGACATTACTTTAAAATTTTTAAAAAGCGGCGCGGTATGAGTGTAGTAGTCTTTCCCAGCTATATGGCGGATAGCCTTTTTTTGTAGTGTATATATTCGATTTAAATTTGTTTGTGTAGTTGTACCCCATACAAGAAAACAATAATTTAGTTGAGACAAGAATAACGAGTTATAGATATGTAGCTTAATTTTCGCCGGTAGGAAGAAATGGAGTTTTGCTAAGATACCTACTGTTTTTGCCAGGCGTGAAATTATTTCATTTATGTGCCTATCCCAGGACATATTTTTGTGAAAATAAACGCCTAGGGTTTTCATTTCATCAACAGCTTCGATAGGAGCATCGCCAAAAATTAGGTTATGATTTTAGGGCATGACAGGCATTGGAGACTGCCTTGTGGAAAAAAAACACGGCTTTTGTTTTGGTTACATTTATCTCCAGTGAATTCAATTTGATCCAAGCGTTTAAATTATCTAATGATTGATTTATGCTATTTACAAGCTGGCTGTGATCATTGTTTCGAAATAAAATTGTTGTGTCGTCAGCGTATATTGTATATTGAAATATACCTGCGCTTAAAAGACACGGACTGAAAGATAGAGACACACACACATAGCGCTGGACTTACAACTGAATTTTTATTCGGGAAACACTGCTTTTTATGCACAGCAGCAGCTGATAATAATGGAAGATGGTAACACCCGGATGATAAAAAATCGACAAACTGTCTCGTCACATGTCCAGTCCTACCTTCCCTTTTTCAAAAATGCCCTTTCCTTTGATAGTAGTGAAAGGGACGTGCTACTCACGCATGCATCCCCACTGTCCGCTATGCTCATGGCTGTCCGCTATGCTCAGCCTAGAGGTAACAAAGGTTTGCTTCCGTTCAGCTCTGCACATTCGAAATTAGTGAAGAGGGCAATCGTGAGGTTATGTTTTCAAAATGCGTTGAAGAAATCTTGCCCGGAATTAGTCAAAGAAAGTTTTGAGCAGCAGGTGGTCAGGCTAAAGGAAGCAGGTTATCCGGATCAGGTTTTGTTGTCGGCGGCAAAAAGCCTGCTCAAGAAATTTGGCAAAAAGGGTACGGTGCCTAGCAAGGAGGGAGCAAAACAAAAGGAGAAAAAGGTGGTGATTCCGCACATTCATGGGGTGTCCCATAATCTTAAAATAATTGCTTCGAAGGTAAATACTAGGGTCGTTTTTTCAGCCCCGGACAAATTGGAAAACTTATGCAAAATAGTAACGTACCCAGAAAGAAAAGCTAAGGGGTGTAAAAAGAAACACCAAGTCCCCATGGTCGCATGCGCAGAAGGAGTGGTATACAGGTTGCCGCTTACATGTGGCAAAGCATATGTAGGCCAAACGGGGCGATGTTTGAACCAGCGGCTCCGTGAACATCGGAAGAACATGGAACGGAAAGGCGATGGGAATTTGGTGGTTCATTGTCAAGAGTGTAAATGTGTACCTTCCTATAACGAGACGAAGATAGTAAGCAGGAACCGTGACCAAACGGCGCGTGAAATAATTGAAGCCATGAGCATAGCGGACACTGGGGATGCATGCGTGAGTAGCACGTCCCTTTCACTACTATCAAAGGAAAGGGCATTTTTGAAAAAGGGAAGGTAGGACTGGACATGTGACGAGACAGTTTGTCGATTTTTTATCATCCGGGTGTTACCATCTTCCATTTTTATCAGCTGCTGCTGTGCATAAAAAGCAGTGTTTCCCGAATAAAAATTCAGTTGTAAGTCCAGCGCTATGTGTGTGTGTCTCTATCTTTCAGTCCGTGTCTTTTAAGCGCAGGTATATTTCAATATGGTAAACCAACTCGCCCAACAAACCACTCTGCTATGTTATATATTCTGGCCTTGTACTAATGTATACAATGTCATTGACATAAAAATTAAACACTAGGGGCCCTAGGATGCTTCCTTCAGGTACGCCTGTAGTAACACGCTGAGAAGAAGAAAGATTTTCGCCTATTACAACTCTTTGTGTGCGATGCTCCAGGTACGAACGTATTAAGTCCAAGGGTATACCTCGAATTCCATATATTTCTAACTTTTTTAGTAGAATCTCATGATTTAAACGGTCAAATGCTTTGGAGTAGTCAACGTATACACCAGCGACCATCTCTTTGTTTTCAAAGCCTTTCAGGATAAATTCTTTCTGTGCCAGGAGGGCCAGTTCAGAGGATCGGCCTTTACGAAAACCGTATTGTGCGGAATTAATTAGATTACGTTTTTCTGCAAACTTAATGATTCTAGACTGTATAAATTTTTCTAAGGCCTTAGAAAAAACAGGTAGGATAGATATCGGACGGTAGTTCGACAAGTTGTTTTTATCACCCCCCTTGTACAGAACGACTGCTTTTGATGCCTGCATTTCATCATTTGTGAATCTAATGATGAGTTAATATTCAGAAATAGCACAGGAATCCCGGTGGAGTCTTTTCTTGAATTGCTTTCGCTTTACCTGAAGTCTACCTATGCCACCTCGGAAGGCAAAACGTACATACAGAAGTCGGGTGTATGTATTGGTTCATGTGTGGCGCCCATACTCTCCGACATTTTCCTCACTAGCGTGGGCAGATGTTTTCAAAGCCATCTAAACGACATGTGTTCTCATTTGTTTAGGTACGTTGACGATTACCTGCCATTTGTGGACAGTGCACGCTTCACTGACAACGTTGTGAATATTTTGAAGGTCTTCCGGGAATGTGGACATGGTCTTGTTTTCACATTCGAATTACCAGCCGGAGATAAATTGCAGTTTCTTGATGTGCTGCTATCTTTCAACCAGACTCACGTTTGTTGGCGCTATCACCCGCGATCAGTCAAACCCCTACTACATAGCGCCTCAGGCCACTCGAAAGTTGTAAAAAATGGCACTGTACTTTTATGGCTACGTTCAGTCCTGGTGACGTCCTGCACGCACGACATGGCTAAAAGTTTTCATGAACAAGTAAATAGAATAAAGTCATCAGGCTATCTGGACAGCGCAATTGGTTTTGCATGCGAAAAACTTATCCGCTGGGTAAAAGGTATTGCACCAAAGAAGGAAAAGGACGAAAAGATAAAGAAGAAAAAGTGGTGATACCATATAAGCATCAACTTTCGCACAACCTTGCCAACGTGACCAGGCGCTATGGCGTACAGGTAATCTTCTCGGCTCCAAACAAGCTCAAGAAAGTGTGCGGCCTAGTAAGCAGAACAATAGGGAACCAGAGGGGACAAAATAAAAATAAGAAAAAGACGCCATACTTCGGAATTCATCCCGTGCAAAACGGGTGTGGTGTATGAACTGCCTGTTTCCTGTGGCAAGCCCTACAAAGGTCAGACAGGACTTTGTGTAAACGTGCGGCTAAAAGAACACGAGAAATCGCTCTCTGGGTCGAAGTCCTCGCATTTGGGTGACCATTGCCACGGATGTAAAGAGTGTAAGCAGGATTGTGTGCCGGAATGTGGGCCAGTGAGCAAGAAAAAATGCAATCCCTGTTATGCGCAGGCAGAAATTCTGTCACATCATAAAGAACGCCTCCAGCGCGAAATTACAGAGGCTTTTTATAATTCGCGACAGGGAAATTCATGCATAAGCACACCGTCAATTTCTTTAACAGCAAAGGAGCTGGCATACCTGGACCACAGGTGGAATTGATATCATTTCCTTCACCCCTTTTGAGGTTTTTTGGGTATTTCTGTTTCCTCTTCTTGATTGTGACCATCAATTTCCTGTTTTTGCACCTTTTATGTTACCTCAGCACTCTTCAGATGCATCGCCCTCTAACATTTATCTTAATGTTATCATGTATGTTCCTTTGATTTACTTCACGGGATGGGTATATATGTCATGTGTTCTTCCTTTAAAGTTTTAGTTGCGAAAAAGCGCTAGTGTTGTGCCTTCTCTCCTGCTTTGGTCCTCGTTTCTGGCGCTAACTCCATCATGCATTTATTTCTCTTACGCTTCGTGAATGGAACCAGCTTCCTTTGTAAATTGTGCAAATCGATAATCACCATAATTTTTAAAACACTTGACGGTTATGAAAAACTTGTTTGTATAATAACGTTTCAAAATATTTTTATGATTCTAAGAGTGTTTTGCTCCCACTCCAAACTCTGTATTGGCCCTGGCCCTGAGTGTAAATAAAAAAGGCATGAATAACTAAATCGTTTAAAAAACAGTATATCGCTAAGGACGCACAAAAAAATCTCTGTCCTTCATTCATAAAATAGACGTTGTGTATCCCTTGCACAAAATTTGCGTGCATGGAAGGTGTGCAGCGTTGCCATTAGAGGCTCGCATTGGCTCAGAAAAATCCCTCGGAGTAAACCTAAGCAAAGCGGCCGGCGTCTGCTTTTCCGCTTCTTTCCTGACTTGAAGCGCCCTGACTCCGGCATGCCTTGTGAACTTTTGCGGCCTGAAATCGCTGTGTCGGATCCCAGCCGTACGTTGGGACATCTGTTCTCTGAACGCCGTCAGCTCTGGTCTGGGCCCTTATCTGAAGCGCTGCGTCTAATCACGGGAGGGCTCGGAAGAAAAAGAACAGTTTTTCAGTTTTGTATCACGAGGCATGAAAATTGAAACAAAAAACAGTGTATGGTACCGTACCCTTTAAAAGACGAAATGATCAAGTATTCCGCCGAAAATTAAAAGTGAAAGTACTCTCATCGTCGTTATGATCAGCCTGATTACGTCTACTGCGGGACAAATGCCTCTCAGTGCCTCTCCCATTAACCCTGTCCTTTCCCATCTGCGGCCACCGTATCCCCGCAAACTTAACCTCATCCGCCCACCTAACTTTCTGCCGCCCCCTGTTACGCTCCCCGTCTCTTGAAATGCACTGTTACTTTTAAGGATCATTAGTCGTCTTCGCATTACATGCCCTGCCCAAGCCCATTTCTTCCTCTTCCTTTCGACTAGGACGTCATGAACCCGCCTTTGTTTTCTCGCTACCTCTCCCCTCTTCACAGAGGCCAAGATCCTCGGTCCGTGGCCACAACAGTCAACTGCCATCAGGCACTCTTTCGCTTTTTGAGAGAGACTGCCTTGATTGACAGACTGTGATTATTTCCCTTTACTTCTCTCTTTCCTCTTTAATTCCCCTCATTCCCTTCCCCTGTGCAGGGTAGCCAACCGGAATCATTTCTGGTTAACATCCCTGCCTTTCCCTCTCTCTCTCTCCCCTCTTCTTTTGCCTTAATGTTACACCTATCATATTTATTTCCATAGCACGCTGCGTTGGCCCTAACTTAAGGTGAACCCTTTTTGTTAGTCTCCACCTTTCTGCCCCATTGGTGAGTACCGGCAAGATGCCACAGCTGTGGCTTACATTTCTTCGATTACTGAGTTCAAGAAGTGATGTGGTGCTTTAAATTAAAAAAAACGCGATAAAGTGTGAGCATTTTGTATATAACGCTTAATGTGAATAATAATTCGTCATTTAGCCACGACAACAGCTTTACTTGTAAATTCATAAGAGAAGCCAAAAAGACTCTTGTATTAACTAGTGATCTGGTGCATTCTGGTATTGTGCCTTTTGCTTTCAGTTCTATCGAAGCAGAGGCGAAGACGATAGAGAAATGTTGCGTGTTTTTTCTGCATGAAAACGGGCCCAAATTGGGGGTGAAAATATTATAACGGGGGTTTTAGTGAGCTCCTATACCTTCACTGTCGCTTATTGTTTTGCTGAAACATGTTTTATCAAATCAAGTTTTGTCAGAAAGCAACAAACGAACTTTTATTTATTTCGGACCCCTGAAACATTAGGAGAGCTCTGTTTTTCATTTTGCACAATTCATGGCCGCGGAGAGCTAAGCACTGTGATCATATATAAAAAAAGAAGCGATTCCTTTAGAGCATTCCGGTGCTGTGCAAAGTGAGCGAACTGATCACACATTTTGGCTCCCTTTGCTTCTTGCAGCCTCATTAGCTTGATTACTTTCTCACAGAAGCAAGTTAGGCAGATCGACACAGCAGATCCGAGTTTTCACCTTGGTGAATGGAGGCTCATGATCACCGACATGCAGCTTTTTTGTTGCTCCGATTTTTCATAACTAAACAGCAAACTTTTTCTCATTGCCAAACTTTCTAATTTCTTTCGAAATCTCAGCGGACATATAAACGCCTGCTCTCCTCTGATCACAGTCCCCAACCCAGTTTAGCAGGTGGCCACTATGCAGAGACAGCCAGTTTCAATTAGCTGGCCTTTTCCGTACATTCTAATATTAAACCCCCAGACGTCACGAGCCAGCAATTGCCTTCACGGCGACATTCATCTGGCAACCGTGTTAATGAATCCATCGCCGTTTGCGGCAGCGCCTCGTGGTCTGGCACTGAGATTCGGTCAACAGACGTTTCTGCAGCAGTGTACCTAACCTGCTTGCTTGTCAGTCTCTTTCTTATCCTCGGTGCGTTCATCCTTCGACATTGTCCTGAGTGCTGCAGCGACTGCCTTGTTCATAGAAACGAACCAAGCATCGATATCATAGAGCAGCTAGCAGCACCCTTTGGCAAGCCAAAGGTTAAGGGAACATTGAATGCACATCAACAAGGAGACACGTACAAGCGCTAAAAAACACGGACAGAGAAGAGACTTGGACAACACGAGCGCTTACTTTCAAGTGAACCCAGTTCAGTTGAAAGTAAGCGCTCGTGTTGTCCAAGTCTCTTCTCTGTCCGTGTTTTTTAGCGCTTGTACGTGTCTGCTATGAACCAACTAGCCCAAAGGTCTGTGCTCCTCATCAACAAGGGTTCGTAAAAATGTTTTTCGTTGTTGGCGCTGGGTGCACCTAGCAACAAATCACACCCATATTCTCCTTTTCGAGCATGTTTATAAAGTTCAATACTTCCGAAAGAAAGGTCTTTGTTTCCTTCGTATTTCTTCCATTCGAATTTCTGAAAATTTTACATCGAACGGTAAACACATTTGGATGTTTGTTTTGCGGCGGAACATTTCTCCCCGACCTTTCAACAGCGCTACGTACCGTGCATAATCCCACCGTCTGGTTGCAGAAGCTTCCTTGCAAGCAAGCACTGCATGCCTGACCCTCGATGTAGACCGCTTCCGTCAGGATGTTGCCTCTGTTGGAAAAGGTAATGGAAAAGAAAACAGCACGGATTCAGGTTGCTTCTACGCGGTCAAATATGGTCCGACGTGCATCACTGACGCCATGACCGCTACTGGCTGCTTGTAAGCCTTCAGTTAGCTAACAGATTAACGACGCTTGCGATGCTACTAATCCTTTGGAATGTCATGCGTGTACCATGCGAACTGCCAGCTTTTTTTCCGCATTCTAATTCCTCTAGTTATTTCACTCTCATTATTCAGATCGGCGGTCGCTGCCTGTCCTAAGTAGACGTATTCCCTTACCTTTTCCAACGCCATGCTACCAACTGTAAACTTCTTTTCTCGTCAGAGACAGTTGAACATTACTTTGGTTCTTTATACAGCACTGCTCTGCCTGTATAACTCATTGATCATGTCTTACAGTTCATCTCCTGACTGACTTAGCAAAGCAGTGCCATCACCTAATCGCAGATCACTAAGATATTCTAAATGAAATTCTTTTGTCCTAAAGCTGAAGGTAAATTATTTACGGAGAAATTACGTAATGCGCATGCTCATACTAAACCCAGTGCATATAGGTAGGTCTTATCAGACCTACCTTGCAATATGCGGATGTAATCTGGAGCCCCTACCAAAAGACTTAATTAACAAATTAGAGGGCACCCGGAAATTAGCATTCCGATTTGTTTACTCAGATTACTCTTCACCAACTAGCGCTACCAATCTAATCCTTTCGAGCGAATTTACAAACAATGCTCAATGCTCAATCGTAGAGTCATCTCTAGATTAAGTTTTTGTGCCTCGTGCACTGCGGCCACTTTAAGACATCCAATTCCCTGTTTTTGCACCCTCCCAGTAAAATAGCTCGTCCACAAGTTAGCCAGGTAAATGTCCACAAGTACTCCCTGTTTCCTGCTGCCATTTCCTATTGGAATAAATTGCTAGAAACTGCTGTAGAGTGTACATGCGTTCATGCGTTTGTTAATGTTATTCAGAAGGACATGAGAGCGCAAAACTGGGACACGGACGAGGAAGGTAACAGGACGAGCGCTGCACTTTCAACAGGATTTATTCAGGGAAGAACGTTTAAATAGCCTTTTCCCTTATCCATGCTCTTGATCGCAATCACCTCTCACAGATACGCATCAAGAAACAGCATTTCACTGTGGCGAAGAACAACTGACATGTCCCTGATACAACTATCACCTCGCTTCTTGATATAGAAGGCTTCCGCAAGCTCACGTTCCGTCCTATCTAAGCTTTTTAATAGCACTTTGCAATCAGATAGTCGAGGCTTGCAGGCAACACACTTCTCTTTCGAGCAGGCTTGGTAGTGGTCTGGAAGATGTCCTCTCTGTTCCAGACCACTGTCAAGCCTGCTCGAAAGAGAAGCGTGTAGCCTGCAAGCCTCGACTATCTGATTGCAAAGTGCTATTGAAAAGCCGAGATAGGACAGAACGTGAGCTTGCGGAAGCCTTCTATATCAAGAAGCGAGGTGACAGTTGTATCAGTGACATGTCAGTTGTTCTTCGCCACAGTGAAATGCTGTTTCTTGATGCGTATCTGTGAGAGGTGATTGTCTGCAATCAAGAGCGTGGATAAGGGCAAAGGCTATTTAAAAGTTCTTCCCTGAATAAATCCTGTTAAAAGTGCAGCGCTCGTCCTGTTCCCTTCCTCGTCCGTGTCCCCGTTTTACGCTCTCATGTCTTTCACGAATATGCACCAACAAGCCCAGCTTCAAGTACTTCTTATTCAGAAGTATGATTTTGATGTTTGTCTCCCTTCATTTGTGAGTACATGTTTTCAGATGAAAGAATATCGAGTTTTTTGCGCGTGTATGCATGCTGTCTTTACCACGAAAATGCTTTGTAAGCACTCCTGCATTCGCTTGAAAGAGGCCTGAAGTATGGTATGAAGTATGGAAATAAAAGTGAATAAAAATTAGCTGCACCCAATCCGAGCCGCTGAATACTTCCTCTAAACAGGCCGTGAATAGCACTGACGAGATCGCGTATCCCTCCTAACACCGTTCGTTTCTTTGAATTTTATTGTTAACTTTATAGGGGACTACGAAGCCATTCAGTTATATTCCAATATTTGACATGTCTCATTTATTTTGTAATGGCTGATGCTTCAATTCGATTATTTTTTTATTTAAAATAGTCTGGATGGGTTTCTGGCCTAAATGCAGTATAGCACACCATGACATGGCCCAGAAAACACTACAATAAGCAGTGTCGATATAACTTAGTACAAGAGAACAAAAAAAAGTGAGCAGAATAACTTAAGTTGCGGATAATAACTTTGTATAGTTATTGAACAAGCAGTAACGTTAGTTTTCATAACATAAATACTACAACAATGCGCTACATGTTCATATTTCATGTACAGTGCAATTATACAATGAAGAGAGAACATCAGATTGCGTAACAGTAAGAAAAATAATAGAACAGTGAATCTAATGTACAATAAAAAACATGAGTGTTTACATGTTTGAGAGGTACTGTAAATGAAAAGTACCGTAACAAATGCTTAAATGAAAATAGTTAGGCATATTGAAGCTGGTTGTGTAGGTATGGAAAGTTTTGTTTTGGGGACTCGTTTTTGTTTTGCGCCGAAACTAGGAGTAAACTACACGTCTATAGTGCGGTATAAGGGTTTTTTTGTCTGTAAGACTTGTGGCATGAGAAAGCTCTGAGAAGCAGTCGCGAAGAACGAACGTAAAATGCTGAAGACATATGTATGATCAGCTGTGATGATTTTTTTGCGAGAAAAAGTTTTGTGCCCAGTGCAAGACAAGAACATTGCCAATATTGCAACGTGGTGGCAAGCCGGAGAATGGGACGCGATGAACGACGGCAAAGATGCGCCTTAATGGCCGCCGCCCTGGCGCTAGTGCTGCGTCCCTGCCTACGTCGTCTTCGTGACCATGTGACGAATGGGTCACTTTTGTAGAAGTATTTTTTTAACGTTAGTTTTTGTTTTGGTAAGCCGGATAAGACTAGAATAGTCTTATCTGGCCAATAGATGTTAGATAGTCTGTACTAGTTAAACAGAAGTGAACGTCAAGAGTGTAAACGGCGCGAAAAGAAACCCCCAGCTCGATATCTTGCAAGCAAAAAATGTTTTGTCTACCAGCTTCTGCTCCCATGAGGCGGACAACAGTGTGTGCGCCATAAGAATGTTCGTCTTCGGGAGCATACAAGCAGTCATGAGGACGGACTGCTTGTACACGCGTAAACATTGTAAACTTCCCTTCGGGAAATGATTTTTAATCTGACTCAGCAAGGATAAGCTCTGAAATAGTCCAAAGGAGAAAAATTGTTGCACTAGGAAGAGCTTGCATGAGCCCCCCAAATTGCTTTTAGTCTGTCATAGCATTTACCTTTGTTCCCGCCTCTAAACACGCATGTCATTTGGTGTCACGATAATTGAGCATGTATAAATAGCGGCGCGTTTTCCCACTAGTATTGATGAAAGTAAGCGCTGCTTGTGTCCATTGTCTTCTGATGCGCTACAGCTTTTTGAAGGATCAAGCCCAAGTTTCGACGTTAGCGTTCAGCGCATTTTATACTCCATCCTCAACCCGCAGACTTGATTCCCCGACCTGCATATGACATCTCCTCCATGCTGTCACTTTACTCTTCATTCTTGCGTTCTGCGGGAAAAAAAATGTTGTTCAGCTCATTTACACCGGCAGTGAGAAAGCTTTCGTTTTACGTTTGTGGGCGCTTAAAAGTACGAAAAATGCTGTAAACTACGCCCCATCTGCAGTGTGAGAGCGTTTATGTGCCATTTCCCTTGTGCACATACCTGGGCGCGTAATTGCAGACTTGTGTTGTCTGGTACCTCTTGGTGCTGTTGTCGTTCTCAAGAGTGTAGAAGGTGTAGCCGCAGCCAACGTAGCGGGTGTCGCCCCACATCAGCTGCAAGGTGCAACACAGGACTTCAGCGAGTTTTCACGCCGCGCACAAGATCTCTGTGACATAAATAACCTCATTTTAACTATGAGAGAAGCCAACAGCCACAGAAACCAAGGAACACTCTCAAGGTTAGGTTATTTGTAAACATAAATACCCCAGAAAGCAGAAGGTTTGACAGCCGTCGCCGTAGCTCAGAGGTAGAGCACCGGACGCGTAATTCGGCGGTCGTGGGTTCGGATCCCACCGGCGGCATTTGGTTGTTTTTTCTTCTGCTTTTCTAATCAATTAGCTTTAAGAGACAAGATATTCAGTAATATTCTTACTTGATCAACACCACAAAAATAAATTAATTAAAAAAAATCCCCTGTGCTCCTTGGTTTCTGTGGCTGTTGGCTTCTCTCATATTTATAACGAGCCCCTCATCCACTTCCGTTGTTTGCTTAATTGCTTAGCGAGGGTCTCGGTTCTGGCAGCCTTGACGCCATAGGAAGCATAAGAGGGTTCTCACACAGCTTCCACCCTCGCCGTTCGATGGCGTTCTACGTCACACCAGCGGTAACTCAGGACGTTCCACGTCCGCCGCTTACGAACGTGGGTGGCGCTGATGAACACTCTCAAGGTTAGGTTATTTGTAAACATAAATACCCCAGAAAGCAGAAGGTTTGACAGCCGTCGCCGTAGCTCAGAGGTAGAGCACCGGACGCGTAATTCGGAGGTCGTGGGTTCGGATCCCACCGGCGGCATGTGGTTGTTTTTTCTTCTGCTTTTCTAATCAATTAGCTTTAAGCGACAAGATATTCAGTAATATTCTTACTTGATCAACACCACAAAAATAAATTAATTTAAAAAAAATCCCCTGTGCTCCTTGGTTTCTGTGGCTGTTGGCTTCTCTCATATTTATAACGAGCCCCTCATCCCCTTCCGTTGTTTGCTTACTCATTTTAACTAGGAAGTATGATTTGCATGCTTAACCTACATTATTAATCCATTTCCAGGGTCATATATATATATATATATATATATATATATATATATATATATATATATATATATATATATATATATATATATATATATATATATATATATATTATACAGGGATGGAAGCAGGCTCCAGCTTTTTGGAGCAGGCACGGGAGCAGCAAAAGTCTTATTTTAGAGCAGCCTTGGAGCAGCAAAGGTCCCGTTTTGGAGCAATATTTAGGCTATTTCGGAGCACTTTTGGAGCAGACTGGCGACATTTAAATGTGTCCGAGAGCAATTTTGTTTCCAACTAGTCCAAAAACTGCATAAATATTGATCACGGATCCCACAGGTCAGAAGTAATTAAAAGCACTGCAACTGTTCTGAAGATATTTGCTAGAGTTCATAAAAAAATAGACATGTGGCAGCTACTACAAACAGTAGTTGCAGTACATTAGCTGCTATTAATTTCAGTTCAGAAAAAAAAACATAATGGGGACAGTTCATCAAAACCGTCAAAATAGTGCAGCAGAATCTCGAATATACTATGTCAGACCCGAAAAAAAAATTCGACGTACGCGCGACAATGTAGGGCATATATGCGCGTTATGTCCTTTATAGAGTTTTTTTTAGAACGTGTTTCGCGAAATCTCCACATCTCTTTTAGCAGCCCTAAATTACTGAAAAAGTGCACAAATTATGTGAGTGAACCTGGTACCTCGTCCGCACAATAATTACAGCTTGCTATGTGAGGTCATTTCACAATACCGGCCGCGATAGAGTTATATTACCAGAAAATAGTTCACAGTACTTTTACTCATGCTTGTACAAGCCTTTCGTGACAGCCGCGCCGACCACCACGAGCAGGAACCACACCACGAGCGAACCCAACTGTCGATGCGAATGCGACTGGGTCCGGTCAGGGGGGTAAAGCGCGGCGAGGAGGTTGTGATACACTCGAGCAGCGCCATCTTGTTACTCCCATAGTTGCCTGTACTTATTTGTGGGTCGTGGTATTGAAAATTAAGCGATCATTTGCAATATAGCAACACAGAACACATTAAAAATAAACCTCTAGAACTTTAAACGTCGAAGAAGGTGCTCAAGCATTGCACTTAATTCTTTTATTGTTCTAAACATTGAAATGTGCAGACGTGTGCCATAGAACTTAGGAAAGTTTCGTTTTCGTTTCGTGTGCTGTAGCAGCTGTAGGTTACCGAGCGATTCTAGTTCATTGCCACTTACAGCGTACACTGCAGGACTGAATTAAGGTACGGCAGTTTAATACGCCCAATACGCACTGTATTACACACCTCTCCGCACCATGTGTACTTCGGAATCACTCACTCCCGCCGCTCGATCCGCGGTCTTTCGTACGAGCGTTGGCTTCTCTGCTGGTTTTGTTTTTCGATGTCTGATTCGGTGCCGGGAAAGCAGTGCAGACGCCAGTCGTCTTCGGTGCAAACATTGGTCGAACGTATTTCTCGTGCGCACGTCGGTCGATCGCGTACAAGAAACTGGACGCTAGACCCGTCGGCAGCGTTCGCGGCGAACTGCCGGCGCTTGCCGGCGAATTGCCGTAGGCACGCACCACGCTGTGACTCCGCGCGACGCGATCTACCGCTTTGCCTCGCTCTTGCACAGAATTTCAGAATGCCGCCATCGTGCATCATATGCAAACCAAGGTGTAAAAAGCGATCGGGCGTTTCGCTTCATGTGTTAGCAATGTTCTTCCCTGGAAAATTCATAACGGCACTGTCGCGTGTTTTTTTTTCAAGATTTTTTTTACGCATGCAGCACGCATGACAAGCATTAATTCGTGGAGCCTTACGTTTAGTGGTATATATTACAGTCCTGGCAGTGAAACAGTATATGAATTCCTCAGAAAAATAAAAACTTTCTGCAAAAGTGGCTAAGCACTACTACGACACCACTGCCTAGTTACATATAGGCCAGAGGATCTGATCAAGACATTTTAAGCAGTCATGCTTTTACAGCAGCCACACCAGGCACGTTTTGAAACCAGATGCAGTGCCAACGATATTCCAAAGGGTACATAGTGAGCAGGTAGGTGCAAATTGTGGCTGCTCTCTGTTTATGTCTAGTAGGAGCTGCATTCAGTGCGAAATTTTGCTGCTTGTTACGAGTGAGTTTTGAAAATTATGCTGAACCTAGCTACAGCCTTTAAAGCCAAATCGTAAGTAAAAAGAGGTAAACTTAACTTTTCAACAAAACACTAAATATTTAAGTTACAATTAAAAATTTACTAACTGGTATGTCAGTACGAAGGTAAAGGCAGGAATGCAGCATAAAAAGAATCAGGTTCATGATAAATAAAATGCATCATGTATCAGCAGTTCAGAGTGGTGCACTAGATGGGAGGGTTTACGCAGGAGAGACTGTGTTAGGCATATCTACATTATTACACAGAATTCTGACAGAGGTCATGGTGTCTCACCATGTCTGTCTGCGTAGGGTGCTAAGTTACAATACAGTGAGTGCCTCAGCTCGTGCAATACTTTTACTTCAGGTTGCAAGCACCCCTCACAGTGCTTTTTCAGGGTTGCAGTGATTGCAAGCAGGTAAGGTTAGGTGAGCAGAAAGGCCAATGCAACAAAATTTTTTTCTCAGTAGGAGCACGCAAACTCAGAAGCAGGCACTTCACAGACAATGTCCTCACCCCCCTCACGAGCTCAGTCACCATTGAGGAAGTTCCCACGCTTGCAGGTAAAACACAATGAATCCGAATGCTGGTGCTTCTGGTAAAGTAATAGTTCTTACTTCAGGCCATTAGTGTGACAAAGTATCTCAGCCAACTGGTCGCCTCACCTATATTCAAATCCCCTGCAAGCACTTTCGCACTGCCACAACAAAGTCTTCACGCAAGCGAAAGTAGGCGAGATGCTTCAGATAAATAGCTAGAACCTCAGGTGAAAACCGATTTTGCTTCAGGACAAGTTACACCACAAAGCCCCAGCTCAGTAGGAGCATCATCAGGAAAATCTCAACGCAAGTGCTGGCAGATAACATGCAAACGGTAGAAGATGCACTGTCTCCTCTGACAAGCCAAAGTTGCACTTGGGTTATGAAGCACGCTGCAGAAGAGGATTCTTGATTAATTTCAATCCCTGGGGTTATGGTACACGCCACAAATTTATTACAGGATACAGAATGCCAGCTTTTCCAGCTAGCCGTACTGTATATTCTCTTAAATGCTCCTCCATTACACAATCAATAACTATTGATACAGTAACAGCAGTTGGGTAGCTTCACCAGTGGATTGTAGGAATGAACCTGGCCAATGTGCTTGTTTATGAAGTAGAATCCTAGTTTCAAATTCAGGCCTGCATTCCTTTAGATTGCAAATATCTCGTGTTGTGTCTTATGTCAGATAAATGGCAATGATGCGCATAAAGCAAGGTAAATGTGTGTCTTGACTGCAGTAGAGGAAATAAGATTCTTTGTTGCAGTTTCTAAAACACACTTTATACGTGTGATGCAAAAACATTGCTAAGGTCACTGAAGTGTTCAGCAAGTACTCACTCATTTATTAGTGTTAAAACAATCTAAATGCAAAGCAGTTGAAAATTTAAGCTTTTACACAGACACTCAAGTGCATTTCTGAAGGTCTGATTTTTTGGTTTTTGGGGGTTTAACATTCAAGAGTGACACAGGCTACGAGGGGCACTATTTCTGAAGGGATCTGCACAAGACGCACAGTTGTGCTATAAATAACAGGCATGATGAAGTGTGACATAGAACATTTATTCCAAAATTGTTCATGCGAAATCATTGTATTAAGACACTAAGTTGAAGACGCTTTTGTTTTTTTAACCACCAACAATACCGCATCAAGGCAGCCCTATTAGGTGTTGAACAATTAAGAGCACAGGTTTTGGCACTATTTCTATTTTTTGTTCATGTGCATTCTTCGAGCAAGTGAACAGACATGTGCAAGGTATTGAATGCTACATAGTGTATGATTGAAGCAATATTTTTATGCTATATTTATTTGTCTCATGTGTACAACAGTAATATCATTGAAATTATAGAAAAAATAAAAAACGCATTCACAAACATAACTGCTCAAGAAAAATAACTCTCAACTATGAAGCCAGCTGTAACTTCGCAGTGCAGGTTGCATAGTAAGTAATCTCACATGCTTGTGATTGTAAAGATACACTGGTTGTCAATTTTTTTACACAGAACATGGCATAAATTTTTAATATTTCGAAAGCTGTACGCGAGAAAACTGCATTCCAACTTTCCTATTTACCCTGCACAATGCTCTGCTGATGCTCTCTGAACGCGACTTATCCCACACGTCTCTTGCATAAAATTCTTTCATGTATGTGCGCTTCGTTGGTGCTTCGGCGCACAGAGATTAAACCATTCAGAGCGGAGTTCGTTACAGATTTCATGTTGTATTCAAACAGAACTCGCATCTTGACAGGCAGTGGTAGAAAATGAAAACAGTACAGAAGGCAGGCGCTGCACTATACGCGCGTGTCGTCTCCCTTCTGCTCGCATCCATTGTGGAACACCAACGAAGTCTGACCGCGGGAGAAGACAGCAGGTGACGATGGTTCACACTTTACTAAAGGGACTCCAGGTAATGCCAAAATGCATGGGGCATACATGTTTTGTAACGCCCCGTACATCAAAACAAACCTTGCTGAACCTCACCCTCAATCCTCGGTGATCTCGGCTCACACAAACACAAATCACACATAGTGAGCGGCACAGGATTCACCGCCACCTGCAACTGTCTTTGTACGCTCACCGTCACGAACATTTCGCACGTGACCTAAAAAGAAATCAATACAGTACGTAAGCAAGCCGCAACACCATTCCTCGCACAGCTTTTTAGCGCGTACTACGAAGCGCGCGCAGCGCGCGGCCATGCACTACGACCCAGCTCCCTGGCATTGCGCGCTTGCACTTCGCGTTATTCGCGCTCTTTTAGTGCAGCACTATGCCGAGTTGCTGCGCATTTCAGTGGAAAAGCCGGCGTGAAAAAGCCTTTGTTCTTTTCGCGATTCCGAGCGGCAAAAAAGACAGCATTAGAAGAAAAAAGCGGCTGCACAACATCGGCCGCAAGAACTTTACCCCAACAAAGATTGCCCACCTCTGCGAGCAACTGTGCATTTCTTCCTTCCAAACGACTGTGTATACTGAAACTGCATGCATGCGCATCACAAAGCCAACAACCTCACTTAATTCACTGATCATTTTGCGTCGTTATGCGTGTTATTGTTGTCACTTCATGGTTCCGCTCAACGTGCTATAATAGCGGCGGCTGATGCATACAATGTGTGCGCATGTGTTAGCAAGTGTGGAAGCAAAAGTGCTGGTATGCGTGCAGCGGTACCCGCGGTGCGGTAAATTTTTCGAACCACTGGTAATGGTGCACATCGCAGTAATGCGGCGCATGTCCCGAAAGAGATTTAACCTAGATTTTTTTTTATGAATGCAACTTGTCTAACGATCTACGCTTATTTGTTGCTTTGCTGAACCGTTACGCTTCTACCAGGTGAGATTATCAATGACACATTCTGGTAAAAACCTCACATTGCATTCACATAAATAATTCATTTTTTAATCACTTCAGTGCGTTCCATTGTTGCCTGAATGTACTCAAGTATTGTAAATATCCAATGCATGCAATTTTTGTATATTCATTGCTACAGTTTGTAAACATTTGCTTTAGTTGAGCATGGTCGCGTAGCCTTTTTTTCAATACATCATCCGCTCATAAACTATAGGCCTACATCTGAGCTGTTTCATTTCCCTAAGTATATTTTTGTTTTCTGTGTTTTGTTTTGAGGACTGCACCCAACGGGGGACAGATGTCCACAGCTGGCTGTCCATAAACTTTGGGGGTTGGCTGCCTAAATTTGGAAGCCAACACTGAGTTTCCCATAGTCAAATTAGGTTAGACCCCAATGTTGGTCAAATATGGACGACGTTAAATTTATGGGTTCCGGAGAGACAAATTTTGGAGATAGCCCACCTAATTTTTGAGCTCGCCATTGAATTGGTCATATTTAAATTTGGCTTGACACTAATTTTGATGAAATTCGGACAAGGTCAATTTTGTGTGGTTGAGAGGGCCAAATTTTGGGGTGCGGACACTTTCCTTGGATGACGGAAAATCGGTGCGCGGATCTTTGGCTCTCGGCTTCGGCTCGATATCACCTCAAGCTCGCAGACAGCGGGAGCTGAAGTCGTTTCGTGCTTAACAGAAAAAAGTTCATATTCGTTTTCAAGCCGCCGCGAAAATTCTCAACTACAAAAACGATTAAGCCGTTGCATGTGTACTGTGCGGTGCCAAACTCAGAGTGAACCTTAAAAATGCCCCAGCTTGTTCCCAGCAACCACCCCACTTCTGAAACTCCACTCATGAACAACTTCATAAACTGTACTTCTGCGACAATTAGTTCGAAGTGAATCTACATTTAACTAAACATTGGCATGCTGAAAATATTCAGGAATGTTCAAATATATTGTAAATATTATGCTTCATATACTATGCCGTGTTGAGGCAGACGGTATTGAAAAGTCAAAAAGAATGTGAGATGTATGCAGCAAGTGGTTTTGTTCGTGCCGCAAGCGCTCGTGATTGGCACTTTCATTGCGCGTACGAGACGCTGATTTATGTGGCTCGTGGTAGTCACGCGTGTCGCATGTCTTTCTCGCGTTTTTATTCAATAACAGAGCGTGGAAAAAGCGCGAACTTAAGAGCGCGCGCATGTGTCAGCCAACTGCCCGGACGCGTATTTCCATTTCAGCGTACGTAGACGCATCGGCCGCTAGTTGCGCCCCGTACGGAAATGTCATATCTGGTTTGATATGAAAAAATCCAGATATGAACAAATAGGGAATTGGGCATATAAGGTCTTATATGAATATACGGGCGTATATAGCCTGATATGCCCAATTCCCTATATACCATTATCTGAATGGAACTCATATAAGGAAATATATGTATATATGGTCGTATATGTCCTGATATGCCCAATTCCCTATATATCCATATCATGAATGAACTCATATATGACAATATATGAATATATCTGGCATATATGGCCTGGTATGCCCAATTCCCTATATATTCATATCATGATGGAACTCATATAAGGATATATCTGGCATATATGGCCTGATATGCCCAATTCCCTATATATTCATATATGGATTGAACTTATATATGGAAATATATGTATATATGGTCCTTATATAGCCAGATATGTTCTATCCTTATATGACCATATCTGATGGAGCCCATATATGGGATTTCTATATATGGTCTTTATATACCCAGATACGGCCAAATCCGTATATGGCCATATCTGCGAACAGTCATATATGGATGAATATACTTATATGGGCCATATATGGCCAAATATAGATAAATCTGTATATGTCCATATTTGGCTGGAGCTTATATATGGAGCTAGTTCTATATACGAACATATACTGACAGATCTGCACATAACCTTATAAACTTTTGGTTAAATGTTGAGGGGAAATTTCCCCAAAGGCGGAGCAGACTTCCATTAAGCTATTAATTACTTAACTATTCTCATTCCAGTTCTGTACTGCTCGCTCTCAGTGAATGCCTGCAACAGCGACGCGGCCTTCTATCACATTAGCCAATAAAGAGTGAGCCTGGGGCGTGGCGTCTCCAAACAGTGATGGAGGGCGGCCAAACAAAAGATGTAATGAAATTAGTTGCAACCATTGCAGAATGCTGTCATACATATGCCGTTATCGCCACATGCAGACGTAAGCGACTGTGCAGTACGTCCTTACCGCTACTACTTCAGATATGTAATACAGCTTAAATTTTTGACGCAGATTTTTATTTTAAAACTTTGAGAGAACGTTGGTGCTGTGTAGGGGGGTTATACAGGATGGTTAACATTATGTAAGCGATAAGCCTGATTTAATAGACGATTAATTAACTAACCTTAACTAATGAACATTTCATTTTGATTCTAAGGGGCAATATTATGTTGCCAAATTAAAGGCCGTCATCGGAAAAGGTGAGCCCAGTTTCTAACTTTTTTTTAATTGGTATAGGGGTTTGAAATATCGAGCGCCAGATTTTGAGCATTTCAAAGCTCGCTCAGTTGGTTTACCCGCATTGAAAATGCATAAAACTGTCGGTCACTGTGTGACGGTGTCCGTGTCACACAAACACGGACACCGTTTGCGTATTTTGTGATGTAGAAAAAGTGTCTTTGAATTCGGCGACGATACGACGCGCAGCGACGCGTTTATGAATATCCGAAGCGGACAAGGCAATTCACTGAGCTTGCAAGTGTGTATGTTCAGTATTTCGAACCACATTAACGATTACGAAAATTTAAAAGCTAAGGTTATGTTTTTTTACTGACGGCCTTCATTTTCGCGATACAGACTTACGCCCCAAAATCAAAATTATGAAAGCTGATTAGTTAAATATAATTAATCATTTTTCAGATTATTGAGCTCTATTACGTACATAATGCCCGTCTTGCTGTACGGTCCACCTTCACTGTCCAAACCGACATATCTCTCGCACTTTGTAAAATAAAAATCTGTAAACGTTAAAAAATGTCATCCAATACATCTCTAAGTGCTGCTTTAAATTGAAAAACCACTCGGTTTTATGCTGCTCTAAAGCTCCTGATAATCATATAGCATAGGTAACAGAAGTAACACAATTACCACACAGAAATTGCGCAGGAAATTTTATTGAGGTACATTTAATGCTCTTGTGGTTCTATAGTTCTGTATGCTTCTTATCGTCGATGCTTTTCTTTCTGGCTCCTTATTTCGCTGAGTTTAGTGCCCACGGCCAGCAACAGCAGCTTTCCGGAGAGCTCCCGCCCCTTCTTGGTCGGCAGGGCCGTTGTGTAGGCTGCGTGGGAGATAATTTAGAGCGATCATGATATAAATCTGCGCAGAACTTGTGCACATGGCCACAGTAGCATAAGTTGAAGAATTATGCACTGAATCCGAGACACCCTACCGTAAAATCCATTGTGGGATATTAAAGGTGCCCTGCGACGTACATAAAGAATGGGTTCTTTAATCTTTGTATGCAGAGTAAGGGACATTGTGAGTCCTGAACGCGCAATGAGATCACCGAAATCATAATATTTGATATTTTAATCTTCGCTAGAAATGCTTGTTTCGAGCCGATGGTGTCGCAACGCGGCGGCCATTTGCGGCAGCGGAAATGAGGTGGCATCTAGATAGAGCGCTGCCTTTCTCATTGATTGGGCGTCCAGTTTGCATATTGTTCCTTCATACTGGTGAAATGGATCCAAAATATTATGTCTCTGAGTACTGTAAGCTTTTTCGCATGCCACAAAAACTGGAAAGAAGCAGGGAAAGCGAACGAAAACTAACAAGAATACAGCTAGGGGCGACAATTTCCATTCCATTTCAAACCTTCATGGCGGCCAGCGCTGTTCAAAAAACGTTGGCTCAGACCAGAAAGCGCGCGCGTCGAGACGGCCGTGACCATACCAAGCGAAAAAAAAGCTAGTCGATACACCTTGCCCAAAACGTGAAGAGAAAGGCCGGACAGGAGACGGGAGTCGAGGTTGGGGGGGGGGGGGGGAAGGGGCTACCGCTGACAGCCTTACAGTCCGACTAAAAAAGAAACTTCGGGGAGCTTCCTTTGTCGTTAGTCACCCCTGCCCTTACTACGGCGTCGCGTACACGGGGGGAAGACGCCGTCAAAATGCGCGGCTGTCTACAGCCCCGACAAAGCAACAACTGCATGCACGCTTCCGCTGCGTGGGCGCTAGGCGCGGTTCTGATTTGTAGCGCCCAATCTCGGCACTGGGTGAGTGAAATGGGAGAGTGAAATGCGTTTTCGTCTGAGCTTTTCATTTCGATTTTTCAGAGTGGAATAACTTTCGCTTGCATGCTCCGATTTCAATAATTCTTTTTGCTCTGGTCTCTGGAACGCATGATGAATCTATTTAGGTTGGTTTATGGGGTTTAACGTCCCAAAGCGACTAAGGCTATGAGAGACGCCGTAGTGGAGGGCTCCGGAAATTTCGACCACCTGGGGTTCTTTAACGTGCACTGACATCGTACAGTACACGGGCCTCGAATTTCTCCTCCAAAGAAATTCAACCGCCGTGGCCGGGATCGAACCCGCGTCTTTCGGGCCAGCAGCCGAGCACCATAGCCACTGAGCCACCGCGGCGGCGATGAATCTATTTAATAATATTAACTGGTACAGAGCAAATCATCGCGATGCCCCTTTAAAAGCTTAGCCTCATGCTTTTTTTTTTCGGGCTTTACCATTAAAGTTTCCTGGCACAACCGCGAGCGGAAACAGGTATACGCCAATTGTTTCTGAAACACGTTCGTTCGCACTAACCACCCGAAATAAAACGCGTACCAGCTCTTCATTCCACTGCTCCTGCTTAGCTGTAGAGCGCAAGCCTTGTGGCAAATGTAATGGGGCCATTGTAGCCTAATTGGATACGCAGAACGCAGCAATGCTGATCCCGTGTTAAAATAGAATTAGCACTATTACTTACGACAATGAAAAGGGTTCAGTTCCTGATACGTGCATATGACAGAATCCATGACAGGTTGTTGTCTACGTCTCGTTACTTAGAAAAAACATCCCTAACTAGCCCCGCAATGTGCTTAGCGAGGTTAGTCTATGTTTTTTGCGTTACACAATTCATATCATGCACTTGAACTACCGCTGGCAGGAACGCAACTCGGTGGCGGTAAAAATTTCGCTACTGAAAAATGAGAGATTACTCTCCGACTGCACATAGAAATAAATCATGCATTATGATACCATTTAGCTTAATTTATAGCCCTATCATCGAAAACTGCCGACGGCACTGACAAAGGTAGCCAACAAAGCAATACGGGAAAAACAGTAAATGGTTGTTCACGCTTACCTGAAATATTGATGATTGCAGGTTCACAGAAACCTTGGTATTTCCCGCTCACTTGCACCCTGGATCCTTCCGATGGTTCATCATCCCATGCATGCTTGGCGCAGGTCATTTTAACGACGTCAAAAGTGTCTTCTTCCTCAAAACGCACAAGTGTGGCGCTGTACCATGATTTCAAAGGGAAAACAAGTGGATGCAACAACGGGTATAACCGGAAATTGCTCGCCCGGCACGAAAGTGCGTAGCACACTGCAGAGTCCGGCTTCTAGCTCTGTGCAACAGACGACAGTCAAGGGTGGCGGCACCAATGCCTTCCTTAGCAGATATCTGTGCATATCTGTGCATGTCAGATATCGGCACCTGCGCACGGGCGCTCGCGCGCGCGTCAGAAGCGGGGTCCGGTTTACAACAATGGGAGGACCGCGGGGGCTGTCGGGGACTCTTTTTCTTCATGGCTTGAAGCTCTCCTCCCCTAAATTTTCTTGGAATCCTTGCAGCTCCCCAACCATCTCTTGTTCACGGCTTGACATTTTTTTCAGTCGGCTCCCGAGGGAGAGCGAGCCAGCACCAGGAGCATGGAGATTCATGCCACTTTTCGACGCCCGTCGCGGTGCGTGCTGGGCGCGCAGGCGCTTCGCGTGTATCTTTATCAAAATAAATATAACTAACGATACCCCTGCTGCGTCGTGTTTTCGGATCACTCTGTAGGACGTATTATGTAAACTGAACCGAATAAATATTTCGTCCTATCTACTGAAAGAGAGAGAGGCTTGATTGAGACCTGTTATATTCGAAGTGATTGTTAAAGCGAATTTCGAAAATCGCTAGCTCTCTGCTCCTTGTGCTGGAGACTGCGCAATGAATTCGACCATACATCACGTCAGATACATCACAAAGGTCCCAATCGCCTTTCCTAGAGATTGATACGATGCGCAGCTTGACGTTTGCATTCGCTCGCAGGTTTAGCATCTGCTTGTTCCGCAGATTCGGCACCCCATGCGTGAGCGGTCTTCTCTTCTTGAATGCCTATACTAGCTGCCCGTTGTGGCACATAATCACGTCATTTTACATGTTTGTTGCTTTAGGACAGGGTGGATTACGGGAATGTTTCAGCTGGTTATCAAAGGTAACGGCGCGCCTTCTCTATCAAATATGTAGCTAGTCAAACGGCAATTTCCGTTTTGGACAAATAGGTTTCATGAGTTTTTTGCACACATAAATGATGTTGTGAAGGTGCGGTTTCACAATTTATATTAAGAAATGATTAGCGGTACACCACAGCGGTTTCTGTATGCAAGTTATTCGGCCAAGCGGCCGTATAGTGTGGTGGAATTATCACCGTTAATTTCCTAACAAACCTCTTAAAATTCTAATTACTTGTTGAGGCTTAAGTGCTTGTTTTTGTGAAAACACAGGCAGTCATTGTGTTAGGGCGTTATCTTTGCCTGAATTTTTCAAAAAACGACGGCGTTCTGAGGTATATTCAATGTACGGTTAAATCGACGTGATTACGACCTGACTAGAGTGACCAAGGGCGCGAAACTTTTCCCTGGTGTGATGACCAGGTGCATCTCGTGATGTTTCTTCGATTTCTCTTGCCTAGAATGAAACAAAACACTTTTCAGCTTCATCTAGTGCTCGTCGTCATGAACACACAAAAATCAGCAACAAATGCCTTCTACCAGGGAACAGCAGTTAGCATACTTCATTGGAAAAATTAGATCGCTGGTATATACTGTTTTGCATGTATAATTGCACGGATTGGGTCGGAATTTTTTTTTTAGGGGGGGGGGGGGGATTTGTGTGCGCTGTACTCCATTGCAGCACACAACAACATGTTGTAGTTCTTTAAGGAGAAGCAGAAGGCTGCAACGGCTATAAGAACCGAATCGCCTGATCTGAGGGTCGCTTTTCACTCCAAAGTTGAAGACGGGGATTGTCATCATCGTCATCCGTGATCAATTTTACAAGACAAAGAACCCTCCCATCGACCACCGATTTGCTGTTGTTGAATTCATTCGGGCAAGGTCAGGCTACCCTTGTTTTTTGTCACATCTGCTCATCAGACATTCCATAAGCTTTGACTGTGACTCGCTGCCCTTGGAGTCCACTCTGCCACTCTAAACGCCGACCTTTGTTCGGCTCGTTACTTGGCCACCCTAAGCTCATTTTTCCGCATTTTGTTAGTGCTAAGATATGGATGACACCAGTTTGTTCTGTAATACTCTAATCGCTCCCCTTGACGTTTTCGCTAGTATTTTCCTTGCCATGCCCAATGCGTGCTACACGGCTGCTTCAAAATCCCGTCGAACCGATCGCCACTCGCGTCGACAAAGCTTTGCGGAAAATGGGAAAAAGATATCTTAGCGGAAAGTTGAGCACTCAGAGGCTCTTCGGCGTCCGGCCGACATTCGACGGTTTCAAATGCTTACGAAATGCGAACGGAGACCCCCCCTGTCATTGGCGGTGGCCGTTATCTTGCCTCAGAGCCGCGTCCCGCAACTGCTTCGGCCCTCTTGATTTCGACATCTGCTGCTGACTTGTTTCTTCTCCTCTTTGTTTAGCACACTGCTTGCGTTGTCGCTAATTTAGTGCTTCAAGTTAATGACTCGTCATTCAGCATTTACAGCGTGTGCGTGAAATTTCAGCGGGAATACACAAATTTCGACTGCACTGCAGTACCACCGTTGCCTGTGATCGTTTGTATGGCATAAAACGCAAGCTATGTTGAATATTCTCTTTCTGATGCGCGGATTGTAACTATACTTGTTTACACAGCATGATCACTGCAAGAAGACCGGATGATTGCGACGAAACACTTGATAGCCGGAGAACTGGCGCTTCTCGGTCGTGGCAGATCCGCTTTCTTCCATACCACAAATACTCGGTGCTGAACTGCTTTATCCAGAAGCATGTTCGACGATTGATCGCATCAACGAAAAGGATCTCATTTGTTATCCACGAGCGGCGCCAGTGGTCGACTGTTGACGGCTCCCTAAAGCAATGCCCGGCATGCCGGGTGACACCGGCACTTCCCGCTCGTTCTATTCGTCCTGCGATATCAGCAATCCTCCGCTAAGGGTTACAGTTTCCAAAACTTCACTTGTGACAATTTGCATTCGCCAAAACTTGTGTATTCACACATCCCAAAAGCCGAGACCACATACGCGAACAATGCGGACTAGCGCTTATTCGTCGAAAGCAAGGGTCTCATCGAAGCAGCTCATGACGGCGCTGGAGAGCTCGGAAAGCGCCGTGATATGTTCTGGTTGCGTGCACAATGGACTTCAATTCAAGAGACAAAAGCTATCTTTCTCTGATTTAGTATTTTTTGCGGTAATATGGGGAGTCATCATACTAAGAAGCAAACATAATGAGCGTGAGCGTCAGGTTCATTATAAGTAGGATCGGCTTTACAATCCAGCCGGAATGAAACGCGAACACGCATATCGCCTTCTTTTTCTACATTGCAGAGAGGTATTCACTTTCAGCCAGTTTAAAAATATATACTTCGGTAGACCCTTCACCCAGACACAAGAATCAGGCTAGTTCTGCACGACAGCTGAAAGTAGACAGGCAAAATATTTTGTTTTGTTCCCACCGTAAAACAGCGCGCTTACACGGGACGAAGAAAGAAGACACGCACACACACAGCGCTGAACTTACAACTGCATGGTTTATTGCATTGTTCGCAATAAGTACCGGAAAGGAAAACAAAAAACAACCAAAGGAAGGCGAGGAGATATCCTCCTGTCGCATCATGTCGTCAAAGGTTATTCAAGATATTTAATCTCTTTTCTTGTCAGTGCCATCGATGGAGTGCTAACGCATGACGCGCCTTTCCTGTCTATGATGAATGCTTCATATAGTTCACGTTTGTGCTGATGATTGTACCGCCTCAAAATCTGGCTTCGTCCAAGGTTAGGTATGCAATGACAGGCAGATACGTGTTTTGCCAGCGTGCTGCCGTATCCCGTGCGGATGTTAATGGCGTGCTCTCGTAGACGGTCGTTTATGCAGCGTCCACTTTGGCCCACATAAGATGCGCCGCATGACAGCGGTATCTCGTAGATTATCTCCGTGTCACAGGTGGTGAACATTTTTTCATTTTTCTTACTGCACCGCGCTGGTTTTGGGGCATATTCATTCACCATTCTGCAAAGCATATTGAGCTTTCTGGGTGCGGTTAGGACCAAGTTCACTCCAGCACGCCCTACTATCTTCTTCAACGAGTGGCTGATCCCGTGCAGATACGGCATAACAGCCATCTTCTCTCTTTCTTTGCGTGGCCTCATCGGGAGGCTAGATAGGCGGAGATCCTTCAGGAGCTTGAAGCCGATCCCTGAAATGAGGGCATCCGGGAAACCCGCTTCGCGTAGACGTTTCAGCTGAGATTCCATGCTAGCTTGCTGTCGGTGATGGCACGATCTTTTGAGGGCATTGTTCAAGGCGCCCAAAGCTATTGCTCGTTTGACAAGCTTCGTATGCGCGGACGAGTAAGGCAGAAGGCATTTCCTTTGGTTGTTTTTTGTTTTCCTTTCCGGTATTTATTGCGAGCAATGCAATAAACCATGCAGTTGTAAGTTCAGCGCTGTGTGTGTGCGTGTCTTCTTTCTTCGTCCCGTGTAAGCGCGCTGTTTTACGGTGTGATCATGTACCAACTGGCCCGGCAACTATCCTTAATGTTTTGTTCCCATGCGCTGTTCGCTTGCCTTGCTGTAGACGGAACAAAGTGGGCTTAACTGTTAACATGTGACCAGTAAATAATTTACATTGCATTTTTTTTTTCACATGGTGTTTCGAATAGGGTTTTAATAGCCGAACGACAGCTGTGGTGTCGAAGTTAGGTATAGGCACCCTGCGCATCTAACTCAACCGCGACGCGCGCGCCACTGGCGGCGGCGCGCGCGTCCCTGTCAGGAAGGCGGGGGCAGCCCGACAGCTCCCGATGTGTTGCGCGCGCTGTCGCGAAGCAGTTGTACGCCTCCTTCTCGAGCACAAAATGGCACATAACAGCAGCAGGACACATTGCTGTGTTGTAGGATGCAATAATACATATATAAATTCGGCTCGGACAAGATTTTATGGATTTCCAGCGCGACATTGGGAGACGGCCCACCCTTCGCGACGGGCAACACGCGCGTGCGGTTTCTGGTTAAAAAACGGTCAAACCCGTGCGGAATACGCTTGCTTGACTCGTGCATTACCTCCTAGACAGGTTTTTGAGTCATGGCAAATTCAGCAGACTCGGAGGAATGCCAATGGCTCTCTGGGAACCCTTCCCTCTTCTTTCACCCACGATTTCTGGTCACTGACTTTGCTGTCAACAATATGTAAGCTTAAAAAGCCACGCCGAAACTCGCCCGCAGTCACACCTGAAGAAGCCCAAATTTTGCGCCGTAAAGAATCCGCGCATAACTATGCGCGGAATCCTTGCTCGCTTCCACTGCGCCTTGTCGTCCAGCGTCTTTTTCGACAGTTAAAGGCACGTTTTAAGGAGCAATGGCAACGTGTTCCTGATAAATCTTTGTTCCACATCTGAATGACTGGGTGATAATTTTCTACAATAAACATATATCTAAATGGCGAATATTCAGGACACTTGAAATTAAACGAAGCTTGAAATGAAATTCCGCTTCTTGAGCACAAGCTTTCGGCAAGAATACTGCATGAATTAGCTGGGATACTCCTTTTTTGCAGAATCCAAATCAAACAGTTTGACGTTATCCGCATGACTTTCAGTGTCCACACCGAAGATGCGGCAAAAGAGAATGTTATGAATTCAGGTTTGCATCGTTCGCTCAAAAACTGGAGTTTCCTAATTACCTTCAATGTTATGCCGCCTGGCCGTATTTGAAAGTTTAGGGTAAGCCTTTTTAAATGCAGGAACACCCCAGGCTAGCGGGCGGCTCGTTTTGGAGAGCGTTTCACACCGCTCCAAAAACATAGCAACGGCAGCAGCGGGTTTACATTTGCCTGCCTTGCAACTGCAGCTCGCGGCAACAAGCTATCTACTGGAAGATAGCTACATAAAAAAAAAACTCAGTGAGAGTGCAGCGCTGACAGGCATTATATAGAAATATTTGTTAGCGTTAATTTGATCGTTTTCGGTGGCGCAGTGATGCTTGTCTGCGCAATGCACCGAGCTGCTACTTCCCTCCCGTCGCAGGACACCACCTCTTTCACATTGTGTTCATGGCCTGCTTCAAAAAGCTTCGTTCTTTTCCTGACGTTCGCTCCTCGAAAGAATTTTTCAGCCTCAAGAATGAATAGGTCAAAATCCCGCCTCTACGAACAGCGGCAGCCGCTAGCAGACGCCATCCCTTCGCAGGCGCGGGGCGAGCCTTCCTGACAGGGACGAGGAACTGGCCGCGCGGGGGAGCTGAACGCAGCCTCGACGGTGGCGGTGCCTGGCGGGTGCAGGGTGCTTGGCGAGCACGAGTGACGTTATCTGGGTAACAGGGAGGGGGGAGGGGGGGAGGTGGACGTCGCTCTATCGTTCAGTTTGCAGTCAGCTAGGAGAGCGCCAAGATATTCCCTCCGAAAGCGAAAACAAACTTCGCTAATTATGGGTGGCTCGACCTACTGCTGTGTTTATATATCGAAGATAAAATTTCATCCCTTTCTATGGAGATCATGCATGCTTGCGCATGCACATGAGGGTCCACTGGAACAGAGTCTATTTTGGAACTAAATTCATGAGTGCAAACTGGGAACGGATTTACATAGTCTGGGGTGTTTTCAATGAGCCATCACTGGTAGGGGTCCTAGGAGTTGCTTTGTTTCTTTGGGTAAAGAGAAGGAATGCGATGAGTAATAGGCAGTGGTTTTTTGGGGCGTTCTTGGAGCGGGCATCTGTAGTTTCAGACTACGGTTTTTTATACATCTGTGTGGTTCAGCGGGTTAGGGCAGTTTTTTTTACATGCGTGCGTGCGCGTTGTGGGTACGATGTCGTTTTTCTGTGCGTGCTTACGTAGTTTTTCACGATGTTTCGCTTATAAGTTTTTCTGTATTGATTTTTATCACGTTGCATAGAGCGGTTTAAAATTTTTATATTGATATTGGTGAATTCCCGCCGTGTAAAACCTTTTTCTGGATCAATAGAAAGAAAACTAGAAAGTGCATTACATTTTGTAAAGTAATTTATTGCATTTCACATCGCTAAACCCTTCCTGAAGTTTACCATCACAATGCGATACACCACGGCAAAATTCCTTTGCTGTCCCTAATTGCTGTCCCCTAAGCCCTGAGGAAATACCTAACACAAAAATTACGAGGAACTTTAGCGGCTAAAGTGGTGAAAGGCGAAAGCCTGAGTGCTGCATTCTGCTACGCGATTGTTCAATTCACATTTTGTTGGTGCATTAATTAACTGCCAATTAATGACGCTTAAGCATCGCCTTCAGGAGTGGAACCCGAGAGCGTGTTGTAGCGCTGCCATGGAACGCCACCACCCGATCGGCGCTATGCGTTGCCCTTTGAACGCAACGCTTTTTGAGGAAAGGAAATGGCGCAGTAATTCTGTGTAGTCTCGGTGAACACCTGAGCCGCACTGTAGAGGAAGGGAGGAAGTGTGAGTTAAAGAAGAAAGAGGGGCCGTAGTGAAGAAAATGAAAATTGTATTTGAGGAAAGGAAATTACGCATTAACTGTCTCGCATATCTCAGTAGACACTAGTCGAAAATTGTATTTGAGGAAAGGAAGTTGCGCAGTAACTGTCTCACATATTTCGTGGACACCCGTTAAATTTTGCGCGCCGCCGCGGTGGCTAAGCGGCTATGGTGCTCGGCTGCTGACCCAAAAGACGCGGGTTCGATCCCGGCCGCGGCGGCTAGAATTTCTTTGGAGGAGAAATTCTAGAGGCCCGTGTACTGTGCGATGTCAGTGCACGTTAAAGATCCCCAGGTGGTCGCAATTTCCGGAGCCCTTCACTACGGCGTCTCTCATAGCCTTAGTCGCTTTGGGACGTTAAACCCCATAAACCAAACCAAACCAAATTTTGCGCGTGGTGACGTCACGACAATTTTGACCAATCTGAAACGCGGACAAATACGCCTTGCTCGTCGGTAAATTGGTTTTTGAGGAAAGGAAATGTATCTGTCTCTGGAAATGTATATCTCGGTGGACACCTAAACCTCGCCTTAACGGGAAGGGAGGAAGATGGGAGTGAACGAAGACACCGTATTCACTAGACGCGCCTTTGTTCATTCCAAACCATCGAGCTGGCATGGCGGGGTGGTAGCGTGCTCGGTTCGCACTCCGGAGACCGGGGTTCGATTCCCAAGCTCGGCCAATTTCCTACTCGGTTTTATTTATTTATCTGGTCTGACTAGAAAGGTTAATTGGACTAACTGGTCAAGTAAGCATTAACTAAACTCAGTCAAATTTACTTGGAGCATCACTATACGATCCCTTCAATTGGTTGCATGGTTACTAGCCAAAGTACAATTGGCCCGGTTTGAAATTCGCGCACTGTGACGTCACGACCTTTTTCACCAATTGAAAAGCGTGACATTTTCTGTCGACAACTGCTGCTTACAACGATGAGACATTAAAGGCTTCCGCCTTAAAAGTCCTGTAACATACTCAGCAAGAAATGCTTAGACTTTTTGTTTCCTTACACCCATGCTTCTCTGAGCGTAATACATCTACATAAAGCAAAGCAGTGTTCATCCTGAAGACATCCAGTATATAGCACTACCATTGCCTGTGTATAGTAACGATAGCTTTTTTCGCAATTCCAGCCGACCATGTTAGGTATGCGGCTGATTTCATTATGTGAGTCAATTAGACACCTGTTCTTCAACTGTAAGGGCACTTAAAGGAGTATGGACACCTAACTTTTGGATGCGTGTTTTCTTCTTTGCATGCATGAGGCATTATTATACATGGAGTACCACGTGGTGTTCCTACAACTGCGAAATAATTTGTTATCGATTTTTTCTCTTGCTCTTTAAATTTCAATAACTTAACTATGAGTGGGACGTCAATGAGTGAGGCACGAAAAACTGCGATATAATCCCTGCGTCCTCGTTTTAATTCACTACAATGCTAAAGCCAGTCAGCCAGCTTCGCTATCCGGACTTGTAACGAACGTAAAACAGCGATTATATTGCACTTTTTTCATGCCTGCTGGTCATTTCCGAAATTCTGTGTGGGCAAGTCGCCGGCGGAGCGCATGGAGTCAGCAACGCCTCTACTGGTACCCGCGTGCTGCTCGCGCTGCTGACACTCTTTCTTTCATTGTGAACACGTGCCTTCCTGCTCGTGGGTGCACAAAAGAGGGTTTGCCGCTCGTTGTGAGTCATGACTGGAATGCCGCGACGTTGAGAGAGTGGAGAAACGTATTGTTGTGTCGGGTGCTGCCAGAATAGTTCTCACAACATCAACGGCCAAGAGCAGCCCGTGCAACTCTATAGATTTCCTGGACATATATCCCACATTCCTGGAAAAAAAAATTCAATATCCAAAATTTGTAAGCTGCTGCCAAGGAAATTTTGGTGGTAATGGTGAATCTTATCGATGTGTAGCAAAATCTTGCAGAACTTTTCCATCGCTCGCATCGAGCGATAACAAAAACATTAATAGCAAGACAAAAAAAAACAATGCAAGCATGTCGACGGGAAGTTGGTGTAGTGAAATCTTCCATTCTATTTTCCATTCTAGTGCATTCTATTTGCTTCCTTTAAATATGTGCTTTGCATTTTGAATAAAATCAGTTGTAAGTTTGCGCTCGTCCCGTAACCTGTCTTGTGTGTGTGTGTTTCGCGCAACTGCCATGTCTGATGAAATCTTCGAGTGTACAAAAAAAATACGTTCATGCACTTTTTCCCATTCAAGAATAGGTTTTCCCCGGAATTGTTGTCTGTGAAATGATTGAGAACGAGAGACGGCAAGCCTGGATAACTTCTTTGCGCAAGCTGAAGTAGGCGGTTTTCTCTTGCTAAATTGGTTTGGTATGTTGCGCGTGTATATTATTTCTGACGAATTTTCATTGTAATTCACTAAGCATGCAGTGTTTAGTAGTAGAGCTCGCGCTAACGAAACTATTTTTTTTTTGCCATTAAAGCCCTCCGCCGGTAAGGTAATGCAAACAAATATTTTGGAGGCTGACATCAACAGCTGCGTTAGGCAGACGCGTGTGAGGCAAGGTCAGTGATCGCCTCATTGTTCCTTTGTGTGACGCCCGGCTCAATTTCCGAAGTTATTTTGCTAGATGTAAAAAATGTCTCAAAGTAAAAGTAGTAAAGATATTAGCTTGCACATGAGTGACCATTTGAATATAAGAGATGGCTCTGCAAATAAATTGTTTTGGGTATGCACGTGCGCTGCAATCGGCATTAAATTAAATGTACCTACCACTGGTAGTGATTGACCAAACTATAGCATTTTTTCTGTTAGCCGTAAGCGAGCAGCTGGTAAGCGCATTTCACGCGTATTTTCGTTTTTCTTTTCAGCCTCGAATATTTTCATTTTACGTCCAAATAAACACATACTCGTTATTATTCAGCGAAAAACGTAAAGAAATTCCAACTATTTGGCCAAAAAAGTTGCGTACATCGAACTGCTCAGCTACCCAAAAAAATTAAGTATTTTGCGAAAATGTCCCGGCCATAAAAAAAAGGTATTAGGCTCGAATTACACGTCTTAAATGAACTTGCCAATTACTTGCGACACACATTTCGCCGCAACGGTGACGGCGGTTTCGTCAACAATCTGCTCCACGAAGTGGACCTGATGCACTGTCAGTTCTCTTTTTTTTTCAGGTTCGGCGCAGAAAAAAAAAATCGCTGACCACTCTTTCTTGGAACCTGCACCTGAGAGGGTACTGTCGCGATAGAAAGAAATGCGAACAGCGCGGCGCCTAATTCGAACGCAAGTACGCTACAGACATGAATTCCAATTTCGCAGTGGGTAGGCAACATGCTGTTCACATTATTTTCTATCGCCCTTGTACATTTTCCTAATCATCTTAATCTCGTCAGCGTTCTAGCACGAAGGAAAAAGCAAGCGTCAGCGCAAACAGATTTCCAGGTAGTCCAACACGTGCAAAGTATGTGCGGAACTGGTTTTTTTTCAAGAGAAAGGGCGTTAAGCGCAACTTCTCAATGGGAGTGGTGACAGGTCTGTCCGGTCAATTGTGGGGAGTCGCGGGAGACGGTGCTATGGTGCTTTTCACTCGCGCTTGCAACGCCCCTCTGCAAAGCTCTGGTTCCCTCGGTACCCTCGGCGTGCCTTTCGGAGCGAAAGAAAGGGGGAAAGTGACACGGACCTGGACTACCCACCCTCCAGCTACCTTCTGAGCACCGCCGAAGGCGGCAATGTGTCGCTTTTCTGCTGTTCTGGGCGGGTCTCGAAGGTCTGCTTTTTCACCGCCTCAGCAACGCCATCTCTCGCTCAGTAGGGCAAGGAACATTTTGCCGTGAGTGGTGGCTGACAGTGGACACAGCGGCGACTCATTTATTACGCAAATAAGGGATGTCTTGCGTTCCCGTGACGGTCGGTCTCAGAACTGGCATCTGAATATCGGCCGGCAGGGTAGGTTGGATTATCAAGGGAAGAAAAAGTTGAGGCGAAAAGAAACAGACCAACGCGCATAGTATCAAGAACTATTTGCAGAAGATTTTTTACAAACTGTTCAGCTTGGCACAACAGTCGGAGTAGAATGGCGAGCTTGGTCAGTACACCACGGAGACTCGGTGGCGCGGAAAAGGCGATAGGTAAAAGATTTGCGTGTAGCTGCGGAGTTTTTCTCGTCTGCATTGTAAACGTTTTGCTGGCAATTCTAGATAGATGAATTTACAAACATTTTGTATTTTTTCTCTGATAATTATACTAGAGCGTTTTAATCTTCATCCCTGCGCCGCAAGGAGCGATGTGTTATTTACGCTCCTGGACAAGAAATGGCTGTATGCTGCAGCGGTTTTGCAAACTTTTGTTGTCCGGCATTACCGCAAACAATTAATGCAGGTTTCCCAGTCCTTCATAACGACATAGTTTTGGGGAACAGCGCCCAAAGAAGGAACGTACACCGCACCACCGGCTTGATGGTTTGAGTATTCATCACGTTTGCGAAGGGGCTGAGTTCGATCCCCAAGCGCTTGTTGTACGTTCGGGACTCTATAATCTATCTATGTTCCTAAAAACTATGATTTCGATCGCAACCAACTCCCTGGATTGTAATCCACTTATTTAGACCCAGTCAGGAAGGTTCAGTTCGTCAGGCAGGTTCGAAGTCCACCCAAGATAGAAAGCGCGTATATGCATGTATAAGTGCATTTAAATCATAGAAAAGTTGAAGGTGATTTATAGCACTGTACTTTAATTCACCTTAATTAAACACCGTTATGTAATAGCAGTCTAACTTGATTGAAGCCTCAATCATACAAAGCTTAGTACCTTGTTGTGCGGTGTGTTTCACCATCTTAATTAACCAACAATATCATGTTTGACACAAAGTTCATTATTTAAGTTCGGAAGTATATGGCACAAGCATCCCATATATGAGGTAGGATATGTTCCATATCTGCGAGATTGTTTCCATATAAGGATTTGAGAGTCCCCATATAAAGAAAGAGCATCTATATAAGGACGCAAATACGACTATATATAACAGTATATGGCACTATATAAGGTACCTTATGGCCGTATCTGCCCGTATTTGTGGTCTTATACGCCCATATATAGCAGTATATAGCGGCATATCAGGTTTCCCATGGTCATATCTGGCCGTATATACGACCATATATGGACCTATTTAACTGTATATGATCCCATATATGAGTATATACAGCCATATATAAAATATATCTGGCCCATATCTGCCATTGTCGTAAGGGGCTGCTTGTCTGTAACGTCACATCCGGCGTTGTCATGACAACATTGAGACGCCACTGTTCGCGCTTTGCTTGGGCATGGAGGAAGAATGTGCTTGGGAATGGCCGTTCGCGTCGTCTGTCAGCCGCTCAGGCCACTTCGGCTACTTCGTGCTCTCTGGCTTGCACGACTGCCTCTGTGACGCGTTCCTTCGTGTTTTTCTGTCTGGCTGGCACGAGTGCCTCAGTAACGCGTTCCTTATCGTTTAAAAGGAGATAGCGGGAGTACAGCAAGTGTTCAACGCCGTTCGCGTCTGTCAGCCGCTCAGGCCACTTCGTGCTCTCTGGCTGGCACGACTGCCTCTGCGACGCGTTCCTTTTCGTTTACAAGGCGACAGCGGGAGCAAAGTAAGTGCATTAATAACACGTTCAACGACGAGGACCGCACGACTGCCAAGGATCGGAGTTTGCATGCTTCGTGCCACCAAAGAGTGCGGTGCTGGGATAGAGCAAGAAGACTTCAGTAGCGTGGCTTTTTGGGCTTGTTGGTACATAGTTCCAATACACTGTAGCGTAGCAAAAGACGAGGACACAAGAGACGAACACTACGAGCTCGTCTCTTGTGTCCTCGCCTTTTGCTGCGCTACAGTGTAATGGAGCAAGAAGACTTATCCATCCAAACACTTAGATATGTCTAAAAGTAACCGCACATATTGATAAAGGTCGAGTGGTCTTTTACTTCACCTCAACCATCGCGAAACTGGGAAGTTGTTCCTTAATCCCCTCCTTAACCTTGCTAATTCCTTGGAGTTCATTACATTGCTTATCTAAAGCAATCGCTGTGGATGCTGTTGTTTACTGAACATAGTTGTGCTTGTCTTGGGCTCATCGAACTTTCCATTTGTGGTGGCACTGTTCAAGTGCACGTTCATTTGGTTCAACAGGCTTTCTGCTTTACTGAAATTCTGGTTGGTCAGCTTTATCTGTTCTCCTGTGGCATTCTATTACTCAACAGCCTTTGCCTTTACTCGTGCATATGGTGCTTTAAGCATGCGTAACGCCTGGAGATGTGGCCAAAAAAGCAATGGAGGATTCAGCTATCTTTGGACGAGTCAGTACTGTAAGGCTTGTAAAACAATAACTGTCTCAGCCCAAACCAATCAGTATAGTTGGCTTATTCTTAAGATGAGTGGAATAAGCATGTAAATGGTCAGGAGTCAACATCAGACACGAGCATCTGGAAAAGGAAGATTGTCACACAATTTGAATATGCCATTTGTTAGCAGGCATTATTACTCAGGGGCGTGCCTTGGGACATGCACTAAGAGGGCTGTTACCTTCCAACTTGAACATGTGTCTAGCATATTATGGACAAATGCGAGCTGTTGAACAGGTGCAGGGAGCTGCCACAATTGCTAAACTTTGCACATACATACAATAACGTAGACTTCTCTCCCGTGTGGCACTTTACAGAGCTGAAGTGTAACCAGAGAGCGTGCTCCTGTGTTCAAGTTGGCAGTGGATAACCCTGTACAGAAGAAAGTTGAGTTAGGTGGGAGCACAGGAAGTGCAATTTATATTTCAATTTTCAAAGACGCTATTGTCTGGTGGGACATCAGAAGAACTGCCAATTTTTACAGATGCACAGCAAGCCAGCCACTGCTTGTATGTGCATACATACTTTCACGGATTATCAAACTGTGTTCTATAGAACCACCGAGTTCTTACTGGGTTACCTGAAGTGTCTATATCCAAGCATGCATGAACCTGGAGCTTTGCTTTACTCACCTCACTTTCGGACTAGTCGCAATAACTGCTTTATAGGTTCTCACTATATGGCCAGTCATCATTCAATGAATTTGAGTATTCTTCTAACAGGCTCTCTCTCGCATCTTCATTTTGTATGCATACGTGTACAGCACAAAGGGTATAAACTAAGATGCATGGCATTCCTCGGCACCTCAAGGAAGCTTTTGTAGTTCTCCAAGGGTCAAGAAAGACTGAGAAAATCTAAGACATGCATGACGTGCAAGAGCAATATGTGCGCTGACACAACTTATCCAAAAACAAAACAATAAAAGAGATCTTCCAGCAGTACTGTATCTTTGAAAAGGTGTTTATTCTGGACGTTACTATTACAGACACATCAAGTAGTGATGAAATTACTCCTTGAAATACAAGTACGTCTGGAAAAGAAAATGAACAGTACAAACAGTGAGCCACAGTCAACATTTATCCATACCTGTGAATAAGACTTCACCATGTTAGCCTTAGTGCACGTTTAATACCCTCTGGGGATAATATTTTGGTGACGATGCAAATCCGCTCTAGAACCATAAAGCATGCTTACATGCTTACCGCGTTCTTGTCCGATATTACGGTTTTTTCCATCTCTATATGCCTTTTTTTCGGTTTGCCCCCCTCACCCAATGCTCTTCGGGGCCTGTGAGGTACTAATCAGTAAATAAATATCTGCACTGTCTTGGCGTCAATACTTTTGCATTTTGAGAAGGTGACATTTGGTCCCTTTTATTACACGAACAATGGGATTGTCATTCACAAATGAAACACACGATTACTTTAGCACCAAGTACAGTACTGCCATCAAAGAAGGAATGGGATGGTAGGTCTAAATATGCCCTTTCAAGACTTTTAGCCTGTTCTACAGAAAGCATTTCTACAAGTTTGGAAGACAAAAGAGCACTCGGCAGGCTCACAAATGTCTGCAGAAAACCTGTCACCAACTGTTTTTCTTTGCACTTAAAGCAGTTCAGCAGCATGTGGGAATTTTTAAATGAGTAGGGACCGCAAATTTCGGCCCACTTGTTCACACTTTGAAATAAAACTATAGCTCAATTGGTTATATCATGCTGTTTCAGCAGCTGCAGGAGTTGAGATAATGCTAAAAACTAGATCAAACGCTACTTTGCGAGCTTTTGTTCCAACTCTTTTGCCTGCCTGCCCCAAAAATTGGCAAGACAACAAATGAAGAGGCAGCACATCACTTTCCTAAGCTTCTTGTAGTCTTAAGTCTCAAATGATCTCGGTAACCATAGCCAACAGGCGGCCCGTGAAACTGAAATGTGAGCTGGCTGTGAACTGTGAAATGTGAACCAGGCTGAGGCGAATCTCCTGTCGTGATGCGTGTTCGCTGATAACCTGTACACTCTAAAGAGCTAGCAGCCAACTGAGGCTTTGAATACAGTTGAGCCTACTTATAACGAACCTGACAGTCACACAGATTGCGTTCATTGTATCTGAAATCTGCACTAAGTGGACTTGCTTTATTACAGTCAAAAGACAATGTCAGATAAAAGTAGCGTTTCATTTCTTTAAAAGTGCACTGTGCATGTTTGTTCCCTCAGAGCAGATCCTATCAAGCCAATTTTCTAAGCTTGGTCATATGCTTCTGGCCGAGGCCCTTCTGGCTGTGGACAAACCGCTTTAGGGATGCGATAAGTGTTTGAGGTGTTCACAGCCAGTGGCGGAGGGTATGGAACTTCGCCTTCAAACCTTGACTAAGACATAAGGGCCTAGCAACGAAGCTACTACAAGGTATGTCCAAGCAGAATGTCCAGTGTACCTTTAACTGCTCGCTCCAGCAATGTATCGGCCCCCAAATTACACCACCCCACAGCTACTAGGATTTTGATGCAATGTTTGCGTGAAAGTGCAGCCACTTAGACCTAAAACCAGGCAGGAACTTGCATTTTACCTAAAAGCCATCAGCTCATGTCAGATTTCAGCCTCTGTTAATTGCTGTACACTGCCCACTAGACCCCAGAGTGACGCAGACTGCCTGTGGTCTATGCACTATCTGCATATGGAAGCACTGCTGCAGTCAAGAGATTCGACTGAGCGGACAGCACAATTGCAGCATGACGGAGTAAGCCATCAAGGCGTACCTTGTGACTGGTATTCAAACTTCTCAGATTGCTCTCATTAGTTGATCACCGGCCATGTGCAATAATTTATTTTCAACACTGCCCCTATTTCGTGCTTACAACATTTCTTGTTATACTCTACACTTTTCCCAGCTAGCATAATCAACTGCCCTTCTAGTGTGTCGTGTCGGGGCACACTTTGCCGGTGGTTAACTGCCGATTGAAAGTGTATTTTTTTTTGTGTGTGTTTTTGCAAGGGGGAAGGGGGCATCAGTGCAGCTGGGAGATGATCTTTGATTGCCATGCTGGCTAGAAGTGCAGTTTTCAAATCTGAGGGTGAATTTTAAGGGGCACCTCCTTGTTTGTTATAAAACCAAGTGGTGCGGCCACGGTTGTTCGTTTTATATGACATGCAATGCCATAGCCCTAATACATTTTTTTGACGTTAGTTCTAACTTTGTTGGTAATAAGCGAGCATTTGTTATAACTGTGGCTGTTATAAGTGGGCTCAATTGTATTCTGTTTAAACATACTTTCATTACAAAAACTACCAGTAAAATCTATTGAGAACATTTACAGCGTTTCTAGTGGAGTGTTTTTTAGCCTGCAAATGCAAGGTTGTAAAAGCAACAAACCAGTAGCTAAGCTGCAATTCCGTAGCCATCTTCCTTGCCTTCATCTACATGCCTATTAGATTCATTCTTTTTTTTTTAAGCTCTATCCCTACAACTGCAACTTTGTAATTAAAGCTAGTGATACTTTACGGGATGCCTCTGTTAAGACATAGATCTTGATGACTAGAAAAGATACAAGGAATACTGAATTGCAATTCTATGCCATGTCCACCAACGGCTTTTACATGCAGGTAAAGAAAGCCTTGTGAGAGGTTGGTGTTCTGCTGTGGTGAGCTGCAGTCACCAGAGGACAACACTTCCGTCAGTGTTTCACACTGGCATACATAACCACCATGGTCTCCATTTTAAGCACAAGCAACTTTCTCCATCTTTCTGAGTTCTACTGGATGGCATGAATTTTATCTGCTGCAGGCACGGCTCATATCAGTGCTGTCATCAATGCTATTACATCTGGTATTAGTTGTCTGAGGCAGAGCCACAAAACAGTTCCACCAAGGAATGGGTCCTTTAGGTTCTTATCAATTCTTTTACCCAAACTTATTTCTACAAGCATATTTATTACCAAATTAGGAACAAAATACTTCATGCTCTGACACCACCATTGCTATGGTAGATGCATGGTAGGCATGACTTGTTAGTGCAGTTTAGTAAAGTGCTTTTCCTTTAAGTGATTCCAAATTTTGCATTTCTGCACACCATCCAATAAATGTGATAGCACTGAACATCATCAGCAATAAAGTGCAAGAACCTAATATGAAATCAAATCTTTTGCAAGACAGACTTCTGGGTCACTGCCAAAAAGGGGTCAAGGTTGACATGTCTGGTTGTGATCACCTCGAAATTTTCCAAGTGGGCGACGCGTCTCCTTAGGCGGTTATTGCATATTCTCAGCAGCAGCTGCCTAACTTCACTGCTACACTTTATATAAACAAGATGCTAGGGGCGCAGACAAACAGCTCAAACAAGTGCTTCAATGTGCGCCTATGCACCCGTACAAGATATCAAACAGTGTTAATTGGAATATACTGGCAGCAATATACCAAAGCAATTGCACTTTATAAAAAAAAAATGAAGTGAATGCAGCAGACAGAAGAAGCAAGAAACCCAAAAATTTGAGAGTAATGCAAGGAATTTAGTAATGATCGCAAGAAATAACTCAGCACTTGGCATCTGTAAATACATTTGAACACCTTTACAACAAATGCATACACAGAATGACTTTTCTAATGAAGGATTTCTGACGTCCGGGCTGAATTCCTGTCTTCATATGTACTCTGAAAATCTCCACAGTGAACACCGCTACAACAAATCTACCTGTACAATGAAGAAATTCAGCTATTCCTGATGGCTGATTTATTGCTTTACAATCAGCATACACAGCAATGCTGCCACTGGCCTAGTCGACACCTCAAAAGACTATGACTTCGCAGAAGCCATGGTAACAGCCACACCAACGGAAAGAAAAAAGATGTGCAGAGCGCCGAATGGCAGAACTTTCTGACCACAGTACTAGCGTTACTGCCAGCAAAAAAAGCAAAACCAGAAACTTCGATCTTCATGCTCCCTCTTGGTGCTGGTGCTCAGTAAGCTAGTGAGCTGTAGGGAACAAGTGAGCTAGTGAGGACATCCACTGCCTAGCGGCACGCATCTCGCAGCCAGTACATACTGAGTGGGTCCGATGGACCTGCTCAGTTCTCAAAGCCCACCTGTTGATCCCAGGGTCATCAATGCCTCGGCTATTAATATGGACGACACTACCATTTTTTTTGTCAAGAAAGGAACACCTCTTGTGCCAAAAACGTGGTCTCATCCTGTGCGGTAATCCTCCTCCGCAGAGGAGGTTGTGCTTCGGAGGATCTGGGTCGGGGCTGCCCTCACTACAGCTGTGACTCGGAAATGGCCTGTTTCGAGATCTCCTTCCTTGACTTGGGTGTCCAATATGTGAATGCAAAGACATTGAAGCCAACACTCATCACTTGCTGTGGGACTGCCCAGCACTGATGTCTACAAGAATATGGCTCCTAACAGCATAGGTCGGCACGCTCACTCATGAGTGCACTCATATCGCTTCACACTTACATGTGTGAGTGCGAGTGAGTGGATGGGAGTGTAGGTGGTCATGAGTGTGAGTGAGTGGTTGCGAGTGCGAGTGAATGGATGTGAGTGTGGGTGGTCATGAGTGCGAGTGAAAGGATGTGAGTGTGAGAGAGACGAGTGGTGATAGGACATGGGTGAGTGGTTGTGAGTGGCGGCAAACTTCAAGCGACAGTGAAGTTTGTCACATGTGCTTAGCTATTTTCATGCTGACAGTTGAGGGAAGTAAATGTTCACTGCTGTGAGGGCCCTCGAGGCAGCATAAGGCATCATGGCGGTGTCGATTTACTACCGAAGCACAGGATTATGCTGTCGCGCAAATGGCAACCGTTCGTTGCTGTTCACCTTACTAGTTCACCGTTGACATGAGTGCAGGCCAAATTCATAGGTGCAGTTTTGTCAGATCCTTTGATCGAATTTCACACTGCCACTGCTGGAAAGGCAGATCTCTCTTTACACACCTCCTACACGGCTCGAGCTCATATACACCCATGGATGCGGAACCCATGAATGCAGGATCAAATACGAAAATTTTCAATGCAAATAATTTCAGCAGGTAAGCATGGCGACTCATAATGTCAACTCTCCTCCTTTTCTACCAAGTTCTCAGAAGCTTAGAAGAGTGCTTCGAGTCACCGTTCTGTTTAAACTCTTATCTAAAGCCTAGAATATTGTGTGCCTATGGAACCACAATCTTTTCAACAATAAACTATTAGACCTTTTTGTTCATTACACCTTGAACTGACATTGCAGAGTACGCAGGCGCCTCTCGCGTTTCACCTCCATCGAAACACCGCCAGATTCAAACCCGGGCGCACCGAAAAAATAGCCGAGCACCCTAAACACTGAGCCACCGCAGTGGGTAGTGCTACTTTTACCTTTGTAAGCGTTCGTTGTCTGCGACGGCAGGTATTAAATAAAACCCTTCGCAATGGGTCAGTGGTGAAATGAACAAAAAAAAAAGGCCTCAGTGGCTGTGGAGCTCGGCTGCCGACCCAAGGTTGCAGGTTTGATCCTTGCCTCGAGGGCCACATTTCGATGGAGGCAAAATGCAAAACCGTGCGTGCGCTGTCGCACGTTGAAAAAAATTAGCAGTGCTCCGACTGTTCTAAATCTAGTTTGAGTGAAAGCTCCATTACCCTTGGCTACGCTTGGTTAGACGTGCAGGCGTTTCAGGCACATTGTCAGCTGCGCTCTCACCCATGGCGAAACTGCACGAAAAAGTGACGTCGGCTCCTTAAGTGAATTCCGAGCCACGTTTTTGAAGACACTGAGCTATAAAGGCTCAAGATATATAACGTGAGTCACATCGAAAAGGTGATTTAAATAAAATATGTTTGGTAAGCTGTGGATGTTATGGAGAGCCAGTGCTGCCCCGAGGCTCTTGTTGGGTGGGGGATGCGCAGTGGAGATGCTCTCTCATATTCTCGTAGGAAAGGGGGGGGGGGTGACTGGCATGTCAGTTTCGGGGCGATGGAAAGGTGTCTGTATATAGGCGACAGAACATGACAGCTTCGTTTCTCAACAGCACGCAGGAACGTAGAGACCACATGCAGCGATCATGTCGGCGCCCGCATAAGTGCACTGCGTATACGAAAAATTCCCGACTGACTCGACTTTCAGGAAGACCAAGTATTCATGCGACGAGGTCTCCGAAACTGCTCAAGCTGGAGGGTTTTGTAGGTAAAGTCCACCGCCTTTTCGCCTTTTACCTCATCAGACATATTATAACGTACACATAGCCGATTTACGTTAATTTAGAGTTAATTTCATTCCACGGCTCTTGCCGTAAATTTGTCTTTTTACCGCAGACAGTAAATAAAGTTTGTAAAATGAGAACATCTCGCATTAAACAAATTTTTGCATTTGTTACTTTATATATCGATGTGCCAGAAAAAAAGTAAACAGCATAACAAGCTTGATATATTAAATCTTCTCTACGTTCTAAAATTTTTTTAAATCCTGAACTCGTTAGAACCGGTTCAAATAAATTAAATAAATTGGTTTTTTGAAAAAAGGAAATGGCGCAGTATCTGTCTCACATATATCGGCGGACGCCTGGACCGCGCCGTAAGGGAAAGGAGGAAGGTGGGAGTGAAAGAAGAAAGGGAGAAAGAGGTGCCGTAGTGGAGGCCTCCGGAATAATTTCGACCACCTGGGGATCTTTAACATGCAGTGACATCGCACAGCACACGGGCGCCTCTTGCGTTTCGCCTCCATTGAAACGCGGCCGCCGCGGTCGGGTTCGAACCCGGGTACTCCGGCTCGGTAGACGGGCGCCTTACCATTGAGCTACCGCGGCGGGTTTAGAACTGGTTCAATACGGTCCGAACCGGAACAAAATGTCGCTCTGGAGCCGAACCCACAACTGAACCCGAACCTGAACCGAACCCGAAAAAATTCCAGTCCGACACCCTGCTGAAAACTGCACCTTGTGGTATTCAAAAAGGCATTTTGGTTACATGTTGTTTTCCATCATCTTTTTTGTGGGCATGTATTTTTTTTATAACAAAAATGTTCAAGTTCTGTTTATTTTTAATCAGTTTTAATCGAAAGTTTTGTCATAAGGAATGCTTTTGTAGCGCACTCAAGCCTAGTCGTCACAGGTTTTTGTTGTGATCACTTTTGAACCTTCTTTTTCAAAGTACTGAGCTTCATCATGGTGACAGTGCCTACATAGTAGATGAGAAGGAGGAAGTTTCACAGCAACAAGCCAGATTGTCGAAGTGCTGGTTTCTCAAAAACAGTGTGGTTACAACCGAGCCCTCAGCGAAGGCAATCCGGAGGCCTACTACCACAGAAACAGCCTGCCAACTGCTGTTCTACAAGTAGCTAGGCCAGCTGTGTGTGTGGCTTTATCACTGCCAGGTCATCTAAGAAAGTGATTCCACGGCAGGACACTCAAAACCACCAAATAACGGAATCAGCTGATTTTATACCACTGTCCTAAAACAACAAACAACATTTCTTAGGACTGACAGGTTGAAAACTGCAACTTGCAGTGATGTAATATATCTATGGCGATGATACAGCAGAAAGTGCAGTTTTAAATACACATAGCATCCAATCAACTGTACTCCGTGAAGTGCGTCTCAACTGGCTTGTCAAGCAGCGTGTTGCCTTGCTGCTGCCAAGGAGCTGGTTGCTGAGTTCTGAAGTTCCTCCGAGAGCAAGAAACGTCGGAGAGAATAAACACGAAGGCTTCGGAGGAGATGCCAATAAAGTCAACAAGTGCATGTACTCTGCTGGTGCATCCTCAACTGCTGTAGTATATGTGTAAACATAAAATTGCATTTTTCTAAAAATCACCCTTTTCAAAATTTTTGAACCTTTCTCAATAACTAACCGACCGACTAAACTGAAATTTTCTCGGATTGTAATAAACTCCCTTACAAATAGTTGGAACAAAATAGCAAAGAGTGGAACTGTGCATATGACATTAGTAAGCATGGGTAATAGGATGGAAATTGCCAGCACTGAATAAATAATTTGCAATGGATTTTCTTTTGTCCTGCGGCTTCCATTCCAGGCTGCCGAACGAAGGTTCTGTCGCCATAGGTGTGTATGAAATCAAATGACGTATACAAAAACTGCAATATAATCACTGCTTTGTATAAGTTAATTCCTGTAAACTTATGCTAAGCTGCTTAAGAAGCCAGAATGACAGCAACTGGAGAAGGAGCAGTTTTTGTGGGCCTTACGTGATCTTATACTCACTTGTGACGTTGCAACCATTGTTCGGCAACCTGAAACCAATACAGAAACTGTGTGGCAAGGGAAATTCAATTACAAATTATTTACTGAGCGTAGGCAAATTTCGTGCAGTGATTCATGTTTACTGATGCCTTACACAAGTCCAAAGCACAAATACAGTAAGAAAAATTTGATGTGATGTGTGTATCAAGGCCATCCACGAATAAATCACTCAAGACATGAGTCGGAATTTTTATGACGACCAGGTTAGGAACAAATGCTTTCATATAGCATTGGTTCAGCACTGAGCACAAGAAAACTTTTCGCCAAATAAGGTAGTAAACCATCTCGCACTGAAAATGGTTACTGAATGGTTACACCTGCCTCAATTTGAATTAACCTCTTTGAGCACTTTGACGGAATTGCTGAGAGCATGACATGGAAAGTGAAAATTTTCAATCCTTTATTTTTAATGCGAGAGGCCTGTCATTCACAATGGCATCGAGACAGAGGAGCCATTGTAGTGTTCACTTGCCACATTTAAACAACGCAGAAAATGAGCTTCTTGAACAGCCTCAGTACAATCACTGATGTCATTCAACGCCAATGCTCTAGCTGAACGCAGCCACAGTGATGGCCAAGACGCACACAGCTTTGCGCGAACACCTTACTCGGTTGGGCCTTTCTCTGCTTTGAATGCCACATTTTACTGTAACATTAGTATGGCTGTTCGGCATCGGAAAGTCCGGCTTCACAGCGGAAAATGATCGGTAACCTGCTACTTCTGCTCACCTCAACTAGCAAATGACACCAGCGTCCTCATTGACTGCTTCACAGTGTAAATAAAGTCGGCAATGTGCGCTCGGACTTTAGGCTGGTTTTTCTAGCAGTGTCGGGCTGGCCCCAGTAACCTGCCAAGTCCAGACTGCAGGCCTGTTAATACTGCTTGTCAGCATGTTTCTGAGCTGTGTGCAAATAAAAAAAATGCATACAAATATACGGCAATGCAGGTCTCCCGAGCCCCTCAAAGACTTCCTTTCGCACGAACAGGCGTATTACAATTACAGCTTCACGGGGGCTTCTTGTACCTGGTCTGCAGAGAGGAGATTAGCTGTTCTTTTCAAGTAACCAAAATCATTACCTTGCATATCTTATCGTCAACATCACCGGCTAGAAAACTCGCTGCACAAGTTCACCGCAATCCGGCCATTCGTTGGCACAGGCTCCTCTTGCATCTGCTCGTCAAAAGGTTCGCTGTAACTGAATGCAGGCACGACTGTCAATTCGAGAAACCGAAGCGATGCGGACTGCAGGACTCGAAACGCTAAAGCAGCCGAAAGCAAAAACCGCCGAAAGAAGTCGCACGCTTTCGAATCTATGACGAATTTTAAAACTTCCTGCAACATTAGCGCAGGCCGCAGTAACGCCGTCTGGTGTTGAAATGTGAAAATATTTTATGCGCTGTGATTCGCACTTAGCAAAGCAAAGCTAGTACCATGGCTAATTCAGTCCAGCCAGGGCCTATTTTTTTAGGTAACTTAACCGAGCAATGTTTTTAATAACATCATATGGAGTTATTTCGCACCTTTCTGCCAACCACCGAAACGGCTACATTTGACTATGACTGCCTTAGCTTGAACATCCAAATCAAGCCGATCCACAGTCGGCGGAGTCTTGTTAGAGTTAAAATCGAAAATAGAGGAAGTTTATCCCTCATTCGTTCTGCTTTTGGCGCGAGGAGGCAAAGCGAATATCACGTGTGTTATTTAAAGGCAAAGAATATGCCTAAAAACCCAATAACACTGACGAATTCTCACCGAAGCGGGTGACTTGGGCGCCGCCATCTTGACAAAGCTATTTTCCTAGCGTAAGAGCACGCGCGCTAAATTCGAGAGAGCGTACGTAACGCGAACGTACATACGTAAAATCTAAATTCAGGCGTATACAAAGCAAACTTACGTTACAAACTTCATAAACGAAACCAAAACATGACCTCGCTCGTTTCTTTTTTTTAAATCCAAAAAGTTTAAAAGCATTTAAACACGATCCGAAATCAAAACAGCCGTGTGCTGCTGTTGCATTTATAAATATACCGGGAGTTTCAGCGAACACTTTCAAAAAATTTTATAGATGGACTTTTTGGGGGAAATATGGCTTTTACGGCACAGTATTACCAGTGTTGGCGAACACCAGAAAACTGGTGAATCGTCGTGAGTAGTAAGCTAGTTAACGAATTTTCTTAACTAGCTCACCTAGGCGCCTAATTGCAGTTAGAGATTTATAGCTGGTCTTTAGTAACAGCCACATCAGTTTTTAGAAATCAGAAAACGCGATTACTCTTGGCACTGTGGCTCAACAAAATTTGGCTTTTTCGACTAGTTACATGCACTGTAGCAGTTGCTTTACCTCCATGCTTTCTAAAGCCCGTGGTATTTTCGCACGATGCAGCCAGATTTTGCCAAGTCACGACAGCGAGGGTAACCTCGATTTCGGAACTCTAAAAACTGATATAGCTATTACTGACGACCAGCTACAAATCTCTAATTGCAACTAGGTGCCTAACTCTACTAGTTACAGAGGTAATTATTAAAAATTAGTTAACCAGCTCACGACTTCAGACAAAACACCACTTTTTTCGTGTCTGCCAACACTGCTAACACTGTGCCGCAAAATTTTTACTCCAAAAAGCATATTTATAAAAATTTTCGAAAGTGTCCGCTGAAACACTTGGTATGTTTCAACATGAAAAAGAAAACAAAGCGAAGAAGTATACAAAGCAAACTCACGTACGAATCTCATAAACGACACCGAAACACTACTTCACGCGATTTTATTTCCTGCGCTCTTCTGAGCTTGGTCTTGTCTCCAATGCTATATGTCCGTGCTGGCAGTTCACGGACTTGCTGCCTGCGGTGGTTGACGACACAGCACTTCACAGTGCTGAATTGTAGCTCTCCTCGTGGAAAACAATGGCGGAGGCGGCTACCTTAGATTGTGTAGAAGACCTCGAGTCCTCTATACCTGATGTGAAAGTGTTCCGCTCCAACTTGCAACATGCCGCAGATGCTGACCACTGGATGCAGTTGTACAGCGCTCAAATCAACACTTGTTGAATCACTAAAAATGTGTGCACAAACAGCATACATTAAGACTGTATTTTGCATTTGTGCACTTGGTTTTTTCACAAGTGAGAAACTGCGTAAAGTGAGCGCACTAACCTAGCCTATAGCTTTGTTTCATCTGCTTGCCAATGTGATAAACAGTGATCACAGAACAACAAAATCTGCAGCCTCAAACGGGGGTTGGCTTGGATACAAATGCCCCTGAAGACCCTCCAGAGGATAATGAAAGATTACTTCGAGGCGAATTGTGATTGAGCCAATTTTTGTGTGCGTGTGAAACATAATGATAAATGTTTGATCTTTTTGTTTCGTTTCTTTTGCGACTTGTGTAATTAGTGACCATAACAATCACGCCAGGATCATTTAGTCGCATGATAGGCTGCTTATTGCCATCAGTTAATTCTGTCTAGAGTACACCTTACTGACATGCCAAACTGCTTTTTTAGGGTAGAAATGGTTATAGCAACGTAATAGTTACAATGAAGAAATTCTGATTCCCCTGTAATGATGAGGTTTGATTGTATGAGTATATGAGAGAAATTCTGCCAAGTCGAGCACTCGAGCATTAAGAAGTGCAGTAAAAAGAGTTTGGAACATTTAAACACCACCACCCAGTTGTTGGTGCATTGACTTCCTTAAGCAGAGAATGACAATGCAAGGCAGATGGAAAGAAATCAATGTTACACATTTACTCAGCTGTTATTTCATTCCTACCAGGAATTTGTGACGGAACAGCACAAAACACCGGGACAAGAGACAAGCGCTGACTTACAACTTTCATTCTACCAGGAATGAAAGCATTGCCTCTACCTCTCAGCGAAGGATAATGGGTGCTCATGGTAATACAGCTTCTCATGTGATAATGCCGTTCCTGAATGCTTGTGCGTGCCTGCTGTTTTTAAGGCTTGAAGATGTTTTGAAATTTGAGTCTGGTTACAACTTAGATAATGCCATTCCTGAACGTTTGTTCGTGCCTGCTGTTTTTAATGGTTTGAAGATATGTTTTCAAATCTAAGTTTGGTTACAACTTAGATTTTGTGCACTTTGTTTGGTTTATGGTTGATTATGTCACATGTTGATGCTGCATGAATTTGTACATTAACACTCAGTATGACCTGCAAAGCTCTAATGGTAAGCCTATGATGGTTCACAGCTTCTAGCAACACAGCATGCTACTACTTATGGCCTCAATTATCCTGGCTGGCAGGTGAACGACAGGTGCAACCAATGTGGCAACATAGACCACAATGACATACTTCCTCTGGCATCACATCGTCTCCATGCAGATATCTGCACACAAAAACGAAATTTTTGGTTTATTGTCCATAGTCCATGAATGCTTTAACGTGTTCTGTGTGCTCCATCATTCGTATAGTCTTCACACTTAAACATTTTAGAGAGCGCTGATATTTATATTTACCACAAAGCACGGTGAACCATTCTGTGCTGCCCTACACGCTGAATGATTACCGGCGTTTTCTGAATTAGGCACACACGGCAGAGCCCGTTTCAATGTGAGGTCAATCGTAAACTTCTGACTCCCAAGAATGAACGATGCAACAACCTACAACTTCGGGCTGCAAAGAAAACAAAGCACACGGAAGACCAAAATTCTCATAGTAGCAAAGATCAAGACAAGAGTACTTGTCAAGGAGAGGCTACGATACAGGCGTGTGACTAAATCTGCCTTGAGCTAAAATAGGAGAAGGGAAACTTCGTCTGCTGAGGCTAGTCAGCCACGTGGAAGGAAGGAAAACCTCAAAGACGGCATGAAATGAGAGAAACACGAAGAAATTATATGATCATGGCAGGTGTCATTTCACTATTATACCTGTTTTCGAAAATTTATCTGCGCCTGTGTGTTCCAGGGATGACAACACATTACCTCGGCGTAACACATTTTTGACCAGAGGGTAGTCAAAGGCTCTTTAAAGTGATGCAAAGGATTGTGGAAAATACAGATGTTTCAGTCAGAGTGAAACAGGGCCAAGAGTCAAACTCCCCAGGTCAGAAATCAGCTTTTCATGTAATTATGTTTGCAACAACCCCTTCTGATCAGTATAAAATTGCAATACATGGCAGTGAAGCTCTTTCAAAATTGTGAAATTCAGTGAAACAAGTTTACTGTAAATGTCCACAACTGAACTGCTATAGCCGACAATTATCATGCACTGAATGGTACCGAAGCATTAGTCAGTGTCATCAAAAATGTAAGAAGCCATGGGTGTGATGCAAAAAGAATGCAGTGCCTTACTCAGGTAGGCTGTTGATACCTTTGCCGACTAACTGATGCTGAAATACTTCAGCACTGCAAATACAAAGCAATGCAGAGAGCTTTTAAGACGTGTTAAGCACCACTTTTGTAGCTGGAGATGACTGAATTGAATGAAGAAACTCATTACAGCCATCAGTGCACACACCATCAGCAGCTGCCTTGATTGTCATGTCCAGAACAGGTAGGGAAGCTTTTTTCTCTAGTAGCAGGGACAATCCAACTTTCATCAAATGTAACGAAGCACTGGAAGTCAAATGCAAATAAGAATAAAAAAATAGTGGCTAATGCTTGAAAAGCTGGGAGAATGTGCTGCCAGAGGAGAAAACAGGTTATAACAGCGCTGGCGTCAGAACCATATTTGCTAGAAATTTATTCCAGAAGGAGCTTGATGGAGAGATATTCTAATAATGACTTGTAGCACTGACAATCAAGATGTTTCACAAAACGATTAAAACCTATAATAAGACTGATAACACCTGAACGAAGACATTGTGGAAGATGTGCCACCAACTCCAGAAAAGTACTTGACCTGGAGACATTTACTTTCCCTACCTGAAGCAGATGCCTTCAGACACTGTATGCACAAAAGATGAAATGACAACAGAAAGTGGTGACCAGAATGGTGAGCTACAAGGAAAAGGAAACCTCCTCACTACAAGAACTCCCAGCTCACTCTCTTCTTTTCTAGTAGCCATCTACTTTTCCGATAAATGCTCCTCCCTTCAAGCACCTCACAAGTCCTCAGCTGTGGTCTCTTCCCAAGATGCTGAAACCTTTTTCACTGGAGGCTCACCGGAGTTAGTTTCGCACTTTACATAATTATCATTGGCTCTGCCTTGTGCAGGTCATACTGAGGAGAATACACACGCCCTTCCTTTCATTCTGTTTTGATGTGCGGTATGCCTACCTTCATACCACATCTCTACTTTCTATACTGAAATACATTTGAGTTTAAATTTTTTTTCTAGAGGAGGAGTCACTAAGTTACTATAAAAATTCTATTTGCCCTGTGCTGGTTTTCTTGTGCACAGTGGTGTAAAGTGATTAACTGTTACATGCCTGATGTTTAAGTGTTTGTATTGACATTCTTTGGTATGTATGTATTGGTATGGATTTGGTACACTACCACATTTTTTACCACTACTGCAAGTGAATGTCATCATGGCATGTACATTTGAGCTATCATACAAAACAAATGACATCTATATTAGCACATCACCAAACAAGAATGGCCTGCAAATAACTGTAAATAAAGATAAGCAAACATTCCAAAGCACCAAAAGCCTTGCTATATGCTGAGTCCGAGTAGCAGCTCTACAGCAGCCCAACAGATCCAAAATGTAGTGGTCATGCCTGGCCACCTATGAATGCTCTCTGCCAGGTCTGGCACTGGATACATGCGGCCCCTCCACAGGAGCTAGAATCGGATAACTATTGGGGTTGTGCCTCAAAATGCTCAATGACAACATTCCTCTAATCTCAATTATTTATGCTATTGTTGCATGCACTTTATGACAAGTACAGCTTGGCATGTGTAAGGCTGTGCATGACTAGGGTAGCCTAAGTGTCAACACCTAGGTGGGGGTTTATTCGGGGTTTATCGAAAAACATGTCCAGGAAATACACTAGGTAAAGTTCACTGTGGCCATATCAGTTTTTCACACACATAAAAATGGAATTCCTTAGAAAGGAGACTATCAAACATTCTAATACAAAAGTAAAAATAGCCAAAACAGGCAATCTTTGGTTGCAATAAGTGTTGCTGCCAAAGTGCCACAAACGACTGAAGTGGATCAAGAAAATTAGCAAAACAAAAAAATGACCCGGCAGCAGTAATATTTATTGCATATGGCTGTACTTATACTCAGCAACAATGGCCCAAAATGAATAGAAATGGTTTGAAAGGCTTTGCAAGAATCTAAGTTAAAACAGTGCGCAGGGACAGGACACAGTCAAGAAACACACAGACACAGCACTGACTGACAACTGAGGAATTTACTGCTTTGCTTGCAATAAATACAGAAAGTATCGTCTAAAATACAAAGAAAGCCTTGAAATCGTCATTTTGTCACTTCTGTCGTCATTGCTTGTCCAGATAACCCATTTCTTTTTTCGTCAACGTTAGTGATGGTGTGCTTACGCAGGTGGAACGATTCTTCTGAATGATGAACGCTTCGTATATCTCTCGCATGAGCTTTCGGGGGTATCTTCTCAGAATCTTGCAGCGTCGAAAGTGTGGAATGCATTCGCAGTCCGACACGTGTCCCGCTAGCTTGCTGCCATATCCTTTTTCGATGTTGCCGACGTGTTCCATGAGACGTATGTTGACGCAGCGTCCTGACTGCCCAACATATGACGCCCCGCATGACAAGGGGATCTTATAAACTACATCACTGTCGCATTCGGTGAATTTGTCTTTGTGCTTCGTTTTACAACGTGCTGTTTTTTCAGCGCCTTGGTTGACCATTTTGCACAACTTGGATAATTTGCTGGGCGCATTGAAAACTAAGTCCACTCCAGCTCGCGCCACCACTTTCTTTAGTGCGTGGCTGACACCGTGGACATATGGCATGACGGCTACCTTCCGCTCTACTTTTTGAGGCTTCTTGGGGTTCGGTCGCCGGAACTCTTTCAGTAACTTGAAGCCAAGGCTACAGATGAGGTCGTCCGGGAAACCAGCTTCACGTAACCGTGTCAGCTGTGTCTGGACGCTTTGCTGCTGACCGTGAATGCAGGATCTATTCAAGGCACTCCTCAATGCGCCTGTGGCCACAGCTCTTTTTACCAGTTTCGAGTGCGCCGATGAATATGGTAGCAGGCCTTTTTTTGACCGCGGTGCATAACACCGCGGTCAAAACATCTGTAGCATCTGCATAACATCTGTAGCCTTGGCTTCAAGTTACTGAAAGAGTTCCGGCGACCGAACCCCAAGAAGCCTCAAAAAGTAGAGCGGAAGGTAGCCGTCATGCCATATGTCCACGGTGTCAGCCACGCACTAAAGAAAGTGGTGGCGCGAGCTGGAGTGGACTTAGTTTTCAATGCGCCCAGCAAATTATCCAAGTTGTGCAAAATGGTCAACCAAGGCGCTGAAAAAACAGCACGTTGTAAAACGAAGCACAAAGACAAATTCACCGAATGCGACAGTGATGTAGTTTATAAGATCCCCTTGTCATGCGGGGCGTCATATGTTGGGCAGTCAGGACGCTGCGTCAACATACGTCTCATGGAACACGTCGGCAACATCGAAAAAGGATATGGCAGCAAGCTAGCGGGACACGTGTCGGACTGCGAATGCATTCCACACTTTCGACGCTGCAAGATTCTGAGAAGATACCCCCGAAAGCTCATGCGAGAGATATACGAAGCGTTCATCATTCAGAAGAATCGTTCCACCTGCGTAAGCACACCATCACTAACGTTGACGAAAAAAGAAATGGGTTATCTGGACAAGCAATGACGACAGAAGTGACAAAATGACGATTTCAAGGCTTTCTTTGTATTTTAGACGATACTTTCTGTATTTATTGCAAGCAAAGCAGTAAATTCCTCAGTTGTCAGTCAGTGCTGTGTCTGTGTGTTTCTTGACTGTGTCCTGCCCCTGCGCACTGTTTTAAGTTGAAAAATGAACCAACTGGCCCCGCTACTTCCCATGATGAAGAATCTAAGGTTCATGAAATGATAAGTCTTGAAATCACCTCTTCTCAACCCTGTACTTGTGTTGCCGCAATCTGAAGTGTCATTTCCTGCAAGTAAAAAAAAATAAGCTGAGTGCAGTTACTCGGTATCCATAGCATTTGTAACTGAGGCAATGTAGTACTGTGAGAGCAGACATTGCAGAGAAACAAGCCACAGGCAGAGGAGATAGAGGACACCTTGAGAGTAACCTGCAGCACATTTCATTCTTTTAACAGAGCTACTCAAGGCTCACAGGTCACCTGTCTATCAATGAAATAATTTGTCTGTGGACCCAACTTGCTCCTCGCATAGAATCACTCCAAAGAAAGGCAAAACATTTATCTAAGCCGCACTTTTCTGCAGCAATTTAAACAAGCAGCATCTGTTAGCACATGGACAATGTTAGTACCATGAATGGTTGGTGCTTACCACCTCGTAACCAATGCACTCATTTTGTGAGTCCACACATAATGTACACAAACTGGGCCAGTCAGTTGTGCTGTTTTCTGGCAGGTAAGCACCTAAGTCTGCTTACGTGGAGCAATGTGAAAGCATGTGTTTTGAGTAAAGGAAAGCTTCTTTAGAAAAGGAAAGGGCGCAGTAGCTCTCTACTCTCGACATCTCGGCGGACACCTCAACCGCACCTTAAGGGAAAATGTAGCCTCAGGAAGCGTGCAGTTGAAGGTGCATGTGTCATCGACCCGAACCCCTGTCACAAGCTAGCCACCAACCCGACTAAAACACTAAAATTAAAGCCACAGTTGTGTATATACAAGACGTCTTACTTGCCTATAGGTGACATCTACTTAAACGACTGCAATTTTAAATAAATTAATGGAATTAGCATATCATATAACAAAATATGCTGTGGGCTACCACTGAGTATGAATATCTCCAGATGGTTAAGAGCAGTATCATCAAATCACCTTGTGCACAAATGTAAACCACCTGCCATTTATATATCTGCACATGCAATAACCAGCGAGTGTTTATTTGCAGCTAATGTACAAAATTAATTTTTTCCGCATGCAGACATGTCTAGGCTAAATTGCTTACATTCTCCTCTCCCTACAAACACTTTCTTTTTCTAGCCAGCTGGGAAAAATGTATTGGGTCCAAATGAATGAATTGATGAATGACTCAATGGTAGTTTTTTTTTAGGGGGGGAGGCCGGTAGCTATGTTCAGACTTCCACAGCTACGATCGTACACACCCTCCTGTGATAAGTACTGCTAAAGCCACCTTATCCATAATCCATTGTATTATTTCTTAACACATGAATAGCTCACTAAACAGAAACGTGTTGCTTCTAGCAAGAGCGGTAATCTGTCGTTACCCCTGCCAGTTTTATTTAGGGCAAATGCACTGCTCTCCTCCTTGCATCGGATCAGAAGTTAACCGCGATACAAAGTATGAAGTTCCAACCAACCTTTAGCAACAACCGCAGAATAGTAGACGAGCCACATCGCTCCTCGCCTGTGAAACGGCATCTCCCTCGCTTGTCCCATTTCTCCGCTTCTGGAGGCACGCCGAAGTGGAGGGCTTCAGAACAGACGTTATTTTTTGCCAAAACGAGATTGCAGGGCAAACTGGCTCTGTGCAGAAAGGTAGCGAAGGCGCCGAGTGGCCCGATCGACTGCGAGCACGCGAGCAGCGGCGTTCCCATGTTGTCATGACAACGCCGGATGTGACGTTGCAGACAAGCAGCGCAACTAGCGGCCGATGCGGCTACGTACGCTGAAATGGAAATACGCTGCCCGGACGGCGAGCGAGCGATGGCCAAAAAAGCGTGCCGTGCGCAGCGCGCGCAGCCGGCGGGCGAGGATATTCGAGGAGGAAAACGCCGGAGTGGCGGAGAGCGTCGCTACTTTCAAATTATCGAGGGGCTTTAGGTCGTAGCAGCGGCGGCTGGCTAAAAAATGGCGCCGACGAAAAATGAAAACACAAACAGAGCGAACTTTCCGCGCGCTTTTCCCGGAGACCGCCCGCGGAGCCAATCACCGTTGAGAAAAGCGCCGTTGGGAGAGGGGAGAGAGAAGGATCGGCGAGGGTGCGCGGCGCGGCGGCATAGTTCACAGAAAGACGCTACTTTCAAATTGTCGTGGGGGGGTTTAGGCCATGCTGGGCGAAGTTGCCAGGTTAGTACTCTATAATTAACGTTAAACCGTCAAACTTGGTCTAGGTCGTCTGTATCATGCAGGGAACCATGAGCGAAGTAACGAGATGGCTGCCATCCACGGTTAGCAAAAAAAAGTGGAGAGGGTTTACATGGGACTGCCGCCGCCGCTTTCTCTCGCGAGCGCCCAGTGTTGCCCAGGCGACAATAACACTTGGCTAAATTTCGCTCTGTATACTTGCAATGGGAGTAAATTGCCGTTTGGGCGCAGCTTGGGGCAGAAGATCAAAATGGCACAGCATGGCGCAATTGGCGCAGCACTTCCACCCCTTTGTATTCATTATAATAAATTCATGCTTTAATCATGCAATATAAAGATGTAATTATTTTACGTCTTTCATACAATTGATAACACAGTAGCGTAAATTAGAAATAAAGAAATTAAGTAGTTTAAAAACATTCCCTATGCTACTTGGTATCGGCGGCTGTTGGCATCGTTCATGTATAACATAACAAGCGTGTCTTTTCCCACCTCTCCAAGACCTACGAAAAAAGGAAGGAAGGAAGGAAGGAAGGAGAAGTTGCGGTGCTTTTGGCTCGGTTGACCCTGACTAGCGGCCTCCGTGACGCTTCCTGATGGCCGGCTAGAACGCCTCGGCTGTGACGTTACAGCCACAAGATTATAAAGAAAGGCGAGAACCGGAAGACGCAGGAATATATATATATATATATAATAAGTTGGGGAAGTCACATTGAAAAACTTAACAGATTTATTCAACGTTTCGACCAGGGACTGGTCTTTTTCAAGAATGATCATACAGTGCACGGACGCATCTTCTTATAGCAGTGAACACGGCACACAGAGGGCTTGAAAAAGAAAAAATATCAGCAAATAAAGAAAGATAAAAAATTAAATAAATGAAAAAAATCAAAGGGAAAAGAGGAACACAGCCGAGAAAGGAAACCCAAACGTCAAGATGGTCCAGCAAAGGCGCCGCTTGAAAGAGGTGAAAGAGGGAGGCGGGCCTGGGCGGGCACGCGAATAGTTCGGAAGAGGGAAAAAACGTGATTAACAAAAGAAGGCCAATTGTGTGCGTCAGTATGGCTTCTAGCCGCGTCTGTGTGGCCCCGCGCGACTTTAGAAGATAGCACGAGCACGCACAGGTTGCGGCTGCGCTTAAGTGTCTCCACACGGTGGCACGTGAGCCCCGTGTGGTTCGCATATGGCGACCACATGGAAAGGTTCCTCGTTTGCAGGAGTGAAAAAAGGAAGAAATGAATAAATAAATACAGAAAATGGCACTGCGATGGCCAAAAGAAACAAAAAATAACACACACACACACGCAGAGGTGACATGAATGCAGAGAATACACAGAATACACACAAAATTGTGTCACTGTTGTAGCCTTTTTCAGGAGGAGATATGTGGGGAAATGTATATAAGCCCAAAACTATATATATATATATATATATAAGCCCCCTGTGTAATGCGAAAGCCCTGAGGGTAAAATAAATGAAATGAAATGAAATGAAAACTGAAGTTAAAGACAGCGGCAGAGTGTTAGAAAGTGTACCAAAAATACAAATTTCATCCCAGGGAACACCGCTTAGACTTAACACAACAATATTAGAATAAATACAAATGCCACGCGAAATAATAGAGGCGCACAAAAATACAGTTCAAGAGTAGAAAAAATGTCCTAAGAAACAAAGTTTACCCAAACGCAGTGATCAGCGACAACCAAACGATAATAATGCGATGAACACACATGAGAGACGAGCGTCACAAAATTCGTGCTTAACCACAACAAGAATAATGTCAGTACCTCGACCAGAAATGAAAGTGTTAGATACAGAACAAAACGTTACGCAACTGTCATCATAATGGATTTAAGACACAATATTTTGGATGCAAAATAGTTCACAAGGAAAAGAAAAAACAAACAAAACATTGCAGGAAGATTTAGCCAGAAAGGCAGGAGAGTTTGCCAGGGCTTTCATTAATACCAGCAGACAAGGTGTTAAATTTAAATATTAGATATGATTCACACGCTTCCCTGTCGTAATGTGTCTGGAAGCCAGATTGCAGTCTCGTGGCCTTGAACCTTCCAAATGGATGGCCTTTTGTCGTTACGTGTTTTGAAAGAGGCAGATCTGGCAGTGATCGTATATGTGCTCTAAGGTTATTTATTCTCAATCGGAAAGGAGTTTCAGTTTGCCCAATATACTGAGCATGGCACATACCGCACTCGAGAATGTAGACTACGTTGCTGGTGTCACAGTTGAAATCTCCTCGAATTTTGAATGAGAAAGACGACGCTGTGCTGTGAGCTTCTGTGACCTTATTTATCATTGGACAGAGTTTGCAGCGCGGTTTATTGCAAGGTGTGCACCCTGAGACTTGGCCGTTGTCTAGTTTCGAGGAGGTTACGGCATCTTTGATATTTCTTGCCCTCCGATATACGACACGGGGGGCTTCGGGAAGCAAGCGCTTCATTTTGTCGCTCTGAAGGAGAATGTTGTGATGCTTTCTGAGAATAGGATTAACATTCGGTGCTGATGGAGAGTAGGTTAATATCAGATTAGTTGGGTAGTTCGTCTGCGCAGTCTTGTGCTATTTAGCATTGTACGGCGGTCTTGTGCTGCAGCTTTTTCCAAGGCATCGTCGATGATAGACCTCGGGTAGCGCTGTCGGACTAAATCCTTGCGGAGTATCTCACAGTTAGAAGCGAAGTCCTCTTCACGCGAGCAGATGCGCTAAAATCTCAGAGCCTGGCTATGTGGTATTCCTTTCTTGCAATGTTTTACGTGGCTACTTTCAAAGTGCAAGTACTGGTGCCTGTCCGTTGGCTCCCTGAACACGGAGGTGACAAGCTTGTTTTGCGAGATCTGAAGTTTGATGTCCAGAAAGCTGATCGTAGATGTCGAGTAGGTGTGGGAAAAAGAGATGCTTCTGTGAGCGTTATTAAAGTTAGCAATGAATTTGAGTAGCTCTTCTTCACCATGGCACCATATAAGAAATATGTCATCTATAAACCTCCTATAAAAAAGGGGTCTGAAGAGACAGCTCTCCAGGTATTCAGTTTCCAGAATGCCCATAAATATATTGGCATAATTAGGACCTACTCTTGTGTCCATTGATGTGCCACTTATTTGCACATAGTGGTCGCCATCAATTTCAAAGTTATTCATTTCCAGCACCAGATGCAGAAGTGTTTCAAGGGTCGTGCCATCCACTGGTCTTTCCACTTTGGAACCTCTGTAAGCATTAGCGACTGCCCTGATCCCATCCGAGCGGGGGATGTTGGTGTATAGGGACACGACATCGAGGGTAACGAGTATGCTGTTTTCTGGAATGAACAGATCAATTATGTCAGAAAGAAAATGAGTTGTGTCTTTCACAAACGAAGGAAAAGTTGGTGGTATGTCTCTGATTAAGCTGTCGACAAAACTGGAAATTTTTTCTGACGTGGTTCCTATTCCGGAAATAATTGGTCGTCCTGGATTATTTTCCTTATGTATTTTTGGCAAAAGGTAGAATCTACCGGGGATGGGAGACAACGGAAGTAAAGACCTGGCAACTTTATCAGTTATTTTGTTCTCTTTTACGAGGTCTTCTAGAGTGGTTTGGACCAGGTGTTTGAAATGTGAAGTTGGGTCGGAAGCTACACGTTTGTAAAAAGATTAGTTGCTTAGCTGTCGCTCTGCCTCATTCTTGTAGTCTCTGGTATTCATTACGACAATTGCACCACCTTTGTCTGCGGGCTTTATTACTATGTCGGACCGGGTGGCGAGGGACTTCAAGGCAATTTGTTCTTTGTGTGAAAGATTTTTTCGGCAATATGAGCGCCTTTTATATTCGGACAGTATATCACTGTGCACGGCCTTTATGTAAAGATCGAGACATTTGTCGCGCTGTGGAGGTGGAGTCCAGTGCATAGTTGAAGGAACAGATGGCCCACCGTGTTTGTTCTGAGACTTATTGTCATAGTACTCAAGGAGCCGAAGGCGACGGGCAAAATTGTCCAAGTCTTTGTAAAACTGGAGCTCATTTAAGTTTCCGCTGGCAGGGCAAAAGCTCAGGCCTTTCGATAGGATGCTCCGCTCTTCGTTGGATAGGTCTGAATCCGAGAGATTAACTATAGAGACACCCTTACATGTTTGTTTACTATCAGAGCCATGTTCACTGTTAGCAGGATCTTCGGCTATGTTTATCATTTCTAGACTCTCGTTAGGAGCAGCAATACCGTCGCGGCTGAGTTTGTTTTGTTTTTTGGCAAATAATAGGCTACTTTTTTGGCTTTGAAGTCTTCCAAAGTGCGCATCTCGTTCTCTCTCAGAGAATTACATTCAAAAAATTCTTTTTCTTGTTGCCGCAAGCGATCAAGGCAAGATTCATCATGTTCTATCACGACATTCAAAAGCCTAATAGATGCGTCATTCAATATCTCCCTCCATTTTGCCACGTGGCTCGGTGACAGTTCTGACACGGCTGGTTTCACATATATCCTTAAACCCTTTGGTACAACATTATCTCTCTTGTAAGAAGTTAAAGTACTGACGTGGTGCTGATATCTTATTCTTTTTTCAACAATTTTGCGACCCTTTAAAAATGTTCTAGAAGGTTCAGAGCTGGAAAGTTCACCTGGAAGCACACAATGGCGTCAGTTTGAAGCCCCTGGCGGGCAACGTCCGAGAATGACCTGCTACGCAGGTCGTAGCGGCGCTCCGCTGCTGGCGGCGGTGGAGGGGGGAGGTCCGGAGTCGGACATCTTGGCGTCATATTGCTCGATGGTTCGCACGAAGCGTGGTCCAGCCACCGTGCCGGGCTCCGTGCCGAGTCCTGTAGGATTATGTGCTGCAGATGGCCCGCAGTTAGGGCGACGCCCTCGAAACTCGGATGAAGGCCGTCCGCAGCAAGAACCCAGCCGGTCGGAATCCATTGGAGCCCATGGTCGATATAGAAGACATCCCTCGTGCGACAGCAGTACTTGCGCAGAAGGTCTTCAAGTTGAGCTGAACTCATCAAATTTAGACGAAGAAACTTTAAAAATTCTTCCGGATAACATCCTTGTTGAGGAGAATATACAGCTCACAGTGCCATTACGGCCGGCATGTCACATATCCATAGCCGATAACGACAATGAAAGGGTAGACCAACATCCAACCACAATAGACCGAACATCCGAAGAAAGTATAAGTAACCTATCACCTTCCACCTGTCACTTTTCATCGAGGGTTTCTTTCCCAGCTTACCCTCGATGAAAAGTCCTTTTTGTCGCATTACTGAAGAAGTAATGGCAAGAATAATGAGTCCCAAGGATCTCGATAACTTTTCCCGAAATCGCAGATTGCGGGAATAATTTTTCGACAAACCAAATACTAATAATGTTCGGCACCCCCAGCCTCCAGAACAGTGGCCACCAAAAACTGATAGAGATTAATATCCACACCTATATATAAAAGCGGTGAAAAAATAGATTCTTGAGGTCTTCGGGGCACAAAAATCTGGGCGACCTAACCACGCAAAAAATCTGTAATCCGTTAGGCTCACTTAGCTAACAAACAGACATTGTCATTAAGTCCACAGCCAAAGGTAGAGGCATAGTTATTTTAGACAAAGATGGCTACAATGAGAAAGTCAACGGCCAGCTCAACAACCCAAAATTTTAGAAGAAACTCTAATCAGACCCAACCCCTCAGCAGAAGAACATCACAGCAAAAACTAGCGGATGAGGATGAATTACCACTGCCAGTAAGAAAGGCGCTTGCGCCGAGAAATGCCTCATGGTATTGGCACATTCACAGAACCCATCTCAAATTACATCGGTCTGTCATCAAACATACATCTCCAAAATATCCATCTTACATACGCGCCACTAATCATTTGCTGGAAGAATTATCTAATGTCACTTTCCTCCAAGACGCTTTTCTATTTACTGTGAACGTGATATCATTTTATTATTCCAGATTATGACAGAACTCAGGCTAAGGTCACAGCACATAAATAATACAAAGTTCCGGACACCCCTTGTCCAAGTGGCATAGAGGCACTTGTAAACTTGGTTCATTTTGAATTCAGCAACTCATATTATCTTCAAACTAGTGGTACAGCTATGGGCGCAAAAATGGCGCCAAACTGCGCCAACATATATATGAACAAAACGGAATCAGACTTTCTCTCCTCTTATCCAAGCAAACCAGCTTTTTCTAAACGCTTTCTGGATGGCATATTCATAATTTGGACACAAACCGAGGACGAACACATCCAGTTTATCACCTCATTCAACAAAATGCATTCTAATATCTCTTTCACACACGCCGCTCAACGAATAACACTAAACATGACGTGACGTAGTTAGCACTGAAAACAAGGACCAAGGTTGGAGAAAGACACAACACGAGCGCTTTTTTGTTTTCTTGATGTTTTCATGTGTGTTTCTTTTGATTTACTTTCACGAGATGGGTTTATATCATGTGTCTTTCCATTAAAGATTTAGCTGCGCAAATACGCTCCTGGTGTGTCTTTCTCTCTGGATCTTTTGGTTCGAGTTGAAGAAAGTACATTATTCACTAGCGTCTAAAAATATTGGCTGTGGTTTAGCTCTTGTTAAACGTGGTAGAGTAGAAAGAATCTAGCTTCTTTCTTATACGCAGAACTTGATTCATCGTCATCTGTCGCCGTAGATATACTGCCGTCGGCTAACAGGGCCCGTCTAGCCCCGCCGTCCTTACGTCGCTTATTGAGGCGCTTAGCGCGCTCTTCCTGGGGCTCCTCTATACGCTGCCTCCTCTTGCCTTCGTTCAAACGATGATGCCCTAGCATCATCCGAGCTGTCCATTTCAACCACAGGCTCTGCGCATACGCACAACTGACGAGGCGGGCGACTTCAGTTCTTAATGGCGGCTAAATTATAGAGGCTGTGCGATGTGAGTGCACAGTAAAGAACCCTAGGTGGTCGAATTTTCCGGAGCCCTTCTCAACGACGTCCCTCATAGCCTGAGTAGCTATGGGACGTTAAACCCTCGTAAACCATTCCTTTCATTCCACTGTTTACCCCTTTCTCTACTGCGCGGTTTGGGTGTCCATAGAAGTGCGTGATGATCGACCGTTGCAAAGCGGATTCCACGAAATGTTTAGGGTAGCCGCACTCGCTGAGACTACAGACAAGCTCCTAAATCACAACGACGGTAATCTTCCACCTGCGTAACCAAGACGTCTAGGGCGATTATTGCGACGCAGTTAAGATTTTTGCTTAAATGTTTTTGGCTTGTGAACAATGCGAATGGATGATGTCCGTTGCGGAACGAATTCCACGAAATATTAAATGTATTTTCACCGGAACAGCGCGCACTAAGACACGGACAAGAAGGGAGACACGACACACACAGCGCTCGTGTGTGTCGTGTCTCCCTTCTTGTCCGTGTCTTAGTGCGCGCTGTTCCGGTGAAAATGAGTTACCAACTTGCCCAAGCATCTGTTTTAACGTATTAAATGTAGCCGCGCCTGCTGAGCCCACATACAAGACCTTAAATCGCAACAAAAATAATCTCTCGCCTTTATACACAAGAAGCCTTGAGCGATTACAGCGATGCACTAAAGCTTCATACTTTGGGCTTTTTTCTCAGTAAACGATGCGAAGGGCGTGATGAATGTTGCAAAACGGATTCCCCGAAATGGTTAGGGCAGCCGCACTCGCTGAGACTATATTGCTTTTTATTTATTTGAAAATACTGCAGCCCCATTCTAGGGGCTATAGCAGGAGTGGGTACAAAAATGTGGAACAATTCCACGCATACAAGAGTACATTACAAGCATTACAAATATAAACGCTAGAAAAAAAACATACAATGCTACGACTCAATTGCCGACGCAAAATCAGAGATTGATAGTGCACGAATGTTGCCGTCCAAAGAATTCCAACTTTCCACAGTGCGCGGAAAAAAACTGTATTTGAAAACGTTAGTGCGGGCAAACAAAGGTTGGATATTAAGATCGTGATGGCTCCTGGCTGCAGATGGTTTTGAAAACGAGATATGCTTACCCTCTGAAAGGCAATTAGCAGAATGGACTATGGAGTGAAGAAGTTTTAAGGACTCAGTTTTTCGGCGGGATGCAAGCGGGCTTATGTTTAGGGAAGACATCGCAGATGAGTCTAGCGGCAGATGAGTCTAGCGGAAGTCGTAGCGGCGAAAAATAAATCTTACAGCTTTACGTTGCACAGATTCTGTTTGATCGATTTCACATTGCTTGTATGGATTCCAGACATTAGAAGCGTATTCAAGAATAGGGCGAATTAGAGTTTTGTACATGAGCAATTTTGCTTCTTTAGGAACATCCCGTACTGTGCGCCGCAAGTAACCTACCTTTTTAAGAGCTTTAGCTGTGATGTAACCGATGTGTTTTGACCATTGCATATTGGGAGAAAAAACGACGCCAAGATATTTATATTCATGAACCCTTTGCAGTGATGCATAGTCGTAATTAGAAGGTGATAGGCGGTTGGTGAAAGACATGACAACTGTTTTGCTGAAATTGATGTTCATCTGCCACGTATTGCACCAGTCACGCAACATACCAAAAGACTCATTCAGAAGGAGGTGATCATTAACAGAGTTGATAGTGCGGTACAGTACGCAATCATCGGCGTATAGACGGATCTTGGAGGTTATACTGTCAGGTAAATCATTAATATAGAGCAAAAATAGCAAAGGGCCACCTGAGGTAACACCTGAGGTAACATCGGCTAAGGAAGAATCGACGGGATTGAAGCGAACAGACTGGGAGCGGCTGAGGAAAGTTGGAGGGAAGTGCGGTGTGGACGTCATGTTCACCGCCCCCGAAAAGCTGGTGCGCATGTGCAAAGCCGTCAATGAGAAGAGGAAACCGGTATGCACCATAAAACACGTGTGCAAGTTCGTTCCGTGCACTGCTGGCATTGTATACCGCATACCCCTCTCATGCGGTAGATGCTACGTGGGACAGTCTGGACGCTGCCTAAATGAACGGCTACGAGAGCATCGCACGCTGGTGGATTCATTGGCGGGGGGCAGCCATTTGGCTACGCATTGTAAGCGGTGCGGGTGCGTGCCGGCGTTTGATGCCACGTGTGTGCTTGGTAGGGGAGGCACAAGGTTAGGTCGCGAGATTTGTGAGGCTTATCACATTATGAGGGAAGGTGACAAGTGTGTAAGCACGACGTCACTTGCCCTGACCAGGAAAGAAACCATGTATCTGCGAAACAGTTTGCCACTTCTTGATTAGTTTTTTGTAACGCAGTGTGCGCATGTGCCACTGAAGTGTTTTAAGTACATGTTTGGTGTAGTAAACCTTTAGTTGATGTTTAGCGCTCGTCCTGTCTCCTTCTCTGTCTTTGTCCTAGTTTTATGCGCTAGTCTTTTAATTAACTATGTCAAACCAACTAGCCCAGCTTTCCGCTTTGATTAGACTGGGAGCGGTGTGAGAGGAAATCGGCAATCCAATCAGCGAGTTGAGAGTTATTGAGAATTACTTTTAGTTTGCATAACAATTTAGAGTGAAGGACCGTGTCGAAAGCTTTTGAGAAATCGATGAATATAGCATCGATTTGGTTACCGGCGTCTATGCTGAGAAGAATGTCATATGCAAATTCGGTTAACTGAGTCACTGTACTAAACCCCCTACGAAACCCGTGTTGAGCTCTGGACAGAAGATTATTTGCTTCAAGAAATTCCATAATGTGTTTATAAATAATGTGCTCTAGGATCTTACATGAATGTGCAGTTAAAGAGATCGGCCTATAGTTAGAAAGCAGTTGTTTGTTGCCGGATTTATAGAGAGGGAGTACATTGGCGAGTTTCCATGAGGAAGGAACAATGCCAGTAGAAAGAGATTTTTGAAATATAATTGAGAGATATCGAGATGACCAGAGGGAATAACGTGCTAGGAAGGTGTTTGGGATACAGTCCGGTCCAGCGCATTTTTTTGTGTCAAGGCACAAGATAAGATTTAAAATCCCCGGAGTGCTAACCATGATATCTGAAATAGAATGATCATGATTAGGAAGACTGAAAGGTGGAATCATGTTATTATCACGTGCAAAGACGGAATGAAAGTAGGCATTAAATGCATCAGATATTTGAACAGGGTCATTCACAATTTCTTCATTAATAACAAATGAGGTGGAGGAAGTGTTTGAGGGTAGAACAGAGCGCCAAAATTTACGAGGGTTATCTCTTAGCAGCCCTTGGAGCTCAACGCGGAAATAGAAATCTTTAGCAGAGTGCATTTTAATTCGAAGTTCATTTTTCGCAGCTTGAAATCGAGCAACAACATCAGGGTTATTGTTACGTGCCATGCGTCTCAGCCGGGCCACACGACGTGACATCTGTAAAACATCGCGATTAATCCAAGGAAGAGTAGGATTTCTTTTCTTTGTTTTGACGGGAACAAACTGTTTAATGCACAGTCTAACAATTTTTTCGAAATATTCAACAAGGTCATTAACGTCGCCGTCACGGCTGAGCGCGCAGAAGGCGTCGAAGCACTCGGCTAGTTTGTCGATTACGGAGTTGTCGTCTGCGTCATGGAAATCCGGAAATGACGTGAAGGAGTACTGTGGGCTACTAGAGAAGCGGGACAGGGTAAGGAGAACTGTTTCATGGTCAGAAATACCATCGACAACCGTACACTGAAACCCGGTGTCTATTAGGTTGGGGCTTAGAAAGATTAAGTCTAGCAATGAATTCAGCCTGGTGGGAAGCGTAACTATTTGAGTGAGTCCAAGAGAGAGTAATAGATCCATCAATTCTTTTGCTAAAGAAGCGTCACGGCCAGAATAACACATCGATGGCCAGTGAATACCAGGCACGTTGAAATCACCCATGAAGATGATGTTTGATACTGAAAGGCTATGTATGAACTGACCAACAGAGTGCAAAACATCAGCAGAGGTTCCGGGGGGTCGGTAAAAAACGCCAATAATAACAGTCTGTTTTTCTAAATAAAGCTTGCACCAAATTGACTCGGTGTTGCAAGGAGCAGGAAGTATAGAAAATCTAAGATAAGAACGCAGAAGTAAAGCTACACCACCTACTTTGCCCTCATGCCTGTCAGCACGGATAGCAAGGTAACCAGGTGGGGTAAATTCAGAGTCATATATGTCAGGGTGTAGCCAGGTTTCAGTGATGCCAATAATGTGAGGGTCATGGGAGGACACAAGCGCGAGAAGATCAGGGAGTTTGTTTGAGATGCTTCTAGCATTAAGATTTAAGACAACGAGACTTGGTGGCGAGCTATGTGAACGTCAACGGGGTAACAGAGGAAGCTCAATAGATTCGGTAGCTTCATGACAGGGTAATGAATGAAGCTCAGAAGATTCGGTCGCATCGTGATGGGGGTCCCGTTTCAAGCTACTCGAAGCTTCATCCCATGTGTACCTGACACCATCAATGAAAGCTTGATTGTACCGAAGCTTCACTTTTGAACCACCGTCACGAAGCGAGGAAGATGCATTCCATATTTTCTTACGAAGGGCACGGACGCTCGCAGAGAAATGCTCAGTGATATAAAAATCTTCCCCTTTGAGTTTCGATAGGTTTTTCATGACAACAATCTTCTCACTGAAGTCAAGGATCCTTAGAATGACAGGTCGTGTACGTCCATCACTGGGTCTGCCGATGCGATGACAACGCTCAATGCGCGGACATTCTATGCGAAGATTTTCAGTAAATATTTTGCAGATTTTGGACAATAAACTGGCGCCATCTTCATCAGGACTCTCTTGTAGACCGTGCACAACAAGATTGTTCCGTCTTGACCGGTTTTCTAAGTCTTCATTCTTTACAACCAAGTTGGATATTGTTTTTTTTAATGAGGTAATGTCCGAACGGAGGTTAGCGCTCGATGACTCAGAGGCTGTAGGAGTTGCAGATGATTCCAGTGATGAAACACGAGCTTCGAGGACATCAAGACGAGCGGAAAAAATTTTCTTATTATCTGCAATGTCACTAGCGATTCGTTTCTGACCAGCAATCAGTTGCGAGAGCTGAGAAAGCACGTCTGCGACCCCCGGAGTGGAGGACAAGACAGTATTGGAACGCGTTGCCCGCTTCCCACTAAGATGTTTAGACGAGTTAGCTGAGACTGATCGTTTAGGGGGCCTGGGTTTTGTTCAACGTCCCCGCTTTGTAGAAGGCAAGAAAAGCAAAATACAGCATTTGAACAGAAGGTAAAAAACTGTGTGGGCAGGAAAAGAGCAGCAAACAACGATCATCAGATCGAACGCAGTGAGCGTTCTTTAGGTAACATACCTGCACGAAGAACATGCAACGATTAGGCATCTTGTAAAGGCTGCTGCCGTCCTGCCCACTGAAGCGGTACGCCGGTGCGGTCCGATTTATAGTCCGAGGAAGAGCTGACGTAGACCAAGGGCCGATGGTGATTGGACGGTGTAGACAGGCACGTGGGAAGCCGTCAGGTGCCCAGGGGAGCACGCCAGGTATATCACCAACAAGGGTGACATGGCAGTCCGTAGCGAAGCTGATGGTCCCATCCACGTGCCGCAAGCTTGATGGTTGCGCAGGCGCTCTTGAGTCGAAGTCGCAAAAAAGCGAAACAGCAACAGCCGCGAGGATCTGCACGAACAACATGCAACGATTAGGCATCTTGTAAAGGCTGCTGCCGTCCTGCCCACTGAAGCGTTACGCCGGTGCGGTCCGATTTATAGTCCGAGGAAGAGCTGACGTAGACCAAGGCCCGATGGTGATTGGACGGTGTAGACAGGCACGTGGGAAGCCGTCAGGTGCCCAGGGGAGCACGCCAGGTATATCACCAACAAGGGTGACATGGCAGTCCGTAGCGAAGCTGATGGTCCCATCCACGTGCCGCAAGCTTGATGGTTGCGCAGGCGCTCTTGAGTCGAAGTCGCAAAAAAGCGAAACAGCAACAGCCGCGAGGATCTGCACGAAGAACATGCAACGATTAGGCATCTTGTAAAGGCTGCTGCCGTCCTGCCCACTGAAGCGGTACGCTGGTGCGGTCCGATTTATAGTCCGAGGAAGAGCTGACGTAGACCAAGGGCCGATGGTGATTGGACGGTGTAGACAGGCACGTGGGAAGCCGTCAGGTGCCCAGGGGAGCACGCCAGGTATATCACCAACAAGGGTGACATGGCAGTCCGTAGCGAAGCTGATGGTCCCATCCACGTGCCGCAAGCTTGATGGTTGCGCAGGCGCTCTTGAGTCGAAGTCGCAAAAAAGCGAAACAGCAACAGCCGCGAGGATCTGCACGAAGAACATGCAACGATTAGGCATCTTGTAAAGGCTGCTGCCGTCCTGCCCACTGAAGCGGTACGCTGGTGCGGTCCGATTTATAGTCCGAGGAAGAGCTGACGTAGACCAAGGGCCGATGGTGATTGGACGGTGTAGACAGGCACGTGGGAAGCCGTCAGGTGCCCAGGGGAGCACGCCAGGTATATCACCAACAAGGGTGACATGGCAGTCCGTAGCGAAGATTTATAACCAGACTTAATGTGGCTGCTACCTGCCGGTGGGCGGCGCTGTCATCGCTGGCTGTACCGGCTGCATTTGGCGAACACGCCACCGGGAACCCCGTCCGAACTTCGTTGTTGTCTTCTATTCCTCCCACTCGTGCCATCGCTCATTGTCGTCGTCGTCTACCCGCTTCAGGACCCCCCGCTGCTGAAACGCTGTCTCGGCGTTAGGGCGGCGACGTATGAGCGTCGCGATAAGGTTTAAGGCGACGGACGTGGACGATGTCGGTGGTGGCGCGAGAGGACGATGGCGAGGTCGCAAGGAGAGCAATTTCATAGTTCACGTCGGTGACACGGCGCACGACACGGTAAGGTAAACGGTAGTCAGAAAAGCTTCTCGGAGAGACCGACCCTGCGAGACGGCGTCCAGAGAAGGACGAGTGATCCTGGGGTACATTCGACTGCCTGGTGACGGCGGTCGTAGGCGGACGTCTGGGAAACTTGACAGGCTTGGAGCCTACAACGTGCTATTTGGCGCACCAGCGTCACCTGGGCGATGGCGTCCCGAGCGTAAGCAGTAGTGGGGACTTAAGAAGGCGGCATGAGTGTGTCCAAAGGCAAGGTGGGATGCCTACCAAACAAAAGGTAGAAAGGAGAATAGCCTTTTCTGTTATCAAAGGAAGAGTTATATGCAAACGTCACATAAGGCAAGGCCGCGTCCCAATCTCGGTGGTCTGGCAATACGTACGAGGGGGTACCCAAAAGAAACCGGACTTATTTCTGTTTGAACTTATTTGTTCACATTTTAAGCACAGACCTTCAAACTCCTTCAAAGTATTCTCCACTTGCAATGATACGCTTGTCGAATATTTCTTTCAATTTTTCAAAACATTGTTTAAATTCATCTTTTGTGATGCTTGACAGCGCCTCCGTCGTTTTTTTCTTCACCTCAGCAACATCAGCGAAACGCTTTCCATTCACCTATTTTTTCATTCTAGGAAACAATGAAAGTAGCACGGGGCAACGTCGGGAGAGTATGAGGGTTGAGGAATAGGGGTCATGCCATTTTTGGTCCAAAATTGTCGTAGAGAACGGGCTGTGTGAGCAGGGGCATTGCCATGATGGAAAAAAATTCTCTGCCTCTCCCGTAACCGAGAGTAGAGTAAGCATGAAATGTTTATGGGCGTAATGTCATCTCGGTGGACACCCGAACCGCACCGTACAGGAAGGGAGGAACGCCACCACCCGTTCAGCGCGATGCCTTGCCATTTGAACGCAAGGTTTTTTGAGGAAAGGAAATGGCGCAGTAATTCTCTGCCATCTCGGTGGACACCCGAACCGCACCGTAATGGAAGGGAGGAACGCCACCACCCGTTCGGCGCGATGCCTTGCCCTTTGAACGCAGCGCTTCTCCCCCGGGCCCCTGTGCGCCTGCGCGGCTTTGCTTCGATGCGCGAAGCCCCTAAGAGATCACGTATGGCAACGAAGTGTATCGTGGCATTTATGTGCTTTTTGCATGCGTTATTAGAAATCGGAAATTATAAGTCCGTGCATTATCAAACGCACAGCTCCACTGATATCTTGATAAACATTGAGAAGGCACTGGCAGCAGTTATTTTTTGTTTCGTTTGGAGACCAACCGGCGCTTGCATGCCGGTCGCGTAGGAGGGCTTAGAGAGTCTCGTTAAATCTCGTTAAGTCTCGTACGGTGCCCGGATGTTCTCGTTTCAGAGCCCGGATGACTGGAATTCAGTGCCCGGATGAGTGGATTTCAGTGCCCGGATGACTGGAATTCAGTGCCCGGATGACTGGATTTCAGTACCCGGATGACTGGATTTCAGTACCCGGATGACTGGATTTCAGTGCCCGGATGACTGGATTTCAGTGCCCGGATGACTGGATTTCAATGCCCGGATGAGTGGATTTCAGTGCCCGGATGATGGCTCTCGGTCTCGGCGTGACGTCACCACACTGCCGACAACGGGGGCTAAAAGCATTTCATGCTTAAAACCAGTCACCCGACCGCCACAAACCTGGCCGCTTCCACCGCACACTGTTGCCCAATATTTTCAAAACATCCAAGTAGAAAGCCTGGCTAACTGTCTGATCTTGCGGAACTAATTCTCAATGGACGACTCCTCTCACGTCAAAAAAATAAATCAGCATTGTTTTCAGGTTTGGTTTCTCCTGACGAGCTTTCTTGAGGCGAGGTGAATTTGAAGTTTTCCATTGGCATGATTGTTGCTTTGATTCAGGATTTGATTCAGGAACACTTGAGTTGTCCCCATACCATCGTCCTTGTACGTCTTTCTTAATATTTCAAGAGCTTCCATTCTACTTTTTCCGAGCAAAAATCAGAATTTCACCGGCGCACGCTGTTCAAGAAAATCAGCCATGGCAAAAACGACATTCACACAATACAGTCGTCACTCTAAAACTCTGCCTAAACTAGTCTGACCTCCTTCAACGACGGCGGCTTTTTCTCAATAAGCAATGCGAAAATCGTGAGGACTGTTGCGGAACGTATTCCACGAAATGTTTAGTGCAGCCACACTCGCTAACACTATAGACAAGCCCTTAGAACTTAACGACGGTAATCACCTGCCAGCATAAGCAAGGCGCCTAAGGCGATTACTGGGACGCGCATAAGCTTCGTGCCTTCGGATTTTTCTCAATAAGCAATGCGAAGGTCGTGAGGACTGTTGCGCAACGAAATCCACGAAATTTTTAAGGCAGCCACACTCGCTAACACTATAGACAAGCCCTTAGAACGTAACGACGGTAATCACCTGCCAGCATAACCAAGGCGCCTAAGGCGATTACTGGGACGCGCATAAGCTTCGTGCCTTCGGCTTTTTCTCAATAAGCAATGCGAAGGTCGTGAGAACTCTTGCGCAACGTATTCTACGAAATGTTTAGGGCAGCCACACTCGCTAACACTATATACAAGCCCTTAGAATGTAACGACGGTAATCGCCCACCAGCGTAAGCAAGGCCCCTAAGGCGATTACTGGGACGCGCATAAGCATTGTGCCTTCGGCTTTTTTCTCAATAAGCAATGCGAAGGTCGTGACGACTGTTGCGCAACGGATTCCACGAAATGTTTAGGGCAGCCACACTCGATAACACTCTAGACAAGCCTTTAGATCGCAACGACGGTAATCACCCGCCAGCGTAAGCAAGGCCCCTAAGGCGATTACTGGGACGCGCATAAGCATCGTGCCTTCGGCTTTTTTCTCAATAAGCAATGCGAAGGTCGGGAGGACTGTTGCGCAACGGATTCCACGAAATGTTTAGGGCAGCCACACACGCTAACACTATAGACGAGCCCTTAGAACGTAACGACGCTAATCACCCGCCAGCGTAAGCAAGGCCCCTAAAGTGATTACTGGGACGCACATAAGCTTCGTGCCTTCGTGTTTTTTCTCAATAAGCAATGCGAAGGCCGTGAGGATTGTTGCGCAACCTATTCCACGAAATGTTTAGTGCAGCCACACTCGCTAACACTATAGACAATCCCTTAGAACGTAACGACGGTAATCACCCGCCAGCGTAAGCAAGGCCCCTAAGGCGATTACTGGGACGCGCATAAGCATCGTGCCTTCGGCTTTGTTCTCAATAAGCAATGCGAAGGTCGTGAGGACTGTTGTGCAACGGATTCCACGAAATGTTTAGGGCAGCCACACACGCTAACACTATAGACAAGCCCTTAGAACGTAACGACGGTAATCACCCGCCAGCGTAAGCAAGGCCCCTAAAGCGATTACTGGGACGCACATAAGCTTCGTGCCTTCGGTTTTTTCTCTATAAGCAATGCGAAGGTCGTGAGAACTGTTGCGCAACGTATTCCACGAAATATTTAGGGCAGCTACACTCGCTAACACTATAGACAAGCCCTTAGACCGTAACGACGGTAATCACCCGCAAGCGTAAGCATGGCCCCTAAGGCGATTACTGGGACGCGCATAAGCATCGTGCCTTCGGCTTTTTCCTCAATAAGCAATGCGAAGGTCGTGAGGACTGTTGCGCAACGTATTCCACGAAATGTTTAGGGCAGCCACACTCGCTAACACTATAGACAAGCCCTTAGAACGTAACGACGGGAATCACCCGCCAGCGTAAGCAAGGCCCCTAAAGCGATTACTGGGACGCACATAAGTTTCGTGCCTTCGTCTTTTTTCTCAATAAGCAATGCGAAAGTAGTGAGGATTGGTGCGCAACGTATTCCACGAAATGTTTAGTGCAGCCACACTCGCTAACACTATAACAAGCCCTTAGAGCGTAACGACGGTAATCACCCGCCAGCGAAAGCAAGCCCCCTAAGGCGATTACTGCGACGCGCATAAGCTTCCTGCCTTCGGCTTTTTTTCTCAATATCAATGCGAAGGTCGTGAGGACTGTTGCGCAACGGATTCCACGAAATGTTTAGAGCAGCCACACTCGCTAACACTATAGAGAAGCCCTTAGTACCTAACGACGGTAATCACCCGCCAGCGTAAGCAAGGCCCCTAAGGCGAATACTGGGACACACATAAGCTTCGTGCCTTCGGTTTTTTCTCAATAAGCAATGCGAAGGTCGTGAGAACTGTTGCGCAACGTATTCCACGAAATGTTTAGGGAAGCCACACTCACTAACACTATAGACAAGCCCTTAGAACGTAACGACGGTAATCACCTGCCAGAGTAAGCAAGGCGCCTAAGGCGATTACTGGGACGCGCATAAGCTTCCTGCCTTCGGCTTTTTCTCAATAAGCAATGCGAAAATCGTGAGGACTGTTGCGCAACGTATTCCACGAAATGTTTAGTGCAGCCACACTCGCTAACACTATAGACAAGCCCTTAGAACGTAACGACGGTAATCACCTGCCAGCGTAAACAAGGCGCCTAAGGCGATTACTGGGACGCGCATAAGCTTCGTGCCTTCGGCTTTTTCTCAATAAGCAATGCGAAAATCGTGAGGACTGTTGCGCAACGTATTCCACGAAATGTTTAGTGCAGCCACACTCGCTAACACTATAGACAAGCCCTTAGAACGTAACGACGGTAATCACCTGCCAGCATAAGCAAGGCGCCTAAGGCGATTACTGGGACGCGCATAAGCTTCGTGCCTTCGGCTTTTTCTCAATAAGCAATGCGAAAATCGTGAGGACTGTTGCGCAACATATTCCACGAAATGTTTAGTGCAGCCACACTCGCTAACACTATAGACAATCCCTTAGAACGTAACGACGGTAATCACCCGCCAGCGTAAGCAAGGCCCCTAAGGCGATTACTGGGACGCGCATAAGCATCGTGCCTTCGGCTTTTTTCTCAATAAGCAATGCGAAGGTCGTGAGGACTGTTGCGCAACGGATTCCACGAAATGTTTAGGGCAGCCACACACGCTAACACTATAGACAAGCCCTTAGAACGTAATGACGGTAATCACCCGCCAGCGTAAGCAAGGCCCCTAAAGCGATTACTGGGACGCACATAAGCTTCGTGCCTTCGGTTTTTTCTCTATAAGCAATGCGAAGGTCGTGAGAACTGTTGCGCTACGTATTCCACGAAATATTTAGGGCAGCTACACTCGCTAACACTATAGACAAGCCCTTAGACCGTAACGACCGTAATCACCCGCAAGCGTAAGCAAGGCCCCTAAAGCGATTACTGGGACGCACATAAGTTTCGTGCCTTCGGTTTTTTCTCTATAAGCAATGCGAAGGTCGTGAGAACTGTTGCGCTACGTATTCCACGAAATATTTAGGGCAGCTACACTCGCTAACACTATAGACAAGCCCTTAGACCGTAACGACGGTAATCACCCGCCAGCGTAAGCAAGGCCCCTAAAGCGATTACTGGGACGCACATAAGCTTCGTGCCTTCGGTTTTTTCTCTATAAGCAATGCGAAGGTCGTGAGAACTGTTGCGCTACGTATTCCACGAAATATTTAGGGCAGCTACACTCGCTAACACTATAGACAAGCCCTTAGACCGTAACGACGGTAATCACCCGCAAGCGTAAGCAAGGCCCCTAAAGCGATTACTGGGACGCACATAAGTTTCGTGCCTTCGTCTTTTTTCTCAATAAGCAATGCGAAAGTAGTGAGGATTGGTGCGCAACGTATTCCACGAAATGTTTAGTGCAGCCACATTCGCTAACACTATAACAAGCCCTTAGAGCGTAACGACGGTAATCACCCACCAGCGAAAGCAAGGCGTCTAAGGCGATTACTGGGACGCGCATAAGCTTCCTGCCTTCGGCTTTTTCTCAATAAGCAATGCGAAAATCGTGAGGACTGTTGCGCAACGTATTCCACGAAATGTTTAGTGCAGCCACACTCGCTAACACTATAGACAAGCCCTTAGAACGTAACGACGGTAATCACCTGCCAGCGTAAGCAAGGCGCCTAAGGCGATTACTGGGACGCGCATAAGCTTCGTGCCTTCGGCTTTTTCTCAATAAGCAATGCGAAAATCGTGAGGACTGTTGCGCAACGTATTCCACGAAATGTTTAGTGCAGCCACACTCGCTAACACTATAGACAAGCCCTTAGAACGTAACGACGGTAATCACCTGCCAGCATAAGCAAGGCGCCTAAGGCGATTACTGGGACGCGCATAAGCTTCGTGCCTTCGGCTTTTTCTCAATAAGCAATGCGAAAATCGTGAGGACTGTTGCGCAACATATTCCACGAAATGTTTAGTGCAGCCACACTCGCTAACACTATGGACAAGCCCTTAGAACTTAACGACAGTAATCACCTGCCAGCGTAAGCAAGGCGCCTAAGGCGATTACTGGGACACGCATAAGCTTCGTGCCTTCGGATTTTTCTCAATAAGCAATGCGAAGGTCGTGAGGACTGTTGCGCAACGTAATCCACGAAATTTTTAGGGCAGCCACACTCGCTAACACTATAGACAAGCCCTTAGAACGTAACGACGGTAATCACCTGCCAGCGTAAGCAAGGCGCCTAAGGCGATTACTGGGACGCGCATAAGCTTCGTGCCTTCGGCTTTTTCTCAATAAGCAATGCGAAAATCGTGAGGACTGTTGCGCAACGTATTCCACGAAATGTTTAGGGCAGCCACACTCGCTAACACTCTAGAGAAGCCTTTAGAACGTAACGACGGTAATCACCCGGCAGCGTAAACAAGGCGCCTAAGGCGATTACTGGGACGCGCATAAGCTTCGTGCCTTCCGCTTTTTCTCAACAAGCAATCCGAAAATCGTGAGGACTGTTGCGCAACGTATTCTACGAAATGTTTAGGGCAGCCACACTCGCTAACACTATATACAAGCCCTTAGAACGTAACGACGGTAATCGCCCACCAGCGTAAGCAAGGCCCCTAAGGCGATTACTGGGACGCGCATAAGCATTGTGCCTTCTGCTTTTTTCTCAATAAGCAATGCGAAGGTCGTGACGACTGTTGCGCAACGGATTCCACGAAATGTTTAGGGCAGCCACACTCGCTAACACTGTAGACAAGCCCTTAGAACGTAAAGACGGTAATCACCTGCCAGCGTAAGCAAGGCGCCTAAGGTGATGCGAAGGTCGTGAGGACTGTTGCGCAACGGATTCCACGAAATGTTTAGGGCAGCCACACACGCTAACACTATAGACGAGCCCTTAGAACGTAACGACGGTAATCACCCGCCAGCGTAAGCAAGGCCCCTAAAGCGATTACTGGGACGCACATAAGCTTCGTGCCTTCGTGTTTTTTCTCAATAAGCAATGCGAAGGCCGTGAGGATTGTTGCGCAACCTATTCCACGAAATGTTTAGTGCAGCCACACTCGCTAACACTATAGACAATCCCTTAGAACGTAACGACGGTAATCACCCGCCAGCGTAAGCAAGGCCCCTAAGGCGATTACTGGGACGCGCATAAGCATCGTGCCTTCGGCTTTGTTCTCAATAAGCAATGCGAAGGTCGTGAGGACTGTTGCGCAACGGATTCCACGAAATGTTTAGGCCAGCCACACACGCTAACACTATAGACAAGCCCTTAGAACGTAACGACGGTAATCACCCGCCAGCGTAAGCAAGGCGCCTAAGGTGATGCGAAAGTCGTGAGTATTGTTGCGCAACGTATTCCACGAAATGTTTAGTGCAGCCACACTCGCTAACACTATAGACAAGCCCTTAGCACGTAACGACGGTAACCACCCGCCAGCGTAAGCAAGGCCCCTAAGGCGATTACTGGGACGCGCATAAGCTTCGTGCCTTCGGCTTTTCCCTCAATAAGCAATGCCAAGGTCGTGAGGTCTGTTACGCAACGGGATTCCACGAAATGTTTAGGGCAGCCACACTCGATAACACTCTAGACAAGCCTTTAGATCGCAACGACGGTAATCACCCGCCAGCGTAAGCAAGGCCCCTAAGGCGATTACTGGGACGCGCATAAGCATCGTGCCTTCGGCTTTTTTCTCAATAAGCAATGCGAAGGTCGTGAGGACTGTTGCGCAACGGATTCCACGAAATGTTTAGGGCAGCCACACACGCTAACACTATAGACGAGCCCTTAGAACGTAACGACGGTAATCACCCGCCAGCGTAAGCAAGGCCCCTAAAGCGATTACTGGGACGCACATAAGCTTCGTGCCTTCGTGTTTTTTCTCAATAAGCAATGCGAAGGCCGTGAGGATTGTTGCGCAACCTATTCCACGAAATGTTTAGTGCAGCCACACTCGCTAACACTATAGACAATCCCTTAGAACGTAACGACGGTAATCACCCGCCAGCGTAAGCAAGGCCCCTAAGGCGATTACTGGGACGCGCATAAGCATCGTGCCTTCGGCTTTGTTCTCAATAAGCAATGCGAAGGTCGTGAGGACTGTTGCGCAACGTATTCCACGAAATGTTTAGTGCAGCCACACTCGCTAACACTATAGACAAGCCCTTAGAACGTAACGACGGTAATCACCTGCCAGCATAAGCAAGGCGCCTAAGGCGATTACTGGGACGCGCATAAGCTTCGTGCCTTCGGCTTTTTCTCAATAAGCAATGCGAAAATCGTGAGGACTGTTGCGCAACATATTCCACGAAATGTTTAGTGCAGCCACACTCGCTAACACTATGGACAAGCCCTTAGAACTTAACGACAGTAATCACCTGCCAGCGTAAGCAAGGCGCCTAAGGCGATTACTGGGACACGCATAAGCTTCGTGCCTTCGGATATTTCTCAATAAGCAATGCGAAGGTCGTGAGGACTGTTGCGCAACGTAATCCACGAAATTTTTAGGGCAGCCACACTCGCTAACACTATAGACAAGCCCTTAGAACGTAACGACGGTAATCACCTGCCAGCGTAAGCAAGGCGCCTAAGGCGATTACTGGGACGCGCATAAGCTTCGTGCCTTCGGCTTTTTCTCAATAAGCAATGCGAAAATCGTGAGGACTGTTGCGCAACGTATTCCACGAAATGTTTAGGGCAGCCACACTCGCTAACACTCTAGAGAAGCCTTTAGAACGTAACGACGGTAATCACCCGGCAGCGTAAACAAGGCGCCTAAGGCGATTACTGGGACGCGCATAAGCTTCGTGCCTTCCGCTTTTTCTCAACAAGCAATCCGAAAATCGTGAGGACTGTTGCGCAACGTATTCTACGAAATGTTTAGGGCAGCCACACTCGCTAACACTATATACAAGCCCTTAGAACGTAACGACGGTAATCGCCCACCAGCGTAAGCAAGGCCCCTAAGGCGATTACTGGGACGCGCATAAGCATTGTGCCTTCGGCTTTTTTCTCAATAAGCAATGCGAAGGTCGTGACGACTGTTGCGCAACGGATTCCACGAAATGTTTAGGGCAGCCACACTCGCTAACACTATAGACAAGCCCTTAGAACGTAACGACGGTAATCACCTGCCAGCGTAAGCAAGGCGCCTAAGGTGATGCGAAGGTCGTGAGGACTGTTGCGCAACGGATTCCACGAAATGTTTAGGGCAGCCACACACGCTAACACTATAGACGAGCCCTTAGAACGTAACGACGGTAATCACCCGCCAGCGTAAGCAAGGCCCCTAAAGCGATTACTGGGACGCACATAAGCTTCGTGCCTTCGTGTTTTTTCTCAATAAGCAATGCGAAGGCCGTGAGGATTGTTGCGCAACCTATTCCACGAAATGTTTAGTGCAGCCACACTCGCTAACACTATAGACAATCCCTTAGAACGTAACGACGGTAATCACCCGCCAGCGTAAGCAAGGCCCCTAAGGCGATTACTGGGACGCGCATAAGCATCGTGCCTTCGGCTTTGTTCTCAATAAGCAATGCGAAGGTCGTGAGGACTGTTGCGCAACGGATTCCACGAAATGTTTAGGGCAGCCACACAGGCTAACACTATAGACAAGCCCTTAGAACGTAACGACGGTAATCACCCGCCAGCGTAAGCAAGGCGCCTAAGGTGATGCGAAAGTCGTGAGTATTGTTGCGCAACGTATTCCACGAAATGTTTAGTGCAGCCACACTCGCTAACACTATAGACAAGCCCTTAGCACGTAACGACGGTAACCACCCGCCAGCGTAAGCAAGGCCCCTAAGGCGATTACTGGGACGCGCATAAGCTTCGTGCCTTCGGCTTTTCCCTCAATAAGCAATGCCAAGGTCGTGAGGTCTGTTACGCAACGGGATTCCACGAAATGTTTAGGGCAGCCACACTCGATAACACTCTAGACAAGCCTTTAGATCGCAACGACGGTAATCACCCGCCAGCGTAAGCAAGGCCCCTAAGGCGATTACTGGGACGCGCATAAGCATCGTGCCTTCGGCTTTTTTCTCAATAAGCAATGCGAAGGTCGTGAGGACTGTTGCGCAACGGATTCCACGAAATGTTTAGGGCAGCCACACACGCTAACACTATAGACGAGCCCTTAGAACGTAAGGACGGTAATCACCCGCCAGCGTAAGCAAGGCCCCTAAAGCGATTACTGGGACGCACATAAGCTTCGTGCCTTCGTGTTTTTTCTCAATAAGCAATGCGAAGGCCGTGAGGATTGTTGCGCAACCTATTCCACGAAATGTTTAGTGCAGCCACACTCGCTAACACTATAGACAATCCCTTAGAACGTAACGACGGTAATCACCCGCCAGCGTAAGCAAGGCCCCTAAGGCGATTACTGGGACGCGCATAAGCATCGTGCCTTCGGCTTTGTTCTCAATAAGCAATGCGAAGGTCGTGAGGACTGTTGCGCAACGGATTCCACGAAATGTTTAGGGCAGCCACACACGCTAACACTATAGACAAGCCCTTAGAACGTAACGACGGTAATCACCCGCCAGCGTAAGCAAGGCCCCTAAAGCGATTACTGGGACGCACAAAAGCTTCGTGCCTTCGGTTTTTTCTCTATAAGCAATGCGAAGGTCGTGAGAACTGTTGCGCAACGTATTCCACGAAATATTTAGGGCAGCTACACTCGCTAACACTATAGACAAGCCCTTAGACCGTAACGACGGTAATCACCCGCAAGCGTAAGCATGGCCCCTAAGGCGATTACTGGGACGCTCATAAGCATCGTGCCTTCGGCTTTTTCCTCAATAAGCAATGCGAAAGTAGTAAGGATTGGTGCGCAACGTATTCCACGAAATGTTTAGTGCAGCCACACTCGCTAACACCATAACAAGCCCTTAGAGCGTAACGACGGTAATCACCCGCCAGCGAAAGCAAGCCCCCTAAGGCGATTACTGGGACGCGCATAAGCTTCCTGCCTACGGCTTTTTTTCTCAATATCAATGCGAAGGTCGTGAGGACTGTTGCGCAACGGATTCCACGAAATGTTTACAGCAGCCACACTCGCTAACACTATAGAGAAGCCCTTAGTACCTAACGACGGTAATCACCCGCCAGCGTAAGCAACGCCCCTAAGGCGAATACTGCGACACACATAAGCTTCGTGCCTTCGGTTTTTTCTCAATAAGCAATGCGAAGGCCGTGAGAACTGTTGCGCAACGTATTCCACGAAATGTTTAGGGAAGCCACACTCACTAACACTATAGACAAGCCCTTAGAACGTAACGACGGTAATCACCTGCCAGCGTAAGCAAGGCGCCTAAGGCGATTACTAGGACGCGCATAAGCTTCCTGCCTTCGGCTTTTTCTCAATAAGCAATGCGAAAATCGTGAGGACTGTTGCGCAACGTATTCCACGAAATGTTTAGTGCAGCCACACTCGCTAACACTATAGACAAGCCCTTAGAACGTAACGACGGTAATCACCTGCCAGCGTAAGCAAGGCGCCTAAGGCGATTACTGGGACGCGCATAAGCTTCGTGCCTTCGGCTTTTTCTCAATAAGCAATGCGAAAATCGTGAGGACTGTTGCGCAACGTATTCCACGAAATGTTTAGTGCAGCCACACTCGCTAACACTATAGACAAGCCCTTAGAACGTAACGACGGTAATCACCTGCCAGCATAAGCAAGGCGCCTAAGGCGATTACTGGGACGCGCATAAGCTTCGTGCCTTCGGCTTTTTCTCAATAAGCAGTGCGAAAATCGTGAGGACTGTTTCGCAACATATTCCACGAAATGTTTAGTGCAGCCACACTCGCTAACACTATAGACAATCCCTTAGAACGTAACGACGGTAATCACCCGCCAGCGTAAGCAAGGCCCCTAAGGCGATTACTGGGACGCGCATAAGCATCGTGCCTTCGGCTTTTTCTCAATAAGCAATGCGAAAATCGTGAGGACTGTTGCGCAACATATTCCACGAAATGTTTAGTGCAGCCACACTCGCTAACACTATAGACAATCCCTTAGAACGTAACGACGGTAATCACCCGCCAGCGTAAGCAAGGCCCCTAAGGCGATTACTGGGACGCGCATAAGCATCGTGCCTTCGGCTTTTTTCTCAATAAGCAATGCGAAGGTCGTGAGGACTGTTGCGCAACGGATTCCACGAAATGTTTAGGGCAGCCACACACGCTAACACTATAGACAAGCCCTTAGAACGTAATGACGGTAATCACCCGCCAGCGTAAGCAAGGCCCCTAAAGCGATTACTGGGACGCACATAAGCTTCGTGCCTTCGGTTTTTTCTCTATAAGCAATGCGAAGGTCGTGAGAACTGTTGCGCTACGTATTCCACGAAATATTTAGGGCAGCTACACTCGCTAACACTATAGACAAGCCCTTAGACCGTAACGACCGTAATCACCCGCAAGCGTAAGCAAGGCCCCTAAAGCGATTACTGGGACGCACATAAGTTTCGTGCCTTCGGTTTTTTCTCTATAAGCAATGCGAAGGTCGTGAGAACTGTTGCGCTACGTATTCCACGAAATATTTAGGGCAGCTACACTCGCTAACACTATAGACAAGCCCTTAGACCGTAACGACGGTAATCACCCGCCAGCGTAAGCAAGGCCCCTAAAGCGATTACTGGGACGCACATAAGCTTCGTGCCTTCGGTTTTTTCTCTATAAGCAATGCGAAGGTCGTGAGAACTGTTGCGCTACGTATTCCACGAAATATTTAGGGCAGCTACACTCGCTAACACTATAGACAAGCCCTTAGACCGTAACGACGGTAATCACCCGCAAGCGTAAGCAAGGCCCCTAAGCGATTACTGGGACGCACATAAGTTTCGTGCCTTCGTCTTTTTTCTCAATAAGCAATGCGAAAGTAGTGAGGATTGGTGCGCAACGTATTCCACGAAATGTTTAGTGCAGCCACATTCGCTAACACTATAACAAGCCCTTAGAGCGTAACGACGGTAATCACCCACCAGCGAAAGCAAGGCGCCTAAGGCGATTACTGGGACGCGCATAAGCTTCCTGCCTTCGGCTTTTTCTCAATAAGCAATGCGAAAATCGTGAGGACTGTTGCGCAACGTATTCCACGAAATGTTTAGTGCAGCCACACTCGCTAACACTATAGACAAGCCCTTAGAACGTAACGACGGTAATCACCTGCCAGCGTAAGCAAGGCGCCTAAGGCGATTACTGGGACGCGCATAAGCTTCGTGCCTTCGGCTTTTTCTCAATAAGCAATGCGAAAATCGTGAGGACTGTTGCGCAACGTATTCCACGAAATGTTTAGTGCAGCCACACTCGCTAACACTATAGACAAGCCCTTAGAACGTAACGACGGTAATCACCTGCCAGCATAAGCAAGGCGCCTAAGGCGATTACTGGGACGCGCATAAGCTTCGTGCCTTCGGCTTTTTCTCAATAAGCAATGCGAAAATCGTGAGGACTGTTGCGCAACATATTCCACGAAATGTTTAGTGCAGCCACACTCGCTAACACTATGGACAAGCCCTTAGAACTTAACGACAGTAATCACCTGCCAGCGTAAGCAAGGCGCCTAAGGCGATTACTGGGACACGCATAAGCTTCGTGCCTTCGGATTTTTCTCAATAAGCAATGCGAAGGTCGTGAGGACTGTTGCGCAACGTAATCCACGAAATTTTTAGGGCAGCCACACTCGCTAACACTATAGACAAGCCCTTAGAACGTAACGACGGTAATCACCTGCCAGCGTAAGCAAGGCGCCTAAGGCGATTACTGGGACGCGCATAAGCTTCGTGCCTTCGGCTTTTTCTCAATAAGCAATGCGAAAATCGTGAGGACTGTTGCGCAACGTATTCCACGAAATGTTTAGGGCAGCCACACTCGCTAACACTCTAGAGAAGCCTTTAGAACGTAACGACGGTAATCACCCGGCAGCGTAAACAAGGCGCCTAAGGCGATTACTGGGACGCGCATAAGCTTCGTGCCTTCCGCTTTTTCTCAACAAGCAATCCGAAAATCGTGAGGACTGTTGCGCAACGTATTCTACGAAATGTTTAGGGCAGCCACACTCGCTAACACTATATACAAGCCCTTAGAACGTAACGACGGTAATCGCCCACCAGCGTAAGCAAGGCCCCTAAGGCGATTACTGGGACGCGCATAAGCATTGTGCCTTCTGCTTTTTTCTCAATAAGCAATGCGAAGGTCGTGACGACTGTTGCGCAACGGATTCCACGAAATGTTTAGGGCAGCCACACTCGCTAACACTGTAGACAAGCCCTTAGAACGTAAAGACGGTAATCACCTGCCAGCGTAAGCAAGGCGCCTAAGGTGATGCGAAGGTCGTGAGGACTGTTGCGCAACGGATTCCACGAAATGTTTAGGGCAGCCACACACGCTAACACTATAGACGAGCCCTTAGAACGTAACGACGGTAATCACCCGCCAGCGTAAGCAAGGCCCCTAAAGCGATTACTGGGACGCACATAAGCTTCGTGCCTTCGTGTTTTTTCTCAATAAGCAATGCGAAGGCCGTGAGGATTGTTGCGCAACCTATTCCACGAAATGTTTAGTGCAGCCACACTCGCTAACACTATAGACAATCCCTTAGAACGTAACGACGGTAATCACCCGCCAGCGTAAGCAAGGCCCCTAAGGCGATTACTGGGACGCGCATAAGCATCGTGCCTTCGGCTTTGTTCTCAATAAGCAATGCGAAGGTCGTGAGGACTGTTGCGCAACGGATTCCACGAAATGTTTAGGCCAGCCACACACGCTAACACTATAGACAAGCCCTTAGAACGTAACGACGGTAATCACCCGCCAGCGTAAGCAAGGCGCCTAAGGTGATGCGAAAGTCGTGAGTATTGTTGCGCAACGTATTCCACGAAATGTTTAGTGCAGCCACACTCGCTAACACTATAGACAAGCCCTTAGCACGTAACGACGGTAACCACCCGCCAGCGTAAGCAAGGCCCCTAAGGCGATTACTGGGACGCGCATAAGCTTCGTGCCTTCGGCTTTTCCCTCAATAAGCAATGCCAAGGTCGTGAGGTCTGTTACGCAACGGGATTCCACGAAATGTTTAGGGCAGCCACACTCGATAACACTCTAGACAAGCCTTTAGATCGCAACGACGGTAATCACCCGCCAGCGTAAGCAAGGCCCCTAAGGCGATTACTGGGACGCGCATAAGCATCGTGCCTTCGGCTTTTTTCTCAATAAGCAATGCGAAGGTCGTGAGGACTGTTGCGCAACGGATTCCACGAAATGTTTAGGGCAGCCACACACGCTAACACTATAGACGAGCCCTTAGAACGTAACGACGGTAATCACCCGCCAGCGTAAGCAAGGCCCCTAAAGCGATTACTGGGACGCACATAAGCTTCGTGCCTTCGTGTTTTTTCTCAATAAGCAATGCGAAGGCCGTGAGGATTGTTGCGCAACCTATTCCACGAAATGTTTAGTGCAGCCACACTCGCTAACACTATAGACAATCCCTTAGAACGTAACTACGGTAATCACCCGCCAGCGTAAGCAAGGCCCCTAAGGCGATTACTGGGACGCGCATAAGCATCGTGCCTTCGGCTTTGTTCTCAATAAGCAATGCGAAGGTCGTGAGGACTGTTGCGCAACGTATTCCACGAAATGTTTAGTGCAGCCACACTCGCTAACACTATAGACAAGCCCTTAGAACGTAACGACGGTAATCACCTGCCAGCATAAGCAAGGCGCCTAAGGCGATTACTGGGACGCGCATAAGCTTCGTGCCTTCGGCTTTTTCTCAATAAGCAATGCGAAAATCGTGAGGACTGTTGCGCAACATATTCCACGAAATGTTTAGTGCAGCCACACTCGCTAACACTATGGACAAGCCCTTAGAACTTAACGACAGTAATCACCTGCCAGCGTAAGCAAGGCGCCTAAGGCGATTACTGGGACACGCATAAGCTTCGTGCCTTCGGATATTTCTCAATAAGCAATGCGAAGGTCGTGAGGACTGTTGCGCAACGTAATCCACGAAATTTTTAGGGCAGCCACACTCGCTAACACTATAGACAAGCCCTTAGAACGTAACGACGGTAATCACCTGCCAGCGTAAGCAAGGCGCCTAAGGCGATTACTGGGACGCGCATAAGCTTCGTGCCTTCGGCTTTTTCTCAATAAGCAATGCGAAAATCGTGAGGACTGTTGCGCAACGTATTCCACGAAATGTTTAGGGCAGCCACACTCGCTAACACTCTAGAGAAGCCTTTAGAACGTAACGACGGTAATCACCCGGCAGCGTAAACAAGGCGCCTAAGGCGATTACTGGGACGCGCATAAGCTTCGTGCCTTCCGCTTTTTCTCAACAAGCAATCCGAAAATCGTGAGGACTGTTGCGCAACGTATTCTACGAAATGTTTAGGGCAGCCACACTCGCTAACACTATATACAAGCCCTTAGAACGTAACGACGGTAATCGCCCACCAGCGTAAGCAAGGCCCCTAAGGCGATTACTGGGACGCGCATAAGCATTGTGCCTTCGGCTTTTTTCTCAATAAGCAATGCGAAGGTCGTGACGACTGTTGCGCAACGGATTCCACGAAATGTTTAGGGCAGCCACACTCGCTAACACTATAGACAAGCCCTTAGAACGTAACGACGGTAATCACCTGCCAGCGTAAGCAAGGCGCCTAAGGTGATGCGAAGGTCGTGAGGACTGTTGCGCAACGGATTCCACGAAATGTTTAGGGCAGCCACACACGCTAACACTATAGACGAGCCCTTAGAACGTAACGACGGTAATCACCCGCCAGCGTAAGCAAGGCCCCTAAAGCGATTACTGGGACGCACATAAGCTTCGTGCCTTCGTGTTTTTTCTCAATAAGCAATGCGAAGGCCGTGAGGATTGTTGCGCAACCTATTCCACGAAATGTTTAGTGCAGCCACACTCGCTAACACTATAGACAATCCCTTAGAACGTAACGACGGTAATCACCCGCCAGCGTAAGCAAGGCCCCTAAGGCGATTACTGGGACGCGCATAAGCATCGTGCCTTCGGCTTTGTTCTCAATAAGCAATGCGAAGGTCGTGAGGACTGTTGCGCAACGGATTCCACGAAATGTTTAGGGCAGCCACACAGGCTAACACTATAGACAAGCCCTTAGAACGTAACGACGGTAATCACCCGCCAGCGTAAGCAAGGCGCCTAAGGTGATGCGAAAGTCGTGAGTATTGTTGCGCAACGTATTCCACGAAATGTTTAGTGCAGCCACACTCGCTAACACTATAGACAAGCCCTTAGCACGTAACGACGGTAACCACCCGCCAGCGTAAGCAAGGCCCCTAAGGCGATTACTGGGACGCGCATAAGCTTCGTGCCTTCGGCTTTTCCCTCAATAAGCAATGCCAAGGTCGTGAGGTCTGTTACGCAACGGGATTCCACGAAATGTTTAGGGCAGCCACACTCGATAACACTCTAGACAAGCCTTTAGATCGCAACGACGGTAATCACCCGCCAGCGTAAGCAAGGCCCCTAAGGCGATTACTGGGACGCGCATAAGCATCGTGCCTTCGGCTTTTTTCTCAATAAGCAATGCGAAGGTCGTGAGGACTGTTGCGCAACGGATTCCACGAAATGTTTAGGGCAGCCACACACGCTAACACTATAGACGAGCCCTTAGAACGTAAGGACGGTAATCACCCGCCAGCGTAAGCAAGGCCCCTAAAGCGATTACTGGGACGCACATAAGCTTCGTGCCTTCGTGTTTTTTCTCAATAAGCAATGCGAAGGCCGTGAGGATTGTTGCGCAACCTATTCCACGAAATGTTTAGTGCAGCCACACTCGCTAACACTATAGACAATCCCTTAGAACGTAACGACGGTAATCACCCGCCAGCGTAAGCAAGGCCCCTAAGGCGATTACTGGGACGCGCATAAGCATCGTGCCTTCGGCTTTGTTCTCAATAAGCAATGCGAAGGTCGTGAGGACTGTTGCGCAACGGATTCCACGAAATGTTTAGGGCAGCCACACACGCTAACACTATAGACAAGCCCTTAGAACGTAACGACGGTAATCACCCGCCAGCGTAAGCAAGGCCCCTAAAGCGATTACTGGGACGCACAAAAGCTTCGTGCCTTCGGTTTTTTCTCTATAAGCAATGCGAAGGTCGTGAGAACTGTTGCGCAACGTATTCCACGAAATATTTAGGGCAGCTACACTCGCTAACACTATAGACAAGCCCTTAGACCGTAACGACGGTAATCACCCGCAAGCGTAAGCATGGCCCCTAAGGCGATTACTGGGACGCTCATAAGCATCGTGCCTTCGGCTTTTTCCTCAATAAGCAATGCGAAAGTAGTAAGGATTGGTGCGCAACGTATTCCACGAAATGTTTAGTGCAGCCACACTCGCTAACACCATAACAAGCCCTTAGAGCGTAACGACGGTAATCACCCGCCAGCGAAAGCAAGCCCCCTAAGGCGATTACTGGGACGCGCATAAGCTTCCTGCCTACGGCTTTTTTTCTCAATATCAATGCGAAGGTCGTGAGGACTGTTGCGCAACGGATTCCACGAAATGTTTACAGCAGCCACACTCGCTAACACTATAGAGAAGCCCTTAGTACCTAACGACGGTAATCACCCGCCAGCGTAAGCAACGCCCCTAAGGCGAATACTGCGACACACATAAGCTTCGTGCCTTCGGTTTTTTCTCAATAAGCAATGCGAAGGCCGTGAGAACTGTTGCGCAACGTATTCCACGAAATGTTTAGGGAAGCCACACTCACTAACACTATAGACAAGCCCTTAGAACGTAACGACGGTAATCACCTGCCAGCGTAAGCAAGGCGCCTAAGGCGATTACTGGGACGCGCATAAGCTTCCTGCCTTCGGCTTTTTCTCAATAAGCAATGCGAAAATCGTGAGGACTGTTGCGCAACGTATTCCACGAAATGTTTAGTGCAGCCACACTCGCTAACACTATAGACAAGCCCTTAGAACGTAACGACGGTAATCACCTGCCAGCGTAAGCAAGGCGCCTAAGGCGATTACTGGGACGCGCATAAGCTTCGTGCCTTCGGCTTTTTCTCAATAAGCAATGCGAAAATCGTGAGGACTGTTGCGCAACGTATTCCACGAAATGTTTAGTGCAGCCACACTCGCTAACACTATAGACAAGCCCTTAGAACGTAACGACGGTAATCACCTGCCAGCATAAGCAAGGCGCCTAAGGCGATTACTGGGACGCGCATAAGCTTCGTGCCTTCGGCTTTTTCTCAATAAGCAGTGCGAAAATCGTGAGGACTGTTGCGCAACATATTCCACGAAATGTTTAGTGCAGCCACACTCGCTAACACTATAGACAATCCCTTAGAACGTAACGACGGTAATCACCCGCCAGCGTAAGCAAGGCCCCTAAGGCGATTACTGGGACGCGCATAAGCATCGTGCCTTCGGCTTTTTTCTCAATAAGCAATGCGAAGGTCGTGAGGACTGTTGCGCAACGGATTCCACGAAATGTTTAGGGCAGCCACACACGCTAACACTATAGACAAGCCCTTAGAACGTAACGACGGTAATCACCCGCCAGCGTAAGCAAGGCCCCTAAAGCGATTACTGGGACGCACATAAGCTTCGTGCCTTCGGTTTTTTCTCTATAAGCAATGCGAAGGTCGTGAGAACTGTTGCGCTACGTATTCCACGAAATATTTAGGGCAGCTACACTCGCTAACACTATAGACAAGCCCTTAGACCGTAACGACGGTAATCACCCGCAAGCGTAAGCATGGCCCCTAAGGCGATTACTGGGACGCGCATAAGCATCGTGCCTTCGGCTTTTTCCTCACTAAGCAATGCGAAGGTCGTGAGGACTGTTGCGCAACGGATTCCACGAAATGTTTAGGGCAGCCACACTCGCTAACACTATAGACAAGCCCTTAGAACGTAACGACGGGAATCACCCGCCAGCGTAAGCAAGGCCCCTAAAGCGATTACTGGGACGCACATAAGTTTCGTGCCTTCGTCTTTTTTCTCAATAAGCAATGCGAAAGTAGTGAGGATTGGTGCGCAACGTATTCCACGAAATGTTTAGTGCAGCCACACTCGCTAACACTATAACAAGCCCTTAGAGCGTAACGACGGTAATCACCCACCAGCGAAAGCAAGCCCCCTATGGCGATTACTGGGACGCGCATAAGCTTCCTGCCTTCGGCTTTTTTTCTCAATATCAATGCGAAGGTCGTGAGGACTGTCGCGCAACGGATTCCACGAAATGTTTAGAGCAGCCACACTCGCTAACACTATAGAGAAGCCCTTTGTACCTAACGACGGTAATCACCCACCAGCGAAAGCAAGCCCCCTAAGGCGAATACTGGGACACACATAAGCTTCGTGCCTTCGGTTTTTTCTCAATAAGCAATGCGAAGGTCGTGAGAACTGTTGCGCAACGTATTCCACGAAATGTTTAGGGAAGCCACACTCACTAACACTATAGACAAGCCCTTAGAACGTAACGACGGTAATCACCTGCCAGCGTAAGCAAGGCGCCTAAGGCGATTACTGGGACGCGCATAAGCTTCCTGCCTTCGGCTTTTTCTCAATAAGCAATGCGAAAATCGTGAGGACTGTTGCGCAACATATTCCACGAAATGTTTAGTGCAGCCACACTCGCTAACACTATAGACAATCCCTTAGAACGTAACGACGGTAATCACCCGCCAGCGTAAGCAAGGCCCCTAAGGCGATTACTGGGACGCGCATAAGCATCGTGCCTTCGGCTTTTTTCTCAATAAGCAATGCGAAGGTCGTGAGGACTGTTGCGCAACGGATTCCACGAAATGTTTAGGGCAGCCACACACGCTAACACTATAGACAAGCCCTTGGAACGTAACGACGGTAATCACCCGCCAGCGTAAGCAAGGCCCCTAAAGCGATTACTGGGACGCACATAAGCTTCGTGCCTTCGGTTTTTTCTCTATAAGCAATGCGAAGGTCGTGAGAACTGTTGCGCTACGTATTCCACGAAATATTTAGGGCAGCTACACTCGCTAACACTATAGACAAGCCCTTAGACCGTAACGACGGTAATCACCCGCAAGCGTAAGCATGGCCCCTAAGGCGATTACTGGGACGCGCATAAGCATCGTGCCTTCGGCTTTTTCCTCAATAAGCAATGCGAAGGTCGTGAGGACTGTTGCGCAACGGATTCCACGAAATGTTTAGGGCAGCCACACTCGCTAACACTATAGACAAGCCCTTAGAACGTAACGACGGGAATCACCCGCCAGCGTAAGCAAGGCCCCTAAAGCGATTACTGGGACGCACATAAGTTTCGTGCCTTCGTCTTTTTTCTCAATAAGCAATGCGAAAGTAGTGAGGATTGGTGCGCAACGTATTCCACGAAATGTTTAGTGCAGCCACACTCGCTAACACTATAACAAGCCCTTAGAGCGTAACGACGGTAATCACCCACCAGCGAAAGCAAGCCCCCTAAGGCGATTACTGGGACGCGCATAAGCTTCCTGCCTTCGGCTTTTTTTCTCAATATCAATGCGAAGGTCGTGAGGACTGTTGCGCAACGGATTCCACGAAATGTTTAGAGCAGCCACACTCGCTAACACTATAGAGAAGCCCTTTGTACCTAACGACGGTAATCACCCACCAGCGAAACCAAGCCCCCTAAGGCGAATACTGGGACACACATAAGCTTCGTGCCTTCGGTTTTTTCTCAATAAGCAATGCGAAGGTCGTGAGAACTGTTGCGCAACGTATTCCACGAAATGTTTAGGGAAGCCACACTCACTAACACTATAGACAAGCCCTTAGAACGTAACGACGGTAATCACCTGCCAGCGTAAGCAAGGCGCCTAAGGCGATTACTGGGACGCGCATAAGCTTCCTGCCTTCGGCTTTTTCTCAATAAGCAATGCGAAAATCGTGAGGACTGTTGCGCAACGTATTCCACGAAATGTTTAGTGCAGCCACACTCGCTAACACTATAGACAAGCCCTTAGAACGTAACGACGGTAATCACCTGCCAGCGTAAGCAAGGCGCCTAAGGCGATTACTGGGACGCGCATAAGCTTCGTGCCTTCGGCTTTTTCTCAATAAGCAATGCGAAAATCGTGAGGACTGTTGCGCAACGTATTCCACGAAATGTTTAGTGCAGCCACACTCGCTAACACTATAGACAAGCCCTTAGAACGTAACGACGGTAATCACCTGCCAGCATAAGCAAGGCGCCTATGGCGATTACTGGGACGCGCATAAGCTTCGTGCCTTCGGCTTTTTCTCAATAAGCAATGCGAAAATCGTGAGGACTGTTGCGCAACATATTCCACGAAATGTTTAGTGCAGCCACACTCGCTAACACTATGGACAAGCCCTTAGAACGTAACGACGGTAATCACCCGCCAGCGTAAGCAAGGCCCCTACGGCGAATACTGGGACACACATAAGCTTCGTGCCTTCGGTTTTTTCTCAATAAGCAATGCGAAGGTCGTGAGAACTGTTGCGCAACGTATTCCACGAAATGTTTAGGGCAGCCACACTCACTAACACTATAGACAAGCCCTTAGAACGTAACGACGGTAATCACCTGCCAGCGTAAGCAAGGCGCCTAAGGCGATTACTGGGACGCGCATAAGCTTCGTGCCTTCGGCTTTTTCTCAATAAGCAATGCGAAAATCGTGAGGACTGTTGCGCAACGTATTCCACGAAATGCTTAGTGCAGCCACACTCGCTAACACTATAGACAAGCCCTCAGAACGTAACGACGGTAATCACCTGCCAGCGTAAGCAAGGCGCCTAAGGCGATTACTGGGACGCGCATAAGCTTCGTGCCTTCGGATTTTTCTCAATAAGCAATGCGAAGGTCGTGAGGACTGTTGCACAACGTAATCCACGAAATTTTTAGGGCAGCCACACTCGCTAACACTATAGACAAGCCCTTAGAACGTAACGACGATAATCACTTGCCAGCGTAAGCAAGGCGCCTAAGGCGATTACTGAAACGCGCATAAGCTTCGTGCCTTCGGTTTTTTCTCAATAAGCAATTCGAAGGTCGTGAGAACTGTTGCGCAACGCATTCCACGAAATGTTTAGGGCAGCCACACTCGCTAACACTATAGACAAGCCCTTAGAACGTAGCGACGGTAATCACCCGCCAGCGTAAGCAAGGCCCCTACGGCGATTACTGGGACGCGCATAAGCTTCGTGCCTTCGGCTTTTTCTCAATAAGCAATGCGAAAATCGTGAGGACTGTTGCGCAACGTATTCCACGAAATGTTTAGTGCAGCCACACTCGCTAACACTATAGACAAGCCCTTAGAACGTAACGACGGAATCACCTGCCAGCGTAAGCAAGGCGCCTAAGGCGATTACTGGGACGCGCATAAGCTTCGTGCCTTCGGCTTTTTCTCAATAAGCAATGCGAAAATCGTGAGGACTGTTGCGCAACGTATTCCACGAAATGTTTAGTGCAGCCACACTCGCTAACACTATAGACAAGCCCTTAGAACGTAACGACGGTAATCACCCGCCAGCGTAAGCAAGGCCCCTAAGGCAATTACTGGGACGTGCTTAAGCTTCGTGCCTTCGGCTTTTTTCTCAATAAGCAATGCGAAGGTCGTGAGGACCGTTGCGCAACGGATTCCACGAAATGTTTAGAGCAGCCACACTCGTTAACACTCTAGACAAGCCCTTAGAACGTAACGACGGTAATCACCCGCCAGCGTAAGCAAGGCCCCTAAGGCGAATACTAGGACACACATAAGCTTCGTGCCTTCGGTTTTTTCTCAATAAGCAATGCGAAGGTCGTGAGAACTGTTGCGCAACGTATTCCTCGAAATATTTAGGGCAGCTACACTCGCTAACACTTTAGACAAGCCCTTAGAACGTAACACGGTAATCACCCGCCAGCGTAAGCACGGCCCCTAAAGCGATTACTGGGACGCACATAAGCTTCGTGCCTTCGTCTTTTTTCTCAATAAGCAATGCGAAGGTCGTGAGGATTGTTGCGCAACGTATTCCACTAAATGTTTAGTGCAGCCACACTCGCTAACACTATAGACAATCCCTTAGAACGTAACGACGGTAATCACCCGCCAGCGTAAGCAAGGCCCCTAAGGCAATTACTGGGACGCGCTTAAGCTTCGTGCCTTCGGCTTTTTTCTCAAAAAGCAATGCGAAGGTCGTGAGGACCGTTGCGCAACGGATTCCACGAAATGTTTAGGGCAGCCACACACGCTAACACTATAGACAAGCCCTTAGAACGTAACGACGGTAATCACCTGCCAGCATAAGCAAGGCGCCTAAGGCGATTACTGGGACGCGCATAAGCTTCGTGCCTTCGGCTTTTTCTCAATAAGCAATGCGAAAATCGTGAGGACTGTTGCGCAACGTATTCCACGAAATGTTTAATGCAGCCACACTCGCTAACACTGTAGACAAGCACTTAGAACTTAACGACGGTAATCACGTGCCAGCGTAAGCAAGGCGCCTAAGGCGATTACTGGGACGCGCATAAGCTTCGTGCCTTCGGATTTTTCTCAATAAGCAATGCGAAGGTCGTGAGGACTGTTGCGCAACGTAATCCACGAAATATTTAGGGCAGCTACACTCGCTAACACTTTAGACAAGCCCTTAGAACGTAACGACGGTAATCACCCGCAGCGTAAGCACGGCCCCTAAAGCGATTACTGGGACGCACATAAGCTTCGTGCCTTCGTCTTTTTTCTCAATAAGCAATGCGAAGGTCGTGAGGATTGTTGCGCAACGTATTCAACGAAATGTTTAGTGCAGCCACACTCGCTAACACTATAGACAATCCCTTAGAACGTAACGACGGTAATCACCCGCCAGCGTAAGCAAGGCCCCTAAGGCAATTACTGGGACGCGCTTAAGCTTCGTGCCTGCGGCTTTTTTCTCAAAAAGCAATGCGAAGGTCGTGAGGACCGTTGCGCAACGGATTCCACGAAATGTTTAGGGCAGCCACACACGCTAACACTATAGACAAGCCCTTAGAATGTAACGACGGTAATCACCCGCCAGCGTAAGCAAGGCCCCTAAGGCGAATACTAGGACACACATAAGCTTCGTGCCTTCGGTTTTTTCTCAATAACAATGCGAAGGTCGTGAGGACTGTTGCGCAACGGATTCCACGAAATTTTTAGGGCAGCCACACACGCTATCACTATAGACAAGCCCTTAGAACGTAACGACGGTAATCACCCGCCAGCGTAAGCAAGGCCCCTAAAGCGATTACTGGGACGCACATAAGCTTCGTGCCTTCGTGTTTTTTCTCAATAAGCAATGCGAAGGTCGTGAGGATTGTTGCGCAACCTATTCCACGAAATGTTTAGTGCAGCCACACTCGCTAACACTATAGACAATCCCTTAGAACGTAACGACGGTAATCACCCACCAGCATAAGCAAGGCCCCTAAGGCGATTACTGGGACGCGCATAAACATCGTGCCTTCGGCTTTTTTCTCAATAAGCAATGCGAAGGTCGTGAGGACTGTTGCGCAACGGATTCCACGAAATGTTTAGGGCAGCCACACACGCTAACACTATAGACAAGCCCTTAGAACGTAACGACGATAATCACCCGCCAGCGTAAGCAAGGCCCCTAAAGCGATTACTGGGACGCACATAAGCTTCGTGCCTTCGTCTTTTTTCTCAATAAGCAGTGCGAAGGTCGTGAGGATTGTTGCGCAACGTATTCCACGAAATGTTAAGTGCAGCCACACTCGCTAACACTATAGACAATCCCTTAGAACGTAACGACGGTAATCACCCGCCAGCGTAAGCAAGGCCCCTAAGGCAATTACTGGGACGTGCTTAAGCTTTGTGCCTTCGGCTTTTTTCTCAATAAGCAATGCGAAGGTCGTGAGGACCGTTGCGCAACGGATTCCACGAAATGTTTAGAGCAGCCACACTCGTTAACACTTTAGACAAGCCCTTAGAACGTAACGACGGTAATCACCCGCCAGCGTAAGCAAGGCCCCTGAGCCGAATACTAGGACACACATAAGCTTCGTGCCTTCGGTTTTTTCTCAATAAGCAATGCGAAGGTCGTGAGGATTGTTGCGCAACGTATTCTACGAAATGTTTAGTGCAGCCACACTCGTTAACACTATAGACAATCCCTTAGAACGTAACGACGGTAATCACCCGCCAGCGTAAGCAAGGCCCCTAAGGCAATTACTGGGACGCGCTTAAGCTTCGTGCCTTCGGCTTTTTTATCAAAAAGCAATGCGAAGGTCGTGAGGACCGTTGCGCAACGGATTCCACGAAATGTTTAGGGCAGCCACACACACTAACACTATAGACAAGCCCTTAGAACGTAACGACGGTAATCACCCGCCAGCGTAAGCAAGGCCCCTAAAGCGATTACTGGGACGCACATAAGCTTCGTGCCTACGTCTTTTTTCTCAATAAGCAATGCGAAGGTCGTGAGGACCGTTGCGCAACAGATTCCACGAAATGTTTAGGGCAGCCACACACGCTAACACTATAGACAAGCCCTTAGAACGTAACGACGGTAATCACCCGCCAGCCTACGAAAGGCCCCTAAGGCGAATACTACGACACACAGAAGCTTCGTGCCTTCGGTTTTTTCTCAATAAGCAATGCGAAGGTCGTGAGGACTGTTGCGCAACGGATTCCACGAAATGTTTAGGGCAGCCACACACGCTAACACTATAGACGAGCCCTTAGAACGTAACGACGGTAATCACCCGCCAGCGTAAGCAAGGCCCCTAAAGCGATTACTGGGACGCACATAAGCTTCGTGCCTTCGTGTTTTTTCTCAATAAGCAATGCGAAGGCCGTGAGGATTGTTGCGCAACCTATTCCACGAAATGTTTAGTGCAGCCACACTCGCTAACACTATAGACAATCCCTTAGAACGTAACGACGGTAATCACCCGCCAGCGTAAGCAAGGCCCCTAAGGCGATTACTGGGACGCGCATAAGCATCGTGCCTTCGGCTTTGTTCTCAATAAGCAATGCCAAGGTCGTGAGGACTGTTGCGCAACGGATTCCACGAAATGTTTAGGGCAGCCACACACGCTAACACTATAGACAAGCCCTTAGAACGTAACGACGGTAATCACCCGCCAGCGTAAGCAAGGCGCCTAAGGTGATGCGAAAGTCGTGAGTATTGTTGCGCAACGTATTCCACGAAATGTTTAGTGCAGCCACACTCGCTAACACTATAGACAAGCCCTTAGCACGTAACGACGGTAACCACCCGCCAGCGTAAGCAAGGCCCCTAAGGCGATTACTGGGACGCGCATAAGCTTCGTGCCTTCGGCTTTTCCCTCAATAAGCAATGCCAAGGTCGTGAGGTCTGTTACGCAACGGGATTCCACGAAATGTTTAGGGCAGCCACACTCGATAACACTCTAGACAAGCCTTTAGATCGCAACGGCGGTAATCACCCGCCAGCGTAAGCAAGGCCCCTAAGGCGATTACTGGGACGCGCATAAGCATCGTGCCTTCGGCTTTTTTCTCAATAAGCAATGCGAAGGTCGTGAGGACTGTTGCGCAACGTATTCCACGAAATGTTTAGGGCAGCCACACTTACTAACACTATAGACAAGCCCTTAGAACGTAACGACGGTAATCACCTGCCAGCGTAAGCAAGGCGCCTAAGGCGATTACTGGGACGCGCATAAGCTTCGTGCCTTCGGCTTTTTCTCAATAAGCAATGCGAAAATCGTGAGCACTGTTGCGCAACGTATTCCACGAAATGTTTAGTGCAGCCACACTCGCTAACACTATAGACAAGCCCTTAGAACGTAACGACGGAATCACCTGCCAGCGTAAGCAAGGCGCCTAAGGCGATTACTGGGACGCGCATAAGCTTCGTGCCTTCGGCTTTTTCTCAATAAGCAATGCGAAAATCGTGAGGACTGTTGCGCAACGTATTCCACGAAATGTTTAGTGCAGCCACACTCGCTAACACTATAGACAAGCCTTTAGAACGTAACGACGGTAATCACCCGCCAGCGTAAGCAAGGCCCCTAAGGCAATTACTGGGACGTGCTTAAGCTTCGTGCCTTCGGCTTTTTTCTCAATAAGCAATGCGAAGGTCGTGAGGACCGTTGCGCAACGGATTCCACGAAATGTTTAGAGCAGCCACACTCGTTAACACTCTAGACAAGCCCTTAGAACGTAACGACGGTAATCACCCGCCAGCGTAAGCAAGGCCCCTAAAGCGATTACTGGGACGCACATAAGCTTCGTGCCTTCGTCTTTTTTCTCAATAAGCAATGCGAAGGTCGTGAGGATTGTTGCGCAACGTATTCCACTAAATGTTTAGTGCAGCCACACTCGCTAACACTATAGACAATCCCTTAGAACGTAACGACGGTAATCACCCGCCAGCGTAAGCAAGGCCCCTAAGGCAATTACTGGGACGCGCTTAAGCTTCGTGCCTTCGGCTTTTTTCTCAAAAAGCAATGCGAAGGTCGTGAGGACCGTTGCGCAACGGATTCCACGAAATGTTTAGGGCAGCCACACACGCTAACACTATAGACAAGCCCTTAGAACGTAACGACGGTAATCACCCGCCAGCGTAAGCAAGGCCCCTAAGGCAATTACTGGGACGCGCTTAAGCTTCGTGCCTTCGGATTTTTTCTCAAAAAGCAATGCGAAGGTCGTGAGGACCGTTGCGCAACGGATTCCACGAAATGTTTAGGGCAGCCACACACGCTAACACTATAGACAAGCCCATAGAATGTAACGACGGTAATCACCCGCCAGCGTAAGCAAGGCCCCTAAGGCGAATACTAGGACACACATAAGCTTCGTGCCTTCGGTTTTTTCTCAATAACAATGCGAAGGTCGTGAGGACTGTTGCGCAACGGATTCCACGAAATTTTTAGGGCAGCCACACACGCTATCACTATAGACAAGCCCTTAGAACGTAACGACGGTAATCACCCGCCAGCGTAAGCAAGGCCCCTAAGGCGATTACTGGGACGCACATAAGCTTCGTGCCTTCGTGTTTTTTCTCAATAAGCAATGCGAAGGTCGTGAGGATTGTTGCGCAACCTATTCCACGAAATGTTTAGTGCAGCCACACTCGCTAACACTATAGACAATCCCTTAGAACGTAACGACGGTAATCACCCACCAGCATAAGCAAGGCCCCTAAGGCAATTACTGGGACGCGCTTAAGCTTCGTGCCTTCGGCTTTTTTCTCAAAAAGCAATGCGAAGGTCGTGAGGACCGTTGCGCAACGGATTCCACGAAATGTTTAGGGCAGCCACACACGCTAACACTATAGACAAGCCCTTAGAACGTAACGACGGTAATCACCCGCCAGCGTAAGCAAGGCCCCTAAGGCAATTACTGGGACGCGCTTAAGCTTCGTGCCTTCGGATTTTTTCTCAAAAAGCAATGCGAAGGTCGTGAGGACCGTTGCGCAACGGATTCCACGAAATGTTTAGGGCAGCCACACACGCTAACACTATAGACAAGCCCATAGAATGTAACGACGGTAATCACCCGCCAGCGTAAGCAAGGCCCCTAAGGCGAATACTAGGACACACATAAGCTTCGTGCCTTCGGTTTTTTCTCAATAACAATGCGAAGGTCGTGAGGACTGTTGCGCAACGTATTCCACTAAATGTTTAGTGCAGCCACACTCGCTAACACTATAGACAATCCCTTAGAACGTAACGACGGTAATCACCCGCCAGCGTAAGCAAGGCCCCTAAGGCAATTACTGGGACGCGCTTAAGCTTCGTGCCTTCGGCTTTTTTCTCAAAAAGCAATGCGAAGGTCGTGAGGACCGTTGCGCAACAGATTCCACGAAATGTTTAGGGCAGCCACACACGCTAACACTATAGACAAGCCCTTAGAACGTAACGACGGTAATCACCTGCCAGCATAAGCAAGGCGCCTAAGGCGATTACTGGGACGCGCATAAGCTTCGTGCCTTCGGCTTTTTCTCAATAAGCAATGCGAAAATCGTGAGGACTGTTGCGCAACGTATTCCACGAAATGTTTAATGCAGCCACACTCGCTAACACTATAGACAAGCACTTAGAACTTAACGACGGTAATCACCTGCCAGCGTAAGCAAGGCGCCTAAGGCGATTACTGGGACGCGCATAAGCTTCGTGCCTTCGGATTTTTCTCAATAAGGAATGTGAAGGTCGTGAGGACTGTTGCGCAACGTAATCCACGAAATTTTTAGGGCAGCCACACTCGCTAACACTATAGACAAGCCCTTAGAACGTAACGACGGTAATCACCCGCCAGCGTAAGCAAGGCCCCTAAGGCAATTACTGGCACGTGCTTAAGCTTCGTGCCTTCGGCTTTTTTCTCAATAAGCAATGCGAAGGTCGTGAGGACCGTTGCGCAACGGATTCCACGAAATGTTTAGGGCAGCCACACACGCTAACACTATAGACAAGCCCATAGAATGTAACGACGGTAATCACCCGCCAGCGTAAGCAAGGCCCCTAAGGCGAATACTAGGACACACATAAGCTTCGTGCCTTCGGTTTTTTCTCAATAACAATGCGAAGGTCGTGAGGACTGTTGCGCAACGGATTCCACGAAATATTTAGGGCAGCCACACTCGCTAACACTTTAGACAAGCCCTTAGAACGTAACGACGGTAATCACCCGCCAGCGTAAGCACGGCCCCTAAAGCGATTACTGCGACGCACATAAGCTTCGTGCCTTCGTCTTTTTTCTCAATAAGCAATGCGAAGGTCGTGAGGACTGTTGCGCAACGGATTCCACGAAATGTTTAGGGCAGCCACACACGCTAACACTATAGACAAGCCCTTAGAACGTAACGACGGTAATCACACGCCAGCGTAAGCAAGGCCCCTCAAGCGATTACTGGGACGCACATAAGCTTCGTGCCTTCGTCTTTTTTCTCAATAAGCAATGCGAAGGTCGTGAGGACTGTTGCGCAACGGATTCCACGAAATGTTTAGGGCAGCCACACACGCTATCACTATAGACAAGCCCTTAGAACGTAACGACGGTAATCACCCGCCAGCGTAAGCAAGGCCCCTAAAGCGATTACTGGGACGCACATAAGCTTCGTGCCTTCGTGTTTTTTCTCAATAAGCAATGCGAAGGTCGTGAGGATTGTTGGGCAACCTATTCCACGAAATGTTTAGTGCAGCCACACTCGCTAACACTATAGACAATCTCTTAGAACGTAACGACAGTAATCACCCGCCAGCGTAAGCAAGGCCCCTAAGGCGATTACTGGGACGCGCATAAGCATCGTGCCTTCGGCTTTTTTCTCAATAAGCAATGCGAAGGTCGTGAGGACTGTTGCGCAACGGATTCCACGAAATGTTTCGGGCAGCCACACACGCTAACACTATAGACAAGCCCTTAGAACGTAACGACGGTAATCACCCGCCAGCGTAAGAAAGGCCCCTAAGGCGAATACTACGACACACAGAAGCTTCGTGCCTTCGGTTTTTTCTCAATAAGCAATGCGAAGGTCGTGAGAACTCTTGCGCAACGTATTCCACGAACTATTTAGGGCAGCTACACTCGCTAACACTATAGACAAGCCCTTAGAACGTAACGACGGTAATCACCCGCCAGCGTAAGCAAGGCCCCTAAGGCGATTACTGGGACGCGCATAAGCATTGTGCCTTCGGCTTTTTTCTCAATAAGCAATGCGAAGGTAGTGACGACTGTTGCGCAACGGATTCCACGAAATGTTTAGGGCAGCCACACTCGCTACCAGTATAGACAAGCCCTTAGAACGTAACGACGGTAATTACCCGCCAGCGTAAGCAAGGCCCCTAAGGCGATTACTGGGACGCGCATAAGCATTGTGCCTTCGGCTTTTTTCTCAATAAGCATTGTGAAGGTCGTGAGGACTGTTGCGCAACGGTTTCCACGAAATGTTTAGGGCAGCCACACTCGCTAACACTATAGACAAGCCATTAGAACGTAACGACGGTAATCACACGCCAGCGTAAGCAAAGCGCCTAAGGCGATTACTGGGACGCGCATAAGCTTCGTGCCTTCGGCTTTTTCTCAATAAGCAATGCGAAAATCGTGAGGACTGTTGCGCAACGTATTCCACGAAATGTTTAGGGCAGCCACACTCGCTAACACTACAGACAAGCCCTTAGAACGTAGCGACGGTAATCATCTGCCAGCGTAAGCAAGGCGCCTAAGGCGATTACTGGGACGCGCATAAGCTTCGTGCCTTCGGCTTTTTCTCAATAAGCAATGCGAAAATCGTGAGGACTGTTGCGCAACGTATTCCACGAAATGTTTAGGGCAGCCACACTCGCTAACACTACAGACAAGCCCTTAGAACGTAACGACGGTAATCACCTGCCAGCATAAGCAAGGCACCTTAGGCGATTACTCGGACGCGCATAAGCTTCGTGCCTTCGGATTTTTCTCAATAAGCAATGCGAAGGTCGTGAGGACTGTTGCGCAACGGATTCCACGAAATGTTTAGGGCAGCCACACTCGCTACCAGTATAGACAAGCCCTTAGAACGTAACGACGGTAATTACCCGCCAGCGTAAGCAAGGCCCCTAAGGCGATTACTGGGACGCGCATAAGCATTGTGCCTTCGGCTTTTTTCTCAATAAGCATTGTGAAGGTCGTGAGGACTGTTGCGCAACGGTTTCCACGAAATGTTTAGGGCAGCCACACTCGCTAACACTATAGACAAGCCATTAGAACGTAACGACGGTAATCACACGCCAGCGTAAGCAAAGCGCCTAAGGCGATTACTGGGACGCGCATAAGCTTCGTGCCTTCGGCTTTTTCTCAATAAGCAATGCGAAAATCGTGAGGACTGTTGCGCAACGTATTCCACGAAATGTTTAGGGCAGCCACACTCGCTAACACTACAGACAAGCCCTTAGAACGTAGCGACGGTAATCATCTGCCAGCGTAAGCAAGGCGCCTAAGGCGATTACTGGGACGCGCATAAGCTTCGTGCCTTCGGCTTTTTCTCAATAAGCAATGCGAAAATCGTGAGGACTGTTGCGCAACGTATTCCACGAAATGTTTAGGGCAGCCACACTCGCTAACACTACAGACAAGCCCTTAGAACGTAACGACGGTAATCACCTGCCAGCGTAAGCAAGGCGCCTTAGGCGATTACTGGGACGCGCATAAGCTTCGTGCCTTCGGATTTTTCTCAATAAGCAATGCGAAGGTCGTGAGGACTGTTGCGCAACGTATTCCACGAAATGTTTAGGGCAGCCACACTCGCTAACACTATAGACAAGCCCTTAGAACGTAACGACGGTAATCACCTGCCAGCGTAAGCAAGGCGCCTAAGGCGATTACTGGGATGCATATAAGCTTCGTGCCTTCGGATTTTTCTCAATAAGCAATGCGAAGGTCGTGAGGACTGTTGCGCAACGTATTCCACGAAATGTTTAGTGCAGCCACACTCCCTAACACTATAGACAATCCCTTAGAACGTAACGACGGTAATCACCCGCCAGCGTAAGCAAGGCCCCTAAAGCGATTACTGGGACGCACATAAGCTTCGTGCCTACGTCTTTTTTCTCAATAAGCAAAGCGAAGGTCGTGAGAACTCTTGCGCAACGTATTCCACGAAATATTTAGGGCAGCTACACTCGCTAACACTGTAGACAAGCCCTTAGAACGTAACGACGGTAATCACCCGCCAGCGTAAGCAAGGCCCCTAAGGCGATTACTGGGACGCGCATAAGCATTGTGCCTTCGGCTTTTTTCTCAATAAGCAATGCGAAGGTAGTGACGACTGTTGCGCAACGGATTCCACGAAATGTATAGGGCAGCCACACTCGCTACCACTATAGACAAGCCCTTAGAACGTAACGACGGTAATCACCTGCCAGCGTAAGCAAGGCGCCTAAGGCGATTACTGAGATGCATATAAGCTTCGTGCCTTCGGATTTTTCTCAATAAGCAATGCGAAGGTCGTGAGGACTGTTGCGCAACGTATTCCACGAAATGTTTAGTGCAGCCACACTCCCTAACACTATAGACAATCCCTTAGAACGTAACGACTGTAATCACCCGCCAGCGTAAGCAAGGCCCCTAAAGCGATTACTGGGACGCACATAAGCTTCGTGCCTACGTCTTTTTTCTCAATAAGCAATGCGAAGGTCGTGAGGACCGTTGCGCAACGGATTCCACGAAATGTTTAGGGCAGCCACACACGCTAACACTATAGACAAGCCCTTAGAACGTAACGACGGTAATCACCCGCCAGCCTACGAAAGGCCCCTAAGGCGAATACTACGACACACAGAAGCTTCGTGTCTTCGGTTTTTTCTCAATAAGCAATGCGAAGGTCGTGAGAACTCTTGCGCAACGTATTCCACGAAATATTTAGGGCAGCTACACTCGTTAACACTGTAGACAAGCCCTTAGAACGTAACGACGGTAATCACCCGCCAGCGTAAGCAAGGCCCCTAAGGCGATTACTGGGACGCGCATAAGCATTGTGCCTTCGGCTTTTTTCTCAATAAGCAATGCGAAGGTAGTGGCGACTGTTGCGCAACGGATTCCACGAAATGTTTAGGGCAGCCACACTCGCTACCACTATAGACAAGCCCTTAGAACGTAACGACGGTAATCACCTGCCAGCGTAAGCAAGGCGCCTAAGGCGATTACTGGGAAGCATATAAGCTTCGTGCCTTCGGATTTTTCTCAATAAGCAATGCGAAGGTCGTGAGGACTATTGCGCAACGTATTCCACGAAATGTTTAGTGCAGCCACATTCGCTAAAACTATAGACAATCCCTTAGAACGTAACGACGGTAATCACCCGCCAGCGTAAGCAAGGCCCCTAAAGCGATTACTGGGACGCACATAAGCTTCGTGCCTACGTCTTTTTTCTCAATAAGCAATGCGAAGGTCGTGAGGACCGTTGCGCAACGGATTCCACGAAATGTTTAGGGCAGCCACACTCGCTAACACTATAGACAAGCGCTTAGCACGTAACGACGGTAACCACCCGCCAGCGTAAGCAAGGCCCCTAAGGCGATTACTGGGACGCGCATAAGCATTGTGCCTTCGGCTTTTTTCTCAATAAGCAATGCGAAGGTAGTGACGACTGTTGCGCAACGGATTCCACGAAATGTTTAGGGCAGCCACACTCGCTACCACTATAGACAAGCCCTTAGAACGTAACGACGGTAATCACCTGCCAGCGTAAGCAAGGCGCCTAAGGCGATTACTGGGAAGCATATAAGCTTCGTGCCTTCGGATTTTTCTCAATAAGCAATGCGAAGGTCGTGAGGACTATTGCGCAACGTATTCCACGAAATGTTTAGTGCAGCCACACTCGCTAAAACTATAGACAATCCCTTAGAACGTAACGACGGTAATCACCCGCCAGCGTAAGCAAGGCCCCTAAAGCGATTACTGGGACGCACATAAGCTTCGTGCCTACGTCTTTTTTCTCAATAAGCAATGCGAAGGTCGTGAGGACCGTTGCGCAACGGATTCCACGAAATGTTTAGGGCAGCCACACTCGCTAACACTATAGACAAGCCCTTAGCACGTAACGACGGTAACCACCCGCCAGCGTAAGCAAGGCCCCTAAGGCGATTACTGGGACGCGCGTAAGCTTCGTGCCTTCGGCTTTTCCGTCATTAAGCAATGCCAAGGTCGTGAGGTCTGTTACGCAACGGGATTCCACGAAATGTTTAGGGCAGCCACACTCGCTAACACTATAGACAAGCCCTTAGAACGTAACGACGGTAATCACCTGCCAGCGTAAGCAAGGCGCCTAAGGCGATTACTGGGACGCATATAAGCTTCGTGCCTTCGGATTTTTCTCAATAAGCAATGCGAAGGTCGTGAGGACTGTTGCGCAACGTATTCCACGAAATGTTTAGTGCAGCCACACTCCCTGACACTATAGACAATCCCTTAGAACGTAACGACGGTAATCACCCGCCAGCATAAGCAAGGCCCCTAAAGCGATTACTGGGACGCGCATAAGCTTCGTGCCTACGTCTTTTTTCTCAATAAGCAATGCGAAGGTCGTGAGGACCGTTGCGCAACGGATTCCACGAAATGTTTAGGGCAGCCACACACGCTAACACTATAGACAAGCCCTTAGAGCGTAACGACGGTAATCACCCGCCAGCCTACGAAAGGCCCCTAAGGCGAAACCTACGACACACAGAAGCTTCGTGGCTTCGGTTTTTTCTCAATAAGCAAAGCGAAGGTCGTGAGAACTCTTGCGCAACGTATTCCACGAAATATTTAGGGCAGCTACACTCGCTAACACTGTAGACAAGCCCTTAGAACGTAACGACGGTAATCACCCGCCAGCGTAAGCAAGGCCCCTAAGGCGATTACTGGGACGCGCATAAGCATTGTGCCTTCGGCTTTTTTCTCAATAAGCAATGCGAAGGTAGTGACGACTGTTGCGCAACGGATTCCACGAAATGTATAGGGCAGCCACACTCGCTACCACTATAGACAAGCCCTTAGAACGTAACGACGGTAATCACCTGCCAGCGTAAGCAAGGCGCCTAAGGCGATTACTGGGAAGCATATAAGCTTCGTGCCTTCGGATTTTTCTCAATAAGCAATGCGAAGGTCGTGAGGACTATTGCGCAACGTATTCCACGAAATGTTTAGTGCAGCCACACTCGCTAAAACTATAGACAATCCCTTAGAACGTAACGACGGTAATCACCCGCCAGCGTAAGCAAGGCACCTAAAGCGATTACTGGGACGCACATAAGCTTCGTGCCTACGTCTTTTTTCTCAATAAGCAATGCGAAGGTCGTGAGGACCGTTGCGCAACGGATTCCACGAAATGTTTAGGGCAGCCACACTCGCTAACACTATAGACAAGCCCTTAGCACGTAACGACGGTAACCACCCGCCAGCGTAAGCAAGGCCGCTAAGGCGATTACTGGGACGCGCATAAGCATTGTGCCTTCGGCTTTTTTCTCAATAAGCAATGCGAAGGTAGTGACGACTGTTGCGCAACGGATTCCACGAAATGTTTAGGGCAGCCACACTCGCTACCACTATAGACAAGCCCTTAGAACGTAACGACGGTAATCACCTGCCAGCGTAAGCAAGGCGCCTAAGGCGATTACTGGGAAGCATATAAGCTTCGTGCCTTCGGATTTTTCTCAATAAGCAATGCGAAGGTCGTGAGGACTATTGCGCAACGTATTCCACGAAATGTTTAGTGCAGCCACACTCGCTAAAACTATAGACAATCCCTTAGAACGTAACGACGGTAATCACCCGCCAGCGTAAGCAAGGCCCCTAAAGCGATTACTGGGACGCACATAAGCTTCGTGCCTACGTCTTTTTTCTCAATAAGCAATGCGAAGGTCGTGAGGACCGTTGCGCAACGGATTCCACGAAATGTTTAGGGCAGCCACACTCGCTAACACTATAGACAAGCCCTTAGCACGTAACGACGGTAACCACCCGCCAGCGTAAGCAAGGCCCCTAAGGCGATTACTGGGACGCGCGTAAGCTTCGTGCCTTCGGCTTTTCCGTCATTAAGCAATGCCAAGGTCGTGAGGACCGTTGCGCAACGGATTCCACGAAATGTTTAGGGCAGCCACACACGCTAACACTATAGACAAGCCCTTAGAACGTAACGACGGTAATCACCCGCCAGCGTAAGAAAGGCCCCTAAGGCGAATACTACGACACACAGAAGCTTCGTGCCTTCGGTTTTTCTCAATAAGCAATGCGAAGGTCGTGAGAACTCTTGCGCAACGTATTCCACGAACTATTTAGGGCAGCTACACTCGCTAACACTATAGACAAGCCCTTAGAACGTAACGACGGTAATCACCCGCCAGCGTAAGCAAGGCCCCTAAGGCGATTACTGGGACGCGCATAAGCATCGTGCCTTCGGCTTTTTTCTCAATAAGCAATGCGAAGGTAGTGACGACTGTTGCGCAACGGATTCCACGAAATGTTTAGGGCAGCCACACACGCTAACACTATAGACAAGCCCTTAGAGCGTAACGACGGTAATCACCCGCCAGCCTACGAAAGGCCCCTAAGGCGAATACTACGACACACAGAAGCTTCGTGGCTTCGGTTTTTTCTCAATAAGCAATGCGAAGGTCGTGAGAACTCTTGCGCAACGTATTCCACGAAATATTTAGGGCAGCTACACTCGCTAACACTGTAGACAAGCCCTTAGAACGTAACGACGGTAATCACCCGCCAGCGTAAGCAAGGCCCCTAAGGCGATTACTGGGACGCGCATAAGCATTGTGCCTTCGGCTTTTTTCTCAATAAGCAATGCGAAGGTAGTGACGACTGTTGCGCAACGGATTCCACGAAATGTATAGGGCAGCCACACTCGCTACCACTATAGACAAGCCCTTAGAACGTAACGACGGTAATCACCTGCCAGCGTAAGCAAGGCGCCTAAGGCGATTACTGGGAAGCATATAAGCTTCGTGCCTTCGGATTTTTCTCAATAAGCAATGCGAAGGTCGTGAGGACTATTGCGCAACGTATTCCACGAAATGTTTAGTGCAGCCACACTCGCTAAAACTATAGACAATCCCTTAGAACGTAACGACGGTAATCACCCGCCAGCGTAAGCAAGGCACCTAAAGCGATTACTGGGACGCACATAAGCTTCGTGCCTACGTCTTTTTTCTCAATAAGCAATGCGAAGGTCGTGAGGACCGTTGCGCAACGGATTCCACGAAATGTTTAGGGCAGCCACACTCGCTAACACTATAGACAAGCCCTTAGCACGTAACGACGGTAACCACCCGCCAGCGTAAGCAAGGCCCCTAAGGCGATTACTGGGACGCGCATAAGCATTGTGCCTTCGGCTTTTTTCTCAATAAGCAATGCGAAGGTAGTGACGACTGTTGCGCAACGGATTCCACGAAATGTTTAGGGCAGCCACACTCGCTACCACTATAGACAAGCCCTTAGAACGTAACGACGGTAATCACCTGCCAGCGTAAGCAAGGCGCCTAAGGCGATTACTGGGAAGCATATAAGCTTCGTGCCTTCGGATTTTTCTCAATAAGCAATGCGAAGGTCGTGAGGACTATTGCGCAACGTATTCCACGAAATGTTTAGTGCAGCCACACTCGCTAAAACTATAGACAATCCCTTAGAACGTAACGACGGTAATCACCCGCCAGCGTAAGCAAGGCCCCTAAAGCGATTACTGGGACGCACATAAGCTTCGTGCCTACGTCTTTTTTCTCAATAAGCAATGCGAAGGTCGTGAGGACCGTTGCGCAACGGATTCCACGAAATGTTTAGGGCAGCCACACTCGCTAACACTATAGACAAGCCCTTAGAACGTAGCGACGGTAATCATCTGCCAGCATAAGCAAGGCGCCTAAGGCGATTACTGGGACGCGCATAAGCTTCGTGCCTTCGGCTTTTTCTCAATAAGCAATGCGGAAATCGTGAGGACTGTTGCGCAACGTATTCCACGAAATGTTTAGGGCAGCCACACTCGCTAACACTATAGACAAGCCATTAGAACGTAACGACGGTAATCACCCGCCAGCGTAAGTAAGGCCCCTAAAGCGATTACTGGGACGCACATAAGTTTCGTGCCTTCGTATTTTTTCTCAATAAGCAATGCGAAGGTCGTGAGGATTGTTGCGCAACGTATTCCACGAAATGTTTAGTGCAGCCACACTCGCTAACACTATAGACAAGCCCTTAGAACGTAACGACGGTAATCACCTGCCAGCGTAAGCAAGGCGCCTAAGGCGATTACTGGGACGCGCATAAGATTCGTGCCTTCGGCTTTTTCTCAATAAGCAATGCGAAAATCGTGAGGACTGTTGCGCAACGTATTCCACGAAATGTTTAGGGCAGCCACACTCGCTGACACTATAGACAAGCCCTTAAAACGTAACGACGGTAATCACCTGCCAGCGTAAGCAAGGCGCCTAAGGCGATTATTACTGGGACGCGCATAAGCTTCGTGCCTTCGGCTTTTTCTCAATAAGCAATGCGAAAATCGTGAGGACTGTTGCGCAACGTATTCCACGAAATGTTTAGGGCAGCCACACTCGCTGACACTATAGACAAGCCCTTAAAACGTAACGACGGTAATCACCTGCCAGCGTAAGCAAGGCACCTAAGGCGATTACTGGGACGCGCATAAGCTTCGTGCCTTCGGCTTTTTCTCAATAAGCAATGCGAAAATCGTGAGGACTGTTGCGCAACGTATTCCACGAAATGTTTAGTGCAGCCACACTCGCTAACACTATAGACAAGCCCTTAGAACGTAACGACGATAATCACCTGTCAGCGTAACCAAGGCGCCTAAGGCGATTACTGGGACGCGCATAAGCTTCGTGCCTTCGGATTTTTCTCAATAAGCAATGCCAACGTCGTGAGGACTGTTGCGCAACGTATTCCACGAAATGTTTAGGGCAGCTACACTCGCTAACACTATAAACAAGCCCTTAGAACGTAACGACGGTAATCACCCGCCAGCGTAAGCAAGGCCCCTAAGGCGATTACTGGGACGCGCATAAGCATTTTGCCTTCGGCTTTTTTCTCAATAAGCAATGCGAAGGTAGTGACGACTGTTGCGCAACGGATTCCACGAAATGTTTAGGGCAGCCACACTCGCTACCACTATAGACAAGCCATTAGAACGTAACGACGGTAATCACACGCCAGCGTAAGCAAAGCGCCTAAGGCGATTACTGGGACGCGCATAAGCTTCGTGCCTTCGGCTTTTTCTCAATAAGCAATGCGAAAATCGTGAGGACTGTTGCGCAACGTATTCCACGAAATGTTTAGGGCAGCCACACTCGCTAACACTACAGACAAGCCCTTAGAACGTAGCGACGGTAATCATCTGCCAGCGTAAGCAAGGCGCCTAAGGCGATTACTGGGACGCGCATAAGCTTCGTGCCTTCGGCTTTTTCTCAATAAGCAATGCGAAAATCGTGAGGACTGTTGCGCAACGTATTCCACGAAATGTTTAGGGCAGCCACACTCGCTAACACTACAGACAAGCCCTTAGAACGTAACGACGGTAATCACCTGCCAGCATAAGCAAGGCACCTTAGGCGATTACTCGGACGCGCATAAGCTTCGTGCCTTCGGATTTTTCTCAATAAGCAATGCGAAGGTCGTGAGGACTGTTGCGCAACGGATTCCACGAAATGTTTAGGGCAGCCACACTCGCTACCAGTATAGACAAGCCCTTAGAACGTAACGACGGTAATTACCCGCCAGCGTAAGCAAGGCCCCTAAGGCGATTACTGGGACGCGCATAAGCATTGTGCCTTCGGCTTTTTTCTCAATAAGCATTGTGAAGGTCGTGAGGACTGTTGCGCAACGGTTTCCACGAAATGTTTAGGGCAGCCACACTCGCTAACACTATAGACAAGCCATTAGAACGTAACGACGGTAATCACACGCCAGCGTAAGCAAAGCGCCTAAGGCGATTACTGGGACGCGCATAAGCTTCGTGCCTTCGGCTTTTTCTCAATAAGCAATGCGAAAATCGTGAGGACTGTTGCGCAACGTATTCCACGAAATGTTTAGGGCAGCCACACTCGCTAACACTACAGACAAGCCCTTAGAACGTAGCGACGGTAATCATCTGCCAGCGTAAGCAAGGCGCCTAAGGCGATTACTGGGACGCGCATAAGCTTCGTGCCTTCGGCTTTTTCTCAATAAGCAATGCGAAAATCGTGAGGACTGTTGCGCAACGTATTCCACGAAATGTTTAGGGCAGCCACACTCGCTAACACTACAGACAAGCCCTTAGAACGTAACGACGGTAATCACCTGCCAGCGTAAGCAAGGCGCCTTAGGCGATTACTGGGACGCGCATAAGCTTCGTGCCTTCGGATTTTTCTCAATAAGCAATGCGAAGGTCGTGAGGACTGTTGCGCAACGTATTCCACGAAATGTTTAGGGCAGCCACACTCGCTAACACTATAGACAAGCCCTTAGAACGTAACGACGGTAATCACCTGCCAGCGTAAGCAAGGCGCCTAAGGCGATTACTGGGATGCATATAAGCTTCGTGCCTTCGGATTTTTCTCAATAAGCAATGCGAAGGTCGTGAGGACTGTTGCGCAACGTATTCCACGAAATGTTTAGTGCAGCCACACTCCCTAACACTATAGACAATCCCTTAGAACGTAACGACGGTAATCACCCGCCAGCGTAAGCAAGGCCCCTAAAGCGATTACTGGGACGCACATAAGCTTCGTGCCTACGTCTTTTTTCTCAATAAGCAAAGCGAAGGTCGTGAGAACTCTTGCGCAACGTATTCCACGAAATATTTAGGGCAGCTACACTCGCTAACACTGTAGACAAGCCCTTAGAACGTAACGACGGTAATCACCCGCCAGCGTAAGCAAGGCCCCTAAGGCGATTACTGGGACGCGCATAAGCATTGTGCCTTCGGCTTTTTTCTCAATAAGCAATGCGAAGGTAGTGACGACTGTTGCGCAACGGATTCCACGAAATGTATAGGGCAGCCACACTCGCTACCACTATAGACAAGCCCTTAGAACGTAACGACGGTAATCACCTGCCAGCGTAAGCAAGGCGCCTAAGGCGATTACTGAGATGCATATAAGCTTCGTGCCTTCGGATTTTTCTCAATAAGCAATGCGAAGGTCGTGAGGACTGTTGCGCAACGTATTCCACGAAATGTTTAGTGCAGCCACACTCCCTAACACTATAGACAATCCCTTAGAACGTAACGACTGTAATCACCCGCCAGCGTAAGCAAGGCCCCTAAAGCGATTACTGGGACGCACATAAGCTTCGTGCCTACGTCTTTTTTCTCAATAAGCAATGCGAAGGTCGTGAGGACCGTTGCGCAACGGATTCCACGAAATGTTTAGGGCAGCCACACACGCTAACACTATAGACAAGCCCTTAGAACGTAACGACGGTAATCACCCGCCAGCCTACGAAAGGCCCCTAAGGCGAATACTACGACACACAGAAGCTTCGTGTCTTCGGTTTTTTCTCAATAAGCAATGCGAAGGTCGTGAGAACTCTTGCGCAACGTATTCCACGAAATATTTAGGGCAGCTACACTCGTTAACACTGTAGACAAGCCCTTAGAACGTAACGACGGTAATCACCCGCCAGCGTAAGCAAGGCCCCTAAGGCGATTACTGGGACGCGCATAAGCATTGTGCCTTCGGCTTTTTTCTCAATAAGCAATGCGAAGGTAGTGGCGACTGTTGCGCAACGGATTCCACGAAATGTTTAGGGCAGCCACACTCGCTACCACTATAGACAAGCCCTTAGAACGTAACGACGGTAATCACCTGCCAGCGTAAGCAAGGCGCCTAAGGCGATTACTGGGAAGCATATAAGCTTCGTGCCTTCGGATTTTTCTCAATAAGCAATGCGAAGGTCGTGAGGACTATTGCGCAACGTATTCCACGAAATGTTTAGTGCAGCCACATTCGCTAAAACTATAGACAATCCCTTAGAACGTAACGACGGTAATCACCCGCCAGCGTAAGCAAGGCCCCTAAAGCGATTACTGGGACGCACATAAGCTTCGTGCCTACGTCTTTTTTCTCAATAAGCAATGCGAAGGTCGTGAGGACCGTTGCGCAACGGATTCCACGAAATGTTTAGGGCAGCCACACTCGCTAACACTATAGACAAGCGCTTAGCACGTAACGACGGTAACCACCCGCCAGCGTAAGCAAGGCCCCTAAGGCGATTACTGGGACGCGCATAAGCATTGTGCCTTCGGCTTTTTTCTCAATAAGCAATGCGAAGGTAGTGACGACTGTTGCGCAACGGATTCCACGAAATGTTTAGGGCAGCCACACTCGCTACCACTATAGACAAGCCCTTAGAACGTAACGACGGTAATCACCTGCCAGCGTAAGCAAGGCGCCTAAGGCGATTACTGGGAAGCATATAAGCTTCGTGCCTTCGGATTTTTCTCAATAAGCAATGCGAAGGTCGTGAGGACTATTGCGCAACGTATTCCACGAAATGTTTAGTGCAGCCACACTCGCTAAAACTATAGACAATCCCTTAGAACGTAACGACGGTAATCACCCGCCAGCGTAAGCAAGGCCCCTAAAGCGATTACTGGGACGCACATAAGCTTCGTGCCTACGTCTTTTTTCTCAATAAGCAATGCGAAGGTCGTGAGGACCGTTGCGCAACGGATTCCACGAAATGTTTAGGGCAGCCACACTCGCTAACACTATAGACAAGCCCTTAGCACGTAACGACGGTAACCACCCGCCAGCGTAAGCAAGGCCCCTAAGGCGATTACTGGGACGCGCGTAAGCTTCGTGCCTTCGGCTTTTCCGTCATTAAGCAATGCCAAGGTCGTGAGGTCTGTTACGCAACGGGATTCCACGAAATGTTTAGGGCAGCCACACTCGCTAACACTATAGACAAGCCCTTAGAACGTAACGACGGTAATCACCTGCCAGCGTAAGCAAGGCGCCTAAGGCGATTACTGGGACGCATATAAGCTTCGTGCCTTCGGATTTTTCTCAATAAGCAATGCGAAGGTCGTGAGGACTGTTGCGCAACGTATTCCACGAAATGTTTAGTGCAGCCACACTCCCTGACACTATAGACAATCCCTTAGAACGTAACGACGGTAATCACCCGCCAGCATAAGCAAGGCCCCTAAAGCGATTACTGGGACGCGCATAAGCTTCGTGCCTACGTCTTTTTTCTCAATAAGCAATGCGAAGGTCGTGAGGACCGTTGCGCAACGGATTCCACGAAATGTTTAGGGCAGCCACACACGCTAACACTATAGACAAGCCCTTAGAGCGTAACGACGGTAATCACCCGCCAGCCTACGAAAGGCCCCTAAGGCGAAACCTACGACACACAGAAGCTTCGTGGCTTCGGTTTTTTCTCAATAAGCAAAGCGAAGGTCGTGAGAACTCTTGCGCAACGTATTCCACGAAATATTTAGGGCAGCTACACTCGCTAACACTGTAGACAAGCCCTTAGAACGTAACGACGGTAATCACCCGCCAGCGTAAGCAAGGCCCCTAAGGCGATTACTGGGACGCGCATAAGCATTGTGCCTTCGGCTTTTTTCTCAATAAGCAATGCGAAGGTAGTGACGACTGTTGCGCAACGGATTCCACGAAATGTATAGGGCAGCCACACTCGCTACCACTATAGACAAGCCCTTAGAACGTAACGACGGTAATCACCTGCCAGCGTAAGCAAGGCGCCTAAGGCGATTACTGGGAAGCATATAAGCTTCGTGCCTTCGGATTTTTCTCAATAAGCAATGCGAAGGTCGTGAGGACTATTGCGCAACGTATTCCACGAAATGTTTAGTGCAGCCACACTCGCTAAAACTATAGACAATCCCTTAGAACGTAACGACGGTAATCACCCGCCAGCGTAAGCAAGGCACCTAAAGCGATTACTGGGACGCACATAAGCTTCGTGCCTACGTCTTTTTTCTCAATAAGCAATGCGAAGGTCGTGAGGACCGTTGCGCAACGGATTCCACGAAATGTTTAGGGCAGCCACACTCGCTAACACTATAGACAAGCCCTTAGCACGTAACGACGGTAACCACCCGCCAGCGTAAGCAAGGCCGCTAAGGCGATTACTGGGACGCGCATAAGCATTGTGCCTTCGGCTTTTTTCTCAATAAGCAATGCGAAGGTAGTGACGACTGTTGCGCAACGGATTCCACGAAATGTTTAGGGCAGCCACACTCGCTACCACTATAGACAAGCCCTTAGAACGTAACGACGGTAATCACCTGCCAGCGTAAGCAAGGCGCCTAAGGCGATTACTGGGAAGCATATAAGCTTCGTGCCTTCGGATTTTTCTCAATAAGCAATGCGAAGGTCGTGAGGACTATTGCGCAACGTATTCCACGAAATGTTTAGTGCAGCCACACTCGCTAAAACTATAGACAATCCCTTAGAACGTAACGACGGTAATCACCCGCCAGCGTAAGCAAGGCCCCTAAAGCGATTACTGGGACGCACATAAGCTTCGTGCCTACGTCTTTTTTCTCAATAAGCAATGCGAAGGTCGTGAGGACCGTTGCGCAACGGATTCCACGAAATGTTTAGGGCAGCCACACTCGCTAACACTATAGACAAGCCCTTAGCACGTAACGACGGTAACCACCCGCCAGCGTAAGCAAGGCCCCTAAGGCGATTACTGGGACGCGCGTAAGCTTCGTGCCTTCGGCTTTTCCGTCATTAAGCAATGCCAAGGTCGTGAGGACCGTTGCGCAACGGATTCCACGAAATGTTTAGGGCAGCCACACACGCTAACACTATAGACAAGCCCTTAGAACGTAACGACGGTAATCACCCGCCAGCGTAAGAAAGGCCCCTAAGGCGAATACTACGACACACAGAAGCTTCGTGCCTTCGGTTTTTCTCAATAAGCAATGCGAAGGTCGTGAGAACTCTTGCGCAACGTATTCCACGAACTATTTAGGGCAGCTACACTCGCTAACACTATAGACAAGCCCTTAGAACGTAACGACGGTAATCACCCGCCAGCGTAAGCAAGGCCCCTAAGGCGATTACTGGGACGCGCATAAGCATCGTGCCTTCGGCTTTTTTCTCAATAAGCAATGCGAAGGTAGTGACGACTGTTGCGCAACGGATTCCACGAAATGTTTAGGGCAGCCACACACGCTAACACTATAGACAAGCCCTTAGAGCGTAACGACGGTAATCACCCGCCAGCCTACGAAAGGCCCCTAAGGCGAATACTACGACACACAGAAGCTTCGTGGCTTCGGTTTTTTCTCAATAAGCAATGCGAAGGTCGTGAGAACTCTTGCGCAACGTATTCCACGAAATATTTAGGGCAGCTACACTCGCTAACACTGTAGACAAGCCCTTAGAACGTAACGACGGTAATCACCCGCCAGCGTAAGCAAGGCCCCTAAGGCGATTACTGGGACGCGCATAAGCATTGTGCCTTCGGCTTTTTTCTCAATAAGCAATGCGAAGGTAGTGACGACTGTTGCGCAACGGATTCCACGAAATGTATAGGGCAGCCACACTCGCTACCACTATAGACAAGCCCTTAGAACGTAACGACGGTAATCACCTGCCAGCGTAAGCAAGGCGCCTAAGGCGATTACTGGGAAGCATATAAGCTTCGTGCCTTCGGATTTTTCTCAATAAGCAATGCGAAGGTCGTGAGGACTATTGCGCAACGTATTCCACGAAATGTTTAGTGCAGCCACACTCGCTAAAACTATAGACAATCCCTTAGAACGTAACGACGGTAATCACCCGCCAGCGTAAGCAAGGCACCTAAAGCGATTACTGGGACGCACATAAGCTTCGTGCCTACGTCTTTTTTCTCAATAAGCAATGCGAAGGTCGTGAGGACCGTTGCGCAACGGATTCCACGAAATGTTTAGGGCAGCCACACTCGCTAACACTATAGACAAGCCCTTAGCACGTAACGACGGTAACCACCCGCCAGCGTAAGCAAGGCCCCTAAGGCGATTACTGGGACGCGCATAAGCATTGTGCCTTCGGCTTTTTTCTCAATAAGCAATGCGAAGGTAGTGACGACTGTTGCGCAACGGATTCCACGAAATGTTTAGGGCAGCCACACTCGCTACCACTATAGACAAGCCCTTAGAACGTAACGACGGTAATCACCTGCCAGCGTAAGCAAGGCGCCTAAGGCGATTACTGGGAAGCATATAAGCTTCGTGCCTTCGGATTTTTCTCAATAAGCAATGCGAAGGTCGTGAGGACTATTGCGCAACGTATTCCACGAAATGTTTAGTGCAGCCACACTCGCTAAAACTATAGACAATCCCTTAGAACGTAACGACGGTAATCACCCGCCAGCGTAAGCAAGGCCCCTAAAGCGATTACTGGGACGCACATAAGCTTCGTGCCTACGTCTTTTTTCTCAATAAGCAATGCGAAGGTCGTGAGGACCGTTGCGCAACGGATTCCACGAAATGTTTAGGGCAGCCACACTCGCTAACACTATAGACAAGCCCTTAGAACGTAGCGACGGTAATCATCTGCCAGCATAAGCAAGGCGCCTAAGGCGATTACTGGGACGCGCATAAGCTTCGTGCCTTCGGCTTTTTCTCAATAAGCAATGCGGAAATCGTGAGGACTGTTGCGCAACGTATTCCACGAAATGTTTAGGGCAGCCACACTCGCTAACACTATAGACAAGCCATTAGAACGTAACGACGGTAATCACCCGCCAGCGTAAGTAAGGCCCCTAAAGCGATTACTGGGACGCACATAAGTTTCGTGCCTTCGTATTTTTTCTCAATAAGCAATGCGAAGGTCGTGAGGATTGTTGCGCAACGTATTCCACGAAATGTTTAGTGCAGCCACACTCGCTAACACTATAGACAAGCCCTTAGAACGTAACGACGGTAATCACCTGCCAGCGTAAGCAAGGCGCCTAAGGCGATTACTGGGACGCGCATAAGATTCGTGCCTTCGGCTTTTTCTCAATAAGCAATGCGAAAATCGTGAGGACTGTTGCGCAACGTATTCCACGAAATGTTTAGGGCAGCCACACTCGCTGACACTATAGACAAGCCCTTAAAACGTAACGACGGTAATCACCTGCCAGCGTAAGCAAGGCGCCTAAGGCGATTATTACTGGGACGCGCATAAGCTTCGTGCCTTCGGCTTTTTCTCAATAAGCAATGCGAAAATCGTGAGGACTGTTGCGCAACGTATTCCACGAAATGTTTAGGGCAGCCACACTCGCTGACACTATAGACAAGCCCTTAAAACGTAACGACGGTAATCACCTGCCAGCGTAAGCAAGGCACCTAAGGCGATTACTGGGACGCGCATAAGCTTCGTGCCTTCGGCTTTTTCTCAATAAGCAATGCGAAAATCGTGAGGACTGTTGCGCAACGTATTCCACGAAATGTTTAGTGCAGCCACACTCGCTAACACTATAGACAAGCCCTTAGAACGTAACGACGATAATCACCTGTCAGCGTAACCAAGGCGCCTAAGGCGATTACTGGGACGCGCATAAGCTTCGTGCCTTCGGATTTTTCTCAATAAGCAATGCCAACGTCGTGAGGACTGTTGCGCAACGTATTCCACGAAATGTTTAGGGCAGCTACACTCGCTAACACTATAAACAAGCCCTTAGAACGTAACGACGGTAATCACCCGCCAGCGTAAGCAAGGCCCCTAAGGCGATTACTGGGACGCGCATAAGCATTTTGCCTTCGGCTTTTTTCTCAATAAGCAATGCGAAGGTAGTGACGACTGTTGCGCAACGGATTCCACGAAATGTTTAGGGCAGCCACACTCGCTACCACTATAGACAAGCCCTTAGAACGTAACTACGGTAATCACCTGCCAGCGTAAGCAAGGCGCCTAAGGCGATTACTGGGAAGCATATAAGCTTCGTGCCTTCGGATTTTTCTCAATAAGCAATGCGAAGGTCGTGAGGACTGTTGCGCAACGTATTCCACGAAATGTTTAGTGCAGCCACACTCGCTAACACTATAGACAATCCCTTAGAACTTAACGACGGTAATCACCCGCCAGCGTAAGCAAGGCCCCTAAAGCGATTACTGGGACGCACATAAGCTTCGTGCCTACGTCTTTTTTCTCAATAACCAATGCGAAGGTCGTGAGGACCGTTGCGCAACGGATTCCACGAAATGTTTAGGGCAGCCACACTCGCTAACACTATAGACAAGCCCTTAGCACGTAACGACGGTAACCACCCGCCAGCGTAAGCAAGGCCCCTAAGGCGATTACTGGGACGCGCGTAAGCTTCGTGCCTTCGGCTTTTCCCTCAATAAGCAATGCCAAGGTCGTGAGGTCTGTTACGCAACGGGATTCCACGAAATGTTTAGGGCAGCCGCACTCGCTAACACTATAGACAAGCCCTTAGAACGTAACGACGGTAATCACCCGCCAGCGTAAGCAAGGCCCCTAAGGCGATTACTGGGACGCGCATAAGCATTGTGCCTTCGGCTTTTTTCTCAATAAGCATTGTGAAGGTCGTGAGGACTGTTGCGCAAAGGATTCCACGAAATGTTTAGGGCAGCCACACTCGCTAACACTATAGACAAGCCATTAGAACGCAACGACGGTAATCACGCGCCAGCGTAAGCAAGGCCCCTAAAGCGATTACTGGGACGCACATAAGCTTCGTGCCTTCGTGTTTTTTCTCAATAAGCAATGCGAAGGCCGTGAGGATTGTTGCGCAACCTATTCCACGAAATGTTTAGTGCAGCCACACTCGCTAACACTATAGACAATCCCTTAGAACGTAACGACGGTAATCACCCGCCAGCGTAAGCAAGGCCCCTAAGGCGATTACTGGGACGCGCATAAGCATTGTGCCTTCGGCTTTTTTCTCAATAAGCAATGCGAAGGTAGTGACGACTGTTGCGCAACGGATTCCACGAAATGTTTAGGGCAGCCACACTCGCTACCACTATAGACAAGCCCTTAGAACGTAACGACGGTAATCACCTGCCAGCGTAAGCAAGGCGCCTAAGGCGATTACTGGGAAGCATATAAGCTTCGTGCCTTCGGATTTTTCTCAATAAGCAATGCGAAGGTCGTGAGGACTATTGCGCAACGTATTCCACGAAATGTTTAGTGCAGCCACACTCGCTAACACTATAGACAATCCCTTAGAACGTAACGACGGTAATCACCCGCCAGCGTAAGCAAGGCCCCTAAGGCGATTACTGGGACGCGCATAAGCATTGTGCCTTCGGCTTTTTTCTCAATAAGCAATGCGAAGGTAGTGACGACTGTTGCGCAACGGATTCCACGAAATGTTTAGGGCAGCCACACTCGCTACCACTATAGACAAGCCCTTAGAACGTAACGACGGTAATCACCTGCCAGCGTAAGCAAGGCGCCTACGGCGATTACTGGGAAGCATATAAGCTTCGTGCCTTCGGATTTTTCTCAATAAGCAATGCGAAGGTCGTGAGGACTATTGCGCAACGTATTCCACGAAATGTTTAGTGCAGCCACACTCGCTAAAACTATAGACAATCCCTTAGAACGTAACGACGGTAATCACCCGCCAGCGTAAGCAAGGCCCCTAAAGCGATTACTGGGACGCACATAAGCTTCGTGCCTACGTCTTTTTTCTCAATAAGCAATGCGAAGGTCGTGAGGACCGTTGCGCAACGGATTCCACGAAATGTTTAGGGCAGCCACACTCGCTAACACTATAGACAAGCCCTTAGCACGTAACGACGGTAACCACCCGCCAGCGTAAGCAAGGCCCCTAAGGCGATTACTGGGACGCGCATAAGCATTGTGCCTTCGGCTTTTTTCTCAATAAGCAATGCGAAGGTAGTGACGACTGTTGCGCAACGGATTCCACGAAATGTTTAGGGCAGCCACACTCGCTACCACTATAGACAAGCCCTTAGAACGTAACGACGGTAATCACCTGCCAGCGTAAGCAAGGCGCCTAAGGCGATTACTGGGAAGCATATAAGCTTCGTGCCTTCGGATTTTTCTCAATAAGCAATGCGAAGGTCGTGAGGACTATTGCGCAACGTATTCCACGAAATGTTTAGTGCAGCCACACTCGCTAAAACTATAGAAAATCCCTTAGAACGTAACGACGGTAATCACCCGCCAGCGTAAGCAAGGCCCCTAAAGCGATTACTGGGACGCACATAAGCTTCGTGCCTACGTCTTTTTTCTCAATAAGCAATGCGAAGGTCGTGAGGACCGTTGCGCAACGGATTCCACGAAATGTTTAGGGCAGCCACACTCGCTAACACTATAGACAAGCCCTTAGAACGTAACGACGGTAATCACCTGCCAGTGTAAGCAAGGCCCCTAAGGCGATTACTGGGACGCGCATAAGCATTGTGCCTTCGGCTTTTTTCTCAATAAGCAATGCGAAGGTCGTGACGACTGTTGCGCAACGTATTCCACGAAATGTTTAGGGCGGCCACACTCGCTAACACTATAGACAAGCTATTAGAACGTAACGACGGTAATCACCCGCCAGCGTAAGCAAGGCCCCTAAGGCGATTATTACTGGGACGCGCATAAGCTTCGTGCCTTCGGCTTTTTTCTCAATAAGCAATGCGAAGGTCGTGAGAACTGTTGCGCAACGTATTCCACGAAATGTTTAGGGCAGCCACACTCGCTAACACTATAGACAAGCCCTTAGAACGTAACGACGGTAATCACCTGCCAGCGTAAGCAAGGCGCCTAAGGCGATTACTGGGACACGCATAAGCTTCGTGCCTTCGGCTTTTTCTCAATAAGCAATGCGAAAATCGTAAGGACTGTTGCGCAACGTATTCCACGAAATGTTTAGTGCAGCCACACTCGCTAACACTATAGACAAGCCCTTAGAACGTAACGACGGTAATCACCTGCCAGCGTAAGCAAGGCGCCTAAGGCGATTACTGGGACGCGCATAAGCTTCGGGCCTTCGACTTTTTCTCAATAAGCAATGCGAAAATCGTAAGGACTGTTGCGCAACGTATTCCACGAAATGTTTAGGGCAGCCACACTCGCTAACACTATAGACAAGCCATTAGAACGTAACGACGGTAATCACCCGCCAGCGTAAGTAAGGCCCCTAAAGCGATTACTGGGACGCACATAAGCTTCGTGCCTTCGTCTTTTTTCTCAATAAGCAATGCGAAGGTCGTGAGGATTGTTGCGCAACGTATTCCACGAAATGTTTAGTGCAGCCACACTCGCTAACACTATAGACAAGCCCTTAGAACGTAACGACGGTAATCACCTGCCAGCGTAAGCAAGGCGCCTAAGGCGATTACTGGGACGCGCATAAGATTCGTGCCTTCGGCTTTTTCTCAATAAGCAATGCGAAAATCGTGAGGACTGTTGCGCAACGTATTCCACGAAATGTTTAGGGCAGCCACACTCGCTGACACTATAGACAAGCCCTTAAAACGTAACGACGGTAATCACCTGCCAGCGTAAGCAAGGCGCCTAAGGCGATTATTACTGGGACGCGCATAAGCTTCGTGCCTTCGGCTTTTTCTCAATAAGCAATGCGAAAATCGTGAGGACTGTTGCGCAACGTATTCCACGAAATGTTTAGGGCAGCCACACTCGCTGACACTATAGACAAGCCCTTAAAACGTAACGACGGTAATCACCTGCCAGCGTAAGCAAGGCGCCTAAGGCGATTATTGCGACGCGCATAAGCTTCGTGCCTTCGGCTTTTTCTCAATAAGCAATGCGAAAATCGTGAGGACTGTTGCGCAACGTATTCCACGAAATGTTTAGTGCAGCCACACTCGCTAACACTATAGACAAGCCCTTAGAACGTAACGACGGTAATCACCTGCCAGCGTAACCAAGGCGCCTAAGGCGATTACTGGGACGCGCATAAGCTTCGTGCCTTCGGATTTTTCTCAATAAGCAATGCCAACGTCGTGAGGACTGTTGCGCAACGTATTCCACGAAATGTTTACGGCAGCTACACTCGCTAACACTATAAACAAGCCCTTAGAACGTAACGACGGTAATCACCCGCCAGCGTAAGCAAGGCCCCTAAGGCGATTACTGGGACGCGCATAAGCATTGTGCCTTCGGATTTTTCTCAATAAGCAATGCGAAGGTCGTGAGGACTGTTGCGCAACGTATTCCACGAAATGTTTAGTGCAGCCACACTCCCTAACACTATAGACAATCCCTTAGAACGTAACGACGGTAATCACCCGCCAGCGTAAGCAAGGCCCCTAAAGCGATTACTGGGACGCACATAAGCTTCGTGCCTACGTCTTTTTTCTCAATAAGCAAAGCGAAGGTCGTGAGAACTCTTGCGCAACGTATTCCACGAAATATTTAGGGCAGCTACACTCGCTAACACTGTAGACAAGCCCTTAGAACGTAACGACGGTAATCACCCGCCAGCGTAAGCAAGGCCCCTAAGGCGATTACTGGGACGCGCATAAGCATTGTGCCTTCGGCTTTTTTCTCAATAAGCAATGCGAAGGTAGTGACGACTGTTGCGCAACGGATTCCACGAAATGTATAGGGCAGCCACACTCGCTACCACTATAGACAAGCCCTTAGAACGTAACGACGGTAATCACCTGCCAGCGTAAGCAAGGCGCCTAAGGCGATTACTGGGATGCATATAAGCTTCGTGCCTTCGGATTTTTCTCAATAAGCAATGCGAAGGTCGTGAGGACTGTTGCGCAACGTATTCCACGAAATGTTTAGTGCAGCCACACTCCCTAACACTATAGACAATCCCTTAGAACGTAACGACGGTAATCACCCGCCAGCGTAAGCAAGGCCCCTAAAGCGATTACTGGGACGCACATAAGCTTCGTGCCTACGTCTTTTTTCTCAATAAGCAATGCGAAGGTCGTGAGGACCGTTGCGCAACGGATTCCACGAAATGTTTAGGGCAGCCACACACGCTAACACTATAGACAAGCCCTTAGAACGTAACGACGGTAATCACCCGCCAGCCTACGAAAGGCCCCTAAGGCGAATACTACGACACACAGAAGCTTCGTGTCTTCGGTTTTTTCTCAATAAGCAATGCGAAGGTCGTGAGAACTCTTGCGCAACGTATTCCACGAAATATTTAGGGCAGCTACACTCGTTAACACTGTAGACAAGCCCTTAGAACGTAACGACGGTAATCACCCGCCAGCGTAAGCAAGGCCCCTAAGGCGATTACTGGGACGCGCATAAGCATTGTGCCTTCGGCTTTTTTCTCAATAAGCAATGCGAAGGTAGTGACGACTGTTGCGCAACGGATTCCACGAAATGTTTAGGGCAGCCACACTCGCTACCACTATAGACAAGCCCTTAGAACGTAACGACGGTAATCACCTGCCAGCGTAAGCAAGGCGCCTAAGGCGATTACAGGGAAGCATATAAGCTTCGTGCCTTCGGATTTTTCTCAATAAGCAATGCGAAGGTCGTGAGGACTATTGCGCAACGTATTCCACGAAATGTTTAGTGCAGCCACATTCGCTAAAACTATAGACAATCCCTTAGAACGTAACGACGGTAATCACCCGCCAGCGTAAGCAAGGCCCCTAAAGCGATTACTGGGACGCACATAAGCTTCGTGCCTACGTCTTTTTTCTCAATAAGCAATGCGAAGGTCGTGAGGACCGTTGCGCAACGGATTCCACGAAATGTTTAGGGCAGCCACACTCGCTAACACTATAGACAAGCCCTTAGCACGTAACGACGGTAACCACCCGCCAGCGTAAGCAAGGCCCCTAAGGCGATTACTGGGACGCGCATAAGCATTGTGCCTTCGGCTTTTTTCTCAATAAGCAATGCGAAGGTAGTGACGACTGTTGCGCAACGGATTCCACGAAATGTTTAGGGCAGCCACACTCGCTACCACTATAGACAAGCCCTTAGAACGTAACGACGGTAATCACCTGCCAGCGTAAGCAAGGCGCCTAAGGCGATTACTGGGAAGCATATAAGCTTCGTGCCTTCGGATTTTTCTCAATAAGCAATGCGAAGGTCGTGAGGACTATTGCGCAACGTATTCCACGAAATGTTTAGTGCAGCCACACTCGCTAAAACTATAGACAATCCCTTAGAACGTAACGACGGTAATCACCCGCCAGCGTAAGCAAGGCCCCTAAAGCGATTACTGGGACGCACATAAGCTTCGTGCCTACGTCTTTTTTCTCAATAAGCAATGCGAAGGTCGTGAGGACCGTTGCGCAACGGATTCCACGAAATGTTTAGGGCAGCCACACTCGCTAACACTATAGACAAGCCCTTAGCACGTAACGACGGTAACCACCCGCCAGCGTAAGCAAGGCCCCTAAGGCGATTACTGGGACGCGCGTAAGCTTCGTGCCTTCGGCTTTTCCGTCATTAAGCAATGCCAAGGTCGTGAGGTCTGTTACGCAACGGGATTCCACGAAATGTTTAGGGCAGCCACACTCGCTAACACTATAGACAAGCCCTTAGAACGTAACGACGGTAATCACCTGCCAGCGTAAGCAAGGCGCCTAAGGCGATTACTGGGACGCATATAAGCTTCGTGCCTTCGGATTTTTCTCAATAAGCAATGCGAAGGTCGTGAGGACTGTTGCGCAACGTATTCCACGAAATGTTTAGTGCAGCCACACTCCCTGACACTATAGACAATCCCTTAGAACGTAACGACGGTAATCACCCGCCAGCATAAGCAAGGCCCCTAAAGCGATTACTGGGACGCACATAAGCTTCGTGCCTACGTCTTTTTTCTCAATAAGCAATGCGAAGGTCGTGAGGACCGTTGCGCAACGGATTCCACGAAATGTTTAGGGCAGCCACACACGCTAACACTATAGACAAGCCCTTAGAGCGTAACGACGGTAATCACCCGCCAGCCTACGAAAGGCCCCTAAGGCGAAACCTACGACACACAGAAGCTTCGTGGCTTCGGTTTTTTCTCAATAAGCAAAGCGAAGGTCGTGAGAACTCTTGCGCAACGTATTCCACGAAATATTTAGGGCAGCTACACTCGCTAACACTGTAGACAAGCCCTTAGAACGTAACGACGGTAATCACCCGCCAGCGTAAGCAAGGCCCCTAAGGCGATTACTGGGACGCGCATAAGCATTGTGCCTTCGGCTTTTTTCTCAATAAGCAATGCGAAGGTAGTGACGACTGTTGCGCAACGGATTCCACGAAATGTATAGGGCAGCCACACTCGCTACCACTATAGACAAGCCCTTAGAACGTAACGACGGTAATCACCTGCCAGCGTAAGCAAGGCGCCTAAGGCGATTACTGGGAAGCATATAAGCTTCGTGCCTTCGGATTTTTCTCAATAAGCAATGCGAAGGTCGTGAGGACTATTGCGCAACGTATTCCACGAAATGTTTAGTGCAGCCACACTCGCTAAAACTATAGACAATCCCTTAGAACGTAACGACGGTAATCACCCGCCAGCGTAAGCAAGGCACCTAAAGCGATTACTGGGACGCACATAAGCTTCGTGCCTACGTCTTTTTTCTCAATAAGCAATGCGAAGGTCGTGAGGACCGTTGCGCAACGGATTCCACGAAATGTTTAGGGCAGCCACACTCGCTAACACTATAGACAAGCCCTTAGCACGTAACGACGGTAACCACCCGCCAGCGTAAGCAAGGCCGCTAAGGCGATTACTGGGACGCGCATAAGCATTGTGCCTTCGGCTTTTTTCTCAATAAGCAATGCGAAGGTAGTGACGACTGTTGCGCAACGGATTCCACGAAATGTTTAGGGCAGCCACACTCGCTACCACTATAGACAAGCCCTTAGAACGTAACGACGGTAATCACCTGCCAGCGTAAGCAAGGCGCCTAAGGCGATTACTGGGAAGCATATAAGCTTCGTGCCTTCGGATTTTTCTCAATAAGCAATGCGAAGGTCGTGAGGACTATTGCGCAACGTATTCCACGAAATGTTTAGTGCAGCCACACTCGCTAAAACTATAGACAATCCCTTAGAACGTAACGACGGTAATCACCCGCCAGCGTAAGCAAGGCCCCTAAAGCGATTACTGGGACGCACATAAGCTTCGTGCCTACGTCTTTTTTCTCAATAAGCAATGCGAAGGTCGTGAGGACCGTTGCGCAACGGATTCCACGAAATGTTTAGGGCAGCCACACTCGCTAACACTATAGACAAGCCCTTAGCACGTAACGACGGTAACCACCCGCCAGCGTAAGCAAGGCCCCTAAGGCGATTACTGGGACGCGCGTAAGCTTCGTGCCTTCGGCTTTTCCGTCATTAAGCAATGCCAAGGTCGTGAGGACCGTTGCGCAACGGATTCCACGAAATGTTTAGGGCAGCCACACACGCTAACACTATAGACAAGCCCTTAGAACGTAACGACGGTAATCACCCGCCAGCGTAAGAAAGGCCCCTAAGGCGAATACTACGACACACAGAAGCTTCGTGCCTTCGGTTTTTCTCAATAAGCAATGCGAAGGTCGTGAGAACTCTTGCGCAACGTATTCCACGAACTATTTAGGGCAGCTACACTCGCTAACACTATAGACAAGCCCTTAGAACGTAACGACGGTAATCACCCGCCAGCGTAAGCAAGGCCCCTAAGGCGATTACTGGGACGCGCATAAGCATCGTGCCTTCGGCTTTTTTCTCAATAAGCAATGCGAAGGTAGTGACGACTGTTGCGCAACGGATTCCACGAAATGTTTAGGGCAGCCACACACGCTAACACTATAGACAAGCCCTTAGAGCGTAACGACGGTAATCACCCGCCAGCCTACGAAAGGCCCCTAAGGCGAATACTACGACACACAGAAGCTTCGTGGCTTCGGTTTTTTCTCAATAAGCAATGCGAAGGTCGTGAGAACTCTTGCGCAACGTATTCCACGAAATATTTAGGGCAGCTACACTCGCTAACACTGTAGACAAGCCCTTAGAACGTAACGACGGTAATCACCCGCCAGCGTAAGCAAGGCCCCTAAGGCGATTACTGGGACGCGCATAAGCATTGTGCCTTCGGCTTTTTTCTCAATAAGCAATGCGAAGGTAGTGACGACTGTTGCGCAACGGATTCCACGAAATGTATAGGGCAGCCACACTCGCTACCACTATAGACAAGCCCTTAGAACGTAACGACGGTAATCACCTGCCAGCGTAAGCAAGGCGCCTAAGGCGATTACTGGGAAGCATATAAGCTTCGTGCCTTCGGATTTTTCTCAATAAGCAATGCGAAGGTCGTGAGGACTATTGCGCAACGTATTCCACGAAATGTTTAGTGCAGCCACACCCGCTAAAACTATAGACAATCCCTTAGAACGTAACGACGGTAATCACCCGCCAGCGTAAGCAAGGCACCTAAAGCGATTACTGGGACGCACATAAGCTTCGTGCCTACGTCTTTTTTCTCAATAAGCAATGCGAAGGTCGTGAGGACCGTTGCGCAACGGATTCCACGAAATGTTTAGGGCAGCCACACTCGCTAACACTATAGACAAGCCCTTAGCACGTAACGACGGTAACCACCCGCCAGCGTAAGCAAGGCCCCTAAGGCGATTACTGGGACGCGCATAAGCATTGTGCCTTCGGCTTTTTTCTCAATAAGCAATGCGAAGGTAGTGACGACTGTTGCGCAACGGATTCCACGAAATGTTTAGGGCAGCCACACTCGCTACCACTATAGACAAGCCCTTAGAACGTAACGACGGTAATCACCTGCCAGCGTAAGCAAGGCGCCTAAGGCGATTACTGGGAAGCATATAAGCTTCGTGCCTTCGGATTTTTCTCAATAAGCAATGCGAAGGTCGTGAGGACTATTGCGCAACGTATTCCACGAAATGTTTAGTGCAGCCACACTCGCTAAAACTATAGACAATCCCTTAGAACGTAACGACGGTAATCACCCGCCAGCGTAAGCAAGGCCCCTAAAGCGATTACTGGGACGCACATAAGCTTCGTGCCTACGTCTTTTTTCTCAATAAGCAATGCGAAGGTCGTGAGGACCGTTGCGCAACGGATTCCACGAAATGTTTAGGGCAGCCACACTCGCTAACACTATAGACAAGCCCTTAGAACGTAGCGACGGTAATCATCTGCCAGCATAAGCAAGGCGCCTAAGGCGATTACTGGGACGCGCATAAGCTTCGTGCCTTCGGCTTTTTCTCAATAAGCAATGCGGAAATCGTGAGGACTGTTGCCCAACGTATTCCACGAAATGTTTAGGGCAGCCACACTCGCTAACACTATAGACAAGCCATTAGAACGTAACGACGGTAATCACCCGCCAGCGTAAGTAAGGCCCCTAAAGCGATTACTGGGACGCACATAAGTTTCGTGCCTTCGTCTTTTTTCTCAATAAGCAATGCGAAGGTCGTGAGGATTGTTGCGCAACGTATTCCACGAAATGTTTAGTGCAGCCACACTCGCTAACACTATAGACAAGCCCTTAGAACGTAACGACGGTAATCACCTGCCAGCGTAAGCAAGGCGCCTAAGGCGATTACTGGGACGCGCATAAGATTCGTGCCTTCGGCTTTTTCTCAATAAGCAATGCGAAAATCGTGAGGACTGTTGCGCAACGTATTCCACGAAATGTTTAGGGCAGCCACACTCGCTGACACTATAGACAAGCCCTTAAAACGTAACGACGGTAATCACCTGCCAGCGTAAGCAAGGCGCCTAAGGCGATTATTACTGGGACGCGCATAAGCTTCGTGCCTTCGGCTTTTTCTCAATAAGCAATGCGAAAATCGTGAGGACTGTTGCGCAACGTATTCCACGAAATGTTTAGGGCAGCCACACTCGCTGACACTATAGACAAGCCCTTAAAACGTAACGACGGTAATCACCTGCCAGCGTAAGCAAGGCACCTAAGGCGATTACTGGGACGCGCATAAGCTTCGTGCCTTCGGCTTTTTCTCAATAAGCAATGCGAAAATCGTGAGGACTGTTGCGCAACGTATTCCACGAAATGTTTAGTGCAGCCACACTCGCTAACACTATAGACAAGCCCTTAGAACGTAACGACGATAATCACCTGTCAGCGTAACCAAGGCGCCTAAGGCGATTACTGGGACGCGCATAAGCTTCGTGCCTTCGGATTTTTCTCAATAAGCAATGCCAACGTCGTGAGGACTGTTGCGCAACGTATTCCACGAAATGTTTAGGGCAGCTACACTCGCTAACACTATAAACAAGCCCTTAGAACGTAACGACGGTAATCACCCGCCAGCGTAAGCAAGGCCCCTAAGGCGATTACTGGGACGCGCATAAGCATTTTGCCTTCGGCTTTTTTCTCAATAAGCAATGCGAAGGTAGTGACGACTGTTGCGCAACGGATTCCACGAAATGTTTAGGGCAGCCACACTCGCTACCACTATAGACAAGCCCTTAGAACGTAACTACGGTAATCACCTGCCAGCGTAAGCAAGGCGCCTAAGGCGATTACTGGGAAGCATATAAGCTTCGTGCCTTCGTGTTTTTTCTCAATAACCAATGCGAAGGTCGTGAGGACCGTTGCGCAACGGATTCCACGAAATGTTTAGGGCAGCCACACTCGCTAACACTATAGACAAGCCCTTAGCACGTAACGACGGTAACCACCCGCCAGCGTAAGCAAGGCCCCTAAGGCGATTACTGGGACGCGCGTAAGCTTCGTGCCTTCGGCTTTTCCCTCAATAAGCAATGCCAAGGTCGTGAGGTCTGTTACGCAACGGGATTCCACGAAATGTTTAGGGCAGCCGCACTCGCTAACACTATAGACAAGCCCTTAGAACGTAACGACGGTAATCACCCGCCAGCGTAAGCAAGGCCCCTAAGGCGATTACTGGGACGCGCATAAGCATTGTGCCTTCGGCTTTTTTCTCAATAAGCATTGTGAAGGTCGTGAGGACTGTTGCGCAAAGGATTCCACGAAATGTTTAGGGCAGCCACACTCGCTAACACTATAGACAAGCCATTAGAACGCAACGACGGTAATCACGCGCCAGCGTAAGCAAGGCCCCTAAAGCGATTACTGGGACGCACATAAGCTTCGTGCCTTCGTGTTTTTTCTCAATAAGCAATGCGAAGGCCGTGAGGATTGTTGCGCAACCTATTCCACGAAATGTTTAGTGCAGCCACACTCGCTAACACTATAGACAATCCCTTAGAACGTAACGACGGTAATCACCCGCCAGCGTAAGCAAGGCCCCTAAGGCGATTACTGGGACGCGCATAAGCATTGTGCCTTCGGCTTTTTTCTCAATAAGCAATGCGAAGGTAGTGACGACTGTTGCGCAACGGATTCCACGAAATGTTTAGGGCAGCCACACTCGCTACCACTATAGACAAGCCCTTAGAACGTAACGACGGTAATCACCTGCCAGCGTAAGCAAGGCGCCTAAGGCGATTACTGGGAAGCATATAAGCTTCGTGCCTTCGGATTTTTCTCAATAAGCAATGCGAAGGTCGTGAGGACTATTGCGCAACGTATTCCACGAAATGTTTAGTGCAGCCACACTCGCTAACACTATAGACAATCCCTTAGAACGTAACGACGGTAATCACCCGCCAGCGTAAGCAAGGCCCCTAAGGCGATTACTGGGACGCGCATAAGCATTGTGCCTTCGGCTTTTTTCTCAATAAGCAATGCGAAGGTAGTGACGACTGTTGCGCAACGGATTCCACGAAATGTTTAGGGCAGCCACACTCGCTACCACTATAGACAAGCCCTTAGAACGTAACGACGGTAATCACCTGCCAGCGTAAGCAAGGCGCCTAAGGCGATTACTGGGAAGCATATAAGCTTCGTGCCTTCGGATTTTTCTCAATAAGCAATGCGAAGGTCGTGAGGACTATTGCGCAACGTATTCCACGAAATGTTTAGTGCAGCCACACTCGCTAAAACTATAGACAATCCCTTAGAACGTAACGACGGTAATCACCCGCCAGCGTAAGCAAGGCCCCTAAAGCGATTACTGGGACGCACATAAGCTTCGTGCCTACGTCTTTTTTCTCAATAAGCAATGCGAAGGTCGTGAGGACCGTTGCGCAACGGATTCCACGAAATGTTTAGGGCAGCCACACTCGCTAACACTATAGACAAGCCCTTAGCACGTAACGACGGTAACCACCCGCCAGCGTAAGCAAGGCCCCTAAGGCGATTACTGGGACGCGCATAAGCATTGTGCCTTCGGCTTTTTTCTCAATAAGCAATGCGAAGGTAGTGACGACTGTTGCGCAACGGATTCCACGAAATGTTTAGGGCAGCCACACTCGCTACCACTATAGACAAGCCCTTAGAACGTAACGACGGTAATCACCTGCCAGCGTAAGCAAGGCGCCTAAGGCGATTACTGGGAAGCATATAAGCTTCGTGCCTTCGGATTTTTCTCAATAAGCAATGCGAAGGTCGTGAGGACTATTGCGCAACGTATTCCACGAAATGTTTAGTGCAGCCACACTCGCTAAAACTATAGAAAATCCCTTAGAACGTAACGACGGTAATCACCCGCCAGCGTAAGCAAGGCCCCTAAAGCGATTACTGGGACGCACATAAGCTTCGTGCCTACGTCTTTTTTCTCAATAAGCAATGCGAAGGTCGTGAGGACCGTTGCGCAACGGATTCCACGAAATGTTTAGGGCAGCCACACTCGCTAACACTATAGACAAGCCCTTAGAACGTAACGACGGTAATCACCTGCCAGTGTAAGCAAGGCCCCTAAGGCGATTACTGGGACGCGCATAAGCATTGTGCCTTCGGCTTTTTTCTCAATAAGCAATGCGAAGGTCGTGACGACTGTTGCGCAACGTATTCCACGAAATGTTTAGGGCGGCCACACTCGCTAACACTATAGACAAGCTATTAGAACGTAACGACGGTAATCACCCGCCAGCGTAAGCAAGGCCCCTAAGGCGATTATTACTGGGACGCGCATAAGCTTCGTGCCTTCGGCTTTTTTCTCAATAAGCAATGCGAAGGTCGTGAGAACTGTTGCGCAACGTATTCCACGAAATGTTTAGGGCAGCCACACTCGCTAACACTATAGACAAGCCCTTAGAACGTAACGACGGTAATCACCTGCCAGCGTAAGCAAGGCGCCTAAGGCGATTACTGGGACACGCATAAGCTTCGTGCCTTCGGCTTTTTCTCAATAAGCAATGCGAAAATCGTAAGGACTGTTGCGCAACGTATTCCACGAAATGTTTAGTGCAGCCACACTCGCTAACACTATAGACAAGCCCTTAGAACGTAACGACGGTAATCACCTGCCAGCGTAAGCAAGGCGCCTAAGGCGATTACAGGGACGCGCATAAGCTTCGGGCCTTCGACTTTTTCTCAATAAGCAATGCGAAAATCGTAAGGACTGTTGCGCAACGTATTCCACGAAATGTTTAGGGCAGCCACACTCGCTAACACTATAGACAAGCCATTAGAACGTAACGACGGTAATCACCCGCCAGCGTAAGTAAGGCCCCTAAAGCGATTACTGGGACGCACATAAGCTTCGTGCCTTCGTCTTTTTTCTCAATAAGCAATGCGAAGGTCGTGAGGATTGTTGCGCAACGTATTCCACGAAATGTTTAGTGCAGCCACACTCGCTAACACTATAGACAAGCCCTTAGAACGTAACGACGGTAATCACCTGCCAGCGTAAGCAAGGCGCCTAAGGCGATTACTGGGACGCGCATAAGATTCGTGCCTTCGGCTTTTTCTCAATAAGCAATGCGAAAATCGTGAGGACTGTTGCGCAACGTATTCCACGAAATGTTTAGGGCAGCCACACTCGCTGACACTATAGACAAGCCCTTAAAACGTAACGACGGTAATCACCTGCCAGCGTAAGCAAGGCGCCTAAGGCGATTATTACTGGGACGCGCATAAGCTTCGTGCCTTCGGCTTTTTCTCAATAAGCAATGCGAAAATCGTGAGGACTGTTGCGCAACGTATTCCACGAAATGTTTAGGGCAGCCACACTCGCTGACACTATAGACAAGCCCTTAAAACGTAACGACGGTAATCACCTGCCAGCGTAAGCAAGGCGCCTAAGGCGATTACTGCGACGCGCATAAGCTTCGTGCCTTCGGCTTTTTCTCAATAAGCAATGCGAAAATCGTGAGGACTGTTGCGCAACGTATTCCACGAAATGTTTAGTGCAGCCACACTCGCTAACACTATAGACAAGCCCTTAGAACGTAACGACGGTAATCACCTGCCAGCGTAACCAAGGCGCCTAAGGCGATTACTGGGACGCGCATAAGCTTCGTGCCTTCGGATTTTTCTCAATAAGCAATGCCAACGTCGTGAGGACTGTTGCGCAACGTATTCCACGAAATGTTTACGGCAGCTACACTCGCTAACACTATAAACAAGCCCTTAGAACGTAACGACGGTAATCACCCGCCAGCGTAAGCAAGGCCCCTAAGGCGATTACTGGGACGCGCATAAGCATTGTGCCTTCGGCTTTTTTCTCAATAAGCAATGCGAAGGTAGTGACGACTGTTGCGCAACGGATTCCACGAAATGTTTAGGGCAGCCACACTCGCTACCACTATAGACAAGCCCTTAGAACGTAACTACGGTAATCACCTGCCAGCGTAAGCAAGGCGCCTAAGGCGATTACTGGGAAGCATATAAGCTTCGTGCCTTCGGATTTTTCTCAATAAGCAATGCGAAGGTCGTGAGGACTGTTGCGCAACGTATTCCACGAAATGTTTAGTGCAGCCACACTCGCTAACACTATAGACAATCCTTTAGAACTTAACGACGGTAATCACCCGCCAGCGTAAGCAAGGCCCCTAAAGCGATTACTGGGACGCACATAAGCTTCGTGCCTACGTCTTTTTTCTCAATAACCAATGCGAAGGTCGTGAGGACCGTTGCGCAACGGATTCCACGAAATGTTTAGGGCAGCCACACTCGCTAACACTATAGACAAGCCCTTAGCACGTAACGACGGTAACCACCCGCCAGCGTAAGCAAGGCCCCTAAGGCGATTACTGGGACGCGCGTAAGCTTCGTGCCTTCGGCTTTTCCCTCAATAAGCAATGCCAAGGTCGTGAGGTCTGTTACGCAACGGGATTCCACGAAATGTTTAGGGCAGCCGCACTCGCTAACACTATAGACAAGCCCTTAGAACGTAACGACGGTAATCACCCGCCAGCGTAAGCAAGGCCCCTAAGGCGATTACTGGGACGCGCATAAGCATTGTGCCTTCGGCTTTTTTCTCAATAAGCATTGTGAAGGTCGTGAGGACTGTTGCGCAAAGGATTCCACGAAATGTTTAGGGCAGCCACACTCGCTAACACTATAGACAAGCCATTAGAACGTAACGACGGTAATCACGCGCCAGCGTAAGCAAGGCCCCTAAAGCGATTACTGGGACGCACATAAGCTTCGTGCCTTCGTCTTTTTTTCAATAAGCAATGCGAAGGTCGTGAGGATTGTTGCGCAACGTATTCCACGAAATGTTTAGTGCAGCCACACTCGCTAACACTATAGACAAGCCCTTAGAACGTAACGACGGTAATCACCTGCCAGCGTAAGCAAGGCGCCTAAGGCGATTACTGGGACGCGCATAAGCATCGTGCCTTCGGCTTTTTCTCAATAAGCAATGCGAAAATCGTGAGGACTGTTGCGCAAAGTATTCCACGAAATGTTTAGTGCAGCCACACTCGCTAACACTATAGACAAGCCCTTAGAACGTAACGACTGTAATCATCTGCCAGTGTAAGCAAGGCGCCTAAGGCGATTACTGGGACGCGCATAAGCTTCGGGCCTTCGACTTTTTCTCAATAAGCAATGCGAAAATCGTGAGGACTGTTGCGCAACGTATTCCACGAAATGTTTAGGGCAGCCACACTCGCTAACACTATAGACAAGCCATTAGAACGTAACGACGGTAATCACCCACCAGCGTAAGTAAGGCCCCTAAAGCGATTACTGGGACGCACATAAGTTTCGTGCCTTCGTCTTTTTTCTCAATAAGCAATGCGAAGGTCGTGAGGATTGTTGCGCAACGTATTCCACGAAATGTTTAGTGCAGCCACACTCGCTAACACTATAGACAAGCCCTTAGAACGTAACGACGGTAATCACCTGCCAGTGTAAGCAAGGCCCCTAAGGCGATTACTGGGACGCGCATAAGCATTGTGCCTTCGGCTTTTTTCTCAATAAGCAATGCGAAGGTCGTGACGACTGCTGCGCAACGTATTCCACGAAATGTTTAGGGCGGCCACACTCGCTAACACTATAGACAAGCTATTAGAACGTAACGACGGTAATCACCCGCCAGCGTAAGCAAGGCCCCTAAGGCAATTACTGGGACGCGCATAAGCTTCGTGCCTTCGGCTTTTTTCTCAATAAGCAATGCGAAGGTCGTGAGAACTGTTGTGCAACGTATTCCACGAAATGTTTAGGGCAGCCACACTCGCTAACACTATAGACAAGCCCTTAGAACGTAACGACGGTAATCACCTGCCAGCGTAAGCCAGGCGCCTAAGGCGATTACTGGGACGCGCATAAGCTTCGTGCCTTCGGCTTTTTCTCAATAAGCAATGCGAAAATCGTAAGGACTGTTGCGCAACGTATTCCACGAAATGTTTAGTGCAGCCACACTCGCTAACACTATAGACAAGCCCTTAGAACGTAACGACGGTAATCACCTGCCAGCGTAAGCAAGGCGCCTAAGGCGATTACTGGGACGCGCATAAGCTTCGTGCCTTCGGCTTTTTCTCAATAAGCAATGCAAAAATCGTGAGGACTGTTGCGCAACGTATTCCACGAAATGTTTAGTGCAGCCACACTCGCTAACACTATAGACAAGCCCTTAGAACGTAACGACGGTAATCACCTGCCAGCATAAGGAAGGCGCCTATGGCGATTACTGGGACGCGCATAAGCTTCGTGCCTTCGGCTTTTTCTCAATAAGCAATGAGAAAATCGTGAGGACTGTTGCGCAACGTATTCCGCGAAATGTTTAGTGCAGCCACACTCGCTAACACTATAGACAAGCCCTTAGAACTTAACGACGGTAATCACCTGCCAGCATAAGCAAGGCGCCTAAGGCGATTACTGGGACGCGCATAAGCTTCGTGCCTTCGGATTTTTCTCAATAAGCAATGCGAAGGTCGTGAGGACTGTTGCGCAACAAAATCCACGAAATTTTTAGGGCAGCCACACTCGCTAACACTATAGACAAGCCCTTAGAACGTAACGACGGTAATCACCTGCCAGCATAAGCAAGGCGCCTAAGGCGATTACTGGGACGCGCATAAGCTTCGTGCCTTCGGATTTTTCTCAATAAGCAATGCGAAGGTCGTGAGAACTCTTGCGCAACGTATTCCACGAAATGTTTAGGGCAGCCACACTCGCTAACACTATATACAAGCCCTTAGAACGTAACGACGGTAATCGCCCACCAGCGTAAGCAAGGCCCCTAGCGAGTGTGGCTGCCCTAAACATTTCGTGGAATACGTTGCGCAACGTATTCCACGAAATGTTTAGTGCAGCCACACTCGCTAACACTATAAAAAGCCCTTAGAACGTAACTGGGACGCGCATAAGCATTGTGCCTTCGGCTTTTTTCTCAATAAGCAATGCGAAGGTCGTGACGACTGTTGCGCAACGGATTCCACGAAATGTTTAGGGCAGCCACACTCGCTAACACTATAGACAAGCCCTTAGAACGTAACGACGGTAATCACCTGCCAGCGTAAGCAAGGCGCCTAAGGTGATGCGAAAGTCGTGAGTATTGTTGCGCAACGTATTCCACGAAATATTTAGTGCAGCCACACTCGCTAACACTATAGACAAGCCCTTATCACGTAACGACGGTAACCACCCGCCAGCGTAAGCAAGGCCCCTAAGGCGATTACTGGGACGCGCATAAGCTTCGTGCCTTCGGCTTTTCCCTCAATAAGCAATGCCAAGGTCGTGAGGTCTGTTACGCAACGGGATTCCACGAAATGTTTAGGGCAGCCACACTCGATAACACTCTAGACAAGCCTTTAGATGGCAACGACGGTAATCACCCGCCAGCGTAAGCAAGGCCCCTAAGGCGATTACTGGGACACGCATAAGCATCGTGCCTTCGGCTTTTTTCTAAATAAGCAATGCGAAGGTCGTGAGGACTGTTGCGCAACGGATTCCACGAAATGTTTAGGGCAGCCACACACGCTAACACTATAGACGAGACCTTAGAACGTAAAGACGGTAATCACCCGCCAGCGTAAGCAAGGCCCCTAAAGCGATTACTGGGACGCACATAAGCTTCGTGCCGTCGTATTTTTTCGCAATAAGCAATGCGAAGGTCGTGAGGATTGTTGCGCAACGTATTCCACGACATGTTTTGTGCAGCCACACTCGCTAACACTATAGACAATCCCTTAGAACGTAACGACGGTAATCACCCGCCAGCGTAAGCAAGGCCCCTAAGGCAATTACTGGGACGCGCATAAGCTTCGTGCCTTCGGCTTTTTTCTCAATAAGCAATGCGAAGGTCGTTAGGACCGTTGCGCAACGTATTCCACGAAATGTTTAGTGCAGCCACACTCGCTAACACTATAGACAAGCCCTTAGTACCTAACGACGGTAATCACCCGCCAGCGTAAGCAAGGCCCCTAAGGCGAATACTGGGACACACATAAGCTTCGTACCTTCGGTTTTTTCTCAATAAGCAATGCGAAGGTCGTGAGAACTGTTGCGCAACGTATTCCACGAAATGTTTAGGGCAGCCACACTCGCTAACACTATAGACAAGCCCTTAGAACGTAACGACGGTAATCACCTGCCAGCGTAAGCAAGGCCCCTCAAGCGATTACTGGGACGCACATAAGCTTCGTGCCTTCGTCTTTTTTCTCAATAAGCAATGCGAAGGTCGTGAGGATTGTTGCGCAACGTATTCCACGAAATTTTTAGTGCAGCCACACTCGCTAACACTATAACAAGCCCTTAGAACGTAACGACGGTAATCACCCGCCAGCGAAAGCAAGCCCCCTAAGGCGATTCCTGGGACGCGCATAAGCTTTCTGCCTTCGGCTTTTTTTCTGAATAAGCAATGCGAAGGTCGTGAGGACTGTTGCGCAACGGATTCCACGAAATGTTTAGAGCAGCCACACTCGCTAACACTATAGACAAGCCCTTAGAACGTAACGACGGTAATCACCTGCCAGCGTAAGCAAGGCGCCTAAGGTGATGCCAAGGTCGTGAGGAGTGTTGCGCAACGTATTCCACGAAATGTTTAGTGCAGCCACACTCGCTAACACTATAGACAATCCCTTAGAACGTAACGACGGTAATCACCCGCCAGCGTAAGCAAGGCCCCTAAGGCAATTACTGGGACGCGCATAAGCTTCGTGCCTTCGGCTTTTTTCTCAATAAGCAATGCGAAGGTCGTGAGGACCGTTGCGCAACGGATTCCACGAAATGTTTAGAGCAGCCACACTCGCTAACACTATAGACAAGCCCTTAGAACGTAACGACGGTAATCACCCGCCAGCGTAAGCAAGGCCCCTAAAGCGATTACTGGGACGCACATAAGTTTCGTGCCTTCGTCTTTTTTCTCAATAAGCAATGCGAAAGTAGTGAGGATTGTTGCGCAACGTATTCCACGAAATGTTTAGTGCAGCCACACTCGCTAACACTATAAAAAGCCCTTAGAACGTAACGACGGTAATCACCCGCCAGCGAAAGCAAGCCCCCTAAGGCGATTCCTGGGACGCGCATAAGCTTTCTGCCTTCGGCTTTTTTTCTGAATAAGCAATGCGAAGATCGTGAGGACTGTTGCGCAACGGATTCCACGAAATGTTTAGAGCAGCCACACTCGCTAACACTATAGACAAGCCCTTAGTACCTAACGACGGTAATCACCCGCCAGCGTAAGCAAGGCCCCTAAGGCGAATACTGTGACACACATAAGCTTCGTACCTTCGGTTTTTTCTCAATAAGCAATGCGAAGGTCGTGAGAACTGTTGCGCAACGTATTCCACGAAATGTTTAGGGCAGCCACACTCGCTAACACTATAGACAAGCACTTAGAACGTAACGACGGTAATCACCTGCCAGCGTTAGCAAGGCGCCTAAGGCGATTACTGGGACGCGCATAAGCTTCGTGCCTTCGGCTTTTTCTCAATAAGCAATGCGAAAATCGTGAGGATTGTTGCGCAACGTATTCCGCGAAATGTTTAGTGCAGCCACACTCGCTAACACTATAGACAAGCCCTTAGAACTTAACGACGGTAATCACCTGCCAGCATAAGCAAGGCGCCTAAGGCGATTACTGGGACGCGCATAAGCTTCGTGCCTTCGGATTTTTCTCAATAAGCAATGCGAAGGTCGTGAGGACTGTTGCGCAACAAAATCCACGAAATTTTTAAGGCAGTTACACTCGCTAACACTATAGACAAGCCCTTAGAACGTAACGACGGTAATCACCTGCCAGCATAAGCAAGGCGCCTAAGGCGATTACTGGGACGCGCATAAGCTTCGTGCCTTCGGCTTTTTCTCAATAAGCAATGCGAAGGTCGTGAGAACTCTTGCGCAACGTATTCCACGAAATGTTTAGGGCAGCCACACTCGCTAACACTATATACAAGCCCTTAGAACGTACCGACGGTAATCGCCCACCAGCGTAAGCAAGGCCCCTAAGGCGATTACTGGGACGCGCATAAGCATTGTGCCTTCGGCTTTTTTCTCAATAAGCAATGCGAAGGTCGTGACGACTGTTGCGCAACGGATTCCACGAAATGTTTAGGGCAGCCACACTCGCCAACACTATAGACAAGCCCTTAGAACGTAACGACGGTAATCACCTGCCAGCGTAAGCAAGGCGCCTAAGGTGATGCGAAAGTCGTGAGTATTGTTGCGCAACGTATTCCACGAAATGTTTAGTGCAGCCACACTCGCTAACACTATAGACAAGCCCTTAGCACGTAACGACGGTAACCACCCGCCAGCGTAAGCAAGGCCCCTAAGGCGATTACTGGGACGCGCATAAGCTTCGTGCCTTCGGCTTTTCCCTCAATAAGCAATGCCAAGGTCGTGAGGTCTGTTACGCAACGGGATTCCACGAAATGTTTAGGGCAGCCACACACGCTAACACTATAGACGAGCCCTTAGAACGTAACGACGGTAATCACCCGCCAGCGTAAGCAAGGCCCCTAAAGCGATTACTGGGACGCACATAAGCTTCGTGCCGTCGTATTTTTTCGCAATAAGCAATGCGAAGGTCGTGAGGATTGTTGCGCAACGTATTCCACGACATGTTTAGTGCAGCCACACTCGCTAACACTATAGACAATCCCTTAGAACGTAACGACGGTAATCACCCGCCAGCGTAAGCAAGGCCCCTAAGGCGATTACTGGGACGCGCATAAGCTTCGTGCCTTCGGCTTTTTCTCAATAAGCAATGCGAAAATCGTGAGGACTGTTGCGCAACGTATTCCACGAAATGTTTAGGGCAGCCACACTCGCTAACACTATTGACAAGCCCTTAGAACGTAACGACCGTAATCACCCGCCAGCGTAAGCAAGGCCCCTAAAGCGATTACTGGGACGCACGTAAGCTTCGTGCCTTCGTGTTTTTTCTCAATAAGCAATGCGAAGGTCGTGAGGACTGTTGCGCAACGTATTCCACGAAATGTTTAGGGCAGCCACACTCGCTAACACTACAGACAAGCCCTTAGAACGTAACGACGGTAATCACCTGCCAGCGTAAGCAAGGCGCCTTAGGCGATTACTGGGACGCGCATAAGCTTCGTGCCTTCGGATTTTTCTCAATAAGCAATGCGAAGGTCGTGAGGACTGTTGCGCAACGTATTCCACGAAATGTTTAGGGCAGCCACACTCGCTAACACTATAGACAAGCCCTTAGAACGTAACGACGGTAATCACCTGCCAGCGTAAGCAAGGCGCCTAAGGCGATTACTGGGACGCATATAAGCTTCGTGCCTTCGGATTTTTCTCAATAAGCAATGCGAAGGTCGTGAGGACTGTTGCGCAACGTATTCCACGAAATGTTTAGTGCAGCCACACTCCCTAACACTATAGACAATCCCTTAGAACGTAACGACGGTAATCACCCGCCAGCGTAAGCAAGGCCAATAAAGCGATTACTGGGACGCACATAAGCTTCGTGCCTACGTCTTTTTTCTCAATAAGCAATGCGAAGGTCGTGAGGACCGTTGCGCAACGGATTCCACGAAATGTTTAGGGCAGCCACACACGCTAACACTATAGACAAGCCCTTAGAACGTAACGACGGTAATCACCCGCCAGCCTACGAAAGGCCCCTAAGGCGAATACTACGACACACAGAAGCTTCGTGCCTTCGGTTTTTTCTCAATAAGCAATGCGAAGGTCGTGAGAACTCTTGCGCAACGTATTCCACGAAATATTTAGGGCAGTTACACTCGCTAACACTGTAGACAAGCCCTTAGAACGTAACGACGGTAATCACCCGCCAGCGTAAGCAAGGCCCCTAAGGCGATTACTGGGACGCGCATAAGCATTGTGCCTACGTCTTTTTTCTCAATAAGCAATGCGAAGGTCGTGAGGACCGTTGCGCAACGGATTCCACGAAATGTTTAGGGCAGCCACACTCGCTAACACTATAGACAAGCCCTTAGCACGTAACGACGGTAACCACCCGCCAGTGTAAGCAAGGCCCCTAAGGCGATTACTGGGACGCGCGTAAGCTTCGTGCCTTCGGCTTTTCCGTCATTAAGCAATGCCAAGGTCGTGAGGTCTGTTACGCAACGGGATTCCACGAAATTTTTAGGGCAGCCACACTCGCTAACACTATAGACAAGCCCTTAGAACGTAACGACGGTAATCACCCGCCAGCGTAAGCAAGGCCCCTAAGGCGATTACTGGGACGCGCATAAGCATTGTGCCTTCGGCTTTTTTCTCAATAAGCATTGTGAAGGTCGTGAGGACTGTTGCGCAAAGGATTCCACGAAATGTTTAGGGCAGCCACACTTGCTAACACTATAGACAAGCCATTAGAACGTAACGACGGTAATCACGCGCCAGCGTAAGCAAGGCCCCTAAAGCGATTACTGGGACGCACATAAGCTTCGTGCCTTCGTCTTTTTTCTCAATAAGCAATGCGAAGGTCGTGAGGATTGTTGCGCAACGTATTGCACGAAATGTTTAGTGCAGCCACACTCGCTAACACTATAGACAAGCCCTTAGAACGTAACGACGGTAATCACCCGCCAGCGTAAGCAAGGCCCCTAAGGCGGTTACTGGGACGCGCATAAGCATTGTGCCTTCGGCTTTTTTCTCAATAAGCATTGTGAAGGTCGTGAGGACTGTTGCGCAAAGGATTCCACGAAATGTTTAGGGCAGCCACACTCGCTAACACTATAGACAAGCCATTAGAACGTAACGACGGTAATCACGCGCCAGCGTAAGCAAGGCCCCTAAAGCGATTACTGGGACGCACATAAGCTTCGTGCCTTCGTCTTTTTTCTCAATAAGCAATGCGAAGGTCGTGAGGATTGTTGCGCAACGTATTCCACGAAATGTTTAGTGCAGCCGCACTCGCTAACACTATAGACAAGCCCTTAGAACGTAACGACGGTAATCACCCGCCAGCGTAAGCAAGGCCCCTAAGGCGATTACTGGGACGCGCATAAGCATCGTGCCTTCGGCTTTTTTCTCAATAAGCAATGCGAAGGTCGTGAGGACTGTTGCGCAACGGATTCCACGAAATGTTTAGGGCAGCCACACACGCTAACACTATAGACAAGCCCTTAGAACGTAACGACGGTAATCACCCGCCAGCCTACGAAAGGCCCCTAAGGCGAATACTACGACACACAGAAGCTTCGTGCCTTCGGTTTTTTCTCAATAAGCAATGCGAAGGTCGTGAGAACTCTTGCGCAACGTATTCCACGAAATATTTAGGGCAGTTACACTCGCTAACACTGTATACAAGCCCTTAGAACGTAACGATGGTAATCACCCGCCAGCGTAAGCAAGGCCCCTAAGGCGATTACTGGGACGCGCATAAGCATTGTGCCTACGTATTTTTTCTCAATAAGCAATGCGAAGGTCGTGAGGACCGTTGCGCAACGGATTCCACGAAATGTTTAGGGCAGCCACACTCGCTAACACTATAGACAAGCCCTTAGCACGTAACGACGGTAACCACCCGCCAGCGTAAGCAAGGCCCCTAAGGCGATTACTGGGACGCGCGTAAGCTTCGTGCCTTCGGCTTTTCCGTCATTAAGCAATGCCAAGGTCGTGAGGTCTGTTACGCAACGGGATTCCACGAAATGTTTAGGGCAGCCACACTCGCTAACACTATAGACAAGCCCTTAGAACGTAACGACGGTAATCACCCGCCAGCGTAAGCAAGGCCCCTAAGGCGATTACTGGGACGCGCATAAGCATTGTGCCTTCGGCTTTTTTCTCAATAAGCATTGTGAAGGTCGTGAGGACTGTTGCGCAAAGGATTCCACGAAATGTTTAGGGCAGCCACACTCGCTAACACTATAGACAAGCCATTAGAACGTAACGACGGTAATCACGCGCCAGCGTAAGCAAGGCCCCTAAAGCGATTACTGGGACGCACATAAGCTTCGTGCCTTCGTCTTTTTTCTCAATAAGCAATGCGAAGGTCGTGAGGATTGTTGCGCAACGTATTGCACGAAATGTTTAGTGCAGCCACACTCGCTAACACTATAGACAAGCCCTTAGAACGTAACGACGGTAATCACCCGCCAGCGTAAGCAAGGCCCCTAAGGCGGTTACTGGGACGCGCATAAGCATTGTGCCTTCGGCTTTTTTCTCAATAAGCATTGTGAAGGTCGTGAGGACTGTTGCGCAAAGGATTCCACGAAATGTTTAGGGCAGCCACACTCGCTAACACTATAGACAAGCCATTAGAACGTAACGACGGTAATCACGCGCCAGCGTAAGCAAGGCCCCTAAAGCGATTACTGGGACGCACATAAGCTTCGTGCCTTCGTTTTTTTTCTCAATAAGCAATGCGAAGGTCGTGAGGATTGTTGCGCAACGTATTCCACGAAATGTTTAGTGCAGCCGCACTCGCTAACACTATAGACAAGCCCTTAGAACGTAACGACGGTAATCACCCGCCAGCGTAAGCAAGGCCCCTAAGGCGATTACTGGGACGCGCATAAGCATCGTGCCTTCGGCTTTTTTCTCAATAAGCAATGCGAAGGTCGTGAGGACTGTTGCGCAACGGATTCCACGAAATGTTTAGGGCAGCCACACACGCTAACACTATAGACAAGCCCTTAGAACGTAACGACGGTAATCACCCGCCAGCGTAAGCAAGGCCCCTCAAGCGATTACTGGGACGCACATAAGCTTCGTGCCTTCGTCTTTTTTCTCAATAAGCAATGCGAAGGTCGTGAGGATTGTTGCGCAACGTATTCCACGAAATGTTTAGTGCAGCCACACTCGCTAACACTATAGATAATCCCTTAGAACGTAACGACGGTAATCACCCGCCAGCGTAAGCAAGGCCCCTAAAGCGATTACTGGGACGCACATAAGCTTCGTGCCTACGTCTTTTTTCTCAATAAGCAATGCGAAGGTCGTGAGGACCGTTGCGCAACGGATTCCACGAAATGTTTAGGGCAGCCACACACGCTAACACTATAGACAAGCCCTTAGAACGTAACGACGGTAATCACCCGCCAGCGTAAGAAAGGCCCCTAAGGCGAATACTACGACACACAGAAGCTTCGTGCCTTCGGTTTTTTCTCAATAAGCAATGCGAAGGTCGTGAGAACTCTTGCGCAACGTATTCCACGAACTATTTAGGGCAGCTACACTCGCTAACACTATAGACAAGCCCTTAGAACGTAACGACGGTAATCACCCGCCAGCGTAAGCAAGGCCCCTAAGGCGATTACTGGGACGCGCATAAGATTCGTGCCTTCGGCTTTTTCTCAATAAGCAATGCGAAAATCGTGAGGACTGTTGCGCAACGTATTCCACGAAATGTTTAGGGCAGCCACACTCGCTGACACTATAGACAAGCCCTTAAAACGTAACGACGGTAATCACCTGCCAGCGTAAGCAAGGCGCCTAAGGCGATTACTGGGACGCGCATAAGCTTCGTGCCTTCGGCTTTTTCTCAATAAGCAATGCGAAAATCGTGAGGACTGTTGCGCAACGTATTCCACGAAATGTTTAGTGCAGCCACACTCGCTAACACTATAGACAAGCCCTTAAAACGTAACGACGGTAATCACCTGCCAGCGTAACCAAGGCGCCTAAGGCGATTACTGGGACGCGCATAAGCTTCGTGCCTTCGGATTTTTCTCAATAAGCATTGCGAAGGTCGTGAGGACTGTTGCGCAACGTATTCCACGAAATGTTTAGGGCAGCTACACTCGCTAACACTATAGACAAGCCCTTAGAACGTAACGACGGTAATCACCCGCCAGCGTAAGCAAGGCCCCTAAGGCGATTACTGGGACGCGCATAAGCATTGTGCCTTCGGCTTTTTTCTCAATAAGCAATGCGAAGGTAGTGACGACTGTTGCGCAACGGATTCCACGAAATGTTTAGGGCAGCCACACTCGCTACCACTATAGACAAGCCCTTAGAACGTAACTACGGTAATCACCTGCCAGCGTAAGCAAGGCGCCTAAGGCGATTACTGGGAAGCATATAAGCTTCGTGCCTTCGGATTTTTCTCAATAAGCAATGCGAAGGTCGTGAGGACTGTTGCGCAACGTATTCCACGAAATGTTTAGTGCAGCCACACTCGCTAACACTACAGACAATCCCTTAGAACGTAACGACGGTAATCACCCGCCAGCGTAAGCAAGGCCCCTAAAGCGATGACTGGGACGCACATAAGCTTCGTGCCTACGTCTTTTTTCTCAATAACCAATGCGAAGGTCGTGAGGACCGTTGCGCAACGGATTCCACGAAATGTTTAGGGCAGCCACACTCGCTAACACTATAGACAAGCCCTTAGCACGTAACGACGGTAACCACCTGCCAGCGTAAGCAAGGCCCCTAAGGCGATTACTGGGACGCGCGTAAGCTTCGTGCCTTCGGCTTTTCCCTCAATAAGCAATGCCAAGGTCGTGAGGTCTGTTACGCAACGGGATTCCACGAAATGTTTAGGGCAGCCGCACTCGCTAACACTATAGACAAGCCCTTAGAACGTAACGACGGTAATCACCCGCCAGCGTAAGCAAGGCCCCTAAGGCGATTACTGGGACGCGCATAAGCATTGTGCCTTCGGCTTTTTTCTCAATAAGCATTGTGAAGGTCGTGAGGACTGTTGCGCAAAGGATTCCACGAAATGTTTAGGGCAGCCACACTCGCTAACACTATAGACAAGCCATTAGAACGTAACGACGGTAATCACGCGCCAGCGTAAGCAAGGCCCCTAAAGCGATTACTGGGACGCACATAAGCTTCGTGCCTTCGTCTTTTTTTCAATAAGCAATGCGAAGGTCGTGAGGATTGTTGCGCAACGTATTCCACGAAATGTTTAGTGCAGCCACACTCGCTGACACTATAGACAAGCCCTTAGAACGTAACGACGGTAATCACCTGCCAGCGTAAGCAAGGCGCCTAAGGCGATTACTGGGACGCGCATAAGCTTCGTGCCTTCGGCTTTTTCTCAATAAGCAATGCGAAAATCGTGAGGACTGTTGCGCAACGTATTCCACGAAATGTTTAGTGCAGCCACACTCGCTAACACTATAGACAAGCCCTTAGAACGTAACGACGGTAATCATCTGCCAGTGTAAGCAAGGCGCCTAAGGCGATTACTGGGACGCGCATAAGCTTCGGGCCTTCGACTTTTTCTCAATAAGCAATGCGAAAATCGTGAGGACTGTTGCGCAACGTATTCCACGAAATGTTTAGGGCAGCCACACTCGCTAACACTATAGACAAGCCATTAGAACGTAACGACGGTAATCACCCGCCAGCGTAAGTAAGGCCCCTAAAGCGATTACTGGGACGCACATAAGTTTCGTGCCTTCGTCTTTTTTCTCAATAAGCAATGCGAAGGTCGTGAGGATTGTTGCGCAACGTATTCCGCGAAATGTTTAGTGCAGCCACACTCGCTAACACTATAGACAAGCCCTTAGAACGTAACGACGGTAATCACCTGCCAGCATAAGGAAGGCGCCTAAGGCGATTACTGGGACGCGCATAAGCTTCGTGCCTTCGGCTTTTTCTCAATAAGCAATGAGAAAATCGTGAGGACTGTTGCGCAACGTATTCCGCGAAATGTTTAGTGCAGCCACACTCGCTAACACTATAGACAAGCCCTTAGAACTTAACGACGGTAATCACCTGCCAGCATAAGCAAGGCGCCTAAGGCGATTACTGGGACGCGCATAAGCTTCGTGCCTTCGGATTTTTCTCAATAAGCAATGCGAAGGTCGTGAGGACTGTTGCGCAACAAAATCCACGAAATTTTTAGGGCAGCCACACTCGCTAACACTATAGACAAGCCCTTAGAACGTAACGACGGTAATCACCTGCCAGCATAAGCAAGGCGCCTAAGGCGATTACTGGGACGCGCATAAGCTTCGTGCCTTCGGCTTTTTCTCAATAAGCAATGCGAAGGTCGTGAGAACTCTTGCGCAACGTATTCCACGAAATGTTTAGGGCAGCCACACTCGCTAACACTATATACAAGCCCTTAGAACGTAACGACGGTAATCGCCCACCAGCGTAAGCAAGGCCCCTAAGGCGATTACTGGGACGCGCATAAGCATTGTGCCTTCGGCTTTTTTCTCAATAAGCATTGTGAAGGTCGTGAGGACTGTTGCGCAAAGGATTCCACGAAATGTTTAGGGCAGCCACACTCGCTAACACTATAAACAAGCCATTAGAACGTAACGACGGTAATCACGCGCCAGCGTAAGCAAGGCCCCTAAAGCGATTACTGGGACGCACATAAGCTTCGTGCCTTCGTCTTTTTTCTCAATAAGCAATGCGAAGGTCGTGAGGATTGTTGCGCAACGTATTGCACGAAATGTTTAGTGCAGCCACACTCGCTAACACTATAGACAAGCCCTTAGAACGTAACGACGGTAATCACCCGCCAGCGTAAGCAAGGCCCCTAAGGCGGTTACTGGGACGCGCATAAGCATTGTGCCTTCGGCTTTTTTCTCAATAAGCATTGTGAAGGTCGTGAGGACTGTTGCGCAAAGGATTCCACGAAATGTTTAGGGCAGCCACACTCGCTAACACTATAGACAAGCCATTAGAACGTAACGACGGTAATCACGCGCCAGCGTAAGCAAGGCCCCTAAAGCGATTACTGGGACGCACATAAGCTTCGTGCCTTCGTCTTTTTTCTCAATAAGCAATGCGAAGGTCGTGAGGATTGTTGCGCAACGTATTCCACGAAATGTTTAGTGCAGCCGCACTCGCTAACACTATAGACAAGCCCTTAGAACGTAACGACGGTAATCACCCGCCAGCGTAAGCAAGGCCCCTAAGGCGATTACTGGGACGCGCATAAGCATCGTGCCTTCGGCTTTTTTCTCAATAAGCAATGCGAAGGTCGTGAGGACTGTTGCGCAACGGATTCCACGAAATGTTTAGGGCAGCCACACACGCTAACACTATAGACAAGCCCTTAGAACGTAACGACGGTAATCACCCGCCAGCGTAAGCAAGGCCCCTCAAGCGATTACTGGGACGCACATAAGCTTCGTGCCTTCGTCTTTTTTCTCAATAAGCAATGCGAAGGTCGTGAGGATTGTTGCGCAACGTATTCCACGAAATGTTTAGTGCAGCCACACTCGCTAACACTATAGATAATCCCTTAGAACGTAACGACGGTAATCACCCGCCAGCGTAAGCAAGGCCCCTAAGGCGATTACTGGGACACGCATAAGCATCGTGCCTTCGGCTTTTTTCTAAATAAGCAATGCGAAGGTCGTGAGGACAGTTGCGCAACGGATTCCACGAAATGTTTAGGGCAGCCACACACGCTAACACTATAGACGAGACCTTAGAACGTAACGACGGTAATCACCCGCCAGCGTAAGCAAGGCCCCTAAAGCGATTACTGGGACGCACATAAGCTTCGTGCCGTCGTATTTTTTCGCAGTAAGCAATGCGAAGGTCGTGAGGATTGTTGCGCAACGTATTCCACGACATGTTTAGTGCAGCCACACTCGCTAACACTATAGACAATCCCTTAGAACGTAACGACGGTAATCACCCGCCAGCGTAAGCAAGGCCCCTAAGGCAATTACTGGGACGCGCATAAGCTTCGTGCCTTCGGCTTTTTTCTCAATAAGCAATGCGAAGGTCGTTAGGACCGTTGCGCAACGGATTCCACGAAATGTTTAGAGCATCCACACTCGCTAACACTATAGACAAGCCCTTAGAACGTAACGACGGTAATCACCCGCCAGCGTAAGCAAGGCCCCTAAGGCGAATACTAGGACACACATAAGCTTCGTGCCTTCGGTTTTTTCTCTATAAGCAATGCGAAGGTCGTGAGAACTGTTGCGCAACGTATTCCACGAAATATTTAGGGCAGCTACACTCGCTAACACTATAGACAAGCCCTTAGAACGTAACGACCGTAATCACCCGCCAGCGTAAGCATGGCCCCTAAGGCGATTACTGGGACGCGCATAAGATTCGTGCCTTCGGCTTTTTCTCAATAAGCAATGCGAAAATCGTGAGGACTGTTGCGCAACGTATTCCACGAAATGTTTAGGGCAGCCACACTCGCTGACACATAGACAAGCCCTTAAAACGTAACGACGGTAATCACCTGCCAGCGTAAGCAAGGCGCCTAAGGCGATTACTGGGACGCGCATAAGCTTCGTGCCTTCGGCTTTTTCTCAATAAGCAATGCGAAAATCGTGAGGACTGTTGCGCAACGTATTCCACGAAATGTTTAGTGCAGCCACACTCGCTAACACTATAGACAAGCCCTTAGAACGTAACGACGGTAATCACCTGCCAGCGTAACCAAGGCGCCTAAGGCGATTACTGGGACGCGCATAAGCTTCGTGCCTTCGGATTTTTCTCAATAAGCATTGCGAAGGTCGTGAGGACTGTTGCGCAACGTATTCCACGAAATGTTTAGGGCAGCTACACTCGCTAACACTATAGACAAGCCCTTAGAACGTAACGACGGTAATCACCCGCCAGCGTAAGCAAGGCCCCTAAGGCGATTACTGGGACGCGCATAAGCATTGTGCCTTCGGCTTTTTTCTCAATAAGCAATGCGAAGGTAGTGACGACTGTTGCGCAACGGATTCCACGAAATGTTTAGGGCAGCCACACTCGCTACCACTATAGACAAGCCCTTAGAACGTAACTACGGTAATCACCTGCCAGCGTAAGCAAGGCGCCTAAGGCGATTACTGGGAAGCATATAAGCTTCGTGCCTTCGGATTTTTCTCAATAAGCAATGCGAAGGTCGTGAGGACTGTTGCGCAACGTATTCCACGAAATGTTTAGTGCAGCCACACTCGCTAACACTACAGACAATCCCTTAGAACGTAACGACGGTAATCACCCGCCAGCGTAAGCAAGGCCCCTAAAGCGATTACTGGGACGCACATAAGCTTCGTGCCTACGTCTTTTTTCTCAATAACCAATGCGAAGGTCGTGAGGACCGTTGCGCAACGGATTCCACGAAATGTTTAGGGCAGCCACACTCGCTAACACTATAGACAAGCCCTTAGCACGTAACGACGGTAACCACCTGCCAGCGTAAGCAAGGCCCCTAAGGCGATTACTGGGACGCGCGTAAGCTTCGTGCCTTCGGCTTTTCCCTCAATAAGCAATGCCAAGGTCGTGAGGTCTGTTACGCAACGGGATTCCACGAAATGTTTAGGGCAGCCGCACTCGCTAACACTATAGACAAGCCCTTAGAACGTAACGACGGTAATCACCCGCCAGCGTAAGCAAGGCCCCTAAGGCGATTACTGGGACGCGCATAAGCATTGTGCCTTCGGCTTTTTTCTCAATAAGCATTGTGAAGGTCGTGAGGACTGTTGCGCAAAGGATTCCACGAAATGTTTAGGGCAGCCACACTCGCTAACACTATAGACAAGCCATTAGAACGTAACGACGGTAATCACGCGCCAGCGTAAGCAAGGCCCCTAAAGCGATTACTGGGACGCACATAAGCTTCGTGCCTTCGTCTTTTTTTCAATAAGCAATGCGAAGGTCGTGAGGATTGTTGCGCAACGTATTCCACGAAATGTTTAGTGCAGCCACACTCGCTAACACTATAGACAAGCCCTTAGAACGTAACGACGGTAATCACCTGCCAGCGTAAGCAAGGCGCCTAAGGCGATTACTGGGACGCGCATAAGCTTCGTGCCTTCGGCTTTTTCTCAATAAGCAATGCGAAAATCGTGAGGACTGTTGCGCAACGTATTCCACGAAATGTTTAGTGCAGCCACACTCGCTAACACTATAGACAAGCCCTTAGAACGTAACGACGGTAATCATCTGCCAGTGTAAGCAAGGCGCCTAAGGCGATTACTGGGACGCGCATAAGCTTCGGGCCTTCGACTTTTTCTCAATAAGCAATGCGAAAATCGTGAGGACTGTTGCGCAACGTATTCCACGAAATGTTTAGGGCAGCCACACTCGCTAACACTATAGACAAGCCATTAGAACGTAACGACGGTAATCACCCGCCAGCGTAAGTAAGGCCCCTAAAGCGATTACTGGGACGCACATAAGTTTCGTGCCTTCGTCTTTTTTCTCAATAAGCAATGCGAAGGTCGTGAGGATTGTTGCGCAACGTATTCCGCGAAATGTTTAGTGCAGCCACACTCGCTAACACTATAGACAAGCCCTTAGAACGTAACGACGGTAATCACCTGCCAGCATAAGGAAGGCGCCTAAGGCGATTACTGGGACGCGCATAAGCTTCGTGCCTTCGGCTTTTTCTCAATAAGCAATGAGAAAATCGTGAGGACTGTTGCGCAACGTATTCCGCGAAATGTTTAGTGCAGCCACACTCGCTAACACTATAGACAAGCCCTTAGAACTTAACGACGGTAATCACCTGCCAGCATAAGCAAGGCGCCTAAGGCGATTACAGGGACGCGCATAAGCTTCGTGCCTTCGGATTTTTCTCAATAAGCAATGCGAAGGTCGTGAGGACTGTTGCGCAACAAAATCCACGAAATGTTTAGGGCAGCCACACTCGCTAACACTATAGCCAAGCCCTTAGAACGTAACGACGGTAATCACCTGCCAGCATAAGCAAGGCGCCTAAGGCGATTACTGGGACGCGCATAAGCTTCGTGCCTTCGGCTTTTTCTCAATAAGCAATGCGAAGGTCGTGAGAACTCTTGCGCAACGTATTCCACGAAATGTTTAGGGCAGCCACACTCGCTAACACTATATACAAGCCCTTAGAACGTAACGACGGTAATCGCCCACCAGCGTAAGCAAGGCCCCTAAGGCGATTACTGGGACGCGCATAAGCTTCGTGCCTTCGGCTTTTCCCTCAATAAGCAATGCCAAGGTCGTGAGGTCTGTTACGCAACGGGATTCCACGAAATGTTTAGGGCAGCCACACTCGATAACACTCTAGACAAGCCTTTAGATGGCAACGACGGTAATCACCCGCCAGCGTAAGCAAGGCCCCTAAGGCGATTACTGGGACACGCATAAGCATCGTGCCTTCGGCTTTTTTCTAAATAAGCAATGCGAAGGTCGTGAGGACAGTTGCGCAACGGATTCCACGAAATGTTTAGGGCAGCCACACACGCTAACACTATAGACGAGACCTTAGAACGTAACGACGGTAATCACCCGCCAGCGTAAGCAAGGCCCCTAAAGCGATTACTGGGACGCACATAAGCTTCGTGCCGTCGTATTTTTTCGCAATAAGCAATGCGAAGGTCGTGAGGATTGTTGCGCAACGTATTCCACGACATGTTTAGTGCAGCCACACTCGCTAACACTATAGACAATCCCTTAGAACGTAACGACGGTAATCACCCGCCAGCGTAAGCAAGGCCCCTAAGGCAATTACTGGGACGCGCATAAGCTTCGTGCCTTCGGCTTTTTTCTCAATAAGCAATGCGAAGGTCGTTAGGACCGTTGCGCAACGGATTCCACGAAATGTTTAGAGCAGCCACACTCGCTAACACTATAGACAAGCCCTTAGAACGTAACGACGGTAATCACCCGCCAGCGTAAGCAAGGCCCCTAAGGCGAATACTAGGACACACATAAGCTTCGTGCCTTCGGTTTTTTCTCTATAAGCAATGCGAAGGTCGTGAGAACTGTTGCGCAACGTATTCCACGAAATATTTAGGGCAGCTACACTCGCTAACACTATAGACAAGCCCTTAGAACGTAACGACCGTAATCACCCGCCAGCGTAAGCATGGCCCCTAAGGCGATTACTGGGACGCGCATAAGCATCGTGCCTTCGGCTTTTTCCTCAGTAAGCAATGCGAAGGTCGTGAGGATTGTTGCGCAACGTATTCCACGAAATGTTTAGTGCAGCCACACTCGCTAACACTATAGAGAAGCCCTTAGAACGTAACGACGGTAATCACCTGCCAGCGTAAGCAAGGCGCCTAAGGCGATTACTGGGACGCGCATAAGCTTCGTGCCTTCGGCTTTTTCTCAATAAGCAATGGGAAAATCGTGAGGACTGTTGCGCAACGTATTCCACGAAATCTTTAGTGCAGCCACACTCGCTAACACTATAGACAAGCCCTTAGAACGTAACGACGGTAATCATCCGCCAGTGTAAGCAAGGCGCCTAAGGCGATTACTGGGACGCGCATAAGCTTCGGGCCTTCGGCTTTTTCTCAATAAGCAGCGCGAAAATCGTGAGGACTGTTGCGCAACGTATTCCACGAAATGTTTAGGGCAGCCACACTCGCTAACACTATAGATAAGCCATTAGAACGTAACGACGGTAATCACCCGCCAGCGTAAGTAAGGCCCCTAAAGCGATTACTGGGACGCACATAAGTTTCGTGCCTTCGTCTTTTTTCTCAATAAGCAATGCGAAGGTCGTGAGGATTGTTGCGCAACGTATTCCACGAAATGTTTAGTGCAGCCACACTCGCTAACACTATAACAAGCCCTTAGAACGTAACGACGGTAATCACCCGCCAGCGAAAGCAAGCCCCCTAAGGCGATTCCTGGGACGCGCATAAGCTTTCTGCCTTCGGCTTTTTTTCTGAATAAGCAATGCGAAGGTCGTGAGGACTGTTGCGCAACGGATTCCACGAAATGTTTAGAGCAGCCACACTCGCTAACACTATAGACAAGCCCTTAGAACGTAACGACGGTAATCACCTGCCAGCGTAAGCAAGGCGCCTAAGGTGATGCCAAGGTCGTGAGGAGTGTTGCGCAACGTATTCCACGAAATGTTTAGTGCAGCCACACTCGCTAACACTATAGACAATCCCTTAGAACGTAACGACGGTAATCACCCGCCAGCGTAAGCAAGGCCCCTAAGGCAATTACTGGGACGCGCATAAGCTTCGTGCCTTCGGCTTTTTTCTCAATAAGCAATGCGAAGGTCGTGAGGACCGTTGCGCAACGGATTCCACGAAATGTTTAGAGCAGCGACACTCGCTAACACTATAGACAAGCCCTTAGAACGCAACGACGGTAATCACCCGCCAGCGCAAGCAAGGCCCCTAAAGCGATTACTGGGACGCACATAAGTTTCGTGCCTTCGTCTTTTTTCTCAATAAGCAATGCGAAAGTAGTGAGGATTGTTGCGCAACGTATTCCACGAAATGTTTAGTGCAGCCACACTCGCTAACACTATAACAAGCCCTTAGAACGTAACGACGGTAATCACCCGCCAGCGAAAGCAAGCCCCCAAAGGCGATTCCTGGGACGCGCATAAGCTTTCTGCCTTCGGCTTTTTTTCTGAATAAGCAATGCGAAGGTCGTGAGGACTGTTGCGCAACGGATTCCACGAAATGTTTAGAGCAGCCACACTCGCTAACACTATAGACAAGCCCTTAGAACGTAACGACCTTAATCACCTGCCAGCGTAAGCAAGGCGCCTAAGGCGATTACTGGGACGCGCATAAGCTTAGTGCCTTCGGCTTTTTCTCAATAATCAATGCGAAAATCGTGAGGACTGTTGCGCAACGTATTCCGCGAAATGTTTAGTGCAGCCACACTCGCTAACACTATAGACAAGCCCTTAGAACTTAACGACGGTAATCACCTGCCAGCATAAGCAAGGCGCCTAAGGCGATTACTGGGACGCGCATAAGCTTCGTGCCTTCGGATTTTTCTCAATAAGCAATGCGAAGGTCGTGAGGACTGTTGCGCAACAAAATCCACGAAATTTTTAGGGCAGTTACACTCGCTAACACTATAGACAAGCCCTTAGAACGTAACGACGGTAATCACCTGCCAGCATAAGCAAGGCGCCTAAGGCGATTACTGGGACGCGCATAAGCTTCGTGCCTTCGGCTTTTTCTCAATAAGCAATGCCAAGGTCGTGAGGCCTGTTACGCAACGGGATTCCACGAAATGTTTAGGGCAGCCACACACGCTAACACTATACACGAGCCCTTAGAACGTAACGACGGTAATCACCCGCCAGCGTAAGCAAGGCCCCTAAAGCGATTACTGGGACGCACATAAGCTTCGTGCCGTCGTATTTTTTCGCAATAAGCAATGCGAAGGTCGTGAGGATTGTTGCGCAACGTATTCCACGACATGTTTAGTGCAGCCACACTCGCTAACACTATAGACAATCCCTTAGAACGTAACGACGGTAATCACCCGCCAGCGTAAGCAAGGCCCCTAAGGCGATTACTGGGACGCGCATAAGCTTCGTGCCTTCGGCTTTTTCTCAATAAGCAATGCGAAAATCGTGAGGACTGTTGCGCAACGTATTCCACGAAATGTTTAGGGCAGCCACACTCGGTAACACTATTGACAAGCCCTTAGAACGTAACGACGGTAATCACCCGCCAGCGTAAGCAAGGCCCCTAAAGCGATTACTGGGACGCACGTAAGCTTCGTGCCTTCGTGTTTTTTCTCAATAAGCAATGCGAAGGTCGTGAGGACTGTTGCGCAACGGATTCCACGAAATGTTTAGGGCAGCCACACTCGCTACCACTATAGACAAGCCCTTAGAACGTAACGACGGTAATCATCTGCCAGCGTAAGCAAGGCGCCTAAGGTGATGCGAAAGTCGTGAGGATTGTTGCGCAACGTATTCCACGAAATGTTTAGTGCAGCCACACTCGCTAACACTATAGACAAGCCCTTAGCACGTAACGACGGTAACCACCCGCCAGCGTAAGCAAGGCGCCTAAGGCGATTACTGGGACGCGCATAAGCTTCGTGCCTTCGGCTTTTTCTCAATAAGCAATGCGAAGGTCGTGAGAACTGTTGCGCAACGTCTTCCACGAAATGTTTAGGGCAGCCACACTCGCTAACACTCTAGAGAAGCCTTTAGAACGTAACGACGGTAATCACCCGGCAGCGTAAGCAAGGCCCCTAAGGCGATTACTGGGACGCGCATAAGCATCGTGCCTTCGGCTTTTTTCTCAATAAGCAATGCGAAGGTCGTGAGCACTGTTGCGCAACAAATTCCACGAAATGTTCAGGGCAGACACTCGCTAACACTCGAGAAAATCCTTTAGAACGTAACGACGGTAATCACCCGCCAGCGTAAGCAAGGCCCCTAAAGCGATTACTGTGACGCACATAAGCTTCGTGCCCTCGTATTTTTTCGCAATAAGCAATGCGAAGGTCGTGAGGATTGTTGCGCAACGTATTCCAAGAAATGTTTAGTGCAGCCACACTCGCTAACACTAAAGACAATCTCTTAAAACGTAACGACGGTAATCACCCGCCAGTGTAAGCAAGGCCCCTAAAGCGATTACTGGGACGCACATGTTTCGTGCCTTCGTCTTTTTTCTCAATAAGCAATGCGAAAGTAGTGATGATTGTTGCGCAACGTATTCCACGAATTGTTTTGTGCAGCAACACTCGCTAACACTATAACAAGCCCTTAGAACGTAACGACGGTAATCACCCGCCAGCGAAAGCAAGCCACCTAAGGCGATTACTGGGACGCACATAAGCTTCGTGCCTACGTCTTTTTTCTCAATAAGCAATGCGAAGGTCGTGAGGACTGTTGCGCAACGGATTCCATGAAATGTTTAGAGCAGCCACACTCGCTAACACTATAGACAAGCCCTTAGAACGTAACAACGGTAATCACCCGCCAGCGTAAGCAAGGCCCCTAAGGCGAATACTAGGACACACATAAGCTTCGTGCCTTCGGTTTTTTCTCAATAAGCAATGCGAAGGTCGTGAGAACTGTTGCGCAACGTATTCCACGAAATGTTTAGGGCACCCACACTCGCTAACACCATAGACAAGCCCTTAGAACGTAACAACGGTAATCACCCGCCAGCGTAAGCAAGGCCCCTAAAGCGATTACTGGGACGCACATAAGCTTCGTGCCTTCGGTTTTTTCTCAATAAGCAATGCGAAGGTCGTGAGAACTGTTGCGCAACGTATTCCACGAAATGTTAAGGGCAGCCACACTCGCTAACACTATAGATAAGCCCTTAAAACGTAACGACGGTAATAACCCGCCAGCGTAAGCAAGGCCCCTAAGGCGATTTCTGGGACGCACATAAGCTTCGCGCCTTCGTCTTTTTTTCTCAATAAGCAATGCGAAGGTCGTTAGGATTGCTGCGCAACGTATTCCACGAAATGTTTAGTGCAGCCACACTCGCTAACACTATAGACAAGCCCTTTTAACGTAACGACGGTAATAACCCGCCAGCGTAAGCAAGGCCCCTAAGGCGATTACTGGGACGCACATAAGCTTCGTGCCTTCGTCTTTTTTCTCAATAAGGAATGCGAAGGTCGTTAGGATTGTTGCGCAACGTATTCCACGAAATGTTTAGTGCAGCCACACTCGCTAACACTATAGACAAGCCCTTAGAACCTAACGACGGTAATCACCTGCCAGCGTAAACAAGGCGCCTAAGGCGATTACTGGGACGCGCATAAGCTTCGTGCCTTCGGCTTTTTCTCAATAAGCAATGCGAAAATCGTGAGGACTGTTGCGCAACGTATTCCACGAAATGTTTAGTGCAGCCACACTCGCTAACACTATAGACAAGCCCTTAGAACGTAACGACGGTAATCACCTGCCAGCGTAAGCAAGGCGCCTAAGGCGAATACTGGGACGCGCATAATCTTCGTGCCTTCGGCTTTTCCTCAATAAGCAATGCGAAAATCGTGAGGACTGTTGCGCAACGTATTCCACGAAATGTTTAGTGCAGCCACACTCGCTAACACTATAGACAAGCCCTTAGAACGTAACGACGGTAATCACCTGCCAGCTTAAGCAAGGCGCCTAAGGCGATTACTGGGACGCGCATAAGCTTCGTGCCTTCCGCTTTTTCTCAATAAGCAATGCGAAAATCGTGAGGACTGTTCCGCAACGTATTCCACGAAATGTTTAGGGCAGCCACACTCGCTAACACTATAGACAAGCCCTTAGAACGTAACGATGGTAATCACCTGCCAGCGTAAGCAAGGCGCCTAAGGCGATTACTGGGACGCGCATAAGCTTCGTGCCTTCGGCTTTTTCTCAATAAGCAATGCGAAAATCGTGAGGACTGTTGCGCAACGTATTCCACGAAATGTTTAGGACAGCCACACTCGCTAACACTCTAGACAAGCCTTTAGAACGTAACGACGGTAATCACCCGGCAGCGTAAGCAAGGCCCCTAAAGCGATTACTGGGACGCACATAAGCTTCGTGCCTTCGTCTTTTTTCTCAATAAGCAATGCGAAGGTCGTGAGGATTGTTGCGCAACGTATTCCACGAAATGTTTAGTGCAGCCACACTCGCTAACACTATAGACAAGCCCTTAGAACGTAACGACGGTAATCACCTGCCAGCGTAAGCAAGGCGCCTAAGGCGATTACTGGGACGCGCATAAGCTTCGTGCCTTCGGCTTTTTCTCAATAAGCAATGCGAAAATCGTGAGGACTGTTGCGCAACGTATTCCACGAAATGTTACATTTCAGTGCAGCCACACTCGCTCACACTATAGATAAGCCCTTAGAACGTAACGACGGTAATCACCTGCCAGCGTAAGCAAGGCGCCTAAGGCGATTACTGGGACGCGCATAAGCTTCGTGCCTTCGGAGTTTTCTCAATAAGCAATGCGAAGGTCGTGAGGACTGTTGCGCAACGTATTCCACGAAATATTTAGGGCAGCCACACTCGCTAACACTATAGACAAGCCCTTAGAACGTAACGACGGTAATCACCCGCCAGTGTAAGCAAGGCCCATAAGGCGATTACTGGGACGCGCATAAGCATTGTGCCTTCGGCTTTTTTCTCAATAAGCAATGCGAAGGTCGTGACGACTGTTGCGCAACGGATTCCGCGAAATGTTTAGGGAAGCCACACTCGCTAACACTATAGACAAGCCCTTAGAACGTAACGACGGTAATCACCTGCCAGCGTAAGCAAGGCGCCTAAGGTGATGCCAAGGTCGTGAGGAGTGTTGCGCAACGTATTCCACAAAATGTTCAGTGCAGCCACACTCGCTAACACTATAGACAAGCCCTTAGAACGTAACGACGGTAATCACCTGCCAGCGTAAGCAAGGCGCCTAAGGCGATTACTGGGACGCGCATAAGCTTCGTGCCTTCGGATTTTTCTCAATAAGCAATGCGAAGGTCGTGAGGACCGTTGCGCAACGGATTCCACGAAATGTTTAGTGCAGCCACACTCGCTAACACTATAGACAAGCCCTTAGAACGTAACGACGCTAATCACCTGCCAGCGTAAGCAAGGCGCCTAAGGCGATTACTGGGACGCGCATAAGCTTCGTGCCTTCGGATTTTTCTCAATAAGCAATGCGAAGGTCGTGAGGACCGTTGCGCAACGGATTCCACGAAATGTTTAGAGCAGCCACACTCGCTAACACTATAGACAAGCCCTTAGAACGTAACGACGGTAATCACCCGCCAGCGTAAGCAAGGCCCCTAAGGCGAATACTAGGACACACATAAGCTTCGTGCCTTCGGTTTTTTCTCTATAAGCAATGCGAAGGTCGTGAGCTATGTTACGCAACGGGATTCCACGAAATGTTTAGGGCAGCCACACTCGCTAACACTATACACAAGCCCTTAGAACGTAACGACGGTAATTACCAGCCAGCGTAAGCAAGGCCCCTAAGGCGATTACTGGGACGCGCATAAGCATTGTGCCTTGGGCTTTTTTCTCAATAAGCATTGTGAAGGTCGTGAGGACTGTTGCGCAACGGATTCCACGAAATGTTTAGGGCAGCCACACTCGCTAACACTATAGACAAGCCATTAGAACGTAACGACGGTAATCACACGCCAGCGTAAGCAAGGCCCCTAAAGCGATTACTGGGACGCATATAAGCTTCGTGCCTTCGTCTTTTTAATCAATAAGCAATGCGAAGGTCGTGAGGATTGTTGCGCAACGTATTCCACGAAATGTTTAGTGCAGCCACACTCGCTAACACTATAGACAAGCCCTTAGAACGTAACGACGGTAATCACCTGCCAGCGTAAGCAAGGCGCCTAAGGCGATTACTGGGACGCGCATAAGCTTCGTGCCTTCGGCTTTTTCTCAATAAGCAATGCGAAAATCGTGAGGACTGTTGCGCAACGTATTCCACGAAATGTTTAGTGCAGCCACACTCGCTAACCCTATAGACAAGCCCTTAGAACGTAACGACGGTAATCATCTGCCAGCGTAAGCAAGGCGCCTAAGGCGATTACTGGGACGCGCATAAGCTTCGTGCCTTCGGCTTTTTCTCAATAAGCAATGCGAAAATCGTGAGGACTGTTGCGCAACGTATTCCACGAAATGTTTAGGGCAGCCACACTCGCTAACACTATAGACAAGCCCTTAGAACGTAACGACGGTAATCACCCGCCAGCGTAAGCAAGGCCCCTAAAGCGATTACTGGGACGCACATAAGCTTCGTGCCTTCGTGTTTTTTCTCAATAAGCAATGCGAAGGTCGTGAGGACTGTTGCGCAACGGATTCCACGAAATGTTTAGGGCAGCCACACACGCTAACACTATAGACAAGCCCTTAGAACGTAACGACGGTAATCACCCGCCAGCGTAAGCAAGGCCCCTCAAGCGATTACTGGGACGCACATAAGCTTCGTGCCTTCGTCTTTTTTCTCAATAAGCAATGCGAAGGTCGTGAGGATTGTTGCGCAACGTATTCCATGAAATGTTTAGTGCAGCCACACTCGCTAACACTATAGACAATCACTTAGAACGTAACGACGGTAATCACCCGCCAGCGTAAGCAAGGCGCCTAAAGCGATTACTGGGACGCACATAAGCTTCGTGCCTACGTCTTTTTTCTCAATAAGCAATGCGAAGGTCGTGAGGACCGTTGCGCAACGGATTCCACGAAATGTTTAGGGCAGCCACACACGCTAACACTATAGACAAGCCCTTAGAACGTAACGACGGTAATCACCCGCCAGCGTAAGAAAGGCCCCTAAGGCGAATACTACGACACACAGAAGCTTCGTGTCTTCGGTTTTTTCTCAATAAGCATGCGAAGGTCGTGAGAACTCTTGCGCAACGTATTCCACGAAATATTTAGGGCAGCTACACTCGCTAACACTATAGACAAGCCCTTAGAACGTAACGACGGTAATCACCCGCCAGCGTAAGCAAGGCCCCTAAGGCGATTACTGGGATACGCATAAGCATTGTGCCTTCGGCTTTTTTCTCAGTAAGCAATGCGAAGGTAGTGACGACTGTTGCGCAACGGATTCCACGAAATGTTTAGGGCAGCCACACTCGCTACCACTATAGACAAGCCCTTAGAACGTAACGACGGTAATCATCTGCCAGCGTAAGCAAGGCGCCTAAGGTGATGCGAAAGTCGTGAGGATTGTTGCGCAACATATTCCACGAAATGTTTAGTGCAGCCACACTCGCTAACACTATACACAAGCCCTTAGCACGTAACGACGGTAACCACCCGCCAGCGTAAGCAAGGCCCCTAAGGCGATTACTGGGACGCGCATAAGCTTCGTGCCTTCGGCTTTTTCCTCAATAAGCATTGTGAAGGTCGTGAGGACTGTTGCGCAACGGATTCCACGAAATGTTTAGGGCAGCCACACTCGCTAACACTATAGACAAGCCATTAGAACGTAACGACGGTAATCACACGCCAGCGTAAGCAAGGCCCCTAAAGCGATTACTGGGACGCACATAAGCTTCGTGCCTTCGTCTTTTTTCTCAATAAGCAATGCGAAGGTCGTGAGGATTGTTGCGCAACGTATTCCAAGAAATGTTTAGTGCAGCCACACTCGCTAACACTATAGACAAGCCCTTAGAACGTAACGACGGTAATCACCTGCCAGCGTAAGCAAGGCGCCTAAGGCGATTACTGGGACGCGCATAAGCTTCGTGCCTTCGGCTTTTTCTCAATAAGCAATGCAAAAATCGTGAGGACTGTTGCGCAACGTATTCCACGAAATGTTTAGTGCAGCCACACTCGCTAACACTATAGATAAGCCCTTAGAACGTAACGACGGTAATCATCTGCCAGCGTAAGCAAGGCGCCTAAGGCGATTACTGGGACGCGCATAAGCTTCGTGCCTTCGGCTTTTTCTCAATAAGCAATGCGAAAATCGTGAGGACTGTTGCGCAACGTATTCCACGAAATGTTTAGTGCAGCCACACTCGCTAACACTATAGTTAAGCCCTTAGAACGTAACGACGGTAATCACCTGCCAGCGTAAGCAAGGCGCCTAAGGCGATTACTGGGACGCGCATAAGCTTCGTGCCTTCGGATTTTTCTCAATAAGCAATGCGAAGGTCGTGAGGACTGTTGCGCAACGTATTCCACGAAATGTTTAGGGCAGCCACACTCGCTAACACTATAGACAAGCCCTTAGAACGTAACGACGGTAATCACCCGCCAGTGTAAGCAAGGCCCCTAAGGCGATTACTGGGACGCGCATAAGCATTGTGCCTTCGGCTTTTTTCTCAATAAGCAATGCGAAGGTCGTGACGACTGTTGCGCAACGGATTCCGCGAAATGTGTAGGGAAGCCACACTCGCTAACACTATAGACAAGCCATTAGAACGTAACGACGGTAATCACCCGCCAGTGTAAGCAAGGCCCCTAAGGCGATTACTGGGACGCGCATAAGCATTGTGCCTTCGGCTTTTTTCTCAATAAGCAATGCGAAGGTCGTGACGACTGTTGCGCAACGGATTCCGCGAAATGTTTAGGGAAGCCACACTCGCTAACACTATAGACAAGCCCTTAGAACGTAACCACGGTAATCACCTGCCAGCGTAAGCAAGGCGCCTAAGGTGATGCCAAGGTCGTGAGGAGTGTTGCGCAACGTATTCCACGAAATGTTTAGTGCAGCCACACTCGCTAACACTATAGACAAGCCCTTAGAACGTAACGACTGTAATCACCTGCCAGCGTAAGCAAGGCGCCTAAGGCGATTACTGGGAGCGCATAAGCTTCGTGCCTTCGGATTTTTCTCAATAAGCAATGCGAAGGTCGTGAGGATTGTTGCGCAACGTATTCCACGAAATGTTTAGTGCAGCCACACTCGCTAACACTATAGACAAGCCCTTAGAACGTAACGACGGTAATCACCTGCCAGCGTAAGCAAGGCGCCTAAGGCGATTACTGGGACGCGCATAAGCTTCGTGCCTTCGGCTTTTTCTCAATAAGCAATGCGAAAATCGTGAGGACTGTTGCGCAACGTATTCCACGAAATGTTTAGTGCAGCCACACTCGCTAACACTATAGATAAGCCCTTAGAACGTAACGACGGTAATCATCTGCCAGCGTAAGCAAGGCGCCTAAGGCGATTACTGGGACGCGCATAAGCTTCGTGCCTTCGGCTTTTTCTCAATAAGCAATGCGAAAATTGTGAGGACTGTTGCGCAACGTATTCCACGAAATGTTTAGTGCAGCCACACTCGCTAACACTATAGTTAAGCCCTTAGAAGGTAACGACGGTAATCACCTGCCAGCGTAAGCAAGGCGCCTAAGGCGATTACTGGGACGCGCATAAGCTTCGTGCCTTCGGATTTTTCTCAATAAGCAATGCGAAGGTCGTGAGGACTGTTGCGCAACGTATTCCACGAAATGTTTAGGGCAGCCACACTCGCTAACACTATAGACAAGCCCTTAGAACGTAACGACGGTAATCACCCGCCAGTGTAAGCAAGGCCCCTAGGGCGATTACTGGGACGCGCATAAGCATTGTGCCTTCGGCTTTTTTCTCAATAAGCAATGCGAAGGTCGTGACGACTGTTGCGCAACGGATTCCGCGAAATGTTTAGGGAAGCCACACTCGCTAACACTATAGACAAGCCCTTAGAACGTAACGACGGTAATCACCTGCCAGCGTAAGCAAGGCGCCTAAGGTGATGCCAAGGTCGTGAGGAGTGTTGCGCAACGTATTCCACGAAATGTTTAGTGCAGCCACACTCGCTAACACTATAGACAAGCCCTTAGAACGTAACGACGGTAATCACCCGCCAGCGTAAGCATGGTCCCTAAGGCGATTACTAGGACGCGCATAAGCATCGTGCCTTCGGCTTTTTCCTCAATAAGCAATGGAAGGTCGTGAGCACTGTTGCGCAATGGATTCCACGAAATGTTTAGGGCAGCCACACTCGCTAACACTATAGACAAGCCCTTAGAACGTAACGACGGTAATCACCCGCCAGCGTAAGCAAGGCCCCTAAAGCGATAACTGCGACGCACATAAGCTTCGTGCCTTCGTCTTTTTTCTCAATAAGCAATGCGAAGGTCGTGAGGATTGTTGCGCAACGTATTCCACGAAATGTTTAGTGCAGCCACACTCGCTAACACTATAGACAAGCCCTTAGAACGTAACGACGGTAATCACCTGCCAGCGTAAGCAAGGTGCCTAAGGCGATTACTGGGACGCGCATAAGCTTCGTGCCTTCGGCTTTTTCTCAATAAGCAATGCGAAAATCGTGAGGACTGTTGCGCAACGTATTCCACGAAATGTTTAGTGCAGCCACACTCGCTAACACTATAGATAAGCCCTTAGAACGTAACGACGGTAATCATCTGCCAGCGTAAGCAAGGCGCCTAAGGCGATTACTGGGACGCGCATAAGCTTCGTGCCTTCGGCTTTTTCTCAATAAGCAATGCGAAAATCGTGAGGACTGTTGCGCAACGTATTCCACGAAATGTTTAGGGCAGCCACACTCGCTAACACTATAGACAAGCCCTTAGAACGTAACGACGGTAATCACCCGCCAGTGTAAGCAAGGCCCCTAAGGCGATTACTGGGACGCGCATAAGCATTGTGCCTTCGGCTTTTTTCTCAATAAGCAATGCGAAGGTCGTGACGACTGTTGCGCAACGGATTCCGCGAAATGTTTAGGGAAGCCACACTCGCTAACACTATAGACAAGCCCTTAGAACGTAACGACGGTAATCACCTGCCAGCGTAAGCAAGGCGCCTAAGGTGATGCCAAGGTCGTGACGAGTGTTGCGCAACGTATTCCACGAAATGTTTAGTGCAGCCACACTCGCTAACACTATAGACAAGCCCTTAGAACGTAACGACTGTAATCACCTGCCAGCGTAAGCAAGGCGCCTAAGGCGATTACTGGGACGCGCATAAGCTTCGTGCCTTCGGATTTTTCTCAATAAGCAATGCGAAGGTCGTGAGGACCGTTGCGCAACGGATTCCACGAAATGTTTAGTGCAGCCACACTCGCTAACACTATAGACAAGCCCTTAGAACGTAACGACGCTAATCACCTGCCAGCGTAAGCAAGGCGCCTAAGGCGATTACTGGGACGCGCATAAGCTTCGTGCCTTCGGATTTTTCTCAATAAGCAATGCGAAGGTCGTGAGGACCGTTGCGCAACGGATTCCACGAAATGTTTAGAGCAGCCACATCGCTAACACTATAGACAAGCCCTTAGAACGTAACGACGGTAATCACCCGCCAGCGTAAGCAAGGCCCCTAAGGCGAATACTAGGACACACATAAGCTTCGTGCCTTCGGTTTTTTCTCTATAAGCAATGCGAAGCTCGTGAGAACTGTTGCGCAACGTATTCCACGAAATATTTAGGGCAGCTACACTCGCTAACACTATAGACAAGCCCTTAGAACGTAACGACGGTAATCATCCGCCAGCGTAAGCATGGTCCCTAAGGCGATTACTAGGACGCGCATAAGCATCGTGCCTTCGGCTTTTTCCTCAATAAGCAATGGAAGGTCGTGAGCACTGTTGCGCAACGGATTCCACGAAATGTTTAGGGCAGCCGCACTCGCTAACACTATAGACAAGCCCTTAGAACGTAACGACGGTAATCACCCGCCAGCGTAAGCAAGGCTCCTAAAGCGATAACTGCGACGCACATAAGTTTCGTGCCTTCGGCTTTTTTTCTCAATATCAATGCGAAGGTCGTGAGGACTGTTGCGCAACGGATTCCACGAAATGTTTAGAGCAGGCACACTCGCTAACACTATAGAGAAGCCCTTAGTACCTAACGACGGTAATCACCCGCCAGCGTAAGCAAGGCGCCTAAGGCGATTACTGGGACGCGCATAAGCATTGTGCCTTCGGCTTTTTTCTCAATAAGCATTGTGAAGGTCGTGAGGACTGTTGCGCAACGGATTCCACGAAATGTTTAGGGCAGCCACACTCGCTAACACTATAGACAAGCCATTAGAACGTAACGACGGTAATCACACGCCAGCGTAAGCAAGGCCCCTAAAGCGATTACTGGGACGCACATAAGTTTCGTGCCTCCGGCTTTTTCTCAATAAGCAATGCGAAAATCGTGAGGACTGTTGCGCAACGTATTTCACGAAATGTTAGGGCAGCCACACTCGCTAACACTATAGACAAGCCCTTAGAACGTAGCGACGGTGATCACCTGCCAGCATAAGCAAGGCGCCTAAGGCGATTACTGGGACGCGCATAAGCTTCGTGCCTTCCGCTTTTTCTCAATAAGCAATGCGAAAATCGTGAGGACTGTTGCGCAACGTATTCCACGAAATGTTTAGGGCAGCCACACTCGCTAACACTATAGCCAAGCCCTTAGAACGTAACGACGGTAATCACCTGCCAGCATAAGCAAGGCGCCTAAGGCGATTACTGGGACGCGCATAAGCTTCGTGCCTTCCGCTTTTTCTCAACAAGCAATGCGAAAATCGTGAGGACTGTTGCGCAACGTATTCCACGAAATGTTTAGGGCAGCCACACTCCCTAACAGTATAGACAAGCCCTTAGAACGTAACGATGGTAATCACCTGCCAGCATAAGCAAGGCGCCTAACGCGATTACTGGGACGCGCATAAGCTTCCTGCCTTCCGCTTTTTATCAATAAGCAATGCGAAAATCGTGAGGACTGTTGCGCAACGTATTCCACGAAATGTTTAGGGCAGCCACACTCGCTAACACTATAGACAAGCCCTTAGAACGTAACGACGGTAATCACCCGCCAGCGTAACCAAGGCCCCTAAGGCGAATACTGGGACACACATAAGCTTCGTGCCTTCGGTTTTTTCTCAATAAGCAATGCGAAGGTCGTGAGAACTGTTGCGCAACGTATTCCACGAAATGTTTAGGGCAGCCACACTCACTAACACTATAGACAAGCCCTTAGAACGTAACGACGGTAATCACACGCCAGCGTAAGCAAGGCCCCTAAAGCGATTACTGGGACGCACATAAGTTTCGTGCCTCCGGCTTTTTCTCAATAAGCAATGCGAAAATCGTGAGGACTGTTGCGCAACGTATTTCACGAAATGTTAGGGCAGCCACACTCGCTAACACTATAGACAAGCCCTTAGAACGTAGCGACGGTGATCACCTGCCAGCGTAAGCAAGGCGCCTAAGGCGATTACTGGGACGCGCATAAGCTTCGTGCCTTCGGCTTTTTCTCAGTAAGCAATGCGAAAATCGTGAGGACTGTTGCGAAACGTATTCCACGAAATGTTTAGTGCAGCCACACTCGCTAACACTATAGACAAGCCCTTAGAACGTAACGACGGTAATCACCTGCCAGCGCAAGCAAGGCACCTAAGGCGATTACTGGGACGCGCATAAGCTTCGTGCCTTCGGCTTTTTCTCAATAAGCAATGGGAAAATCGTGAGGACTGTTGCGCAACGTATTCCACGAAATGTTTAGTGCAGCTACACTCGCTAACACTATAGACAAGCCCTTAGAACGTAACGGCGGTAATCACCTGCCAGCATAAGCAAGGCGCCTAAGGCGATTTCTGTGACGCGCATAAGCTTCCTGCCTTCCGCTTTTTCTCAATAAGCAATGCGAAAATCGTGAGGACTGTTGCGCAACGTATTCCACGAAATGTTTAGGGCAGCCACACTCCCTAACACTATAGACAAGCCCTTCGAACGTAACGACGGTAATCACCTGCCAGCATAAGCAAGGCGCCTAAGGCGATTACTGGGACGCGCATAAGCTTCGTGCCTTCGGCTTTTTCTCAATAAGCAATGCGAAAATCGTGAGGACTGTTGCGCAACGTATTCCACGAAATGTTTAGGGCAGCCACACTCGCTAACACTCTAGACAAGCCTTTAGAACGTAACGACGGTAATCACCCGGCAGCGTAAGCAAGGCCCCTAAGGCGATTACTGGGACGCGCATAAGCATCGTGCCTTCGGCTTTTTTCACAATAAGCAATGCGAAAGTCGTGAGGATTGTTGCGCAACGTATTCCACGAAATTTTTAGTGCAGCCACACTCTCTAACACTATAAACAAGCCCTTAGAACGTAACGACGGTAATCACCCGCCAGCGAAAGCAAGCCCCCTAAGGCGATTACTGGGACGCGCATAAGCTTCGTGCCTTCGGCTTTTTTTCTCAATAAGCAATGCGAAGGTCGTGAGGACTGTTGCGCAACGGATTCCACGAAATGTTTAGAGCAGCCACGCTCGCTAACACTATAGACAAGCCCTTAGAACGTAACGATGGTAATCACCTGCCAGCGCAAGCAAGGCGCCTAAGGCGATTACTGGGACTCGCATAAGCTTCGTGCCTTCGGCTTTTTCTCAATAAGCAATGCGAAAATCGTGAGGACTGTTGCGCAACGTATTCCACGAAATGTTTCGTGCAGCCACACTCGCTAACACTATAGACAACCCCTTAGAACGTAACGACGGTAATCACCTGCCAGCATAAGCAAGGCGCCCAAGGCGATTACTGGGACGCGCATAAGCTTCGTGCCTTCGGCTTTTTCTCAATAAGCAATGCGAAAATCGTGAGGACTGTTGCGCAACGTATTCCACGAAATGTTTAGTGCAGCCACACTCGCTAACACTATAGACAAGCCCTTAGAACTTACCGACGGTAATCACCTGCCAGCGTAAGCAAGGCGCCTAAGGCGATTACTGGGACGCGCATAAGCTTCTTGCCTTCGGATTTTTCTCAATAAGCAATGCGAAGGTCGTGAGGACTGTTGCGCAACGTAATCCACGAAATTTTTAGGGCAGCCACACTCGCTAACACTATAGACAAGCCCTTAGAACGTAACAACGGTAATCACCCGCCAGCGTAAGCAAGGCCCCTAAGGCGAATACTAGGACACACATAAGCTTCGTGCCTTCGGTTTTTTCTCAATAAGCAATGCGAAGGTCGTGAGAACTGTTGCGCAACGTATTCCACGAAATGTTTAGGGCACCCACACTCGCTAACACCATAGACAAGCCCTTAGAACGTAACAACGGTAATCACCCGCCAGCGTAAGCAAGGCCCCTAAAGCGATTACTGGGACGCACATAAGCTTCGTGCCTTCGGTTTTTTCTCAATAAGCAATGCGAAGGTCGTGAGAACTGTTGCGCAACGTATTCCACGAAATGTTAAGGGCAGCCACACTCGCTAACACTATAGATAAGCCCTTAAAACGTAACGACGCTAATAACCCGCCAGCGTAAGCAAGGCCCCTAAGGCGATTTCTGGGACGCACATAAGCTTCGCGCCTTCGTCTTTTTTTCTCAATAAGCAATGCGAAGGTCGTTAGGATTGTTGCGCAACGTATTCCACGAAATGTTTAGTGCAGCCACACTCGCTAACACTATAGACAAGCCCTTTTAACGTAACGACGGTAATAACCCGCCAGCGTAAGCAAGGCCCCTAAGGCGATTACTGGGACGCACATAAGCTTCGTGCCTTCGTCTTTTTTCTCAATAAGCAATGCGAAAATCGTGAGGACTGTTGCGCAACGTATTCCACGAAATGTTTAGGGCAGCCACACTCCCTAACACTATAGACAAGCCCTTCGAACGTAACGACGGTAATCACCTGCCAGCATAAGCAAGGCGCCTAAGGCGATTACTGGGACGCGCATAAGCTTCGTGCCTTCGGCTTTTTCTCAATAAGCAATGCGAAAATCGTGAGGACTGTTGCGCAACGTATTCCACGAAATGTTTAGGGCAGCCACACTCGCTAACACTCTAGACAAGCCTTTAGAACGTAACGACGGTAATCACCCGGCAGCGTAAGCAAGGCCCCTAAGGCGATTACTGGGACGCGCATAAGCATCGTGCCTTCGGCTTTTTTCACAATAAGCAATGCGAAAGTCGTGAGGATTGTTGCGCAACGTATTCCACGAAATTTTTAGTGCAGCCACACTCTCTAACACTATAAACAAGCCCTTAGAACGTAACGACGGTAATCACCCGCCAGCGAAAGCAAGCCCCCTAAGGCGATTACTGGGACGCGCATAAGCTTCGTGCCTTCGGCTTTTTTTCTCAATAAGCAATGCGAAGGTCGTGAGGACTGTTGCGCAACGGATTCCACGAAATGTTTAGAGCAGCCACGCTCGCTAACACTATAGACAAGCCCTTAGAACGTAACGATGGTAATCACCTGCCAGCGCAAGCAAGGCGCCTAAGGCGATTACTGGGACTCGCATAAGCTTCGTGCCTTCGGCTTTTTCTCAATAAGCAATGCGAAAATCGTGAGGACTGTTGCGCAACGTATTCCACGAAATGTTTCGTGCAGCCACACTCGCTAACACTATAGACAAGCCCTTAGAACGTAACGACGGTAATCACCTGCCAGCGTAAGCAAGGCGCCTAAGGCGAATACTGGGACGCGCATAATCTTCGTGCCTTCGGCTTTTCCTCAATAAGCAATGCGAAAATCGTGAGGACTGTTGCGCAACGTATTCCACGAAATGTTTAGTGCAGCCACACTCGCTAACACTATAGACAAGCCCTTAGAACGTAACGACGGTAATCACCTGCCAGCTTAAGCAAGGCGCCTAAGGCGATTACTGGGACGCGCATAAGCTTCGTGCCTTCCGCTTTTTCTCAATAAGCAATGCGAAAATCGTGAGGACTGTTCCGCAACGTATTCCACGAAATGTTTAGGGCAGCCACACTCGCTAACACTATAGACAAGCCCTTAGAACGTAACGATGGTAATCACCTGCCAGCGTAAGCAAGGCGCCTAAGGCGATTACTGGGACGCGCATAAGCTTCGTGCCTTCGGCTTTTTCTCAATAAGCAATGCGAAAATCGTGAGGACTGTTGCGCAACGTATTCCACGAAATGTTTAGGACAGCCACACTCGCTAACACTCTAGACAAGCCTTTAGAACGTAACGACGGTAATCACCCGGCAGCGTAAGCAAGGCCCCTAAAGCGATTACTGGGACGCACATAAGCTTCGTGCCTTCGTCTTTTTTCTCAATAAGCAATGCGAAGGTCGTGAGGATTGTTGCGCAACGTATTCCACGAAATGTTTAGTGCAGCCACACTCGCTAACACTATAGACAAGCCCTTAGAACGTAACGACGGTAATCACCTGCCAGCGTAAGCAAGGCGCCTAAGGCGATTACTGGGACGCGCATAAGCTTCGTGCCTTCGGCTTTTTCTCAATAAGCAATGCGAAAATCGTGAGGACTGTTGCGCAACGTATTCCACGAAATGTTACATTTCAGTGCAGCCACACTCGCTCACACTATAGATAAGCCCTTAGAACGTAACGACGGTAATCACCTGCCAGCGTAAGCAAGGCGCCTAAGGCGATTACTGGGACGCGCATAAGCTTCGTGCCTTCGGAGTTTTCTCAATAAGCAATGCGAAGGTCGTGAGGACTGTTGCGCAACGTATTCCACGAAATATTTAGGGCAGCCACACTCGCTAACACTATAGACAAGCCCTTAGAACGTAACGACGGTAATCACCCGCCAGTGTAAGCAAGGCCCATAAGGCGATTACTGGGACGCGCATAAGCATTGTGCCTTCGGCTTTTTTCTCAATAAGCAATGCGAAGGTCGTGACGACTGTTGCGCAACGGATTCCGCGAAATGTTTAGGGAAGCCACACTCGCTAACACTATAGACAAGCCCTTAGAACGTAACGACGGTAATCACCTGCCAGCGTAAGCAAGGCGCCTAAGGTGATGCCAAGGTCGTGAGGAGTGTTGCGCAACGTATTCCACAAAATGTTCAGTGCAGCCACACTCGCTAACACTATAGACAAGCCCTTAGAACGTAACGACGGTAATCACCTGCCAGCGTAAGCAAGGCGCCTAAGGCGATTACTGGGACGCGCATAAGCTTCGTGCCTTCGGATTTTTCTCAATAAGCAATGCGAAGGTCGTGAGGACCGTTGCGCAACGGATTCCACGAAATGTTTAGTGCAGCCACACTCGCTAACACTATAGACAAGCCCTTAGAACGTAACGACGCTAATCACCTGCCAGCGTAAGCAAGGCGCCTAAGGCGATTACTGGGACGCGCATAAGCTTCGTGCCTTCGGATTTTTCTCAATAAGCAATGCGAAGGTCGTGAGGACCGTTGCGCAACGGATTCCACGAAATGTTTAGAGCAGCCACACTCGCTAACACTATAGACAAGCCCTTAGAACGTAACGACGGTAATCACCCGCCAGCGTAAGCAAGGCCCCTAAGGCGAATACTAGGACACACATAAGCTTCGTGCCTTCGGTTTTTTCTCTATAAGCAATGCGAAGGTCGTGAGCTATGTTACGCAACGGGATTCCACGAAATGTTTAGGGCAGCCACACTCGCTAACACTATACACAAGCCCTTAGAACGTAACGACGGTAATTACCAGCCAGCGTAAGCAAGGCCCCTAAGGCGATTACTGGGACGCGCATAAGCATTGTGCCTTGGGCTTTTTTCTCAATAAGCATTGTGAAGGTCGTGAGGACTGTTGCGCAACGGATTCCACGAAATGTTTAGGGCAGCCACACTCGCTAACACTATAGACAAGCCATTAGAACGTAACGACGGTAATCACACGCCAGCGTAAGCAAGGCCCCTAAAGCGATTACTGGGACGCATATAAGCTTCGTGCCTTCGTCTTTTTAATCAATAAGCAATGCGAAGGTCGTGAGGATTGTTGCGCAACGTATTCCACGAAATGTTTAGTGCAGCCACACTCGCTAACACTATAGACAAGCCCTTAGAACGTAACGACGGTAATCACCTGCCAGCGTAAGCAAGGCGCCTAAGGCGATTACTGGGACGCGCATAAGCTTCGTGCCTTCGGCTTTTTCTCAATAAGCAATGCGAAAATCGTGAGGACTGTTGCGCAACGTATTCCACGAAATGTTTAGTGCAGCCACACTCGCTAACCCTATAGACAAGCCCTTAGAACGTAACGACGGTAATCATCTGCCAGCGTAAGCAAGGCGCCTAAGGCGATTACTGGGACGCGCATAAGCTTCGTGCCTTCGGCTTTTTCTCAATAAGCAATGCGAAAATCGTGAGGACTGTTGCGCAACGTATTCCACGAAATGTTTAGGGCAGCCACACTCGCTAACACTATAGACAAGCCCTTAGAACGTAACGACGGTAATCACCCGCCAGCGTAAGCAAGGCCCCTAAAGCGATTACTGGGACGCACATAAGCTTCGTGCCTTCGTGTTTTTTCTCAATAAGCAATGCGAAGGTCGTGAGGACTGTTGCGCAACGGATTCCACGAAATGTTTAGGGCAGCCACACACGCTAACACTATAGACAAGCCCTTAGAACGTAACGACGGTAATCACCCGCCAGCGTAAGCAAGGCCCCTCAAGCGATTACTGGGACGCACATAAGCTTCGTGCCTTCGTCTTTTTTCTCAATAAGCAATGCGAAGGTCGTGAGGATTGTTGCGCAACGTATTCCATGAAATGTTTAGTGCAGCCACACTCGCTAACACTATAGACAATCACTTAGAACGTAACGACGGTAATCACCCGCCAGCGTAAGCAAGGCGCCTAAAGCGATTACTGGGACGCACATAAGCTTCGTGCCTACGTCTTTTTTCTCAATAAGCAATGCGAAGGTCGTGAGGACCGTTGCGCAACGGATTCCACGAAATGTTTAGGGCAGCCACACACGCTAACACTATAGACAAGCCCTTAGAACGTAACGACGGTAATCACCCGCCAGCGTAAGAAAGGCCCCTAAGGCGAATACTACGACACACAGAAGCTTCGTGTCTTCGGTTTTTTCTCAATAAGCATGCGAAGGTCGTGAGAACTCTTGCGCAACGTATTCCACGAAATATTTAGGGCAGCTACACTCGCTAACACTATAGACAAGCCCTTAGAACGTAACGACGGTAATCACCCGCCAGCGTAAGCAAGGCCCCTAAGGCGATTACTGGGATACGCATAAGCATTGTGCCTTCGGCTTTTTTCTCAGTAAGCAATGCGAAGGTAGTGACGACTGTTGCGCAACGGATTCCACGAAATGTTTAGGGCAGCCACACTCGCTACCACTATAGACAAGCCCTTAGAACGTAACGACGGTAATCATCTGCCAGCGTAAGCAAGGCGCCTAAGGTGATGCGAAAGTCGTGAGGATTGTTGCGCAACATATTCCACGAAATGTTTAGTGCAGCCACACTCGCTAACACTATACACAAGCCCTTAGCACGTAACGACGGTAACCACCCGCCAGCGTAAGCAAGGCCCCTAAGGCGATTACTGGGACGCGCATAAGCTTCGTGCCTTCGGCTTTTTCCTCAATAAGCATTGTGAAGGTCGTGAGGACTGTTGCGCAACGGATTCCACGAAATGTTTAGGGCAGCCACACTCGCTAACACTATAGACAAGCCATTAGAACGTAACGACGGTAATCACACGCCAGCGTAAGCAAGGCCCCTAAAGCGATTACTGGGACGCACATAAGCTTCGTGCCTTCGTCTTTTTTCTCAATAAGCAATGCGAAGGTCGTGAGGATTGTTGCGCAACGTATTCCAAGAAATGTTTAGTGCAGCCACACTCGCTAACACTATAGACAAGCCCTTAGAACGTAACGACGGTAATCACCTGCCAGCGTAAGCAAGGCGCCTAAGGCGATTACTGGGACGCGCATAAGCTTCGTGCCTTCGGCTTTTTCTCAATAAGCAATGCAAAAATCGTGAGGACTGTTGCGCAACGTATTCCACGAAATGTTTAGTGCAGCCACACTCGCTAACACTATAGATAAGCCCTTAGAACGTAACGACGGTAATCATCTGCCAGCGTAAGCAAGGCGCCTAAGGCGATTACTGGGACGCGCATAAGCTTCGTGCCTTCGGCTTTTTCTCAATAAGCAATGCGAAAATCGTGAGGACTGTTGCGCAACGTATTCCACGAAATGTTTAGTGCAGCCACACTCGCTAACACTATAGTTAAGCCCTTAGAACGTAACGACGGTAATCACCTGCCAGCGTAAGCAAGGCGCCTAAGGCGATTACTGGGACGCGCATAAGCTTCGTGCCTTCGGATTTTTCTCAATAAGCAATGCGAAGGTCGTGAGGACTGTTGCGCAACGTATTCCACGAAATGTTTAGGGCAGCCACACTCGCTAACACTATAGACAAGCCCTTAGAACGTAACGACGGTAATCACCCGCCAGTGTAAGCAAGGCCCCTAAGGCGATTACTGGGACGCGCATAAGCATTGTGCCTTCGGCTTTTTTCTCAATAAGCAATGCGAAGGTCGTGACGACTGTTGCGCAACGGATTCCGCGAAATGTGTAGGGAAGCCACACTCGCTAACACTATAGACAAGCCATTAGAACGTAACGACGGTAATCACCCGCCAGTGTAAGCAAGGCCCCTAAGGCGATTACTGGGACGCGCATAAGCATTGTGCCTTCGGCTTTTTTCTCAATAAGCAATGCGAAGGTCGTGACGACTGTTGCGCAACGGATTCCGCGAAATGTTTAGGGAAGCCACACTCGCTAACACTATAGACAAGCCCTTAGAACGTAACCACGGTAATCACCTGCCAGCGTAAGCAAGGCGCCTAAGGTGATGCCAAGGTCGTGAGGAGTGTTGCGCAACGTATTCCACGAAATGTTTAGTGCAGCCACACTCGCTAACACTATAGACAAGCCCTTAGAACGTAACGACTGTAATCACCTGCCAGCGTAAGCAAGGCGCCTAAGGCGATTACTGGGAGCGCATAAGCTTCGTGCCTTCGGATTTTTCTCAATAAGCAATGCGAAGGTCGTGAGGATTGTTGCGCAACGTATTCCACGAAATGTTTAGTGCAGCCACACTCGCTAACACTATAGACAAGCCCTTAGAACGTAACGACGGTAATCACCTGCCAGCGTAAGTAAGGCGCCTAAGGCGATTACTGGGACGCGCATAAGCTTCGTGCCTTCGGCTTTTTCTCAATAAGCAATGCGAAAATCGTGAGGACTGTTGCGCAACGTATTCCACGAAATGTTTAGTGCAGCCACACTCGCTAACACTATAGATAAGCCCTTAGAACGTAACGACGGTAATCATCTGCCAGCGTAAGCAAGGCGCCTAAGGCGATTACTGGGACGCGCATAAGCTTCGTGCCTTCGGCTTTTTCTCAATAAGCAATGCGAAAATTGTGAGGACTGTTGCGCAACGTATTCCACGAAATGTTTAGTGCAGCCACACTCGCTAACACTATAGTTAAGCCCTTAGAAGGTAACGACGGTAATCACCTGCCAGCGTAAGCAAGGCGCCTAAGGCGATTACTGGGACGCGCATAAGCTTCGTGCCTTCGGATTTTTCTCAATAAACAATGCGAAGGTCGTGAGGACTGTTGCGCAACGTATTCCACGAAATGTTTAGGGCAGCCACACTCGCTAACACTATAGACAAGCCCTTAGAACGTAACGACGGTAATCACCCGCCAGTGTAAGCAAGGCCCCTAGGGCGATTACTGGGACGCGCATAAGCATTGTGCCTTCGGCTTTTTTCTCAATAAGCAATGCGAAGGTCGTGACGACTGTTGCGCAACGGATTCCGCGAAATGTTTAGGGAAGCCACACTCGCTAACACTATAGACAAGCCATTAGAACGTAACGACGGTAATCACCCGCCAGTGTAAGCAAGGCCCCTAAGGCGATTACTGGGACGCGCATAAGCATTGTGCCTTCGGCTTTTTTCTCAATAAGCAATGCGAAGGTCGTGACGACTGTTGCGCAACGGATTCCGCGAAATGTTTAGGGAAGCCACACTCGCTAACACTATAGACAAGCCCTTAGAACGTAACGACGGTAATCACCTGCCAGCGTAAGCAAGGCGCCTAAGGTGATGCCAAGGTCGTGAGGAGTGTTGCGCAACGTATTCCACGAAATGTTTAGTGCAGCCACACTCGCTAACACTATAGACAAGCCCTTAGAACGTAACGACGGTAATCACCCGCCAGCGTAAGCATGGTCCCTAAGGCGATTACTAGGACGCGCATAAGCATCGTGCCTTCGGCTTTTTCCTCAATAAGCAATGGAAGGTCGTGAGCACTGTTGCGCAATGGATTCCACGAAATGTTTAGGGCAGCCACACTCGCTAACACTATAGACAAGCCCTTAGAACGTAACGACGGTAATCACCCGCCAGCGTAAGCAAGGCCCCTAAAGCGATAACTGCGACGCACATAAGCTTCGTGCCTTCGTCTTTTTTCTCAATAAGCAATGCGAAGGTCGTGAGGATTGTTGCGCAACGTATTCCACGAAATGTTTAGTGCAGCCACACTCGCTAACACTATAGACAAGCCCTTAGAACGTAACGACGGTAATCACCTGCCAGCGTAAGCAAGGTGCCTAAGGCGATTACTGGGACGCGCATAAGCTTCGTGCCTTCGGCTTTTTCTCAATAAGCAATGCGAAAATCGTGAGGACTGTTGCGCAACGTATTCCACGAAATGTTTAGTGCAGCCACACTCGCTAACACTATAGATAAGCCCTTAGAACGTAACGACGGTAATCATCTGCCAGCGTAAGCAAGGCGCCTAAGGCGATTACTGGGACGCGCATAAGCTTCGTGCCTTCGGCTTTTTCTCAATAAGCAATGCGAAAATCGTGAGGACTGTTGCGCAACGTATTCCACGAAATGTTTAGGGCAGCCACACTCGCTAACACTATAGACAAGCCCTTAGAACGTAACGACGGTAATCACCCGCCAGTGTAAGCAAGGCCCCTAAGGCGATTACTGGGACGCGCATAAGCATTGTGCCTTCGGCTTTTTTCTCAATAAGCAATGCGAAGGTCGTGACGACTGTTGCGCAACGGATTCCGCGAAATGTTTAGGGAAGCCACACTCGCTAACACTATAGACAAGCCCTTAGAACGTAACGACGGTAATCACCTGCCAGCGTAAGCAAGGCGCCTAAGGTGATGCCAAGGTCGTGACGAGTGTTGCGCAACGTATTCCACGAAATGTTTAGTGCAGCCACACTCGCTAACACTATAGACAAGCCCTTAGAACGTAACGACTGTAATCACCTGCCAGCGTAAGCAAGGCGCCTAAGGCGATTACTGGGACGCGCATAAGCTTCGTGCCTTCGGATTTTTCTCAATAAGCAATGCGAAGGTCGTGAGGACCGTTGCGCAACGGATTCCACGAAATGTTTAGTGCAGCCACACTCGCTAACACTATAGACAAGCCCTTAGAACGTAACGACGCTAATCACCTGCCAGCGTAAGCAAGGCGCCTAAGGCGATTACTGGGACGCGCATAAGCTTCGTGCCTTCGGATTTTTCTCAATAAGCAATGCGAAGGTCGTGAGGACCGTTGCGCAACGGATTCCACGAAATGTTTAGAGCAGCCACATCGCTAACACTATAGACAAGCCCTTAGAACGTAACGACGGTAATCACCCGCCAGCGTAAGCAAGGCCCCTAAGGCGAATACTAGGACACACATAAGCTTCGTGCCTTCGGTTTTTTCTCTATAAGCAATGCGAAGCTCGTGAGAACTGTTGCGCAACGTATTCCACGAAATATTTAGGGCAGCTACACTCGCTAACACTATAGACAAGCCCTTAGAACGTAACGACGGTAATCATCCGCCAGCGTAAGCATGGTCCCTAAGGCGATTACTAGGACGCGCATAAGCATCGTGCCTTCGGCTTTTTCCTCAATAAGCAATGGAAGGTCGTGAGCACTGTTGCGCAACGGATTCCACGAAATGTTTAGGGCAGCCGCACTCGCTAACACTATAGACAAGCCCTTAGAACGTAACGACGGTAATCACCCGCCAGCGTAAGCAAGGCTCCTAAAGCGATAACTGCGACGCACATAAGTTTCGTGCCTTCGGCTTTTTTTCTCAATATCAATGCGAAGGTCGTGAGGACTGTTGCGCAACGGATTCCACGAAATGTTTAGAGCAGGCACACTCGCTAACACTATAGAGAAGCCCTTAGTACCTAACGACGGTAATCACCCGCCAGCGTAAGCAAGGCGCCTAAGGCGATTACTGGGACGCGCATAAGCATTGTGCCTTCGGCTTTTTTCTCAATAAGCATTGTGAAGGTCGTGAGGACTGTTGCGCAACGGATTCCACGAAATGTTTAGGGCAGCCACACTCGCTAACACTATAGACAAGCCATTAGAACGTAACGACGGTAATCACACGCCAGCGTAAGCAAGGCCCCTAAAGCGATTACTGGGACGCACATAAGTTTCGTGCCTCCGGCTTTTTCTCAATAAGCAATGCGAAAATCGTGAGGACTGTTGCGCAACGTATTTCACGAAATGTTAGGGCAGCCACACTCGCTAACACTATAGACAAGCCCTTAGAACGTAGCGACGGTGATCACCTGCCAGCATAAGCAAGGCGCCTAAGGCGATTACTGGGACGCGCATAAGCTTCGTGCCTTCCGCTTTTTCTCAATAAGCAATGCGAAAATCGTGAGGACTGTTGCGCAACGTATTCCACGAAATGTTTAGGGCAGCCACACTCGCTAACACTATAGCCAAGCCCTTAGAACGTAACGACGGTAATCACCTGCCAGCATAAGCAAGGCGCCTAAGGCGATTACTGGGACGCGCATAAGCTTCGTGCCTTCCGCTTTTTCTCAACAAGCAATGCGAAAATCGTGAGGACTGTTGCGCAACGTATTCCACGAAATGTTTAGGGCAGCCACACTCCCTAACAGTATAGACAAGCCCTTAGAACGTAACGATGGTAATCACCTGCCAGCATAAGCAAGGCGCCTAACGCGATTACTGGGACGCGCATAAGCTTCCTGCCTTCCGCTTTTTATCAATAAGCAATGCGAAAATCGTGAGGACTGTTGCGCAACGTATTCCACGAAATGTTTAGGGCAGCCACACTCGCTAACACTATAGACAAGCCCTTAGAACGTAACGACGGTAATCACCCGCCAGCGTAACCAAGGCCCCTAAGGCGAATACTGGGACACACATAAGCTTCGTGCCTTCGGTTTTTTCTCAATAAGCAATGCGAAGGTCGTGAGAACTGTTGCGCAACGTATTCCACGAAATGTTTAGGGCAGCCACACTCACTAACACTATAGACAAGCCCTTAGAACGTAACGACGGTAATCACACGCCAGCGTAAGCAAGGCCCCTAAAGCGATTACTGGGACGCACATAAGTTTCGTGCCTCCGGCTTTTTCTCAATAAGCAATGCGAAAATCGTGAGGACTGTTGCGCAACGTATTTCACGAAATGTTAGGGCAGCCACACTCGCTAACACTATAGACAAGCCCTTAGAACGTAACGACGGTAATCACCTGCCAGCGTAAGCAAGGCGCCTAAGGTGATGCCAAGGTCGTGAGGAGTGTTGCGCAACGTATTCCACAAAATGTTCAGTGCAGCCACACTCGCTAACACTATAGACAAGCCCTTAGAACGTAACGACGGTAATCACCTGCCAGCGTAAGCAAGGCGCCTAAGGCGATTACTGGGACGCGCATAAGCTTCGTGCCTTCGGATTTTTCTCAATAAGCAATGCGAAGGTCGTGAGGACCGTTGCGCAACGGATTCCACGAAATGTTTAGTGCAGCCACACTCGCTAACACTATAGACAAGCCCTTAGAACGTAACGACGCTAATCACCTGCCAGCGTAAGCAAGGCGCCTAAGGCGATTACTGGGACGCGCATAAGCTTCGTGCCTTCGGATTTTTCTCAATAAGCAATGCGAAGGTCGTGAGGACCGTTGCGCAACGGATTCCACGAAATGTTTAGAGCAGCCACACTCGCTAACACTATAGACAAGCCCTTAGAACGTAACGACGGTAATCACCCGCCAGCGTAAGCAAGGCCCCTAAGGCGAATACTAGGACACACATAAGCTTCGTGCCTTCGGTTTTTTCTCTATAAGCAATGCGAAGGTCGTGAGCTATGTTACGCAACGGGATTCCACGAAATGTTTAGGGCAGCCACACTCGCTAACACTATACACAAGCCCTTAGAACGTAACGACGGTAATTACCAGCCAGCGTAAGCAAGGCCCCTAAGGCGATTACTGGGACGCGCATAAGCATTGTGCCTTGGGCTTTTTTCTCAATAAGCATTGTGAAGGTCGTGAGGACTGTTGCGCAACGGATTCCACGAAATGTTTAGGGCAGCCACACTCGCTAACACTATAGACAAGCCATTAGAACGTAACGACGGTAATCACACGCCAGCGTAAGCAAGGCCCCTAAAGCGATTACTGGGACGCATATAAGCTTCGTGCCTTCGTCTTTTTAATCAATAAGCAATGCGAAGGTCGTGAGGATTGTTGCGCAACGTATTCCACGAAATGTTTAGTGCAGCCACACTCGCTAACACTATAGACAAGCCCTTAGAACGTAACGACGGTAATCACCTGCCAGCGTAAGCAAGGCGCCTAAGGCGATTACTGGGACGCGCATAAGCTTCGTGCCTTCGGCTTTTTCTCAATAAGCAATGCGAAAATCGTGAGGACTGTTGCGCAACGTATTCCACGAAATGTTTAGTGCAGCCACACTCGCTAACCCTATAGACAAGCCCTTAGAACGTAACGACGGTAATCATCTGCCAGCGTAAGCAAGGCGCCTAAGGCGATTACTGGGACGCGCATAAGCTTCGTGCCTTCGGCTTTTTCTCAATAAGCAATGCGAAAATCGTGAGGACTGTTGCGCAACGTATTCCACGAAATGTTTAGGGCAGCCACACTCGCTAACACTATAGACAAGCCCTTAGAACGTAACGACGGTAATCACCCGCCAGCGTAAGCAAGGCCCCTAAAGCGATTACTGGGACGCACATAAGCTTCGTGCCTTCGTGTTTTTTCTCAATAAGCAATGCGAAGGTCGTGAGGACTGTTGCGCAACGGATTCCACGAAATGTTTAGGGCAGCCACACACGCTAACACTATAGACAAGCCCTTAGAACGTAACGACGGTAATCACCCGCCAGCGTAAGCAAGGCCCCTCAAGCGATTACTGGGACGCACATAAGCTTCGTGCCTTCGTCTTTTTTCTCAATAAGCAATGCGAAGGTCGTGAGGATTGTTGCGCAACGTATTCCATGAAATGTTTAGTGCAGCCACACTCGCTAACACTATAGACAATCACTTAGAACGTAACGACGGTAATCACCCGCCAGCGTAAGCAAGGCGCCTAAAGCGATTACTGGGACGCACATAAGCTTCGTGCCTACGTCTTTTTTCTCAATAAGCAATGCGAAGGTCGTGAGGACCGTTGCGCAACGGATTCCACGAAATGTTTAGGGCAGCCACACACGCTAACACTATAGACAAGCCCTTAGAACGTAACGACGGTAATCACCCGCCAGCGTAAGAAAGGCCCCTAAGGCGAATACTACGACACACAGAAGCTTCGTGTCTTCGGTTTTTTCTCAATAAGCATGCGAAGGTCGTGAGAACTCTTGCGCAACGTATTCCACGAAATATTTAGGGCAGCTACACTCGCTAACACTATAGACAAGCCCTTAGAACGTAACGACGGTAATCACCCGCCAGCGTAAGCAAGGCCCCTAAGGCGATTACTGGGATACGCATAAGCATTGTGCCTTCGGCTTTTTTCTCAGTAAGCAATGCGAAGGTAGTGACGACTGTTGCGCAACGGATTCCACGAAATGTTTAGGGCAGCCACACTCGCTACCACTATAGACAAGCCCTTAGAACGTAACGACGGTAATCATCTGCCAGCGTAAGCAAGGCGCCTAAGGTGATGCGAAAGTCGTGAGGATTGTTGCGCAACATATTCCACGAAATGTTTAGTGCAGCCACACTCGCTAACACTATACACAAGCCCTTAGCACGTAACGACGGTAACCACCCGCCAGCGTAAGCAAGGCCCCTAAGGCGATTACTGGGACGCGCATAAGCTTCGTGCCTTCGGCTTTTTCCTCAATAAGCATTGTGAAGGTCGTGAGGACTGTTGCGCAACGGATTCCACGAAATGTTTAGGGCAGCCACACTCGCTAACACTATAGACAAGCCATTAGAACGTAACGACGGTAATCACACGCCAGCGTAAGCAAGGCCCCTAAAGCGATTACTGGGACGCACATAAGCTTCGTGCCTTCGTCTTTTTTCTCAATAAGCAATGCGAAGGTCGTGAGGATTGTTGCGCAACGTATTCCAAGAAATGTTTAGTGCAGCCACACTCGCTAACACTATAGACAAGCCCTTAGAACGTAACGACGGTAATCACCTGCCAGCGTAAGCAAGGCGCCTAAGGCGATTACTGGGACGCGCATAAGCTTCGTGCCTTCGGCTTTTTCTCAATAAGCAATGCAAAAATCGTGAGGACTGTTGCGCAACGTATTCCACGAAATGTTTAGTGCAGCCACACTCGCTAACACTATAGATAAGCCCTTAGAACGTAACGACGGTAATCATCTGCCAGCGTAAGCAAGGCGCCTAAGGCGATTACTGGGACGCGCATAAGCTTCGTGCCTTCGGCTTTTTCTCAATAAGCAATGCGAAAATCGTGAGGACTGTTGCGCAACGTATTCCACGAAATGTTTAGTGCAGCCACACTCGCTAACACTATAGTTAAGCCCTTAGAACGTAACGACGGTAATCACCTGCCAGCGTAAGCAAGGCGCCTAAGGCGATTACTGGGACGCGCATAAGCTTCGTGCCTTCGGATTTTTCTCAATAAGCAATGCGAAGGTCGTGAGGACTGTTGCGCAACGTATTCCACGAAATGTTTAGGGCAGCCACACTCGCTAACACTATAGACAAGCCCTTAGAACGTAACGACGGTAATCACCCGCCAGTGTAAGCAAGGCCCCTAAGGCGATTACTGGGACGCGCATAAGCATTGTGCCTTCGGCTTTTTTCTCAATAAGCAATGCGAAGGTCGTGACGACTGTTGCGCAACGGATTCCGCGAAATGTGTAGGGAAGCCACACTCGCTAACACTATAGACAAGCCATTAGAACGTAACGACGGTAATCACCCGCCAGTGTAAGCAAGGCCCCTAAGGCGATTACTGGGACGCGCATAAGCATTGTGCCTTCGGCTTTTTTCTCAATAAGCAATGCGAAGGTCGTGACGACTGTTGCGCAACGGATTCCGCGAAATGTTTAGGGAAGCCACACTCGCTAACACTATAGACAAGCCCTTAGAACGTAACCACGGTAATCACCTGCCAGCGTAAGCAAGGCGCCTAAGGTGATGCCAAGGTCGTGAGGAGTGTTGCGCAACGTATTCCACGAAATGTTTAGTGCAGCCACACTCGCTAACACTATAGACAAGCCCTTAGAACGTAACGACTGTAATCACCTGCCAGCGTAAGCAAGGCGCCTAAGGCGATTACTGGGAGCGCATAAGCTTCGTGCCTTCGGATTTTTCTCAATAAGCAATGCGAAGGTCGTGAGGATTGTTGCGCAACGTATTCCACGAAATGTTTAGTGCAGCCACACTCGCTAACACTATAGACAAGCCCTTAGAACGTAACGACGGTAATCACCTGCCAGCGTAAGCAAGGCGCCTAAGGCGATTACTGGGACGCGCATAAGCTTCGTGCCTTCGGCTTTTTCTCAATAAGCAATGCGAAAATCGTGAGGACTGTTGCGCAACGTATTCCACGAAATGTTTAGTGCAGCCACACTCGCTAACACTATAGATAAGCCCTTAGAACGTAACGACGGTAATCATCTGCCAGCGTAAGCAAGGCGCCTAAGGCGATTACTGGGACGCGCATAAGCTTCGTGCCTTCGGCTTTTTCTCAATAAGCAATGCGAAAATTGTGAGGACTGTTGCGCAACGTATTCCACGAAATGTTTAGTGCAGCCACACTCGCTAACACTATAGTTAAGCCCTTAGAAGGTAACGACGGTAATCACCTGCCAGCGTAAGCAAGGCGCCTAAGGCGATTACTGGGACGCGCATAAGCTTCGTGCCTTCGGATTTTTCTCAATAAGCAATGCGAAGGTCGTGAGGACTGTTGCGCAACGTATTCCACGAAATGTTTAGGGCAGCCACACTCGCTAACACTATAGACAAGCCCTTAGAACGTAACGACGGTAATCACCCGCCAGTGTAAGCAAGGCCCCTAGGGCGATTACTGGGACGCGCATAAGCATTGTGCCTTCGGCTTTTTTCTCAATAAGCAATGCGAAGGTCGTGACGACTGTTGCGCAACGGATTCCGCGAAATGTTTAGGGAAGCCACACTCGCTAACACTATAGACAAGCCATTAGAACGTAACGACGGTAATCACCCGCCAGTGTAAGCAAGGCCCCTAAGGCGATTACTGGGACGCGCATAAGCATTGTGCCTTCGGCTTTTTTCTCAATAAGCAATGCGAAGGTCGTGACGACTGTTGCGCAACGGATTCCGCGAAATGTTTAGGGAAGCCACACTCGCTAACACTATAGACAAGCCCTTAGAACGTAACGACGGTAATCACCTGCCAGCGTAAGCAAGGCGCCTAAGGTGATGCCAAGGTCGTGAGGAGTGTTGCGCAACGTATTCCACGAAATGTTTAGTGCAGCCACACTCGCTAACACTATAGACAAGCCCTTAGAACGTAACGACGGTAATCACCCGCCAGCGTAAGCATGGTCCCTAAGGCGATTACTAGGACGCGCATAAGCATCGTGCCTTCGGCTTTTTCCTCAATAAGCAATGGAAGGTCGTGAGCACTGTTGCGCAATGGATTCCACGAAATGTTTAGGGCAGCCACACTCGCTAACACTATAGACAAGCCCTTAGAACGTAACGACGGTAATCACCCGCCAGCGTAAGCAAGGCCCCTAAAGCGATAACTGCGACGCACATAAGCTTCGTGCCTTCGTCTTTTTTCTCAATAAGCAATGCGAAGGTCGTGAGGATTGTTGCGCAACGTATTCCACGAAATGTTTAGTGCAGCCACACTCGCTAACACTATAGACAAGCCCTTAGAACGTAACGACGGTAATCACCTGCCAGCGTAAGCAAGGTGCCTAAGGCGATTACTGGGACGCGCATAAGCTTCGTGCCTTCGGCTTTTTCTCAATAAGCAATGCGAAAATCGTGAGGACTGTTGCGCAACGTATTCCACGAAATGTTTAGTGCAGCCACACTCGCTAACACTATAGATAAGCCCTTAGAACGTAACGACGGTAATCATCTGCCAGCGTAAGCAAGGCGCCTAAGGCGATTACTGGGACGCGCATAAGCTTCGTGCCTTCGGCTTTTTCTCAATAAGCAATGCGAAAATCGTGAGGACTGTTGCGCAACGTATTCCACGAAATGTTTAGGGCAGCCACACTCGCTAACACTATAGACAAGCCCTTAGAACGTAACGACGGTAATCACCCGCCAGTGTAAGCAAGGCCCCTAAGGCGATTACTGGGACGCGCATAAGCATTGTGCCTTCGGCTTTTTTCTCAATAAGCAATGCGAAGGTCGTGACGACTGTTGCGCAACGGATTCCGCGAAATGTTTAGGGAAGCCACACTCGCTAACACTATAGACAAGCCCTTAGAACGTAACGACGGTAATCACCTGCCAGCGTAAGCAAGGCGCCTAAGGTGATGCCAAGGTCGTGACGAGTGTTGCGCAACGTATTCCACGAAATGTTTAGTGCAGCCACACTCGCTAACACTATAGACAAGCCCTTAGAACGTAACGACTGTAATCACCTGCCAGCGTAAGCAAGGCGCCTAAGGCGATTACTGGGACGCGCATAAGCTTCGTGCCTTCGGATTTTTCTCAATAAGCAATGCGAAGGTCGTGAGGACCGTTGCGCAACGGATTCCACGAAATGTTTAGTGCAGCCACACTCGCTAACACTATAGACAAGCCCTTAGAACGTAACGACGCTAATCACCTGCCAGCGTAAGCAAGGCGCCTAAGGCGATTACTGGGACGCGCATAAGCTTCGTGCCTTCGGATTTTTCTCAATAAGCAATGCGAAGGTCGTGAGGACCGTTGCGCAACGGATTCCACGAAATGTTTAGAGCAGCCACATCGCTAACACTATAGACAAGCCCTTAGAACGTAACGACGGTAATCACCCGCCAGCGTAAGCAAGGCCCCTAAGGCGAATACTAGGACACACATAAGCTTCGTGCCTTCGGTTTTTTCTCTATAAGCAATGCGAAGCTCGTGAGAACTGTTGCGCAACGTATTCCACGAAATATTTAGGGCAGCTACACTCGCTAACACTATAGACAAGCCCTTAGAACGTAACGACGGTAATCATCCGCCAGCGTAAGCATGGTCCCTAAGGCGATTACTAGGACGCGCATAAGCATCGTGCCTTCGGCTTTTTCCTCAATAAGCAATGGAAGGTCGTGAGCACTGTTGCGCAACGGATTCCACGAAATGTTTAGGGCAGCCGCACTCGCTAACACTATAGACAAGCCCTTAGAACGTAACGACGGTAATCACCCGCCAGCGTAAGCAAGGCTCCTAAAGCGATAACTGCGACGCACATAAGTTTCGTGCCTTCGGCTTTTTTTCTCAATATCAATGCGAAGGTCGTGAGGACTGTTGCGCAACGGATTCCACGAAATGTTTAGAGCAGGCACACTCGCTAACACTATAGAGAAGCCCTTAGTACCTAACGACGGTAATCACCCGCCAGCGTAAGCAAGGCGCCTAAGGCGATTACTGGGACGCGCATAAGCATTGTGCCTTCGGCTTTTTTCTCAATAAGCATTGTGAAGGTCGTGAGGACTGTTGCGCAACGGATTCCACGAAATGTTTAGGGCAGCCACACTCGCTAACACTATAGACAAGCCATTAGAACGTAACGACGGTAATCACACGCCAGCGTAAGCAAGGCCCCTAAAGCGATTACTGGGACGCACATAAGTTTCGTGCCTCCGGCTTTTTCTCAATAAGCAATGCGAAAATCGTGAGGACTGTTGCGCAACGTATTTCACGAAATGTTAGGGCAGCCACACTCGCTAACACTATAGACAAGCCCTTAGAACGTAGCGACGGTGATCACCTGCCAGCATAAGCAAGGCGCCTAAGGCGATTACTGGGACGCGCATAAGCTTCGTGCCTTCCGCTTTTTCTCAATAAGCAATGCGAAAATCGTGAGGACTGTTGCGCAACGTATTCCACGAAATGTTTAGGGCAGCCACACTCGCTAACACTATAGCCAAGCCCTTAGAACGTAACGACGGTAATCACCTGCCAGCATAAGCAAGGCGCCTAAGGCGATTACTGGGACGCGCATAAGCTTCGTGCCTTCCGCTTTTTCTCAACAAGCAATGCGAAAATCGTGAGGACTGTTGCGCAACGTATTCCACGAAATGTTTAGGGCAGCCACACTCCCTAACAGTATAGACAAGCCCTTAGAACGTAACGATGGTAATCACCTGCCAGCATAAGCAAGGCGCCTAACGCGATTACTGGGACGCGCATAAGCTTCCTGCCTTCCGCTTTTTATCAATAAGCAATGCGAAAATCGTGAGGACTGTTGCGCAACGTATTCCACGAAATGTTTAGGGCAGCCACACTCGCTAACACTATAGACAAGCCCTTAGAACGTAACGACGGTAATCACCCGCCAGCGTAACCAAGGCCCCTAAGGCGAATACTGGGACACACATAAGCTTCGTGCCTTCGGTTTTTTCTCAATAAGCAATGCGAAGGTCGTGAGAACTGTTGCGCAACGTATTCCACGAAATGTTTAGGGCAGCCACACTCACTAACACTATAGACAAGCCCTTAGAACGTAACGACGGTAATCACACGCCAGCGTAAGCAAGGCCCCTAAAGCGATTACTGGGACGCACATAAGTTTCGTGCCTCCGGCTTTTTCTCAATAAGCAATGCGAAAATCGTGAGGACTGTTGCGCAACGTATTTCACGAAATGTTAGGGCAGCCACACTCGCTAACACTATAGACAAGCCCTTAGAACGTAGCGACGGTGATCACCTGCCAGCGTAAGCAAGGCGCCTAAGGCGATTACTGGGACGCGCATAAGCTTCGTGCCTTCGGCTTTTTCTCAGTAAGCAATGCGAAAATCGTGAGGACTGTTGCGAAACGTATTCCACGAAATGTTTAGTGCAGCCACACTCGCTAACACTATAGACAAGCCCTTAGAACGTAACGACGGTAATCACCTGCCAGCGCAAGCAAGGCACCTAAGGCGATTACTGGGACGCGCATAAGCTTCGTGCCTTCGGCTTTTTCTCAATAAGCAATGGGAAAATCGTGAGGACTGTTGCGCAACGTATTCCACGAAATGTTTAGTGCAGCTACACTCGCTAACACTATAGACAAGCCCTTAGAACGTAACGGCGGTAATCACCTGCCAGCATAAGCAAGGCGCCTAAGGCGATTTCTGTGACGCGCATAAGCTTCCTGCCTTCCGCTTTTTCTCAATAAGCAATGCGAAAATCGTGAGGACTGTTGCGCAACGTATTCCACGAAATGTTTAGGGCAGCCACACTCCCTAACACTATAGACAAGCCCTTCGAACGTAACGACGGTAATCACCTGCCAGCATAAGCAAGGCGCCTAAGGCGATTACTGGGACGCGCATAAGCTTCGTGCCTTCGGCTTTTTCTCAATAAGCAATGCGAAAATCGTGAGGACTGTTGCGCAACGTATTCCACGAAATGTTTAGGGCAGCCACACTCGCTAACACTCTAGACAAGCCTTTAGAACGTAACGACGGTAATCACCCGGCAGCGTAAGCAAGGCCCCTAAGGCGATTACTGGGACGCGCATAAGCATCGTGCCTTCGGCTTTTTTCACAATAAGCAATGCGAAAGTCGTGAGGATTGTTGCGCAACGTATTCCACGAAATTTTTAGTGCAGCCACACTCTCTAACACTATAAACAAGCCCTTAGAACGTAACGACGGTAATCACCCGCCAGCGAAAGCAAGCCCCCTAAGGCGATTACTGGGACGCGCATAAGCTTCGTGCCTTCGGCTTTTTTTCTCAATAAGCAATGCGAAGGTCGTGAGGACTGTTGCGCAACGGATTCCACGAAATGTTTAGAGCAGCCACGCTCGCTAACACTATAGACAAGCCCTTAGAACGTAACGATGGTAATCACCTGCCAGCGCAAGCAAGGCGCCTAAGGCGATTACTGGGACTCGCATAAGCTTCGTGCCTTCGGCTTTTTCTCAATAAGCAATGCGAAAATCGTGAGGACTGTTGCGCAACGTATTCCACGAAATGTTTCGTGCAGCCACACTCGCTAACACTATAGACAACCCCTTAGAACGTAACGACGGTAATCACCTGCCAGCATAAGCAAGGCGCCCAAGGCGATTACTGGGACGCGCATAAGCTTCGTGCCTTCGGCTTTTTCTCAATAAGCAATGCGAAAATCGTGAGGACTGTTGCGCAACGTATTCCACGAAATGTTTAGTGCAGCCACACTCGCTAACACTATAGACAAGCCCTTAGAACTTACCGACGGTAATCACCTGCCAGCGTAAGCAAGGCGCCTAAGGCGATTACTGGGACGCGCATAAGCTTCTTGCCTTCGGATTTTTCTCAATAAGCAATGCGAAGGTCGTGAGGACTGTTGCGCAACGTAATCCACGAAATTTTTAGGGCAGCCACACTCGCTAACACTATAGACAAGCCCTTAGAACGTAACAACGGTAATCACCCGCCAGCGTAAGCAAGGCCCCTAAGGCGAATACTAGGACACACATAAGCTTCGTGCCTTCGGTTTTTTCTCAATAAGCAATGCGAAGGTCGTGAGAACTGTTGCGCAACGTATTCCACGAAATGTTTAGGGCACCCACACTCGCTAACACCATAGACAAGCCCTTAGAACGTAACAACGGTAATCACCCGCCAGCGTAAGCAAGGCCCCTAAAGCGATTACTGGGACGCACATAAGCTTCGTGCCTTCGGTTTTTTCTCAATAAGCAATGCGAAGGTCGTGAGAACTGTTGCGCAACGTATTCCACGAAATGTTAAGGGCAGCCACACTCGCTAACACTATAGATAAGCCCTTAAAACGTAACGACGCTAATAACCCGCCAGCGTAAGCAAGGCCCCTAAGGCGATTTCTGGGACGCACATAAGCTTCGCGCCTTCGTCTTTTTTTCTCAATAAGCAATGCGAAGGTCGTTAGGATTGTTGCGCAACGTATTCCACGAAATGTTTAGTGCAGCCACACTCGCTAACACTATAGACAAGCCCTTTTAACGTAACGACGGTAATAACCCGCCAGCGTAAGCAAGGCCCCTAAGGCGATTACTGGGACGCACATAAGCTTCGTGCCTTCGTCTTTTTTCTCAATAAGCAATGCGAAAATCGTGAGGACTGTTGCGCAACGTATTCCACGAAATGTTTAGGGCAGCCACACTCCCTAACACTATAGACAAGCCCTTCGAACGTAACGACGGTAATCACCTGCCAGCATAAGCAAGGCGCCTAAGGCGATTACTGGGACGCGCATAAGCTTCGTGCCTTCGGCTTTTTCTCAATAAGCAATGCGAAAATCGTGAGGACTGTTGCGCAACGTATTCCACGAAATGTTTAGGGCAGCCACACTCGCTAACACTCTAGACAAGCCTTTAGAACGTAACGACGGTAATCACCCGGCAGCGTAAGCAAGGCCCCTAAGGCGATTACTGGGACGCGCATAAGCATCGTGCCTTCGGCTTTTTTCACAATAAGCAATGCGAAAGTCGTGAGGATTGTTGCGCAACGTATTCCACGAAATTTTTAGTGCAGCCACACTCTCTAACACTATAAACAAGCCCTTAGAACGTAACGACGGTAATCACCCGCCAGCGAAAGCAAGCCCCCTAAGGCGATTACTGGGACGCGCATAAGCTTCGTGCCTTCGGCTTTTTTTCTCAATAAGCAATGCGAAGGTCGTGAGGACTGTTGCGCAACGGATTCCACGAAATGTTTAGAGCAGCCACGCTCGCTAACACTATAGACAAGCCCTTAGAACGTAACGATGGTAATCACCTGCCAGCGCAAGCAAGGCGCCTAAGGCGATTACTGGGACTCGCATAAGCTTCGTGCCTTCGGCTTTTTCTCAATAAGCAATGCGAAAATCGTGAGGACTGTTGCGCAACGTATTCCACGAAATGTTTCGTGCAGCCACACTCGCTAACACTATAGACAACCCCTTAGAACGTAACGACGGTAATCACCTGCCAGCATAAGCAAGGCGCCCAAGGCGATTACTGGGACGCGCATAAGCTTCGTGCCTTCGGCTTTTTCTCAATAAGCAATGCGAAAATCGTGAGGACTGTTGCGCAACGTATTCCACGAAATGTTTAGTGCAGCCACACTCGCTAACACTATAGACAAGCCCTTAGAACTTACCGACGGTAATCACCTGCCAGCGTAAGCAAGGCGCCTAAGGCGATTACTGGGACGCGCATAAGCTTCGTGCCTTCGGATTTTTCTCAATAAGCAATGCGAAGGTCGTGAGGACTGTTGCGCAACGTAATCCACGAAATTTTTAGGGCAGCCACACTCGCTAACACTATAGACAAGCCCTTAGAACGTAACAACGGTAATCACCCGCCAGCGTAAGCAAGGCCCCTAAGGCGAATACTAGGACACACATAAGCTTCGTGCCTTCGGTTTTTTCTCAATAAGCAATGCGAAGGTCGTGAGAACTGTTGCGCAACGTATTCCACGAAATGTTTAGGGCACCCACACTCGCTAACACCATAGACAAGCCCTTAGAACGTAACAACGGTAATCACCCGCCAGCGTAAGCAAGGCCCCTAAAGCGATTACTGGGACGCACATAAGCTTCGTGCCTTCGGTTTTTTCTCAATAAGCAATGCGAAGGTCGTGAGAACTGTTGCGCAACGTATTCCACGAAATGTTAAGGGCAGCCACACTCGCTAACACTATAGATAAGCCCTTAAAACGTAACGACGCTAATAACCCGCCAGCGTAAGCAAGGCCCCTAAGGCGATTTCTGGGACGCACATAAGCTTCGCGCCTTCGTCTTTTTTTCTCAATAAGCAATGCGAAGGTCGTTAGGATTGTTGCGCAACGTATTCCACGAAATGTTTAGTGCAGCCACACTCGCTAACACTATAGACAAGCCCTTTTAACGTAACGACGGTAATAACCCGCCAGCGTAAGCAAGGCCCCTAAGGCGATTACTGGGACGCACATAAGCTTCGTGCCTTCGTCTTTTTTCTCAATAAGGAATGCGAAGGTCGTTAGGATTGTTGCGCAACGTATTCCACGAAATGTTTAGTGCAGCCACACTCGCTAACACTATAGACAAGCCCTTAGAACGTAACGACGGTAATCACCTGCCAGCGTAAACAAGGCGCCTAAGGCGATTACTGGGACGCGCATAAGCTTCGTGCCTTCGGCTTTTTCTCAATAACCAATGCGAAAATCGTGAGGACTGTTGCGCAACGTATTCCACGAAATGTTTAGTGCAGCCACACTCGCTAACACTATAGACAAGCCCTTAGAACGTAACGACGGTAATCACCTGCCAGCTTAAGCAAGGCGCCTAAGGCGATTACTGGGACGCGCATAAGCTTCGTGCCTTCCGCTTTTTCTCAATAAGCAATGCGAAAATCGTGAGGACTGTTCCGCAACGTATTCCACGAAATGTTTAGGGCAGCCACACTCGCTAACACTATAGACAAGCCCTTAGAACGTAACGATGGTAATCACCTGCCAGCGTAAGCAAGGCGCCTAAGGCGATTACTGGGACGCGCATAAGCTTCGTGCCTTCGGCTTTTTCTCAATAAGCAATGCGAAAATCGTGAGGACTGTTGCGCAACGTATTCCACGAAATGTTTAGGACAGCCACACTCGCTAACACTCTAGACAAGCCTTTAGAACGTAACGCGGTAATCACCCGGCAGCGTAAGCAAGGCCCCTAAAGCGATTACTGGGACGCACATAAGCTTCGTGCCTTCGTCTTTTTTCTCAATAAGCAATGCGAAGGTCGTGAGGATTGTTGCGCAACGTATTCCACGAAATGTTTAGTGCAGCCACACTCGCTAACACTATACACAAGCCCTTAGAACGTAACGACGGTAATCACCTGCCAGCGTAAGCAAGGCGCCTAAGGCGATTACTGGGACGCGCATAAGCTTCGTGCCTTCGGCTTTTTCTCAATAAGCAATGCGAAAATCGTGAGGACTGTTGCGCAACGTATTCCACGAAATTTTTAGTGCAGCCACACTCGCTAACACTATAGATAAGCCCTTAGAACGTAACGACGGTAATCACCTGCCAGCGTAAGCAAGGCGCCTAAGGCGATTACTGGGACGCGCATAAGCTTCGTAACTTCGGAGTTTTCTCAATAAGCAATGCGAAGGTCGTGAGGACTGTTGCGCAACGTATTCCACGAAATGTTTAGGGCAGCCACACTCGCTAACACTATAGACAAGCCCTTAGAACGTAACGACGGTAATCACCCGCCAGTGTAAGCAAGGCCCCTAAGGCGATTACTGGGACGCGCATAAGCATTGTGCCTTCGGCTTTTTTGTCAATAAGCAATGCGAAGGTCGTGACGACTGTTGCGCAACGGATTCCGCGAAATGTTTAGGGAAGCCGCACTCGCTAACACTATAGACAAGCCCTTAGAACGTAACGACGGTAATCACCTGCCAGCGTAAGCAAGGCGCCTAAGGTGATGCCAAGGTCGTGAGGAGTGTTGCGCAACGTATTCCACGAAATGTTTAGTGCAGCCACACTCGCTAACACTATAGACAAGCCCTTAGAACGTAACGACGGTAATCACCTGCCAGCGTAAGCAAGGCGCCTAAGGCGATTACTGGGACGCGCATAAGCTTCGTGCCTTCGGATTTTTCTCAATAAGCAATGCGAAGGCCGTGAGGACCGTTGCGCAACGGATTCCACGAAATGTTTAGTGCAGCCACACTCGCTAACACTATAGACAAGCCCTTAGAACGTAACGACGCTAATCACCTGCCAGCGTAAGCAAGGCGCCTAAGGCGATTACTGGGACGCGCATAAGCTTCGTGCCTTCGGATTTTTCTCAATAAGCAATGCGAAGGTCGTGAGGACCGTTGCGCAACGGATTCCACGAAATGTTTAGAGCAGCCACACTCGCTAACACTATAGACAAGCCCTTAGAACGTAACGACGGTAATCACCCGCCAGCGTAAGCAAGGCCCTAAGGCGAATACTAGGACACACATAAGCTTCGTGCCTTCGGTTTTTTCTCTATAAGCAATGCGAAGGTCGTGAGGTATGTTACGCAACGGGATTCCACGAAATGTTTAGGGCAGCCACACTCGCTAACACTATACAGAAGCCCTTAGAACGTAACGACGGTAATTACCAGCCAGCGTAAGCAAGGCCCCTAAGGCGATTACTGGGACGCGCATAAGCATTGTGCCTTGGCCTTTTTTCTCAATAAGCATTGTGATGGTCGTGAGGACTGTTGCGCAACGGATTCCACGAAATGTTTAGGGCAGCCACACTCGCTAACACTATAGACAAGCCATTAGAACGTAACGACGGTAATCACACGCCAGCGTAAGCAAGGCCCCTAAAGCGATTACTGGGACGCATATAAGCTTCGTGCCTTCGTCTTTTTAATCAATAAGCAATGCGAAGGTCGTGAGGATTGTTGCGCAACGTATTCCACGAAATGTTTAGTGCAGCCACACTCGCTAACACTATAGACAAGCCCTTAGAACGTAACGACGGTAATCACCTGCCAGCGTAAGCAAGGCGCCTAAGGCGATTACTGGGACGCGCATAAGCTTCGTGCCTTCGGCTTTTTCTCAATAAGCAATGCGAAAATCGTGAGGACTGTTGCGCAACGTATTCCACGAAATGTTTAGGGCAGCCACACACGCTAACACTATAGACAAGCCCTTAGAACGTAACGACGGTAATCACCCGCCAGCGTAAGCAAGGCCCCTCAAGCGATTACTGGGACGCACATAAGCTTCGTGCCTTCGTCTTTTTTCTCAATAAGCAATGCGAAGGTCGTGAGGATTGTTGCGCAACGTATTCCATGAAATGTTTAGTGCAGCCACACTCGCTAACACTATAGACAATCACTTAGAACGTAACGACGGTAATCACCCGCCAGCGTAAGCAAGGCGCCTAAAGCGATTACTGGGACGCACATAAGCTTCGTGCCTACGTCTTTTTTCTCAATAAGCAATGCGAAGGTCGTGAGGACCGTTGCGCAACGGATTCCACGAAATGTTTAGGGCAGCCACATACGCTAACACTATAGACAAGCCCTTAGAACGTAACGACGGTAATCACCCGCCAGCGTAAGAAAGGCCCCTAAGGCGAATACTACGACACACAGAAGCTTCGTGTCTTCGGTTTTTTCTCAATAAGCATGCGAAGGTCGTGAGAACTCTTGCGCAACGTATTCCACGAAATATTTAGGGCAGCTACACTCGCTAACACTATAGACAAGCCCTTAGAACGTAACGACGGTAATCACCCGCCAGCGTAAGCAAGGCCCCTAAGGCGATTACTGGGACGCGCATAAGCATTGTGCCTTCGGCTTTTTTCTCAATAAGCAATGCGAAGGTAGTGACGACTGTTGCGCAACGGATTCCACGAAATGTTTAGGGCAGCCACACTCGCTACCACTATAGACAAGCCCTTAGAACGTAACGACGGTAATCATCTGCCAGCGTAAGCAAGGCGCCTAAGGTGATGCGAAAGTCGTGAGGATTGTTGCGCAACGTATTCCACGAAATGTTTAGTGCAGCCACACTCGCTAACACTATAGACAAGCCCTTAGCACGTAACGACGGTAACCACCCGCCACCGTAAGCAAGGCCCCTAAGGCGATTACTGGGACGCGCATAAGCTTCGTGCCTTCGGCTTTTCCCTCAATAAGCAATGCCAAGGTCGTGAGGTATGTTACGCAACGGGATTCCACGAAATGTTTAAGGCAGCCACACTCGCTAACACTATAGACAAGCCCTTAGAACGTAACGACGGTAATTATCCGCCAGCGTAAGCAAGGCCCCTAAAGCGATTACTGGGACGCGCATAAGCATTGTGCCTTCAGCTTTTTTCTCAATAAGCATTGTGAAGGTCGTGAGGACTGTTGCGCAACGGATTCCACGAAATGTTTAGGGCAGCCACACTCGCTAACACTATAGACAAGCCATTAGAACGTAACAACGGTAATCACACGCCAGCGTAAGCAAGGCCCCTAAAGCGATTACTGGGACGCACATAAGCTTCGTGCCTTCGTCTTTTTTCTCAATAAGCAATGCGAAGGTCGTGAGGATTGTTGCGCAACGTATTCCACGAAATGTTTAGTGCAGCCACACTCGCTAACACTATAGACAAGCCCTTAGAACGTAACGACGGTAATCACTTGCCAGCGTAAGCAAGGCGCCTAAGGCGATTACTGGGACGCGCATAAGCTTCGTGCCTTCGGCTTTTTCTCAATAAGCAATGCGAAAATCGTGAGGACTGTTGCGCAACGTATTCCACGAAATGTTTAGTGCAGCCACACTCGCTAACACTATAGATAAGCCCTTAGAACGTAACGACGGTAATCATCTGCCAGCGTAAGCAAGGCCCCTAAGGCGATTACTGGGACGCGCATAAGCTTCGTGCCTTCGGCTTTTTCTCAATAAGCAATGCGAAAATCGTGAGGACTGTTGCGCAACGTATTCCACGAAATGTTTAGTGCAGCCACACTCGCTAACACTATAGACAAGCCCTTAGAACGTAACGACGGTAATCACTTGCCAGCGTAAGCAAGGCGCCTAAGGCGATTACTGGGACGCGCATAAGCTTCGTGCCTTCGGATTTTTCTCAATAAGCAATGCGAAGGTCGTGAGGACTGTTGCGCAACGTATTCCACGAAATGTTTAGGGCAGCCACACTCGCTAACCCTATAGACAAGCCCTTAGAACGTAACGACGGTAATCACCCGCCAGTGTAAGCAAGGCCCCTAAGGCGATTACTGGGACGCGCATAAGCATTGTGCCTTCGGCTTTTTTCTCAATAAGCAATGCGAAGGTCGTGACGACTGTTGCGCAACGGATTCCGCGAAATGTTTAGGGAAGCCACACTCGCTAACACTATAGACAAGCCATTAGAACGTAACGACGGTAATCACCCGCCAGTGTAAGCAAGGCCCCTAAGGCGATTACTGGGACGCGCATAAGCATTGTGCCTTCGGCTTTTTTCTCAATAAGCAATGCGAAGGTCGTGAGGACCGTTGCGCAACGGATTCCACGAAATGTTTAGAGCAGCCACACTCGCTAACACTATAGACAAGCCCTTTGAACGTAACGACGGTAATCACCCGCCAGCGTAAGCAAGGCCCCTAAGGCGAATACTAGGACACACATAAGCTTCGTGCCTTCGGTTTTTTCTCTATAAGCAATGCGAAGGTCGTGAGAACTGTTGCGCAACGTATTCCACGAAATATTTAGGGCAGCTACACTCGCTAACACTATAGACAAGCCCTTAGAACGTAACGACGGTAATCACCCGCCAGCGTAAGCATGGTCCCTAAGGCGATTACTAGGACGCGCATAAGCATCGTGCCTTCGGCTTTTTCCTCAATAAGATATGGAAGGTCGTGAGCACTGTTGCGCAACGGATTCCACGAAATGTTTAGGGCAGCCACACTCGCTAACACTATAGACAAGCCCTTAGAACGTAACGACGGTAATCACCCGCCAGCGTAAGCAAGGCCCCTAAAGCGATAACTGCGACGCACATAAGCTTCGTGCCTTCGTCTTTTTTCTCAATAAGCAATGCGAAGGTCGTGAGGATTGTTGCGCAACGTATTCCACGAAATGTTTAGTGCAGCCACACTCGCTAACACTATAGACAAGCCCTTAGAACGTAACGACGGTAATCACCTGCCAGCGTAAGCAAGGCGCCTAAGGCGATTACTGGGACGCGCATAAGCTTCGTGCCTTCGGCTTTTTCTCAATAAGCAATGCGAAAATCGTGAGGACTGTTGCGCAACGTATTCCACGAAATGTTTAGTGCAGCCACACTCGCTAACACTATAGATAAGCCCTTAGAACGTAACGACGGTAATCATCTGCCAGCGTAAGCAAGGCGCCTAAGGCGATTACTGGGACGCGCATAAGCTTCGTGCCTTCGGCTTTTTCTCAATAAGCAATGCGAAAATCGTGAGGACTGTTGCGCAACGTATTCCACGAAATGTTTAGTGCAGCCACACTCGCTAACACTATAGTTAAGCCCTTAGAACGTAACGACGGTAATCACCTGCCAGCGTAAGCAAGGCGCCTAAGGCGATTACTGGGACGCGCATAAGCTTCGTGCCTTCGGATTTTTCTCAATAAGCAATGCGAAGGTCGTGAGGACTGTTGCGCAACGTATTCCACGAAATGTTTAGGGCAGCCACACTCGCTAACACTATAGACAAGCCCTTAGAACGTAACGACGGTAATCACCTGCCAGCGTAAGCAAGGCGCCTAAGGTGATGCCAAGGTCGTGAGGAGTGTTGCGCAACGTATTCCACGAAATGTTTAGTGCAGCCACACTCGCTAACACTATAGACAAGCCCTTAGAACGTAACGACTGTAATCACCTGCCAGCATAAGCAAGGCGCCTAAGGCGATTACTGGGACGCGCATAAGCTTCGTGCCTTCGGATTTTTCTCAATAAGCAATGCGAAGGTCGTGAGGACCGTTGCGCAACGGATTCCACGAAATGTTTAGTGCAGCCACACTCGCTAACACTATAGACAAGCCCTTAGAACGTAAAGACGCTAATCACCTGCCAGCGTAAGCAAGGCGCCTAAGGCGATTACTGGGACGCGCATAGGCTTCGTGCCTTCGGATTTTTCTCAATAAGCAATGCGAAGGTCGTGAGGACCGTTGCGCAACGGATTCCACGAAATGTTTAGAGCAGCCACACTCGCTAACACTATAGACAAGCCCTTAGAACGTAACGACGGTAATCACCCGCCAGCGTAAGCAAGGCCCCTAAGGCGAATACTAGGACACACATAAGCTTCGTGCCTTCGGTTTTTTCTCTATAAGCAATGCGAAGCTCGTGAGAACTGTTGCGCAACGTATTCCACGAAATATTTAGGGCAGCTACACTCGCTAACACTATAGACAAGCCCTTAGAACGTAACGACGGTAATCACCCGCCAGCGTAAGCATGGTCCCTAAGGCGATTACTAGGACGCGCATAAGCATCGTGCCTTCGGCTTTTTCCTCAATAAGCAATGGAAGGTCGTGAGCACTGTTGCGCAACGGATTCCACGAAATGTTTAGGGCAGCCGCACTCGCTAACACTATAGACAAGCCCTTAGAACGTAACGACGGTAATCACCCGCCAGCGTAAGCAAGGCCCCTAAAGCGATAACTGCGACGCACATAAGTTTCGTGCCTTCGGCTTTTTTTCTCAATATCAATGCGAAGGTCGTGAGGACTGTTGCGCAACGGATTCCACGAAATGTTTAGAGCAGGCACACTCGCTAACACTATAGAGAAGCCCTTAGTACCTAACGACGGTAATCACCCGCCAGCGTAAGCAAGGCGCCTAAGGCGATTACTGGGACGCGCATAAGCATTGTGCCTTCGGCTTTTTTTAATAAGCATTGTGAAGGTCGTGAGGACTGTTGCGCAACGGATTCCACGAAATGTTTAGGGCAGCCACACTCGCTAACACTATAGACAAGCCATTAGAACGTAACGACGGTAATCACACGCCAGCGTAAGCAATGCCCCTAAAGAGATTACTGGGACGCGCATAAGCTTCGTGCCTTCGGCTTTTTCTCAATAAGCAATGCGAAAATCGTGAGGACTGTTGCGCAACGTATTCCACGAAATGTTTAGTGCAGCCACACTCGCTAACACTATAGTTAAGCCCTTAGAACGTAACGAAGGTAATCACCTGCCAGCGTAAGCAAGGCGCCTAAGGCGATTACTGGGACGCGCATAAGCTTCGTGCCTTCGGATTTTTCTCAATAAGCAATGCGAAGGTCGTGAGGACTGTTGCGCAACGTATTCCACGAAATGTTTAGGGCAGCCACAATCGCTAATACTATAGACAAGCCCTTAGAACGTAACGACGGTAATCACCCGCCAGTGTAAGCAAGGCCCCTAAGGCGATTACTGGGACGCGCATAAGCATTGTGCCTTCGGCTTTTTTCTCAATAAGCAATGCGAAGGTCGTGACGACTGTTGCGCAACGGATTCCGCGAAATGTTTAGGGAAGCCCCACTCGCTAACACTATAGACAAGCCATTAGAACGTAACGACGGTAATCACCCGCCAGTGTAAGCAAGGCCCCTAAGGCGATTACTGGGACGCGCATAAGCATTGTGCCTTCGGCTTTTCTCTCAATAAGCAATGCGAAGGTCGTGACGACTGTTGCGCAACGGATTCCGCGAAATGTTTAGGGAAGCCACACTCGCTAACACTATAGACAAGCCCTTAGAACGTAACGACGGTAATCACCTGCCAGCGTAAGCAAGGCGCCTAAGGTGATGCCAAGGTCGTGAGGAGTGTTGCGCAACGTATTCCACGAAATGTTTAGTGCAGCCACACTCGCTAACACTATAGACAAGCCCTTAGAACGTAACGACTGTAATCACCTGCCAGCGTAAGCAAGGCGCCTAAGGCGATTACTGGGACGCGCATAAGCTTCGTGCCTTCGGCTTTTTCTCAATAAGCAATGCGAAAATCGTGAGGACTGTTGCGCAACGTATTCCACGAAATGTTTAGTGCAGCCACACTCGCTAACACTATAGACAAGCCCTTAGAACTTAACGACGGTAATCACCTGCCAGCGTAAGCAAGGCGCCTAAGGCGATTACTGGGACGCGCATAAGCTTCGTGCCTTCGGATTTTTCTCAATAAGCAATGCGAAGGTCGTGAGGACTGTTGCGCAACGTAATCCACGAAATTTTTAGGGCAGCCACACTCGCTAACACTATAGACAAGCCCTTAGAACGTAACGACGGTAATCACCTGCCAGCGTAAGCAAGGCGCCTAAGGCGATTACTGGGACGCACATAACCTTCGTGCCTCCGGCTTTTTCTCAATAAGCAATGCGAAAATCGTGAGGACTGTTGCGCAACGTATTTCACGAAATGTTAGGCCAGCCACACTCGCTAACACTATAGACAAGCCCTTAGAACGTAACGACGGTAATCACCTGCCAGCATAAGCAAGGCGCCTAACGCGATTACTGGGACGCGCATAAGCTTCCTGCCTTCCGCTTTTTATCAATAAGCAATGCGAAAATCATGAGGACTGTTGCGCAAGGTATTCCACGAAATGTTTAGGGCAGCCACACTCGCTAACACTATAGACAAGCCCTTAGAACGTAACGACGGTAATCACCCGCCAGCGTAAGCAAGGCCCCTAAGGCGAATACTGGGACACACATAAGCTTCGTGCCTTCGGTTTTTTCTCAATAAGCAATGCGAAGGTCGTGAGAACTGTTGCGCAACGTATTCCACGAAATGTTTAGGGCAGCCACACTCACTAACACTATAGACAAGCCCTTAGAACGTAACGACGGTAATGACCTGCCAGCGTAAGCAAGGCGCCTAAGGCGATTACTGGGACGCGCATAAGCTTCGTGCCTTCGGCTTTTTCTCAATAAGCAATGCGAAAATCGTGAGGACTGTTGCGCAACGTATTCCACGAAATGTTTAGTGCAGCCACACTCGCTAACACTATAGACAAGCCCATAGAACGTAACGACGGTAATCACCTGCCAGCCTAAGCAAGGCGCCTAAGGCGATTACTGGGACGCGCATAAGCTTCGTGCCTTCGGCTTTTTCTCAATAAGTAATGCGAAAATCGTGAGGACTATTGCGCAACGTATTCCACGAAATGTTTAGTGCGGCCACACTCGCTAACACTATAGACAAGCCCTTAGAACTTAACGACGGTAATCACCTGCCAGCGTAAGCAAGGCGCCTAAGGCGATTACTGGGACCCGCATAAGCTTCGTGCCTTCGGCTTTTTCTCAATAAGCAATGCGAAGGTCGTGAGAACTGTTGCGCAACGTCTTCCACGAAATGTTTAGGGCAGCCACACTCGCTAACACTCTAGAGAAGCCTTTAGAACGTAACGACGGTAATCACCCGGCAGCGTAAGCAAGGCCCCTAAGGCGATTACTGGGACGCGCATAAGCATCGTGCCTTCGGCTTTTTTCTCAATAAGCAATGCGAAGGTCGTGAGCACTGTTGCGCAACAAATTCCACGAAATGTTCAGGGCAGACACTCGCTAACACTCGAGAAAATCCTTTAGAACGTAACGACGGTAATCACCCGCCAGCGTAAGCAAGGCCCCTAAAGCGATTACTGTGACGCACATAAGCTTCGTGCCCTCGTATTTTTTCGCAATAAGCAATGCGAAGGTCGTGAGGATTGTTGCGCAACGTATTCCAAGAAATGTTTAGTGCAGCCACACTCGCTAACACTAAAGACAATCTCTTAAAACGTAACGACGGTAATCACCCGCCAGTGTAAGCAAGGCCCCTAAAGCGATTACTGGGACGCACATGTTTCGTGCCTTCGTCTTTTTTCTCAATAAGCAATGCGAAAGTAGTGATGATTGTTGCGCAACGTATTCCACGAAATGTTTTGTGCAGCAACACTCGCTAACACTATAACAAGCCCTTAGAACGTAACGACGGTAATCACCCGCCAGCGAAAGCAAGCCACCTAAGGCGATTACTGGGACGCGCATAAGCTTCCTGCCTTCGGCTTTTTTTCTCAATAAGCAATGCGAAGGTCGTGAGGACTGTTGCGCAACGGATTCCACGAAATGTTTAGAGCAGCCACACTCGCTAACACTATAGACAAGCCCTTAGAACGTAACAACGGTAATCACCCGCCAGCGTAAGCAAGGCCCCTAAGGCGAATACTAGGACACACATAAGCTTCGTGCCTTCGGTTTTTTCTCAATAAGCAATGCGAAGGTCGTGAGAACTGTTGCGCAACGTATTCCACGAAATGTTTAGGGCACCCACACTCGCTAACACCATAGACAAGCCCTTAGAACGTAACAACGGTAATCACCCGCCAGCGTAAGCAAGGCCCCTAAAGCGATTACTGGGACGCACATAAGCTTCGTGCCTTCGGTTTTTTCTCAATAAGCAATGCGAAGGTCGTGAGAACTGTTGCGCAACGTATTCCACGAAATGTTAAGGGCAGCCACACTCGCTAACACTATAGATAAGCCCTTAAAACGTAACGACGGTAATAACCCGCCAGCGTAAGCAAGGCCCCTAAGGCGATTACTGGGACGCACATAAGCTTCGTGCCTTCGTCTTTTTTCTCAATAAGGAATGCGAAGGTCGTTAGGGTTGTTGCGCAACGTATTCCACGAAATGTTTAGTGCAGCCACACTCGCTAACACTATAGACAAGCCCTTAGAACGTAACGACGGTAATCACCTGCCAGCGTAAACAAGGCGCCTAAGGCGATTACTGGGACGCGCATAAGCTTCGTGCCTTCGGCTTTTTCTCAATAAGCAATGCGAAAATCGTGAGGACTGTTGCGCAACGTATTCCACGAAATGTTTAGTGCAGCCACACTCGCTAACACTATAGACAAGCCCTTAGAACGTAACGACGGTAATCACCTGCCAGCGTAAGCAAGGCGCCTAAGGCGAATACTGGGACGCGCATAATCTTCGTGCCTTCGGCTTTTTCTCAATAAGCAATGCGAAAATCGTGAGGACTGTTGCGCAACGTATTCCACGAAATGTTTAGTGCAGCCACACTCGCTAACACTATAGACAAGCCCTTAGAACGTAACGACGGTAATCACCTCCCAGCTTAAGCAAGGCGCCTAAGGCGATTACTGGGACGCGCATAAGCTTCGTGCCTTCCGCTTTTTCTCAATAAGCAATGCGAAAATCGTGAGGACTGTTCCGCAACGTATTCCACGAAATGTTTAGGGCAGCCACACTCGCTAACACTATAGACAAGCCCTTAGAACGTAACGATGGTAATCACCTGCCAGCGTAAGCAAGGCGCCTAAGGCGATTACTGGGACGCGCATAAGCTTCGTGCCTTCGGCTTTTTCTCAATAAGCAATGCGAAAATCGTGAGGACTGTTGCGCAACGTATTCCACGAAATGTTTAGGACAGCCACACTCGCTAACACTCTAGACAAGCCTTTAGAACGTAACGACGGTAATCACCCGGCAGCGTAAGCAAGGCCCCTAAAGCGATTACTGGGACGCACATAAGCTTCGTGCCTTCGTCTTTTTTCTCAATAAGCAATGCGAAGGTCGTGAGGATTGTTGCGCAACGTATTCCACGAAATGTTTAGTGCAGCCACAATCGCTAACACTATAGACCAGCCCTTAGAACGTAACGACGGTAATCACCTGCCAGCGTAAGCAAGGCGCCTAAGGCGATTACTGGGACGCGCATAAGCTTCGTGCCTTCGGCTTTTTCTCAATAAGCAATGCGAAAATCGTGAGGACTGTTGCGCAACGTATTCCACGAAATGTTTAGTGCAGCCACACTCGCTAACACTATAGATAAGCCCTTAGAACGTAACGACGGTAATCACCTGCCAGCGTAAGCAAGGCGCCTAAGGCGATTACTGGGACGCGCATAAGCTTCGTGCCTTCGGATTTTTCTCAATAAGCAATGCGAAGGTCGTGAGGACTGTTGCGCAACGTATTCCACGAAATGTTTAGGGCAGCCACACTCGCTAACACTATAGACAAGCCCTTAGAACGTAACGACGGTAATCACCCGCCAGTGTAAGCAAGGCCCCTAAGGCGATTACTGGGACGCGCATGAGCATTGTGCCTTCGGCTTTTTTCTCAATAAGCAATGCGAAGGTCGTGACGACTGTTGCGCAACGGATTCCGCGAAATGTTTAGGGAAGCCACACTCGCTAACACTATAGACAAGCCCTTAGAACGTAACGACGGTAATCACCTGCCAGCGTAAGCAAGGCGCCTAAGGTGATGCCAAGGTCGTGAGGAGTGTTGCGCAACGTATTCCACGAAATGTTTAGGGCAGCCACACTCGCTAACACTATAGACAAGCCCTTAGAACGTAACGACGGTAATCACCCGCCAGTGTAAGCAAGGCCCCTAAGGCGATTACTGGGACGCGCATAAGCATTGTGCCTTCGGCTTTTTTCTCAATAAGCAATTCGAAGGTCGTGACGACTGTTGCGCAACGGATTCCGCGAAATGTTTAGGGAAGCCACACTCGCTAACACTATAGACAAGCCATTAGAACGTAACGACGGTAATCACCCGCCAGTGTAAGCAAGGCCCCTAAGGCGATTACTGGGACGCGCATAAGCATTGTGCCTTCGGCTTTTTTCTCAATAAGCAATGCGAAGGTCGTGACGACTGTTGCGCAACGGATTCCGCGAAATGTTTAGGGAAGCCACACTCGCTAACACTATAGACAAGCCCTTAGAACGTAACGACGGTAATCACCTGCCAGCGTAAGCAAGGCGCCTAAGGTGATGCCAAGGTCGTGAGGAGTGTTGCGCAACGTATTCCACGAAATGTTTAGTGCAGCCACACTCGCTAACACTATAGACAAGCCCTTAGAACGTAACGACTGTAATCACCTGCCAGCATAAGCAAGGCGCCTAAGGCGATTACTGGGACGCGCATAAGCTTCGTGCCTTCGGATTTTTCTCAATAAGCAATGCGAAGGTCGTGAGGACCGTTGCGCAACGGATTCCACGAAATGTTTAGTGCAGCCACACTCGCTAACACTATAGACAAGCCCTTAGAACGTAAAGACGCTAATCACCTGCCAGCGTAAGCAAGGCGCCTAAGGCGATTACTGGGACGCGCATAAGCTTCGTGCCTTCGGATTTTTCTCAATAAGCAATGCGAAGGTCGTGAGGACCGTTGCGCAACGGATTCCACGAAATGTTTAGAGCAGCCACACTCGCTAACACTATAGACAAGCCCTTAGAACGTAACGACGGTAATCACCCGCCAGCGTAAGCAAGGCCCCTAAGGCGAATACTAGGACACACATAAGCTTCGTGCCTTCGGTTTTTTCTCTATAAGCAATGCGAAGCTCGTGAGAACTGTTGCGCAACGTATTCCACGAAATATTTAGGGCAGCTACACTCGCTAACACTATAGACAAGCCCTTAGAACGTAACGACGGTAATCACCCGCCAGCGTAAGCATGGTCCCTAAGGCGATTACTAGGACGCGCATAAGCATCGTGCCTTCGGCTTTTTCCTCAATAAGCAATGGAAGGTCGTGAGCACTGTTGCGCAACGGATTCCACGAAATGTTTAGGGCAGCCGCACTCGCTAACACTATAGACAAGCCCTTAGAACGTAACGACGGTAATCACCCGCCAGCGTAAGCAAGGCCCCTAAAGCGATAACTGCGACGCACATAAGTTTCGTGCCTTCGGCTTTTTTTCTCAATATCAATGCGAAGGTCGTGAGGACTGTTGCGCAACGGATTCCACGAAATGTTTAGAGCAGGCACACTCGCTAACACTATAGAGAAGCCCTTAGTACCTAACGACGGTAATCACCCGCCAGCGTAAGCAAGGCGCCTAAGGCGATTACTGGGACGCGCATAAGCATTGTGCCTTCGGCTTTTTTCTCAATAAGCATTGTGAAGGTCGTGAGGACTGTTGCGCAACGGATTCCACGAAATGTTTAGGGCAGCCACACTCGCTAACACTATAGACAAGCCATTAGAACGTAACGACGGTAATCACACGCCAGCGTAAGCAAGGCCCCTAAAGCGATTACTGGGACGCGCATAAGCTTCGTGCCTTCGGCTTTTTCTCAATAAGCAATGCGAAAATCGTGAGGACTGTTGCGCAACGTATTCCACGAAATGTTTAGTGCAGCCACACTCGCTAACACTATAGTTAAGCCCTTAGAACGTAACGACGGTAATCACCTGCCAGCGTAAGCAAGGCGCCTAAGGCGATTACTGGGACGCGCATAAGCTTCGTGCCTTCGGATTTTTCTCAATAAGCAATGCGAAGGTCGTGAGGACTGTTGCGCAACGTATTCCACGAAATGTTTAGGGCAGCCACACTCGCTAATACTATAGACAAGCCCTTAGAACGTAACGACGGTAATCACCCGCCAGTGTAAGCAAGGCCCCTAAGGCGATTACTGGGACGCGCATAAGCATTGTGCCTTCGGCTTTTTTCTCAATAAGCAATGCGAAGGTCGTGACGACTGTTGCGCAACGGATTCCGCGAAATGTTTAGGGAAGCCCCACTCGCTAACACTATAGACAAGCCATTAGAACGTAACGACGGTAATCACCCGCCAGTGTAAGCAAGGCCCCTAAGGCGATTACTGGGACGCGCATAAGCATTGTGCCTTCGGCTTTTTTCTCAATAAGCAATGCGAAGGTCGTGACGACTGTTGCGCAACGGATTCCGCGAAATGTTTAGGGAAGCCACACTCGCTAACACTATAGACAAGCCCTTAGAACGTAACGACGGTAATCACCTGCCAGCGTAAGCAAAGCGCCTAAGGTGATGCCAAGGTCGTGAGGAGTGTTGCGCAACGTATTCCACGAAATGTTTAGTGCAGCCACACTCGCTAACACTATAGACAAGCCCTTAGAACGTAACGACTGTAATCACCTGCCAGCGTAAGCAAGGCGCCTAAGGCGATTACTGGGACGCGCATAAGCTTCGTGCCTTCGGCTTTTTCTCAATAAGCAATGCGAAAATCGTGAGGACTGTTGCGCAACGTATTCCACGAAATGTTTAGTGCAGCCACACTCGCTAACACTATAGACAAGCCCTTAGAACTTAACGACGGTAATCACCTGCCAGCGTAAGCAAGGCGCCTAAGGCGATTACTGGGACGCGCATAAGCTTCGTGCCTTCGGATTTTTCTCAATAAGCAATGCGAAGGTCGTGAGGACTGTTGCGCAACGTAATCCACGAAATTTTTAGGGCAGCCACACTCGCTAACACTATAGACAAGCCCTTAGAACGTAACGACGGTAATCACCTGCCAGCGTAAGCAAGGCGCCTAAGGCGATTACTGGGACGCACATAACCTTCGTGCCTCCGGCTTTTTCTCAATAAGCAATGCGAAAATCGTGAGGACTGTTGCGCAACGTATTTCACGAAATGTTAGGCCAGCCACACTCGCTAACACTATAGACAAGCCCTTAGAACGTAACGATGGTAATCACCTGCCAGCATAAGCAAGGCGCCTAACGCGATTACTGGGACGCGCATAAGCTTCCTGCCTTCCGCTTTTTATCAATAAGCAATGCGAAAATCATGAGGACTGTTGCGCAAGGTATTCCACGAAATGTTTAGGGCAGCCACACTCGCTAACACTATAGACAAGCCCTTAGAACGTAACGACGGTAATCACCCGCCAGCGTAAGCAAGGCCCCTAAGGCGAATACTGGGACACACATAAGCTTCGTGCCTTCGGTTTTTTCTCAATAAGCAATGCGAAGGTCGTGAGAACTGTTGCGCAACGTATTCCACGAAATGTTTAGGGCAGCCACACTCACTAACACTATAGACAAGCCCTTAGAACGTAACGACGGTAATGACCTGCCAGCGTAAGCAAGGCGCCTAAGGCGATTACTGGGACGCGCATAAGCTTCGTGCCTTCGGCTTTTTCTCAATAAGCAATGCGAAAATCGTGAGGACTGTTGCGCAACGTATTCCACGAAATGTTTAGTGCAGCCACACTCGCTAACACTATAGACAAGCCCATAGAACGTAACGACGGTAATCACCTGCCAGCCTAAGCAAGGCGCCTAAGGCGATTACTGGGACCCGCATAAGCTTCGTGCCTTCGGCTTTTTCTCAATAAGCAATGCGAAGGTCGTGAGAACTGTTGCGCAACGTCTTCCACGAAATGTTTAGGGCAGCCACACTCGCTAACACTCTAGAGAAGCCTTTAGAACGTAACGACGGTAATCACCCGGCAGCGTAAGCAAGGCCCCTAAGGCGATTACTGGGACGCGCATAAGCATCGTGCCTTCGGCTTTTTTCTCAATAAGCAATGCGAAGGTCGTGAGCACTGTTGCGCAACAAATTCCACGAAATGTTCAGGGCAGACACTCGCTAACACTCGAGAAAATCCTTTAGAACGTAACGACGGTAATCACCCGCCAGCGTAAGCAAGGCCCCTAAAGCGATTACTGTGACGCACATAAGCTTCGTGCCCTCGTATTTTTTCGCAATAAGCAATGCGAAGGTCGTGAGGATTGTTGCGCAACGTATTCCAAGAAATGTTTAGTGCAGCCACACTCGCTAACACTAAAGACAATCTCTTAAAACGTAACGACGGTAATCACCCGCCAGTGTAAGCAAGGCCCCTAAAGCGATTACTGGGACGCACATGTTTCGTGCCTTCGTCTTTTTTCTCAATAAGCAATGCGAAAGTAGTGATGATTGTTGCGCAACGTATTCCACGAAATGTTTTGTGCAGCAACACTCGCTAACACTATAACAAGCCCTTAGAACGTAACGACGGTAATCACCCGCCAGCGAAAGCAAGCCACCTAAGGCGATTACTGGGACGCGCATAAGCTTCCTGCCTTCGGCTTTTTTTCTCAATAAGCAATGCGAAGGTCGTGAGGACTGTTCCGCAACGGATTCCACGAAATGTTTAGAGCAGCCACACTCGCTAACACTATAGACAAGCCCTTAGAACGTAACAACGGTAATCACCCGCCAGCGTAAGCAAGGCCCCTAAGGCGAATACTAGGACACACATAAGCTTCGTGCCTTCGGTTTTTTCTCAATAAGCAATGCGAAGGTCGTGAGAACTGTTGCGCAACGTATTCCACGAAATGTTTAGGGCACCCACACTCGCTAACACCATAGACAAGCCCTTAGAACGTAACAACGGTAATCACCCGCCAGCGTAAGCAAGGCCCCTAAAGCGATTACTGGGACGCACATAAGCTTCGTGCCTACGGTTTTTTCTCAATAAGCAATGCGAAGGTCGTGAGAACTGTTGCGCAACGTATTCCACGAAATGTTAAGGGCAGCCACACTCGCTAACACTATAGATAAGCCCTTAAAACGTAACGACGGTAATAACCCGCCAGCGTAAGCAAGGCCCCTAAGGCGATTACTGGGACGCACATAAGCTTCGTGCCTTCGTCTTTTTTCTCAATAAGGAATGCGAAGGTCGTTAGGGTTGTTGCGCAACGTATTCCACGAAATGTTTAGTGCAGCCACACTCGCTAACACTATAGACAAGCCCTTAGAACGTAACGACGGTAATCACCTGCCAGCATAAACAAGGCGCCTAAGGCGATTACTGGGACGCGCATAAGCTTCGTGCCTTCGGCTTTTTCTCAATAAGCAATGCGAAAATCGTGAGGACTGTTGCGCAACGTATTCCACGAAATGTTTAGTGCAGCCACACTCGCTAACACTATAGACAAGCCCTTAGAACGTAACGACGGTAATCACCTGCCAGCGTAAGCAAGGCGCCTAAGGCGAATACTGGGACGCGCATAATCTTCGTGCCTTCGGCTTTTTCTCAATAAGCAATGCGAAAATCGTGAGGACTGCTGCGCAACGTATTCCACGAAATGTTTAGGGCAGCCACACTCGCTAACACTATAGACAAGCCCTTAGAACGTAACGATGGTAATCACCTGCCAGCGTAAGCAAGGCGCCTAAGGCGATTACTGGGACGCGCATAAGCTTCGTGCCTTCGGCTTTTTCTCAATAAGCAATGCGAAAATCGTGAGGACTGTTGCGCAACGTATTCCACGAAATGTTTAGGACAGCCACACTCGCTAACACTCTAGACAAGCCTTTAGAACGTAACGACGGTAATCACCCGGCAGCGTAAGCAAGGCCCCTAAAGCGATTACTGGGACGCACATAAGCTTCGTGCCTTCGTCTTTTTTCTCAATAAGCAATGCGAAGGTCGTGAGGATTGTTGCGCAACGTATTCCACGAAATGTTTAGTGCAGCCACAATCGCTAACACTATAGACCAGCCCTTAGAACGTAACGACGGTAATCACCTGCCAGCGTAAGCAAGGCGCCTAAGGCGATTACTGGGACGCGCATAAGCTTCGTGCCTTCGGCTTTTTCTCAATAAGCAATGCGAAAATCGTGAGGACTGTTGCGCAACGTATTCCACGAAATGTTTAGTGCAGCCACACTCGCTAACACTATAGATAAGCCCTTAGAACGTAACGACGGTAATCACCTGCCAGCGTAAGCAAGGCGCCTAAGGCGATTACTGGGACGCGCATAAGCTTCGTGCCTTCGGATTTTTCTCAATAAGCAATGCGAAGGTCGTGAGGACTGTTGCGCAACGTATTCCACGAAATGTTTAGGGCAGCCACACTCGCTAACACTATAGACAAGCCCTTAGAACGTAACGACGGTAATCACCCGCCAGTGTAAGCAAGGCCCCTAAGGCGATTACTGGGACGCGCATAAGCATTGTGCCTTCGGCTTTTTTCTCAATAAGCAATGCGAAGGTCGTGACAACTGTTGCGCAACGGATTCCGCGAAATGTTTAGGGAAGCCACACTCGCTAACACTATAGACAAGCCCTTAGAACGTAACGACGGTAATCACCCGCCAGCGTAAGCAAGGCCCCTAAGGCGAATACTAGGACACACATAAGCTTCGTGCCTTCGGTTTTTTCTCAATAAGCAATGCGAAAATCGTGAGGACTGTTGCGCAACGTATTCCACGAAATGTTTAGTGCAGCCACACTCGCTAACACTATAGACAAGCCCTTAGAACGTAACGACGGTAATCATCTGCCAGCGTAAGCAAGGCGCCTAAGGCGATTACTGGGACGCGCATAAGCTTCGTGCCTTCGGCTTTTTCTCAATAAGCAATGCGAAAATCGTGAGGACTGTTGCGCAACGTATTCCACGAAATGTTTAGGGCAGCCACACTCGCTAACACTATAGACAAGCCCTTAGAACGTAACGACTGTAATCACCCGCCAGCGTAAGCAAGGCCCCTAAAGCGATTACTGGGACGCACATAAGCTTCGTGCCTTCGTGTTTTTTCTCAATAAGCAATGCGAAGGTCGTGAGGACTGTTGCGCAACGGATTCCACGAAATGTTTAGGGCAGCCACACACGCTAACACTATAGACAAGCGCTTAGAACGTAACGACGGTAATCACCCGCCAGCGTAAGCAAGGCCCCTCAAGCGATTACTGGGACGCACATAAGCTTCGTGCCTTCGTCTTTTTTCTCAATAAGCAATGCGAAGGTCGTGAGGATTGTTGCGCAACGTATTCCATGAAATGTTTAGTGCAGCCACACTCGCTAACACTATAGACAATCACTTAGAACGTAACGACGGTAATCACCCGCCAGCGTAAGCAAGGCGCCTAAAGCGATTACTGGGACGCACATAAGCTTCGTGCCTACGTCTTTTTTCTCAATAAGCAATGCGAAGGTCGTGAGGACCGTTGCGCAACGGATTCCACGAAATGTTTAGGGCAGCCACACACGCTAACACTATAGACAAGCCCTTAGAACGTAACGACGGCAATCACCCGCCAGCGTAAGAAAGGCCCCTAAGGCGAATACTACGACACACAGAAGCTTCGTGTCTTCGGTTTTTTCTCAATAAGCATGCGAAGGTCGTGAGAACTCTTGCGCCACGTATTCCATGAAATATTTAGGGCAGCTACACTCGCTAACACTATAGACAAGCCCTTAGAACGTAACGACGGTAATCACCCGCCAGCGTAAGCAAGGCCCCTAAGGCGATTACTGGGACGCGCATAAGCATTGTGCCTTCGGCTTTTTTCTCAATAAGCAATGCGAAGGTAGTGACCACTGTTGCGCAACGGATTCCACGAAATGTTTAGGGCAGCCACACTCGCTACCACTATAGACAAGCCCTTAGAACGTAACGACGGTAATCATCTGCCAGCGTAAGCAACGCGCCTAAGGTGATGCGAAAGTCGTGAGGATTGTTGCGCAACGTATTCCACGAAATGTTTAGTGCAGCCACACTCGCTAACACTATAGACAAGCCCTTAGCACGTAACGACGGTAACCACCCGCCAGCGTAAGCAAGGCCCCTAAGGCGATTACTGGGACGCGCATAAGCTTCGTGCCTTCGGCTTTTCCCTCAATAAGCAATGCCAAGGTCGTGAGGTATGTTACGCAACGGGATTCCACGAAATGTTTAGGGCAGCCACACTCGCTAACACTATAGACAAGCCCTTAGAACGTAACGACGGTAATTACCCGCCAGTGTAAGCAAGGCCCCTAAGGCGATTACTGGGACGCGCATAAGCATTGTGCCTTCGGCTTTTTTCTCAATAAGCATTGTGAAGGTCGTGAGGACTGTTGCGCAACGGATTCCACGAAATGTTTAGGGCAGCCACACTCGCTAACACTATAGACAAGCCATTAGAACGTAACGACGGTAATCACACGCCAGCGTAAGCAAGGCCCCTAAAGCGATTACTGGGACGCACATAAGCTTCGTGCCTTCGTCTTTTTTCTCAATAAGCAATGCGAAGGTCGTGAGGATTGTTGCGCAACGTATTCCACGAAATGTTTAGTGCAGCCACACTCGCTAACACTATAGACAAGCCCTTAGAACGTAACGACGGTAATCACCTGCCAGCGTAAGCAAGGCGCCTAAGGCGATTACTGGGACGCGCATAAGCTTCGTGCCTTCGGCTTTTTCTCAATAAGCAATGCGAAAATCGTGAGGACTGTTGCGCAACGGATTCCACGAAATGTTTAGAGCAGCCACACTCGCTAACACTATAGACAAGCCCTTAGAACGTAACGACGGTAATCACCCGCCAGCGTAAGCAAGGCCCCTAAGGCGAATACTAGGACACACATAAGCTTCGTGCCTTCGATTTTTTCTCTATAAGCAATGCGAAGCTCGTGAGAACTGTTGCGCAACGTATTCCACGAAATATTTAGGGCAGCTACACTCGCTAACACTATAGACAAGCCCTCAGAACGTAACGACGGTAATCACCCGCCAGCGTAAGCATGGTCCCTAAGGCGATTACTAGGACGCGCATAAGCATCGTGCCTTCGGCTTTTTCCTCAATAAGCAATGGAAGGTCGTGAGCACTGTTGCGCAACGGATTCCACGAAATGTTTAGGGCAGCCGCACTCGCTAACACTATAGACAAGCCCTTAGAACGTAACGACGGTAATCACCCGCCAGCGTAAGCAAGGCCCCTAAAGCGATAACTGCGACGCACATAAGTTTCGTGCCTTCGGCTTTTTTTCTCAATATCAATGCGAAGGTCGTGAGGACTGTTGCGCAACGGATTCCACGAAATGTTTAGAGCAGGCACACTCGCTAACACTATAGAGAAGCCCTTAGTACCTAACGACGGTAATCACCCGCCAGCGTAAGCAAGGCGCCTAAGGCGATTACTGGGACGCGCATAAGCATTGTGCCTTCGGCTTTTTTCTCAATAAGCATTGTGAAGGTCGTGAGGACTGTTGCGCAACGGATTCCACGAAATGTTTAGGGCAGCCACACTCGCTAACACTATAGACAAGCCATTAGAACGTAACGACGGTAATCACACGCCAGCGTAAGCAAGGCCCCTAAAGCGATTACTGGGACGCGCATAAGCTTCGTGCCTTCGGCTTTTTCTCAATAAGCAATGCGAAAATCGTGAGGACTGTTGCGCAACGTATTCCACGAAATGTTTAGTGCAGCCACACTCGCTAACACTATAGTTAAGCCCTTAGAACGTAACGACGGTAATCACCTGCCAGCGTAAGCAAGGCGCCTAAGGCGATTACTGGGACGCGCATAAGCTTCGTGCCTTCGGATTTTTCTCAATAAGCAATGCGAAGGTCGTGAGGACTGTTGCGCAACGTATTCCACGAAATGTTTAGGGCAGCCACACTCGCTAATACTATAGACAAGCCCTTAGAACGTAACGACGGTAATCACCCGCCAGTGTAAGCAAGGCCCCTAAGGCGATTACTGGGACGCGCATAAGCATTGTGCCTTCGGCTTTTTTCTCAATAAGCAATGCGAAGGTCGTGACGACTGTTGCGCAACGGATTCCGCGAAATGTTTAGGGAAGCCCCACTCGCTAACACTATAGACAAGCCATTAGAACGTAACGACGGTAATCACCCGCCAGTGTAAGCAAGGCCCCTAAGGCGATTACTGGGACGCGCATAAGCATTGTGCCTTCGGCTTTTTTCTCAATAAGCAATGCGAAGGTCGTGACGACTGTTGCGCAACGGATTCCGCGAAATGTTTAGGGAAGCCACACTCGCTAACACTATAGACAAGCCCTTAGAACGTAACGACGGTAATCACCTGCCAGCGTAAGCAAGGCGCCTAAGGTGATGCCAAGGTCGTGAGGAGTGTTGCGCAACGTATTCCACGAAATGTTTAGTGCAGCCACACTCGCTAACACTATAGACAAGCCCTTAGAACGTAACGACTGTAATCACCTGCCAGCGTAAGCAAGGCGCCTAAGGCGATTACTGGGACGCGCATAAGCTTCGTGCCTTCGGCTTTTTCTCAATAAGCAATGCGAAAATCGTGAGGACTGTTGCGCAACGTATTCCACGAAATGTTTAGTGCAGCCACACTCGCTAACACTATAGACAAGCCCTTAGAACTTAACGACGGTAATCACCTGCCAGCGTAAGCAAGGCGCCTAAGGCGATTACTGGGACGCGCATAAGCTTCGTGCCTTCGGATTTTTCTCAATAAGCAATGCGAAGGTCGTGAGGACTGTTGCGCAACGTAATCCACGAAATTTTTAGGGCAGCCACACTCGCTAACACTATAGACAAGCCCTTAGAACGTAACGACGGTAATCACCTGCCAGCGTAAGCAAGGCGCCTAAGGCGATTACTGGGACGCACATAACCTTCGTGCCTCCGGCTTTTTCTCAATAAGCAATGCGAAAATCGTGAGGACTGTTGCGCAACGTATTTCACGAAATGTTAGGCCAGCCACACTCGCTAACACTATAGACAAGCCCTTAGAACGTAACGATGGTAATCACCTGCCAGCATAAGCAAGGCGCCTAACGCGATTACTGGGACGCGCATAAGCTTCCTGCCTTCCGCTTTTTATCAATAAGCAATGCGAAAATCATGAGGACTGTTGCGCAAGGTATTCCACGAAATGTTTAGGGCAGCCACACTCGCTAACACTATAGACAAGCCCTTAGAACGTAACGACGGTAATCACCCGCCAGCGTAAGCAAGGCCCCTAAGGCGAATACTGGGACACACATAAGCTTCGTGCCTTCGGTTTTTTCTCAATAAGCAATGCGAAGGTCGTGAGAACTGTTGCGCAACGTATTCCACGAAATGTTTAGGGCAGCCACACTCACTAACACTATAGACAAGCCCTTAGAACGTAACGACGGTAATGACCTGCCAGCGTAAGCAAGGCGCCTAAGGCGATTACTGGGACGCGCATAAGCTTCGTGCCTTCGGCTTTTTCTCAATAAGCAATGCGAAAATCGTGAGGACTGTTGCGCAACGTATTCCACGAAATGTTTAGTGCAGCCACACTCGCTAACACTATAGACAAGCCCATAGAACGTAACGACGGTAATCACCTGCCAGCCTAAGCAAGGCGCCTAAGGCGATTACTGGGACCCGCATAAGCTTCGTGCCTTCGGCTTTTTCTCAATAAGCAATGCGAAGGTCGTGAGAACTGTTGCGCAACGTCTTCCACGAAATGTTTAGGGCAGCCACACTCGCTAACACTCTAGAGAAGCCTTTAGAACGTAACGACGGTAATCACCCGGCAGCGTAAGCAAGGCCCCTAAGGCGATTACTGGGACGCGCATAAGCATCGTGCCTTCGGCTTTTTTCTCAATAAGCAATGCGAAGGTCGTGAGCACTGTTGCGCAACAAATTCCACGAAATGTTCAGGGCAGACACTCGCTAACACTCGAGAAAATCCTTTAGAACGTAACGACGGTAATCACCCGCCAGCGTAAGCAAGGCCCCTAAAGCGATTACTGTGACGCACATAAGCTTCGTGCCCTCGTATTTTTTCGCAATAAGCAATGCGAAGGTCGTGAGGATTGTTGCGCAACGTATTCCAAGAAATGTTTAGTGCAGCCACACTCGCTAACACTAAAGACAATCTCTTAAAACGTAACGACGGTAATCACCCGCCAGTGTAAGCAAGGCCCCTAAAGCGATTACTGGGACGCACATGTTTCGTGCCTTCGTCTTTTTTCTCAATAAGCAATGCGAAAGTAGTGATGATTGTTGCGCAACGTATTCCACGAAATGTTTTGTGCAGCAACACTCGCTAACACTATAACAAGCCCTTAGAACGTAACGACGGTAATCACCCGCCAGCGAAAGCAAGCCACCTAAGGCGATTACTGGGACGCGCATAAGCTTCCTGCCTTCGGCTTTTTTTCTCAATAAGCAATGCGAAGGTCGTGAGGACTGTTGCGCAACGGATTCCACGAAATGTTTAGAGCAGCCACACTCGCTAACACTATAGACAAGCCCTTAGAACGTAACAACGGTAATCACCCGCCAGCGTAAGCAAGGCCCCTAAGGCGAATACTAGGACACACATAAGCTTCGTGCCTTCGGTTTTTTCTCAATAAGCAATGCGAAGGTCGTGAGAACTGTTGCGCAACGTATTCCACGAAATGTTTAGGGCACCCACACTCGCTAACACCATAGACAAGCCCTTAGAACGTAACAACGGTAATCACCCGCCAGCGTAAGCAAGGCCCCTAAAGCGATTACTGGGACGCACATAAGCTTCGTGCCTTCGGTTTTTTCTCAATAAGCAATGCGAAGGTCGTGAGAACTGTTGCGCAACGTATTCCACGAAATGTTAAGGGCAGCCACAATCGCTAACACTATAGACCAGCCCTTAGAACGTAACGACGGTAATCACCTGCCAGCGTAAGCAAGGCGCCTAAGGCGATTACTGGGACGCGCATAAGCTTCGTGCCTTCGGCTTTTTCTCAATAAGCAATGCGAAAATCGTGAGGACTGTTGCGCAACGTATTCCACGAAATGTTTAGTGCAGCCACACTCGCTAACACTATAGATAAGCCCTTAGAACGTAACGACGGTAATCACCTGCCAGCGTAAGCAAGGCGCCTAAGGCGATTACTGGGACGCGCATAAGCTTCGTGCCTTCGGATTTTTCTCAATAAGCAATGCGAAGGTCGTGAGGACTGTTGCGCAACGTATTCCACGAAATGTTTAGGGCAGCCACACTCGCTAACACTATAGACAAGCCCTTAGAACGTAACGACGGTAATCACCCGCCAGTGTAAGCAAGGCCCCTAAGGCGATTACTGGGACGCGCATAAGCATTGTGCCTTCGGCTTTTTTCTCAATAAGCAATGCGAAGGTCGTGACAACTGTTGCGCAACGGATTCCGCGAAATGTTTAGGGAAGCCACACTCGCTAACACTATAGACAAGCCCTTAGAACGTAACGACGGTAATCACCCGCCAGCGTAAGCAAGGCCCCTAAGGCGAATACTAGGACACACATAAGCTTCGTGCCTTCGGTTTTTTCTCAATAAGCAATGCGAAAATCGTGAGGACTGTTGCGCAACGTATTCCACGAAATGTTTAGTGCAGCCACACTCGCTAACACTATAGACAAGCCCTTAGAACGTAACGACGGTAATCATCTGCCAGCGTAAGCAAGGCGCCTAAGGCGATTACTGGGACGCGCATAAGCTTCGTGCCTTCGGCTTTTTCTCAATAAGCAATGCGAAAATCGTGAGGACTGTTGCGCAACGTATTCCACGAAATGTTTAGGGCAGCCACACTCGCTAACACTATAGACAAGCCCTTAGAACGTAACGACTGTAATCACCCGCCAGCGTAAGCAAGGCCCCTAAAGCGATTACTGGGACGCACATAAGCTTCGTGCCTTCGTGTTTTTTCTCAATAAGCAATGCGAAGGTCGTGAGGACTGTTGCGCAACGGATTCCACGAAATGTTTAGGGCAGCCACACACGCTAACACTATAGACAAGCCCTTAGAACGTAACGACGGTAATCACCCGCCAGCGTAAGCAAGGCCCCTCAAGCGATTACTGGGACGCACATAAGCTTCGTGCCTTCGTCTTTTTTCTCAATAATCAATGCGAAGGTCGTGAGGATTGTTGCGCAACGTATTCCATGAAATGTTTAGTGCAGCCACACTCGCTAACACTATAGACAATCACTTAGAACGTAACGACGGTAATCACCCGCCAGCGTAAGCAAGGCGCCTAAAGCGATTACTGGGACGCACATAAGCTTCGTGCCTACGTCTTTTTTCTCAATAAGCAATGCGAAGGTCGTGAGGACCGTTGCGCAACGGATTCCACGAAATGTTTAGGGCAGCCACACACGCTAACACTATAGACAAGCCCTTAGAACGTAACGACGGCAATCACCCGCCAGCGTAAGAAAGGCCCCTAAGGCGAATACTACGACACACAGAAGCTTCGTGTCTTCGGTTTTTTCTCAATAAGCATGCGAAGGTCGTGAGAACTCTTGCGCCACGTATTCCATGAAATATTTAGGGCAGCTACACTCGCTAACACTATAGACAAGCCCTTAGAACGTAACGACGGTAATCACCCGCCAGCGTAAGCAAGGCCCCTAAGGCGATTACTGGGACGCGCATAAGCATTGTGCCTTCGGCTTTTTTCTCAATAAGCAATGCGAAGGTAGTGACGACTGTTGCGCAACGGATTCCACGAAATGTTTAGGGCAGCCACACTCGCTACCACTATAGACAAGCCCTTAGAACGTAACGACGGTAATCATCTGCCAGCGTAAGCAACGCGCCTAAGGTGATGCGAAAGTCGTGAGGATTGTTGCGCAACGTATTCCACGAAATGTTTAGTGCAGCCACACTCGCTAACACTATAGACAAGCCCTTAGCACGTAACGACGGTAACCACCCGCCAGCGTAAGCAAGGCCCCTAAGGCGATTACTGGGACGCGCATAAGCTTCGTGCCTTCGGCTTTTCCCTCAATAAGCAATGCCAAGGTCGTGAGGTATGTTACGCAACGGGATTCCACGAAATGTTTAGGGCAGCCACACTCGCTAACACTATAGACAAGCCATTAGAACGTAACGACGGTAATCACACGCCAGCGTAAGCAAGGCCCCTAAAGCGATAACTGCGACGCACATAAGTTTCGTGCCTTCGGCTTTTTTTCTCAATATCAATGCGAAGGTCGTGAGGACTGTTGCGCAACGGATTCCACGAAATGTTTAGAGCAGGCACACTCGCTAACACTATAGAGAAGCCCTTAGTACCTAACGACGGTAATCACCCGCCAGCGTAAGCAAGGCGCCTAAGGCGATTACTGGGACGCGCATAAGCATTGTGCCTTCGGCTTTTTTCTCAATAAGCATTGTGAAGGTCGTGAGGACTGTTGCGCAACGGATTCCACGAAATGTTTAGGGCAGCCACACTCGCTAACACTATAGACAAGCCATTAGAACGTAACGACGGTAATCACACGCCAGCGTAAGCAAGGCCCCTAAAGCGATTACTGGGACGCGCATAAGCTTCGTGCCTTCGGCTTTTTCTCAATAAGCAATGCGAAAATCGTGAGGACTGTTGCGCAACGTATTCCACGAAATGTTTAGTGCAGCCACACTCGCTAACACTATAGTTAAGCCCTTAGAACGTAACGACGGTAATCACCTGCCAGCGTAAGCAAGGCGCCTAAGGCGATTACTGGGACGCGCATAAGCTTCGTGCCTTCGGATTTTTCTCAATAAGCAATGCGAAGGTCGTGAGGACTGTTGCGCAACGTATTCCACGAAATGTTTAGGGCAGCCACACTCGCTAATACTATAGACAAGCCCTTAGAACGTAACGACGGTAATCACCCGCCAGTGTAAGCAAGGCCCCTAAGGCGATTACTGGGACGCGCATAAGCATTGTGCCTTCGGCTTTTTTCTCAATAAGCAATGCGAAGGTCGTGACGACTGTTGCGCAACGGATTCCGCGAAATGTTTAGGGAAGCCCCACTCGCTAACACTATAGACAAGCCATTAGAACGTAACGACGGTAATCACCCGCCAGTGTAAGCAAGGCCCCTAAGGCGATTACTGGGACGCGCATAAGCATTGTGCCTTCGGCTTTTTTCTCAATAAGCAATGCGAAGGTCGTGACGACTGTTGCGCAACGGATTCCGCGAAATGTTTAGGGAAGCCACACTCGCTAACACTATAGACAAGCCCTTAGAACGTAACGACGGTAATCACCTGCCAGCGTAAGCAAGGCGCCTAAGGTGATGCCAAGGTCGTGAGGAGTGTTGCGCAACGTATTCCACGAAATGTTTAGTGCAGCCACACTCGCTAACACTATAGACAAGCCCTTAGAACGTAACGACTGTAATCACCTGCCAGCGTAAGCAAGGCGCCTAAGGCGATTACTGGGACGCGCATAAGCTTCGTGCCTTCGGCTTTTTCTCAATAAGCAATGCGAAAATCGTGAGGACTGTTGCGCAACGTATTCCACGAAATGTTTAGTGCAGCCTCACTCGCTAACACTATAGACAAGCCCTTAGAACTTAACGACGGTAATCACCTGCCAGCGTAAGCAAGGCGCCTAAGGCGATTACTGGGACGCGCATAAGCTTCGTGCCTTCGGATTTTTCTCAATAAGCAATGCGAAGGTCGTGAGGACTGTTGCGCAACGTAATCCACGAAATTTTTAGGGCAGCCACACTCGCTAACACTATAGACAAGCCCTTAGAACGTAACGACGGTAATCACCTGCCAGCGTAAGCAAGGCGCCTAAGGCGATTACTGGGACGCACATAACCTTCGTGCCTCCGGCTTTTTCTCAATAAGCAATGCGAAAATCGTGAGGACTGTTGCGCAACGTATTTCACGAAATGTTAGGCCAGCCACACTCGCTAACACTATAGACAAGCCCTTAGAACGTAACGATGGTAATCACCTGCCAGCATAAGCAAGGCGCCTAACGCGATTACTGGGACGCGCATAAGCTTCCTGCCTTCCGCTTTTTATCAATAAGCAATGCGAAAATCATGAGGACTGTTGCGCAAGGTATTCCACGAAATGTTTAGGGCAGCCACACTCGCTAACACTATAGACAAGCCCTTAGAACGTAACGACGGTAATCACCCGCCAGCGTAAGCAAGGCCCCTAAGGCGAATACTGGGACACACATAAGCTTCGTGCCTTCGGTTTTTTCTCAATAAGCAATGCGAAGGTCGTGAGAACTGTTGCGCAACGTATTCCACGAAATGTTTAGGGCAGCCACACTCACTAACACTATAGACAAGCCCTTAGAACGTAACGACGGTAATGACCTGCCAGCGTAAGCAAGGCGCCTAAGGCGATTACTGGGACGCGCATAAGCTTCGTGCCTTCGGCTTTTTCTCAATAAGCAATGCGAAAATCGTGAGGACTGTTGCGCAACGTATTCCACGAAATGTTTAGTGCAGCCACACTCGCTAACACTATAGACAAGCCCATAGAACGTAACGACGGTAATCACCTGCCAGCCTAAGCAAGGCGCCTAAGGCGATTACTGGGACCCGCATAAGCTTCGTGCCTTCGGCTTTTTCTCAATAAGCAATGCGAAGGTCGTGAGAACTGTTGCGCAACGTCTTCCACGAAATGTTTAGGGCAGCCACACTCGCTAACACTCTAGAGAAGCCTTTAGAACGTAACGACGGTAATCACCCGGCAGCGTAAGCAAGGCCCCTAAGGCGATTACTGGGACGCGCATAAGCATCGTGCCTTCGGCTTTTTTCTCAATAAGCAATGCGAAGGTCGTGAGCACTGTTGCGCAACAAATTCCACGAAATGTTCAGGGCAGACACTCGCTAACACTCGAGAAAATCCTTTAGAACGTAACGACGGTAATCACCCGCCAGCGTAAGCAAGGCCCCTAAAGCGATTACTGTGACGCACATAAGCTTCGTGCCCTCGTATTTTTTCGCAATAAGCAATGCGAAGGTCGTGAGGATTGTTGCGCAACGTATTCCAAGAAATGTTTAGTGCAGCCACACTCGCTAACACTAAAGACAATCTCTTAAAACGTAACGACGGTAATCACCCGCCAGTGTAAGCAAGGCCCCTAAAGCGATTACTGGGACGCACATGTTTCGTGCCTTCGTCTTTTTTCTCAATAAGCAATGCGAAAGTAGTGATGATTGTTGCGCAACGTATTCCACGAAATGTTTTGTGCAGCAACACTCGCTAACACTATAACAAGCCCTTAGAACGTAACGACGGTAATCACCCGCCAGCGAAAGCAAGCCACCTAAGGCGATTACTGGGACGCGCATAAGCTTCCTGCCTTCGGCTTTTTTTCTCAATAAGCAATGCGAAGGTCGTGAGGACTGTTCCGCAACGGATTCCACGAAATGTTTAGAGCAGCCACACTCGCTAACACTATAGACAAGCCCTTAGAACGTAACAACGGTAATCACCCGCCAGCGTAAGCAAGGCCCCTAAGGCGAATACTAGGACACACATAAGCTTCGTGCCTTCGGTTTTTTCTCAATAAGCAATGCGAAGGTCGTGAGAACTGTTGCGCAACGTATTCCACGAAATGTTTAGGGCACCCACACTCGCTAACACCATAGACAAGCCCTTAGAACGTAACAACGGTAATCACCCGCCAGCGTAAGCAAGGCCCCTAAAGCGATTACTGGGACGCACATAAGCTTCGTGCCTTCGGTTTTTTTCTCAATAAGCAATGCGAAGGTCGTGAGAACTGTTGCGCAACGTATTCCACGAAATGTTAAGGGCAGCCACACACGCTAACACTATAGATAAGCCCTTAAAACGTAACGACGGTAATAACCCGCCAGCGTAAGCAAGGCCCCTAAGGCGATTACTGGGACGCACATAAGCTTCGTGCCTTCGTCTTTTTTCTCAATAAGGAATGCGAAGGTCGTTAGGGTTGTTGCGCAACGTATTCCACGAAATGTTTAGTGCAGCCACACTCGCTAACACTATAGACAAGCCCTTAGAACGTAACGACGGTAATCACCTGCCAGCATAAACAAGGCGCCTAAGGCGATTACTGGGACGCGCATAAGCTTCGTGCCTTCGGCTTTTTCTCAATAAGCAATGCGAAAATCGTGAGGACTGTTGCGCAACGTATTCCACGAAATGTTTAGTGCAGCCACACTCGCTAACACTATAGACAAGCCCTTAGAACGTAACGACGGTAATCACCTGCCAGCGTAAGCAAGGCGCCTAAGGCGAATACTGGGACGCGCATAATCTTCGTGCCTTCGGCTTTTTCTCAATAAGCAATGCGAAAATCGTGAGGACTGTTGCGCAACGTATTCCACGAAATGTTTAGTGCAGCCACACTCGCTAACACTATAGACAAGCCCTTAGAACGTAACGACGGTAATCACCTGCCAGCTTAAGCAAGGCGCCTAAGGCGATTACTGGGACGCGCATAAGCTTCGTGCCTTCCGCTTTTTCTCAATAAGCAATGCGAAAATCGTGAGGACTGTTCCGCAACGTATTCCACGAAATGTTTAGGGCAGCCACACTCGCTAACACTATAGACAAGCCCTTAGAACGTAACGATGGTAATCACCTGCCAGCGTAAGCAAGGCGCCTAAGGCGATTACTGGGACGCGCATAAGCTTCGTGCCTTCGGCTTTTTCTCAATAAGCAATGCGAAAATCGTGAGGACTGTTGCGCAACGTATTCCACGAAATGTTTAGGACAGCCACACTCGCTAACACTCTAGACAAGCCTTTAGAACGTAACGACGGTAATCACCCGGCAGCGTAAGCAAGGCCCCTAAAGCGATTACTGGGACGCACATAAGCTTCGTGCCTTCGTCTTTTTTCTCAATAAGCAATGCGAAGGTCGTGAGGATTGTTGCGCAACGTATTCCACGAAATGTTTAGTGCAGCCACAATCGCTAACACTATAGACCAGCCCTTAGAACGTAACGACGGTAATCACCTGCCAGCGTAAGCAAGGCGCCTAAGGCGATTACTGGGACGCGCATAAGCTTCGTGCCTTCGGCTTTTTCTCAATAAGCAATGCGAAAATCGTGAGGACTGTTGCGCAACGTATTCCACGAAATGTTTAGTGCAGCCACACTCGCTAACACTATAGATAAGCCCTTAGAACGTAACGACGGTAATCACCTGCCAGCGTAAGCAAGGCGCCTAAGGCGATTACTGGGACGCGCATAAGCTTCGTGCCTTCGGATTTTTCTCAATAAGCAATGCGAAGGTCGTGAGGACTGTTGCGCAACGTATTCCACGAAATGTTTAGGGCAGCCACACTCGCTAACACTATAGACAAGCCCTTAGAACGTAACGACGGTAATCACCCGCCAGTGTAAGCAAGGCCCCTAAGGCGATTACTGGGACGCGCATAAGCATTGTGCCTTCGGCTTTTTTCTCAATAAGCAATGCGAAGGTCGTGACAACTGTTGCGCAACGGATTCCGCGAAATGTTTAGGGAAGCCACACTCGCTAACACTATAGACAAGCCCTTAGAACGTAACGACGGTAATCACCCGCCAGCGTAAGCAAGGCCCCTAAGGCGAATACTAGGACACACATAAGCTTCGTGCCTTCGGTTTTTTCTCAATAAGCAATGCGAAAATCGTGAGGACTGTTGCGCAACGTATTCCACGAAATGTTTAGTGCAGCCACACTCGCTAACACTATAGACAAGCCCTTAGAACGTAACGACGGTAATCATCTGCCAGCGTAAGCAAGGCGCCTAAGGCGATTACTGGGACGCGCATAAGCTTCGTGCCTTCGGCTTTTTCTCAATAAGCAATGCGAAAATCGTGAGGACTGTTGCGCAACGTATTCCACGAAATGTTTAGGGCAGCCACACTCGCTAACACTATAGACAAGCCCTTAGAACGTAACGACTGTAATCACCCGCCAGCGTAAGCAAGGCCCCTAAAGCGATTACTGGGACGCACATAAGCTTCGTGCCTTCGTGTTTTTTCTCAATAAGCAATGCGAAGGTCGTGAGGACTGTTGCGCAACGGATTCCACGAAATGTTTAGGGCAGCCACACACGCTAACACTATAGACAAGCCCTTAGAACGTAACGACGGTAATCACCCGCCAGCGTAAGCAAGGCCCCTCAAGCGATTACTGGGACGCACATAAGCTTCGTGCCTTCGTCTTTTTTCTCAATAAGCAATGCGAAGGTCGTGAGGATTGTTGCGCAACGTATTCCATGAAATGTTTAGTGCAGCCACACTCGCTAACACTATAGACAATCACTTAGAACGTAACGACGGTAATCACCCGCCAGCGTAAGCAAGGCGCCTAAAGCGATTACTGGGACGCACATAAGCTTCGTGCCTACGTCTTTTTTCTCAATAAGCAATGCGAAGGTCGTGAGGACCGTTGCGCAACGGATTCCACGAAATGTTTAGGGCAGCCACACACGCTAACACTATAGACAAGCCCTTAGAACGTAACGACGGCAATCACCCGCCAGCGTAAGAAAGGCCCCTAAGGCGAATACTACGACACACAGAAGCTTCGTGTCTTCGGTTTTTTCTCAATAAGCATGCGAAGGTCGTGAGAACTCTTGCGCCACGTATTCCATGAAATATTTAGGGCAGCTACACTCGCTAACACTATAGACAAGCCCTTAGAACGTAACGACGGTAATCACCCGCCAGCGTAAGCAAGGCCCCTAAGGCGATTACTGGGACGCGCATAAGCATTGTGCCTTCGGCTTTTTTCTCAATAAGCAATGCGAAGGTAGTGACGACTGTTGCGCAACGGATTCCACGAAATGTTTAGGGCAGCCACACTCGCTACCACTATAGACAAGCCCTTAGAACGTAACGACGGTAATCATCTGCCAGCGTAAGCAACGCGCCTAAGGTGATGCGAAAGTCGTGAGGATTGTTGCGCAACGTATTCCACGAAATGTTTAGTGCAGCCACACTCGCTAACACTATAGACAAGCCCTTAGCACGTAACGACGGTAACCACCCGCCAGCGTAAGCAAGGCCCCTAAGGCGATTGATTACTGGGACGCGCATAAGCTTCGTGCCTTCGGCTTTTCCCTCAATAAGCAATGCCAAGGTCGTGAGGTATGTTACGCAACGGGATTCCACGAAATGTTTAGGGCAGCCACACTCGCTAACACTATAGACAAGCCCTTAGAACGTAACGACGGTAATTACCCGCCAGTGTAAGCAAGGCCCCTAAGGCGATTACTGGGACGCGCATAAGCATTGTGCCTTCGGCTTTTTTCTCAATAAGCATTGTGAAGGTCGTGAGGACTGTTGCGCAACGGATTCCACGAAATGTTTAGGGCAGCCACACTCGCTAACACTATAGACAAGCCATTAGAACGTAACGACGGTAATCACACGCCAGCGTAAGCAAGGCCCCTAAAGCGATTACTGGGACGCACATAAGCTTCGTGCCTTCGTCTTTTTTCTCAATAAGCAATGCGAAGGTCGTGAGGATTGTTGCGCAACGTATTCCACGAAATGTTTAGTGCAGCCACACTCGCTAACACTATAGACAAGCCCTTAGAACGTAACGACGGTAATCACCTGCCAGCGTAAGCAAGGCGCCTAAGGCGATTACTGGGACGCGCATAAGCTTCGTGCCTTCGGCTTTTTCTCAATAAGCAATGCGAAAATCGTGAGGACTGTTGCGCAACGTATTCCACGAAATGTTTAGTGCAGCCACACTCGCTAACACTATAGATAAGCCCTTAGAACGTAACGACGGTAATCATCTGCCAGCGTAAGCAAGGCGCCTAAGGCGATTACTGGGACGCGCATAAGCTTCGTGCCTTCGGCTTTTTCTCAATAAGCAATGCGAAAATCGTGAGGACTGTTGCGCAACGTATTCCACGAAATGTTTAGTGCAGCCACACTCGCTAACACTATAGTTAAGCCCTTAGAACGTAACGACGGTAATCACCTGCCAGCGTAAGCAAGGCGCCTAAGGCGATTACTGGGACGCGCATAAGCTTCGTGCCTTCGGATTTTTCTCAATAAGCAATGCGAAGGTCGTGAGGACTGTTGCGCAACGTATTCCACGAAATGTTTAGGGCAGCCACACTCGCTAACACTATAGACAAGCCCTTAGAACGTAACGACGGTAATCACCCGCCAGTGTAAGCAAGGCCCCTAAGGCGATTACTGGGACGCGCATAAGCATTGTGCCTTCGGCTTTTTTCTCAATAAGCAATGCGAAGGTCGTGACGACTGTTGCGCAACGGATTCCGCGAAATGTTTAGGGAAGCCACACTCGCTAACACTATAGACAAGCCATTAGAACGTAACGACGGTAATCACCCGCCAGTGTAAGCAAGGCCCCTAAGGCGATTACTGGGACGCGCATAAGCATTGTGCCTTCGGCTTTTTTCTCAATAAGCAATGCGAAGGTCGTGACGACTGTTGCGCAACGGATTCCGCGAAATGTTTAGGGAAGCCACACTCGCTAACACTATAGACAAGCCCTTAGAACGTAACGACGGTAATCACCTGCCAGCGTAAGCAAGGCGCCTAAGGTGATGCCAAGGTCGTGAGGAGTGTTGCGCAACGTATTCCACGAAATGTTTAGTGCAGCCACACTCGCTAACACTATAGACAAGCCCTTAGAACGTAACGACTGTAATCACCTGCCAGCGTAAGCAAGGCGCCTAAGGCGATTACTGGGACGCGCATAAGCTTCGTGCCTTCGGATTTTTCTCAATAAGCAATGCGAAGGTCGTGAGGACCGTTGCGCAACGGATTCCACGAAATGTTTAGTGCAGCCACACTCGCTAACACTATAGACAAGCCCATAGAACGTAACGACGGTAATCACCTGCCAGCCTAAGCAAGGCGCCTAAGGCGATTACTGGGACGCGCATAAGCTTCGTGCCTTCGGCTTTTTCTCAATAAGTAATGCGAAAATCGTGAGGACTGTTGCGCAACGTATTCCACGAAATGTTTAGTGCAGCCACACTCGCTAACACTATAGACAAGCCCTTAGAACTTAACGACGGTAATCACCTGCCAGCGTAAGCAAGGCGCCTAAGGCGATTACTGGGACCCGCATAAGCTTCGTGCCTTCGGCTTTTTCTCAATAAGCAATGCGAAGGTCGTGAGAACTGTTGCGCAACGTCTTCCACGAAATGTTTAGGGCAGCCACACTCGCTAACACTCTAGAGAAGCCTTTAGAACGTAACGACGGTAATCACCCGGCAGCGTAAGCAAGGCCCCTAAGGCGATTACTGGGACGCGCATAAGCATCGTGCCTTCGGCTTTTTTCTCAATAAGCAATGCGAAGGTCGTGAGCACTGTTGCGCAACAAATTCCACGAAATGTTCAGGGCAGACACTCGCTAACACTCGAGAAAATCCTTTAGAACGTAACGACGGTAATCACCCGCCAGCGTAAGCAAGGCCCCTAAAGCGATTACTGTGACGCACATAAGCTTCGTGCCCTCGTATTTTTTCGCAATAAGCAATGCGAAGGTCGTGAGGATTGTTGCGCAACGTATTCCAAGAAATGTTTAGTGCAGCCACACTCGCTAACACTAAAGACAATCTCTTAAAACGTAACGACGGTAATCACCCGCCAGTGTAAGCAAGGCCCCTAAAGCGATTACTGGGACGCACATGTTTCGTGCCTTCGTCTTTTTTCTCAATAAGCAATGCGAAAGTAGTGATGATTGTTGCGCAACGTATTCCACGAAATGTTTTGTGCAGCAACACTCGCTAACACTATAACAAGCCCTTAGAACGTAACGACGGTAATCACCCGCCAGCGAAAGCAAGCCACCTAAGGCGATTACTGGGACGCGCATAAGCTTCCTGCCTTCGGCTTTTTTTCTCAATAAGCAATGCGAAGGTCGTGAGGACTGTTGCGCAACGGATTCCACGAAATGTTTAGAGCAGCCACACTCGCTAACACTATAGACAAGCCCTTAGAACGTAACAACGGTAATCACCCGCCAGCGTAAGCAAGGCCCCTAAGGCGAATACTAGGACACACATAAGCTTCGTGCCTTCGGTTTTTTCTCAATAAGCAATGCGAAGGTCGTGAGAACTGTTGCGCAACGTATTCCACGAAATGTTTAGGGCACCCACACTCGCTAACACCATAGACAAGCCCTTAGAACGTAACAACGGTAATCACCCGCCAGCGTAAGCAAGGCCCCTAAAGCGATTACTGGGACGCACATAAGCTTCGTGCCTTCGGTTTTTTCTCAATAAGCAATGCGAAGGTCGTGAGAACTGTTGCGCAACGTATTCCACGAAATGTTAAGGGCAGCCACACTCGCTAACACTATAGATAAGCCCTTTAAACGTAACGACGGTAATAACCCGCCAGCGTAAGCAAGGCCCGTAAGGCGATTACTGGGACGCACATAAGCTTCGTGCCTTCGTCTTTTTTCTCAACAAGGAATGCGAAGGTCGTTAGGGTTGTTGCGCAACGTATTCCACGAAATGTTTAGTGCAGCCACACTCGCTAACACTATAGACAAGGCCTTAGAACGTAACGACGGTAATCACCTGCCAGCGTAAACAAGGCGCCTAAGGCGATTACTGGGACGCGCATAAGCTTCGTGCCTTCGGCTTTTTCTCAATAAGCAATGCGAAAATCGTGAGGACTGTTGCGCAACGTATTCCACGAAATGTTTAGTGCAGCCACACTCGCTAACACTATAGACAAGCCCTTAGAACGTAACGACGGTAATCACCTGCCAGCGTAAGCAAGGCGCCTAAGGCGAATACTGGGACGCGCATAATCTTCGTGCCTTCGGCTTTTTCTCAATAAGCAATGCGAAAATCGTGAGGACTGTTGCGCAACGTATTCCACGAAATGTTTAGTGCAGCCACACTCGCTAACACTATAGACAAGCCCTTAGAACGTAACGACGGTAATCACCTGCCAGCTTAAGCAAAGCGCCTAAGGCGATTACTGGGACGCGCATAAGCTTCGTGCCTTCCGCTTTTTCTCAATAAGCAATGCGAAAATCGTGAGGACTGTTCCGCAACGTATTCCACGAAATGTTTAGGGCAGCCACACTCGCTAACACTATAGACAAGCCCTTAGAACGTAACGATGGTAATCACCTGCCAGCGTAAGCAAGGCGCCTAAGGCGATTACTGGGACGCGCATAAGCTTCGTGCCTTCGGCTTTTTCTCAATAAGCAATGCGAAAATCGTGAGGACTGTTGCGCAACGTATTCCACGAAATGTTTAGGACAGCCACACTCGCTAACACTCTAGACAAGCCTTTAGAACGTAACGACGGTAATCACCCGGCAGCGTAAGCAAGGCCCCTAAAGCGATTACTGGGACGCACATAAGCTTCGTGCCTTCGTCTTTTTTCTCAATAAGCAATGCGAAGGTCGTGAGGATTGTTGCGCAACGTATTCCACGAAATGTTTAGTGCAGCCACAATCGCTAACACTATAGACCAGCCCTTAGAACGTAACGACGGTAATCACCTGCCAGCGTAAGCAAGGCGCCTAAGGCGATTACTGGGACGCGCATAAGCTTCGTGCCTTCGGCTTTTTCTCAATAAGCAATGCGACAATCGTGAGGACTGTTGCGCAACGTATTCCACGAAATGTTTAGTGCAGCCACACTCGCTAACACTACAGATAAGCCCTTAGAACGTAACGACGGTAATCACCTGCCAGCGTAAGCAAGGCGCCTAAGGCGATTACTGGGACGCGCATAAGCTTCGTGCCTTCGGATTTTTCTCAATAAGCAATGCGAAGGTCGTGAGGACTGTTGCGCAACGTATTCCACGAAATGTTTAGGGCAGCCACACTCGCTAACACTATAGACAAGCCCTTAGAACGTAACGACGGTAATCACCCGCCAGTGTAAGCAAGGCCCCTAAGGCGATTACTGGGACGCGCATAAGCATTGTGCCTTCGGCTTTTTTCTCAATAAGCAATGCGAAGGTCGTGACGACTGTTGCGCAACGGATTCCGCGAAATGTTTAGGGAAGCCACACTCGCTAACACTATAGACAAGCCCTTAGAACGTAACGACGGTAATCACCTGCCAGCGTAAGCAAGGCGCCTAAGGTGATGCCAAGGTCGTGAGGAGTGTTGCGCAACGTATTCCACGAAATGTTTAGTGCAGCCACACTCGCTAACACTATAGACAAGCCCTTAGAACGTAACGACGGTAATCACCTGCCAGCGTAAGCAAGGCGCCTAAGGCGATTACTGGGACGCGCATAAGCTTCGTGCCTTCGGATTTTTCTCAATAAGCAATGCGAAGGTCGTGAGGACCGTTGCGCAACGGATTCCACGAAATGTTTAGTGCAGCCACACTCGCTAACACTATAGACAAGCCCTTAGAACGTAACGACGCTAATCACCTGCCAGCGTAAGCAAGGCGCCTAAGGCGATTACTGGGACGCGCATAAGCTTCGTGCCTTCGGATTTTTCTCAATAAGCAATGCGAAGGTCGTGAGGACCGTTGCGCAACGGATTCCACGAAATGTTTAGAGCAGCCACACTCGCTAACACTATAGACAAGCCCTTAGAACGTAACGACGGTAATCACCCGCCAGCGTAAGCAAGGCCCCTAAGGCGAATACTAGGACACACATAAGCTTCGTGCCTTCGGTTTTTTCTCAATAAGCAATGCGAAAATCGTGAGGACTGTTGCGCAACGTATTCCACGAAATGTTTAGTGCAGCCACACTCGCTAACACTATAGACAAGCCCTTAGAACGTAACGACGGTAATCATCTGCCAGCGTAAGCAAGGCGCCTAAGGCGATTACTGGGACGCGCATAAGCTTCGTGCCTTCGGCTTTTTCTCAATAAGCAATGCGAAAATCGTGAGGACTGTTGCGCAACGTATTCCACGAAATGTTTAGGGCAGCCACACTCGCTAACACTATAGACAAGCCCTTAGAACGTAACGACGGTAATCACCCGCCAGCGTAAGCAAGGCCCCTAAAGCGATTACTGGGACGCACATAAGCTTCGTGCCTTCGTGTTTTTTCTCAATAAGCAATGCGAAGGTCGTGAGGACTGTTGCGCAACGGATTCCACGAAATCTTTAGGGCAGCCACACACGCTAACACTATAGACAAGCCCTTAGAACGTAACGACGGTAATCACCCGCCAGCGTAAGCAAGGCCCCTCAAGCGATTACTGGGACGCACATAAGCTTCGTGCCTTCGTCTTTTTTCTCAATAAGCAATGCGAAGGTCGTGAGGATTGTTGCGCAACGTATTCAATGAAATGTTTAGTGCAGCCACACTCGCTAACACTATAGACAATCACTTAGAACGTAACGACGGTAATCACCCGCCAGCGTAAGCAAGGCGCCTAAAGCGGTTACTGGGACGCACATAAGCTTCGTGCCTACGTCTTTTTTCTCAATAAGCAATGCGAAGGTCGTGAGGACCGTTGCGCAACGGATTCCACGAAATGTTTAGGGCAGCCACACACGCTAACACTATAGACAAGCCCTTAGAACGTAACGACGGCAATCACCCGCCAGCGTAAGAAAGGCCCCTAAGGCGAATACTACGACACACAGAAGCTTCGTGTCTTCGGTTTTTTCTCAATAAGCATGCGAAGGTCGTGAGAACTCTTGCGCAACGTATTCCACGAAATATTTAGGGCAGCTACACTCGCTAACACTATAGACAAGCCCTTAGAACGTAACGACGGTAATCACCCGCCAGCGTAAGCAAGGCCCCTAAGGCGATTACTGGGACGCGCATAAGCATTGTGCCTTCGGCTTTTTTCTCAATAAGCAATGCGAAGGTAGTGACGACTGTTGCGCAACGGATTCCACGAAATGTTTAGGGCAGCCACACTCGTTACCACTATAGACAAGCCCTTAGAACGTAACGACGGTAATCATCTGCCAGCGTAAGCAAGGCGCCTAAGGTGATGCGAAAGTCGTGAGGATTGTTGCGCAACGTATTCCACGAAATGTTTAGTGCAGCCACACTCGCTAACACTATAGACAAGCCCTTAGCACGTAACAACGGTAACCACCCGCCAGCGTAAGCAAGGCCCCTAAGGCGATTACTGGGACGCGCATAAGCTTCGTGCCTTCGGCTTTTCCCTCAATAAGCAATGCCAAGGTCGTGAGGTATGTTACGCAACGGGATTCCACGAAATGTTTAGGGCAGCCACACTCGCTAACACTATAGACAAGCCCTTAGAACGTAACGACGGTAATTACCCGCCAGTGTAAGCAAGGCCCCTAAGGCGATTACTGGGACGCGCATAAGCATTGTGCCTTCGGCTTTTTTCTCAATAAGCATTGTGAAGGTCGTGAGGACTGTTGCGCAACGGATTCCACGAAATGTTTAGGGCAGCCACACTCGCTAACACTATAGACAAGCCATTAGAACGTAACGACGGTAATCACACGCCAGCGTAAGCAAGGCCCCTAAAGCGATTACTGGGACGCACATAAGCTTCGTGCCTTCGTCTTTTTTCTCAATAAGCAATGCGAAGGTCGTGAGGATTGTTGCGCAACGTATTCCACGAAATGTTTAGTGCAGCCACACTCGCTAACACTATAGACAAGCCCTTAGAACGTAACGACGGTAATCACCTGCCAGCGTAAGCAAGGCGCCTAAGGCGATTACTGGGACGCGCATAAGCTTCGTGCCTTCGGCTTTTTCTCAATAAGCAATGCGAAAATCGTGAGGACTGTTGCGCAACGTATTCCACGAAATGTTTAGTGCAGCCACACTCGCTAACACTATAGATAAGCCCTTAGAACGTAACGACGGTAATCATCTGCCAGCGTAAGCAAGGCGCCTAAGGCGATTACTGGGACGCGCATAAGCTTCGTGCCTTCGGCTTTTTCTCAATAAGCAATGCGAAAATCGTGAGGACTGTTGCGCAACGTATTCCACGAAATGTTTAGTGCAGCCACACTCGCTAATACTATAGTTAAGCCCTTAGAACGTAACGACGGTAATCACCTGCCAGCGTAAGCAAGGCGCCTAAGGCGATTACTGGGACGCGCATAAGCTTCGTGCCTTCGGATTTTTCTCAATAAGCAATGCGAAGGTCGTGAGGACTGTTGCGCAACGTATTCCACGAAATGTTTAGGGCAGCCACACTCGCTAACACTATAGACAAGCCCTTAGAACGTAACGACGGTAATCACCCGCCAGTGTAAGCAAGGCCCCTAAGGCGATTACTGGGACGCGCATAAGCATTGTGCCTTCGGCTTTTTTCTCAATAAGCAATGCGAAGGTCGTGACGACTGTTGCGCAACGGATTCCGCGAAATGTTTAGGGAAGCCACACTCGCTAACACTATAGACAAGCCATTAGAACGTAACGACGGTAATCACCCGCCAGTGTAAGCAAGGCCCCTAAGGCGATTACTGGGACGCGCATAAGCATTGTGCCTTCGGCTTTTTTCTCAATAAGCAATGCGAAGGTCGTGACGACTGTTGCGCAACGGATTCCGCGAAATGTTTAGGGAAGCCACACTCGCTAACACTATAGACAAGCCCTTAGAACGTAACGACGGTAATCACCTGCCAGCGTAAGCAAGGCGCCTAAGGTGATGCCAAGGTCGTGAGGAGTGTTGCGCAACGTATTCCACGAAATGTTTAGTGCAGCCACACTCGCTAACACTATAGACAAGCCCTTAGAACGTAACGACTGTAATCACCTGCCAGCGTAAGCAAGGCGCCTAAGGCGATTACTGGGACGCGCATAAGCTTCGTGCCTTCGGATTTTTCTCAATAAGCAATGCGAAGGTCGTGAGGACCGTTGCGCAACGGATTCCACGAAATGTTTAGTGCAGCCACACTCGCTAACACTATAGACAAGCCCTTAGAACGTAACGACGCTAATCACCTGCCAGCGTAAGCAAGGCGCCTAAGGCGATAACTGGGACGCGCATAAGCTTCGTGCCTTCGGATTTTTCTCAATAAGCAATGCGAAGGTCGTGAGGACCGTTGCGCAACGGATTCCACGAAATGTTTAGAGCAGCCACACTCGCTAACACTATAGACAAGCCCTTAGAACGTAACGACGGTAATCACCCGCCAGCGTAAGCAAGGCCCCTAAGGCGAATACTAGGACACATATAAGCTTCGTGCCTTCGGTTTTTTCTCTATAAGCAATGCGAAGGTCGTGAGAACTGTTGCGCAACGTATTCCACGAAATATTTAGGGCAGCTACACTCGCTAACACTATAGACAAGCCCTTAGAACGTAACGACGGTAATCACCCGCCAGCGTAAGCATGGTCCCTAAGGCGATTACTAGGACGCGCATAAGCATCGTGCCTTCGGCTTTTTCCTCAATAAGCAATGGAAGGTCGTGAGCACTGTTGCGCAACGGATTCCACGAAATGTTTAGGGCAGCCACACTCGCTAACACTATAGACAAGCCCTTAGAACGTAAAGACGGTAATCACCCGCCAGCGTAAGCAAGGCCCCTAAAGCGATGACTGCGACGCACATAAGTTTCGTGCCTTCGGCTTTTTTTCTCAATATCAATGCGAAGGTCGTGAGGACTGTTGCGCAACGGATTCCACGAAATGTTTAGAGCAGGCACACTCGCTAACACTATAGAGAAGCCCTTAGTACCTAACGACGGTAATCACCCGCCAGCGTAAGCAAGGCGCCTAAGGCGATTACTGGGACGCGCATAAGCATTGTGCCTTCGGCTTTTTTCTCAATAAGCATTGTGAAGGTCGTGAGGACTGTTGCGCAACGGATTCCACGAAATGTTTAGGGCAGCCACACTCGCTAACACTATAGACAAGCCATTAGAACGTAACGACGGTAATCACACGCCAGCGTAAGCAAGGCCCCTAAAGCGATTACTGGGACGCACATAAGTTTCGTGCCTCCGGCTTTTTCTCAATAAGCAATGCGAAAATCGTGAGGACTGTTGCGCAACGTATTTCACGAAATGTTAGGGCAGCCACACTCGCTAACACTATAGACAAGCCCTTAGAACGTAACGACGGTAATCACCTGCCAGCATAAGCAAGGCGCCTAAGGCGATTACTGGGACGCGCATAAGCTTCGTGCCTTCCGCTTTTTCTCAATAAGCAATGCGAAAATCGTGAGGACTGTTGCGCAACGTATTCCACGAAATGCTTAGGGCAGCCACACTCGCTAACACTATAGCCAAGCCCTTAGAACGTAACGACGGTAATCACCTGCCAGCATAAGCAAGGCGCCTAAGGCGATTACTGGGACGCGCATAAGCTTCGTGCCTTCCGCTTTTTCTCAACAAGCAATGCGAAAATAGTGAGGACTGTTGCGCAACGTATTCCACGAAATGTTTAGGGCAGCCACACTCCCTAACAGTATAGACAAGCCCTTAGAACGTAACGATGGTAATCACCTGCCAGCATAAGCAAGGCGCCTAACGCGATTACTGGGACGCGCATAAGCTTCCTGCCTTCCGCTTTTTATCAATAAGCAATGCGAAAATCGTGAGGACTGTTGCGCAACGTATTCCACGAAATGTTTAGGGCAGCCACACTCGCTAACACTATAGACAAGCCCTTAGAACGTAACGACGGTAATCACCCGCCAGCGTAACCAAGGCCCCTAAGGCGAATACTGGGACACACATAAGCTTCGTGCCTTCGGTTTTTTCTCAATAAGCAATGCGAAGGTCGTGAGAACTGTTGCGCAACGTATTCCACGAAATGTTTAGGGCAGCCACACTCACTAACACTATAGACAAGCCCTTAGAACGTAACGACGGTAATCACCTGCCAGCGTAAGCAAGGCGGCTAAGGCGATTACTGGGACGCGCATAAGCTTCGTGCCTTCGGCTTTTTCTCAATAAGCAATGCGAAAATCGTGAGGACTGTTGCGCAACGTATTCCACGAAATGTTTAGTGCAGCCACACTCGCTAACACTATAGACAAGCCCTTAGAACGTAACGACGGTAATCACCTGCCAGCGCACGCAAGGCACCTAAGGCGATTACTGGGACGCGCATAAGCTTCGTGCCTTCGGCTTTTTCTCAATAAGCAATGCGAAAATCGTGAGGACTGTTGCGCAACGTATTCCACGAAATGTTTAGTGCAGCTACACTCGCTAACACTATAGACAAGCCCTTAGAACGTAACGACGGTAATCACCTGCCAGCATAACCAAGGCGCCTAAGGCGATTACTGGGACGCGCATAAGCTTCCTGCCTTCCGCTTTTTCTCAATAAGCAATGCGAAAATCGTGAGGACTGTTGTGCAACGTATTCCACGAAATGTTTAGGGCAGCCACACTCCCTAACACTATAGACAAGCCCTTCGAACGTAACGACGGTAATCACCTGCCAGCATAAGCAAGGCGCCTAAGGCGATTACTGGGACGCGCATAAGCTTCGTGCCTTCCGCTTTTTCTCAATAAGCAATGCGAAAATCGTGAGGACTGTTGCGCAACGTATTCTACGAAATGTTTAGGGCAGCCACACTCGCTAACACTATAGACAAGCCCTTAGAACGTAACGATGGTAATCACCTGCCAGCGTAAGCAAGGCGCCTAAGGCGATTACTGGGACGCGCATAAGCTTCGTGCCTTCGGCTTTTTCTCAATAAGCAATGCGAAAATCGTGAGGACTGTTGCGCAACGTATTCCACGAAATGTTTAGGGCAGCCACACTCGCTAACACTCTAGACAAGCCTTTAGAACGTAACGACGGTAATCACCCGGCGGCGTAAGCAAGGCCCCTAAGGCGATTACTGGGACGCGCATAAGCATCGTGCCTTCGGCTTTTTTCTCAATAAGCAATGCGAAAGTCGTGAGGATTGTTGCGCAACGTATTCCACGAAATTTTTAGTGCAGCCACACTCTCTAACACTATAAACAAGCCCTTAGAACGTAACGACGGTAATCACCCGCCAGCGAAAGCAAGCCCCCTAAGGCGATTACTTTGACACGCATAAGCTTCGTGCCTTCGGCTTTTTTTCTCAATAAGCAATGCGAAGGTCGTGAGGACTGTTGCGCAACGGATTCCACGAAATGTTTAGAGCAGCCACGCTCGCTAACACTATAGACAAGCCCTTAGAACGTAACGATGGTAATCACCTGCCAGCGCAAGCAAGGCGCCTAAGGCGATTACTGGGACTCGCATAAGCTTCGTGCCTTCGGCTTTTTCTCAATAAGCAATGCGAAAATCGTGAGGACTGTTGCGCAACGTATTCCACGAAATGTTTAGTGCAGCCACACTCGCTAACACTATAGACAACCCCTTAGAACGTAACGACGGTAATCACCTGCCAGCATAAGCAAGGCGCCTAAAGCGATTACTGGGACGCGCATAAGCTTCGTGCCTTGGGCTTTTTCTCAATAAGCAATGCGAAAATCGTGAGGACTGTTACGCAACGTATTCCACGAAATGTTTAGTGCAGCCACACTCGCTAACACTATAGACAAGCCCTTAGAACTTAACGACGGTAATCACCTGCCAGCGTAAGCAAGGCGCCTAAGGCGATTACTGGGACGCGCATAAGCTTCGTGCCTTCGGATTTTTCTCAATAAGCAATGCGAAGGTCGTGAGGACTGTTGCGCAACGTAATCCACGAAATTTTTAGGGCAGCCACACTCGCTAACACTATAGACAAGCCCTTAGAACGTAACGACGGTAATCACCTGCCAGCGTAAGCAAGGCGCCTAAGGCGATTACTGGGACGCACATAACCTTCGTGCCTCCGGCTTTTTCTCAATAAGCAATGCGAAAATCGTGAGGACTGTTGCGCAACGTATTTCACGAAATGTTAGGGCAGCCACACTCGCTAACACTATAGACAAGCCCTTAGAACGTAACGACGGTAATCACCTGCCAGCATAAGCAAGGCGCCTAACGCGATTACTGGGACGCGCATAAGCTTCCTGCCTTCCGCTTTTTATCAATAAGCAATGCGAAAATCGTGAGGACTGTTGCGCAAGGTATTCCACGAAATGTTTTGGGCAGCCACACTCGCTAACACTATAGACAAGCCCTTAGAACGTAACGACGGTAATCACCCGCCAGCGTAAGCAAGGCCCCTAAGGCGAATACTGGGACACACATAAGCTTCGTGCCTTCGGTTTTTTCTCAATAAGCAATGCGAAGGTCGTGAGAACTGTTGCGCAACGTATTCCACGAAATGTTTAGGGCAGCCACACTCACTAACACTATAGACAAGCCCTTAGAACGTAACGACGGTAATGACCTGCCAGCGTAAGCAAGGCGCCTAAGGCGATTACTGGGACGCGCATAAGCTTCGTGCCTTCGGCTTTTTCTCAATAAGCAATGCGAAAATCGTGAGGACTGTTGCGCAACGTATTCCACGAAATGTTTAGTGCAGCCACACTCGCTAACACTATAGACAAGCCCTTAGAACGTAACGACGGTAATCACCTGCCAGCCTAAGCAAGGCGCCTAAGGCGATTACTGGGACGCGCATAAGCTTCGTGCCTTCGGCTTTTTCTCAATAAGCAATGCGAAAATCGTGAGGACTGTTGCGCAACGTATTCCACGAAATGTTTAGTGCAGCCACACTCGCTAACACTATAGACAAGCCCTTAGAACTTAACGACGGTAATCACCTGCCAGCGTAAGCAAGGCGCCTAAGGCGATTACTGGGACCCGCATAAGCTTCGTGCCTTCGGCTTTTTCTCAATAAGCAATGCGAAGGTCGTGAGAACTGTTGCGCAACGTCTTCCACGAAATGTTTAGGGCAGCCACACTCGCTAACACTCTAGAGAAGCCTTTAGAACGTAACGACGGTAATCACCCGGCAGCGTAAGCAAGGCCCCTAAGGCGATTACTGGGACGCGCATAAGCATCGTGCCTTCGGCTTTTTTCTCAATAAGCAATGCGAAGGTCGTGAGCACTGTTGCGCAACAAATTCCACGAAATGTTCAGGGCAGACACTCGCTAACACTCGAGAAAATCCTTTAGAACGTAACGACGGTAATCACCCGCCAGCGTAAGCAAGGCCCCTAAAGCGATTACTGTGACGCACATAAGCTTCGTGCCCTCGTATTTTTTCGCAATAAGCAATGCGAAGGTCGTGAGGATTGTTGCGCAACGTATTCCAAGAAATGTTTAGTGCAGCCACACTCGCTAACACTAAAGACAATCTCTTAAAACGTAACGACGGTAATCACCCGCCAGTGTAAGCAAGGCCCCTAAAGCGATTACTGGGACGCACATGTTTCGTGCCTTCGTCTTTTTTCTCAATAAGCAATGCGAAAGTAGTGATGATTGTTGCGCAACGTATTCCACGAAATGTTTTGTGCAGCAACACTCGCTAACACTATAACAAGCCCTTAGAAGGTAACGACGGTAATCACCCGCCAGCGAAAGCAAGCCACCTAAGGCGATTACTGGGACGCGCATAAGCTTCCTGCCTTCGGCTTTTTTTCTCAATAAGCAATGCGAAGCTCGTGAGGACTGTTGCGCAACGGATTCCACGAAATGTTTAGAGCAGCCACACTCGCTAACACTATAGACAAGCCCTTAGAACGTAACAACGGTAATCACCCGCCAGCGTAAGCAAGGCCCCTAAGGCGAATACTAGGACACACATAAGCTTCGTGCCTTCGGTTTTTTCTCAATAAGCAATGCGAAGGTCGTGAGAACTGTTTCGCAACGTATTCCACGAAATGTTTAGGGCACCCACACTCGCTAACACCATAGACAAGCCCTTAGAACGTAACAACGGTAATCACCCGCCAGCGTAAGCAAGGCCCCTAAAGCGATTACTGGGACGCACATAAGCTTCGTGCCTTCGGTTTTTTCTCAATAAGCAATGCGAAGGTCGTGAGAACTGTTGCGCAACGTATTCCACAAAATGTTAAGGGCAGCCACACTCGCTAACACTATAGATAAGCCCTTAAAACGTAACGACGGTAACAACCCGCCAGCGTAAGCAAGGCCCCTAAGGCGATTTCTGGGACGCACATAAGCTTCGCGCTTTCGTCTTTTTTTCTCAATAAGCAATGCGAAGGTCGTTAGGATTGTTGCGCAACGTATTCCACGAAATGTTTAGTGCAGCCACACTCGCTAACACTATAGACAAGCCCTTTTAACGTAACGACGGTAATAACCCGCCAGCGTAAGCAAGGCCCCTAAGGCGATTACTGGGACGCACATAAGCTTCGTGCCTTCGTCTTTTTTCTCAATAAGGAATGCGAAGTTCGTTAGGATTGTTGCGCAACGTATTCCACGAAATGTTTAGTGCAGCCACACTCGCTAACACTATAGACAAGCCCTTAGAACGTAACGACGGTAATCACCTGCCAGCGTAAACAAGGCGCCTAAGGCGATTACTGGGACGCGCATAAGCTTCGTGCCTTCGGATTTTTCTCAATAAGCAATGCGAAGGTCGTGAGGACTGTTGCGCAACGTAATCCACGAAATTTTTAGGGCAGCCACACTCGCTAACACTATAGACAAGCCCTTAGAACGTAACGACGGTAATCACCTGCCAGCGTAAGCAAGGCGCCTAAGGCGATTACTGGGACGCACATAACCTTCGTGCCTCCGGCTTTTTCTCAATAAGCAATGCGAAAATCGTGAGGACTGTTGCGCAACGTATTTCACGAAATGTTAGGGCAGCCACACTCGCTAACACTATAGACAAGCCCTTAGAACGTAACGACGGTAATCACCTGCCAGCATAAGCAAGGCGCCTAACGCGATTACTGGGACGCGCATAAGCTTCCTGCCTTCCGCTTTTTATCAATAAGCAATGCGAAAATCGTGAGGACTGTTGCGCAAGGTATTCCACGAAATGTTTAGGGCAGCCACACTCGCTAACACTATAGACAAGCCCTTAGAACGTAACGACGGTAATCACCCGCCAGCGTAAGCAAGGCCCCTAAGGCGAATACTGGGACACACATAAGCTTCGTGCCTTCGGTTTTTTCTCAATAAGCAATGCGAAGGTCGTGAGAACTGTTGCGCAACGTATTCCACGAAATGTTTAGGGCAGCCACACTCACTAACACTATAGACAAGCCCTTAGAACGTAACGACGGTAATGACCTGCCAGCGTAAGCAAGGCGCCTAAGGCGATTACTGGGACGCGCATAAGCTTCGTGCCTTCGGCTTTTTCTCAATAAGCAATGCGAAAATCGTGAGGACTGTTGCGCAACGTATTCCACGAAATGTTTAGTGCAGCCACACTCGCTAACACTATAGACAAGCCCTTAGAACGTAACGACGGTAATCACCTGCCAGCCTAAGCAAGGCGCCTAAGGCGATTACTGGGACGCGCATAACCTTCGTGCCTTCGGCTTTTTCTCAATAAGCAATGCGAAAATCGTGAGGACTGTTGCGCAACGTATTCCACGAAATGTTTAGTGCAGCCACACTCGCTAACACTATAGACAAGCCCTTAGAACTTAACGACGGTAATCACCTGCCAGCGTAAGCAAGGCGCCTAAGGCGATTACTGGGACCCGCATAAGCTTCGTGCCTTCGGCTTTTTCTCAATAAGCAATGCGAAGGTCGTGAGAACTGTTGCGCAACGTCTTCCACGAAATGTTTAGGGCAGCCACACTCGCTAACACTCTAGAGAAGCCTTTAGAACGTAACGACGGTAATCACCCGGCAGCGTAAGCAAGGCCCCTAAGGCGATTACTGGGACGCGCATAAGCATCGTGCCTTCGGCTTTTTCTCAATAAGCAATGCGAAGGTCGTGAGCACTGTTGCGCAACAAATTCCACGAAATGTTCAGGGCAGACACTCGCTAACACTCGAGAAAATCCTTTAGAACGTAACGACGGTAATCACCCGCCAGCGTAAGCAAGGCCCCTAAAGCGATTACTGTGACGCACATAAGCTTCGTGCCCTCGTATTTTTTCGCAATAAGCAATGCGAAGGTCGTGAGGATTGTTGCGCAACGTATTCCAAGAAATGTTTAGTGCAGCCACACTCGCTAACACTAAAGACAATCTCTTAAAACGTAACGACGGTAATCACCCGCCAGTGTAAGCAAGGCCCCTAAAGCGATTACTGGGACGCACATGTTTCGTGCCTTCGTCTTTTTTCTCAATAAGCAATGCGAAAGTAGTGATGATTGTTGCGCAACGTATTCCACGAAATGTTTTGTGCAGCAACACTCGCTAACACTATAACAAGCCCTTAGAAGGTAACGACGGTAATCACCCGCCAGCGAAAGCAAGCCACCTAAGGCGATTACTGGGACGCGCATAAGCTTCCTGCCTTCGGCTTTTTTTCTCAATAAGCAATGCGAAGCTCGTGAGGACTGTTGCGCAACGGATTCCACGAAATGTTTAGAGCAGCCACACTCGCTAACACTATAGACAAGCCCTTAGAACGTAACAACGGTAATCACCCGCCAGCGTAAGCAAGGCCCCTAAGGCGAATACTAGGACACACATAAGCTTCGTGCCTTCGGTTTTGTCTCAATAAGCAATGCGAAGGTCGTGAGAACTGTTGCGCAACGTATTCCACGAAATGTTTAGGGCACCCACACTCGCTAACACCATAGACAAGCCCTTAGAACGTAACAACGGTAATCACCCGCCAGCGTAAGCAAGGCCCCTAAAGCGATTACTGGGACGCACATAAGCTTCGTGCCTTCGGTTTTTTCTCAATAAGCAATGCGAAGGTCGTGAGAACTGTTGCGCAACGTATTCCACAAAATGTTAAGGGCAGCCACACTCGCTAACACTATAGATAAGCCCTTAAAACGTAACGACGGTAATAACCCGCCAGCGTAAGCAAGGCCCCTAAGGCGATTTCTGGGACGCACATAAGCTTCGCGCTTTCGTCTTTTTTTCTCAATAAGCAATGCGAAGGTCGTTAGGATTGTTGCGCAACGTATTCCACGAAATGTTTAGTGCAGCCACACTCGCTAACACTATAGACAAGCCCTTTTAACGTAACGACGGTAATAACCCGCCAGCGTAAGCAAGGCCCCTAAGGCGATTACTGGGACGCACATAAGCTTCGTGCCTTCGTCTTTTTTCTCAATAAGGAATGCGAAGTTCGTTAGGATTGTTGCGCAACGTATTCCACGAAATGTTTAGTGCAGCCACACTCGCTAACACTATAGACAAGCCCTTAGAACGTAACGACGGTAATCACCTGCCAGCGTAAACAAGGCGCCTAAGGCGATTACTGGGACGCGCATAAGCTTCGTGCCTTCGGCTTTTTCTCAATAAGCTATGCGAAAATCGTGAGGACTGTTGCGCAACGTATTCCACGAAATGTTTAGTGCAGCCACACTCGCTAACACTATAGACAAGCCCTTAGAACGTAACGACGGTAATCACCTGCCAGCGTAAGCAAGGCGCCTAAGGCGAATACTGGGACGCGCATAATCTTCGTGCCTTCGGCTTTTTCTCAATAAGCAATGCGAAAATCGTGAGGACTGTTGCGCAACGTATTCCACGAAATGTTTAGTGCAGCCACACTCGCTAACACTATAGACAAGCCCTTAGAACGTAACGACGGTAATCACCTGCCAGCTTAAGCAAGGCGCCTAAGGCGATTACTGGGACGCGCATAAGCTTCGTGCCTTCCGCTTTTTCTCAATAAGCAATGCGAAAATCGTGAGGACTGTTCCGCAACGTATTCCACGAAATGTTTAGGGCAGCCACACTCGCTAACACTATAGACAAGCCCTTAGAACGTAACGATGGTAATCACCTGCCAGCGTAAGCAAGGTGCCTAAGGCGATTACTGGGACGCGCATAAGCTTCGTGCCTTCGGCTTTTTCTCAATAAGCAATGCGAAAATCGTGAGGACTGTTGCGCAACGTATTCCACGAAATGTTTAGAGCACCCACGCTCGCTAACACTGTAGACAAGCCCTTAGAACGTAACGACGGTAATCACCTGCCAGCGCAAGCAAGGCGCCTAAGGCGATTACTGGGACGCGCATAAGCTTCGCGCCTTCGGCTTTTTCTCAATAAGCAATGCGAAAATCGTGAGGACTGTTGCGCAACGTATTCCACGAAATGTTTAGTGCAGCCACACTCGCTAACACTATAGACAAGCCCTTAGAACGTAACGACGGTAATCACCTGCCAGCATAAGCAAGGCGCCTAAGGCGATTAGTGGGACGCGCATAAGCTTCGTGCCTTTGGCTTTTTCTCAATAAGCAATGCGAAAATCGTGAGGACTGTTGCGCAACGTATTCCACGAAATGTTTAGTGCAGCCACACTCGCTAACACTATAGACAAGCCCTTAGAACTTAACGACGGTAATCACCTGCCAGCGTAAGCAAGGCGCCTAAGGCGATTACTGGGACGCGCATAAGCTTCGTGCCTCCAGATTTTTCTCAATAAGCAATGCGAAGGTCGTGAGGACTGTTGCGCAACGTAATCCACGAAATTTTTAGGGCAGCCACACTCGCTAACGCTATAGACAAGCCCTTAGAACGTAACGACGGTAATCACCTGCCAGCGTAAGCAAGGCGCCTAAGGCGATTACTGGGACGCGCATAACCTTCGTGCCTCCGGCTTTTTCTCAATAAGCAATGCGAAAATCGTGAGGACTGTTGCGCAACGTATTCCACGAAATGTTAGGGCAGCCACACTCGCTAACACTATAGACAAGCCCTTAGAACGTAACGACGGTAATCACCTGCCAGCATAAGCAAGGCGCCTAAGGCGATTACTGGGACGCGCATAAGCTTCGTGCCTTCCGCTTTTTCTCAATAAGCAATGCGAAAATCGTGAGGACTGTTGCGCAACGTATTCCACGAAATGTTTAGGGCAGCCACACTCGCTAACACTATAGCCATGCCCTTAGAACGTAACGACGGTAATCACCTGCCAGCATAAGCAAGGCGCCTAAGGCGGTTACTGAGTCGCGCATAAGCTTCGTGCCTTCCGCTTTTTCTCAACAAGCAATGCAAAAATCGTGAGGACTGTTGCGCAACGTATTCCACGAAATGTTTAGGGCAGCCACACTCCCTAACAGTATAGACAAGCCCTTAGAACGTAACGATGGTAATCACCTGCCAGCATAAGCAAGGCGCCTAACGCGATTACTGGGACGCGCATAAGCTTCCTGCCTTCCGCTTTTTATCAATAAGCAATGCGAAAATCGTGAGGACTGTTGCGAAAGGTATTCCACGAAATGTTTAGGGCAGCCACACTCGCTAACACTATAGACAAGCGCTTAGAACGTAACGACGGTAATCACCCGCCAGCGTAAGCAAGGCCCCTAAGGCGAATACTGGGACACACATAAGCTTCGTGCCTTCGGTTTTTTCTCAATAAGCAATGCGAAGGTCGTGAGAACTGTTGCGCAACGTATTCCACGAAATGTTTAGGGCAGCCACACTCACTAACACTATAGACAAGCCCTTATAACGTAACGACGGTAATCACCTGCCAGCGTAAGCAAGGCGCCTAAGGCGATTACTGGGACGCGCATAAGCTTCGTGCCTTCGGCTTTTTCTCAATAATCAATGCGAAAATCGTGAGGACTGTTGCGCAACGTATTCCACGAAATGTTTAGTGCAGCCACACTCGCTAACACTATAGACAAGCCCTTAGAACGTAACGACGGTAATCACCTGCCAGCGTAAGCAAGGCGCCTAAGGCGATTACTGGGACCCGCATAAGCTTCGTACCTTCGGCTTTTTCTCAATAAGCAATGCGAAGGTTGTGAGAACTGTTGCGCAACGTCTTCCACGAAATGTTTAGGGCAGCCACACTCGCTAACACTCTAGAGAAGCCTTTAGAACGTAACGACGGTAATCACCCGGCAGCGTAAGCAAGGCCCCTAAGGCGATTACTGGGACGCGCATAAGCATCGTGCCTTCGGCTTTTTTCTCAATAAGCAATGCGAAGGTCGTGAGCACTGTTGCGCAACAGATTCCACGAAATGTTCAGGGCAGCCACACTCGCTAACACTCGAGAAAAGCCTTTAGAACGTAACGACGGTAATCACCCGCCAGCGTAAGCAAGGCCCCTAAAGCGATTACTGTGACGCACATAAGCTTCGTGCCCTCGTATTTTTTCGCAATAAGCAATGCGAAGGTAGTGAGGACTGTTGCGCAACGTATTCCACGAAATGCTTAGTGCAGCCACACTCGCTAACACTAAAGACAATCTCTTAGAACGTAACGACGGTAATCACCCGCCAGCGTAAGCAAGGCCCCTAAAGCGATTACTGGGACGCACATGTTTCGTGCCTTCGTCTTTTTTCTCAATAAGCAATGCGAAAGTAGTGAGGATTGTTGCGCAACGTATTCCACGAAATGTTTTGTGCAGCAACACTCGCTAACACTATAACAAGCCCTTAGAACGTAACGACGGTAATCACCCGCCAGCGAAAGCAAGCCACCTAAGGCGATTACTGGGACGCGCATAAGTTTCCTGCCTTCGGCTTTTTTTCTCAATAAGCAATGCGAAGGTCGTGAGGACTGTTGCGCAACGGATTCCACGAAATGTTTAGAGCAGCCACACTCGCTAACACTATAGACAAGCCCTTAGAACGTAACAACGGTAATCACCCGCCAGCGTAAACAAGGCCCCTAAGGCGAATACTGGGACACACATAAGCTTCGTGCCTTCGGTTTATTCTCAATAAACAATGCGAAGGTCGTTAGGATTGTTGCGCAACGTATTCCACGAAATGTTTAGTGCAGCCACACTCGCTAACACTATAGACAAGCCCTTAGAACGTAACGACGGTAATCACCTGCCAGCGTAAACAAGGCGCCTAAGGCGATTACTGGGACGCGCATAAGCTTCGTGCCTTCGGCTTTTTCTCAATAAGCAATGCGAAAATCGTGAGGACTGTTGCGCAACGTATTCCACGAAATGTTTAGTGCAGCCACACTCGCTAACACTATAGACAAGCCCTTAGAACGTAACGACGGTAATCACCTGCCAGCGTAAGCAAGGCGCCTAAGGCGAATACTGGGACGCGCATAATCTTCGTGCCTTCGGCTTTTTCTCAATAAGCAATGCGAAAATCGTGAGGACTGTTGCGCAACGTATTACACGAAATGTTTAGTGCAGCCACACTCGCTAACACTATAGACAAGCCCTTAGAACGTAACGACGGTAATCACCTGCCAGCTTAAGCAAGGCGCCTAAGGCGATTACTGGGACGCGCATAAGCTTCGTGCCTTCCGCTTTTTCTCAATAAGCAATGCGAAAATCGTGAGGACTGTTCCGCAACGTATTCCACGAAATGTTTAGGGCAGCCACACTCGCTAACACTATAGACAAGCCCTTAGAACGTAACGATGGTAATCACCTGCCAGCGTAAGCAAGGCGCCTAAGGCGATTACTGGGACGCGCATAAGCTTCGTGCCTTCGGCTTTTTCTCAATAAGCAATGCGAAAATCGTGAGGACTGTTGCGCAACGTATTCCACGAAATGTTTAGAGCACCCACGCTCGCTAACACTGTAGACAAGCCCTTAGAACGTAACGACGGTAATCACCTGCCAGCGCAAGCAAGGCGCCTAAGGCGATTACTGGGACGCGCATAAGCTTCGCGCCTTCGGCTTTTTCTCAATAAGCAATGCGAAAATCGTGAGGACTGTTGCGCAACGTATTCCACGAAATGTTTAGTGCAGCCACACTCGCTAACACTATAGACAAGCCCTTAGAACGTAACGACGGTAATCACCTGCCAGCATAAGCAAGGCGCCTAAGGCGATTACTGGGACGCGCATAAGCTTCGTGCCTTTGGCTTTTTCTCAATAAGCAATGCGAAAATCGTGAGGACTGTTGCGCAACGTATTCCACGAAATGTTTAGTGCAGCCACACTCGCTAACACTATAGACAAGCCCTTAGAACTTAACGACGGTAATCACCTGCCAGCGTAAGCAAGGCGCCTAAGGCGATTACTGGGACGCGCATAAGCTTCGTGCCTCCGGATTTTTCTCAATAAGCAATGCGAAGGTCGTGAGGACTGTTGCGCAACGTAATCCACGAAATTTTTAGGGCAGCCACACTCGCTAACACTATAGACAAGCCCTTAGAACGTAACGACGGTAATCACCTGCCAGCGTAAGCAAGGCGCCTAAGGCGATTACTGGGACGCGCATAACCTTCGTGCCTCCGGCTTTTTCTCAATAAGCAATGCGAAAATCGTGAGGACTGTTGCGCAACGTATTCCACGAAATGTTAGGGCAGCCACACTCGCTAACACTATAGACAAGCCCTTAGAACGTAACGACGGTAATCACCTGCCAGCATAAGCAAGGCGCCTAAGGCGATTACTGGGACGCGCATAAGCTTCGTGCCTTCCGCTTTTTCTCAATAAGCAATGCGAAAATCGTGAGGACTGTTGCGCAACGTATTCCACGAAATGTTTAGGGCAGCCACACTCGCTAACACTATAGCCATGCCCTTAGAACGTAACGACGGTAATCACCTGCCAGCATAAGCAAGGCGCCTAAGGCGGTTACTGGGTCGCGCATAAGCTTCGTGCCTTCCGCTTTTTCTCAACAAGCAATGCAAAAATCGTGAGGACTGTTGCGCAACGTATTCCACGAAATGTTTAGGGCAGCCACACTCCCTAACAGTATAGACAAGCCCTTAGAACGTAACGATGGTAATCACCTGCCAGCATAAGCAAGGCGCCGAACGCGATTACTGGGACGCGCATAAGCTTCCTGCCTTCCGCTTTTTATCAATAAGCAATGCGAAAATCGTGAGGACTGTTGCAAAAGGTATTCCACGAAATGTTTAGGGCAGCCACACTCGCTAACACTATAGACAAGCGCTTAGAACGTAACGACGGTAATCACCCGCCAGCGTAAGCAAGGCCCCTAAGGCGAATACTGGGACACACATAAGCTTCGTGCCTTCGGTTTTTTCTCAATAAGCAATGCGAAGGTCGTGAGAACTGTTGCGCAACGTATTCCACGAAATGTTTAGGGCAGCCACACTCACTAACACTATAGACAAGCCCTTATAACGTAACGACGGTAATCACCTGCCAGCGTAAGCAAGGCGCCTAAGGCGATTACTGGGACGCGCATAAGCTTCGTGCCTTCGGCTTTTTCTCAATAATCAATGCGAAAATCGTGAGGACTGTTGCGCAACGTATTCCACGAAATGTTTAGTGCAGCCACACTCGCTAACACTATAGACAAGCCCTTAGAACGTAACGACGGTAATCACCTGCCAGCGTAAGCAAGGCGCCTAAGGCGATTACTGGGACCCGCATAAGCTTCGTACCTTCGGCTTTTTCTCAATAAGCAATGCGAAGGTCGTGAGAACTGTTGCGCAACGTCTTCCACGAAATGTTTAGGGCAGCCACACTCGCTAACACTCTAGAGAAGCCTTTAGAACGTAACGACGGTAATCACCCGGCAGCGTAAGCAAGGCCCCTAAGGCGATTACTGGGACGCGCATAAGCATCGTGCCTTCGGCTTTTTTCTCAATAAGCAATGCGAAGGTCGTGAGCACTGTTGCGCAACAGATTCCACGAAATGTTCAGGGCAGCCACACTCGCTAACACTCGAGAAAAGCCTTTAGAACGTAACGACGGTAATCACCCGCCAGCGTAAGCAAGGCCCCTAAAGCGATTACTGTGACGCACATAAGCTTCGTGCCCTCGTATTTTTTCGCAATAAGCAATGCGAAGGTAGTGAGGACTGTTGCGCAACGTATTCCACGAAATGCTTAGTGCAGCCACACTCGCTAACACTAAAGACAATCTCTTAGAACGTAACGACGGTAATCACCCGCCAGCGTAAGCAAGGCCCCTAAAGCGATTACTGGGACGCACATGTTTCGTGCCTTCGTCTTTTTTCTCAATAAGCAATGCGAAAGTAGTGAGGATTGTTGCGCAACGTATTCCACGAAATGTTTTGTGCAGCAACACTCGCTAACACTATAACAAGCCCTTAGAACGTAACGACGGTAATCACCCGCCAGCGAAAGCAAGCCACCTAAGGCGATTACTGGGACGCGCATAAGTTTCCTGCCTTCGGCTTTTTTTCTCAATAAGCAATGCGAAGGTCGTGAGGACTGTTGCGCAACGGATTCCACGAAATGTTTAGAGCAGCCACACTCGCTAACACTATAGACAAGCCCTTAGAACGTAACAACGGTAATCACCCGCCAGCGTAAACAAGGCCCCTAAGGCGAATACTGGGACACACATAAGCTTCGTGCCTTCGGTTTATTCTCAATAAGCAATGCGAAGGTCGTTAGGATTGTTGCGCAACGTATTCCACGAAATGTTTAGTGCAGCCACACTCGCTAACACTATAGACAAGGCCTTAGAACGTAACGACGGTAATCACCTGCCAGCGTAAACAAGGCGCCTAAGGCGATTACTGGGACGCGCATAAGCTTCGTGCCTTCGGCTTTTTCTCAATAAGCAATGCGAAAATCGTGAGGACTGTTGCGCAACGTATTCCACGAAATGTTTAGGGCAGCCACACTCGCTAACACTATAGACAAGCCCTTAGAACGTAACGACGGTAATCACCTGCCAGCATAAGCAAGGCGCCTAAGGCGATTACTGGGACGCGCATAAGCTTCGTGCCTTCCGCTTTTTCTCAATAAGCAATGCGAAAATCGTGAGGACTGTTGCGCAACGTATTCCACGAAATGTTTAGGGCAGCCACACTCGCTAACACTATAGACAAGCCCTTAGAACGTAACGACGGTAATCACCTGCCAGCATAAGCAAGGCGCCTAAGGCGATCACTGGGACGCGCATAAGCTTCGTGCCTTCCGCTTTTTCTCAATAAGCAATGCGAAAATCGTGAGGACTGTTGCGCAACGTATTCCACGAAATGTTTAGTGCAGCCACACTCGCTAACACTATAGACAAGCCCTTAGAACGTAACGACGGTAATCACCTGCCAGCGTAAGCAAGGCGTCTAAGGCGATTACTGGGACGCGCATAAGCTTCGTGCCTTCCGCTTTTTCTCAATAAGCAATGCGAAAATCGTGAGGACTGTTGCGCAACGTATTCCACGAAATCTTTAGTGCAGCCACACTCGCTAACACTATAGACAAGCCCTTACAACGTAACGACGGTAATCACCTGCCAGCATAAGCAAGGCGCCTAAGGCGATTACTGGGACGCGCATAAGCTTCGTGCCTTCCGCTTTTTCTCAATAAGCAATGCGACAATCGTGAGGACTGTTGCGCAACGTATTCCACGAAATGTTTAGTGCAGCCACACTCGCTAACACTAGACAAGCCCTTAGAACGTACCGACGGTAATCACCTGCCAGCATAAGCGAGGCGCCTAAGGCGATTACTGGGACGCGCATAAGCTTCGTGCCTTCCGCTTTTTCTCAATAAGCAATGCGAAAATCGTGAGGACTGTTGCGCAACGTATTCCACGAAATCTTTAGTGCAGCCACACTCGCTAACACTATAGACAAGCCCTTAGAACGTAACGACGGTAATCACCTGCCAGCGTAAGCAAGGCGCCTAAGGCGATTACTGGGACGCGCATAAGCTTCGTGCCTTCCGCTTTTTCTCAATAAGCAATGCGAAAATCGTGAGGACTGTTGCGCAACGTATTCCACGAAATCTTTAGTGCAGCCACACTCGCTAACACTATAGACAAGCCCTTAGAACGTAACGACGGTAATCACCTGCCACCGTAAGCAAGGCGCCTAAGGCGATTACTGGGACGCGCATAAGCTTCGTGCCTTCCGCTTTTTCTCAATAAGCAATGCGAAAATCGTGAGGACTGTTGCGCAACGTATTCCACGAAATCTTTAGTGCAGCCACACTCCTTAACACTGTAGACAAGCCCTTAGAACGTAACGACGGTAATCACCTGCCAGCATAAGCAAGGCGCCTAAGGCGATTACTGGGACGCGCATAAGCTTCGTGCCTTCCGCTTTTTCTCAATAAGCAATGCGAAAATCGTGAGGACTGTTGCGCAACGTATTCCACGAAATCTTTAGTGCAGCCACACTCGCTAACACTATAGACAAGCCCTTAGAACGTAACGACGGTAATCACCTGCCAGCGTAAGCAAGGCGCCTAAGGCGATTACTGGGACGCGCATAACCTTCGGGCCTTCGGCTTTTTCTCAATAAGCAATGCGAAAATCGTGAGGACTGTTGCGCAACGTATTCCACGAAATGTTTAGGGCAGCCACACTCGCTAACACTATAGACAAGCCCTTAGAACGTAACGACGGTAATCACCTGCCAGCATAAGCAAGGCGCCTAAGGCGATTACTGGGACGCGCATAAGCTTGGTGCCTTCCGCTTTTTCTCAATAAGCAATGCGAAAATCGTGAGGACTCTTGCGGAACGTATTCCACGAAATGTTTAGGGCAGCCACACTCGCTAACACTATAGATAAGCCCTTAGAACGTAACGACGGTAATCACCTGCCAGCATAAGCAAGGCGCCTAAGGCGATTACTGGGACGCGCATAAGCTTCGTGCCTTCCGCTTTTTCTCAATAAGCAATACGAAAATCGTGAGGACTGTTGCGCAACGTATTCCACGAAATCTTTAGTGCAGCCACACTCGCTAACACTATAGACAAGCCCTTAGAACGTAACGACGGTAATCACCTGCCAGCGTAAGCAAGGCGCCTAAGGCGATTACTGGGACGCGCATAACCTTCGTGCCTTCGGCTTTTTCTCAATAAGCAATGCGAAAATCGTGAGGACTGTTGCGCAACGTATTCCACGAAATGTTTAGGGCAGCCACACTCGCTAACACTATAGACAAGCCCTTAGAACGTAACGACGGTAATCACCTGCCAGCATAAGCAAGGCGCCTAAGGCGATTACTGGGACGCGCATAAGCTTCGTGCCTTCCGCTTTTTCTAAATAAGCAATGCGAAAATCGTGAGGACTGTTGCGGAACGTATTCCACGAAATGTTTAGGGCAGCCACACTCGCTAACACTATAGATAAGCCCTTAGAACGTAACGACGGTAATCACCTGTGAGCGTAAGCAAGGCGCCTAAGGCGATTACTGGGACGTGCATAAGCTTCGTGCCTTCCGCTTTTTCTCAATAAGCAATTCGAAAATCGTGAGGACTGTTGCGCAACGTATTCCACGAAATGTTTAGTGCAGCCACACTCGCTAACACTATATACAGGCCCTTAGAACGTAACGACGGTAATCACCTGCCAGCGTAAGCAAGGCGCCTAAGGCGATTACTGGGACGCGCATAACCTTCGTGCCTTCGGCTTTTTCTCAATAAGCAATGCGAAAATCGTGAGGGCTGTTGCGCAATGTATTCCACGAAATGTTTAGGGCAGCCACCCTCGCTAACACTATAGACAAGCCCTTAGAACGTAACGACGGTAATCACCTGCCAGCATAAGCAAGGCGCCTAAGGCGATTACTGGGACGCGCATAAGCTTCGTGCCTTCCGCTATTTCTCAATAAGCAATGCGAAAATCGTGAGGACTGTTGCGCAACGTATTCCACGAAATGTTTAGGGCAGCCACACTCGCTAACACTATAGAGAAGCCCTTAGAACATAACGACGGTAATCACCTGCCAGCATAAGCAAGGCGCCTAAGGCGATTACTGGGACGCGCATAAGCTTCGTGCCTTCCGCTTTTTCTCAATAAGCAATGCGAAAATCGTGAGCACTGTTGCGCAACGTATTCCACGAAATGTTTAGGGGAGCCACACTCGCTAACACTATAGACAAGCCCTTAGAACGTAACGACGGTAATCACCTGCCAGCATAAGCAAGGCGCCTAAGGCGATTACTGGGACGCGCCTAAGCTTCTTGCCTTCCGCTTTTTCTCAATAAGCAATGCGAAAATCGTGAGGACTGTTGCGCAACGTATTCCACGAAATTTTTAGGGCAGCCACACTCCCTAACACTATAGACAAGCCCTTAGAACGTAACGACGGTAATCACCTGCCAGCATAAGCAAGGCGCCTAAGGCGATTACTGGGATGCGCATAAGCTTCGTGCCTTCCGCTTTTACTCAATAAGCAATGCGAAAATCGTGAGGACTGTTGCGCAACTTATTCCACGAAATGTTTAGGGCAGCCACACTCGCTAACACTCTAGACAAGCCTTTAGAACGTAACGATGGTAATCACCTGCCAGCGTAAGCAAGGCGCCTAAGGCGATTACTGGGACGCGCATAAGCTTCGTGCCTTCCGCTTTTTCTCAATAAGCAATGCGAAAATCGTGAGGACTGTTGCGCAACGTATTCCACGAAATGTTTAGGGCAGCCACACTCGCTAACACTCTAGACAAGCCTTTAGAACGTAACGATGGTAATCACCTGCCAGCGTAAGCAAGGCGCCTAAGGCGATTACTGGGACGCGCATAAGCTTCGTGCCTTCCGCTTTTTCTCAATAAGCAATGCGAAAATCGTGAGGACTGTTGCGCAACGTATTCCACGGAATGTTTAGGGCAGCCACACTCGCTAACACTCTAGACAAGCCTTTAGAACTTAACGATGGTAATCACCTGCCAGCGTAAGCAAGGCGCCTAAGGCGATTACTGGCACGCGCATAAGCTTCGTGCCTTCGGCTTTTTCTCAATAAGCAATGCGAAAATCGTGAGGACTGTTGCGCAACGTATTCCACGAAATGTTTAGGGCAGCCACACTCGCTAACACTATATACAGGCCCTTAGAACGTAACGACGGTAATCACCTGCCAGCGTAAGCAAGGCGCCTAAGGCGATTACTGGGACGCGCATAAGCTTCGTGCCTTCGGCTTTTTCTCAATAAGCAATGCGAAAATCGTGAGGGCTGTTGCGCAACGTATTCCACGAAATGTTTAGGGCAGCCACCCTCGCTAACACTATAGACAAGCCCTTAGAACGTAACGACGGTAATCACCTGCCAGCATAAGCAAGGCGCCTAAGGCGATTACTGGGACGCGCATAAGCTTCGTGCCTTCCGCTATTTCTCAATAAGCAATGCGAAAATCGTGAGGACTGTTGCGCAACGTATTCCACGAAATGTTTAGGGCAGCCACACTCGCTAACACTATAGACAAGCCCTTAGAACATAACGACGGTAATCACCTGCCAGCATAAGCAAGGCGCCTAAGGCGATTACTGTGACGCGCATAAGCTTCGTGCCTTCGGCTTTTTTTCTCAATAAGCAATGCGAAGGTCGTGAGGACTGTTGCGCAACGGATTCCACGAAATATTTAGAGCAGCCACGCTCGCTAACACTATAAACAAGCCCTTAGAACGTAACGACGGTAATCACCCGCCAGCGTAAGCAAGGCCCCTAAGGCGAATACTGGGACACACATAAGCTTCGTGCCTTCGGTTTTTTCTCAATAAGCAATGCGAAGGTCGTGAGAACTGTTGCGCAACGTATTCCACGAAATGTTTAGGGCAGCCACACTCGCTAACACTATAAACAAGCCCTTAGAACGCAACGACGCTAATCACCTGCCAGCGTAAGCAAGGCGCCTAAGGCGATTACTGGGACGCGCATAAGCTTCGTGCCTTCGGCTTTTTCTCAATAAGCAATGCGAAAATCGTGAGGACTGTTGCGCAACGTATTCCACGAAATGTTTAGTGCAGTCACACTCGCTAACACTATAGACAAGCCCTTAGAACGTAACGACGGTAATCACCCGGCAGCGTAAGCAAGGCCCCTAAGGCGATTACTGGGACGCGCATAAGCATCGTGCCTTCGGCTTTTTTCTCAATAAGCAGTGCGAAAGTCGTGAGGATTGTTGCGCAACGTATTCCACGAACTTTTTAGTGCAGCCACACTCTCTAACACTATAAACAAGCCCTTAGAACGTAACGACGGTAATCACCCGCCAGCGAAAGCAAGCCCCCTAAGGCGATTACTGTGACGCGCATAAGCTTCGTGCCTTCGGCTTTTTTTCTCAATAAGCAATGCGAAGGTCGTGAGGACTGTTGCGCAACGGATTCCACGAAATGTTTAGAGCAGCCACGCTCGCTAACACTATAAACAAGCCCTTAGAACGTAACGACGGTAATCACCCGCCAGCGTAAGCAAGGCCCCTAAGGCGAATACTGGGACACACATAAGCTTCGTGCCTTCGGTTTTTTCTCAATAAGCAATGCGAAGGTCGTGAGAACTGTTGCGCAACGTATTCCACGAAATGTTTAGGGCAGCCACGCTCGCTAACACTATAAACAAGCCCTTAGAACGTAACGACGGTAATCACCCGCCAGCGTAAGCAAGGCCCCTAAGGCGAATACTGGGACACACATAAGCTTCGTGCCTTCGGTTTTTTCTCAATAAGCAATGCGAAGGTCGTGAGAACTGTTGCGCAACGTATTCCACGAAATGTTTAGGGCAGCCACACTCGCTAACACTATAAACAAGCCCTTACAACGCAACGACGGTAATCACCTGCCAGTGTAAGCAAGGCGCCTAAGGCGATTACTGGGACGCGCATAAGCTTCGTGCCTTCGGCTTTTTCTCAATAAGCAATGCGAAAATCGTGAGGACTGTTGCGCAACGTATTCCACGAAATGTTTAGGGCAGCCACACTCGCTAACACTATAGACAAGCCCTTAGAACGTAACGATGGTAATCACCTGCCAGCGTAAGCAAGGCGCCTAAGGCGATTACTGGGACGCGCATAAGCTTCGTGCCTTCGGCTTTTCCTCAATAAGCAATGCGAAAATCGTGAGGACTGTTGCGCAACGTATTCCACGAAATGTTTAGGGCAGCCACATTCGCTAACACTCTAGACAAGCCTTTAGAACGTAACGACGGTAATCACCCGGCAGCGTAAGCAAGGCCCCTAAGGCGATTACTGGGACGCGCATAAGCATCGTGCATTCGGCTTTTTTCTCAATAAGCAATGCGAAAGTCGTGAGGATTGTTTCGCAACGTATTCCACGAACTTTTTAGTGCAGCCACACTCTCTAACACTATAAACAAGCCCTTAGAACGTAACGACGGTAATCACCCGCCAGCGAAAGCAAGCCCCCTAAGGCGATTACTGTGACGCGCATAAGCTTCGTGCCTTCGGCTTTTTTTCTCAATAAGCAATGCGAAGGTCGTGAGGACTGTTGCGCAACGGATTCCACGAAATGTTTAGAGCAGCCACGCTCGCTAACACTATAAACAAGCCCTTAGAACGTAACGACGGTAATCACCCGCCAGCGTAAGCAAGGCCCCTAAGGCGAATACTGGGACACACATAAGCTTCGTGCCTTCGGTTTTTTCTCAATAAGCAATGCGAAGGTCGTGAGAACTGTTGCGCAACGTATTCCACGAAATGTTTAGGGCAGCCACACTCGCTAACACTATAAACAAGCCCTTAGAACGCAACGACGGTAATCACCTGCCAGTGTAAGCAAGGCGCCTAAGGCGATTACTGGGACGCGCATAAGCTTCGTGCCTTCGGCTTTTTCTCAATAAGCAATGCGAAAATCGTGAGGACTGTTGCGCAACGTATTCCACGAAATGTTTAGTGCAGCCACACTCGCTAACACTATAGACAAGCCATTAGAACGTAACGACGGTAATCACCTGCCAGCGTAAGCAAGGCGCCTAAGGCGATTACTGGGACGCGCATAAGCTTCGTGCCTTCCGCTTTTTCTCAATAAGCATTGCAAAAATCGTGAGGACTGTTGCGCAACGTATTCCACGAAATATTTAGGCAGCCACACTCGCTAACACTATAGACAAGCCCTTAGAACGTAACGACGGTAATCACCTGCCAGCGTAAGCAAGGCGCCTAAGGCGATTAGTGGGACGCGCATAAGCTTCGTGCCTTCGGCTTTTTTTCTCAATAAGCAATGCGAAGGTCGTGAGGACTGTTGCGCAACGGATTCCACGAAATGTTTAGAGCAGCCACACTCGCTAACACTCTAGACAAGCCTTTAGAACGTAACGACGGTAATCACCCGGCAGCGTAAGCAAGGCCCCTAAGGCGATTACTGGGACGCGCATAAGCATCGTGCCTTCGGCTTTTTTCTCAATAAGCAATGCGAAAGTCGTGAGGATTGTTGCGCAACGTATTCCACGAAATGTTTAGAGCAGCCACGCTCGCTAACACTATAAACAAGCCCTTAGAACGTAACGACGGTAATCACCCGCCAGCGAAAGCAAGCCCCCTAAGGCGATTACTGTGACGCGCATAAGCTTCGTGCCTTCGGCTTTTTTTCTCAATAAGCAATGCGAAGGTCGTGAGGACTGTTGCGCAACGGATTCCACGAAATGTTTAGAGCAGCCACGCTCGCTAACACTATAAACAAGCCCTTAGAACGTAACGACGGTAATCACCCGCCAGCGTAAGCAAGGCCCCTAAGGCGAATACTGGGACACACATAAGCTTCGTGCCTTCGGTTTTTTCTCAATAAGCAATGCGAAGGTCGTGAGAACTGTTGCGCAACGTATTCCACGAAATGTTTAGGGCAGCCACACTCGCTAACACTATAAACAAGCCCTTAGAACGCAACGACGGTAATCACCTGCCAGTGTAAGCAAGGCGCCTAAGGCGATTACTGGGACGCGCATAAGCTTCGTGCCTTCGGCTTTTTCTCAATAAGCAATGCGAAAATCGTCAGGACTGCTGCGCAACGTATTCCACGAAATGTTTAGTGCAGCCACACTCGCTAACACTATAGACAAGCCCTTAGAACGTAACGACGGTAATCACCTGCCAGCGTAAGCAAGGCGCCTAAGGCGATTACTGGGACGCGCATAAGCTTCGTGCCTTCCGCTTTTTCTCAATAAGCATTGCAAAAATCGTGAGAACTGTTGCGCAACGTATTCTACGAAATGTTTAGGGCAGCCACACTCGCTAACACTATAGACAAGCCCTTAGAACGTAACGACGGTAATCACCTGCCAGCGTAAGCAAGGCGCCTAAGGCGATTAGTGGGACGCGCATAAGCTTCGTGCCTGCGGATTTTTCTCAATAAGCAATGCGAAGGTCGTGAGGACTGTTGCGCAACGTATTCCACGAAATGTTTAGGGCAGCCACACTCGCTAACACTATAGACAAGCCCTTAGAACGTAACGACGGTAATCACCTGCCAGCGTAAGCAAGGCGCCTAAGGCGATTACTGGGACGCGCATAAGCTTCGTGCCTTCTGCTTTTTCTCAATAAGCAATGCAAAAATCGTGAGGACTGTTGCGCAACGTAGTCCACGAAATGTTTAGGGCAGCCACACTCGCTAACACTATAGACAAGCCCTTAGAACGTAACGACGGTAATCACCCGCCAGCGTAAGCAAGGCGCCTAAGGCGATTACTGGGATGCGCATAACCTTCGTGCCTTCGGCTTTTTCTCAATAAGCAATGCGAAAATCGTGAGGACTGTTGCGCAACGGATTCCACGAAATGTTTAGAGCAGCCACACTCGCTAACACTATAGACAAGCCCTTAGAACGTAATGACGGTAATCACCCGCCAGCTTAAGCAAGGCGCCTAAGGCGATTACTGGGACGCGCTTAACCTTCGTGCCTTCGGCTTTTTCTCAATAAGCAATGCGAAAATCGTGAGGACTGTTGCGGAACGGATTCCACGAAATGTTTAGAGCAGCCACACTCGCTAACACTATAGACAAGCCCTTAGAACGTAACGACGGTAATCACCCGCCAGCGGTAATCACCCGGAGCAATCGGGCAATGTGGTGTGGCTTTTGTTCTGTCTCTGCCTACGTCCTGCTCCTGGTGAAGCACGGATGCAAAACTACTACAAGCTCAAGCACGCCCTTTCTGGGAACTTCACCCTAGCTTTTTGAGAAAGTTGGCACGAGGTGCCAGTTCAGCCTATGTGGGGTGTCTGCTCTGCCTCCACGTCACCTGTTCACGCTCGGTGAGACAAAAGATTTTTGACAACGACAAACAAGTTGTGGCTGAAGACCTTCGCAATAACAGCTAACGCTGTAAAGAAAGCTGCATAGCTGTACAAGCGAATAGGGGCTGGTTGTTGGCGCACTGGAAACCAAGCTTTGATGGGTTGAAGGGAGCAGTTGTAAGGTCTGTTCGATTTACCTTGCAGTGCGTGAACTACTACCAGGCAATTCAGAAAAAGTGCTGCACTAATGCAGCGCTTGTTCAGCAGTGCAAATGTAGCGGGACACTAGCGCCAAACTAAAACGAATGGCGAAGTGCAGGCGGTGCAGGCCTTCTGCTAGTCCGGCGCGTCGCCTCTCTTCGCCTCGCCATTTTGCTTGTTGGTCCCTGCCTGCCTGTGCTTTATCGAAAGTGTTGTGTTTGGTGCGCAAGCTGGCCAATCTGGTGCAGGGAGCTCTGGATTGCGCTGCGTCAACTGCAGCCATCGTTCAAACAGTTGTCTACAGCGACAGCGAAAACGAAGAGTTCGATGATGTAGTGATAATTCTAGCATTGAAACTAACTAGATTGCGACGCAACAGAATTCCGATGTACTGTGAAGAAGTCGTGAGTCGGTACTTCGATTTTGAATTCAAGAGGCTTTTCCGCCTATCGCGCGAGACGTTTGATAGACTTGTCGTGGAGTACATGTCATCACCATTTTTCCCGAACGCGTCAAGACGGCGTCCAGGAGTTAGTGCTGAAAGACATGCTTCGTGGTTTTGTGCTACTTGGGTGGGCAGTGCAGCATGTGCTCACTGGGCGACCGCTTCGACCTTGCCGTGTCGACCGTACACAGTTGTGTGGAGCGAATGTTGGATTTTCTCAACAACGTGAGTGCGGAAGTGATTGCCTGAGATAGACAGGAGCAGGAGCGCAGCAAAGCCGGCCTCCTGGCAAAAAGCGCCGGGAGAGGACCTCAAAACCCCATAGGATGTATTGATGGCTGCCATGTTGAAATCAACAAGCCGACGGAGTCGCCCCACTCTTAATACAATCGTAAGAAATGGCGGTTAGGAACAAGTTTTTAGACATTTTCATTGGGTTCCCTGGCTCGGCGCATGATGTGAGAATTCTGCGTGAAAGCAGATTTTTTGAAGAGGCCATGATCAAGTGCAGCAGTGGTTATCTCCTTGGATATTCAGCTTACCCTCTGCTGCCGTGGCTTATGACGCCGTACCGGGAAAACGAGCAAATTTCCCGTCGTGGAAGAAGACGCACAACAAAGTGCACTCGCAGCAGAGTTGCAATTGAAAACGCTTTTTGATTGTTGAAGCAGCGCTTCAGGCGGCTGTCTCTTGTCGATGCTGCCTGCATAAAGCGGTGCGTCCTAATCATCATGGGTGCGTGTGTGCTGCACAATCTGAGCAATGCAGAGAGAGACTTCTTTGATGAACTGCAGCACCTGCCTCAGCAAGAAGAAGTTGGCAATGATGAGGACGCTTACACCTTCATTGACCGTCATGTGGCAGGTTTCATCGAGAGCCTGCGAAAAGATATTGCACTGAAGCAGTGCTGACGTTGTGAACCTCTTTGAGTGCTCACATTAAGCACTTTTTGTTATAGGCATGTGTGCAACCACTGTGGATGAACAGTGTGTAAGTAAACAACACTTCTGTTTTTGATATCAGCATAGCTTGTACAATTCTGTCACATCACTTGAGTGAATTTTTCTTTCACAACTTTTTCATCTGCTCTCAGCATTAGGCCATCCCTATTGAAAAATCCGGTATCGCGGCAAACCAGATTTTACCGGAACATATCGGTTTCATACCGGTCCGGTATCACTCTCATACCGGCGAGACCCGTCCGGTTTCATCGCTATACCGGTTCATACTGGTCCGGTATCGATCAAAAACCGGACAGACCGCTCCGGTACGGAGCTCATACCGGACAGTCCATTCCCGGTTCGAAGCTCAAACCGGACAGACCAGTCCGGTACGGAGCTCAAACCGGACATACCAGCCTGTATTCAGAGCGATATGTGCTGCGGTTTTGGTGTTTGGTCTGCAGATTGACTGTTGTACGCCAGCAGATATTTTTAAGAGGAACGGGGGGGGGGGGGGTAAGCGTGCGTATAAGTGCGATAATCAACACACACACGGTTTTGTTGAAAGGGTTAGGAAAAGAAAAGGGCTAAGCGTGGCAAAACATGCAGTTTGTGTATGAAAGGCGGGGGCTGCATGAAGGTGAATGGCGCGCAACAGCCATATTGGCTTCCCGTGCAGCACCCTGACAAAGCCAGGGCTGCTGTGTGCGGGCAAACGGCTAGTATACATCCGCCAGCAGTCTTCGTAAGTCCTGCGCAGATTACTCTGGGTTTCAGAGTGCAGAACTTCACGACTGGCTGATAAACATGGCGAGCCTCCGGTGACTGCGCCAGAGGCTCCAAAAGGTTTGTTACTGTCACGTTCATTGCAGCAGCTTTCTTAATGTTCGCTAGCGGCAGTCTGTAGCGACGCATCGGTGAAGAAATAAAATTCTTGGTTTTCGTGCAGGAATTCTTTGCACTTCTTCTTCATCAAGTGATAGTCCATTGATAACGCAACTTGTCCAAGCGCCATCGCGAGCGGCCCCACCCTTCACTCCATCAGGAAGACATACTAATCACAAATCGCCCAGAACATTTCTATCGACGAAGAAAAGGTTAATTCAACGGAGCCGGCAGCTTGGGTGTTCCCTTAAGGGCGACGCTTCGTGCTAGCTAAAAGATACAGCGCTCGAGAGAACAAAATAAAAACAAAAACCACCTGTAGAAACCTTACACGAGTAACCCGTCTCTTCGCAATGTTTTTTAAAGCTTTTTTTTTTCTCTCATCACTGCCTTCTCTGCTTTTCCTGGGTCTGAGAATTCTCAAGGCCTGCGCGCTTTCCTTTCCCCCCGCTCTGACGTCAGCCACTTTGACCGCTGACCCCTCCGCATTCCTCCGACACTGACACGTCTCCTTTCTTCCCTCAACCAGTTCTGCACCCTTCCGTAGTCGTGTAGCCGGACATGTCAGCGTGCGCTGCTGCGTTTTGTTGCTGTTGCGTTCGTGAGCGCTGGCTAGGAAATTGCTTGTCATCGTGATACCTAAATATTTGCGTGTCGTGACCTGCTGTTAAAGCAATGGGTCGCTGCTGCGTGCCCAACTGTAGAGGAAACTATGACAATGGGCCAAAAGTGTTTGTGTTTTCGTTCCGAAAAGACTCACGTAGGATTACGTGGGAGCGTGCTGTTCGCCGCGACGACGTCGACATACGGACTGTGCGAGATTCTAAGGTACTGTACGCTGTGTCTGCGCATCGAAGTAATCGTTGAAGTCTAATAATTTATCACGGTGCTAAAATATGGACTAGGTGCGGTTCTAAAATTCATGGGACGCGATGCTTGCCCTAGACTGCTGGTATCAGTAAATATATCTTTTTCTCTTATGTACCAGGCAGTGTTCTTGTGTGGTTGAAAGATACAAATTTTCAAGTTCAGGGCGGGCGTTCATGTCATGGTTAAATAAATATGCCTATGAATATCATCGAATTTTGCAGAGAGCATACATACACTAACGAGATATATTCTTGGTTCTTGATTCAACGTTTCGACTATATTTAGTGTGCGTAGTGTTTTGGCTAAAGAATGCTCAGTATATTTAGGTAATTGAAGCGATTCTATGCATTTGCGCAATGAATAAAGTAATAATGGCCGTAAGTTGCATGTCACAGTGCTCAATGCATTATGTTGTGTGTCAGTGCCCAATTAAATCATAAGCTGGGGGCATTATGTACTACCAATCATATTTACTTTTCAGCAGGTACTTTTGACTACTTCATTGGCCAGCACCCTGTAGAGACCCCAGCGCCGGTAGATCGTCGCAAAGAGTTAAATTATTACCTCGGTGAGCTGGTTCAAGACATGCGAAAAAAATAAACATCTTTTGGAGTTTTTGATGCATTATAATACTCACCAAGCTACCAATACTCGGTAAAAGCTGGGAGCAAATAACACAATTGCACATCGACTGCAATACGAGTCGCTGATAATCGCAGATTACCAGTTTCTGAGGCTCTGTATATTGCAGCATTTGGCATGTACACTTATGGCCCCAGTTTTTGGGCAGATTTAGTCCAAGTGGGATATATTTGAAGCATTTTATTCCTGCCTTTGTCCTGTGATACAGGGCCCTCCTGTATAATACGGGCCAAGCCTGTAGAATACAGGACTGTCCTGTATGCCGGTATGAATTTTAAACCGGAACCGCATACCGGGTTATTGTACAGGATTTGCGATACCGGATTACCGGAATATCCTGTATAAAACAGGACAGTCCTGTATAATACAGGACTCTTTTGTTTTGTACAGGATATTCCGGTACAGGATATTCTACAGGTACAGGATATTGTACAGGATATTCCGGTAATCCGGTATCGCAAATCCTGTACAATAACCCGGTATGCGGTTCCGGTTTAAAATTCATACCGGATTTTTCAGTAGGGATGTGCCTATGCTTGATATCAACAGCTACATCATGTGGAAGGAGGTAGGTTCTAAATGCAGACAGAGTGTTGCTGAAATTCTATGCAATTAGCCAGCGATGCGATGAAAAAAGTGCAAAAAATGTTAAAAGTCATGATTGTGCCTTTGTTAAGTGCATGTTAGATGCGGTCAGAGGCTTGAGCACGACTGCAAACACCTACGCTATCGTAAGCATGCTGTGACCATGTAATTTTGATGGCTTGCGAGATAGCAACACGACATTCAGTGTTTTAAATGCTTTATTCTGCCTGCTCTGACTCTGCTTCGACTACTGCAACAAGACGTTCCAGCAAAGCCATCTTTTTGTTGAAGCGTTCAGCCCTCTCCTTTTTGGTCTCCTGAAGAACATTCAGGGGTGCGTCCACAGAATTGTCCTTCTTGCGGCGCCTCTTGTCGTGTGGGGCCTTCTGGGGCTCTTGTGAGGGTCCTGCCTCGTGGTGGCCGCTGGGTTCTGAGTCGGGAGGTGTGCTGAAACAATCGCTTTAATGTTGAAAGCATTGTTTTCTGAAATTTCTCAACAATGAAAGTTGAGCAATCTTACCTTGCAATTTCGCTCTGCAAGACCTTTCCAGGGGCTAAGAGAAATGTGGGCTTAATATGGTGCTCACGTTCCAGCACCTCAGCTAGCTCCCTAAAAAAAGGGGAAGCTTTATGAATAGCATATAAGGTAAATTCACAGTAGCGATATGAGTAAATGGGAAAATGCAGCTCAAAAATAAACTGAACAAAGTGTTTAAAGCAAGCCTCAAGTCTGTTTGTCGAAATGTTTGCAAGCAGATTAATTCTCGTTTACCCATTCTACAATATGGCATTGTTTAGATACATATATACAAAAAATACACACTCTTCATGGTCGCAAGACACTCTTGAATGGCCAGGCGAGTTATTTTTTGCTTGTGTTCTTTTATAGGCCCTTTCAAGACTCTTCAACTTGTTCTCGACGTATAGGGCTTAAACTGCAACTTAATTCCTTGTTCAGTGCATCGGCAATAGCTTGCCACATTGCCCTCTTTGTCCTACACAGATAGGGATAAAAAAAATGTGATAAATTTGTATGAAAAAAAGATAATTGCTCTGTTCAAGGGTTCTCAATACGTCTGACATGTGTACAAGGACAACTGAGGGCATTTAGGGGCTCCTGAACTGATTTGATGGCCTCTAGTAAGAACTTGCATGCCACATGAAAAATTGTCATTCTCGACGTAGTTTCTCGCCTGATCGAACCCCAACACCACTGTTTGCTTACAAGAAATAAAGCTTACCGGAAGCCACCTTTTTTCCCAAGCAGTTCCATCTTCGCCTTGTAGTGCGAGATTTGGAGCCGTCTCCTCCCCCACAGTTCACAAACCTCTGGTGCATCCTGCACTTCCCCCGGGACGTCCTGCTGGACTTGTGCCGCACCGCACGCTGCCACCAGCGAAGAGGTGCTGGCTGTGCGGGCTGCTCGTCCGCGAATACAACAGTCATAACTTCCCCGCCTTTGTGACGAGTAGAGAATTGTTCAGTGCAACATCGTAATTTAGTCTCTGGTGCTCCATCAAATACTGGATGTACAAAATTGAAGTTTTTGTTTTGATCAAATGCAGTGCATCCCACCAGCGCAAACACAAAGACGCTCAACTGTTTAGATGCATGCATGCCTAAACAATTACAAATGCGGGATCAAGGAAAACGCAGATCATCATCATCACCAGCCTGACGACACCCACTGCAGGGTAAAGGCCTCTCCCATGTCTCTCTAGTTAACCCTGTCCTTTGCCAGTTGCGGCCACAGTATCCCCGCAAACTTCTTAATCTCATCCGCCCACCTAACTTTCTGCCGTCCCCTGCTACGCTGGCCTTCTCTTGTAATCTACTCCGTTACCCTTAAGGACCAGCGGTTATCTTGCCTTCGCATTACATGCCCTGCCCAGGCCCGTTTCTTCATCTTAATTTCAACTAGGATATCATTAACCCACGTTTGTTCCCTCACCCACTCCGCCCGCTTCCTATCTCTCAACGTTAACCTATCATTTTTCTTTCCATTGCTCGCTGCGTTGTCCTTAACTCAAGCTGAGCCCTCTTTGTTAGCCTCCACGTTTCTGCCCCATAGGTGAGTACCGGTAGGATACAGCTGTTGTATACTTTCCCCTTCAGGGATATTGGTAAACTGCCATTCGTGATCTGAGAGAACCTGTCATATGCGCTCCACCCTATTCTTATTCTTCTAGTTATTTCCCGCTCATAACCCGGATCTGCGCTCGCTACCTGCCCTAAGTAGACATATTCTCTTGCTACTTCCATAAAGAACGCACAAAGACACTCAATTATTTAAATGCATGTATAAACAATTACAAATGTGGGATCAATAACAGTAGACAATGTAACCACTAAACACTTGTACACGCACGGACTGCCTTTGTCTACTCGGGATCATCGTGTGCCACATATTTTCAGAATGCAGCTACAGTGTCACGAAGACATTAAATCACGGCTAAGGATATAATCAGCATGCACACATGCGCAGCGAAATATTTCTTTCGGGTTTAACTTTTTAAACGAAACACTTCTTGTACCCACGTAATGCATGCAATATAGATCTACCGTTCACACGGTCAAAACATACCTGATGTCTTGTAAGCATAGCCATTCTCTTGCCGAACTCGGCTGCCATCTTCATTCACGATCGGTGTTAAATTGGTCAATATGCCGCTGATCGCGACACATATGCTGCCGTCGTCTGCTGCCATGGCTGCTCCGCAGAAGTAGTTCTGCACGACTGGCACCAGCTCTAAACGCAGTGCAGGATCTGTCTGAACTAGGCGTGCCCGACGCCTGCACTTGTTTAAACCGAACGCCCTAGAGGGCGCCACCTGGACTGCCAAAACGAATGGCCGAGTGCGGCTCCACATAAACTAGTTCCAGCAGTGCAGGTAAATCGAACAGACCTGTAAAGTGCACGTCCAGAGGCCGCAGGGTAGGAACGGCCCCGTTTGCCCCTGGTCCTGGGGGACACCCGGACACATAGAGACACCCGTCATCATTGTTACAGATTTGATCGCTGATACTACAAAATGGGCGATTGTCTAGGGGGGAGGGGGGGGGCACCCTTTACCAGCAGGTGTCAGTTATGCTGTTGGCCTAGTGTCTCATTCATTCCTCACGAAGGGCAAGGGTTCGTTCATACCTGAGTGAAATGACCTGTCTTGTGGGGTCCGCGGATAATCCTGAAACTGACGATGTTTTCTGCTCGGTAGTGCTTGTGCTCTTCGAACCAGTTCTTGATGCGCTGGCTCCAAGTGGCGCTACTTCGGTTCCTGTTTTCGCCGCGCCATCCAACGTTCTGGCCGACGCGTGGAAACCTAGCTGCAGCGGGTGGGGAGAAGATTATGGTCAGCCAGATTACACCGTTTGCAGGACGAAGGAATGCTATCTACAGTTATCCTTGCCTTGCCGCTACTGGAGCAAAAAATTTCGATTCGGCTACTCTCCGAATGTCCTCCGTTGGCCGCTTTATTTGCTCAAGTTTGCTTTACAGCATTAGCGCCATGCAACCCTTAGCGCAGACGAAGTTTCAACCATATGGAAGTGCGCAAAGCTGCCGAATATAGCAGTATCAAGCTCAAAAAAAAAGTGAAAATGGGAGCGATGACGCGCACCTATGCACCAACGTCAACGCTAATTTTTAAGTCCCGGTAATTTATTTACTTACAATACCCCTAAGGGCCCTCGTGCGAGGGTATTGCAAAAGAGGGGGGGGGGGCGATACAAGCATGAAAATACGGCACAGGCACATGAAACAAAATACACGTAATGACGAAGTATGAAATAAAGCTAGTAATGAACACAAATAACACAACAAAAGAACGCAGAATAAAATACTCAGTAAATGCTCATAATGCAACAAAAATACAAAATATGTGAGTCCATGGTTTGCTTTAGCCACACGATGACTGAACAATGTTAAGGAGAGCGTCGCCCCTACCGTGGGTCTGCACTTGCTGCCGGCTGCAGAAAGTGTTGCGCGTGGTGCCTGCGGAGTGGCGCTTCGTGTTCTTCCATGTGATCATGATTAGAGGAACGCGTGCAGCAGCGCCGGGCAGTAGCTCCGCCAGTTGCGTTGTCGCAAGGCATTGAAAATGGCGGCACTCAGCTGAACGCCCCCCAGGTTGCCTACGATAGCCGGATCGTAGGCGTACCAAGGAAGATCCTTAGACTCAACAAGAAATGTAATCACTACGGCGTAGTAAATGCCCCCAAATTAAAAAAAAAAGAAATGACACCTGTGGTGCGCGCAGCCCAGTGGCGTCGTGGAGGTCACCGTCTTCAATGTCTTGCGACAACGCAACTGACGTAGTCACTGCGCCCCGCTTGTTCCTCTAGATGCTGCCATCATGACCACATGGAACGTGACAAGGATGCAAGCAACGCTCCGCAGGCACTTCGCGCAACATTTCTGCAAGCGCAGACGCCGCGGTAGTGGCGACGCTCTCCTCACTCGCAGCACTGCAGTTTGCAGCATGTTAACGCGGACAGCAATGGTCACAGGACAGTTTGAGTTTGGGAAGGGTGACGCGAGTTGCAATAAGCAAAAGGTTAGAACTAAGGAGCGCGTCCTGGATGGCGGGAAAAAATAAAGTAGGTAAATGGCTGCGATGAAAATAACAGTTGAGGTGCAACCGCCCCAGCCAGCGCTAACAGCGAAAAAGGATTTGTAAAATTGTAAAATTGCAAAAAAAATACAAATTGTAAAAAGGATTTACTTTTCGAGTGTCAAATTATTGAAAATCTTACAACTTTACTCTCTATTGATTTCGGAGCACTGTTCTCGTTGTTATTACACGAATAGTATTTCTTTCGAATTTTTTTTCGCATCATGTGTGGTCAAAAAACACAGGATTTATCTAGGCTCTTTTGTTAGCTTCAACATTGAAGGTATGTGTAACTAATGCACAAATGGCATTTATAATCACTCGCAAAATGCTTAGAGCTTTCGTTGCAAGGCGAATGATTGAACCGTTCAACAGAAACGCTATTGTATGCCGGTTTCTCAACCGTATTACCTGACCTGTTGCTCTATACGTGGATCGAGCGCGGGTTGACGATATCGATGAAACTTGAGCCCAGTGGATGTTTGGGCTAGGTAACCCATGATTTGGGGGGAGCGAAACAAACATAGGTTAGGGGAGGAGTACACAGGACGAGCGCTAACTTCAACCTGTAAGAATTGGAAGCGAAATGACGGGCTCTAGGCATCAAAATCGCATGCGCAGCTATCCACTGATTTGTGGAGGCGAGTATATATCGAGCTAAACTGAATAAAGATGATTTGGCTACTGAAAAGGCCGCTTTAGAAAGGTAACAAGCAAGGTAGCTTCTGGAGGCGTCAATCATTCGTAGGCTGGGGAGTGATAAGTGCGTCACTGACACATCTGTTGTTTTGCTAGGAAAACAATTCATTTTGCTGAATACAGAGCAATCTCTTCTATGTTGCTGTTTGAAGGTGGATTTTCTCCGTGCCCTTTGAGGCCTTAGCTTAGTTTGCCCAGATATGTAGCAGCCTCTTCGAATCTGTGCATAGCTGGGCAAACGCGCTCGATTCCTCCAGCTTCGAATTCTTTCAGTTGCAAGTTACCGCTCGTCCTGTGTCCCTTTGTTTCTCTCGTGCTAAGCCCCCTCTGAATCGATGTATCTGCAGCCTGACAGTCTCGGTAGTAACCGAATGCTCTCCAGTGCCCTCGCACTGCATTGCAGTCACTTCGTTAACTGCCCTTAGCACGGGATTGCAGTGAATAACGCTGCGTAAGCAGACGACGAATGGCAACAAGGTAGAGCGCAAGCTAGCTTCTCGATGGGCAGCTGGCTATATCAAAACACTGACCTTTTTCGGTTAAATTCATTTTTAAAGAATTCAATTGTGCTCACTTTAATGGGTCTTCTTTATGCCAAAACTCTCACCGCTAAATATAACCGATCTAGCGTAAAACATACAAGTAGTGGGGACGCCTTCGTCCCCTGCGTTCGCTTCCCTCAACGCACTAGTTCCCTGTAGTTAGCTCCCACGAAACGCGCTCTTCTCAGTTTGGTTACTTTGACTAACAGGGCAGGGCGATCGCGTCGCAGCGACACCAGCGCCACGGATGGCGTTTTGCTGCGCGCTCGAGGGGAGCGACGGGCTCTCTTCTCCCTCGGACCGGGAAGCGAGCGGACGTTTCGCTCGCAGCTTCGCTCTTCGTCGGCGGGCGACCTCGTGTGGAAACGTGCTCCCCTCAGCTCGTCCCGTCCGGCCTCGGGGTTATTCCCTCTGCCCTACCGTGGGCGAACGCTCGCTCGTAACCGTGCTGGTGAGTCGGACGTCCTCGATTCCTCAGTGTATTTTGTTGCTAGCTGGCGTTATTGTTGTTGTAGCAATAAATGCCTTGTTTGTGTCAGCCAGTGTGTCCTTCCTTTGTTCCCGTAGAGCAAGGCCCGCCGTGGTCGCCGTGCGCTCAGTAGCGCTCGCGATCACGGGGTGGGGTCCGCGCGGCTTTGAACTGTGTCAGCCGCGCTTAAGCGGGGAGAACGTGTTTATCTCCCCCAATTTAAACCCCACATCTGGCGTCCAACGTGGGGCCTGCTCTTGGAACATTGAACGACTGTCTGTTCGGTTCGAGGAACGCTCTTTGTCCGGATTTGACAAGTGGTAGGCCTAGTGTGAATTTTGATCGCTAGGACCTGGGCATGCTTTCTTGAGTGCGAGGTGTATTGCGCTGCAGCATGTTTGAACTTTTCGACATGCTCAGCATGTTTGTTTTTTTTTTCAAGTTTTTCTTCCTGGAGTTTCTTCAAGAACCGCTTGGTCCGCATCGAGGGAGCGCGAGGCCTAGCGCCCGCGGAGTTGCCGAGCCCGAAGTGAGTGAGTACGGAAACCGCGTGGGTGGTCCGAGATTTCTGTATATATTTTCTCGCTGTCTCTTTTTCGACTCTGGGAGTCGCGGCTCCGGGAGCCGGGTGGCCTACGCCCACGGGTGCCGCTACGAGCTCGCTGGTATTGCAGCTCGGCACCAGGCGTTCCGACACCGTACAATACGGTGGGCGCCGATCACTCAGAAGCTGCTTCGAGCTGTGAGTGGGGTAGGACCATCCCACAATGCTGATGTCTCCTCGCGGCTGCGCGCACGAAACCCGTTTCGGGTCTTTCTTTTGTTGGGGGTCGTCGACTGTCACTATGGTGGTGAGGCCCAAGGCTATTCATAGCTGCCTGCACCTTGTCAAAAGTGACACGACCACCGGACCGTGGTGTTGAGGGGGGGCGCACTTTGCTGCCCCACACGTTTTTTTTAACCTCGCATGAACTGAGCATTCTCGTTCAACTCAAGAAAATGCTTTGTTCACTCGAACTTTGTGTTGCAAAGCCGCCCGACACATTTTGTTAGCTAGTTGAGCATTGAGCCACGAGGCCCTTGTGTACGCCGTTTCCCCTCCCGTGACCTACGTTAAAGGCATGCGGAGTGTGTTTCGGAAATTTTGCAGATCCAGTGGAGCCACTCCGGCTTGCTGTCCTGTGCACATCGTCTCGCTGCCGCCTGCTGCGACGGAGCGGCCTGTATCCTGTTCGCCGCATCCATGTGGGGCAGCCGTGGCGAGACCAGACAGCAGCCACCTCTGGCTGCTGTTACCCTGCAGACTACTGCCGAATCTTGGCCTGCAGTGGTCAACCGGCCCTACTCTTCGCGGGCCTGCGGACACGTAGTCCGCGGGCCGTGCGAGCCGTCCCAGCGGAGACCTTCACGCCGCCTTCGGAATACCGCGGAAGACTGCGTGCACGCTGTCGGCGTGACCTCCGCTGCAAGACCTGCCTCAAGTGCATGAAGACCAGGAGACTCCTTCATAGCATGTAACTTGCAGGCGCGGGGGTCTATTTACGGTTGGGGGGATGTGGGGACGCCTTCATCCCCTGCGTTCGCTTTCCCTCAACGCACTAGTTCCCTGTAGTTAGCTCCCACGAAACGCGCTCTTCTCAGTTTGGTCACTTTGACTAACAGGGGAGGGCGCTCGCGTCGCAGCGACACCAGCGCCACGGATGGCGTTTTGCTGCGCGCTCGAGGGGAGCGACGGGCTCTCTTCTCCCTGGGACCGGGAAGCGAGCGGACGTTTCGCTCGCAGCTTCGCTCTTCGTCGGCGGGCGACCTCGTGTGGAAACTTGCTTCCCTCAGCTCGTCCCGTCCGGCCTCGGAGTTATTCCCTCTGCCCTACCGTGGGCGAACGCTCGCTCGTAACCGTGCTGGTGAGTCGGACGTCCTCGATTCCTCAGTGTATTTTGTTGCTAGCTGGCGTTATTGTTGTTATAGCAATAAATGCCTTGTTTGTGTCAGCCAGTGTGTCGTTCCTTTGTTCCCGTAGAGCAAGGCCCGCCGTGGTCGCCGTGCACTCAGTAGCGCTCGCGATCACGGGGTGGGGTCCGTGCTGCTTTGAACTGTGTCAGCCGCGCTTAAGCGGGGAGAACGTGTTTATCTCCCCCAATTTAAACCCCACAAAGTATATGAGGACGTTAGCGCCGCGCCAAAAATGAAGACCATAGTTAGAGACACAACACGAGCACTAAGCGCTCGTGTTGTGTCTTTCTCTCATTTTGGTCCTCGTTTTTGGCGCTAACTTCATCATGAACAAGATTCAACTCGCCCAACTTTCCACCTTACTCCTATAAAACAAGTAACCAAATAAAAACGTAAACAATAAAAACTGAGAAGGAAAAAGTCGCATAGACAAAGGTAAAAATTCACGCGAGGTCAAACGATTAAAACAGTTGGCTGGTTGTGTTGCCTTCTTTTTTCTGTGTAGTACGTCTTGGCGCTAAAATTCGGCCGCCGCGGTGGCTCAGCGGTTATGGTGCTCGGCTGCTGACACGAAAGACGCGGGTTCGATCCCGGCCGCGGCGGCTAGAATTTCTTTGGAGGAGAAATTCTAGAGGCCCGTGTACTGTGCGATGTCAGTGCACGTTAAAGAACCCCAGGTGGTCGAAATTTCCGGAGCCCTCCACTACGGCGTCTCTCATAGCCTTAGTCGCTGTGGGACGTTTAACCCCATAAAACCAACCAAACCAAACCAAGCTAAAATTCGTTTATTAGATCAAACGGTGCGATACGAAAAATGCGCATTATTAGTACTGGTTTTACGACTCTTGTCAAAAGTTCACAGCCCGAAGGGTTAGCTGGCCCATACTGCCTGACTCTGTGTATATGGCCAGCATTCCCAGCTTTTGGACGCGGTAAGAACCCTCGTCTTCATACATAAGAAAGTTGCCCACCCGAAAGGTGCCAAAAGATGGACTTCGCAGCTTAGAACCAAACCCCTTGGGCTCCTTGCGTGTGAAAAGGCTGAATATTTTGGCTTTGCATTGATCTCTAACACTGCATTCCACTTCACCTTCTGCGGATGGAGTTCAGTAATGGTTGAGGCAAAGTTAATGCGCAGGAACAGGGCAGAATGGGTGCGGGAACTGAAGCGGATTAATGGCATCCCAGCCGAAATCAGTAGGAAGAAACGGGCCTTGGCAGGGCATGCAAGGGCAAGGTAAGCTAACCGCTGATCCTCGAGGGTAACGCAGTGGATGCCAAGAGAAGACAAGCATAGCAGTTGGGTGGGCGGATGAGATTAAGAAGTTTGTGGCTGCAACTGGCAAGGCTGGCAATCTGGCCCGGCAGTGGGCACACTCCGGCTGATGGGATGATGAATGGGGAGTCCTTCTGGAGGGCACACAGGGTGAGTAGAGGTCCGTAAGAGAGGAATGAATTTTTAGTGCTGGGTATCCACAGGTGCACCCACCGCAAAGTGGCTCGGCAGGTTACAGGCTTCACCTGGACGCGGGGGTGCCTGGTTGAGCGGTGGACACTCGTATGTACGGAGTCGTCGTAGATGTCCGAAGGCGCATGCAGCGTAGAATGAAGGCCACACACACACGCACGCACAGACACACCCACACGCGCGCGTGCACACACACATTCACGCACGCACGCATGCGCGAACACGCACACACACAGACGCACGCGCGCACACACAAGCGAACACACACGCCCTCACGCTTACACAAGCACCCACGCGTACACGCACGCGCCCCCACACGCGCGCACATACATACCAACACGCGCGCACGCACACACGAACGCACGCACGCGCGCACAGACACATAAACACACGCACGCACGCACAGGCGTACACACATATTTTCGCACCGAAAGCAGACAATATTCCTAGCGCAGAGAAAATATTCTCGCACGAATACAATACGAATTTACAGTGTAAGGTGGGGGGTTTGAACGGGAGCAGGGGGGGCAACAGCAGTCCGAGATGGCAGCGGAGGCCACGCGGCTTCTTCTTTACAAGAGGAGCCATTGTGTTGTCCCATGTTCTAATGGGAGACACTCAAAATGGGCTTGGCCTACCCCCGAAAATTTGAAAATTGAGTTGACCCACGTTCTTAGGGGGCTCACAAGACAGCGAGATCATATTAAGGCTTGTGGCGCTGGACGTGCACAGTCTCGCGGCTATGACATCGGAGATTGAGAGATGACCTGATGGCTCAACAATGTAGTTGACGGGAGGTACTCGCTTGAGAATGCGGTAGGGGTCTTGGTAATTGGCGAGAAGTTTTCGGGAGATGCCCGTAGTACGGGGAGGTATCCACAGCCAGACATAGCCTGGCGGGAAATGCTAGCAGAGTTCGCCTTCATCGCGGGTCTTTTTTTTTTGGAGGTATTGGCCACCTGTCGTGGGCCACCGGGCTATCTGGCGGCAATCTTCGGCATGCCTGGCGGCTTGAGAAGGAGCGGTGCTCTCAGAGACCCGCCGTGGTGGCTCAGTGGTTAAGGCGCTCGTCTGCCCAGTACCCGGGTTCGAACCCGACCACGGCTGCCGTGTTTCGCTGGAATCGAAACGCAGAAAAGCGTCCGTGTGCTGTGCGATGTCAGGGCAAGTTAAAGATCCCCCACGTGATCGAAATTATTCCGGAGTCCGCTACTACGGCACCTCTTTCTCTCTTTATTCCTTCATTTCCTCCTTTATCCCTTCTCTTGCGGTGCGGTTCTGGTGTCCGCCAAGATACGTGAGACAGTTACTGCGTAATTTTCATTCCTCAAAAACGAATCTCCAATTACCGTCTCCACTCAGATATGTGAGGGTGGTACGGGAGAAATGTCGGACATAAAGAAGGAAGAAAGGAGAAAACCCTGTTGTAGAGTGCGTAGCACTGTTGCACGCGAACATGATAAATGGGAGGAGGAGATCCCAGTTCGTGGTATCTGTAGGAACTAAAAATTCTGAGGGCGCTTAAGGCTGCTTATGTGCTGTATACGCATCAGTGCGTGATTGTGTCCGCTCCACCTCGACGCAGGTTGCGCACGGAGAAATGAAACGAAGTGTCTCCAAACGCTGAATACACAAATGTCTGAGTACATTCCGCGAGCTATCCTCCAACCTGACTAAGAAACGTATAATCTAAACGAACAAACGTAGCGTTTAAACAGGACACAGAAAGATGAGGACAGGACGGGGCTACAACTTACAGCTGAATGAAATCGATAAACGAAAGACACATCCCTTCTCGAGCAAAGACACGCACGCGCAAACTTGAAAGAAAGGCAAAACTGTGATAATCTAGAAAAATCCGGTTTGATCACAGTTTTGTCATTCTTTCAAGTTTGCGCATGCCTGTCTTTGCTCGAGAAGGGATGTTAATTACTAAAAGTTAATTACTAAAAATTATTCAACTAGCTTATTACCACAAAGACCAACGTTTGCTGTCCATCGAATGCAGACCGGTGCAGTGAGTGAGCGGTTGTTCAACTGCTCGTATCTTTTCTCCTAGGAACCCATCAAGGCCACATCACCAGCCAAATGGAGTGCGTATTGCAACCACGCAAAACGACGAGGGACGAAGAGAGGAAAGCACAGGACAAGACGCGGAACTTCAACTAAGGTTTACTACAGGAAAACCACATTTATACAAAAATCGTAATCATACCTGATGAACAGCCGATACCATCAAATAACACAGGCACGTGGGCGCGCGTGGCACAAGTTAGCATCTAGATAGTTAAATTCTTTCTTGGATAAAGATACGGAAGTGGAGCTGATACAACGGTCATTTTCTTTTTTTATGCAGTAGGCTTCGAAAATTTCCCTGCTAAGCTGGGAGTAAAGTTTCACAGGTTCTCTATCTTCCTTCCTCGCACCAGAGGTGCCCCGCCAGAGACGGTTTGTTCACTCGAAGACTGAAGCTTGATCTTCGCACCAGGGGCGCCCCGTCAGAGACGGTCTCACGATGAGTTGAGACGCAGGGATCAAGGGAAACTTAAAGATTTATATACAGATATTTACAGTATATACAAGGTTAGGCACACTAGAGACATAATAAGCAGCAAAAGTACAAACAACAAAAAGGGTGGAACTGGCAAATACTAGGGGAGGCCCCTACTCGGCGTAGCCGAAGATGCGTAGCATCTCACCTTAGAAGAACTTGTTGTTGGGCTAGTTGGTAGTTATTCATCATTAAAATCAAAGGCGCCAAACCATACACACACACACACACACAGGAGAAGAAACACAGGCGCTCTGTCTCGTCTTTCTTCTCCTGTGTGTGTGTGTGTGTGTGTGTATGGTTTGGCGCCTTTGATTTTAATGATGAATCATCTCACCTTAGCGCAGAACTCCGCTTCCGGCTCCGGGGCCCGGTTTTAAAGGCTTAAAGGCCCTGCCCACATTTGGTATCTCCCAATCATGCTGCACTGCTCACATGATTGGTTTACCGAGAGCATGGTCAGCCCTCCAGCTTCCGTAGGGCAAAACGCCCTTTCCACAAACACGAACGCACGGTCGTGCCAGCACGTGTGGAGTCTAACATTCTCTCCGCCACAAAATAAAATAAAAACAAACACAAATATACATTCGTGCCAGTACGTGCGTGAATCGGTACCGTGGGGCGGGGGACACCCGTACTTCACAACGCGTTCGCGAGCGGCCGCGTTCCAAGAAAGGAGACGCTTCGCTTTGAGCGCTTCAGCCGCGTTCCGGTGACCCCGCGTACAATACCGATCCCTTACATGCCCTTCCCAAGATTCTACAAAGGGCTCAAATGCCACTTTTAGAATTACAAACAAAAGGGTCTGACACGAAACCACCCTTACATAAACAAAACGTACACATTCAAATGCGCGTTTCACACCTGTAAATCCAGCGCATTGACCGAAGCTGTCGCGCTGCGACCAGTTGCACCAACAAAACCAAAAACACAAAAAAAGCACACGGGCACCAACACAACATTAGGCAAAATGCACACTTAAATACACACAGTGGCATGCCTGCCGTGCGCCGTAACACAGCGTCCAAGTTGGTGCGTTGCACCCAGTTCACCAGCATGCACACCGTGGTCCTGCTGGGGAATGATCACACACACACACAGACACTCGCGACTGGAGCGTTCACTAGCACTGATATGGTGTCCGTAAGCGGCCACGTGAGCCTCCTTGGTCGCACCGAGCGTCCCTGTGTGCGTTCGAGCCCCCACGTGTCTCAATCGACACGATCAACGCCCAATGGCTACTACGCTCATTAGGCCGGTGCCACAGCGGGGCAAGAATTCAAAAATTGCTGCCCTCCAGGATCTAAAACAACGTCCTGATCCTCGATAAGTCCAAATACTTCAGCACGCGACACACTTGAGGGAAAGCTTTCTCCGGCGCGCCAATACGAGACGCGTGCTGCGTAAGGAGCATACCCCCTGGCCCGTCTTACCATACATATGCGGCCGGTCTCGCTACGCTTGATTCGGCGACCTGCAGCACGGAACGTAATGTTCCACATACCGGCTTTCAACATGAAAGCTGCGCACCTGCCTCCTGGCACTTCGCCTCGCTTAGAGCCATTTGCCCCGTTCCTGCTCAGATAAACACTGATGTTGCCGTTCCCTGCTTGATAGGCATTTGCCGGCTTCGTGGCATCGTCTAACTCCGAGGCTCCATGAGCTCCCTCGCAGTCCCCTGACCCGAGCTTGCCTTGCGGCAAGTCGCCACACATTTCCGGGTCCTCAAATGACCTGGCCGGACACACACCGGGTGCGTTCGACAACTGCGCGGCGCTCTGCCCGGTCGGCAAAGCGGGCCCACCTCCGCTCTCTGCCTCGGATGTAGGGCTGTTGTCACCAGGAACGCTACGGGGCACTTCATGCCCTATGGCCGACACAGTGTGTGTTTGCAGCAACGCCAGATTTTCACCGGTTACTAGCTCCGTGTCGGAGGTCACAATCTTAGTCAGAGCCTGCAGGAATTAGATCACTCTCCTGCTTGGTTTCGGACAATTTGGTCTCGACTGGCCCTAGACCATCAGAATTGGGCTGCTCTTTTTCTTTGCTAGCCGCCCGCAGTGGCGAAGCTGTGATCCCTTCAGAAATCTCGTTTTCGCTCTCTGCGGCATTTCCCAACAAAGAGGCGTCCGCGCATATCGGCTGATTACCTACAGCGACCTGGCTGCTCTTTCCTCCACCTGTGCTTGAGCAGCATAAGTCTTTGTCTTCCAGCACAGGCGGCCTCACCTCTCGGGACTCGGAGCAGTTCTCCCTGGCTGATTCACTGGCTCTTCTGCTCTCCTTGATCTTAGAGATCTCGAGCTCTACCTGCTGGCGTCTTGCTTCTATAACCTTCAAGACATACTTTACATCCTGAGGTTCTTCCTCACGAAGCACCGCCTTTCTGCCATTTACTTTCAAGTGTTGAGCCTGAAGGTCCGCTAAGCGCACCTTCGCTAACTCAACCTGGTACCTCACATCGAGTGAGGGCCGGCTTGGATAATTCTCCATACCGCCTTGAACTTCACCTACGAGTTGCCATCGCAGGGATGCTTGCAGTTTTTAGACATATGTATTGTCACGAGTGCTAGTGGAACCCAGGTGTGTTGGAGGTACCAGCCTCGCTCAAAAAAAGGTATTTTAAACCACCAGTCAGCTCATTCAAAGCTTATTAAAAGGGGAATAGCAAGAAACTGCCTGCGCGCTGCTCTTGATAAGTCTTGCCCACATGAAATGCAGAATAGCGTGCGATTTCAGCTACAACGTCTGAGTAGTGCTGGTTTCCCTCGAGAGATGGTCACCTCGGTGATAGAAGCCCTTGCCAAGGAAGCTCGTTGCCCACCGAAGCACAGCCCAAGTGAAGAACCGCAACGCCGGAGACCCGTGGCAATGCCATACTTCCACCAGATCTCCCATCGCCTTAAAAAAGTGGCCATGAAATGTGATGTCCCGGTGGTCTTCAGGCGCCCAAAAAGCTTTCGGGCATGTGCAATATGGTGCAGGGAAGTGGCAAAAAGAATGAGTGCCGCACTAAGCACGTAGACAGGTTCATTCCCTGCAAAACTGGGGTGGTGTACAAAATACCCCTCACATGTGGGAATTGCTACATAGGGCAAACAGGACGTTGCCTGAATGTCAGACTTCAAGAGCATCGCGCCGCTGTTGAATCATTGGCGGGGGGCGGGGAACTGGCAAAACACTGTCGTTCCGCGACACAATTGTCTTGAAAAAATTGACGACCCAGCTTAGCAGGGAAATTTTCGAAGCCTACTGCATAAAAAAAGAAAATCACCGTTGCATCAGCTCCACTTCCGTATCTTTATCCAAGAAAGAATTTAACTATCTAGATGGAAACTTGTGCCACGCGCGCCCACGTGCCTGTGCTATTTGATGGTATCAGCTGTTCATCAGGTGTGATTACGATTCCTGTAAAAATGTGGTTTTCCTGTAGTAAACCTTAGTTGAAGTTCCGCGTCTTGTCCTGTGCTTTCCTCTCTTCGTCCCTCGTCGTTTTCCGCGGTTGCAATATGCACTCCATTGTCAACCACCAAATAGCCCGCCTTCACTTGTTACCAGCCAAATCGCAGAGGAAGTCGACACACAAGTGCCTGGACTCATGACCTGGCATAGTGTGGCTTCACCTGGAAGCTGAACGATCAGCGCTCTGCACGAGGTGTTAAGTTGTATAAATACTAACGATTCCTGTCCATCGAATGCAGACCGGTGGAGTGCGTGAGCTGTTTTTCAACTGCTCGTATATTTTCTCCTAGGAGCCCATCAAGGCCACATCACCAGCCAAATCACAAAGGAAGTCGACACACAAGTGCCTGGACTCATGACCTGGCATAGTGTGGCTTCACCTGGAAGCTGAACGATCAACGCTCTGCATGAGGTGTTAAGTTGTGTAAAGACCAACGTTTGCTGTCCATCGAATGCAGACCGGTGGAGCGCGTGAGCTGTTTTTCAACTGCTCGTATCTTTTCTCCTAGGAACCCATCAAGGCCACTTCACCAGCCAAATCACCGAGGAAGTCGACACACAAGTGCCTGGACTCATGACCTGGCATAGTGTGGCTTCACCTGGAAGCTGAACGATCAACGCTCTGCATGAGGTGTTAAGTTGTATAAAGACCAACGTTTGCTGTCCATCGAATGCAGACCGGTGGAGTGCGTGAGCTGTGTTTCAACTGCTCGTATCTTCTCTCCTAGGAACCCATCAAGGCCACATCACCAGCCAAATCACAGAGGAAGTCGACACACAAGAGTCTGGACTCATGACCTGGTATAGTGTGGCTTCACCTGGAAGCTGGAGGATCAACGCTCTGCACGAGGTGTTAAGTTGTGTAAAGACCAACGTTTGCTGTCCATCGAATGCAGTCCGGTGGAGTGCGTGAGCTGTTTTTCAACTGCTCTTATCTTTTCTCCTGGGAACCCATCAAGGCCACATCACCAGCCAAATCACAAAGGAAGTCGACACACAATTGCCTGGACTCATGACCTCGCATAGTGTGGCTTCACCTGGAAGCTGAAGGATCAACGCTCTGCATGAGGTGTTGAGTTGTATAACGACCAACGTTTGCTGTCCATCGAATGCAGTCCGGTGGAGTGCGTGAGCTGTTTTTCAACTGCTCGTATCTTCTCTCCTAGGAACCCATCAAGGCCACATCATGAGCCAAATCACAAAAGAAGTCGACACCCAAGTGCCTGGACTCATGACCTGGTATAGTGTGGCTTCACCTGGAAGCTGAAGGATCACCGCTCTGCACGAGGTGTTAAGTTGTATAAAGACCAATGTTTGCTGTCCATCGAATGCAGTCCGGTGGAGTGCGTGAGCTGTTTTTCAACTGCTCGTATCTTTTCTCCTATGAACCCATCAAGGCCACATCACCAGCCAAATCACAGAGGAAGTCGACACACAAGAGTCTGGACTCATGACCTGGTGTAGTGTGGCTTCACCTGGAAGCTGAAGGATCAACGCTCTGCACGAGGTGTTAAGTTGTATAAAGACCAACGTTTGCTGTCCATCGAATGCAGTCCGGTGGAGTGCGTGAGCTGTTTTTCAACTGCTCGTATCTTTTCTCCTCGGAACCCATCAAGGCCACATCACCGGCCAAATCACAAAGGAAGTCGACACACAATTGCCTGGACTCATGACCTGGCATAGTGTGGCTTCACCTGGAAGCTGAAGGATCAACGCTCTGCACGAGGTGTTAAGTTGTATAAAGACCAATGTTTGCTGTCCATCGAATGCAGTCCGGTGGAGTGCGTGAGCTGTTTTTCAACTGCTCGTATCTTTTCTCGTATGAACCCATCAAGGCCACATCACCAGCCAAATCACAGAGGAAGTCGACACACAAGAGTCTGGACTCATGACCTGGTATAGTGTGGCTTCACCTGGAAGCTGAAGGATCAACGCTCTGCACGAGGTGTTAAGTTGTATAAAGACCAACGTTTGCTGTCCATCGAATGCAGTCCGGTGGAGTGCGTGAGCTGTTTTTCAACTGCTCGTATCTTTTCTCCTGGGAACCCATCAAGGCCACATCACCAGCCAAATCACAGAGGAAGTCGACACACAAGAGTCTGGACTCATGACCTGGTATAGTGTGGCTTCACCTGGAAGCTGAAGGATCAACGCTCTGCACGAGGTGTTAAGTTGTATAAAGACCAACGTTTGCTGTCCATCGAATGCAGTCCGGTGGAGTGCGTGAGCTGTTTTTCAACTGCTCGTATCTTTTCTCCTGGGAACCCATCAAGGCCACATCGCCAGCCAAATCACAAAGGAAGTCGACACACAAGTGCCTGGACTCATGACCTGGCATAATGTGGCTTCACCTGGAAGCTGAAGGATCAACGCTCTGCACGAGGTGTTAAGTTGTATAGAGACCAACGTTTCCTGTCCATCGAATGCAGTCCGGTGGAGTGCGTGAGCTGTGTTTTGCTGTCCATCGTTTACTGTCCACCGAATGCAGTCCGGTGGAATGCGTGAGCTGTTTTTCAACTGCTCGTATCTTTTCTTCTAGGAACCCATCAAGGCCAAATCACCATCCTAGTGACAATGGAAGCCGAGGTAGAAGTGCCGGGCATAGTGTGACGTCACCTACACAGAGCCTGATCAAGCTGGACACGAGGTGCTATACGCTATAATAACCACGCTTGGTGCTCATCGAAGGCTGTCTAGCAGAGTGCGTGAGATGTGCTTGAACTGCTCGTACCTTTGTTTCTAGGAACCCTTAAAGGCCGCATCCCAGCCTGGTCTCAACCAGGACACTAGCTTGGGCATGTTGGTTATTCATTTGTGACGGAACAGCGCAAAACACCGAGACAAGAGACAAGCGCTGACTTACAACTGATTTTTATTTCGAAGAAACACTGCTTCTTATACCTTCTTCACCCCCTCAAAAACATATGCGTCACAACCATATCGTTCTAGCGTCCAAAGAATTACAACATACGACAAATAATCACAGATTTATAATCACATTTTTAACATGTGAAATTCTTTCTTTGTCAAAGCAACAGACGGCGTGCTGACACAATCGTTGCGCAGACTTGCTATCGAAGCTGCCTCGATTATTTCACGGACTAACTGGTCTCTGTGATTAGCCAAAGCTCTACATTTTTGGAAATCAGGTGCACAACTTGTTGAAGGGCAATCTCTGCAATGAATTCCCAGGTTCCTGTAAGCTTGCTCGAAATTAGTTTTGTGTTCTAGTAGCCTTTCGTTCATGCACCTGCCAGTCTGCCCTATGTATTGTTTACCACATGTCACTGGCAACGAATAAACAAAGCCTTCAGTACACTCTACAAAGGGGGTTCGATGCTTTACTGTGCATCCCTGCTTCTTTTTGGTCGGGTCGGAATTGACTCGTCTGCACAGACTTTACATAGGGCAATACATACAACAATACATAGGGCAGACTGGCAGGTGCATGAACGAAAGGCTACTAGAACACAAAACTAATTTCGAGCAAGCTTACAGGAACCTCGGAATTCATTGCAGAGATTGCCCTTCAACAAGTTGTGCACCTGATTTCCAAAAATGTCGAGCTTTGGCTAGTCACAGAGACCAGTTAGTCCGTGAAATAATCGAGGCAGCTTCGATAGCAAATCTGTGCGACGATTGTGTCAGCACGCCGTCTGTTGCTTTGACAAGGAAAGAATTTGACATGTTAAAAATGTGATTATAAATCTGTGATTATTTGTCGTATGTTATAATTTTTTGGACGCTTGAACGATATGGTTGTGACTCATATGTTTTTGAGGGGGTGAAGAAGGTATAAGAAGCAGTGTTTCTTCGAAATAAAAATCAGTTGTAAGTCAGCACTTGTCTCTTGTCCCGTTGTTTTGCGCTGTTCCGTCACAACTGATCTCAACGGAAGTCAGCGGAAGTGGTGCGACTCATCACCTGGCATAATGTGATTTCAACAAGACGCTGCCCTATCAGCGCAGATCGCGAGGTCCTAGATGCGAGGAAGGCCAGCATTTCCTGTTCCTATACTGCAGTCCGGGTCAGTGCGCAAGCTGCTTCAATTGCTCGACCCTTTTCCCCTGGACACTGCGCGAGCAACACTGGACACGAGGTGCTGCATGCTGTAAAGACCAACGTTTGCTGTTCATCGCGTGCAGTCCGGCGGAGTGCGCGACCTGTGTCTCAGCTGCTCCTATCTTTTCTCCTAGGAAGCCTACACGGCCGCATCACCAGCCTACTCGCAACGAAAGGTGACAAGTGCGTGGATTCTTGACTTGGCATAATCCGACGTCATCTGGATGCTGCCTGATCAATGCTGGTCAGCAGGTGCTACATGGTACAAATGACAGCGTTTGTTGTTCATCGAATGCTGTGCGCTGGAGTGCGCGAGCTGCGTTGGAACTGCTCGTATGTTTTTTTTTTTTATTATGAACCCTGCAAGGCCGCATCAGAACCCTAATCACAATGAAAGCCGACGCACAAACGCCTGGACTTAGGACGTGGCATAATGTGACCTCACCTGGACGCTGCCGAACCAAAGCTGAGCCCGAGGTGCTACATGGAATAAAAAGGTCCGTTTGCTGCAGTCTGGCAGAGTGCGCAGTGTGGCGGAGTGCGCGAGCTATGTTTCGACTGCTCCTGTCTATTCTCCTAGGAACCGTCCACGGCCACACCACCAGCTAAATCTCAGCGGAATTCGACGGAAGTGCCTGGACTTGTGACGACTCATAATGTGACTTACTCTGGACGCTGTCCAATCAACGCTGGACACGAGGTGCTACATGGTTTAAAAATCATCGTTTCTGCTCAACGAATGCAGTCCGGTGAGGTGCGCGAGCTTTGTTCCAACTACTCCTCTGTTGTTCATTAGGAATCCTACTCAGCCGCATCACAGCCTGCTCACAATAGAAGTCGACGCACAAGTGCCTGCACTCATGACCTGGCATAATGTGACGTCACCCGGACGCTCCCCGATAAAAGCTGGACACGAAGTGCTATGTGCTATACCAACGTTTGCTGTTTTCACAAAAGCCTGCGCATTTTTGAAAAAAGTAAAGGAAAGAAACCGCGCTGCGCGGACGCCTCTCGGCAGCGCGCGTCTCAAAATAGGGGAGAAGGAAACCCCGGAGAGCGACTAGCCTTCTATGTGTACTGCCCCATCCACCAACCGCTCGCCGGCTCGAAGCCAAGGGGATTGCGCCAGTCATGACTTCGAACCTTTTCGAATGTTGCAGACGTTTCTACTTGACGTTGACGGAGAGGGTGTAGCGTTGAGTGTGGTAAGAGATGCCCTCGCCCTCTTCACTCGCGTGTCGGCGGCGGTGCCAGAACGGAAAAATCTGGCAGCAGCTCAAGCCACTCCAGGCGTAAACACAGGGAACATTTTGTGGATTGCGCCACTAGCGTTGTTTACCAAATTCCTTTCACATGTGGCAGGGCGTTGCATCAACGATTGGCTTAGGGAGCACGCGAAAGATCTGAAGAAAAGGGAGGGCCACTGCAGTACTTGCAAGCACTGTACTCCAAAGTTTTTGAGCGTGACGATTCTTAGCAGGATCAAGCTGCAGAACACACTTGAAGCTATAGAGGCGCATTATATCGAGAGAGCTAGTTTGAACTGTGTTAGTGACACTTCAGTTGTGCTGTATCACGCACAGAAGATGTTTCTTTCAAGTTTTCTGAGATAAACGTGTAAAATTATTTCATTCTTTTTGCTTGCTTCCCCTGTACGGTGTGCGCCTGGGTTTGTCTAAGGGTATTTAAGCTGTGTGGGAGTCTATGAATAAATAGTTGTCAGTCAGCGCTGTGTTCATCTTCCTCCTTGTGCTTCTGCTCCCTATGTTTCTTTGTCCTTGTGCCTTTGCGCTGTTTACTATGAACTTAATTCGAGAATACCAACTAACCCAGCAACTAACTCTACTGAAATTGACGCACTTACATCGCATAGCACACCGCCGCTTTTTTCATTTTGCCTGTACATAAACGAGCTCACCAGCAATGCGGACTGCTTCGCAGGGCCCACGCTGCGACGCAGGCCAGTGGGCTGCCGGAATAGGCGGACCACCCAAGGCTCCCGTAATTGCCACTGTTTAAATAAAGTTTTCAATCAAACAATCACCATCGCCCATTTCGAAGCCGAGGACTCAGTACGTAAACGCTCCAGCTACTCAGCCACCTCGGCGGGTACGTCTAGCTCCGTGTCGCGTGGGCGAGATTGGAGGCTGGGACAGGAGGAGATCTCTTTCCTAGCAGGCGTGGGAGCGAAAGCAGAAGAATGGCCTGAGGAGGGGCGAGTTGGTGCGTGATGAAATCAACGGCGGCGCAACAAGGACACTAACAAGAGAGGGGACACAACACGCGCACACTGCCAACTGTTCATTGCACCGAGAGGAAGGAGGATGGAAGCTGGGAGAAGAGTGATTGCGTATGCAAATCTCAGGAGAATGCGCAAAAGTGAGACAACGCGCACTTGTGGGTTCCCTTTCGCTTAGTTCAGCGCAATGGGCGATGAAGCCTTGTCATAGTTTACAAAACTCCGTTTTCGGCGAGCGTAGCCCACCGGCAAAAACAAATTGCAATTTGTGGACAGTGTAAGCGGGCACCTGGGAGAGTGGCGGGACTCACCCGTCGCCCTTGCCTGCTTCTGGTCGTGCTCGGCGGCGCGCCTTTCGGAGCACTGGTCCGCGTGCGCCTGCGCCACCTGGGCCAGCTCGGCGTCCCAGAGCTGCGCGGTGGAGGTCGACCGTCAGCCTCCGTGCAATGCTAACAGCGATTAAGTAATCACAACACGGTGAAAGCTGAAGGGAAGAGATATATACACCGACAGAGCTGCATGCATTTCTGTGGTGTTGTGACACCTTAAGGAAGGTTGTGTCCCCGTTTGTTTGCAGCGCAAACAAACGGGGACACAAGAGACACACAACCAACAGGACTGGCGCTGAACTAACAACTGAAAGTTTATTGAAAACGACAGAGCTTTCGTCAAATGTTTAGGGGAATCCCCCAAGGTGGAGTAGATTTGTAACAAGGGAGTAATTACTCATTGACATCCACCCGAGCGCAGCCTTCCGGCTACAAAGGAAAGCTATACAGCTTTCTCAGAAACTTCGTAGTTAAAGAAAAATTCGTCCTGGTCCGGGGATCGAACCCGGGACCACCGCTTCACCGGAGCAGTCGCTCTACCAATTGAGCTAACCGGTACTTTTTTTTTCTTTATTACTTGAGCTAACCGGGACGGCAAGCTTATGGACGGCAGAGCTTTAAATACGAACAGGCCAACACAATTCCAAGAAGATAATGGCTCGCCAAAAGATTATATAATGCCAGCATCAAAACCACTCAAATGGATATCACACAACCCGATAATCACTAGAAGGCATGTGCAACTACTTAAAAAACCGGATGAATCATGAAAAAACATCAGAACAAGATGTAATCTCGTGTCAAAGACTGATACACGGAAGTCAGTAGCGCGGCAAACCCCCGAGTCAAACGCGTGAAAGTAAAACAACGAAATAACACCCCAGGGGCCCCCGGCAACAACAGAAGTGAAACCTTAAAGGAAAAAAGATGAAAAAGAAAAAAGAAAAGAAAAAGAGAAAACGTAGTGAAAACAGCGACAAGGAAGTGAGAGAAAGCAGTAAGGAAAAACAAGGCACCCTGCGAAGAGAAAACCTAAAAGCATAAAGGCGGCTAACCAATGCTACCATCCAGAAACCTGATTTCTTTCTTCGATAAGGCAATCGATGGCCTGCTCACGCACCAGTCACCTCCTCCGGATATGAGCCAGGCCTCGATCACCTCCCTCTGGCGTTGGTCCCTCGCTCTGGCCCTAATTTCGGACTCCCCAAGCATAGGCTCACACTTGAAGTCGCAGTCCGATCCGCAGTCATACTCACAAAAACACTTTCCGCATTTCTTGCAGTGGTCTGACAGATGTCCGCCCGCATTACCATTCACACACCGTCGATGTTCCGCTAAACGTTCATTTACGCATCTACCAGTCTGCCCTATGTATGAACCAGCACACAGAAGCGGAATCTCGTACACGGCTCATGTGAAACAGCTCATCGATTGCATCGCATGTTTGATTTCGCAGTCATCACGCTCTTTTGTCTTCGTCATCATGCTGCAGATGGTAGACAGCTTGCATGGCGCAGAAAATACTAAATTAATCGTGTGCCTGCTGGCTATTTTCTTCAAATTGTGCGAGAGCTTGTGGCAGTACGGGATGATGTGCACAGTATTCCCATCTTGCTGCCTAGCACGCTGTTTTTTGGGCTTGAGCTTTTGCAGAATAGATTCTGATACACTGGAGATCACATTTGCTGGATACCCAGCACCCCTCAAACGTTTCACTTGACCTTCAAAGCTTTGCTTTGCACAATGGTCCCAGCTTTTTGTCAAGGCTGACTGTAGGCTATTACTAACAATCGCCCGTTTGACAAGCTTGGAGTGGGCGCTATCATAAGGTAGGGGGCTTTTCTGGAGCGAGGGTTGTACATCCAACAGATGCGGTGTTCTGAAAAATAGATGCATAAATATAAGAACTGAATGTGGTTGTCCTGCATTGGCTCCGGAATAAAAGTAAGGCCACCGGATTTGTCTTCGAAAAGGCTTATAATCGCTGGAATATCAGTGGCCCATTTCCTAATGCGGTATTTATATGCGAGAACCTTATTGAGGCTAATCTAATTTTCCGTTTTATGACACTACGTGGATAAACAACGACACAGCCGGTCAGTACATGCTACTTCTGCAGTGCGTAGCCACGATGCAGCCGCCGGTAGCTGCGGCACCTGCGGTAGGCACGGGCAGGCGGAACCTGTTTTGCCTACCACGCGAAAGTAGCTACTGACATCAGCGCCACCGCATCTCCGTGACGTCGCTGGGTGAAGGAGGTCTATAGCCGCCAACTCCACCTGTAATGGAGCTTTGGGCAGCTTGCGTCGCAAACACCAGAGGGATTTCAGGACACTCACGCAGATAGTGTCTATATGAGTATCTCAGTTCAAAAGTGTTCGTGACATGAACTGCAAGGTATTTAACCACTGAGTTTTCTCTTAGTGTCTCTCCACCTATAGTGTGCGGGTGTTGCAGAGCCTTTTTCTTTTTTACATATCCGCAGGACCAAGCACTTCTGAGGATTAAAAAACACGTCCCATTCAGAGCACCAGACTGATATTTTGCTTAGATTACTGTTAAACTTAAGTTCACCTGCTGTGGAGTTTACTGTTGTATAAGGAACACAGTCGTCTGCAAAAAGTTTAATTTTATCTTCAGCATCTACCACACTCACAATTTCATTTATATAGTTTAAACTGAGGATACACCCAAGCACTGATACCTCCGAGAAACCAGAGGTGGCAGGAAGCGCATCGGTACAATGATTATCAATGTGCACTCACTGAAATACGAGAATAGGGTTAATAAGGTTATCCTAATAAGATTAAGGTTATCCTAATAAGATATCCTAGAATAGGGTTAATAAGGTTAGAATTGATTCCGACTATGGAAAGCATTTCTATGAGTTTATTGTGGGGAATATCAACTAAGGCTTTAGCGAAATCCATAAATACTACATCTATTTTTGTCTATCGTTAACAGCTAAGAAAAAGTCATTACAAGAAGTAATCAACTCTGAGATATTTGATAAACCGCGTCTTAAACCATCTTGCATATCAGATAAAAAATCGGTCGCTTCTAAGAACTCAGTCAAAAATGCGCAAATCACCAAGATTTTACTGCTGGTTTAAATTGGGGATGTAGTCGGGCACGCAGGAACGATCATTCGCCTTACAGATGGGACTGCGACAAACAAGCGTTAAAAATCACATACAGTTACTGCGATATCCATTTTGCGTAACGGCTCATGAAGGCTGCAGGGGTATTATCAAGATCGTTCGACTTTTTAATGACAAGCTTCAGAAGAAAATTAAAAAGTCCTAATGACATCAGGCATAGAAGATGTATAGATTACTGGTTTAGAAAACGAACTTTCCTCTTCATCATCGCACACTAAAATACTCGTTAAAAATGTCTGCAATAGCCTTAGATTACTGACAGGTGAACTATTAACTATTAATGAAATATTACTTTTATTATTACCACTTATGTACGTCCAGAACTTTTCCGGTGTTTCACGGAGGAAGTTGCCTAAAGTAACAGTAAACATTGCCTAATAGATTGCCTAATCTTGCTCCTTAATTGGCTATTCAGCATGCTCAAATTAATTACATTACGTCGACCAGAGCTTCGCAACCGCTTTAGCTTCCGTTTCATGTGTATTTTGTCCAGCGTGATCCATAGGTTGTGCTTCGTTTTCTTTACAACATTCGGAACAAACATGGGCAAGCAGTTAAAACAAATCTTTTTTAAATGAGTACCACAGGGCATTTACATTCTCTTCAGCTCTGAAGCGATCAAAGTGTCTCTCGAGAAAATGCTATATTCCAGCATCATCAGCTCCACTAAAGTCTTTCACAACAATTGGTCGTTTCTTGTTGCCAACAAGCACTGAGAGCGAAAAGACAGAGAAAACGAGATTATGCTCCGAAACACCCTTCATCACATCGACAGAAACGCACCCAACAGCAGTGCTAATGGAAATTAGATCAAGCATGTTGGAGACTGATGAACACATTCTAGTTGGTACATTCAAACGCTGAGTGAGGTTACACGAAAAAGTCATGATTTTTGCTTTTTGATCGCTAAAACAAGAAAGAACTACTGAAGACACAAAACTACGCAGGAAACAGGACACAGAAAAGAAGCAGACAGGACGAGCGTAGACTAACAACTGATTTATTGGTCGAAAACAACCTTCCTTCAAGAGCAACGCATGCGCAACCAAACTTAACGCCCAAAGCAAAAGTACACAATCTTATCAACCTAAAAAGTCAAGTTCCTTCTTATACAAGTGAATTGATGCCTCGCTAACACATTTTTCCGCACCGTATCTAGCAATTTGCCAGGCTTCAAAGATCTCGCGTGCCTTCTTGTCCTTCGCGCAGCCTATAATCTTCGTTTGCTTGAAAAGCGGCGTACAAAATACTTGTTTCTTCTTGTCATTGATCTTACAAGACTGGCAGTGCCTTGCTAAATGCTGCCCACCGTGCTGGCTCAAAGAGTTATTATGCTCCTGAAGGCGTTTATTAATGCAGCGCCCCGTCTGCCCTACATATACGGAACCACAGCTGAATGGGATCTCGTAGATAACTCCCATCTTACAGGCTACAAACTTAGGTCTGTGGTTGACTCCGCACCCTACTTTCTTTTGCAGGTTATTGTTAGTTAATCGGCATAAACGAGACAGTTTACATGGGGCGGAAAAGAACACGTTAACACCAAATTTCCCTCCCACCTTCTTCAAGCCGTGCGAAGTCTTGTGCACATAAGGAAGGACTTCAAACTTCTTCCTCTCACTTTCAGTGAGTTCTTGTTGGTTTTGCTTCAACCTTAGGGTTTTCAGCAAAGATTCTGCAACAGCTTTCAGAAGAGAAGGAGGAAAACCCGCAGAGTAAAGCCGGTCTACTTGACTGGAAAAACTACGTTTCACCATGTGTGGGCATGACTTGACAAGCGAAGATCTTAAACATGAGGTTGCGATTCCCCTTTTTACGAGCTTTGAGTGGCAGGAATCATAAGGTAGAAGAGCCTTCTTAGATCTTGGTAAATAGGCCCAGCATAGATGGCCCCCTGTATGAAAAAACAATTTTAAGTCTAAAAACTGTAAACAAGAGCTTTCCGGGAGCTCAAAAGTAAAATTCAGATTAGTGGCTGTAGATTTGAAGGTCGCTAAAATTTCATTCACAATCATTTGTAGGCTATCGTCAGGGTTAATATTCAAAAGGATTAGGAAATCGTCAACGTATCTGACCACATGCGTGATCCGGTCATCAGTGAGAACGCACGAAAGTTCAGTGTCAATTTGAGCTAAAAATATCTCAGTTAAAATAGGCGCCACGCTCGAACCTATACAGATACCTCGCCGTTGTACATAAAACTTGTCCTTAAAAGTTACAATGGTAGAAGAAAGATAGAGTTTCAGCAATTCAAGAAAACCATCGATTGAAATGCCGCAAGTATTCTGGAAGGACACCACTCCCGAACGTTCGATGCAGTTGCGGACCGCCAGGAACAACTTGTCGTGGGGCACTGAATAGAACAGTTCTTCAATGTCTATTGAGAAACCTGAGTTGATACTTGACGAGTTCTCACTAAACATTTTCACCAAGCTATCAGAGCTACTGATCTTGTACGGATCTTCAGGTGTCAGGCTCTTTAGGTGTCGTTGCAGGTACCTGCTGACAATTACTTGCCAAGTACCTCTTTCCGTCACGATGGCTCGGAAAGGACACTCCGGTTTGTGGCTCTTTGCACTGAAGAATACCGTGAGAACATGGACCTTGTTCTTGTCGACTTCATTCTTCAGGCGTTCAAGTTTCAAGTTCCTGAGAAGGGCTACCGCCTTGGCCTTGGCTTCGTTTGGCTTTTGAGACGAAGGACGGAAGTTTTTCCTTAAAGCTAAAGAGGCCTTCTCACCAAATAGCTTCTCAGGCAAGACCACAAACGTTCTTTCGAAGAGCAATGCGCTTTGTGCACCACCTTCATCGCTGCTACGACGAACGAAGCAAGGGTCTTGGGCTTCTGCCTAAGGAAGAACGTCTGTCCACCCGGTGTTTCAAGTCTTTTCGGGTTTCTGGGCTGCTCAGAAGGTCATTGGAAGCGGATGGCGAAGATTCTAAGAAGCGAATATTGGAGGCATGTTCGCCTGTTGATGGACTGGCTACAACTTGTGTGCTTCAGTTGGAAGGGTACGGGACCTGCTGGCTTCAGGCTACTGATGGACTACAAGAGGCTGGCTGAGGCAAGCACCGAATTCCTTTGGAACAAAACTAGGCTGAGCCTACCTACAGCGCCCAAAAAGCAGGTTGGTGTGGTTCCTGTTGTTGCTCTTGGAGGGGCTGTGATCACACCCGAAGTAGAAAAGGTTCTGAGTAGGGGTCCGAAGTTTTGCCTTGAAGTGCCGCTCAAGAAGCACGAGCTTCTCGCTTCGGCTCACAAGATAGCAGAGAAGGTGCAGGGTGAAGAGAAAGGACACTGTTTATTGGAAGGCATTGACTCTGTGCGGAATGGTTACGAAGAGAAAAAGGACGGCACTTCCCTGTTGAGGAGAGTAGCCGGTTGCCTTAATGACTCCGGACTTGCTTTAATGCAGGCTGATAAGGAAGGCGGCTTTGTGGTCTTGCCTGAGAAGCTATTTGGTGAGAAGGCCTCTTTAGCTTTAAGGAAAAACTTCCGTCCTTCGTCTCAAAAGCCAAACGAAGCCAAGGCCAAGGCGGTAGCCCTTCTCAGGAACTTGAAACTTGAACGCCTGAAGAATGAAGTCGACAAGAACAAGGTCCATGTTCTCACGGTATTCTTCAGTGCAAAGAGCCACAAACCGGAGTGTCCTTTCCGAGCCATCGTGACGGAAAGAGGTACTTGGCAAGTAATTGTCAGCAGGTACCTGCAACGACACCTAAAGAGCCTGACACCTGAAGATCCGTACAAGATCAGTAGCTCTGATAGCTTGGTGAAAATGTTTAGTGAGAACTCGTCAAGTATCAACTCAGGTTTCTCAATAGACATTGAAGAACTATTCTATTCAGTGCCCCACGACAAGTTGTTCCTGGCGGTCCGCAACTGCATCGAACGTTCGGGAGTGGTGTCCTTCCAGAATACTTGCGGCATTTCAATCGATGGTTTTCTTGAATTGCTGAAACTCTATCTTTCTTCTACCATTGTAACTTTTAAGGACAAGTTTTATGTACAACGGCGAGGTATCTGCATAGGTTCGAGCGTGGCGCCTATTTTAACTGAGATATTTTTAGCTCAAATTGACACTGAACTTTCGTGCGTTCTCACTGATGACCGGATCACGCATGTGGTCAGATACGTTGACGATTTCCTAATCCTTTTGAATATTAACCCTGACGATAGCCTACAAATGATTGTGAATGAAATTTTAGCGACCTTCAAATCTACAGCCACTAATCTGAATTTTACTTTTGAGCTCCCGGAAAGCTCTTGTTTACAGTTTTTAGACTTAAAATTGTTTTTTCATACAGGGGGCCATCTATGCTGGGCCTATTTACCAAGATCTAAGAAGGCTCTTCTACCTTATGATTCCTGCCACTCAAAGCTCGTAAAAAGGGGAATCGCAACCTCATGTTTAAGATCTTCGCTTGTCAAGTCATGCCCACACATGGTGAAACGTAGTTTTTCCAGTCAAGTAGACCGGCTTTACTCTGCGGGTTTTCCTCCTTCTCTTCTGAAAGCTGTTGCAGAATCTTTGCTGAAAACCCTACGGTTGAAGCAAAACCAACAAGAACTCACTGAAAGTGAGAGGAAGAAGTTTGAAGTCCTTCCTTATGTGCACAAGACTTCGCACGGTTTGAAGAAGGTGGGAGGGAAATTTGGTGTTAACGGTTTGGTTTGGTTTGGTTTATGGGGTTTAACGTCCCAAAGCGACTAAGGCTATGAGAGACGCCGTAGTGGAGGGCTCCGGAAATTTCGACCACCTGGGGTTCTTTAACGTGCACTGACATCGCACAGTACACGGGCCTCTAGAATTTCTCCTCCAAAGAAATTCTAGCCGCCGCGGCCGGGATCGAACCCGCGTCTTTTGGGTCAGCAGCCGAGCACCATAACCGCTGAGCCACCGCGGCGGCTGGTGTTAACGTGTTCTTTTCCGCCCCATGTAAACTGTCTCGTTTATGCCGATTAACTAACAATAACCTGCAAAAGAAAGTAGGGTGCGGAGTCAACCACAGACCTAAGTTTGTAGCCTGTAAGATGGGAGTTATCTACGAGATCCCATTCAGCTGTGGTTCCGTATATGTAGGGCAGACGGGGCGCTGCATTAATAAACGCCTTCAGGAGCATAATAACTCTTTGAGCCAGCACGGTGGGCAGCATTTAGCAAGGCACTGCCAGTCTTGTAAGATCAATGACAAGAAGAAACAAGTATTTTGTACGCCGCTTTTCAAGCAAACGAAGATTATAGGCTGCGCGAAGGACAAGAAGGCACGCGAGATCTTTGAAGCCTGGCAAATTGCTAGATACGGTGCGGAAAAATGTGTTAGCGAGGCATCAATTCACTTGTATAAGAAGGAACTTGACTTTTTAGGTTGATAAGATTGTGTACTTTTGCTTTGGGCGTTAAGTTTGGTTGCGCATGCGTTGCTCTTGAAGGAAGGTTGTTTTCGACCAATAAATCAGTTGTTAGTCTACGCTCGTCCTGTCTGCTTCTTTTCTGTGTCCTGTTTCCTGCGTAGTTTTGTGTCTTCAGTATGTCTTACCAACTAGCCTCTCATCACACACTTCAAGAAAGAACACATCGAATACCGGAGACGATGAAAGGCGGCAAAAAAGCCGAGTCAAACACATGTGTCACACTGGGAAGGAGTTGGCAGGGCACTGATGGAAGGGTAGGCTGACAAGCAGCCCCAAAAGATGTCGTTGTAGATAATGCAGAAAAGTTGTGGGATATTGTTTCAGAAGCCTTCCCGCGTATGCCTCCTCGTAACCTACTGACAACATCCCACGTCTTCACTGGATTCTTTTTGGACTCCAAAAAACTCGTCTGGCTATCTGAGTAATACATTTGCACTATTGCAGGCTGAACTGCGAATTTCTCTCAACTGAACTTTTTTTTTAGCAAATTCCTGCATCGAGCCCACATTAGTTCACTCTCTGCAATGGCCGAAAGAACAACGTTAGTAATCCATCGACAACCGACCTTTCTTTGATTTCTTTCAAGAAGCCGACAGCTGCGCAAAATTTCAGCAAATGACTCATGGAGAGAACATTATCAAATACTAGACAAGAAAAGATCTCAACCGTAGTTTTCAAAGGCGCCGTCAACCCTCGTTCTGTCGATGACTTGGATTCTGTCAAACTTAACAAGTATCATTATTAAGTGGAAACTTAACCTTGCTCAATAATTCGATGAAATACGCCATATTTTGTCTCTGTGGCCGATACACAACAATTGCCAAAGAGATTGTTATGAGACAGCCAGTGAATCAGCAGTAGTGAAAACGATCAAAGTGGACGACGTCTTTAACCAAATGCGCTATTCCATCTCCGTAAAGAAAAAGTTATTGAAATTGAAATTGAAATTTTATTCCGCAACAGAAAATTAATGTTGCGAGGAGGGCAGGTAAAAAGCTCAAAAAACAGCTTGAGGAGTCCTGACCTCCCAGCGTACACAGTAGCGCAGCAGCGTGCGGCGAAGGCGTACACGTCAACATCAAAGCGAGGAAAGAAAAAAATAAACAGGTTATACAAACAAGGTACGCAATTTCTGTGAGGAAATCACGGAAATGTCATTATTTGTTTCAGTAAAAAGGTAATTTAAAACCGTCGGCAATGAGTATTTCAACATCTGTTTCACGTAGTTAGTCCGGCATTTGGTGACATTCCAGGGTTCCAAATAGCGTACGTTATAGGTGGTGGTGTTTATCTGCAATCCTGCTAGGTTAGTTAATGCATCATTATTCTTTAGTATTCCCTGTTTATAAAGGTGGGATAGTTTGTAATTGTATAGTGATGTAACAGGAACGATATTGTGTTTTTTTAAATAGGTCTGCAGTATGGGAGCGATACGGAACATTGCAGACCAGACGTAAGACCCGTTTCTGCAATATTAAGTTTGCTAATGTTTGTTGCTGTTGTTGTGGACCATACTAAAAAGGCATAGCTTAATGTGGAGGAAAATAAACAGTTATATAAAAGGACGTTAACTGAGGTAGGGAAATAATAACAGTTGCGGCGTATGATGCCAATAGTTTTCGACAACTTATTTACGATATAGCCGACGTGTTCATCCCATGTCATATTTTCAGAAAAGTGTACACCTAGTGATTTAAAAGTTTTTACTATTTTAATATTGGTACTGTTTAACACAATGTGCGGCAACTGGATTTGCTTGTGGCGGGGGTGAAATAGTACAGCTTTTGTCTTGCGATGGTTAAGTGCTAAACAGTTTGTTTGAGCCCACGTATTTATTTTAGACAGCACGCTATTGGCTTCATTAGCTAAGGTCTCACATGAGTTGTCTGAAAAAAATAAACCAGTGTCATCTGCATAGATTACATAGTGGGCATTTTCGTCAAGGCGTACTATTTCATTTATATACAGGATAAACAGAAACGGGCCCAGAATACTGCCCTGTGGGACACCTGTTTTTACTGATTGTACTGCAGAATTTTGTCCTCCAATTACTACAAACTGAGATCTATGTTGCAAATAAGATGCGATGCGGGAAAGTTCCAGATGCGGGAAAATTCCAGTCAACAAGCATATATTGAAAATGTGGGTAACGCAAGGGGCTATTTCCCTTATTACAGACTTTATAGGCTCTATCTGAAAGCCACAGGCATCAGTTGCTTTGCTGTTATTTACTGCCAAAAATGCAGTTACAACTTCACTTTCGGAGACTGGTTCTAAAAATATTGTTTTTTCATTTGGGCCATTCATAAGAGAGAAGTCAGCGGCGGGTTCGCTAACGTCGCCAAGTGACAGAAAAAAAGTATTAAAGGCGTTGGCTAGTTCAGCACCTTGTAACTCTATTCCATCTTTTGTTATTTTATTTACTGCTTCTGCTGAGGTTCCGGCTGCCCTCCAAACATTGCCTGTGCGCCCTTCAGTCGAATTAAAGAGGTGAATATAATATTGTCTTTTTTCAGCCCGAAGGTGTTTCGTGACAAAATTCCTGTATGACTTGAATATTTTAAGGGCTTCAGGAGATTTAGTTCGTATGAACGTCCTATATAATTGATCTCGTTTCTTTAAAAGTTTTAACGATTCTTTAGTTATCCAGGGTTTGCGACTGTTTTTACAGGTTCTGCACTTCTTCATTGGAAAACACTCAAAGTATACTTCGGAAAATTTACGCAAAAATGTTTCATATGCTACGTTCGGGTCATTTGCTGCGAACACATCGTCCCAGCTGACTGTGGTTAGACGGTCTTTAAATGTAGAGAGCGTTGTAGGATTAATAACTCGGTAAGAGAATACGGAACGTGGGGTCTTTACTGCATTAGTGCACTGATTCACTGATATAACTATCGGCAGGTGGTCGCTGATGCTATGAATCAATGTACAAGCTCTAACGAGGGATGCATCGAAGTTGCTTAAAAAAAGGTCTAAAAGTGTCGTTGATTGTGTAGTGATTCGTGTTGCTGATGTTATAAAGTTGTGACAGGAATGAGAGTTTAAGAGGGATTCGAGTTCTAGTTTTACATTGCTATCAACGAGCATATTTATGTTCAGTCACCACCAAAAATTAATATATATTTACTTGCACTCACAAATTCTAAAAATGAATCAAGAAAAGTCAAAAACAACTGGACATTGGTAGAAAGAGGACGGTAGCATACACACAATACTGTAGTACCACATCTAATAACAAGAGTTTCATAAAAGGGGTTAATACAGGAAAATTCAGTAAGTTGTTCAGAATCCAATAAATTTGAAACTAACATTGCAACACCACCACCCCTTTTGTCACTACGGTTCATGTAATACGATTTATGTGTCTGATATGTATACGCATCCTCCTTCGAGGCAAACCAAGTCTCAGTAAGCATAACAACATCAAAGCGTACTTGAGCTTCAGTAAGAAGATGATCGAGTTCATCTAGCTTATTTCTCCCTGATCTAGGCTTACGATGAATACAATTGAGGCTTCGCCGGCCATCAGCATTGAGAATGTTCTCAAGACTTGATAAGTTCACCTGAGATGTAAAAGAAGGAAGCATTTTACTGGACAGGGGGTCGAAAAGAAAAAAACTGGTAGGAGTGCTAGGCCAAAGTTTATCACAGACTGTCAAGATCTGCGGCACAGCGAATGACAACGGCGCTGTCATCTTCCTTTTTCCCGATTAGTGCTTTGCCATTGCAATGCCATGAAAACTTGTAATCATGGTTCTTTGCCCAATCCCTTGTGCGGCGCAGCAGGTCCCTGTTCTGATTAGTCATGTTTTCGGTGATCGTGACATTCGACGAACTCTTTCGAAGTTCTTTACGCGCTTCCAGCCACAAGTCACGAACAGATTGCTGAGCAAATCGGACAATGATTCCAGGTATTTTGTTTGGTTTTGATGGAAGTCTATGAACAGCGCCAACATCATTCTTTGTGAGCTCTGGCACGTGGATGGTCTGACCTAGATCATTCAGTTTACACATCAAGTTTTCATTTTCCGTTACTGGGATGCCATGAATTTCAATAAACTTCGTTAAAACATTAAGTTGGGCTAGTTGGTAACGGCTTGAAGGAATCATATTCTTAGCGGTAAGAAACAGACACAACACCAAGATACACACACACAGGACACCCGCTAGACTTCAACTATCTTTACTGGACACTTGTACGACATAAATATGTATCACTGAGCACACGCAGGTGCCTCGTCATCCGCATCAGGTCTAACTACGCCCTCCCCTCTCCTGCAAGGCATACGGTTGCGCAGATAAACAATCTCTTTTTCTGCCAACGCCAGGGAGGGAGTGCTTACACACATGTCGCCCGCCTCTTGAATACGAAAGGCTTCGATAATTTCCCTTTCTTTTTTGTCGGCTCCCACATGCATCACAGACGTAGCGTAATATACAGGGATACAGCCTTTACAACTTCTGCAATGCTTCACCAATTCAGCTCCACCGGCCTGTGATGAAACATCCTTTCTTAGAGATTAGAGAGCACAGAAGGGATGTTTCATCACAGGCCGGTGGAGCTGAATTGGTGAAGCATTGCAGAAGTTGTAAAGGTTGTATCCCTGTATATGACGCTACGTCTGTGATGCATGTGGGAGCCGACAAAAAAGAAAGGGAAATTATCGAAGCCTTTCGTATTCAAGAGGCGGGCGACATGTGTGTAAGCACTCCCTCCCTGGCGTTGGCAGAAAAAGAGATTGTTTATCTGCGCAACCGTATGCCTTGCAGGAGAGGGGAGGGCGTAGTTAGACCTGATGCGGATGACGAGGCACCTGCGTGTGCTCAGTGATACATATTTATGTCGTACAAGTCCAGTAAAGATAGTTGAAGTCTAGCGGGTGTCCTGTGTGTGTGTATCTTGGTGTTGTGTCTGTTTCTTACCGCTAAGAATATGATTCCTTCAATGAATTTCAAGATTGAGTTTTCGGCTAAGCCATTCGAGGTCGTTGACAGTTGATTTCAATTCTGCAATGTCATCTGCAGTACAGGTAGCCTCTAGCTGGGTTACACGCCTGTTCAAGTTTCCAATATCCTTCTCCTGTTGAACCTGTCGGCTGAGGATTTCATCATACTTTAGTGACATCAGCTCAATTGAAGCTTTGATCTCACCCACCTGAACAGGTAGGTCTACCAGGGCATCAAGTCTTTTAGTTATGTCTGCTAGACAGACAGCAATATCAGGTTCTAGGGGCGCTCTATCACCTTTGGCCATTGATGGGATTATATCCCAGCAACTAAAGCTGCTGGGAAAGGCCTTGTGAAATGCCTATCTCGGTCAAAGCAAACGCATCAATGTAATCATGCAATACAATGAAGATGGCGCAGAATGCGTCCGAGTGTTTCCGTAAATTCTAAAGTTCACATGGAGAAGAGTAAAGTAGCCGTCAGTGGCAGCAAGAAATGCATCTCGGAAAGTGGAAAAATCTCGGAACAAAAGAAAATCTGCAGGCATGAAATCTAGAATATGTTTATGAAAAAGAAAGCTTAAGCCAAGCTAGGAAGGTCCGACAATGCCTTACAGGGATGGAAGAGTCGCCTTCCTTCTTACGCAGCTAAGTGCGGCCGTTCTTCACGCAAACACGCTAGCCTCGCTGAGACCGATACCGCTAGCCCCACACTTTCTTAGGGTGTCTGGGAGTGCACGCGCAAGTGAGCGAAAAGTGTGACAGCCGGCGTGACGCGACTGTTCGCAAGCCGTTTGTCTCCGAACGGCGTCCAGCGACAGGTGGCGCTGCTAACCTTTTCCTTTTCTCTTTCGGCTATCTAAATGAGAAAAACGCACTCCGCAGCAGCCGCGCCAGAGCAGGAAATTTCGTGTATTACACATAATTATGCGATGCGAGACATACGATCTCGAAACGTACGCAGCTTACGAGGAATGTACCAAATGGAGCAATCTAGGAATGAGAGCCTTTAAGTTCATGACAAATATCATCAACCTGGCTACAGCCACTGCAGGGCAAGGGCCACTCCAATTAATCCTGTCCATTTCCAGCTGTGGCCACCGTATCCCCGCAAACTTCTTAATCTCATCCGCCCACCTAATTTCCTGCTGCTCCTGCTACACTTGCCTCCTCTTGGAATCCACTCCGTTACCCTTAAGGACCAGCGGTTATCTTGCCTACGCATTACATGCCCTGCCCAAGCCTCTTGATTCGGACTGGGATTTCCTTAGCCCGCGTTTGTTCCCTCACCTACTCCGCTCGCTTCCGATCTCTTAACGTTATGCATATTTTTCTTTTGCATAGCTGGCCGCATTGTCTTTAACTTAAGCTGAACACACTTTGTTAGCCTCCACGGTTTTGTCCCATAGGTGAGTACCAGTGATATGCAGCTGTTGTATATTTTTCTCTTGAGGGATATTGATAAACTGCCATTAATGATCTGAGAGAAGAACCTGCCATGTGTGCTCCACCATTCTTATACTTCTAGTTATTCCCCTCTCTTGATCCGGATGAGCGGTCACTACGTGCCCTAAGTAGCCGTATTCCCTTATCAGTTCAAGCATCTCGCTGCGTGAACTGCTGTTCCCCCCCCCCGCGAAACTTTCGAACATTACTTTGGTTTCCTGCATTTTAATTTTTAGACAGACTGTACTGCTCTGCCTGCCTAGCTCGTCGGTCATGCTTTCCACTTCATGTCCTGAGTGACTTAGCAAGGCAATGTCACCAGCGAATCGCAGATTACTTAGGTATTCTCCATTAACTCTTATACCCAACTATTCCCAATCCAGACATAGTGACAACTACTGTAAACAGGCAGTCAATAGCAATCGCGAGATCCAGTCATCTTGCCTCACACCCTACCATAAGTTTAATTTTATTTATTATTTATTTATTTATTTATTTATTTATTTATTTATTTACATATACTGCAGCCCCGATGGGGCTATTGCAGGAGTGGGAGGAAGAAAAAAAAATTCATGACAAAATTCAAAATTTCATTCATGACTTTACGGATTACTACTGCAGCTGTGCAGCCGATATAAATATTTTCAAGTATTTTCACAAAAGGCTCTCCTGGACCCTGATTCTGCAATCCCTGCATGACTGCAGAGGCTTCCAAATAGTCAAATGTTTTCTCGTAACCAGTGTCACAAAATTCGGCGCATTTTAAAAACAAACAAAGAAAAACCGCCGCGCGCACGGCGTCTCGCCGGCGCGAGCCCAACGGGAGAGAGGGAAAGCCCCCGCCGAGAGCGTGCCTCTCTCTCCACCGCCACGGCGTGCGCCGAAGGAATGAGTCATTCACGCCGATTTGTCTAGAACGTGCGAGTCCTTTCTACTGTTAACCGGGGGAAGAGGGGGAAGCCTTGCGTGCGCTAAGACATGTCCCCCTCCTCTGCACCCGGACGTCGGCTACGCCGCCACGACGGCGCCACGCTAGAACACGCTGGAACCTTCGCGAAACGACTCCTGACTTTAACCAATGAGGACGCGCGGCCGGAGAGAGAAAGGAAGGGAAACTGCACGGGAGATGCTGCGTGTATGAGCGCGCCTACTCTGGCGCGTAGAACAAACAGACGTGCAAGCGCGGCTATAAAAAGGGCGTTGGCCGCTACTAGCCAGTCCGATAGTCCGAGAGTATCTGTCCTCGCTTCGGCGAGTGCGGCTTCGGCCGCTTACCTGATTTTTTTCAGCAGCGTCCGCTCCGGCGGACGCAGTTGTTGCTGCGACGCGCGTCTTTTCTTTCCTTTTTGTCTTTTCTCTTAACTCTTCTCTATCTGCACGTGGCAGCGGTGGTAGCTTGGTTCGAGCCAGTAGCAGGCCCGTGCAATTTCCTTTTCATCCTTCTCTCAGTCACAACAACAACAACAACTAGTCAGTCCGGACCGCCGTTTAAGCTTCATCGAAGCGTGCCCGTTCGACTCCCGGGAAAACACCACTCGGCCAGCATCGGACCAACGAGGCAACGGTCGCCAGTCTGCGGGACGGCATCGTCGTGGAACTCTGGTCGTCGGACTGCCGCAGTGCCCGGTGAACAAATTGTGTTTTGTTTGTTTACCTCTCTCTCTTGAGTTAGAGCACTTTAGGTGCAATATTGCCTTTGTACTGTATTCTCTCTCGAGTTTAACTTTGCACGAGTTGCATTGTTCTGTTAATCACTTTGTATGTGTTTGTACTAGTGATTGTGAAATCCTCTGTATCGTCTCATCGCTGCATAAACCTTGTTTTGTTTTGTAAACCTTTGGCTCCGACCCATTCTCTGGCTTGCGACCAGCGAAAGCTGGGCACCGAACGCCCAAAAACCTCTTGTCACTTGGTGGCTGGTCTCCGCTGAGTTTGCCACGCTGAGTCGAGGGCATCTCCTTCGAGTCCGAGACCGCTACCCTCACACGCTCTAAGGGTGTCTGGGAGCTTCCCACGTAAAAGTGAGCGAAGTCTGGGTGACAACCAGTGAAGGCTATATATATAGGAGTCGGTCATATTCTACGCATTTCTCTATCATCTGATTGATAGTGTGGATATGGTCTATTGTCGAGTATACTTTACGAAAGCCTGCCTCATTATTTGGTTGACTGAAGTCTCAGGTTAACCTGATATGTACTTTCGCTATGTAACCTGATTTCATTAGCGATTAGCTTAGAAAATACCTTGTAGAAAACACACAACGATTGCACAGTAACGTTGCACAGGACAACGCAGCGAGCTATGGAAAGAAAAATGATAGGTGTAACGTTAAGAGAGTGGGTGAGAGAACAGACGCGCGTTAATGATATCCTAGTTGAAATCAAGAGAAAGAAGTGGACTTGGGCAGGGCATGTAATGCGAAGGCAAGATAACCGCTGGTCCTCAAGGGTAACGGAGTGGATTCCAAGAGAAGGCAAGCGTAGCAGGGGGCGGCAGAAAATTAGGTGGGCGGATGAGATTAAGAAGTTTGCCGGAATATGATGGCCGCGGCTGACGAAGGACAGGGTTAATTGGAGAGACATGGGAGAGGCCTTTGCCCTGCAGTGGGCGTATTCAGGCTGATCTTGAGGAAAAACACAGCGCACTCCTAAGACACGGACAAAGAAAGGCAAGACGATACAGCGCTGACTTCAACTGATTATTTTATTGTGGAGCAACATATATATACGTTGAAAAAGTGGGCGGGAAGACATGAGTAACATCTGCTGTGTTCGCACGCGACCGAAAGGTAACAAACTGCCATTGAAAACAACATGAGGGCAAAGGCAACAAGAAATGAAAACTAGACAAGATAAAGAGACAAATGGAGGGGCGATTAAACGGATCACGCTTAAAGGGATGACGCTTAAAAGGATGACGCAAGCAGGCAGTGCGTCATCCTTTTAAGCGTCATCCCTTTAAGCGTGATCCGTTTAATCGCCCCTCCATTTGTCTCTTTATCTTGTCTAGTTTTCATTTCTTGTTGCCTTTGCCCTCATGTTGTTTTCAATGGCAGTTTGTTACCTTTCGGTCGCGTGCAAACACAGCAGATGTTCTGATGTCTTCCCGCCCACTTTTTCAACGTATATATCTGTTGCTCCACAATAAAATAATCAGTTGAAGTCAGCGCTGTATCGTCTTGCCTTTCTTTGTCCGTGTCTTAGGAGTGCACTGTGTTTTTCCTCAAGATGAACTACCAACTAGCCCGCTCTTCCACCCTTTCAGGCTGATGATGATAATGATGAGACAACAGACAGTAAGCTGATCGGTATGTAATTTTTCAAGTCATCGACATCTCATTTGTTACGAATTACGATAATATTAGCGTTCTTCCAAGCTTCTGGTACGTTCGAGGTCATAAGCCATTATACAGGGTGGCTAGTGTTTTAGCGCAATCTCCCTCTATAGTTCAGGAGATCTGATATTTCCTAGTCCTCAGCAGCTGCTTTCCCCCTTTGCATTGCTTCGAAGGTTTTCTTTACTTCCTCTTTCGTTCTTGGCGGAAGGTCTCATTGCTGTGCACTTCAGCCTTTCTGATTAACGCTCTGATTATATTGGCTACTTTACAGGTTTGTGTACAACTATTTCGGTACTTTAAATATCTTATCGATGTTTCTAATGACATTGGCCTATTTTTATCTTAACGCATACATCTCGTTTTTACCTAATCCTAGTTTTCATCGCCATTAGGCCAACTCCGTGCCTTAGAGCATGCTCGCTTATTAATTGTTATTTGACTGCTTCAATCAATAAGCAGTGTCTCGATGACAATTGTCCTCGCAATCTGTACCCGTTTGGTCGGAAAACCTGCGTACTCAAAAGGATATGATGGGCCAATAATTTTTAACGGCCATCATATACTATGCTGAAAACCCTGTTAAGAATTTCATGGCACCCGCGGGAACAGCCAATGAAACTGAAGAGGCGACGTGTGCGTGCTTACCAGTTGGTGCATGTTGGCAGCTGCTTTGAATCCAGGCACCTTTCCCAGTGCCATCTGGCTCCGATAAGCATTGTGCAGTCGCAGGATGTTCTCAACGTCGCCAGGCTTGAGGCCGCGGTGGATGATGCGACAGCGCAGGTTGGCAGGCTTGCAGGCGCTGTGCGTCACGCCCCTGGACAGCCTAAGGTACTCTGGCAGGCAGGCGGCGCGGCGCCCCTCCGTGCCCCACGCGGCCAACGCCAGGAGCAGAAAGATCCACTTTTCCGGAACACCGGCCATGCTTCCCAGCTGCCCTGCTAACACCCGCTGCATCACAGAGAGGCAGTCGCGTGGTTTCTCGCTAGGACCGTAGGTGGCACATCATTAGGATAACGGAGTAAATAACGAAACTACCAGGGGAGTTAAGTGTGCCGGGTATTGGGGAGAGTGAGTTTTCGCGGATACGCTGGGCCCGCAGATGAAGCTGGGCGGAGTCACTCGAAGGGATAGGAAAGAGACCTGCAGGGGCCGTAATTAGCTTATTATTATGCACAGCACACGATTAAAATTTTAAAAATTCAGGGTGGGGGAGAGGGGGGGCACTTTGTTGACCTAAAGTGCGGTGAGGCCTTAAGCACAGTGTTACTGCTTGTGTCACTGATGTGTGGTTAAGATGTTAAGCTTCGCCTCTAAGAGTGGAACGCGACAGCGTCTTGCAACGCTGCGAGGGAGTCCACAGAACGCCATCGCCCGTTCGGTTCTACGCCTTGCTCGTCGGTAAATTGGTTTTTGAGGAAAGGAAACGTATCTTTTAAACGTCTTTATTTCTGCATTTAGTAGGCCGATACCTTGCGGCAGAACTAAGGTGCTTCATGGAGGCTGGGGTGGGGGAGTGGTTAAGGGTGGGGGTGAGGATGGGGGTGGGGGTGAAGGTCGGTGTGCGGGTGGGGACCGGTGTCCGCTTCTTCCTCGAGGTAGTGTCGTCCAGAGGTCGGCTCCGCGAAGTGATGGCCTGGCCCTTGATCTTCCTTGAAGTTGGAAAGAAAAGTTCGCCAGAGCCGGAGTGCGTCTGATGGCCTGATGTGCGATGGCGGATCGACCCATTCCTGCAGGGTTCCAGGTCGAATCCCGCCCAGGGACTTGAGTGCTCTCTCCCGTACTGCGTCAAAGGTAGGGCAGCTCCACATGAGGTGTTCGGCCGTGCCTCTGGCAGGGCACGTCGGGCACTGAGGAGTCGGGTATGAGCGCGGGTTTATGAGGTGCAACTTCGCTGGTGATAGAAGCGGGCCGGTCTGGGCTCGGCGAAGGAGCACTGCCTCCACTCTCCGGAATGCGCTATGTGGACGGCGATATAGTTGCTCAGGGTTGGCCAAGTGCTGGAGTATGCTGCTACGATAGCGTTGTGCGCGATGCCATGTCTCCGCCATATCCATATGGGGTGACGACGGGTGCGCAACGTCATCAGGGGGCCAAGATGCGGAAACGAATGTGGATCCAGGCAAAGGTACGGAAAGAGCTGCTGCGCGCGCTGCCCGGTGTGCCTTTTCGTTTCCAGTGATTCCTTCGTGTGCAGGAATCCATTTGATAATTAAAGTGTAGCCCTCCTCTCGCAGGCGACGGCCTTCTCTTCGAAGTGCTGAAAACGGCATAGTCAGCTCCCCCTGCGCGGCAGGCGGTGTACGCTGCTTGTGAATCTGTGTAAACATGGTAGGTGCAAGGAGCCGGATCTTGTCTTTCTACTATTCGAGTAATGGCAAGTCGTATGGCAATGAGTTCGAGATTGGTGACGGTGTGTTCCTCGGAAAGCCGTTGAACTACAGAGGTATCTGACTCAGAATCGTGACAAGCTATAGCGGCGCAGTGTTGAAACTGAGCGGCGTCTGTGTATAGTTGGATGGCTCCTTCCTGGACTAACTTGTATGACGTCTTTTCGTGCCGTTTGGCGGCAGCTTTGCGCATTTGAGGATTAGCCGAACTCATATTCTTTGGTAATGGCATACCATCTATTAAGTCGATCAGTTCCCATGGCGGGGCAGCGAACGAAAGTGGCTCTAAGTTGTCAACGTTGTAGCCTAATGCCCGCAGGATCTGCCGGCCAGCCGCCGTTGTGGAGAGACGGACTCGCTGGGCTAGCGATTGCTGCTCTGCCAGATCCTGCAGGGCATTGATTTTGCTGCATGCGTGTAGGTTCACTACTGGGCAGTACTACGGCAGACCACTAACCAGGCGCATCGCCTTGCGATTGATTCGCTCAAGCTGAAGGCGTTGGGTTGCGCTAAGCCGCATGTACGAATATGCGTACAGGATTTTTTATGTTATGAGTGCCAGGGTAATCTCACGGAGCCCCACCTCCTTGATTCCCCATCCACGCGCAGAGACGCGGCGCATAAGGTGTAAAGCCTGATGACAGCTATGCATCGTGTTATGAAGCCAGCTTTTGGCTCCTCCATCCTCGTCAATAAGCATGCCGAGTATACGCATTGTTTGTTTCCGGCAGATAACTGAGTGCCCTAAATGAAGAGAGATAAGTTTGCGTTCGGCCTCGGCTCGTACCCTCGAACCATTTAAGACAACCACATACTCGGTTTTGTCGGGAGAGGTTTCCATTCCACACTTCTTGATGTATTCATGGACGGCATTAAGGCCTGTTTGTAGGGCTAGTTCTTGTTCTGTATGTGTCTCGCATATCGCGGTGGACACCTGAACCTCGCCATAACTGGAAGCGTGGAAGATGGGAGTGAACGAAGACAACGTATTCACTAGACGCGCCTTTGTTCATTCCAAACCATCGAGCTGGCATGGCGGAGTGGTTAGCATGCTCGTCTCGCACTCCGGAGACCGGGGTTCGATTCCCGAACTCCACCAATTTCGTACTCAGTTTTATTTATTTATCTGGCCTGATTAGAAAGGTTCATTAGACTAATAGGGTGATTATGTAATTAACTAAACTCATTCCCACTTACTTGGAGCATCACTATACGATCCCTTTAATTGGTTGCATGGTTACTAGCCTAAGTACAATTGGCCCCGTTTCAAATTCGCCCACTGTGACGTCACGACCATTTCGACCAATTGAAAAGCGTGACATTTCTGTCGACAACTCCTGCCTACAATGATGAGGCATTAAAGGCTTCCGCCTTAAAAAGCACAAGTGATATATTGACCATATCTCAGGACTTCTGTTTCTTGATATCGCTGAGCGTAATGACGTAAATTTCATAAAATAATCACAGCTCCCACCTAGACCAGTCAGCAAAGGCGCAGCCACAGTAGCACAAGGTGGCGGGACTAATAACAGTGAGTCCTTGAGTAACGTTCAAACGGTCATGGACGCTATGTGCGGTTCGAGTTCTCCAAAACGAGTTTCCCATCACAGTGAGTCCTTGAGTAACGTCCAAGCGGTCCTAGCCATTATTAGTGATTGGAGTTCCCCAAAACGAGTTTCCCATCACAGTAAGTCTTGAGTAACGTCCAAACGGTCTTGAACGCTATGTGCGGTTGGAGTTCTCCAAAACGAGTTTCCCATCACAGTGAGTCCTTGAGTAACGTCCAAGCGGGCCTAGACATTATTAGTGATTGGAGTTCCCCAAAACGAGTTTCCCATGACAGTAAGTCTTGAGTAACGTCCAAACGGTCTTGGACGCTATGTGCGGTTCGAGTTCTCCAAAACGAGTTTCCGATCACAGTGAGTCCTTGAGTAACGTCCAAGTGGTCGTAGACATTATTAGTGCTTGGAGTTCTCCAAAACGAGTTTCCCATCACAGTAAGGCCTTGAGTAACGTCCAAACGGTCTGGGACGCTATGTGCGGTTGGAGTTCTCCAAAACGAGTTTCCCAATCACAGTGAGTCCTTGAGTAATATCCAAACGGTCATGGACATTAATTGTGACTGGAGTTCTCCAAAACGAGTTTCCCATCACAGTAAGGCCTTGAGTAACGTCCAAACGGTCATGGACATTATTTGTGATTGGACTTCTCCAAAGCGAGTTTCCCATCACAGTGAGTCCTTGAGTAACGTCCAAGAGGTCCTAGACATTATTAGTGATTGGAGTTCTCAAAAACGAGTTTCCCATCACAGTGAGTCATTGAGTAACGTCCACACGGCCTTGGACGCTGTGTGGTTGGAGTTCTCCAAACGAGTTTCCCATCACAGCGAGTCCTTGAGTAACATCCAAACGGTCATGGACGCTATGTGCGGTTGGAGTTCACCAAAACGAGTTTCCCATCACAGTGAGTCCTTGAGTAACGTCCAAGTGGTCCTAGACATTATTAGTGATTGGAGTTCTCCAAAACAAGTTTCCCATCACAGTAAGTCCTTGAGTAACGTCCAAACGGTCTTGGACGCTATATGTGGTTGGAGTTCACCAAAACGAGTTTCCCATCACAGTGAGTCCTTGAGTAACGTCCAAGTGGTCCTAGACATTATTAGTGATTGGAGTTCTCAAAAACGAGTTTCCCATCACAGTGAGTCATTGAGTAACGTCCACACGGCCTTGGACGCTGTGTGGTTGGAGTTCTCCAAACGAGTTTCCCATCACAGCGAGTCCTTGAGTAACATCCAAACGGTCATGGACGCTATGTGCGGTTGGAGTTCACCAAAACGAGTTTCCCATCACAGTGAGTCCTTGAGTAACGTCCAATTGGTCCTAGACATTATTAGTGATTGGAGTTCTCCAAAACAAGTTTCCCATCACAGTAAGTCCTTGAGTAACGTCCAAACGGTCTTGGACGCTATGTGCGGTTGGAGTTCTCCAAAACGAGTTTCCCATCACAGTGAGTCCTTGAGTAACGTCCAAACGGTCTTGGACTCTCTGTGCGGTTGGAGTTCTCCAAAACGAGTTTCCCATCACAGTGAGTCCTTCAGTAACGTCCAAGCGGTCCTAGACATTATTAGTGATTGGAGTTCAACAAAACGACTTTCCCATCACAGTAAGTCCTTGCGTAACGACCAAAAGGTCTTGGACGCTATGTGCGCTTGGAGTTCTCCAAAACGAGTTTCCCATCACAGTGAGTCCTTGAGTAACGTCCAAAAGGTCTTGGACGCTATGTGCGGTTGGAGTTCTCCAAAACGAGTTTCCCATCGCAGTGAGTCTTGAGTAACGTCCAAAAGGTCTTGGACGCTATGTGCGGTTGGAGTTCTCCAAAACGAGTTTCCCATCACAGTGAGTCCTTGAGTAACGTCCAAACGATCTTGGACTCTATGTGCGCTTGGAGTTCTCCAAAACGAGTCTCCCATCACAGTAAGTCCTTGCGTAACGTCCAAAAGGTTTTGGACGCTATGTGCGGTTGGAGTTCTCCAAAAGGAGTTTCCCATCACAGTGAGTCCTTGAGTAACGTCCAAACGGTCTTGGACTATGTGCGGTTGGAGTTCTCCAAAACGAGTTTCCCATCAAAGTGAGTCCTTCAGTAACGTCCAAGCGGTCCTAGACATTTATAGTGATTGGACTTCTCCAAAACGACTTTCCCATCACAGTAAGTCCTTGCGTAACGTCCAAAAGGTCTTGGACGCTATGTGCGGTTGGAGTTCTCCAAAACGAGTTTCCCATCACAGTGAGTCCTTGAGTAACGTCCAAAATGTCTTGGACGCTATGTGCGGTTGGAGTTCTCCAAAACGAGTTTCCCATCACAGTGAGTCCTTGAGTAACGTCCAAACGATCTTGGACGCTATGTGCGGTTGGACTTCTCCAAAACGAGTTTCCCATTGCAGTGAGTCTTGAGTAACGTCCAAAAGGTCTTGGACGCTATGTGCGGTTGGAGTTCTCCAAAACGAGTTTCCCATCACAGTGAGTCCTTGAGTAACGTCCAAACGATCTTGGACTCTATGTGCGGTTGGAGTTCTCCAAAACGAGTCTCCCATCACAGTAAGTCCTTGCGTAACGTCCAAAAGGTCTTGGACGCTATGTGCGGTTGGAGTTCTCCAAAAGGAGTTTCCCATCACAGTGAGTCCTTGAGTAACGTCCAAACGGTCTTGGACTATGTGCGGTTGGAGTTCTCCAAAACGAGTTTCCCATCAAAGTGAGTCCTTCAGTAACGTCCAAGCGGTCCTAGACATTTATAGTGATTGGACTTCTCCAAAACGACTTTCCCATCACAGTAAGTCCTTGCGTAACGTCCAAAAGGTCTTGGACGCTATGTGCGGTTGGAGTTCACCAAAACGAGTTTCCCATCACAGTGAGTCCTTGAGTAACGTCCAAGTGGTCCTAGACATTATTAGTGATTGGAGTTCTCCAAAACAAGTTTCCCATCACAGTAAGTCCTTGAGTAACGTCCAAACGGTCCTGGACGCTATGTGCGGTTGGAGTTCTCCAAAACGAGTTTCCCATCACAGTGAGTCCTTGAGTAACGTCCAAACGGTCTTGGACTCTATGTGCGGTTGGAGTTCTCCAAAACGAGTTTCCCATCACAGTGAGTCCTTCAGCAACGTCCAAGCGGTCCTAGACATTATTAGTGATTGGAGTTCAACAAAACGACTTTCCCATCACAGTAAGTCCTTGCGTAACGACCAAAAGGTCTTGGACGCTATGTGCGGTTGGAGTTCTCCAAAACGAGTTTCCCATCACAGTGAGTCCTTGAGTAACGTCCAAAAGGTCTTGGACGCTATGTGCGGTTGGAGGTCTCCAAAACGAGTTTCCCATCACAGTGAGTCCTTGAGTAACGTCCAAAAGGTCTTGGACGCCATGTGTGGTTGGAGTTCTCCAAAACGAGTTTCCCATCACAGTGAGTCCTTGAGTAACGTCCAAAAGGTCTTGGACGGTATGTGCGGTTGGAGTTCTCCAAAACGAGTTTCCCATCACAGTGAGTCCTTGAGTAACGTCCAAACGGTCTTGGACTCTATGAGCGGTTGGAGTTCTCCAAAACGAGTTTCCCATCACAGTGAGTCCTTGAGTAACGTCCAAGCGGTCCTAGACATTAGTGATTGGAGTTCTCCAAAACGAGTTTCCCATCACAGTGAGTCCTTGAGTAACGTCCAAGCGGGCCTAGACATTATTAGTGATTGGAGTTCCCCAAAACGAGTTTCCCATCACAGTAAGTCTTGAGTTACGTCCAAACGGTCTTGGACGCTATGTGCGGTTCGAGTTCTCCAAAACGAGTTTCCGATCACAGTGAGTCCTTGAGTAACGTTCAAGTGGTCGTAGACATTATTAGTGCTTGGAGTTCTCCAAAACGAGTTTCCCATCACAGTAAGGCCTTGAGTAACGTCCAAACGGTCTGCGACGCTATGTGCGGTTGGAGTTCTCCAAAACGAGTTTCCCAATCACAGTGAGTCCTTGAGTAATATCCAAACGGTCATGGACATTATTTGTGACTGGAGTTCTCCAAAACGAGTTTCCCATCACAGTAAGGCCTTGAGTAACGTCCAAACGGTCATGGACATTATTTGTGATTGGACTTCTCCAAAGCGAGTTTCCCATCACAGTGAGTCCTTCAGTAACGTCCATGTGGTCCTAGACATTATTAGTGATTGGTGTTCTCAAAAACGAGTTTCCCATCACAGTGAGTCATTGAGTAACGTCCACACGGCCTTGGACGCTGTGTGGTTGGAGTTCTCCAAACGAGTTTCCCATCACAGCGAGTCCTTGAGTAACATCCAAACGGTCATGGACGCTATGTGCGGTTGGAGTTCACCAAAACGAGTTTCCCATCACAGTGAGTCCTTGAGTAACGTCCAAGTGGTCCTAGACATTATTAGTGATTGGAGTTCTCAATAACGAGTTTCCCATCACAGTGAGTCATTGAGTAACGTCCACACGGCCTTGGACGCTGTGTGGTTGGAGTTCTCCAAACGAGTTTCCCATCACAGCGAGTCCTTGAGTAACATCCAAACGGTCATGGACGCTATGTGCGGTTGGAGTTCACCAAAACGAGTTTCCCATCACAGTGAGTCCTTGAGTAACGTCCAAGTGGTCCTAGACATTATTAGTGATTGGAGTTCTCAAAAACGAGTTTCCCATCACAGTGAGTCATTGAGTAACGTCCAAGTGGTCCTAGACATGATTAGTGATTGGAGTTCTCAATAACGAGTTTCCCATCACAGTGAGTCATTGAGTAACGTCCACACGGCCTTGGACGCTGTGTGGTTGGAGTTCTCCAAACGAGTTTCCCATCACAGCGAGTCCTTGAGTAACATCCAAACGGTCATGGACGCTATGTGCGGTTGGAGTTCACCAAAACGAGTTTCCCATCACAGTGAGTCCTTGAGTAACGTCCAAGTGGTACTAGACATTATTAGTGATTGGAGTTCTCCAAAACAAGTTTCCCATCACAGTAAGTCCCTGAGTAACGTCCAAACGGTCTTGGACGCTATGTGCGGTTGGAGTTCACCAAAACGAGTTTCCCATCACAGTGAGTCCTTGAGTAACGTCCAAGTGGTCCTAGACATTATTAGTGATTGGAGTTCTCAAAAACGAGTTTCCCATCACAGTGAGTCATTGAGTAACGTCCACACGGCCTTGGACGCTGTGTGGTTGGAGTTCTCCAAACGAGTTTCCCATCACAGCGAGTCCTTGAGTAACATCCAAACGGTCATGGACGCTATGTGCGGTTGGAGTTCACCAAAACGAGTTTCCCATCACAGTGAGTCCTTGAGTAACGTCCAAGTGGTCCTAGACATTATTAGTGATTGGAGTTCTCCAAAACAAGTTTCCCATCACAGTAAGTCCTTGAGTAACGTCCAAACGGTCCTGGACGCTATGTGCGGTTGGAGTTCTCCGAAACGAGTTTCCCATCACAGTGAGTCCTTGAGTAACGTCCAAACGGTCTTGGACTCAATGTGCCGTTGGAGTTCTCCAAAACGAGTTTCCCATCACAGTGAGTCCTTCAGTAACGTCCAAGCGGTCCTAGACATTATTAGTGATTGGAGTTCAACAAAACGACTTTCCCATCACAGTAAGTCCTTGCGTAACGACCAAAAGGTCTTGGACGCTATGTGCGGTTGGAGTTCTCCAAAACGAGTTTCCCATCACAGTGAGTCCTTGAGTAACGTCCAAAAGGTCTTGGACGCTATGTGCGGTTGGAGTTCTCCAAAACGAGTTTCCCATCACAGTGAGTCCTTGAGTAACGTCCAAAATGTCTTGGACGCTATGTGCGGTTGGAGTTCTCCAAAAGGAGTTTCCCATCACAGTGAGTCCTTGAGTAACGTCCAAACGGTCTTGGACTATGTGCGGTTGGAGTTCTCCAAAACGAGTTTCCCATCAAAGTGAGTCCTTCAGTAACGTCCAAGCGGTCCTAGACATTTATAGTGATTGGACTTCTCCAAAACGACTTTCCCATCACAGTAAGTCCTTGCGTAACGTCCAAAAGGTCTTGGACGCTATGTGCGGTTGGAGTTCACCAAAACGAGTTTCCCATCACAGTGAGTCCTTGAGTAACGTCCAAGTGGTCCTAGACATTATTAGTGATTGGAGTTCTCAATAACGAGTTTCCCATCACAGTGAGTCATTGAGTAACGTCCACACGGCCTTGGACGCTGTGTGGTTGGAGTTCTCCAAACGAGTTTCCCATCACAGCGAGTCCTTGAGTAGCATCCAAACGGTCATGGACGCTATGTGCGGTTGGAGTTCACCAAAACGAGTTTCCCATCACAGTGAGTCCTTGAGTAACGTCCAAGTGGTCCTAGACATTATTAGTGATTGGAGTTCTCAAAAACGAGTTTCCCATCACAGTGAGTCATTGAGTAACGTCCAAGTGGTCCTAGACATGATTAGTGATTGGAGTTCTCAATAACGAGTTTCCCATCACAGTGAGTCATTGAGTAACGTCCACATGGCCTTGGACGCTGTGTGGTTGGAGTTCTCCAAACGAGTTTCCCATCACAGCGAGTCCTTGAGTAACATCCAAACGGTCATGGACGCTATGTGCGGTTGGAGTTCACCAAAACGAGTTTCCCATCACAGTGAGTCCTTGAGTAACGTCCAAGTGGTACTAGACATTATTAGTGATTGGAGTTCTCCAAAACAAGTTTCCCATCACAGTAAATCCTTGAGTAACGTCCAAACGGTGTTGGACGCTATGTGCGGTTGGAGTTCACCAAAACGAGTTTCCCATCACAGTGAGTCCTTGAGTAACGTCCAAGTGGTCCTAGACATTATTAGTGATTGGAGTTCTCAAAAACGAGTTTCCCATCACAGTGAGTCATTGAGTAACGTCCACACGGCCTCTGACGCTGTGTGGTTGGAGTTCTCCAAACGAGTTTCCCATCACAGCGAGTCCTTGAGTAACATCCAAACGGTCATGGACGCTATGTGCGGTTGGAGTTCACCAAAACGAGTTTCCCATCACAGTGAGTCCTTGAGTAACGTCCAAGTGGTCCTAGACATTATTAGTGATTGGAGTTCTCCAAAACAAGTTTCCCATCACAGTAAGTCCTTGAGTAACGTCCAAACGGTCTTGGACGCTATGTGCGGTTGGAGTTCTCCGAAACGAGTTTCCCATCACAGTGAGTCCTTGAGTAACGTCCAAACGGTCTTGGACTCTATGTGCCGTTGGAGTTCTCCAAAACGAGTTTCCCATCACAGTGAGTCCTTCAGTAACGTCCAAGCGGTCCTAGACATTATTAGTGGTTGGAGTTCAACAAAACGACTTTCCCATCACAGTAAGTCCTTGCGTAACGACCAAAAGGTCTTGGACGCTATGTGCGGTTGGAGTTCTCCAAAACGAGTTTCCCATCACAGTGAGTCCTTGAGTAACGTCCAAAAGGTCTTGGACGCTATGTGCGGTTGGAGTTCTCCAAAACGAGTTTCCCATCACAGTGAGTCCTTGAGTAACGTCCAAAATGTCTTGGACGCTATGTGCGGTTGGAGTTCTCCAAAACGAGTTTCCCATCACAGTGAGTCCTTGAATAACGTCCAAACGATCTTGGACGCTATGTGCGGTTGGAGTTCTCCAAAACGAGTTTCCCATCACAGTGAGTCCTTGAGTAACGTCCAAACGATCTTGGACTCTATGTGCGGTTGGAGTTCTCCAAAACGAGTCTCCCATCACAGTAAGTCCTTGCGTAACGTCCAAAAGGTCTTGGACGCTATGTGCGGTTGGAGTTCTCCAAAAGGAGTTTCCCATCACAGTGAGTCCTTGAGTAACGTCCAAACGGTCTTGGACTATGTGCGGTTGGAGTTCTCCAAAACGAGTTTCCCATCAAAGTGAGTCCTTCAGTAACGTCCAAGCGGTCCTAGACATTTATAGTGATTGTACTTCTCCAAAACGACTTTCCCATCACAGTAAGTCCTTGCGTAACGTCCAAAAGGTCTTGGACGGTATGTGCGGTTGGAGTTCTCCAAAACGAGTTTCCCATCACAGTGAGTCCTTGAGTAACATCCAAGCGGTCCTAGACATTATTAGTGATTGGAGGTCTCCAAAACGAGTTTCCCATCACAGTAAGTCCTTGCGTAACGTCCAAAAGGTCTTGGACGCTATGTGCGGTAGGAGTTCTCCAAAACGAGTTTCCCATCACAGTGAGTCCTTGAGTAACATCCAAGCGGTCCGAGACATTATTAGTGATTGGAGGTCTCCAAAACGAGTTTCCCATCACAGTAAGTCCTTGAGTAACGTCCAAACGGTCATGGACATTATTTGTGACTGGACTTCTCCAAAGCGAGTTTCCCATCACAGTGAGTCCTTGAGTAACGTCCAAGAGGTCCTAGACATTATTAGTGATTGGAGTTCTCAAAAACGAGTTTCCCATCACAGTGAGTCATTGAGTAACGTCCACACGGCCTTGGACGCTGTGTGGTTGGAGTTCTCCAAACGAGTTTCCCATCACAGTAAGGCCTTGAGTAACGTCCAAACGGTCATGGACATTATTTGTGATTGGACTTCTCCAAAGCGAGTTTCCCATCACAGTGAGTCCTTGAGTAACGTCCAAGAGGTCCTAGACATTATTAGTGATTGGAGTTCTCAAAAACGAGTTTCCCATCACAGTGAGTCATTGAGTAACGTCCACACGGCCTTGGACGCTGTGTGGTTGGAGTTCTCCAAACGAGTTTCCCATCACAGCGAGTCCTTGAGTAACATCCAAACGGTCATGGACGCTATGTGCGGTTGGAGTTCACCAAAACGAGTTTCCCATCACAGTGAGTCCTTGAGTAACGTCCAAGTGGTCCTAGACATTATTAGTGATTGGAGTTCTCCAAAACAAGTTTCCCATCACAGTAAGTCCTTGAGTAACGTCCAAACGGTCTTGGACGCTATGTGCGGTTGGAGTTCACCAAAACGAGTTTCCCATCACAGTGAGTCCTTGAGTAACGTCCAAGTGGTCCTAGACATTATTAGTGATTGGAGTTCTCAAAAACGAGTTTCCCATCACAGTGAGTCATTGAGTAACGTCCACACGGCCTTGGACGCTGTGTGGTTGGAGTTCTCCAAACGAGTTTCCCATCACAGCGAGTCCTTGAGTAACATCCAAACGGTCATGGACGCTATGTGCGGTTGGAGTTCACCAAAACGAGTTTCCCATCACAGTGAGTCCTTGAGTAACGTCCAAGTGGTCCTAGACATTATTAGTGATTGGAGTTCTCCGAAACAAGTTTCCCATCACAGTAAGTCCTTGAGTAACGTCCAAACGGTCTTGCACGCTATGTGCGGTTGGAGTTCTCCAAAACGAGTTTCCCATCACAGTGAGTCCTTGAGTAACGTCCAAACGGTCTTGGACTCTATGTGCGGTTGGAGTTCTCCAAAACGAGTTTCCCATCACAGTGAGTCCTTCAGTAACGTCCAAGCGGTCCTAGACATTATTAGTGATTGGAGTTCTCCAAAACGAGTTTCCCATCACAGTGAGTCCTTGAGTAACGTCCAAAATGTCTTGGACGCTATGTGCGGTTGGAGTTCTCCAAAACGAGTTTCCCATCACAGTGAGTCCTTGAGTAACGTCCAAACGATCTTGGACGCTATGTGCGGTTGGAGTTCTCCAAAACGAGTTTCCCATTGCAGTGAGTCTTGAGTAACGTCCAAAAGGTCTTGGACGCTATGTGCGGTTGGAGTTCTCCAAAACGAGTTTCCCATCACAGTGAGTCCTTGAGTAACGTCCAAACGATCTTGGACTCTATGTGCGGTTGGAGTTCTCCAAAACGAGTCTCCCATCGCAGTAAGTCCTTGCGTAACGTCCAAAAGGTCTTGGACGCTATGTGCGGTTGGAGTTCTCCAAAAGGAGTTTCCCATCACAGTGAGTCCTTGAGTAACGTCCAAACGGTCTTGGACTATGTACGGTTGGAGTTCTCCAAAACGAGTTTCCCATCAAAGTGAGTCCTTCAGTAACGTCCAAGCGGTCCTAGACATTTATAGTGATTGGACTTCTCCAAAACGACTTTCCCATTACAGTAAGTCCTTGCGTAACGTCCAAAAGGTCTTGGACGCTATGTGCGGTTGGAGTTCACCAAAACGAGTTTCCCATCACAGTGAGTCCTTGAGTAACGTCCAAGTGGTCCTAGACATTATTAGTGATTGGAGTTCTCAATAACGAGTTTCCCATCACAGTGAGTCATTGAGTAACGTCCACACGGCCTTGGACGCTGTGTGGTTGGAGTTCTCCAAACGAGTTTCCCATCACAGCGAGTCCTTGAGTAACATCCAAACGGTCATGGACGCTATGTGCGGTTGGAGTTCACCAAAACGAGTTTCCCATCACAGTGAGTCCTTGAGTAACGTCCAAGTGGTCCTAGACATTATTAGTGATTGGAGTTCTCAATAACGAGTTTCCCATCACAGTGAGTCATTGAGTAACGTCCACACGGCCTTGGACGCTGTGTGGTTGGAGTTCTCCAAACGAGTTTCCCATCACAGCGAGTCCTTGAGTAACATCCAAACGGTCATGGACGCTATGTGCGGTTGGAGTTCACCAAAACGAGTTTCCCATCACAGTGAGTCCTTGAGTAACGTCCAAGTGGTACTAGACATTATTAGTGATTGGAGTTCTCCAAAACAAGTTTCCCATCACAGTAAGTCCTTGAGTAACGTCCAAACGGTCTTGGACGCTATGTGCGGTTGGAGTTCACCAAAACGAGTTTCCCATCACAGTGAGTCCTTGAGTAACGTCCAAGTGGTCCTAGACATTATTAGTGATTGGAGTTCTCAAAAACGAGTTTCCCATCACAGTGAGTCATTGAGTAACGTCCACACGGCCTCTGACGCTGTGTGGTTGGAGTTCTCCAAACGAGTTTCCCATCACAGCGAGTCCTTGAGTAACATCCAAACGGTCATGGACGCTATGTGCGGTTGGAGTTCACCAAAACGAGTTTCCCATCACAGTGAGTCCTTGAGTAACGTCCAAGTGGTCCTAGACATTATTAGTGATTGGAGTTCTCCAAAACAAGTTTCCCATCACAGTAAGTCCTTGAGTAACGTCCAAACGGTCTTGGACGCTATGTGCGGTTGGAGTTCTCCGAAACGAGTTTCCCATCACAGTGAGTCCTTGAGTAACGTCCAAACGGTCTTGGACTCTATGTGCCGTTGGAGTTCTCCAAAACGAGTTTCCCATCACAGTGAGTCCTTCAGTAACGTCCAAGCGGTCCTAGACATTATTAGTGGTTGGAGTTCAACAAAACGACTTTCCCATCACAGTAAGTCCTTGCGTAACGACCAAAAGGTCTTGGACGCTATGTGCGGTTGGAGTTCTCCAAAACGAGTTTCCCATCACAGTGAGTCCTTGAGTAACGTCCAAAAGGTCTTGGACGCTATGTGCGGTTGGAGTTCTCCAAAACGAGTTTCCCATCACAGTGAGTCCTTGAGTAACGTCCAAAATGTCTTGGACGCTATGTGCGGTTGGAGTTCTCCAAAACGAGTTTCCCATCACAGTGAGTCCTTGAATAACGTCCAAACGATCTTGGACGCTATGTGCGGTTGGAGTTCTCCAAAACGAGTTTCCCATCACAGTGAGTCCTTGAGTAACGTCCAAACGATCTTGGACTCTATGTGCGGTTGGAGTTCTCCAAAACGAGTCTCCCATCACAGTAAGTCCTTGCGTAACGTCCAAAAGGTCTTGGACGCTATGTGCGGTTGGAGTTCTCCAAAAGGAGTTTCCCATCACAGTGAGTCCTTGAGTAACGTCCAAACGGTCTTGGACTATGTGCGGTTGGAGTTCTCCAAAACGAGTTTCCCATCAAAGTGAGTCCTTCAGTAACGTCCAAGCGGTCCTAGACATTTATAGTGATTGTACTTCTCCAAAACGACTTTCCCATCACAGTAAGTCCTTGCGTAACGTCCAAAAGGTCTTGGACGCTATGTGCGGTTGGAGTTCTCCAAAACGAGTTTCCCATCACAGTGAGTCCTTGAGTAACGTCCAAAATGTCTTGGACGCTATGTGCGGTTGGAGTTCTCCAAAACGAGTTTCCCATCACAGTGAGTCCTTGAGTAACGTCCAAACGATCTTGGACGCTATGTGCGGTTGGAGTTCTCCAAAACGAGTTTCCCATTGCAGTGAGTCTTGAGTAACGTCCAAAAGGTCTTGGACGCTATGTGCGGTTGGAGTTCTCCAAAACGAGTTTCCCATCACAGTGAGTCCTTGAGTAACGTCCAAACGATCTTGGACTCTATGTGCGGTTGGAGTTCTCCAAAACGAGTCTCCCATCGCAGTAAGTCCTTGCGTAACGTCCAAAAGGTCTTGGACGCTATGTGCGGTTGGAGTTCTCCAAAAGGAGTTTCCCATCACAGTAAGTCCTTGAGTAACGTCCAAACGATCTTGGACTCTATGTGCGGTTGGAGTTCTCCAAAACGAGTCTCCCATCGCAGTAAGTCCTTGCGTAACGTCCAAAAGGTCTTGGACGCTATGTGCGGTTGGAGTTCTCCAAAAGGAGTTTCCCATCACAGTGAGTCCTTGAGTAACGTCCAAACGGTCTTGGACTATGTACGGTTGGAGTTCTCCAAAACGAGTTTCCCATCAAAGTGAGTCCTTCAGTAACGTCCAAGCGGTCCTAGACATTTATAGTGATTGGACTTCTCCAAAACGACTTTCCCATCACAGTAAGTCCTTGCGTAACGTCCAAAAGGTCTTGGACGCTATGTGCGGTTGGAGTTCTCCAAAACGAGTTTCCCATCACAGTGAGTCCTTGAGTAACGTCCAAAATGTCTTGGACGCTATGTGCGGTTGGAGTTCTCCAAAACGAGTTTCCCATCACAGTGAGTCCTTGAGTAACGTCCAAACGATCTTGGACGCTATGTGCGGTTGGAGTTCTCCAAAACGAGTTTCCCATTGCAGTGAGTCTTGAGTAACGTCCAAAAGGTCTTGGACGCTATGTGCGGTTGGAGTTCTCCAAAACGAGTTTCCCATCACAGTGAGTCCTTGAGTAACGTCCAAACGATCTTGGACTCTATGTGCGGTTGGAGTTCTCCAAAACGAGTCTCCCATCGCAGTAAGTCCTTGCGTAACGTCCAAAAGGTCTTGGACGCTATGTGCGGTTGGAGTTCTCCAAAAGGAGTTTCCCATCACAGTGAGTCCTTGAGTAACGTCCAAACGATCTTGGACTCTATGTGCGGTTGGAGTTCTCCAAAACGAGTCTCCCATCGCAGTAAGTCCTTGCGTAACGTCCAAAAGGTCTTGGACGCTATGTGCGGTTGGAGTTCTCCAAAAGGAGTTTCCCATCACAGTGAGTCCTTGAGTAACGTCCAAACGGTCTTGGACTATGTACGGTTGGAGTTCTCCAAAACGAGTTTCAAATCAAAGTGAGTCCTTCAGTAACGTCCAAGCGGTCCTAGACATTTATAGTGATTGGACTTCTCCAAAACGACTTTCCCATTACAGTAAGTCCTTGCGTAACGTCCAAAAGGTATTGGACGCTATGTGCGGTTGGAGTTCACCAAAACGAGTTTCCCATCACAGTGAGTCCTTGAGTAACGTCCAAGTGGTCCTAGACATTATTAGTGATTGGAGTTCTCAATAACGAGTTTCCCATCACAGTGAGTCATTGAGTAACGTCCACACGGCCTTGGACGCTGTGTGGTTGGAGTTCTCCAAACGAGTTTCCCATCACAGCGAGTCCTTGAGTAACATCCAAACGGTCATGGACGCTATGTGCGGTTGGAGTTCACCAAAACGAGTTTCCCATCACAGTGAGTCCTTGAGTAACGTCCAAGTGGTCCTAGACATTATTAGTGATTGGAGTTCTCAATAACGAGTTTCCCATCACAGTGAGTCATTGAGTAACGTCCACACGGCCTTGGACGCTGTGTGGTTGGAGTTCTCCAAACGAGTTTCCCATCACAGCGAGTCCTTGAGTAACATCCAAACGGTCATGGACGCTATGTGCGGTTGGAGTTCACCAAAACGAGTTTCCCATCACAGTGAGTCCTTGAGTAACGTCCAAGTGGTACTAGACATTATTAGTGATTGGAGTTCTCCAAAACAAGTTTCCCATCACAGTAAGTCCTTGAGTAACGTCCAAACGGTCTTGGACGCTATGTGCGGTTGGAGTTCACCAAAACGAGTTTCCCATCACAGTGAGTCCTTGAGTAACGTCCAAGTGGTCCTAGACATTATTAGTGATTGGAGTTCTCAAAAACGAGTTTCCCATCACAGTGAGTCATTGAGTAACGTCCACACGGCCTCTGACGCTGTGTGGTTGGAGTTCTCCAAACGAGTTTCCCATCACAGCGAGTCCTTGAGTAACATCCAAACGGTCATGGACGCTATGTGCGGTTGGAGTTCACCAAAACGAGTTTCCCATCACAGTGAGTCCTTGAGTAACGTCCAAGTGGTCCTAGACATTATTAGTGATTGGAGTTCTCCAAAACAAGTTTCCCATCACAGTAAGTCCTTGAGTAACGTCCAAACGGTCTTGGACGCTATGTGCGGTTGGAGTTCTCCGAAACGAGTTTCCCATCACAGTGAGTCCTTGAGTAACGTCCAAACGGTCTTGGACTCTATGTGCCGTTGGAGTTCTCCAAAACGAGTTTCCCATCACAGTGAGTCCTTCAGTAACGTCCAAGCGGTCCTAGACATTATTAGTGGTTGGAGTTCAACAAAACGACTTTCCCATCACAGTAAGTCCTTGCGTAACGACCAAAAGGTCTTGGACGCTATGTGCGGTTGGAGTTCTCCAAAACGAGTTTCCCATCACAGTGAGTCCTTGAGTAACGTCCAAAAGGTCTTGGACGCTATGTGCGGTTGGAGTTCTCCAAAACGAGTTTCCCATCACAGTGAGTCCTTGAGTAACGTCCAAAATGTCTTGGACGCTATGTGCGGTTGGAGTTCTCCAAAACGAGTTTCCCATCACAGTGAGTCCTTGAATAACGTCCAAACGATCTTGGACGCTATGTGCGGTTGGAGTTCTCCAAAACGAGTTTCCCATCACAGTGAGTCCTTGAGTAACGTCCAAACGATCTTGGACTCTATGTGCGGTTGGAGTTCTCCAAAACGAGTCTCCCATCACAGTAAGTCCTTGCGTAACGTCCAAAAGGTCTTGGACGCTATGTGCGGTTGGAGTTCTCCAAAAGGAGTTTCCCATCACAGTGAGTCCTTGAGTAACGTCCAAACGGTCTTGGACTATGTGCGGTTGGAGTTCTCCAAAACGAGTTTCCCATCAAAGTGAGTCCTTCAGTAACGTCCAAGCGGTCCTAGACATTTATAGTGATTGTACTTCTCCAAAACGACTTTCCCATACAGTAAGTCCTTGCGTAACGTCCAAAAGGTCTTGGACGGTATGTGCGGTTGGAGTTCTCCAAAACGAGTTTCCCATCAAAGTGAGTCCTTGAGTAACATCCAAGCGGTCCTAGACATTATTAGTGATTGGAGGTCTCCAAAACGAGTTTCCCATCACAGTAAGTCCTTGCGTAACGTCCAAAAGGTCTTGGACGCTATGTGCGGTAGGAGTTCTCCAAAACGAGTTTCCCATCACAGTGAGTCCTTGAGTAACATCCAAGCGGTCCTAGACATTATTAGTGATTGGAGGTCTCCAAAACGAGTTTCCCATCACAGTAAGTCCTTGAGTAACGTCCAAACGGTCATGGACATTATTTGTGACTGGACTTCTCCAAAGCGAGTTTCCCATCACAGTGAGTCCTTGAGTAACGTCCAAGAGGTCCTAGACATTATTAGTGATTGGAGTTCTCAAAAACGAGTTTCCCATCACAGTGAGTCATTGAGTAACGTCCACACGGCCTTGGACGCTGTGTGGTTGGAGTTCTCCAAACGAGTTTCCCATCACAGTAAGGCCTGGAGTAACGTCCAAACGGTCATGGACATTATTTGTGATTGGACTTCTCCAAAGCGAGTTTCCCATCACAGTGAGTCCTTGAGTAACGTCCAAGAGGTCCTAGACATTATTAGTGATTGGAGTTCTCAAAAACGAGTTTCCCATCACAGTGAGTCATTGAGTAACGTCCACACGGCCTTGGACGCTGTGTGGTTGGAGTTCTCCAAACGAGTTTCCCATCACAGCGAGTCCTTGAGTAACATCCAAACGGTCATGGACGCTATGTGCGGTTGGAATTCACCAAAACGAGTTTCCCATCACAGTGAGTCCTTGAGTAACGTCCAAGTGGTCCTAGACATTATTAGTGATTGGAGTTCTCCAAAACAAGTTTCCCATCACAGTAAGTCCTTGAGTAACGTCCAAACGGTCTTGGACGCTATGTGCGGTTGGAGTTCACCAAAACGAGTTTCCCATCACAGTGAGTCCTTGAGTAACGTCCAAGTGGTCCTAGACATTATTAGTGATTGGAGTTCTCAAAAACGAGTTTCCCATCACAGTGAGTCATTGAGTAACGTCCACACGGCCTTGGACGCTGTGTGGTTGGAGTTCTCCAAACGAGTTTCCCATCACAGCGAGTCCTTGAGTAACATCCAAACGGTCATGGACGCTATGTGCGGTTGGAGTTCACCAAAACGAGTTTCCCATCACAGTGAGTCCTTGAGTAACGTCCAAGTGGTCCTAGACATTATTAGTGATTGGAGTTCTCCGAAACAAGTTTCCCATCACAGTAAGTCCTTGAGTAACGTCCAAACGGTCTTGGACGCTATGTGCGGTTGGAGTTCTCCAAAACGAGTTTCCCATCACAGTGAGTCCTTGAGTAACGTCCAAACGGTCTTGGACTCTATGTGCGGTTGGAGTTCTCCAAAACGAGTTTCCCATCACAGTGAGTCCTTCAGTAACGTCCAAGCGGTCCTAGACATTATTAGTGATTGGAGTTCAACAAAACGATTTTCCCATCACAGTAAGTCCTTGCGTAACGACCAAATGGTCTTGGACGCTATGTGCGGTTGGAGTTCTCCAAAACGAGTTTCCCATCACAGTGAGTCCTTGAGTAACGTCCAAAAGGTCTTGGACGCTATGTGCGGTTGGAGTTATCCAAAACGAGTTTCCCATCGCAGTGAGTCTTGAGTAACGTCCAAAAGGTCTTGGACGCTATGTGCGGTTGGAGTTCTCCAAAACGAGTTTCCCATCACAGTGAGTCCTTCAGTAACGTCCAAACGATCTTGGACTCTATGTGCGCTTGGAGTTCTCCAAAACGAGTCTCCCATCACAGTAAGTCCTTGCGTAACGTCCAAAAGGTTTTGGACGCTATGTGCGGTTGGAGTTCTCCAAAAGGAGTTTCCCATCACAGTGAGTCCTTGAGTAACGTCCAAACGGTCTTGGACTATGTGCGGTTGGAGTTCTCCAAAACGAGTTTCCCATCAAAGTGAGTCCTTCAGTAACGTCCAAGCGGTCCTAGACATTTATAGTGATTGGACTTCTCCAAAACGACTTTCCCATCACAGTAAGTCCTTGCGTAACGTCCAAAAGGTCTTGGACGCTATGTGCGGTTGGAGTTCTCCAAAACGAGTTTCCCATCACAGTGAGTCCTTGAGTAACGTCCAAAATGTCTTGGACGCTATGTGCGGTTGGAGTTCTCCAAAACGAGTTTCCCATCACAGTGAGTCCTTGAGTAACGTCCAAACGATCTTGGACGCTATGTGCGGTTGGAGTTCTCCAAAACGAGTTTCCCATTGCAGTGAGTCTTGAGTAACGTCCAAAAGGTCTTGGACGCTATGTGCGGTTGGAGTTCTCCAAAACGAGTTTCCCATCACAGTGAGTCCTTGAGTAACATCCAAACGGTCATGGACGCTATGTGCGGTTGGAGTTCACCAAAACGAGTTTCCCATCACAGTGAGTCCTTGAGTAACGTCCAAGTGGTCCTAGACATTATTAGTGATTGGAGTTCTCCAAAACAAGTTTCCCATCACAGTAAGTCCTTGAGTAACGTCCAAACGGTCTTGGACGCTATGTGCGGTTGGAGTTCACCAAAACGAGTTTCCCATCACAGTGAGTCCTTGAGTAACGTCCAAGTGGTCCTAGACATTATTAGTGATTGGAGTTCTCAAAAACGAGTTTCCCATCACAGTGAGTCATTGAGTAACGTCCACACGGCCTTGGACGCTGTGTGGTTGGAGTTCTCCAAACGAGTTTCCCATCACAGCGAGTCCTTGAGTAACATCCAAACGGTCATGGACGCTATGTGCGGTTGGAGTTCACCAAAACGAGTTTCCCATCACAGTGAGTCCTTGAGTAACGTCCAAGTGGTCCTAGACATTATTAGTGATTGGAGTTCTCCGAAACAAGTTTCCCATCACAGTAAGTCCTTGAGTAACGTCCAAACGGTCTTGGACGCTATGTGCGGTTGGAGTTCTCCAAAACGAGTTTCCCATCACAGTGAGTCCTTGAGTAACGTCCAAACGGTCTTGGACTCTATGTGCGGTTGGAGTTCTCCAAAACGAGTTTCCCATCACAGTGAGTCCTTCAGTAACGTCCAAGCGGTCCTAGACATTATTAGTGATTGGAGTTCAACAAAACGACTTTCCCATCACAGTGAGTCCTTGAGTAACGTCCAAACGGTCTTGGACTATGTGCGGTTGGAGTTCTCCAAAACGAGTTTCCCATCAAAGTGAGTCCTTCAGTAACGTCCAAGCGGTCCTAGACATTTATAGTGATTGGACTTCTCCAAAACGACTTTCCCATCACAGTAAGTCCTTGCGTAACGTCCAAAAGGTCTTGGACGCTATGTGCGGTTGGAGTTCTCCAAAACGAGTTTCCCATCACAGTGAGTCCTTGAGTAACGTCCAAAATGTCTTGGACGCTATGTGCGGTTGGAGTTCTCCAAAACGAGTTTCCCATCACAGTGAGTCCTTGAGTAACGTCCAAACGATCTTGGACGCTATGTGCGGTTGGAGTTCTCCAAAACGAGTTTCCCATTGCAGTGAGTCTTGAGTAACGTCCAAAAGGTCTTGGACGCTATGTGCGGTTGGAGTTCTCCAAAACGAGTTTCCCATCACAGTGAGTCCTTGAGTAACGTCCAAACGATCTTGGACTCTATGTGCGGTTCGAGTTCTCCAAAACGAGTCTCCCATCACAGTAAGTCCTTGCGTAACGTCCAAAAGGTCTTGGACGCTATGTGCGGTTGGAGTTCTCCAAAAGGAGTTTCCCATCACAGTGAGTCCTTGAGTAACGTCCAAACGGTCTTGGACTATGTGCGGTTGGAGTTCTCCAAAACGAGTTTCCCATCAAAGTGAGTCCTTCAGTAACGTCCAAGCGGTCCTAGACATTTATAGTGATTGGACTTCTCCAAAACGACTTTCCCATCACAGTAAGTCCTTGCGTAACGTCCAAAAGGTCTTGGACGCTATGTGCTGTTGGAGTTCACCAAAACGAGTTTCCCATCACAGTGAGTCCTTGAGTAACGTCCAAGTGGTCCTAGACATTATTAGTGATTGGAGTTCTCCAAAACAAGTTTCCCATCGCAGTAAGTCCTTGAGTAACGTCCAAACGGTCCTGGACGCTATGTGCGGTTGGAGTTCTCCAAAACGAGTTTCCCATCACAGTGAGTCCTTGAGTAACGTCCAAACGGTCTTGGACTCTATGTGCGGTTGGAGTTCTCCAAAACGAGTTTCCCATCACAGTGAGTCCTTCAGCAACGTCCAAGCGGTCCTAGACATTATTAGTGATTGGAGTTCAACAAAACGACTTTCCCATCACAGTAAGTCCTTGCGTAACGACCAAAAGGTCTTGGACGCTATGTGCGGTTGGAGTTCTCCAAAACGAGTTTCCCATAACAGTGAGTCCTTGAGTAACGTCCAAAAGGTCTTGGACGCTATGTGCGGTTGGAGTTCTCCAAAACGAGTTTCCCATCACAGTGAGTCCTTGAGTAACGTCCAAAAGGTCTTGGACGCTATGTGTGGTTGGAGTTCTCCAAAACGAGTTTCCCATCACAGTGAGTCCTTGAGTAACGTCCAAAAGGTCTTGGACGGTATGTGCGGTTGGAGTTCGCCAAAACGAGTTTCCCATCACAGTGAGTCCTTGAGTAACGTCCAAACGGTCTTGGACTCTATGTGCGGTTGGAGTTCTCCAAAACGAGTTTCCCATCACAGTGAGTCCTTGAGTAACGTCCAAGCGGTCCTAGACATTAGTGATTGGAGTTCCCCAAAACGAGTTTCCCATCACAGTAAGTCTTGAGTTACGTCCAAACGGTCTTGGACGCTATGTGCGGTTCGAGTTCTCCAAAACGAGTTTCCGATCACAGTGAGTCCTTGAGTAACGTTCAAGTGGTCGTAGACATTATTAGTGCTTGGAGTTCTCCAAAACGAGTTTCCCATCACAGTAAGGCCTTGAGTAACGTCCAAACGGTCTGCGACGCTATGTGCGGTTGGAGTTCTCCAAAACGAGTTTCCCAATCACAGTGAGTCCTTGAGTAATATCCAAACGGTCATGGACATTATTTGTGACTGGAGTTCTCCAAAACGAGTTTCCCATCACAGTAAGGCCTTGAGTAACGTCCAAACGGTCATGGACATTATTTGTGATTGGACTTCTCCAAAGCGAGTTTCCCATCACAGTGAGTCCTTGAGTAACGTCCATGTGGTCCTAGACATTATTAGTGATTGGAGTTCTCAAAAACGAGTTTCCCATCACAGTGAGTCATTGAGTAACGTCCACACGGCCTTGGACGCTGTGTGGTTGGAGTTCTCCAAACGAGTTTCCCATCACAGCGAGTCCTTGAGTAACATCCAAACGGTCATGGACGCTATGTGCGGTTGGAGTTCACCAAAACGAGTTTCCCATCACAGTGAGTCCTTGAGTAACGTCCAAGTGGTCCTAGACATTATTAGTGATTGGAGTTCTCAATAACGAGTTTCCCATCACAGTGAGTCATTGAGTAACGTCCACACGGCCTTGGACGCTGTGTGGTTGGAGTTCTCCAAACGAGTTTCCCATCACAGCGAGTCCTTGAGTAACATCCAAACGGTCATGGACGCTATGTGCGGTTGGAGTTCACCAAAACGAGTTTCCCATCACAGTGAGTCCTTGAGTAACGTCCAAGTGGTCCTAGACATTATTAGTGATTGGAGTTCTCAAAAACGAGTTTCCCATCACAGTGAGTCATTGAGTAACGTCCAAGTGGTCCTAGACATGATTAGTGATTGGAGTTCTCAATAACGAGTTTCCCATCACAGTGAGTCATTGAGTAACGTCCACACGGCCTTGGACGCTGTGTGGTTGGAGTTCACCAAAACGAGTTTCCCATCACAGTGAGTCCTTGAGTGACGTCCAAGTGGTACTAGACATTATTAGTGATTGGAGTTCTCCAAAACAAGTTTCCCATCACAGTAAGTCCTTGAGTAACGTCCAAACGGTCTTGGACGCTATGTGCGGTTGGAGTTCACCAAAACGAGTTTCCCATCACAGTGAGTCCTTGAGTAACGTCCAAGTGGTCCTAGACATTATTAGTGATTGGAGTTCTCAAAAACGAGTTTCCCATCACAGTGAGTCATTGAGTAACGTCCACACGGCCTTGGACGCTGTGTGGTTGGAGTTCTCCAAACGAGTTTCCCATCACAGCGAGTCCTTGAGTAACATCCAAACGGTCATGGACGCTATGTGCGGTTGGAGTTCACCAAAACGAGTTTCCCATCACAGTGAGTCCTTGAGTAACGTCCAAGTGGTCCTAGACATTATTAGTGATTGGAGTTCTCCAAAACAAGTTTCCCATCACAGTAAGTCCTTAAGTAACGTCCAAACGGTCTTGGACGCTATGTGCGGTTGGAGTTCTCCGAAACGAGTTTCCCATCACAGTGAGTCCTTGAGTAACGTCCAAACGGTCTTGGACTCTATGTGCCGTTGGAGTTCTCCAAAACGAGTTTCCCATCACAGTGAGTCCTTCAGTAACGTCCAAGCGGTCCTAGACATTATTAGTGATTGCAGTTCAACAAAACGACTTTCCCATCACAGTAAGTCCTTGCGTAACGACCAAAAGGTCTTGGACGCTATGTGCGGTTGGAGTTCTCCAAAACGAGTTTCCCATCACAGTGAGTCCTTGAGTAACGTCCAAAAGGTCTTGGACGCTATGTGCGGTTGGAGTTCTCCAAAACGAGTTTCCCATCACAGTGAGTCCTTGAGTAACGTCCAAAATGTCTTGGACGCTATGTGCGGTTGGAGTTCTCCAAAACGAGTTTCCCATCACAGTGTGTCCTTGAGTAACGTCCAAACGATCTTGGACGCTATGTGCGGTTGGAGTTCTCCAAAACGAGTTTCCCATCACAGTGAGTCTTGAGTAACGTCCAAAAGGTCTTGTACGCTATGTGCGGTTGGAGTTCTCCAAAACGAGTTTCCCATCACAGTGAGTCCTTGAGTAACGTCCAAACGATCTTGGACTCTATGTGCGGTTGGAGTTCTCCAAAACGAGTCTCCCATCACAGTAAGTCCTTGCGTAACGTCCAAAAGGTCTTGGACGCTATGTGCGGTTGGAGTTCTCCAAAAGGAGTTTCCCATCACAGTGAGTCCTTGAGTAACGTCCAAACGGTCTTGGACTATGTGCGGTTGGAGTTCTCCAAAACGAGTTTCCCATCAAAGTGAGTCCTTCAGTAACGTCCAAGCGGTCCTAGACATTTATAGTGATTGTACTTCTCCAAAACGACTTTCCCATCACAGTAAGTCCTTGCGTAACGTCCAAAAGGTCTTGGACGGTATGTGCGGTTGGAGTTCTCCAAAACGAGTTTCCCATCACAGTGAGTCCTTGAGTAACATCCAAGCGGTCCTAGACATTATTAGTGATTGGAGGTCTCCAAAACGAGTTTCCCATCACAGTAAGTCTTTGCGTAACGTCCAAAAGGTCTTGGACGCTATGTGCGGTAGGAGTTCTCCAAAACGAGTTTCCCATCACAGTGAGTCCTTGAGTAACATCCAAGCGGTCCTAGACATTATTAGTGATTGGAGGTCTCCAAAACGAGTTTCCCATCACAGTAAGTCCTTGCGTAACGTCCAAACGGTCTTGGACGCTATGTGCGGTTGGAGTTCTCCAAAAGGAGTTTCCCATCACAGTGAGTCCTTGAGTAACGTCCAAACGGTCTTGGGCGCTATGTGCGGTTGGAGTTCTCCAAAAGGAGTTTCCCATCACAGTAAGTCCTTGAGTAACGTCCAAACGGTCCTGGACGCTATGTGCGGTTGGAGTTCTCCAAAACGAGTTTCCCATCACAGTGAGTCCTTGAGTAACGTCCAAACGGTCTTGGACTCTATGTGCGGTTGGAGTTCTCCAAAACGAGTTTCCCATCACAGTGAGTCCTTCAGCAACGTCCAAGCGGTCCTAGACATTATTAGTGATTGGAGTTCAACAAAACGACTTTCCCATCACAGTAAGTCCTTGCGTAACGACCAAAAGGTCTTGGACGCTATGTGCGGTTGGAGTTCTCCAAAACGAGTTTCCCATAACAGTGAGTCCTTGAGTAACGTCCAAAAGGTCTTGGACGCTATGTGCGGTTGGAGTTCTCCAAAACGAGTTTCCCATCACAGTGAGTCCTTGAGTAACGTCCAAAAGGTCTTGGACGCTATGTGTGGTTGGAGTTCTCCAAAACGAGTTTCCCATCACAGTGAGTCCTTGAGTAACGTCCAAAAGGTCTTGGACGGTATGTGCGGTTGGAGTTCGCCAAAACGAGTTTCCCATCACAGTGAGTCCTTGAGTAACGTCCAAACGGTCTTGGACTCTATGTGCGGTTGGAGTTCTCCAAAACGAGTTTCCCATCACAGTGAGTCCTTGAGTAACGTCCAAGCGGTCCTAGACATTAGTGATTGGAGTTCCCCAAAACGAGTTTCCCATCACAGTAAGTCTTGAGTTACGTCCAAACGGTCTTGGACGCTATGTGCGGTTCGAGTTCTCCAAAACGAGTTTCCGATCACAGTGAGTCCTTGAGTAACGTTCAAGTGGTCGTAGACATTATTAGTGCTTGGAGTTCTCCAAAACGAGTTTCCCATCACAGTAAGGCCTTGAGTAACGTCCAAACGGTCTGCGACGCTATGTGCGGTTGGAGTTCTCCAAAACGAGTTTCCCAATCACAGTGAGTCCTTGAGTAATATCCAAACGGTCATGGACATTATTTGTGACTGGAGTTCTCCAAAACGAGTTTCCCATCACAGTAAGGCCTTGAGTAACGTCCAAACGGTCATGGACATTATTTGTGATTGGACTTCTCCAAAGCGAGTTTCCCATCACAGTGAGTCCTTGAGTAACGTCCATGTGGTCCTAGACATTATTAGTGATTGGAGTTCTCAAAAACGAGTTTCCCATCACAGTGAGTCATTGAGTAACGTCCACACGGCCTTGGACGCTGTGTGGTTGGAGTTCTCCAAACGAGTTTCCCATCACAGCGAGTCCTTGAGTAACATCCAAACGGTCATGGACGCTATGTGCGGTTGGAGTTCACCAAAACGAGTTTCCCATCACAGTGAGTCCTTGAGTAACGTCCAAGTGGTCCTAGACATTATTAGTGATTGGAGTTCTCAATAACGAGTTTCCCATCACAGTGAGTCATTGAGTAACGTCCACACGGCCTTGGACGCTGTGTGGTTGGAGTTCTCCAAACGAGTTTCCCATCACAGCGAGTCCTTGAGTAACATCCAAACGGTCATGGACGCTATGTGCGGTTGGAGTTCACCAAAACGAGTTTCCCATCACAGTGAGTCCTTGAGTAACGTCCAAGTGGTCCTAGACATTATTAGTGATTGGAGTTCTCAAAAACGAGTTTCCCATCACAGTGAGTCATTGAGTAACGTCCAAGTGGTCCTAGACATGATTAGTGATTGGAGTTCTCAATAACGAGTTTCCCATCACAGTGAGTCATTGAGTAACGTCCACACGGCCTTGGACGCTGTGTGGTTGGAGTTCACCAAAACGAGTTTCCCATCACAGTGAGTCCTTGAGTGACGTCCAAGTGGTACTAGACATTATTAGTGATTGGAGTTCTCCAAAACAAGTTTCCCATCACAGTAAGTCCTTGAGTAACGTCCAAACGGTCTTGGACGCTATGTGCGGTTGGAGTTCACCAAAACGAGTTTCCCATCACAGTGAGTCCTTGAGTAACGTCCAAGTGGTCCTAGACATTATTAGTGATTGGAGTTCTCAAAAACGAGTTTCCCATCACAGTGAGTCATTGAGTAACGTCCACACGGCCTTGGACGCTGTGTGGTTGGAGTTCTCCAAACGAGTTTCCCATCACAGCGAGTCCTTGAGTAACATCCAAACGGTCATGGACGCTATGTGCGGTTGGAGTTCACCAAAACGAGTTTCCCATCACAGTGAGTCCTTGAGTAACGTCCAAGTGGTCCTAGACATTATTAGTGATTGGAGTTCTCCAAAACAAGTTTCCCATCACAGTAAGTCCTTGAGTAACGTCCAAACGGTCTTGGACGCTATGTGCGGTTGGAGTTCTCCGAAACGAGTTTCCCATCACAGTGAGTCCTTGAGTAACGTCCAAACGGTCTTGGACTCTATGTGCCGTTGGAGTTCTCCAAAACGAGTTTCCCATCACAGTGAGTCCTTCAGTAACGTCCAAGCGGTCCTAGACATTATTAGTGATTGCAGTTCAACAAAACGACTTTCCCATCACAGTAAGTCCTTGCGTAACGACCAAAAGGTCTTGGACGCTATGTGCGGTTGGAGTTCTCCAAAACGAGTTTCCCATCACAGTGAGTCCTTGAGTAACGTCCAAAAGGTCTTGGACGCTATGTGCGGTTGGAGTTCTCCAAAACGAGTTTCCCATCACAGTGAGTCCTTGAGTAACGTCCAAAATGTCTTGGACGCTATGTGCGGTTGGAGTTCTCCAAAACGAGTTTCCCATCACAGTGTGTCCTTGAGTAACGTCCAAACGATCTTGGACGCTATGTGCGGTTGGAGTTCTCCAAAACGAGTTTCCCATCACAGTGAGTCTTGAGTAACGTCCAAAAGGTCTTGTACGCTATGTGCGGTTGGAGTTCTCCAAAACGAGTTTCCCATCACAGTGAGTCCTTGAGTAACGTCCAAACGATCTTGGACTCTATGTGCGGTTGGAGTTCTCCAAAACGAGTCTCCCATCACAGTAAGTCCTTGCGTAACGTCCAAAAGGTCTTGGACGCTATGTGCGGTTGGAGTTCTCCAAAAGGAGTTTCCCATCACAGTGAGTCCTTGAGTAACGTCCAAACGGTCTTGGACTATGTGCGGTTGGAGTTCTCCAAAACGAGTTTCCCATCAAAGTGAGTCCTTCAGTAACGTCCAAGCGGTCCTAGACATTTATAGTGATTGTACTTCTCCAAAACGACTTTCCCATCACAGTAAGTCCTTGCGTAACGTCCAAAAGGTCTTGGACGGTATGTGCGGTTGGAGTTCTCCAAAACGAGTTTCCCATCACAGTGAGTCCTTGAGTAACATCCAAGCGGTCCTAGACATTATTAGTGATTGGAGGTCTCCAAAACGAGTTTCCCATCACAGTAAGTCTTTGCGTAACGTCCAAAAGGTCTTGGACGCTATGTGCGGTAGGAGTTCTCCAAAACGAGTTTCCCATCACAGTGAGTCCTTGAGTAACATCCAAGCGGTCCTAGACATTATTAGTGATTGGAGGTCTCCAAAACGAGTTTCCCATCACAGTAAGTCCTTGCGTAACGTCCAAACGGTCTTGGACGCTATGTGCGGTTGGAGTTCTCCAAAAGGAGTTTCCCATCACAGTGAGTCCTTGAGTAACGTCCAAACGGTCTTGGGCGCTATGTGCGGTTGGAGTTCTCCAAAAGGAGTTTCCCATCACAGTAAGTCCTTGCGTAACGTCCAAACGGTCTTGGACGCTATGTGCGGTTGGAGTTCTCCAAAAGGAGTTTCCCATCACAGTAAGTCGTTGCGTAACGTCCAAACGGTCTTGGACGCTATGTGCGGTTGGAGTTCTCCAAAAGGAGTTTCCCATCACAGTAAGTCCTTGCGTAACGTCCAAACGGTCTTGGACGCTATGTCCGGTTGGAGTTCTCCAAAAGGAGTTTCCCATCACAGTAAGTGCTTGCGTAACGTCCAAACGGTCTTGGTCTATGTGCGGTTGGAGTTCTCCAAAACGAGTTTCCCATCAAAGTGAGTCCTTCAGTAACGTCCAAGCGGTCCTAGACATTTATAGTGATTGGACTTCTCCAAAACGACTTTCCCATCACAGTAAGTCCTTGCGTAACGTCCAAAATGTCTTGGACGCTATGTGCGGTTGGAGTTCTCCAAAACGAGTTTCCCATCACAGTGAGTCCTTGAGTAACATCCAAGCGGTCCTAGACATTGTTGAGGAATTTTGCGGGGTCGCAGCGGAGCACCAGACAGAGACGACCAGCGTGGCAGGCTTCTAGTTCCGGACTGCCCGTCCCGGGCGTGCGCCACGAGCACGCGCTGTCCGTCTTTATTTTCCTCTAGCGCGCGCTGTAACGCCGATCTCAGCGCCGGCGCTTTATAGCGTCGCCGGGCGCTACAGGGCCCCCCGCCTAGACGGAACGGCGAAATGTACGCGCCGACGGGGTACGGATGGAGGTCACGCGATGGAGGGAGGGTGCGGTAAGTTCATGTCAGGGTCCGGGAAGAGCAGTCGGGTGGAGTGCGCCGGCTCAGGTGGACGAGCCTGGCTGCTGCGCAAGGGGCGAATGATGCAGGGTGCCGAGCTGATAACGGACATGGGAGCAGGGGAGGCCATGGTCGGGCCGTCACCGACTGTAGTGCTGCCCGCGGACACAAGTGTCGTCGGTGTGGGGACGTTGGAGCTGGTGTCGGTGGGAATCCGGCGCGCCGAGTACGTCGGCACAAGCGCTGGAGTGGGCGAAACGGCTCCGTGGCCTGACAGCAGCTGTGTTTTGACCATCGACATAGCGGCGACAGCTGTGACGATGCAGGAGCAAGTTGCTGGGCTCAATGCCAGGTGCTTGGGCGAAGCGGGAGTGACAGTCCGGAGCGACTGGCCAGTGCTGATGCGCGTGTGGGCACGGTTGGCTGTAGGTGGCTGCCAGGAGGTTGTGGCAGTGACATGCCGTGGAGCTGAGACTGCTACATCAGACGGCTGGCTGACAGCAACAGGCACAGCTGGTGGTTGGACAGTTGCTGCACTACTCGGTGTGGGTAGCTCGACCATTTGGTGCCGAGGGTGGCTCAAGTCAGGCACCAAAGCAGACGCTTGCTGCAGCGGTGTCGAGCTGCCAGGGTCAGAATCCGAGAAGCAGTTGATCGTACTGAGGGCTTGGGGTGGGGCCTCTTGGGCAGGCGGTGTGGTCGCCAGGGTAGTGGGGCCGGTATGTGGCATATGCTGCGGTGGCGGCGGCACCCTCACAGCAGAGGTCTGCAGAGCTGTTGGCGGTAGTGACGAGGTAGATGGGGATGCCGGAAGCCTCGGCACGGCTGCTGCCGCAGAGTCGTCCTTGGCTGCAGGAGGCTCTGGCGACAACGCCACTGAAGCGCAAGGAGGCACAGCCAGAGACGCGGGTCGGATAGTAGTGGGAGCAGGCCGCGAGGCGGAGCTCGTGCGAATCCCACCTGGTGTGGCGTCGAGAGAGACGGCCGGGCTGGAGACGCTGGACGGGAGTGGCGGCGATGCGGCGAGGGGCTGCTGAGGCGGGCCGGGTTCTGATGAAGGCTGCGTGGGCGCCAGCGAGGCCGGTGCAGGGCCAGAGGCTGGCGGCGGCGAAAACGGGTCCGCTGCGTCGTAGAGCGGCGGCGGAACGTAGTAGGCGCCGAAGTCCGCCAAGACGGCCGCACGCAGCTCATCGTATGGCCGGCCGCCGAAAGCAGAGTAGGTGAGCCGACGCAGGAGGTCGGCCGGGAGGATGTCACAAAGGACTTCGTGTTTGAACGGCTGGATGGTGATGCCGTTCAGGTACATCGCAGCCTCCAGTTGGGCGAACCACCCGCCGACGCCTGCAGGCCGGAACGCCGGGAGCGGCGGGTCGAAACTTGGGTGCTGCCAGTACGCCATGCTGGAACGCCGCTGAGATAGAAGGCACGGTTCGCCAGGTCACCACTGTTGAGGTATTAGCGGGGTCGCAGCGGAGCACCAGACAGAGACGACCAGCGTGGCAGGCTTATAGTTCCGGACTGCCCGTGCCGGGCGTGCGCCACGAGCACGCGCTGTCCGTCTTTATTTTCCTCTAGCGCGCGCTGTAACGCCGATCTCAGCGCCGGCGCTTTATAGCGTCGCCGGGCGCTACAACATTATTAGTGATTGGAGGTCTCCAAAACGACTTTCCCATCACAGTAAGTCCTTGCGTAACGTCCAAAAGGTCTTTGACGCTATGTGCGGTAGGAGTTCTCCAAAACGAGTTTCCCATCACAGTGAGTCCTTGAGTAACATCCAAGCGGTCCTAGACATTATTAGTGATTGGAGGTCTCCAAAACGAGTTTCCCATCACAGTAAGTCCTTGCGTAACGTCCAAACGGTCTTGGACGCTATGTGCGGTTGGAGTTCTCCAAAACGAGTTTCCCATCACATTGAGTCCTTGAGTAACGTCTAAGCGGTCCTAGACATTATTAGTGATTGGAGTTCTCCAAAACGAGTTTCCCATCACAGTAAGTCCTTGAGTAACGTCCAAACGGTCTTGGACGCTATGTGCGGTTGGAGTTTTCCAAAACGAGTTTCCCATCACAGTGAGTCCTTGTGTAACGTCCAAACGGTCATGGACGCTATGTGCGGTTGGAGTTCTCCAAAACGAGTTTTCCATCACAGTGAGTCCTTGAGTAACGTCCAAGCGGTCCTAGACATTATTAGTGATTGGAGTTTCCCATCACAGTTTCCCACGAGTTTCCCATCACAGTAAGTCCTTGAGTAACGTCCAAACGGTCTTGGACGCTATGTGCGGTTGGAGTTCTCCAAAACGAGTTTCCCATCACAGTGAGTCCTTGAGTAACGTCCAAGCGGTTCTAGACATTATTAGTGATTGGAGTTCTCCAAAACGAGTTTCCCATCACGGTAAGTCATTGAGTAACGTTCAAACGGTCTTGGACGCTATGTGCGGTTGGAGTTCTCCAAAACGAGTTTCCCATCACAGTGAGTCCTTGAGTAACGTCCAAGCGGTTCTAGACATTATTAGTGATTGGAGTTCTCCAAAACCAGTTTCCCATAACAGTAAGTCCTTGAGTAACGTCCAAGCGGTCCTAGACATTATTAGTGATTGGAGTTCTCCAAAACGAGTTTGACCTCGCAGTGAGAACTTGAATAAAGTCCAGGCGGTCCGAGACGTTATGCGGAGCTGATGGTCTTCAATGCAGCATCGCATCACGGTCAGTCTTTAAGTAACGTATAAGGAGTCGAAGACGTTATGTGCGATTGCAGCTCTCCAAAACGAGTTTCGCATCAAAATCAGTCCTTGAGTAACGACTAAGTAATCCTAGACGTTAAGTCCAATTGTAATTCTCCGAAACGAGCCTCGCATCACAGTGAGTCATTGAGTAACGACCAAGCGGTCCAAGATGATATGTGCGATTGGAGTTCTCCAAACCGTGTTTCCCATGACAGTGAGTACTTCAGTAACGTCCAAGGGGTCCTGGAAGTCATGTGCGATTGGAGTTCTCCAAAACGAGTCTCGCATCACAGTGAGTCATTGAGTAACGACCAAGCGGTCCAAGATGATATGTGCGATTGGAGTTCTCAAAAACGTGTTTCCCATCACAGTGAGTACTTCAGTAACGTCGAAGGGGTCCTGGAAGCCATGTGCGATTGGAGTTCTCCACAATGTGTCTCGAATCACAGTGAATCATTGAGTAACGTAAAAGCGGTCCTAGATGATATGTGCGATTGGAGTTCTCCAAAACGTGTTTCCCATCACAGTGAGTACTTCAGTAACGTCCAAGGGGTCCTGGAAGTCATGTGCGATTGGAGTTCTCCAAAACGAGTCTCGCATCACAGTGAGTCATTGAGTAACGACCAAGCGGTCCAAGATGATATGTGCGATTGGAGTTCTCCAAAACGTGTTTCCCATCACAGTGAGTACAGTAACGTCCAAGGGGTCCTGGAAGTCATGTGCGATTGGAGTTCTCGAAAATGAGTCTCGCATCACAGTGAGGGGGATGGCGCTGCGGTCGCCGAGGTGTGTGGACGTGCTCCCATCGGCTTCGTCATCTTCGCATGATTCCGAAGCGATTTTTATCTAATTTCGCCGAAATTCTTGCACCAGCAGTTCCGTGAGGTTGCAAGGAATCCGTGGATACCAAATTTTGAGGTGGGCCATCATTTCTGACGAATCTACAAGTACTTTTCTGCCGTGTCCACGCCGCCGTCGAACTGCGCCTAGGTGCGCACGCCAGACGCTAGCGTCTCAGCCGACGCGCCTGCTGCGCGTCGGTCCAGGAACGCGCTAGCTCGGAGAGACGCCACCCGCCCTTCCCGCCGGGCGCGACAGGAAGAGAATGGCAACTTCTACCGAGGAAATGGATAGCTCTGCGGAGGATTTACCAGCCCCGCCGACTACTTCAGCAACAGCTAATGGACAAGAGGACGAGACGGGCTGGAAAGTGGTGACCAGCCGGAAAACGAAGAAGGAACGCGCGCCATCATCCACCGCGCAACTTTCACAGAAAGCAAGCGACGGCCAGGTGAGCGCTTCTCGCACGTCTCCTAACATTATGAACAGGTTGATAAGAGCCTCACGCATGCCACCCCTGCCGCAAGACAACATCAAAAAAGTGCTTCGCCCAAAGGGCGGCTTGAACTTACAAAAGATCGGACCTACCTTAGTGAGCAAAGCCCTCATGGAAGCAGTTGAACTTAATCCTGAGCAGACTACGGAGGACATTATATGTCCCAATATTACGCAGAACATCATGGTGGCGAGCACGCCCTTTCGAGAGAATGCAGACAAGTACGCGGATGTAAAGGCTATCCGAATAGCCGGAAAAGAGTACGCAGTCAGTGCTTACGAAACTGCCCCAAGCGACACCTGCAAAGGGGTAATCAGATACATTGACACTGCCGACGATCACAGAACGATTGAAGCTGAAGCTGTTTCATGCTGTTTATTATTCAACTGTTCGGGTTGAACGCGAAAGGTATGTGCAGGAGCCTTTTTATAGATCCAACCGTGTTGACCATGTTTTTAAAGTCCGCGAATTCGCGGCAAAAACTGAATTGTTTAAAATGTCTTTCTTTCCGAAAACCATTAGAGAATGGAACAGACTACCGAGCGATGTTGTGAGTGTGACATCAAATGATGCGTTCTTTCGTTCTTTAATGATGTGATGTGATTGTGATGTGTTCTTTTGAAGTGAGATGTACATGGTGAAAGTTTTATGCTTGTAACTCTGCCTGCGAGCGGAGGTGTCATGTGTGCTTCTTTGTTGTACATTGCCCCCCCCCCCCCACTGTAATGCCACGGCGCTGTGGGTTCCTTACTAAATAAATAAATAAACATCGTAAATGACCGCAACCCCTTGGCACTAGCGGCGAAAAGAATCAAGAACTCAGGATCAGTGATCATTGTGTTTGATGGCCTTCGCGTCCCGAACTTCGTTAGATATGGACCCACGCTGGTACCCTGCTACTTATATCGCAGACAAGTAGACGTATTCTACGTATGCGGCAAGCTCGAACATCGTGCGGACGTTTGCCCCGAGCCGGGCTCCACCGAATGCAGGGGCTGTGGTCTTCCTAACCCGACCTCATCCCACGTGTGCGATCCAAAATGCAAGCTGTGCTGGGGCTTGCACGCGACGGCGGACAAGGTGTGTAGGAAACGCTATCTGATTCCATACGTAGTACGCGCTCGACGTCAACGAGCGCGACTGGAGCAACAAGAGATAGCACAGGTCGTCGCAGAAGACAAGCAGCACGCGGAGCGAGGCCGATCTCTGTCCAAGACGTCGGCACGCAGCCGCTCCCGCTCTCAATCGCGGAGCCGCACAAGCAGGAGTCGTTCACAGGTGCGCTTCGGTGGAAAGAACAACGGATGTGATCGCACGTGGGCGGACAAGGTCAGAGGCGCTACGACGACCACTCCAAAGGAAAGTGAGTCCCGCAACCCAGATAAAGAACGGATAGCTATGTTAGAACAGGAACTAAGAGAGCTAAAAGCCGCTTATAATAAGCTAAAACTCGAATTAACTGAGATAGGTAAAGCGAACAGCAGTCAACCAACGCGCACTCCTGAGCCATCAACCGATATGGAAACTCCCCAACTCGTTGAGGGTGAGAAACAGGAAGAACAACGCGAAGAATGCCCGCCTCCTAAAAAGCGCGCTGTGACGCAACCGCGAATAGTCGTGCGATCAAATGTTAAGGACGCCATGGACGCCATGAGCGAAAATATGAGACTAATGCACGAGAGCATGGTGCGAATGAACGAGAAAATGGACATATTCAGCACGCGAGTACAGAAAATGGAAATGTATCTGAACAATACGGTAGTACCGGCGATGGAGAGGATGAGTTCACAACACATCGGAACGCAAAGCCCACCTCGCGACGGTCTCACTGCAAGCGAAGGGGGCTACAACGGTCAATATGGCAGTGCCAGATAAGACACGCAATCTCCGTGTCTGGCAATGGAACTGCAGGGGGATCGCCTCAAAAAGGGCGGTCCTCCTGCAGATGGTCAAATCAGATACCGAGAAGCCACACGTCATCCTGCTACAAGAAACACTCACAACCGAATTGTCCCTTACGGGCTATAAGGCCGAAGCCCACAGAAACGAGCAAGGCAGAGGCGTCGCTTTACTGATTGGAAAGAAGATCCCATACATTCGGCATGACATCCGCCACACAGCCTGCTATCTAGAACACGTCACGATCGAGATCACACCGAATGACCACGTAGGGAACAAGCAAAGCATCTTCCTCACAAATCTGTACAGCAGCCCTAAGGATACGAGGCAAGGGTTCAGAGGCATTCTGGGCAAGATTGCGCACATCGCCAAAGATAGTCCGCTGATTTTAGGTGGAGATTTCAACGCCCCACACCAGGCTTGGGGCTACGCGTATCCCTCTAGCAAGGAAGATCGTCTTCTCACGACAGCCTCCGATCTCGACTTCACGCTGATCACAGACCCAGAAACCCCAACGAGATGTGGCACTTCCACATGCCGAGACACCACACCGGACCTCACTTTCGTCCGGGGCCTAGAGAAATGCGCTTGGCACAACTCGGGCATCGACCTTGGCAGTGACCACTATATTATCCGAATTGATGCAGAGATACCAGGAAAGAGGAAAAGGGAGTACAAGCTAATCGATTGGGACAAATTTCGTGCAGTACGGACGCAGCGATCCAACTCATCCGGAGAAACCACAAAGCAAACGATAACGAGCTGGACCAAGCAGCTCAAAGACGACATCGTAGCCTCAGAACGAACGATTACCACGGACGTTAAGGTAGAGAGAATGGACAGTCGATGAGCGAATCTTCTCGAAGCCAAACATTCCATTCTAGCCAGGTGGAAGGGGCAACGTTTCAACAGAAGACTACGAAGGAAACTTGCCGAACTCAACAAGACCATTGAAGAATACTGCGTGGATCTCTCCCGACAACATGGGACGAAGTCTGTAACTCCCTCAACGGCCAAATACGCAGAGGGAGTGGGTGGGGGCTCATAAAACACCTCCTCGACGAACACGAAACAAAGTCCAAAACTATGCAACGGACCAGGCTCAGTAAATTAGTACACTGCGCGAAGCAAACCACTACTGCCGAAGTCCTTGGTGATGACCTTGCCAAACGGTACTTACCGCTTAAATCGGGGCTACCCAGTACCTTAGAAAGGAAGAACTATTACGGTGCCCCAAACTCGCAGCTAGATACGGACTTCACAGAAAGCGAAGTACACTTTGCAATTCACGAACTCAACAGTAACTCTGCAGCAGGCCCTGATGGTATCACAAATCGGGCTCTCCGAAATTTAGAGGACAGCTCGGTCACGTTCCTAACGCAACAAATCAACGAAGCCTGGAAAACTGGCCATCTTCCTGCCGAATGGAAACATGCAAACACGGTCCTCATCCCAAAACCAGGCAAGCCGCTGGGCCTACAAAACCTAAGGCCCATCTCACTAACATCCTGCCTAGGAAAGCTGGCCGAACAAGTCATACTAAATAGACTTTCGGAATATGCAGAAGAAAAGGAGTACTTACCCTCCAATATGATAGGCTACAGGCCGGGTCTCTCAACGCAAGACGCTATGCTACGAATCAAGAAAAGTCTGTTGGATCGCCCCACACGAGACACCAAGGCGCTGCTGGGACTCGACGTGGAACAAGCTTTTGACAACATCCAACATCAAGCCATTCTCAAAGCCATATCTGACCACAATCTCGGAACACGCTTCTACCGCTACGTCAAGGCATTTCTGGAGGATCGAACGGCCACTCTCCGGATAGGCGAGCACGTCTGGGAGAGCTTTGAACTGGGCGATAAGGGAACACCACAAGGCTCAGTACTTTCACCATTCTTATTTAACTTGGCGATGACAAAGCTTTCTCGCGCACTGGGTGAAATTGCTGGTGTGGAGCACACCATATACGCAGACGATGTCACCATCTGGAGCACCGGTGGGAGCGATGCGTAATTGGAAGCTCGCATGCAAGAAGCCATCACGGTTACCGAGGCCCATCTCGCCCCAATGCGACTTCGCTGCTCTTCCAGAAAATCGGAGCTGCTCATTTACCACCCCCCAAGACCAGGGCGCCCGTCCAACGACTGGCACAGACACCCCACTCAATGCATAGAGTTACACGACAGGGATGGAAATCGCATACCTGCGGTTGACAAAATACGAATTCTAGGACTAATCATCGAAAACAACGGGTCCAACTCGGCAGTGTTGGACAGCATCACGATCAAGATTGCGAACGCGATCCGGATGTTTCGGCGCATCATGAATAGGCACAGGGGATTGAGCGAGGACAACGCCATTAGAATGGTCCACGCTTTTGTACTCTGTCACATCACATACGTGGCTGCGATGCTCAACTAGCAAAAAGTACATCGTAAAAGGCTCGAATTACACATACGTCGAGCTTTCAAGACAGCGTTGGGGCTTCCCGATAATGCCTCCACTGATCTTCTCTTACAGCTAGGAGTACACAATACCCTTGCCGAAATCATCGAGGCACAGCAAACGGCACAGATCGCACGCGTATCAAGCACTAAAGCGGACAGAGAGATTCTCGTCAAGCTCGGCCTGAACACCATAGCAGAAAGGGACAACGTCCTGCAGTTACCTAAAGTCGTGCGAGAAGCAATTAAAGTGTACCCCTTCCCAAGAAACGTACACCCGATCCACAATCAAGGAAGAAGACTCGCCCGCGCCAAAGCCCTCGCTGCGGACGCGGCAAGGTTTCCAGACCAGACAGCTTTCGTGGATGCAGCGACATACCGGGAAAGCATGCCTACTCGGTAGCAGTAGTCGACGGACACGGGCGAACGCGTAACTCACTCACACTTTTCACGAAGAAACCAGAGGTAGCTGAACAAGCAGCGATAGCACTAGCTCTCAAAGACTCGAGCTTCACAACTGTGTACAGCGACTCTAGAGCAGCCACTCGAGCTTTCGCCGAGGGCGGAATAGACAAGACGACGCTACGAATCTTAGGTGGAAGTAACATCACCGATCACTCCATCGTATGGTTCCCGGCACACATGGGCAGCTTAGAGGGTGGCCTGCGGAATCTCAACGAGATCGCACACGAGGCGGCGCGAGGGCTCATCGGCCGCGTCCCTCCGGTTTCCCCCGCTACTCCACATATCGAGTTCAGGGATCAATTATTCACGCACAACCCGCTCATTAAACACTTTTATCTAGGCAGACGAGCATTTCCCCTCCCGGATAATAAATTAACCTGCAGCCAGTCGGTCACGTTACGCTTGCTCCAAACGAACGCATACCCCAACCCCTGGCGCATAAAGCACATCGACCCAGAATACGACGGACAACATGTGTGTGACCAGTGCAGTGAACGTGTAGACTTGACCCATATGCTGTGTGGTTGTGCATCAAGTGACGCCTACGCCCAGAACAAGGAACATTGCGACAAAGTACTAAAGAGTGCTTCACTTCACGACCAGCTTCGGGCTGTCCAGGAGGCCCGCGCGGCGGCTGAGAGCTTCGGGCTCTCTATGCCTACGTGGGAGCTGCCCTCTACACCTGGCGCCTAGCCGAGTGTCCTTCAGGACCCCTACTTTGGGAAATAAAGTTTTACCACCACCACCATCACAGTGAGTCATTGAGCAACGTCAAAGCGGTCCTGATGATATATGCGACTGGAGTTCTCCAAAACGTCTTTCCCATCACAGTGAGTACTTCAGTAACGTCCAAGGGGTCCGGAAATCATGTGCGATTGGAGTTCTCCAAAATGAGTCTCGCATCACAGTGAGTCATTGAGTACCGTAAAAGCGGTCGTAGATGATATGTGCGATCGGAGTTCTCCAAAACGTGTTTCCCATCACAGTGAGTACTTCAGTAACGTCCAAGGGGTCCTGGAAGTCATGTGCGATTGGAGTTCTCTAAAATGAGTCTCGCATCACAGTGAGTCATTGAGTAACGACCAAGCGGTCCTAGATGATATGTGCGACTGGAGTTCTCCAAAACGTGTTTCCCATCACAGTGAGTACTTCAGTAACGTCCAAGGGGTCCTGGAAGTCATGTGCGATTGGAGTTCCCCAAAATGAGTCTCGCATCACAGTGAGTCATTGAATAACGCCCAAGCGGTCCAAGATGATATGTGCGACTGGAGTTCTCCAAAACGTGTTTCTCATCACAGTGAGTACATCAGTAACGTCCAAGGGGTCCTGGAAGTCATGTGCGATTGGAGTTCTAAAAAATGAGTCTCGCATCACAGTGAGTCATTGAGTAACGACCAAGTGGTCCTAGATGATATGTACGACTGGAGTTCTCCAAAACGTGTTTCCCATCACAGTGAGTACTTCAGTAACGTCCAAGGGGTCCTGGAAGTCATGTGCGATTGGAGTTCTCCAAAATGAGTCTCGCATCACAGTGAGTCACTGAGTAACGTAAAAGCGGTCCTAGACGCTATGTGCGGTTGCAGTCGTGCAAATCGAGTTTCCCATCACAGTGAGTACATCAGTAACGTCCAAGGGGTCCTGGAAGTCATGTGCGATTGGAGTTCTCCAAAATGAGTCTCGCATCACAGTGAGTCATTGAGTAACTTAAAAGCGGTCCTAGACGCTATCTGCGGTTGCAGTCCTGCAAATCGAGTTTCCCATCAGAGTGAGTACTTCAGTAACGTCCAAGGGGTACTGGAAGTCATGTGCGATTGGAGTTCTCCAAAATGAGTCTCGCATCACAGTGAGTCATTGAGTAACGTAAAAGCGGTCCTAGACACTATCTGCGGTTGCAGTCCTGTCACTAAACACGTCTAAGTGCTCAAAAATGACATTTACGCGTAAAAAGTGCGCTCTTAATTACACATACACAATTAACGGTGCAGCTGTCTCCCCCGTAAACGAATACAAATACTTGGGGGTTGTATTCAATAGTAACTTGACTTGGAGTTCGCACATCGGGCATATAGTCTCAAAGGCGTCCAACAAGCTTTGGTTGTTAAGAAACCGTCTAAGGCACTGCCCATCTAAAACTAAATTAGCAGCTTACACTGCACTCGTACGGCCATTACTGGAATACGCAGATGTGGTTTGGGATCCGCACACCCAAGTAGATGTACAGCGCATTGAAGGCGTTCAAAGGAAGGCGCTTAGATTTGTCTACAACGCATATGGAAGGCACGTTTCGGTTACTAATCTATTGAGGCAATCTGAACTGCAGACACTTCAATCTCGTCGCAAGTTGCACCGTCTAAAAATGTTGCAAGGGATTGTTAATAACTTAACAAACATTCATTTTGAGACCTACATGGCATACAACACTTCACGACCAACGCGCAATAAACACAATTTGACAATCATGGTGCCACGGTGCCGAACGAAAGCGTATCAGTTTTCTTTTTTTCCAAGAACGATATTGGAATGGAACGGGCTTCCGTGTGACGTGGTCCGTTTGACAGATCAGAAGTCTTTTTTATCTGCTGCCATATCGTCATTTTAAGCCCCGTGTATTCATTCATGCTCTTTTGTTTGCTTTCTTTTGTATGTTTGGGTAACCGAGTGCATTTAACCTTGCTCTTTGTCTTTCTATAAAACCCTGTGTGTTAGCTTTTGCTTCTTTATTCGCATTTTTACTTGCTTTGTTTTGTCGCGATGTACGATGTACCCTTGTACCACTCCTGCCTTGGCCACCAAATGGAGGCTGGCAGTATTGAATAAAATAAAATAAAATAAATCGAGTTTCCCATCAGAGTGAGTACTTCAGTAACGTCCAAGGGGTACTGGAAGTCATGTGCGATTGGAGTTCTCCAAAATGAGTCTCGCATCACAGTGAGTCATTGAGTAACGTAAAAGCGGTCCTAGACGCTATCTGCGGTTGCAGTCCTGCAAATCGAGTTTCCCATCAGAGTGAGTACTTCAGTAACGTCCAAGGGGTACTGGAAGTCATGTGCGATTGGAGTTCTCCAAAATGAGTCTCGCATCACAGTGAGTCATTGAGTAACTTAAAAGCGGTCCTAGACGCTATCTGCGGTTGCAGTCCTGCAAATCGAGTTTCCTATCAGAGTGAGTACTTCAGTAACGTCCAAGGGGTACTGGAAGTCATGTGCGATTGGAGTTCTCCAAAATGAGTCTCGCATCACAGTGAGTCATTGAGTAACGTAAAAGCGGTACTAGACGCTATGTCCGGTTGCAGTCCTGAAAATCGAGTTTCCCATCAGAGTGAGTACTTCAGTAACGTCCAAGGGGTCCTGGAAGTCATGTGCGATTGGAGTTCTCCAAAATTAGTCTCGCATCACAGTGAGTCATTCAGTAAGGACCAAGCGGTCCTAGATGATATGTGCGACGGAGTTCTCGAAAACGTGCTTCCCATCACAGTGAGTACTTCAGTAACGTCCAAGGGGTCCTGCATGTCATGTGCGATTGGAGTTCTCCAAAATGAGTCTCGCATCACAGTGAGTCATTGAGTAACGTAAAAGCGGTCCTAGACGCTATGTCCGGTTGCAGTCCTGAAAATCGAGTTGCCCCAACAGTGAGTACTTCAGTAACGTCCAAGGGGTCCTGGAAGTCATGTGCCATTAGAGTTCTCCAAAATGAGTCTCGCATCGCAGTGAGTCATTCAGTAACGACCAAGCGGTCCTAGATGATATGTGCGACGGAGTTCTCCAAAACGTGTTTCCCATCACAGTGAGTACTTCAGTAACGTCCAAGGGGTCCTGCATGTCATTTGCGATTGGCGTTCTCCAAAATGAGTCTCGCATCACAGTGAGTCATTGAGTAACGTAAAAGTGGTCCTAGACGCTATGTGCGGTTGCAGTCCTGCAAATCGAGTTTCCCATCAGAGTGAGTCCTTCAGTGACGTCCAAGCGGGACTGCACGCTATGTGCGATTGCAGGTCCCCAAAATGAGTTTCGAATCACAGTCAGTCCTAGAGTAACGACTAAGCGATCCTAGATGATATGTGCGATTGGAGTTCTCCAAAAAGAGTTTCGCATCACAGTCAGTACTTGAGTAACGTCCGAGCTGTCCTAGACTATATTAGTGACTGGAGTTCTCCAAAACGAGTTTCACCTCACAGTGAGTCCTTGAGTGAAGTCCAAGCGGTCCTAGACGTTATGCGGAAGTGAAGTGCTTCAAAACGAGTATCGCATCAATGTGACTCCTTGAGTAACGTATAAGAAGTCGTAAACGTTATGTGCGATTTCAGCTCTCGAAATCGAGTTTCGCATCACAGTCAGTCCTTGAGCAATGACTAAGCGATCCGAGAGTTTAGGTGCAATTGAAGTTCTCCAAAACGTGTTTCCCATCACAGTCAGTACTTGAGTAACGTCCGAGCTGTCCTAGACTATATTAGTGACTGGAGTTCTCCAAAACGAGTTTCACCTCACAGTGAGTCCTTGAGTGAAGTCCAAGCGGTCCTAGACGTTATGCGGAAGTGAAGTGCTTCAAAACGAGTATCGCATCAATGTGACTCCTTGAGTAACGTATAAGAAGTCGTAAACGTTATGTGCGATTTCAGCTCTCGAAATCGAGTTTCGCATCACAGTCAGTCCTTGAGCAATGACTAAGCGATCCGAGAGTTTAGGTGCAATTGAAGTTCTCCAAAACGTGTTTCCCATCACAGTGAGTACTTGAGTAGAGTCCAAGCGGTCCTAGACTATATTAGTGACTGGAGGTTTCCAAAACGAGTTTCACCTCATAGTGAGTCCTTGAGTGAAGTCCAAGCGGTCCTAGACGTTATGCGGAAGTGAAGTGCTTCAAAACGAGTATCGCATCAAAGTGACTCCTTGAGTAACGTATAAGAAGTCGTAGACGTTAGGTGCCATTTCAGCTCTCGAAATCGAGTTTCGCATCACAGTCAGTCCTTGAGCAATGACTAAGCGATCCGAGAGTTTAGGTGCAATTGAAGTTCTCCAAAACGTGTTTCCCATCACAGTGAGTACTTCAGTAGCGTCCAAGCGGTCCTAGACTATATTAGTGACTGGAGTTCTCCAAAACGTGTTTCCCATCACAGTGACTACTTCAGTAGCGTCCAAGCGATCCTAGACTATATTAGTGACTGGAGTTCTCCAAAACGAGTTTCACCTCACAGTGAGTCCTTGAGTGAAGTCCAAGCAGTCGTAGATGTAACGTGCAGTTTAAGTTCTCCAAATGAGCTGCACATCATTATGAGCCCTTGAATTGCGTCCAAGTGGTCCTATACAATATGTGCAATTGAAGATCTCCAAAACAGTTCTCGCAACACAGTCAGTCCTTGAGTAACGTCCAAGTGGTCCTAGATTTTATGAGTGATTGGATTTCTCCAAATCGAGTTTCAGATCACGGTTAGTCCTCGAGTAATGTCAAAGCGGACCTGCACATTACGTGAGGTTGGAGTACTCTAAAAACAGTTTCCCATCACAGCGAGTCCTTGAGTAACGTCCAAGCGGGCCTGGACGTTATGTGCAATTATAGTTCTCGAAAACGAGTCTCGCATGACAGTGAGTTATTGAGTAACGCCCAAGTGGTCCTAGGCGCCATGTGCGACTGGAGTTCTCCAAAACGAGTTTGCCATCACAGTGAGTCATTGAGTAACGTCAAAGTGGTCCTGGAGGATATGAGTGTTTGGAGTTCTCCAAAACGATCCTCGCATCATAGTGTCACGTTGTAGTGACGGCAGTCCAGCGGTGAGGAAGACACCAGAAATACTTGCAAACGAAGCTCTTTATTAGGGCTGACTTGCGCCCGGAAAAGAACTGAATCACTCGGTGGCGGCGTAAGCAACAAGCGTGCTCGTCAATCGTCGATCTACGAATGCCTGCCGCTCGCGGCATCGCTCAATTTAAAGCCGGCAAGGAAACTTCCAGATAACAGGTCAAGATCATCTACAGTAATCTGGAAAAACCTAGATGCAGCCTTTCATGGCTGCGATCAATCGAGATTAGTCTGGTCGCTTCTCGCGTCATGAACAAAAGTGATAACGACCCTTTCCTGCAGCCTTGAGCGTGAACGAACAAACACTACAATGATACGTGGCAATAGTGAGTCCTTGAGCAACGGCCAATCGGTCGTAGAAGCTATGTGCGATTGGAGTGTTCCAAAACGAGTTTCCCATCACAGTGAGTCCTTGAGTAGCATCCAGTTTGCAACAAAATTTAAGAAAGGTTTTATTGCCGGGGGTTCTTCAGCAAAAAATTTAGCTAAGATGCCATGCGATGTTTTTGTTAAAACAAATTGCAAAAATATCGTCTTTATCTCGCTCAGTGCTCAATGTCAAATGTCAGGCGTCATTGTTGCTTTGACAAAGTATTTCACTTCTGGAGTTGACGATATGAAGCGCAAACCGTCAAAAGTAATTGAGGAATAGCTAACAGCGCTCTTATGTATATTATAAAGCTTACTTTTTGCACAACGCATGCACACGCAAGCAACCACGGTCGGGAGATAACCAAGGGCTTGATTGCATCAGCACGACGTCTCTCCCGTTGATGCTGAATAAACGAAATTTCCTTTCGCACCAGCGCTAGCGTCTTGGGTATCGTTCTTTGTGTATATATTGGTTGCTGTGCTGCCCATGTTCGGCTGGTTTTCCTGCGAAAGGGACCTACTTCAATAAAGCGCAGCCGTTAGTCCAGCCGCTTAGTGGGCTTCGTCTCTTCTCCGCACTTCATATTTTGACTGGTTTGTTTATTATTTTTTCGGATGCACAGTTTCCGGACGAAATGAACCTAGCTCGTGTTAATGTGATCCACGAGGGTGGTTCTGTTAACGGAAAAAACAATTACAGACCAATTCTTGCGCTTCCAATTTTTGCAGAGGCAGCAAAAAATATTACACATAAAACAGTTGTTGTACAATAAATAATATATAGCAAATTAAGAATTCGGCTTCAGAATAACTAATTCTTCTGAAATGGCACTTCTTGGAGTAAAGAACAGAAACTGGAAATCATTAAAAGGAAAATATTTACAGCCGCATAATTCTGGATTCAATGACAGAGACCGTGTCGAACTCGAGGTGCTTTTAAGGAGGTTGCCATTGCACGGAATTCTAGGCAAGGCATGGCCATGAATAAAAAGCTACTTAGCCTCTGGAGCTCAACTCACATGAGTAAATGGCGTCAAATCGGACGGTAAAATCGTAAAACACGGCGTTACGCAAGGTACCTTACCTACAGCGACATTATGTTTAATAAAAAATTTTCGATATTGTAAAAATCAAAACGACACAGAAAATTTTTTATAGATATGACCCTTATGTGCTCTTCTGAGGTGTTAACCGGTTGAATAACACCATCTGCGGGGCTAGTTGGTTGCGATCCATATGTATCAGCAGCTCGAACACAACACAGTAAGAAGAAGAAGATAGTACGGAGCGCAGAACTTCCAACTTTTAGTTGAGCATAACTGAACCCGCACTTATATACACATACCAGGTAAAATCCCACGAGGGGGGGGGGGGGGGGGTAATCAAGGCGCGCGATCGAATTGGGACCAACACGATGTCCAGGGCATCAAAAAGATAACTAGAATCGCACTATACAATGACTTCCATGAAATGAAGCACAAATGGCATGCAGAAAACAAGACAATGTATAAACAGGGTTGAATGTGCGCAAATGGAAAAATGGAAAAACGGAGTTGAGGGCGCGAATTTCGCTAAAAAAACATGAGAAGGCAAGAACACGGTAAAGAGGTAAGCGATACGAAGAGTGAGCGCCAACAATTAACACGGCTAGAACGAAAATGAAGTGTGCACCTTAAAACCAGGTAAAATCAGATAAAACCAGAGAGGAAGGTGATTCCTTTTTCAGATAATGCGATAATGAGGAAGGGGTGCTTACGCAACCTTCCTTGAGCCCTGAAAGGTAGGTTGCTTCAATGATTTCGCGCGTTAGTTGGTTTTTGTGTTTTCTCAAGACGGTTGCTTTCTTAAAATGAGGACTGCATTTCTTTTGGCTGTCACATACGCGGCAATGGGTGGGCAAAGAGTAAAGCAGAAATTTGGGCAAGTTGGTATGTATTCATTTTTGAAACAGCGCAACAAAGACGGGACGTGGAAACTGAGGGGTAAAGACAAACAGGCGCTGACTAACAACTGGATTTATTGAAAAAAACACACAAATATATAGACAGAGTTAGGAAAGATGAATCGCCACCATAGTCAACTTATGCCACATGTGAAGCCAGATACCCAATCTCCCCTTCGGAAAGGGCGACCGATGGGCAACTAATGCACGTTGCGCCTTTCTCACGTATAAGAAAAGCTTCAATCACTTCTCGCGTCATCTTATCACAATGGCGGAACACGATATTGGTGTTCTTATAGTCGGGGGTACATTTGCATTTCTTGCAACGGAATGCACCTTTAGCGAGAGGGTCTCCTTCAGATTTTCTTTTTTCGTAATCTTTTTCGTGTTGACATTTGCACTTTCTGCAGTGGACCGCCACGTGTGACAGGGCGTCTTTTTTTCTGGTGTTCTCATGTTCCATGAGTCGCTTGTTGATGCATCTTCCTCTTTGGCCAATATATGTGGCGCCACACGAGAAGGCAATTTTGTATACTACCCCTACCTCGCAAGGTACATAAGGGGAAACATGGCGCACCTGACAAGCCCTTTTGTTTCCCTCCTGCCTCTGCCTTACCTGTTTGCACATCCTGCCTAATTTCTTCGGGGCAGAAAACACGACGTCAACGCCATATCTGCCTGCCACTTTTTTGAGCCCATGGGACATGTGCGCATATGGAACCACTGCTGGCCTTTTATTTTTATTTTCATTTCTTGCACTCGGCCGAGCCCCGAGACAAGCACGTGTGCTGGTGTTATCGGCCAAGATCGGCTAAGCCCTTGTTAAACTTCAGGTCAGGTCATTCCAAGCTTATAAAAGAAGGCATTATCTTGTCTTGCCTGCAATCTTCACTCAAGAAGTCCTGCCATGAAATGATTGGGGAGAGCATTGCAGCCCAATCAAACAGATTATGCGTGAATGGATATCCGGCTCACCTCATTTCCAGGGCAGCGGAGAAATTGCTTAGGCAGGTGAAGTATGGGGCTCGGCCGAGTGCAAGAAATAAAAATAAAAATAAAAAGGCCGGCAGTGGTTCCATATGCGCACTGCATGTCCCATGGGCTCAAAAAAGTGGCAGGCAGATATGGCGTTGACGTCGTGTTTTCTGCCCCGAAGAAATTAGGCAGGATGTGCAAACAGGTAAGGCAGAGGCAGGAGGGAAACAAAAGGGCTTGTCAGGTGCGCCATGTTTCCCCTTATGTACCTTGCGAGGTAGGGGTAGTATACAAAATTCCCTTCTCGTATGGCGCCACATATATTGGCCAAACAGGAAGATGCATCAACAAGCGACTCATGGAACATGAGAACACCAGAAAAAAAAGACCCCCTGTCACACGTGGCGGTCCACTGCAGAAAGTGCAAATGTCAACACGAAAAAGATTACGAAAAAAGAAAATCTGAAGGAGACCCTCTCGCTAAAGGTGCATTCCGTTGCAAGAAATGCAAATGTACCCCCGACTATAAGAACACCAATATCGTGTTCCGCCATTGTGATAAGATGACGCGAGAAGTGATTGAAGCTTTTCTTATACGTGAGAAAGGCGCAACGTGCATTAGTTGCCCATCGGTCGCCCTTTCCGAAGGGGAGATTGGGTATCTGGCTTCACATGTGGCATGAGTTGACTATGGTGGCGATTAATTTTTCCTAACTCTGTCTATATATTTGTGTGTTTTTTTCAATAAATCCAGTTGTTAGTCAGCGCCTGTTTGTCTTTACCCCTCAGTTTCCACGTCCCGTTTTTGTTGCGCTGTTTCAACAATGAATGGGTGGGCAGGTTCTTCAATGGCGCCCCAGTTAGATCGTTCCTATGTTCGTTTAAACCTTTCGTTTAAGCATCTTCCTCTTTGGCCTATGTAAGCCTTACCGCAAGCTAAAGGTATGGAGTATACAACAAGGCACAAAAGCCGCCGCGGTGGCTCAGTGGTTACGGTGCTCAGCTGCTGACCCGAAAGACGCGAGCTCGATCCCGCCCGCGGCGATTGAATTTCTTTGGAGGAGAAATTCTAGAGGCCCGTGTACTGTGCGATGTCAGTGCACGTTAAAGAACCCCAGGTGGTGGAAATTTCCGGAGCCCTCCACTACGGCGTCTCTCATAGCCTTAGTCGCTTCGGGACGTTAAACCCCACAAACCAAACAAGGCACAAAAGGATCTCGGTGCCTGGCTGTACAGCTACTGTTCTTTTTCTTTTTATTAACTTTGTTGCACAGGCTTGACAGGAGCAGAGGGGCCGAAAAGACTACGTCTACGCCTGATTTTCTGCCAATTTTCTTCAGATTAGGCGATATTTGGTGCAGGTGTGGCAGAACGGCGACCCTTTTGTTCCGCTGTCGCGTATCATCCAGGGCTTCACATTCATACTTCATACCTATCAGGACTTTTTGTTGCGAAAGCAATACTGCTTGCACTTTTCTGGGAGAAAAGTGTGGAGAAAATCACGTGGTTTTTTTTCTCGATCGGGAGGTCATCTTGTCCCGGCAGCTTAGCAACGGCGTCGTAGTTGCTGTTTACAAACCGGGCGCGGTAGCAGACGGTGTAGCATTTGCGGTGCGGCGTAGGCGTACTACTTTCCTCAACTGCTCGAGTTTGTTTTATCGCGAAAGCAATAATACTGCTAGCACTTTTCTGCCATCGATGGTCGTGGCGCCTCCTTACACAGCGGCGCGTCACGACAGACCGAGAGACGGGGCACCGGCTCGCGCCATCGATGGCGGAGGTACACACGCCAGCTGCGCCGCTCCACCATGTGACCGCGTGACGTCACGACAGACCGAGAGCTGGGGTACAGTGTACTAGAAAGCCTTTGGGTAGTGGAAAGAGCGCGCGGCGCGGCCTGCGAGAGAGCTGTCGCCATTTCTGTTAACCGCCGCGCGTGGCGCTGGCGTCTAGAAACCGAGGAGATCGGCGCCGCAGGAGCGCGTGTTGATTGCTGTCAGTTAGGTTGTGCACGTGCGCTGTTTCTGCTTTCTTTACAGCGTTTCTTGCATTGCGTCGTACGCTCAAACTGTGGTTCGCATGCAGTCATGGAAAAGAAAACCAGCAGAGCACTGCTACGCGCCAGGTTGTAAGACCGGGTACCCTGGATTTCGTGTGTTGAACGGACGGACGTTGTTGTTGTTTAACGCCCCAAAAGACGAAGCCCAACGAAAGCAGTGGGAGAGGAATTTGCACCGCAGCGACAAGCCACTCTCGGAAACGTCGGCGGTGTGCGAAAGGCATTTCGAAGAGCCGTTCATCGTGCGGCATTATGTGCACAAAATCGACGGTAAAGGTGAGGATCCCTCGTGGCAGACCTGCGCTGACCGCTGATGCGGTCCCAACCTTGCTGCCTGACTTGCCGGCCTACCTTTCCAAGCAAGTTCAACAAAAACGACGAGAGAGAAAGCGTCCAGCTGCCTGTGCTGTGGCACCGGCCAAGAAAGTGCGCTTGTCGCGGCGTGACTTTCACGATTCCTGTCAACACGACACAAATGTGCTAGAGGAGAGCGTGAGCCCGAATTTGAACGAGCCTAGTGATCCTGCTTCATTGCAGAAAATCGCTGACAAACTCAGCCTTCCGAGCACGTGGACAAGACTTAATGTGCCCGATTTTGATGGAGTTGTGTGCGCTACAACTACCGTGACCAGAGATCCATTTCTTGTCGCGCACGAGAAGCTACTGGTGTTTACTGCAGACGACAGGAAACGGGTCTTCGCGCGCCCTTATTTTCATGGCAAAGAAGCGAAAGAAGTTCAAATCAACTCCATGGTAGAAGCTCGAGAACTTCTTCACCAAACAGCCATTGCCATTGTTTGCAAAGGAGCGATGGACCGACAACAGTACACCAGCGACTACGCTGAACACCTTACAGACCGGCTGAAGGCTTCTGTGCTCCTCGTACAAGATAGTGTGTTCAGCAAGTCCAGCACAGGGACTGTTACTCACAAAGGTAAGCAGCTAGATTTCGTTGCCGAGATAAGATAGGTTGCAATGAAAGTACTTTTAATCAGCAAGGAAGATCATTGTAAAAATATTGTACATAATTGAAGCTTATCACCCCGAAATTATACATTTTTGCTGTTTGAGTAATAATGATCATATATTTAGTTTTAGGTTTCTTTTTTTGCTAATGCACCTGTTAATTACACCACCAAAGGCCTGTATTACCACTCATTTACAGAAACTACATTTCAGCAAAAAGAGCACATAGAGCCATGGGCGTCCGGAAGGGGGGCAAGGGGGGGCGGTTGCCCCCCCTTGGAATTACGGATATTATTTATGCACTAGTAGAAAACAACTACACATCTGCCGCCTCCCCCATAAGTGGCCATCGGGTGCACCCCCCTGGAAAAAGTTCTGCGGACGCCCTTGCATAGAGCTAACATTTTGTATGTAGCATCTTTCACACCCTGTGCTTTTAAATTACAGGTACTGCCTGTCTGGCATGTGGCTACCTCAGGAAAGGGCTCCAAGCAAGAAGATTCCGAGTAAAAACGCAGAAACCAGTGAAAAGAAACCTTGGAAATTTGCTGAAGTTTTCCCGGCAAGAGACAAAGCGCCTTCTCTCACGTGTGTGCACGCTGCGGCAGCATATTCTCAGAATGCAGGACCAGAACAGTCGCATTACTGAAGAAGTTTTCGAAACAAAAATAGAAAGCCTGCCACCTAAGCAAAAGCAAGCAGCCCACCACATTTTTGCAGCAGCCAAGCGTAAGAGCACGAAGGGTATGGTTTACTTAAAGGAGTGGATGCTTGAATGTATCATTATGAAAATGAAAGGACCAAAGCTGTATGAACATATGCGCAAGCAGCAGATCCTTATCCTACCATCAAAAGTCACCCTACGCAATTACACTAGGGAACACAGGTCAGGATTTGGATTCAGCAGAAAGGTCCTCAGTGTGCTAAAGGAGAAGACGAGCTCAATAGGTGTCTTCAAGAAATACGGAGGATTCTTGGTCGATGAAATTAAACTTTCAGAGAACCTTTCTGTGATACCTGGTGGCCACATTGATGGGTTCGTTGATTTGGGCACTTTTACCCCAGACACTGACAAACATGCAGTGTGTGACCATGGGATCGTAATTGTCTTTGTGCCTTTTGTTGGCAGTTGGACACAAATTATTGCCGTGTTTGCTACACACAGCAATGTGAAAGGAAACCTGCTAGCAAAACTCATGACAGAGGCTGTAATTCTTGCTGAGCAAGGAGGCCTATTTGTTGATTTTATTACCAGCGATGGCGCTGCATGGAACAGGAGGATGTGGGCACTCATGTGTTTTCGGGCAACTCCAACTTTCACTGGGAACAAGGTGCAGCATCCAGTGGATCCCAGCCGCTCACTCCATTTTGTATCTGACTTCCCTCACTTGATAAAATGCCTTAGGAATGGACTCCTGAAGTCGAGCTTCAACACCCCAGCAGGCGAGGTAATAGCAGCTTTCCATTTTGTTCTTTTCCTAAGGAGTCGGAGCAAGAAGCATTGAGCCATATGTGTAGTCATGTGCAAACTATTTCTCATGAAAAATATATCTTTTATGTATATTACAGGTGTCACTTCGGCCTGTGCGAGAAGCCCTGAAACTCGATGGATGTAATGTTATCCTTCAAGCTATGCCCGGGATCAGAAGCTGCCACGTCAACCCAAATAATTTTGAAAAAATGAGGGTCAGTTATGCATTTCAGCTGTTTGGCGACACTGTCCTCAATGGCCTCCGCCTTTACAAGACCGAGCTTGAAGCAAGCTGGGGAAGCCTAGACCCAGTGCTCACATTTTTTGGGTAAGTCCTTTTCTCAATGAACTTGTTGTCTAAGCATGAAGGCCATTTTTGTTCGACTGCAATGAAAAAGAATACAGTGCTGTTTAGAGTAAAATCAAATTATTATCTTCAGTATTTCAAATATGTTTTTATCATACATTTGTACTGCAGAATGATTCGAGACTTGATATAAATTATGACGTCCCGGTTCCCTGCCAAAGCCCTGCGGCCTGGATCTGTTGCTGAGGGCTAGTTGCTGTCTTTCCTGGCCTACCTCACAGAGTGGGAACTTCATGCTGGGGGACAAGGATGCTTCCTGTCCGCATCTAGAGCAGTGGGACTTGGAATTACTGTGTCTAGTGTTTTATCCATTCTTGATTATTTGTCAAAACATGTTAGCTACAAGTATATAATGACATGGAAGCTGAGTCAAGACCATGTCGAAAACCTATTTTGGATTGTAAGACAATCATCGGGGTCATCCCACACCACAACAGTTCCTAACAACTGTTGGCTGCCTACGGGCTAGCCAAATCTGTGTCAAATGGGAATGCGGAGCCAGGTCCCTCCTAGACCCGGACGGAGCAGGACCTCATTGAAAGGTGGTTGCTTGAATATGGCAACACATCAGACCTCAGTCCAGATCATGGCGTTGTTGATGCATGACGAGTTTTTTACATAAGTGGATATGTAGCAATGAAGTTTGTCCTCCTAACAAGCAAGGAGAGTTGCTGGGTGCTGCTGACTACACAAGGCTGAAGGTGGTCTCCTGTACCCTCATGGTCGCCTGTTCCGGTTCATCTGTAAACTGGAAGACCTCTTCACTAGTTGCTTCAGCTTACATGAGCTTCATCATGACAGTGTCACGGACATTGTTAATTTGATCAAGAGAAAGCAGCAAGAGAGCGTTGGATGTGCTAATCATTCCGAGTCGCTGACAGTGCAAATGGTTGCCTTCTATGTGACCACACGTCTACACTTTTTTGTAAGGGCTCTTAATCGCACCAGGTGCCAGAAACGGGAAACCGCTAACTACCTAAAGCTAAGCCGCTGCACATGAGCGTGTTTGCTTGTTTTTCAGAAAACCTTATTTCATTACTTTGCGCTTTCGTGTGAACAGTTTTCAAACAGCAGCTTTCAACAAATTATATTGTGATCATTCTTTTGTGTCGTGTCTTTTGCGCAAAAAACCCAGAATGCTTAGGCACCAACTAGCCTGCAAAAACATACTCGCAAGTTACATTGTGATCATATTGCACTTGTCTTGAACCAATGGTTTTAAATAAACGTTTGGTGTGTAAAAGTGCTTTTTCTTCAGTTCTAACTATCTTCTTCAGTACTATATAAAATGATAGCTTCGTCCTGCGCGTTTGAAGAAGAAGACAAAATCACAACAACAGAGGAGAGGTCGGCGACCCCAGGGACCGGATACTACAAAACAAAAAACACGCAGAACACCTGGAATTGACCTTAGATCAGTAACATATAATACCTGCAGTGAAATTTGGAGCAATTCTGATGTTTTCACCGCATTTATTTATTATTATTACAATACCCTCAGGGCCTGCAGGGCATTATAGAGGGGGTGGGTGCAAAAAGAAAACAATATATAGTAAAAAGTACAGGCAGAAGGCAAATTCATGATGCAGACGCTTGTTCGATGATATGCTTGGTGATAAGTGGCTTGAAAGATGACGCGTCTTCAATGCAGGCGATATGGGGTGGAAGTACTTTGATTTGGGCTAGTTGGTTCATATCTTGAAAGTAGTTCGGACGGCGCGAAAACAACAGACAAAGGAGACACGAACACAACAGGACGGGCGCCAACTTGCAACTGAAGTTTATTGCACCAGACCCCTACATTTTATGCATCACCCGAGCCATATCTCGCAAGCCTATCACACAACAAAACGAAATTGTCATCAAAAGTCCGAACACCGGACTTACTTATAAATAGTGAATACAAGGGGGGGTACTGCGCACAAAAAGACAAGGACAAGAAGATAACAGAACAAGCGCAGACTCGCGACTAACTTTATTTGAAAACACGATACTCCTTTTATAGTTTCAAACTGTCACATCACACACATGTGGAAACCAAAAACCTTTCTTCATTCTGATACAGTTTGATAGACGGGTCACTTACGCAATCTTTATCCTTCAGTTTGATACAGAACGCCTCCGCCAACTCACGCGCCACCTGGTCACGGCTCCTCCTCAAAACTTTTGTATCTGTCAGCAAAGGCAGGCAAGGGTTATTGCGCGTAGCATCCGGGCATGCGCCACAATGCAGGGGTAAATTCGACCCTGTCCCTGATTTCATGGAAAGCTGGTGCTCTCTTAAGCGCTCATTCAGACATCGGCCTGTCTGGCCGATGTATACCCTGCCACAGGTGAGGGGAATCTGGTATACCACACCCGTCTGGCACCTGACAAATCGAGTGGCATGACGCTTCTCGCAGTCCGCTTTCCTCTTCCCTCCGGACATGACCTGAGGGCACAATGAGGCCAACTTGCATGGGGCGGTAAAAACTACCGGCACGCCGTAGCTTTTCGCCACGTTCTTCAAGTTGTGGGAAATTCTGTGAATATACGGTAGAACCGCTGGCCTCATTTCCTTAGAACGGCCACTATCCCGGCACGTCTTATCTTTCAGTTTGCGCAGAAGCTTCTCTGCCACTGCAACAATGATTGAAGCAGGAAAACCAGCCTTCGTCATCCTAATTACCTGATTGTTGAGGCTCTCGTGCACCAGGTGAGCGCAAGACTTAGACAAGGCGCCCTGCAGGCAATACGTTCCGATAGCCCGTTTGACTGTCTTGGAATGTGCTGACCTGAACGGCAACAGGTATTTCCGTGCACGTGGTAAGTACATCCAGCAAACGTGATCTGGTGTTAAAGTCAGGTTAATATCTAAAAACTGTAGCTTGTCATGTTCCGGTAACTCGTGAGTAAAGGTTAGACCCTTCCCATGTCGTCTAAAAATCGATAAAAATTCTTCCACAATCACAGTGTGCGTCGCGCCAGGTCGATCTTTAAGAAACACTAAATAGTCATCAACGTACCTAAATATTTTCAGAGTTGTCTCATCGTCAAAATAGCGCACCAGATCACAGTCAATGCTGGACAAGAAGATGTCAGCCAGTACAGGTGCCACACAGGAACCAATGCAAATTCCTTTGCGCTGAACAAGGACCTGATCGTTAAAAGATACAAAGGTAGAACCAAGATAAAACTCAAGTAAGGACATAAAATTGTTTAGCGTTATACCGCAGGCATTCTGAAACGCTATTACACCCCTATTTTCAATACAAGACCTGACGGCGCAAAACAGGGCATCGTGGGGTATTGAAAAGAACAGGTCTTCAACGTCAATTGAAAAGGCGTAGCCTACAGGCGGAGCATCCTGTAGGTAGGCGACTATATCATCCGAGTTCCTAGTCAAGAATGGGTCTTCCACTACCACCAATTTCAGACACTTTTGAATAAACACACTTACTTCACGCTGCCAAGTACCTTTTTCACTTACTATGCACCTAAAGGGCTTGTCAACCTTATGTGTTTTTACAGTGAAAAACAGTTCTAAGCTATCGCGCTTGGAGTTAATAACTGCTCTCGACAGTTTATCTAAAGCAAGGTCCTTGCACAGCACAGAAGCTTGGGTCTTTACCTTTGACGGTTTCATCTTCTTCCGAACAAAGTTCTTCTCGACTGCTTGAGCAGCTTTTTCACCAAACATCCCCGAAGTCAGGACGACGAAGCCTCCCTCTTTATCAGCTTGCAGAAGGGCCAAGCCGTTGTCTTTGAAGAAAGAGACAACTTCTTTTACTGATGTCTTGAGGCTTGAAGTGCTCCCACACGCAGACCTCCGAGGCTTAGCAGCAGTCCGTAGAAGGCTGTCAACACCGTCTAGTAGGCACCGCTCCTGGTCCTCATCAGATGCCTTCCGCGCCAGCTGCCGGTTCAATGAAAGCAGCTCGTGCGCAGGAACACTAGGCTCAATGCTGAACTTCGGTCCTTTTTTCAGCACCTCAACAATTCCACTCGGTAACTCGGCATCGGCCAGTACTGACACGGAACCACCGTTATCCTTGGATCTTGGCCTATCTTTGGGAAGACGTAGTAGGAGACATTTCCACCAGAAATCCACTGCCTGGGCTGTCTGACGTCGTAAGGCCCGTAGCCTTACTTCTCCTACCCATTCGGGGTTTGTTTGGAACGCGAGCAGACGCAACCAGTCGTATAGGAGTCTGATCTGACGCCAAAGTTCAGATCTTAGAATTTTGCACACGCGTCTAACATGTCCCGCAGACGGCACCATGTACCCGAACAGAGCGATGAATTCCGAAGGCACAAGACCTCTCTTCAGACAGAAACCTAAAAACCTTGTGCGGCAGGTCGCAGCTACAATGGCGCTAATCACAGTTGAAACATGACAGTTTGAAGGAGAAACACAAAAGAAAGGGCCCACGGTAGAAGAAACATAGTTTAAGAGCGTACGTTGTTGGGCTAGTCGGTCAATCATGGTGAATACAAGGGGGGTACTGCGCACAAAAAGACAAGGACAAGAAGATAACAGAACAAGCGCAGACTCGCGACTAACTTTATTTGAAAACACGATACTCCTTTTATAGTTTCAAACTGTCACATCACACACATGTGGAAACCAACTTGAAGAACCACAACTTGAAGAACGTGGCGAAAAGCTACGGCGTGCCGGTAGTTTTTACCGCCCCATGCAAGTTGGCCTCATTGTGCCCTCAGGTCATGTCCGGAGGGAAGAGGAAAGCGGACTGCGAGAAGCGTCATGCCACTCGATTTGTCAGGTGCCAGACGGGTGTGGTATACCAGATTCCCCTCACCTGTGGCAGGGTATACATCGGCCAGACAGGCCGATGTCTGAATGAGCGCTTAAGAGAGCACCAGCTTTCCATGAAATCAGGGACAGGGTCGAATTTACCCCTGCATTGTGGCGCATGCCCGGATGCTACGCGCAATAACCCTTGCCTGCCTTTGCTGACAGATACAAAAGTTTTGAGGAGGAGCCGTGACCAGGTGGCGCGTGAGTTGGCGGAGGCGTTCTGTATCAAACTGAAGGATAAAGATTGCGTAAGTGACCCGTCTATCAAACTGTATCAGAATGAAGAAAGGTTTTTGGTTTCCACATGTGTGTGATGTGACAGTTTGAAACTATAAAAGGAGTATCGTGTTTTCAAATAAAGTTAGTCGCGAGTCTGCGCTTGTTCTGTTATCTTCTTGTCCTTGTCTTTTTGTGCGCAGTACCCCCCCTCGTATTCACTATTTATAAGTAAGTCCGGTGTTCGGACTTTTGATGACAATTTCGTTTTGTTGTGTGATAGGCTTGCGAGATATGGCTCGGGTGATGCATAAAATGTAGGGGTCTGGTGCAATAAACTTCAGTTGCAAGTTGGCGCCCGTCCTGTTGTGTTCGTGTCTCCTTTGTCTTTGTTGTTTTCGCGCCGTCCGAACTACTTTCAAGATGGGGTGGAAGGTGGTTCCACTCAGTGCTAGTCTTCAGTACGGAGGAATTAAAAAGTACATTCGTTTTACACAATGCGATGGAAACTTTATGCGGATGGTCAACACGTGATGACAGGTATGATGGCATAGAAGAGAAAAATTCCTGTTTTAGTGTCTCGTTATGAAAGAAGATGCTATGGAAAAGACTGAGGCGTGAAATAGTTCTGCGAACAGCAAGATTAGTCAGACCAAGTGTAGTTTTCATTAAAGAAACACTAGCCGTGCGAAAATAATTGGAAAGGATGAAGCGAGCTGACTGGTTCCGAACAGATTCTATAGCATTGATTAAAGTGAGTTGTGCGGGGTCCCATATTGATGATGCGTATTCTAGTTTTGGCCGTATTAGTGCCTGATATAAAAGTAACTTCAAATGGGATGGAGCCTGACAGAAGTTTCTGCGTATCTAACCAAGAGCACGGTTTGCATTGTTAATAACATATTCTGTGTGCATGCGCCAGGATAAGTTGTTACTGGCGAGTTACTGGCGATGCTGTCTGACAGCGTCGCAGAGGCAAGAGTGCGAAGTGCCCAGAACGTGCTGTTAGCCTCTCGCAGGAGCTGTAACCCGCCAGTAAAAGTGGTATTGTTACGGGATGCTTAGGCATGGCAGTGAAGAAATCTTGTGGTCATAAAATGATGTTTAGCCCAGGCAAACAGATGTAGGGAAGCTGGTTTCCCGGATTCCGTGCTCGTCTCGAGTGCAGGCAAAGTCCTCCGTGCACTGAAATCGCCTGCAAACACGTCTGGGCAGCAGAAGGGATCGGAAGAAGGAAGAAGAAAGATAGTGGTTATGCCGTATGTCCACGCGCTGTCGCACCGGATTAAGAAAGTGGGGAGCAAGCATGGGGTAGAAGTTCTGTTTTCTGCTCCTAACAAGCTAGAAAGAGTGGGAGCGGCGGTTCAAAGAAGGCACGAGGGGCGCAGAAGAGATGCTTGCAACATCAATCATGTGACAAGATATGTTCCCTGTAAGACTGGCGTAGTTTATCAGATCCCCTTGTCCTGCGGCCTAACCTACATCGGCCAGACTGGCCGCTGTATTAACGTGCGGCTCATGGAGCACGCTAATTCTTTAAAGAACAAGGAAACAAACCTAGCAAAGCATTGTTTCACATGCAAATGCACGCCGTTTTTTGGTGATACTGATGTGTTGTTTCGTCATTCTGACCAGCGCACTAGAGAAATTGCTGAAGCCTTTCACATTAACAGGAAAGATAAAGGATGCGTGAGTGCGCCATCTCTAACATTATCTGTAAGGGAAATGAAAATGCTACACAGTGGTTAGTGCTTCTGTGGATACACACGTGCTTTTAAAGCGGTTTTTACCTTTTTTAGTGATATGAGATTGTTGACATTGCGCATGTGCGCTGTTTTCATGTGTGTTGTTGTCGTGTGTGTATATTATGACATGCTTCTTCCTAATAAAAAATCAGTTGTAAGTTCAGCGCTGTGTGTGTCTTGTCTCCTTCTTGGTCTGTGTGTGTTTGCGCTGTTGAACCATCACTATGAATCGACACCAACTAGCCCAATCTGCAGTTCTTCTACAGTAAAATGACGCAGATGTCACCGTTCAGAGCAAAATCTGACTGGTTACTGAACTAAACGCGAAGCTTCACGCATTTCGCGCCTTGCGCCGTCTGCTCATCTGGTATAATCTGACGAAAACTTCGCCTTGCTGAAGTCAGATTACTTCGATTAATTTGCTCATAAGCAAATAAGAACATTTGCATCGGGAGTACTACGCATACATGCGGCAATAATAAAAGAAAACTTCCGTTCTTGCTCCTGCCTGGCTGCTGTCGGTCTCTGAATGGTGCTCGGTTAGGCGCCGCTAGCGCCACCTGGTAGAGTTAACAAGAAGTGCCCGACGCGCTGACCGCCGCTCTTTCCACTACCCAATATATTCTAGTACACTGGACACTGTAGCTGGGGCCCAAGCTCGCGCCATCGATGGTGGAGGTACAGCATTACACGCCGGCTGCGCCGCTGCCGAGAGAGGGCGCTTGCTAGAGCGGGATAAAACGGGGCGGGGGGGTCTGCAGCTGCGGTCCTCGCAGTGCGCTATGTCGGATTATGTGTACAAGGCGAGGCTGGAGCGATCTGCTGCGGCCGAGCGACGGCGCCGCGCCGAAGAAACAGACGAAGAACGGGAAGAACGGCTAGCTAAACAACGTGCGTGCGGTGGTGGCGAAAGCATTTATTAAGAATGAACAGGAGGTATGTTTGGATCAGCCCGTAAGGGACCGATCCTTACAAATACTAGGTGGAGGTCCCTAGTATGTGATCTCAGAGGCGGTGGCCGCCGCCCGGGCGCGCCCGACTAAGGCGTGTTGGGCCTGTAAGTCGTGGCAGCCGAGCAGGGTCGCCTCCCAGTCCTCCCGGGTTGGGCTGGGGATGGGGGGAATAGCGGGGTTGGAGGGGCAGGCCCACACCATGTGATAGGTGTCAGAACACCGCACTACAGTGTGGGCAGCTGCCGCTAAAGGAGGGGTCAAAATGTTTTAGCGCTGCCGGGCACAGCAATGTATTGGTGAGAAGGCGGAGAAGGAGCCGCTCATCCGCCTTCTTCAGGCCTTTACATGGGCTAGGGTAAAGGCGACGTATGCAGCAGCCTGGCGAGCACGCCGGTCAACATCGCTTGATGCGGGTGCATCTACAAGTGCAGGGCCAAGTTTAATGAGTGGTGTTTATCTTTCAAAAATATCTTTCAACTCTCTTCTATCTGCACGTGGCAGCGGTGGTGGTTCGGCTTGAGCCAGTAGGCAGGCTCGTGCACTTTCCTTTTCATCCTTCTCTCGGTCGCAACCAAACCAACCGTCGGCGCAGAGCGGCGGTAGACACGGCGGATGCGGGCTGAAGAAATGTATGAAACTGCTTTCGCAATTTCCGGGCTTAACCAAGCTGAGCCTCTGCCAATTTTGTTGCTACAGACGAAAGGAGAGATTGCGGGTATCCTGATTGCGTCAGCCTCAGCACTTGGCTCGAAAAACTGTCCTGCAACTTGTGTCCACAAGATTTTGTGAGCGCGTTCTTAAAAGTTGACTTCATGATGTTCCTTTTTACAAGTTTTGAATGGGCTGAATCGTAGGGTAGGATGGGCTTGGAAAATTTCAGCGCACACAGAACAGGGACAAAGAAGACACCACAAGCGCTGACTCGCAACTAAGCGTTTATTCACAAACGCAGAAAATATATGCTCACAAGAAAAACAAAAAACATCAAAACTTATGAAATCACGCAGGCGCGTCCAGATATGAAAATTCTCGTTAATGCAGGACAACAGATGGGTCACTAACACATGTAGGCTGGTTTTTATATATATGATATGCTTTTGATACCTCTCTAGTCAGTTGATTAGGATGCCTAAACAAAACAGTTGTTTTATCGAGTAGAGGCTTACAGCCCCTGCATTCCATACAGTGCTTGGCAAGATTCGAAGAAGGCGGTTTTCCCAACGACAAGTTGGGCTCTTGTAAGCGAACATTCATGCAACGGCCAGTTTGACCGACATACATGCGCCCACAAGAAAGCGGAATCTGGTACACTACACCTTTTTCGCATTTAATGTACCGGTTTACATGGTTCACATTGCACACCTTCCGCTTATCATGAACAGCACAACCGGAGCGCTTGTCAACTCTGGCACAAATACTCCCAACTTTTTTAGGGGCTGAAAAATTTACGTCCACATTACATCTCTTGCCCACATTTTTTAGTTGATGTGAAAAGCGGTGAGCATATGGAAGAACCGCTACCTTCTTTTTCTTCCCTTCATCTGCACTCCTAGGTGATGGCCTGTTGGCATCCTTAATTCTATTTAACACCTTACTGCAGGCAAGAGTAAAGACATTACCTGTAAAACCGGCCAACCTTAATCTATTTACTTGCTCAGAAAAACTATCATTCAAAGAATGAGTGCACGACTTCAGTAAAGAAGACCACAAACATGCCACAGCAATACCACACTTAACAGTTTTTGAATGACCCGACTGAAAATTTAAAAGGGGCTTAACCGACCTTGGGAAATACATCCAGCATACATGGTCCTGCTTGAAAGAAAGTCTAATATCCAGGAACTGCAAACACTCTTCTATGGGGGTTTCAAAGGTGAATTCCAGACACACATCCATTTTGTTTAAAAACCTTGAGGACATCCACCACCCGTCTATTAAAGTCAGGTCTATCAACGAAAATTAAATAATCATCAACATACCTGAAAATCATTTTGGAAAGGCCACACAAATTCCTTTCGATGGATGTGTCGACCCGAGAAAGGAAATTATCACTGTGGACTGGAGCAACTTTAGAGCCTATACAGACACCGGTTTTTTGGAGAAACAACCGCCCATTCCAGTCAACAAAGGAACAAAGGTTGAAGCAAGATAAAACGATAACAGCTCTAAGAACGAAGCCAATGAAATCCCGGAGGAACTCACAAATCTTTGTTCATCATTATCTTCAGTAATGCAATCACTAACAAACTTCAACAACCTGTAATGCTGGAGGGAATAGAAAAGATCCTGTAGTAAAATGGCAGTTTGGGCGAGTTGGTTAAGCATCTTGTAATAAAAACAGCGCAAGGACACAGGACGAGAACAGAGAGTAGACACACACGGCGCTGAACTTGCAACTACGTTTATTGGAAAAACACGCTGCTTTTCAAGGCAGGGCGTCAAGAAAGCGCGCGCATGCGCTTTGTCAAAAATACACTTATCGGATAATAAAATGTCTCGTAACCGCACGTGTGATTATCGGTGCTAACCACTGTTTAGAAACTTCATTTCCTTAGAGGACAATGCTACTGAAGGCTCGCTGACACATCTGTTTCCTTTTCTCAAGATATGAAATGCCTCTGCTACTTCCCTCGTGCTACGATCGTTATGTATGAAAAAGATTTCGGTGTCAACGAAAAACGGGGTGCACTTACACTCGAGACAATGCTTGGCCAAGTTTGTTGAACACTTTCCCAAAGAATTTTGGTGCTCCAAAAGCCGTACATTAATGCAGCGACCTGTCTGGCCAATATAAGTACGGCCACAGGACAGAGGAATCTGGTAGACCACAGCAACCTTACACGAGACGAACCTGTTTGCATGGTTAATTTTACACCCTGTTTTCTTTCCCATTCCATCTCTCTTCCTTTGAACAGCTGCCCCCACTTTGCCTACCTTATTAGGTGCCGAGAACACAACGTTGACACCATACTTGGCCCCCACTTTCTTAAATCTGTGCGAAAGGGAATGTACGTACGGCATTACAGCTATATTCTTTGTTCTATCGTCCACACTGGACGATAGAACGATAGAAATACCCGATAAGTGTATTTTTGACAAAGCGCATGCGCGCGCTTTCTTGACGCCCTGCCTTGAAAAGCAGCGTGTTTTTCCAATAAACGTAGTTGCAAATTCAGCGCCGTGTGTGTCTACTCTCTGGTCTCGTCCTGTGTCCTTGCGCTGTTTTTATTACAAGAAAAGATCCTTTACATAGTGTGTGCGCTGAAATTTTCCAACATGCTGTACCAACTCGCTCGAATGTCAGTTCTACTAGGATGGGCTTATTGGCTCTTGGTTCAAATAACCAGCACACATGGTCCTCTCCGAAAAACAACTTTAACTCTAGAAACCGCATGACGTTTTGTTCTGGGAATTCATGGGTAACTTGAAGAGGTGATATAGCATTAGAAAAAGTGTGGAGGTCTTGAGTTGCTTCTGTTTTAAATGCTTCAGGGTCGCAATCTAAGAGGACCAAGAAGTCATCGACATACCGAAAAATTTTGAGAACGCTTGAAGACTCGAGTTTGTCCTTCAAGGATCTGTCATGCATAGCCAAAAAAAGGTCGCTCAAAATGGGGGCAATGTATGACCCTATACATATGCCTTCCTTTTGTATGAATCTCGAACCGTTCCACTCAGTCACTGTATAGCATAGCAACTCAATGAAGCCGTCCGCAGAAACGCCACACTCATTTTGGAAGGCCACCACACCGTGTCTATCGATGGCGTCACGAACACATTCTATGAGGGCATCCTGAGGAATGGAATAAAACAGGCCCTTGATGTCGATGGAGAAGCTTCTCCGTATCTTGTTCGATTGAAGCCGACGACCTCTGCCGACTCCTAAAATTCTGCCTCTCCAATACTTACTTCACCTTCCACAAGAACTTCTACAGGCAGACTTTCGGAACAGCCATGGGTGCCTCAGTTTCTGTAGTATGTGCTAACCTTGCCTTAGAATCAATAGAATCCGCAGCACTCGCCTCATTCGACCTCCCACCGCAGTAGTTTTTGTACGCTATGTCGATGACGGCTTCTGTGTCATCAACCGGCCAGACGTTCACAGGTTTCTAGCGCACCTCAACACGTTCCAGCAAAGCATTCAGTTCACCCTAGAGGAGGAGGTGGATGGCCACATTGCTTTCCTCGACGTCCTCGTGGAACGCTCACCGCATTCTCTGCAAACCACCGTCTAACGTAAGCCCACTCACACCGGAAGGTACTTAAACTTTCAGCCATCTCATCCCATCGGGCACAAGCGCTCAGTCGCTGCGTCTCTGTTCAACCGCGCATTTAGGATATGCTCAAGTCCTAAGCGCAGAGCAGCAAAAGTGAAACAGGTCAGGCAAGACCTGATACGGAACGGTTATCCCGCCCAAATACTACGATTACAGGAACGATGCGCCTCTGCTCCGACTATCCGAACTGTGGCATGCGCAAAGAAGCGGGTGCCGGTTCCGTATGCCCACGGCGTGAGTGAGAACCTTGCTCGCATCTTTCCAGATTATGATGTTCATGTGGCCCACGCTCCTTCGTGTAAACTTCGGCAATGACTCTTGCAAGTCAAAGGACCCTCTTGACCTCGATATCTATCCAGGGGTCGTCTACAAGATCCCCTGTCGTAATTGTGACGCTTCCTATATCAGACAAACAGGAAAATTCAAGACAAGGCTCAAACAGCACCAAAATGACGTCGCCAAAAGAAAATCTAACTCAAGCGCTTTAGCGCAACATCATCAGGAAACTGGCCATACCCACTACTGGGACGCAGCACGTGTAATTGAAAAGGAAAAATCATTACCAAAACGCCTTCTCATAGAATCATTGCACATTCAATCTACGCCAAACGCGATTAACCGGACCCGTGGCAATCTCCCAGAGATATACCTGCGCACCCTTCGAAAAATCGCCCATATATAGCTCACCTGACCGTCCTTCGCTTCTTTGTGATCAAGGCACCCGTACGGGCGCCGAAACGTCAATTCTTTTGATTTATTTGCATCATTGGTGAGTGTATCCTTTCTTTGACAAATCAGTGAAAATATATGCACCGATGTGGGCGACAGCGGGCCGGTGATATCGACAGCGACCCGATCAAATGGAGTGTCGATAAGAGGAGTGCGTCCCAACGGAGCTTTCCCTAATTTGGCTTTCGGGCACATCCTTTGACAGGTGTCGCACGACCTGACATACCTTTTAATCTCCTGGCCAGTAGAATTCTTCTAGAACTCGATCTGTAGTCTTCTTGATGCTCTGATGCCCCGCCAGCGGGCTATCGTTGGCAAGCCTTAGCACGTGCGAACCTCTCTGCCAGAGGCGAGATGATAGAGGCGGCACAGCAAACCCTTTTCGACCGAATACGAGTGCAACTGCCGTGCTTACCATGGAACACCTTTCCTACTTTTGCCCAACACGCCTTCAGTGAGCCATCCTCACTTTGCTCTTTTTTCTAACACCTCCTTCGTGAACTGCATGAGACCCGCGCTTAGAGCAGTATTTTCCCTACTTCGTTCGGCAACTTCCTTTCGAGCCAATACCACATCTGGGCCCTCGCCATTTCCACGGGCAACCTCGTCATTGACTGTGCCAGGATATAGTTTAGCAACGCCCTCCAATTTCTTCCGGATTTGACGGCTCACGGGCCTCTGGTATATTTCTAATTATGACATCGTACAATGGTGTCTCCGTGCACTTCACCAGGGCCGTGCCAGTGAAATAAGGGGACGCGATAGAGACTTCTGCCCCGTGAACTTCCAGACTACTGCGTGTCAGGAACTAGGGCCATCCGCACAACCACCGTATGGCTCCCTGTGTCCCGTAAAACACGTACGGGCAGGCCTCGGAGCTCTCCCTCTAGGACAGGCATGTGTTGTGCTCCTGAATAATTTTTCCGGACAACTCCGACCGCCACCTTATCCTCAGCTGGTTCAAGCTTACCTGCTGCTGCGGACCTCGTTTCAGGCGCAACGCTCTCTGGCTGAACACAACAGGACTACTGCTTCTGGTTTCAGTGCTTTCGTGAGCAGGAAGTTACTTCATGCGCGGTTTTCCGGCAATAAACGCAAAAAGTTCTTTTTGGCTTTGATCGATAGTCGGCAGATTTATGTCCAGGTCAATTACAAATGAGGCACCTTACTGGCTGTCTAATCGATGGAACACCCTTCTCTTTCGGCATGCCCCCTCGAACGATTCTATGAATGAAGAAAGTTTCTTTGCCGCTGGGCCTCTAGAAAGTTGTCTGCTGCCTCAGCCATTTAGTCCAGCGTCCTGCATTCTCTTTATAGAAAGAAAATCGCCAGACGACTAGGGTAGTTCCTCATGACCTGCCCGGCCACCACCAAGTCAAGTAAATCAATATACGTTGTGGCCGTTCCCGACATCTCGACCCATCGATCAAAAAGACTGAGCACGCGTGTTGCAGATTGCTTGCCTTACTTTAACGAAACCCTTTGCGATAACCCACTGCTGTGAACCGAAAATGTTGGAGCAGGGCTAGTTTTTCCTTACTGTAATCCATTGAATTCGATAGCTACAGTCGACCGAACGCACGGAGGGCCTTCCCAGCCAAAGACATACTGAGTACTGTAGCCCATTTTTCCTTAAGCCAGCTGTGCCCTTCTGCGATACGCTCAGAACGTTTCAGGTATGCACCCAAGTCACCCCTGCGATCGTCGAAAGGCGGTATCAACTCGTGTGCGCCAACCGCTGCTGAGGGCCGCGGTGCGGATTCTCGGTTACCTCCACCAGCTTCTGCGAGCCTTAATTGGAGCTGCAATCTATGCTGTTCAGCCTCTGCAAGCGACTTTGCATGCACGCGTTCGGCTTCAATGCCGCCCGTTGGGCTGCTTGGCCTTGGAGTGCTTGCGTTCGGCTTCGCTATATATATATATATATATATATATATATATATATATGGCGTCGATCGCCTGCTCTCTGGCACCGGACACCCCTGCTCCTCGCCCGACACCCATGTGCGCTCAGGTCGCTACCATGCCACCTGTCTATGGTCCGCCTCCAACGCCAGAGCCGCCACGTCATCATGTCACAGCTTTCGCCCCTCCAGCCTCAACGACCCCGTATGAAGCCTTCGAAAGCGCCCACACACCTAGTGGTCCCTCTCATCAGCGCCGTTCCTTCACGGACTCTTCCGGACGTTCTGCTTCACCTTCGTGGTCATCGACCCACCAGAGCTCGATCCCTACCGCCGCTATTCCTCTCCGCTCCGGCCGGCTTCTCCGGCGCCTGACCTACGCTCGGAAAACTAGCTGGTGCAATTTTTGGAGGGAAAGCTGCATGCTCTGGACACAGACAGATACCTCCGGAGCGCCCGTCCAATATCGTTTTAGTGTGGGTTGAAGACTAGAGGCTTTGATTGACGCGGGAGCCGCAGTTTTTGTTATTCATACTGACTTATGTTCTCGCTTGCGGAAAGTGAAAACGCCGTACGATAGGCCTCCCCTGCTTGGAGCTAACGACGTCATCCTTCGCCCATCCGCTAAGTGCACTGTCCAGGTTTCTATTGACGGTGTCCGTCACCATGTACAATTTACCGTGACGTCTCCTTGTGCTTAACTTACAATTTTTGGCTGGGATTTCTTATCTTCCGCCAGTGATTTTATTTTTTTCCGTGACCGTATCGTCCACATGACCGAGAGCGACCGATAATCTCAAGTCCCCGTGCCCTGTCATCGCCTGATTGCCGCTGCAGATCGGTTTTACCCGCTGGGAATAAAGATCTTGTCAGGCTTACTTCTGATACCACCGTTCATAGGGATGTGCTCATCGAGCCTTCTGATCGGCACCTCAACAGGAGACTTGCCTTGCAGCCTAGCCTGGTTTGGTTTGAAAATGGATCTGCCCTCGTCGCTGCCCTGAACACTTCCCGTGAGCCTCTCGTGTTACCCACAGGCACTTCTTTTTCCTGCACGTTGGACATGCACCCGGTTTCCCTCGCCGTGCTTACAGCGCCCTCCTCCCAGGTGCCCCCTTCAGAGGACGTTTCTCTCTCCATCCTCTCTGCCACCATCAATCCAGATCTCCCTCCGTCGCAACGGCAAGAGTTACTGGACTTGCTTCGCTAGCACCAATGCTCTTTTGGAGTGAGTTCCGCTACCCTGGACAAGACGTCTGTTGCCGAGCACCGCATCTTTACCGAAGGTATTCGCCGCCGCCGTACCGCGTTTCTTTATCTGAACGCAACGTCATCGGAGACAATGTCAGCGATATGCACCGCCGAGACATTATTCGCCCTTCCGCCAGTGACTGGTCTTCCTCGGTGTTTTTGGTGAAGAAGAAGGATGGGTCAGTGCGATTTTGTGTTGATTATTGTGCACTTAACAAAATAACTCGTAAAGACGATACCCCATGCCCCCGATTGCTCCTGCTCCTGCTACTTTGTAATACTCCCTCGACTCTCTCCAGGGAGCTGAATACTTTTCCTCCCTAGATCTTCGTTCCGGTTACTGGCAGATTCCCATACATGAAGCGGACAAGGAAAAAACCGCGTTCGCTACTCCTGACGGCCTTTACGAATTTAATGTTAAGCCATTTGTGCTTTGTAATGCTCCTGCTACTTTTGAACAATGATTGATAGTCCTTCAAGAAGTACTTTGATTTGGGCTAGTTGGTTCATATCTTGAAAGTAGTTCGGACGGCGCGAAAACAACAAAGACAAAGGAGACACGAAAACAACAGGACGGGCGCCAACTTGCAACTGAAGTTTATTGCACCAGACCCCTACATTTTATGCATCACCCGAGCCATATCTCGCAAGCCTGATGCATAAAATGTAGGGGTCTGGTGCAATAAACTTCAGTTGCAAGTTGGCGCCCGTCCTGTTGTTTTCGTGTCTCCTTTGTCTTTGTTTTCGCGCCGTCCGAACTACTTTCAAGATTGTCCTTCGCGGCCTGAAATAGAAAACCTGCTTATGCTCTCTGGACAATGTTGTTATTTTATCTTCAATTTTTCGCGAACACTTACGCCGCCTCGTTGACGTGCACGCTTGCCTCGCTTCTGCTGGCCCTCAACTCACTACGAAAAAGTGCCATTTCGCCAGGATGGAAATCACGATTCTGGGCCAACTCGTCAGCAGGGACCCGACCCTGATAAGCTTGCCGCTGTCCTGAAGTTTGGCCGTCCCCAGCAGACTAAAGAAGTGCGCAGTTTCCTCGGACTGCCCGTTTATTTTCGGCGTTTTATACGAAATTTCGCTACCCTTCACGCGCCACGGCATCAGCTCGTCACTGCTCGCAGTGCTTTCGTTTGGACTGAGCAATGCGAAAGCGCATTTCAAGCCTTGAAGCAAGCACTCACCTCCGACCCTGTCCCTGGCCACTTCGACGATGCAGCTCCCACCATTCTACACACTGACGATAGCGGCCCCGGCCTTGGTGCTGTTCTTCTGCAGCGTGATAGTACTTCCCGTGAAAGAGTTATTAAGGCGAAAGCCTTTAATGCCTCATACTGTCGTTAGCAGACGCGTCGGCTGCCGCATCGACAGACGCGTCGGCAGGAGTGTCGACAGACGCGTCGGCAGATTCGTCCGCCTCTCGGTGTCACTGCTTAAAAGGCTCAAGGTTCCATCATGAATAAAGGCGCATCTAGTGAATGCATGGGCTTCGTAAATAAAATAAAAGGAGTAAAGTCCAGAAAAGAAAACAAAAATAAGAAAATAAACAAACATAGAAACAAAATAAAAATAAGATGCGAAAATAAAAATAAAAAAACAATAAATTTAAGAAAGGGAGCAAAAATAAATAGAAAACAAAATATGAACAATAAAAAGTAAACAAAAACAAGCAATGGCCAGGAAACGCTTTCGCCTTGCAGCACTTTAGAGAGCCAAAGTGCCTCGTCAGCTGCACTCTGACACCTGCGGAACGTAACTAGACTATCACTGAGCGGGAATGTCTTGCCGTCATTTGGGATGCTCATAAATTTCGCCCCTATCTTTACGGCCGCCACTTCACGGTCGTCACGGACCACCTCGCATTGTGCTGGTTGTGTAGCCTCAAAAATTTGACTAGCCACCTTGGGCGCAGGGTTCATCGTCTCCAAGAATACAGTTTTCCCGTCACCTACGAGGCCGGTCGGACGCACCGAGACTCCGATGCCCTTTCTCGTTGACCGCTTCGTGTCGTTCTCCTGCCCCACCTGTCACAGCGACAGCTCTTCTGGACGTCGCCGCCCTCCCCTGCGTCGCATCTGACGATTTAAGGCCGGGATACATGCGACGTTTTTTTCGACGACATTCGCGCGGCAGAAAACGTCGCGGCGGCGCGACGCCCGGCTGGAGATACATGGAGCGTTGAAGCGGCGGCGCACCGCCGCGTATCCCTCGACGCGAAAGCAAATGTGATCAACAAGTGGCAAACACCACTGTGCAAGGAGGTCTGTGAGAACAGAGACGCTGACCATTCTGTTAAAATCAAGAAAGTTTCACTACGACACCATTGTACAAATTTTAGCACGCCCGCTTAAGTATCTATAAAGATTTGGGTGCTCGAATGCATGCTGTCGCGTACATTTGGACGCCCGCTCAGCCGCGGACACCAGCGGTTGCGGTTTTCTCCGACACATTCGCTTCAGGGAGGGAGCGCAGGCATTCCGATCCAAGATTCAGCTGTGTTATCCAATAAAAGCGACATTTCAAGTCTGATGAAGCGTTTATTTTCACGACAATAACATTTCCGTGCCAAAACACTGCGTAGCTCGACGGCCATGGCGGCCATGTTGGCGGCGGCAGGCCGAGGACCGGAAGAGCGGGCTTTCTGCGCTGCTATTGGCTCGCTTCAGCCGCCGCTTCCGGTCTCACCGGACGCCGCGCGTCAAAATCTAGCCGGTCCTGATCGGCGGCGGCGGGCGCTTTTCTCGACGCCGGGCGTCAAATCTGCGCCGTCGGGCAAAAATCGACAACTCGACGCGGTAAAAACGCCCCATGTATTCCGGCCTTTAATCGACACCTTCTCGCGGGACCCTCCTACCGCTCGGCTACGTCGGCAGCTTCGGCAGTCGAAACTCGAACACGATGTGCTCTGCCGCAACGTTTACTGCCCTGATGCCACCCGCTGGGTACCAGTGGCGCCACGTACACTTCGCTCCCGTATTTTGGAGGCCCTCCACGATGACGCGACGGGCGGTCACTTAGGTTTTCGCAGAACCTATGACCGCGTCAAGAGCCGTCTCTTCTGGCCTTTCCTCCAGCGTTGCTAAATACGTCGCACCTTGCCCGCTGGACATCTGCCGCCTCTACCATGCCCCGCCACGCCGTTCGCCGTCCTCGGCATCGACTTGATGGCCCCCTCACGAGGCAATCAGAGGCCATCGGCCATTTGACACGCTACGCCGAGACCGCAGCCTCGCCTGATCGATCGGCGGCCGAAGTTGTCACCTTCTTTCTCCAATCCATCGTACTGCGCCGCGGCGCCCCTCAGCTGCTTCTCAATGACCGCGGCAGGACGTTCCTTTCGGCAGTTGTTGCCGAAGTTCTGCAAGCTTTTTACACACTTCACAAGATGACGTCCAGCTACCACCCCAACGCCAATGGTCTTACTGAGCGGTTCCATCGCACCCTCTCAGATATGATTGCTATGTACGTCGAACCTGACAACCGAAATTGGGAAGCAGTCCTTCCCTTTGTCACTTTTGCCTACAATCCCGCGTTGCAAGGAACCACTGGTTACTCCCCGTTTTTACTCGTTTACGGCCGTTCTCCCACTACCATTCTCGGCGCCTCTTTCTTCTCGACGCCTGCGAACTCTTCACCGTTTGTCACTCTTCTCTTCACCAGTTCCTCTCCCGCTTGGCCCGGTGCCGCCACCTTGCTGGCCTGAACACGGAAGCCTGCCAGGAAGCCCGCACGAGTCACTACGACACGACGCACCGCGTTGTCTCGCTCAACCCTGGAGAAGAGGTCCTGCTTTCTACCCCTCGGCGGACGCCTGGTTTTTGCAACAAGTTTCAGCCCCGTTTCATTGGTCCCTACTCAGTGCTCAACCAAACTTCTCCGGTTAACTACCGCGTCACTCCTGTTGATCCTCCTCCCGTTACCGCGGGACTGAAATTGTACACGTTTCCCGCCTCTAGCCTTCCATTCGGCGCTCTGCATCAGACTAATCGCGGCCAGGCTGGCCGCTTCTGCCCGCGCAGGTAGTCAGTGCGAGCAAATTGTTCACCTTCTCCCTCGTCGCCCCTGTGGCTTCATTCTCTTTCACCTTCCCGTCGTCATCGCTTGGAATACGTCTCTGGCAGAGGGCTAGAACAGACGTCTTACGAGAAGTCTTCCCAATTACAATATATATATATATATAACGAAGGGCCGTCCTTCATCAGGGCATACAGGCGAATGAACACAGTTTCTCATTCTGGAGGCACCGTACGCAAAGGGAGCCACTCTCTCCCCCGCCCGAGGAATGAGGGCCACAGCCAGTAGAAGACGCGAGTGCTCCAGTCCATTTAAAGGGAAGAGGGGAAGGGTTGCGAAGGCCAGGGAAGGAAAAAAAACATGTATAAATAAAAAATGCACAAATAAAGAAAGAAACAACAAAATTCAAAAATAAAAATAGGAAGAGAACGGCAGAGGCTTGGGTAACAGAGATATAGACATAGATAGGGCGGGAACTATATAGTTGCGTCTCAGAAGGCGCCGGCAAGAATATTGTCGAGAGAAGCTCCCTTCGGTGTGTGTGGCGAACCCAGGAGATAGAATAAAAACAATATCTCAACAAGGAAAGCACGAAGCAAAACAAAAATAAAACAAAAAACGAAAAAGAAAAAAGCGCACGCATGCATATGCACAATACATCACAGAATGAACCGCTCCCCAGCGGTGCAGGTGTTCAGGACCGTTGTAACGTGAGTTACGAGTCAGCCACAACATTTAGAGCTCTTCGAGACAAGCCAGCGATCGGCACGGCGGAAGCGAGGCGCCGCGGTCGAGGGAGGCAGGGCGGCGGCCGGCCAGACGCCGTGCGGGAACCCGATCCCGCAGTAGGCCATCATTCCCTTCGTGCTTTTCGTCGCGAAGGCATTCGAGTACAGACTGGTTCTTCGAAAGAAGGGGCCGAAAGGAGGGGTGAGAAAGAACCTAAAAATAAGAAAAAATGAGAATGGGCTTGTGGGACACCCGGAGGGTGCAGGCTTCATGGAAGAGGAGGGATTCAAGACGCTCAAATTGTTCTAGTTAGGTAGGCTTTTGACAAAGGCGAAACTGCCCAAGTTTTCATTAATTCCATGTGTTAGTGTCCGAAATTTGTGTATGAAATAGGACTCTCTTTGTTCTCTTTGGCGACTTGGAAACCCGACTGGAGAAGGATGATGTTTTCGAATCCATGCTGGGGTAGGCGCAGATGCTTGGAAAAAGGAACATTTGGCGGCGCGTGAGTATGGGCCTTGTGGTTGTTACAACGTAACCTGAACGGTGTTTCAGTTTGTCCGATGTATTCCATGCCACACACACCGCAGTGTAGCATATATACTACGTTTTCGCTGTCACAATTTAGGGTTTCCTTAATCCTGAAGGTGCAATCGGGGAATGTACCTTTAGCAATGCTTGTAGTCTGCATATGACTTCAAACATTGCAGTGGCATGGTTGACATCCAGGACTCGGGTTGGAGCTGGGCGTTGTTCTGGACTTAACTAAAATGTCCCTCATGTTCCTGCTGCGCCGGTATACTGCCCTTGAAGAGTGCGGTGAGGGGCTAGTTGGTACGACATTATGACAACAAATAAAACTGCGCAAAAAGGACGGGACAAGAGAAAGAGATCCACACGGGAAAAACGCAGACTAACAACTGATTTCAACTCCTCTTTCCTTCAACAGCAAAGCGCATGCGCACCAACCACAAAGACAAAAGCCACACTCATCTCGTGAAATCAAGGAACTCCAACTCCTTTCAGTACAGATGTACTGAAGCATCGCTAACACATTTGTCAGGCCCTAATCTCGCGATTTCCAAGGCTTCGATAATTTCCCGTTCTTTCTTATCCCTCGAGAGTCCGATTGCCTTAGTCCTGTCGAAATGCGGATCTTTGTCATCATGCTTGCAAGTGTTACAATGCATAGGCAGATGCTGCCCCCTTGAATCAACAAAGGAATAGGCATGCTCTAATAATCTAATGTTGACGCAGCGGCCAGTTTGCCCAATGTACACCATACCACAACTCAAGAGAATCTGATAAATTACATTGCATGTACACTGTACGAACTTATTCCTGTGGTTAATGCCACACTCAACCTTCTTTTGCTTATCTTTTCTCGACAAATTGCACAAACGCGACAACTTGCAAGGTGCAGAAAAAAATGCCCTCAACGCCGAATTTTCCGGCGACACCTCTTCAGGCCGTGCGAGACCCTGTGAATATAGGGCATAACTTCATACTTCCGCCTCTCCTGTGCATCCGCCCCCCGAGGTTTTGAGTTTGGGCGGAACGACTTCAACAGGGACTCAGCGACAGCCTGAAGAAGGGCCAGAGGAAAACCAGCAGACCGAAGGCGATCAACCTGAGCCCCAAAGCTAACCTGAACCTTATGTGGACAGGACTTGGCTAATGAAGCCCTGAGGCAAGTTGATGCAATACCCCTCTTGACCAGCTTCGAATGGCACAAGTTAAAGGGCAAGAGTGCCTTTTTCAACCTAGGCATGTACGCCCAGCAGAGGTGGTCAGGATCGTTAAAAATAATTTTAAATCTAAGAATTCCAAAAAAAAAAAAATTATCTGCCTCTCCCGTAACCGAGAGTAGAGTAAGCATGAAATGTTTACGGGCCTAATGTCATCTCGGTGGACACCCGAACCGCACCGTACAGGAAGGGAGGAACGCCACCACCCGTTCAGCGCGATGCCTTGCCATTTGAACGCAAGGTTTTTTGAGGAAAGGAAATGGCGCAGTAATTCTCTGCCATCTCGGTGGACACCCGAACCGCGCCGTAATGGAAGGGAGGAACGCCACCACCCGTTCGGCGCGATGCCTTGCCCTTTGAACGCAGCGCTTCTCCCCCGGATCACGTATGACAACGAAGTGTAACGTGGCATTTATGTCCTTTTTGCACGCGTTATTAGAAATCGGAAATTATAATTCCGTGCATTATCTAACCCAAAGCTCCACTGATATCTTGATAAACATTGAGAAGGCACTGGCAGCAGTTATTTTTTGTCTCGTTTGGAGACCAACCGGCGCTTGCATGCCGGTCGCGTAGGAGGGCTTAGAGAGTCTCGTTAAATCTCGTTAAGTCTCGTACGGTGCCCGGATGTTCTCGTTTCAGAGCCCGGATGACTGGAATTCAGTGCCCGGATGAGTGGATTTCAGTGCCCGGATGAGTGGATTTCAGTGCCCGGATAACTGGAATTCAGTGCCCGGATGACTGGAATTCAGTGCCCGGATGAGTGGATTTCAGTGCCCGGATAACTGGAATTCAGTGCCCGGATAACTGGAATTCAGTGCCCGGATGAGTGGATTTCAGTGCCCGGATGAGTGGATCTCGGTCTCGGCGTGACGTCACTACACTGCCGACAACGGGAGCTAAAAGCATTTCATGCTTAAAATTTCAGGAAGTTCAATGGTAAAATTAAAACTCGGAAAGGCTGACTTAAAAGATGCTAAAATTTCCATCGCCACCTGTGTCAAGTCTTCATTGTGGTCAATATTTAAAAGGATTAAAAAGTCGTCCACGTATCGGAACACTCGAACGATACGGTCGTCAGATAGTACCCGCGATAGCGAGCGGTCAATTTCAGCTGAAAGGATCTCAGATAAAACTGGAGCTACACGTGACCCGATGCAAATGCCGAAGTTGTGGTTCCTCTCATAGTTTCCCTCATACTGCCGGCACATGGAAGGAACTTCCCAGACAAGCGTCGGATAAAATATAAATGTTTAATTACATGATTAAAGGTGAGGCAAGAAGGTAAAGTAGGGAGACAAGGTTACAAGGTTGAAGAAAACAGCCCCTTTCCATGTCAAACAGCGGCTTAAATAGGGTGTCCTGTCCCCAGGTCCCTAGTTGGGGAATTTGGGTAATTAAAATGCGTCCAATCACTGCGAATTGGGTCACGTGTCCATTTGTAGTGGTCTGCCCACAAGGACGCCCCCCAGTTCACCCTCGCCACTTCCTCGAAGATGCTGTCCGGCCGATCCCTCGCAGCAACGATGACAAGCCGTTAAGGTCGAGCCATTCGTCAGCCAAAACACAAGTCTGACACCTGCACTTCACAGCGAGCCGCGGGGACGGAGGGACGGTGTCGCACTTGCGCCGAAAGGTTCCAGGAAGACCGGAAGTCGTTACCGAAGCGCCAGCACGCCAGCACCCGCGCTGGCCACAAACAACACAGGACAGCCGCCGACACACCATGCCGTTGCGTTTCGTTCGGGTGTGGCACCGCTAATGGGAGTTGAGCCGAGGACCGTTCCCGCGCAGCGGATGTCCACCCCATAAACCACCCTTGTTGACGCCGCCCCCTGCTTTCGGGGTGCCGGGGCCGCCACGCCGACGCCTCTCCGAAGTCATGTCTATTGACAGTTTCCAGATGTCTGGAGATTCTTCGTTTTCTGGCGCTACCCGTCTTTAACACATAGTAGCAACAGCACCAAGGAGCCGTACCGATGCTTCGGCGCTTTAGCGGAAGGAGTCGAGCGTAACACCTCCGCACCAACCGTGTTGCACGGCTTCCCTAGCGTGCAACACAACACGCCAGAATAGCTCGACAAGCCCGTGCCCCGGCGGCCAGGAGTTCCCAAAGTCAAAGCCTTCTCCCACTTATCTCTTCTCCCCAGCCTTCTCCCCAGGGGAGTTGTTGCGGCGTCCGCCTCGTAGTGAGGTTTGTCAGTGCATGCACCAGCTGCGCGTAGCACCACCGCACATACTGGCGGTAGTAGTTGGCAATCCCCAAGAAACTTCTCTTCGTCTGGGGCACGGGAATTTCATCGATTGCCTTCCCCTTGTCTGCGACGACGCGATGGCTATTCGATCCCACAAGAACCGCACCTCTTTCTTTGCGAAACGGCACTTACTCGCATTGACGGTGAACCCCGCTGCTCCGATCGCAGCCAATACCTTTTCTAAGTGCTTGAGATGATCTTCCCACGTTTCGGAAGATATTGCGAGGTCGTCAATGTATGCACAGGCATACTCGCGGTGGGGAGCTAGCACTTCGTCAATTATGCGCTGAAAAGTTGAGCCGGCGTTTCTGACACCGAACGGCATAACCCGCCACGCGTACTGGCCGTGCGGCGTCATGAATGCGGTGAGAGCCTGTGCCTCCTCGTCCAGCCGCATCTGCCTTTCAGCATATCTATAAAGGTGATGTACTCCGCCTTCGCCACTCTCAGCACGAGGTACACTCAGGGGGTAAGCGTCCGGTTCGGTGATGCTATTGAGTTTGCGGTAGTCGCAGCATAGCCTCTCTACTCCGTCCGGCTTTGCCACGCAGACCACCGGATGGGCGTATTGGCTTTCCACGGGATAAACCGGGCCCCATTCCCTAAGCTCGGAAACTTGCCTCTCCACCTCTTTTCTAAAGGCCATCGGCACCTTGTACGGATAGACCGGTTGCCTCTCCGCGCCTGCCTTGAGCTTGATTCGGTGCACTCCTACGTTGCAAGTACCTGGCCTGTCTCCGAAAACGTGACTGTTTCGACCCACCAACCCGTCGACCTCCGAGCGTTGTGACGCGTTCAGATGACTTAATGCGTCGGGCGGCAGCTCACTGATTGGGTCCGCAGGGGTAGGAAACGTCGGCACGTGGCCGAACTCCTCATCGCCCTGGAATATTAACCCGACCGCACTTACGCGCGCGTGGTACGGCCGCAGCTTATTTGCGTGCACCGAACGGTGCGACCCGTCCTCTAGCTCAATGACGTAAGTGTAGGGCCGCAGCTGCCTAACGACCCTGACCGGCCCCACCCACTTCTCCGTTAACTTGTTCCCGCCTTGCTTCTCAAGCCACAATACCTGTTCCTCCTCCTTGAACCCCTTGTCTGTTGCTCTGAGGTTGTAGCGGCTGGTATAAGTGCGCTGAGCTGCTTCTAAGTTTTCGTCGGCTGCTGCACTGGCCTCAGCCATCGTTTCCCGTAGCCTTTGCATGTACTGCACCGCGGGGACTCCCAATGAGTCTGGAACTGCCCATTCCCCCGTCCAAGATTTTTGTAGGATGGTGAGTGGCCCCACCGGCAGCCTTCCGTACATCAGCTCGAACGGCGACCTCCCCGTGCTAGCGTTGGGCACCTCGCGGTAGGCCCACAGGAGGAACGGAACGAATTTGTCCCACTCTCTCCCGTGTTCGTTTATGGTGTGGTGCAGCATGGACTTGAATGTCCCATTCCGCCTTTCGACTAACCCGTTGCTCTGCGGGTGGTCCGGCATAGAGAAACGAGGACATGAGCCTAGTTTTGCAAGGAGGTCCTGAGTCAACTTAGCTATGAAATTTGTGCCCTGATCGCAGCAGACCGTCTCTGGGACACCTAGTCGCGCAAATATCTGTAGTAACCCGTCGCAAGTAGCCCTGGCAGTCAAGGCCTTCAAGCATATTACTTCTGGCCACCTTGAATGGACGTCCACTACACATAGAGCAGAACGGTGTCCTCTAGCGGATGGCGGCTCGAGCGGGCCTACAGAGTCCATGTTTACCACTAGGAATGCGACGCCCGGTCTAGCTAAAGGTGAGATCGGCATGCGGTCCTGTGTTCGCATAGGGGCTCTCATCTGACAGTCATGGCACGTGCGGCAGTGCTTCTTCACATCGCGGGCTACCCCTGGCCAGTAGAATGACGCCTTAATGCGCTGTAGAGTTTTCCGCTCGCCAAGGTGTCCTGCCCATGCGGAATCATGGGCCATTTCTAGGACTTCCCTGCGGCGTTCTGATGTCAGAACGAGCTGGCAGCACTCGTGCCCGGCGACGTGCTCTCGGTGATAAAGCAGCTCGTCGCGCACGAGCATGCCTTCCTTCGCCTATCTAGTGAAGCAGCGCTACGGCACAGGGGAGAAAGGGACGAACTGACAACAAATGTTTATTCCAGATGCTAACAGCATATATATATACTCTTTTGCACCTTAGAAAAAACAGAGAGCAGCAGAAAGTATCAATCCCAGTCACTATGCGCGTGCAGCTGTATCGCGTGTACATCGATCATTTGAAATCGGGAAGTTGTGCTCTTTCACCGAGATGGCAACGGAAGGAGTGCTGATACAATTCGCACCCAGCGTCATGATCTCAGATGCCTCAATAATCTCTCGTGTGAGCTTATCCTTGTGTTTGGTAACAACTTGGCTGTTTTTGAATTCTGAGTAACATGAACAGTCACGACAGTGAATACCTAGGTGGCGGGCCGCGTTCTTAACATTGTTTGCATGCTCTTTAAGACTTTCATTTAGACACCGGCCAGTTTGGCCGATGTATGACCCACCACACTTCAACGGGACTGAGTACACCACGTTGTCTTCGCATGGCACATACTTCATCCTGTGGTTTTTCTTGCAATTATGACCAGATTCCGATCTTTTATCCGGGCGATTAACTCTCGCACACAAGCCACTCAGTCTGACAGGAGCCGAAAAAACAACATCTACTCCAGCCTTTTTACCTATTCTCTTCAAATTGTGGGACACAACATGGACATAAGGAATTACTGCCAGATTTTTTTGTTTGGAATGGGGGACAGCTTTGCCCTCCTTCAGCTTTTTCAAAATCCCTTCTGCTACTGATGACAGAATATGAAGGGGGTATTTTGCGTCTGTTAGCCTATCAACCTGATTGGAGAAACTAAATTCAAACTTGCGTGGGCAGGATTTTTGCATGGCATTTTTAAAGCATGACGCCACAATGCCTCTTTTCACAAGCTTCGAATGGGCTGAGCTGTACGGAAGTAAAGGCTTTTTACCCCTAGGATCAAATGCCCAGCATACATGGCTCAGCACACCCAGCATACAGCGCTGCTTCACTAGTTTAGAACTTCTTGTTGGGCGAGTTGGTGCATTGCTTTGATATGTCACTAGATATGATCACTAGATATGTCAGACCAACTCGCCCACCAGTTCATGCTATTTCAAAAGGGTGGACATTTGGGCTGGTTGGTGCATGATCTGAGGCTAAAAAACAGCGCAAACGGGGACGAAGCAGAGAGAGGGACACGACGCTGACTAACAACCAAGTTTTATTGCACGTTCACCGGTTAAATACCTCTCGTTCGTGCAAAAAAGGAAGGAAAAAGAAGAAAAAAAAAGAAAGAGGGAAGGCGTGATAGACGAAAAACTACGTGGCATGAGATTATGCATTCATACGTAGATAGTTAATTTCGCTGTCGCGAAGTGAAATGGAAGGGATGCTGACGCACTCTTCACCATTTTGCCGAATGTTGATGGCTTCTTCAATTTCTCTCGTCCGTTGGTCTGGGTAAGCAGATATGATTGTGGTGTTGCCAAGTTGGGGAGCACATTCATGCTCTCGGCAATGTCTTGCCAGTTCACTGCTGATGGCGCCTTTCAAAGATCTTTTATTCTCTTGCAGCCTTTCATTTAAACAGCGCCCTGTTTGGCCGATGTAGGTGTGCCCTCATGACAGTGGTATCTGATAGACGACGTTTTTAATACATTTCACGTGCATGTTCTTGCGCTTCTTTTGGCACTGCTTCCTTCCCGTTCGCTCACTATTTACCTTGGCACACATGCTCCTTAACTTGTTAGGTGCTGACATCAGCACTTTTACGCCAACGTTTTCGCCTACCTTCTTGAGGTTGTGTGAAAAGCCATGAATGTACGGAATTACTGCATACGGCTTCCTTTCTTGTGATGTGGCCTTGATCTTTTTCCTGCCTCTAAGCTCTTGCAGTACTCCTTCTGCGACACTGGACAGTAGCTGCGTCGGGTAACCTGCTGCTTCCAGCCGACAAATTTGGGCGTCGAAACTAGCTTGTACATCATGGTGGCAAGATCTTGTCAATGCGGCTTTCATTGCTGCTTTCACTATTCCCCGTTTGATGACCTTGGAGTGGGCTGAGGTGAAAGGAAGCAGTCCCTTTTTGCTTCGTGGTCCGTACCGCCAACAAACATGACTGTCTAAAAAGGTTAGCGTCAAGTCAAGGAATCGCAGAACGTTGTTTTCTGGGAGTTCGCTCGTTATTTCTAGTCCTTTTAGTTCTTCTTTGAAAACGTCAATGATTTGGCCAACGTGCTGTTGCTGTCGTGCTGTCTCGTCCTCTTTATAAAGAATTAGATAGTCATCTACATAACGGAACACCTTGATGATGCTTGTCACTTGAATAGAAGTCATAAGACTTCTGTCAATACGCGCCAGAAACAAATCACTCAGAATGGGGGCGAACGAAGACCCGATGCATATCCCCTCCCGCTGAATGTAAAAACTACCCTGATATCTGATGATGGTGGATTGTAAGTAGCTCGTTAATAATTCCATAAAATTTCCTTTCGACAGGCCGCAAGAGTTCTGAAATTTCACCACGCCGTGTCGGTCAATGCATTCTTCGACTTCTCTGCACACCAAATTCTGCGGGAGCGAGTAGTACAAGTCTTTTACATCTATCGAAAAGCCACTCACGTTGGGCTGACAGGCACCCTGAAGAAAGTCGTCCACGCTTTGAGGCTTGCGTATCAGGAACGGGTCGTCCACCGTGAGTTCGGTGAGGGCCCGTTGCAAAAAACCGCCCACAATGCTCTGCCAGGTTCTTTTTTCCGACACAATGGCTCTGAAAGGACACTCTTCTTTGTGAGTTTTGGCTGTGAAGAAGACTGTCAGACTTGTCTCTTCGCACTTGCTTATGGCAGAGGCCATCTTCATCAGGCCCATATCCTCGCACATCGTCACTACTTTTTTCTCCAATCTCGCCGGTTTCACACCTACCAGCTCCTTGAAGTTGTCTGACACTGCCTTGTCCGCTTTATCGTTGTACAGATGAGGTGAGGCTAGGACAAATCCTCCTTCCTTGTCCGACTGCAGTAGCCGCAGGTCAGCTTCACGCAGGGTCGTCACCGTTGACCTCAGAAGGTCAAGGCCCGCTTGAGGCTGTCTTCTTGGAAGAAGAAACAGCGAGCATGAATGCCGAGAGCATGAATGTGCTCCCCAACTTGGCAACGCCACAATCATATCTACCTACCCAGGCCAACGGACGAGAGAAATTGAAGAAGCCATCAACATTCGGCAAAATGGTGAAGAGTGCGTCAGCATCCCTTCCATTTCACTTCGCGACAGCGAAATTAACTATCTATGTATGAATGCATAATCTCATGCCACGTGGTTTTTCGTCTATCACGCCTTCCCTCTTTCTTTTTTTTCTTCTTTTTCCTTCATTTTTTGCACGAACGAGAGGTATTTAACCGGTGAACGTGCAATAAAACTTGGTTGTCAGTCAGCGTCGTGTCCCTCTCTCTGCTTCGTCCCCGTTTGCGCTGTTTTTTAGCCTCAGATCATGCTATTCATTCGCCTGTGCCCATGCTTCTCTCAGCGTTTCGTCCATCCGTTGCGCCTCGCGGAATGTCTGCCGCGTTGTTTGCGCTGCCTCTTGCGAGGTGCTCTCGACGGTCACTTCGCATGCGCGCACCACTTGCTCGCTCTCGTTCTCGCACGATTCCTGCCCTGGGTCTAAGTTCTCATCTTCGCCTTCAGGCTCGCCGATAGGTGGTGCTGCCACTCTGTCCTTCAAGAGCTGCTCGTAATCATTAGGGGTTATCAGCGCGTCTATGCCCGTTGCCAACTTGTCGGTGATTGCACACAGTATGCCCTTCTCCGAGGGGTAAAATGAGACACCTGGAGCGCCCTCCGTAGTCAACATCGGCACGTACGCCAGCTCGGCAACTACTTGCTTCCCAAACGCGCCTGTCAGTTTGATAGTCGACCCTGCGCTGTCGTACCTTGGGCATAGTGAATTGCGAATGACGGTCACGTCCGCCCCAGAGTCTATTCGCGCGTCGAATGTTTGACCTGCACTATTTAGGGTAACCGTGCTGGCCCCGCCGACTTCTGTTACTGGCGCGTCCCCCGCCTCAAGTGGTGCGGCTACCCGAGCAACGACCTCTCTGTTCTCGCTACGATTTTTCTTTGTCGCCTCCCTCGCTGATAATGCGCCCTGCGCGCATTCCTTTGCTACGTGCCCGTAGCTGTAGCAATTAAAACATTGTTTCCTGCGCCGCGAATGGGGCTAGTGTTTTCTGAAGGCCGCGCTGTCGGCGTCCCTTCAGCTTTCTGTTTCTCGTTCGCACTTGATGTCCTTCCCGCTGTTACTCTGCACCTTCCTCGAATGCCTGTGCTATCGTAGCAACACCTTCGGGTTTAAGGAATCCTCGCTTTTGGCTTTTATTTAGCACAATGTGTGCTCTTGCGTCTGCGCTGAGACAATCCTTCAGACGGTCTGAGACTACCAGCTGTTTAATTTTCTCCAACGGGTTTGCTTCCCTGCTTTCGACATAGTTCTCCCAATAATTCTCTAATCTGACCGCGAATTGCTCCCACGACTCTTCCGGTCTCCTGCTGGATGATTGGAAAAAGCGTTTGTACTCCGCAGCTGATAATCTGAGTCTCTTTAGAATGGCGTACTCTCGCCTTTCATCTGAAGACAGACGTGTAAGGAGTCCCCGCGCCCTCTCACTAAGTCGCGGTAACACAAGTCCGACCCGCCACTCTGTTGGTACATCGTAGGATTCCAAGGTTGCCTCGATGTCTTCAAACCAACCCTGCTTCTTGAGTAGGCATTGTCGCGAGTACCCCCTTCAACAGGCTGGCAAATTTTAGTTTCCGGTCCTCCTCCGTCCGCGTATCCGCACTGCTCCCCTCGACGGATGCGACTCCACTTTGCGATTGCAAACGTACTGTTTCTAGGAAACTCCAGCAGCCTTTCTTGCTGCTCCGACGCCGTCTGTGGCGAGGCGTTACTACGGCATTCTACCATTTCGCTTGTTAGTGCCGGCACCTCTCCCCCTATCACATCTACACCCGGGTTCGCCATTACGGTTTCTTTATCGATGTCACTCCTTAAAACCCATGGCTTTGACATTACATGGTGCAAAAACAGCCCAAACTAAGACAGAAAACACAGAAAAGAGGGGAGACACTACAAGCGCTGACTCGCAACTAAGGTTTATTAGAAAGAACAGAACACAATCTTCTTCTAATAAACCTTAGTTGCGAGTCAGCGCTTGTAGTGTCTTCCCTCTTTTCTGTGTTTTCTGTATTAGTTTGCTCTGTTTTTTTCACCATGAATTCAAACCAACCAGCCCAAATGTCTGCTTTGACATTACACGCGAACACAAGAAACCAAACGGGTACTCGCCTAGCTACCGAAGCGTCGCTGTCGGTGCCCCGGCTGGGACAGATGAGCCTGGAGGTCTGGTGGGTCTCCTTGGCAGCCCGGTCGCTCCCTCCGCCACTCTCGCCGTCGTTGTCGCTTGTCCCCGGTGAAGTTCTTCCGCTCAGCCTAAGCAGATCCTGCCGACTGCGCCAGTTGTGGTTCCTCTCATAGTTTCCCTCATACTGCCGGCACATGGAAGGAACTTCCCAGACAAGCGTCGGATAAAATATAAATGTTTAATTACATGATTAAAGGTGAGGCAAGAAGGTAAAGTAGGGAGACAAGGTTACAAGGTTGAAGAAAACAGCCCCTTTCCATGTGAAACAGCGGCTTAAATAGGGTGTCCTGTCCCCAGGTCCCTAGTTGGGGAATTTGGGTAATTAAAATGCGTCCAATCACTGCGAATTGGGTCACGTGTCCATTTGTAGTGGTCCGCCCACAAGGACGTCCCCCAGTTCACCCTCGCCACTTCCTCGAAGATGCTGTCCGGCCGATCCCTCGCAGCAACGATGACAAGCCGTTAAGGTCGAGCCATTCGTCAGCCAAAACACGTCTGACACCTGCACTTCACAGCGAGCCGCGGGGACGGAGGGACGGTGTCGCACTTGCGCCGAAAGGTTCCAGGAAGACCGGAAGTCGTTACCGAAGCGCGAGCACGCCAGCACCCGCGCTGGCCACAAACAACACAGGACAGCCGCCGACACACCATGCCGTTGCGTTTCGTTCGGGTGTGGCACCACTAATGGGAGTTGAGCCGAGGACCGTTCCCGCGCAGCGGATGTCCACTCCATAAACCACCCTTGTTGACGCCGCCCCCTGCTTTTGGGGTGCCGGGGCCGCCACGCCGACGCCTCTCCGAAGTCCTGTCTATTGACAGTTTCCAAATGTCTGGAGATTCTTCGTTTTCTGGCGCTACCCGTCTTTAACACATAGTAGCAACAGCACCAAGGAGCCGTACCGATGCTTCGGCGCTTTAGCGGAAGGAGTCGAGCGTAACAGCCGCGTTTCTGCACGTAAAATTTTTCCTGAAAACTCACAATCGTTGAAGTAAGATAAACCTTAAGCAATTCCAAAAAAACTTCCACGGAAATACCGCACGCATTAGAATGACGCAGCCCCAGATCGTTCGATACAGTTCCGGACTGCACGGAACAGGTTATCGAGGGGAAGGGAGTAGAACAACTCGTCGATGCCAACCGAGAAGCCCGAGTTAACAGCGGAGAGGCTTAACATTTCCGCCACTCTGCTGACCTTGTACGGATCGTCGGGCGCCAGACTTCCCAGATGGCGCTGAAGGACTGACTGACTGACCACAGCTTGCCAGGATCCAGTTTCTGTAACAATGGCTCTAAAATACTGCCCTTGGTGGTTGCTTAAAAATGAGATATAAGTGACTGCTTTGCTGGATAATGTTAAAATGTTTTGAAAGGATTCTATTGACACGCGCAATGTTAGATGAATCCGTGAGAGTAAGGTTGCTTGGTCTTTCACTATCCTGCGATTTGGGGAATTTAGTACTCTACTCCCGTCTCACAGACCACAGGCCCCTCCTCGGCCTTTTCAGCCCTGTTAAGCCCGTTCCAGCCATGGCCGCTGCACGGATTCAGCGTTGGTCACTCCTACTAAGCGCCTACAACTACAAGATAGAGTTTAAGCCATGGAAGGCGTTAATTACGGCGGACACCCTCAGCCGTTTGCCTGTACGGCAGGCGCATGACGCTAAGGCTCAGAAGAGGACGCTAGTGAGTACGTCCTTCTAACCGATCACTTAGACTCCGGTCCGCTGTCGGCGAGCGATCTGGCTACGATGACTGCGGACGATGGCCAACTCGCACAAGTCCGCGATTACATTCAGAACGGCTGGCCACGATACTTGCAACCTGCTCAGGAGCCTTTACGCGCATACATGCACAGGAAGGACGAACTGACGTCCAGCCATGGAATCGTGTACTGGGGCCATCGAGCGGTAATTCCGAGGAGTGCGCGGCTACCAATGCTGCGTATGTTGCATGATGCTCATCAAGGAGTAGTGGCTATGAAGAGATTGGCTCGTTCTGTATTCTGGTACCCAGGACTCGATCAAGACATTGAGAAGCTGGCTAGCGCACGTCCAACGTGCATAGAATGGGGCAGCATGCCTCCTGCACGACAACCCGTGCCTTGGCCAGAAACAGCGGAGCCATGTTCATTCTGCAGGTCCTGTGGAAGGTCACATGCTGATGATTGTGGCAGATTCTCATACCAATTGGATCGAGGTCACTCTAATGAAAACTGCCAGCTCGGGAAAAACAATTGAAGCACTGCAGACTATGTTCAACGATTCGGCTTGCCGAGGACCCTTGTGACGGACAACGGGCCGCAGTTTACTAGCGAGGAGTTCAGGGCATATATGAAGCGCAATGGCATCAGTCATATGCGGACAGCTCCCTACAAACCAGTCTAACGGTCTGGCGGAAAGGGCGGTACGGACTGCGAAGCACAAGAACACGCGAAGTAGTTTGCAAGCTCGCCTGGACCACATTCTTTCTCATTATCGGCGCACTCCCCTTCCCAACGGGAAGACTTCCGGCTTCCATGCTTCTCGGATATCAGCCACGCTGTTTATTGCACAATGTGGTATCACGACCTTTTCCTGCTGCACATGAATACTACAGCGGAAAACCGCTGCAGAGGGAAATCTGGTTCAAGAACTACGGAGTGGGCGACAAATGGAAACCAGGCGTGGTAGAGTTCACCGAGGGCTCACGCATGACAACCGTAAGGACCGCAGATGGGGAGCACCATCGCCGCCACCTCGACCAACTAAAGACCAGGAGCACCAGTGTGGATGGGGCTGACGTTAAGCCCCAGGCACCCACGGAAGCATCAGTGGCTGAGGACAGCGCAAGAGCATCGGTGGAATCTCAGCCTCAAGGTCACGGCAGTGGGGAGAGTGGGTCTCAACCAGGACCGGACAGTCAAACGACGCCAGACGCGCAAGCCGGAGACTGCACAAACGAAGCACAGGGAACAGACGGCGCTGACGCACCGCGTAGGTCAAAACGGCAGCGTCGGCCCCCGGACCGCTTCACTCCTCGAATGTGCTACTGACACGTGCCGTGCTTATCTTATATGAGGTGCACCGACCAAGCCATCTGCTATCGGCAGGGTTCCCGGTGACGTCACTAGCCAAGAGGCTATAAAAACTACTAACCGTTAATAAAGCTCGTTCTTCTTCGCCAACCACTTGCCGATTCACTACAATATATATATATATATATATATATATATATATATATATATATATATATATATATATATATATATATATATATATATATATATATATATATATATATATACACACGAGGGGGTACCCAAAAGAAACCGGACTAATTTTTTGAATCGGCACAGCTTCTGTGGTACCGCGTTTTGCCGCTAGGAGCGCATATAACGAATATTTCAGAGTAAGTAAGCCGAGTGCCGTCGCTGAAGGAGGTCAGACTAGTTTAGGAAGAGTTTTAGATTGACGACTGTTTTGTGTGAGTGTCGTTTTTGCAATGGCTGATTTTCGTGAACAGCGTGCTCCGGTGAAATTCTGATTTTTTCTGGGAAAAAGTGGAACGGAAACTCTTGAAATATTCAGAAAGACGTTCAAGGACGATGCTATGGGGACAACTCAAGTGTTCCTGAATTAAATCCTGAATCAAAGCAACAGTCATGCCAATGGAAAACTCCAAATTCACCTCGCCTCAAGAAAGCTCGTCAGGTGAAACCAAACCTCAAAACAATGCTGATTTGTTTTCTCGACGTGAGAGGAGTCGTCCATTCAGAATTTGTTCCGCAGGGTCAGACAGTTTACCAGGCTTTCTGCTTGGATGTTTTGAAAAGATTGGGCAACAGTGTTTGGTGGAAGCGGCCTGATTTGTGGCAGACGGGTGACTGGTTTTTCCACCATGGCAATGCCCCTGCTCACACAGCCCTGTCTTTACGACAAATTCGGACCAAAAATGGCATGACCTCTGTTCCTCAACCCTCATACTCACCCGACCTCGCCCCGTGCTACTTTCTTTATTTCGTAGAATGAAAAGACAGGTGAATGGAAAGCGTTTCGCTGATGTTGCTGTGGTGAAGAAGAAAACGACGGAGGGACTGTCAAGCATCACAAAAGATGAATTTAAACAATGTTTTGAATAATGGAATGAAAGATTCGACAAGCGTATCATTGCAAGTGGGGATTACTTTGAAGGAGGTTGAAGGTCAGTGCTTAAAATGTGAACAAATAAGTTCAAACAAAAATAAGTCCGGTTTCTTTTGGGTACCCCCTCGTATGTACAATTAAAGACAACTTGTTATTTTTCACACATTTTCCTTCTTCAAGAAACACTCCAGTAACAGTTCTAGATTATCATAAAGGAAGCTTTGGGGTCAGAGAAATAGGTGAATATATGCTCGACTTGCTGCACCAATGCCTGCTTCTCAACGACGAGGTCAGTACAAGTATTTCGCGATGTTGTCACAGCCGTGGGAGGAGTTACGAGCGAGAGGAACGGGATATTGTCCCGCATAAGTGGTAAAAAATTCCTGTTTGTTTTTAAATATACAGTAAAGTCCCCACCCACCCTGCCACCCTGGCAGGCGGCAGTTAATGGTTGACCGCGAGAGTTCCCTCACTGTTATCAGCACTAACGCATGCAGCCCACACCTCTCTCTATCACCACCCCATGTACCTGTAAGCGCGATTCAGGCATCCAGTGACCCAGGGAGCCAGTTATGCGCACTTCCTTCCCTTAAAATGGTCTGAGTGTAGAACGTTGTCAACGCCGACACCACTGAGCACATTGAACGCCGACGGCCTATGGCTTCAGCGCCGCGTTTCTGGCACAACGTGGTCAATGCCTGCAACCCACATGTCTTTCTCTCTTATTACCCCACGTACCTATAAGCTCGATAAAATATCGATTGTGTGCAGTGAGCGTCAATGGGATAGCATGCATTCCGGCTGGCAGCTTGGTGGCAGGTACTGGTGTATCTGTCAGCAGCACCACAGAAACGAAGCTTTCAAAAGTGCTGCTTTCAAAACTCTCTGTCTTCCTGCGTTTGTTCCTTCAGTCCATTCAAAAATGTTTTGACGAACCGACTAGCTCAACAGCAAGTACTTCTACAACCCATTTCTTCTACTCTGGGCACTTTTCTGTGTTCACCTCTCTTACATACGCCAGTGATCGCTTGCACGAACCTTATCGCAGTTTAGCATAATGTGCTGGCGCATAAAAGTGGTGTTCACCGCAACAAACTCAGTTGGTAGCAGGCGCTCTTTCTGTCTCCGTGTCTTCCTCTGCATTTACGCCATTCAAAAATTTCATGACGAACCAACTAGCCCAACAGCAAGCACTTCTGCGGAAGATTCATGGGGGGCATAGACAAATGCCTCGAAGAATGCTTACCCGGGCGTTTCGATGAGTGCGTACCGGGGAGTGCACGCGGTCTCCTTTTATACGCGAGTGCCAGTGTGCAGCCATTAACCTTGATTAGAAGCCGCTGCCGGAGGTCGAGGCGATTAAGGTTAAAGAGACGCTCACTGCGCTGCACAGAGGGAAGCTTCCTCGTGCAGGCAATTTTGAGCATTTTGTGGTCGCGAAACTAAAGGGCGAGGAGCATCCGGGCACTCGGTTCTTTCGCCAAGTCACTTGGCTGAAAAAATCCTTCGTTTTACAGCCGGCGCCTTTAGGAAAGATTGGCTACCTAAGTCAAGACATAAAAAATTCAGGGGGCGCTTTGTTGACCTAAAGTGCGGTGAGGCGTTGTTGCTTGTGTCACTCATGTGTGGTTACGATGTTAAGCTTCGCCTCTGAGTGTGGAACGCGATAGCGTATTGCAGCGCTGCCAGGGAGTCCACAGAACGCCATCGCCCGTTCGGCTCTCCGTCTTCCTTGTCGGTAAATCAGTTTTTGAGGAAAGGATATGTATCTGTCTCGCATATTGGATAGGAAAACATTTATTCCGTCAAAAATGCAGATGTAGACGGTCCGCGCTAGATGGCCACCAAACCACGGCTGGCGGCGACCTGAGCGGCCCACTCGGTGGCCAAGGCTTGAATGCCCGGGTCCGAGCTGACCAGCACGGCCTCCCATCGCTCATCAGAAGGAATTCGTACTAGATCTTCCGGTGGAGGTTCTTCTTTACATTGCCATAGTATGTGGTCATACGCGGCTGTTTCGCCACAGAACCTGCATTCGGGGATGTAGTCATCCGAGTACATTTTTGATAATAGATAGGGGGTGAGAAAGGACCTCGTTTGGAGTCTCCTCCAGGTGGTCTCTTGTGCCTTATCCAACGTTTTGTCAGGTGGAGGAAATTTGTGTCTTTCCAATTTGTAATGAGTTGTTATATCATGAAAAGATGCCAGCGCCTCCTTGGAGTAATCCATGGATACGGACGACCCACCGACTCGGTTGACGAAACCTCGAGCCATGTTGTGGGCCGCCTCGTTTCCCGGATTCCCCGAGTGAGCCGGCACCTATATCACCTCAATTTCTTTGTAAGGTTCCCTGGTCAGTTTCAGTATTCGCTGTGCCGCATTCGAGATTCTGCCCCCCGCAAAACTACGGACGGCCAATTTGGAATCCGAGAAGATTGTTTCCGCGTCAGTGCTAGCTATGGCTAGCGCCACAGCCGCCCCTTCCGCTGTTTCCGAAGATTTTGTAACTACCGACCCCGAGGCCCGCAGCCGCCCGCGCGCGTCCACCACCGCCAGTGCGAACGCTCCGCATGATGTGTATTGTGCCGCGCCTACATAGACAGCTCCTGCGTCCGTTGCCTTAGCTTTCCGCCTTCCTTCGTGGTGGGAAGGGTGCATATTCTTTGGTAGTGGTTTGATCCTGATCAGTCCCTTCCTAATGAGTTTGGGTATCTGTGTTTTCGCGACCGCGGGTGGAGGTTCCACGCCTATGCCGAGGCGCTCTAGTATGGTTCTGCCTGCCTTGTTTGCATCGTGAGATGGACCTCCTTGAGCTCCTCCAGAGCTTTATGTACTCCTAATCCCAAGAGTCGCTCTGTCGACGTCAAGTTCGGCAGTCCCAAGGCTGCCTTGTACAGTGGCGATCAATATGAAGGTGATCGCTCGAGCGGCGACCGAGGCAAGGAGCAGCCCCACGTTACGTTATCACCTTCCGTGGTGAGGGTAACACCAGACTAGATTCCCTCTCTCTGTTCGCTGTTCCTTGAGCTGCTGTCACTCCCTTCAAGAAAGTCCCAAATTGCGTTGTTTTTTTTACGCGTCAGCAGACAGATACGCACGTGTCCTAATCTTGTTTATACTGTTAGACCGGACGCAATCAATGGGAAGCTAATCGTGCGAGCGTCAACCTATGCTAGAAAAAGCCGCCTTGCGCGGCATTTTCATTGCCGTGCTTCAGTGCTTCACTGAACAGCCAAGGGGCGAATGAAGCTGTCATAATTCTGCATTTGTGTGGTAAAAATGTGCCACGTGAAAACGCTGTCTTAAAGATTCGTCGCCCTTCGTGAGATAACCTTCAAATTCATTCCGATCATATTATCGGCCACGATACGAGGAAACGGCGCGGACACATGGTTTCCACGAAAGAGAACAAGCACAGAAAAAAGGTGGCCAGGTAGTCATAGGGGTGACGTTTGTAGCCCGGAAGAGCCTACGAGGGAAAGAAGGCAACGCAATCTTTATCATCGCAGTTCCGATATCGGCCGCTATGCAGCTTGAAAGGCCCGCCGGTCGATGCTCGCGCGATCACCTTCAAATTGATCGCGACTCTACGCTTGCCTAATTATCGCCTCGGCTTTGCCTTTCTACGCGGCATCTAGCTTAAGGTATGGTAGTGCATGCACCATCCTGCTCAGAACAAATGCCTGCACTATCCTACAGAGGTCTCTTTCTTTGACTCCCCTTTTTCGGTTGGCGATCCTTCTGATTTACCTAATTGACTTATTAACTGATGTTTTCAGCTTTTCCAGGGTTTTTGTTTTTCCTGTTGGCTTGTAGATACAGCCCCAAGATCCTTCCTTAATGATAAGTCCCCCCACGCTTGTCGCCTGGCACCGGGACCTCTTGGTTTGTCTCTGATGACCAGTAGCTCCGAGCATGTTAGACCTGCCTGACCTGCCAGCTCCGCGATAGTGTCTACCGCGCGTTGCAACGTTTCCTCTATCTGACCGTCGCTCCCGCTGGTGGTCCAGAGGGTGATGTCGTCTGCGTAGAATGTGTGTCGCAGCCCGTGTATGGCCTCTAGTCTGGGCGGAAGTTTTATGAGAGACATATTGAAGAGAAACGGGGACAGTACCGATCCTTGCGGCGTCCCTCTGCCCCCCAGTCGAAAAGTCAATGACTCTATCTCGCCTGCCGTTATTATCGCGGACCCATGGCTGAGAAATGAGCGGATGTATCGGAAGGTTTTTTCTCCAGGGTTAATGTCGGATAGGTTCTGCAGAATGGCGTCCTGTGCCACGTTATCGAAGGCTTTGTTGAGGTCCAGGCCGAGTACTGCTTTGGTGCCCGTGCCCCTCCCAGGGTCTATCACGTCTGCTTTCAGCTGCAGCATGACATACTGCGTGGATAAATTTTCCCTGAAGCCTAGCATGGCTGGGGGTATGATCTCATTGTCATCCGTGTACTCCTGCAGTCTGTTTAGGATTACACGCTCCATGAGCTTGCCTACGCAGGAGGTGAGCGAGATCGGGCGCAGATTGGCAATGTCTAGTTTCTTCCCTGGTTTCGGAATAAACAAGCGTTAATGAACTTAGACGCAAAATCGGTCACGGCAATCACGGGCCTCATGAATAAATACTGGGACGAGGGCGGAATCCCGCAAGCCTGGAGACATGCAAATATTACTTTTATCTGTCTCGCATAGCTCGGTGGACACCTGAACCTCGCCTTAAGGGAAGGGAGGAAGATGGGAGTGAACGAAGACCCCGTATTCACTAGACGCGCCTTTGTTCATTCCAAACCATCGAGCTGGCATGGCGGAGTGGTTACCGTGCTTCGGAGACCCTGGTTCGATTCCCGAACTCGACCAAATTCCTTCTCGTTTTTATTTATTTATCTGGTCTGACTAGAAAGCTTAATTAGGTTAATTGGTTAATTAAGCGATGAACTAAACTCAGTCCATGCATTTAAATGGCTGCATGGTTACAAGCCAAAGTACAATTGGCCCCGTTTGAACTTCGCGCACTGTGACGTCACGACCATTTCGACCAATTGAAAAGCGTGACATTTCTGTCGACAACTCCTGCCTACAATGATGAGGCACTAAAGGCCTTAAAACATTAGTTGGGCGTGACAGGCGCAGGAGGTTGGTTTGGTTTATGGGGTTTAACGTCCCAAAGCGACTAAGGCTATGAGAGACGCCGTAGTGGAGGGCTCCGGAAATTTCCACCACCTGGGGTTCTTTAACGTGCACTGACATCGCTTCTAGAATTTCTCCTCGAAAGAAATTCAACCGCCGCGGCCGGGATCGAACCCGCGTCTTTCGGGTCAGCACCATAACCACTGAGCCGGGGCGGCGGCTAGGCGCAGGAGGCTTGCTGCGATGCCTATCCCGTTTCTTGGAGACAGTTGATGCTTGGTATTTGGCCAGTGTCGCTTTAACCCTTCTCTTATGTTGGAAAACAGGCGTTTTCAGAGGGGGTGTGCGCGAAAAATTTATTTTGTTATAAGGTGAGAGAATTTTCCTTCTTTCACCAAATCATACAATAAGAAAATAGCAGGATATGCGAAGAAAAAGTGTTTGACTGGCATAGTTTGAGGCTCGCAGAAAAATGCACACAAGTAATGAATAGGTCGTCCGAGCGAAAACCTGACGACTGACCTTCATCTTTTCAATACGCTGTCGCCTGCATCCAGAACGTCTGCTGGTGTCAATGCGCCGAAACACCGCCGCTGCTCCTCAGCACGGCAGCCAGGCGCAAACTTGGCCGCCACGATCGTCGTGATCCGTCGCCGGTCTCAATGTTTAAAAATACACCATCATACGGCTAAAAAAAGGTAAAACAACGTACCCGAAGCCCAAGGAATAGCCTTATTTGTCCAGAAGCGGCCCGGCTTACAAATTGCGACGAGTTTGCACTACTGTTGACATTGAACTATTAGGATAGATATGCATTAAGGAAAGAGTTAATGCAAGCTTGTCCTTGACCTTAGAATTTCTGTAATCATATAAATTCTGAGCTCATCCGTTCTCTCGCTGCTGGTAAAACCGCTCAGGGAAACAAAACATGTGCCGCCGCTTCTTCTCTCGGTTTATCGACGGATGCGAAGGGATAAAAATCAACGAAGCTTGGTACTGCGTGCCAAAGGAGCCGCCTCCTCCATCGGCGTATCGCCCTTTGGCAAGCTTTTTTTTATTTTTCTCCTTTCGCATTCGTCGAAATGAGGCTATGGGATGGGGTATTCAAAAACTAGTTACCTCAATGACAGCCAAATCGACATTGCACTGCTTTATCCCAGATTTTCTTTATTGGGATAGCTTTGATTGCGGTGTAAACGGCAGATGTGCCGTGCGCGAGCGAGCTTTGCTCGCTGAATGAACCCCTTAAATTGGGCAGTGGCTCAAGCCACCTGGCCATGACTGGCGAAATTTTATTCTTGTCTTGATTTTAGCCACCAATCAGACAACCTCAGCTTGGTTACTTCTACCCGCTGATGTGTTTGTTGATCGGGACCGAGGACTTTACCATGCCATACTACGAAGGGGAGCCTTCAGGAGAATAACCAAACTTGAAGATTTATTTTATATATTCACAAAATAACAAGGAGACCAAGAGTCAGAAAAAAAGCGCTCTGACACACGACAGATTGCGGCTTAAAGGGTCCCTGAAAAGGTGGCCATGTAGGCAAAGAGAAGTCGAAATACTGATAGACATTGAACGATCTATCATCCTACAGCAAAAATTTTTGATGTACCTTGTGTGGAACCAGAGATAATGGCTATTAAATATGACCACCAGCCTTTTCCCTCTCAACTCGTACACCGGAGCGAGCCATAAAAAAAAATTCGCTGTGGCTTAGCTTGGTTAAGCCCGGTAATTGCGAAAGCAATATCCGTACCTACGCCATGGTTCAGCTGGTATACTGTAGCTGGTGGTGGTGCTATAGTAGGATACAACTTTAAAAAAAACAGCAGTTGCTAACACTGTGCCGCGGCGTCCTGTATTACTCCGCTGGCCCATCGCAACTGTGAACGAAATCAGCGTTTTAATGTTTGGCTATATCAAACAACCCATGTATCAAAATAATAGAGCTCATAATTATTTTGCTTGTGATAAACTTCTTGTCTAGGTAATAAGAAATGTTTAAGCAGTGGACTACTTTTTTGTCGTGGAGGAATTCTGTGCGCAGAGGCTGAATGTGGGCGGAGCTTCACTGCAGACTTAAGCTGTATCCGACTATAGTGGTTAGACTTGTGGCGATGCATATGTTATACAATCCAATCCAATCCAATGCAATCAAATCCAATCCAATGTAATCTAATCTAATCTATTCTAATCCAATCCAATCCAGTCCAGTACAATCCAGTCCAGTCAGGCCGCCGTTCATGTGCACCGCCGTCGCACACGGACGGCGCGAGATCGCGAAGCAATGTTAAGCCGCTGGTGGTTGGCACAGCTACTGCTTTCTAGCGACGTGAGTCGAGCCTGGTCGAGCCTAATCTCTTCAGCGTAACGCCACGATCGCGCTCCTAGCGGAGAGCGCAGGAGTTCGGCGCCGGTGGTGGCACCGCCGCGGCTTGCGACGGCGCGAGTCGGTCGCCCTTCTCTTCGGCGTGACGTCACAAAGCACCTGTTGCCCTCCTAGCGGAGAGCGCAGGAGTTAGGCGCCGGTGGTGGCACCGCCGCGGCTTGCGACGGCGCGAGTCGGTCGCCCTTCTCTTCGGCGTGACGTCACAAAGCACCTGTTGCCCTCCTAGCGGAGAGCGCAGGAGTTAGGCGCCGGTGGTGGCACCGCCGCGGCTTGCGACGGCGCGAGTCGGTCGCCCTTCTCTTCGGCGTGACGTCACAAAGCACCTGTTGCCCTCCTAGCGGAGAGCGCAGGAGTTAGGCGCCGGTGGTGGCACCGCCGCGGCTTGCGACGGCGCGAGTCGGTCGCCCTTCTCTTCGGCGTGACGTCACAAAGCACCTGTTGCCCTCCTAGCGGAGAGCGCAGGAGTTAGGCGCCGGTGGTGGCACCGCCGCGGCTTGCGACGGCGCGAGTCGGTCGCCCTTCTCTTCGGCGTGACGTCACAAAGCACCTGTTGCCCTCCTAGCGGAGAGCGCAGGAGTTAGGCGCCGGTGGTGGCACCGCCGCGGCTTGCGACGGCGCGAGTCGGTCGCCCTTCTCTTCGGCGTGACGTTACAAAGCACCTGTTGCCCTCCTAGCGGAGAGCGCAGGAGTTAGGCGCCGGTGGTGGCACCGCCGCGGCTTGCGACGGCGCGAGTCGGTCGCCCTTCTCTTCGGCGTGACGTCACAAAGCACCTGTTGCCCTCCTAGCGGAGAGCGCAGGAGTTAGGCGCCGGTGGTGGCACCGCCGCGGCTTGCGACGGCGCGAGTCGGTCGCCCTTCTCCATGGAGGAAAAAAACTGAGGAGGGAGCATGACGTCACGCGGCCAGCGTTCGCAAGCCGAGTGTTTTGAAGTCGTTTTCTCCCTCAGTTTTTCGCTCTCCGAGCCGGTCCTTTATGTTTTGATTCCGGTATGTTTTAGTGCGCGCGTATGCGCGACCCGTGGTGCGGGCGTCTACAGCAAGGAAGCTGATCTACAGTTAGTCTGCCGCGCTAATCGGCGCATGCGCGCGCGCAGCGGGGCTAGACTTTACCGCACGCTATCACGTGGTGCGATCACGGGGGGACACACTCTCTTTTTTTTTGCTATATCTTTACTTGTTAAAACGAGGCTTCAAGGTTGTCGCCGGACGCTCCCTCCTCAGTTTTTTTTCCTCCATGCCCTTCTCTTCGGCGTGATGTCACACATGACGTCACACAGAGGTCAACTAAAGGTCAATGGTGGCACTGCCGCGCCACGGCAAAGGCTGAAAGTGCAAGTAGTAAAGCTTTCGCTTTAAAATAAAGGTTACAGGCCGGGACCATGCTCCGCCCACAAATACGTCATCGACGAGATTGGTTTGTTTACTTCCGGTTGACGCGCTCTTTCGCTCACTCGCTTTCCCGCTGTCTGCTGTGTTCACCTGTGTCTCGCAACCGCCGCTGCGGCTTCTCTCGAACTATGGACCACGAGCTGAAGGAACGACTTTTGCGGATGAGTGCTGAAATGGGATTTCAGCCTTAAGGCGGGGACACATGTGCGAAAAGTGTGTGCGATTCGCTGCGGCGCGCCGTTGCGAACGACGTCGCAAGGACTGATCGCAGCTCGTCGCCTGCGTCCAACCTGCTGGATGTCAACGACGAGCCGCGCGCGGCAAACGCAACGACGGGAAGCGGGAGCCAATACTAGGGCGGAGAGCGGCAGCGTCATGATGCCGTACAGCGCGCTCCTCAGGGCGCTCGGGGCCGAGCCACGCCGGGCCGGCCTGCCAGCATTGATGACGGCCGCCGGCGACAGATAAACGCGCTAGTATTGTGTGTTCCCGTCCATAGCAAGCCCTGGGATAGATGCATGTCAAAAATGCATATTTCTGACGATCGTTGGCCAATACCGAGTTGCTGGTAAAAGTGATGACTTCGATACAAGCAAATTTCATCCCACAGCCGCTTTGGTGCTGCTGCTACTTGGTGCGGTTCGCCTGCCCTCTGCTAGCTCCGTTGCTGAAGGCGTCGTGGAAATCGAACATATTTTTTATTATGGGACGAGTTCGCAGTAAAGCGATGTGAATAGTGGGCCTTTTATTATAGCGCAGGCGACTTCCGAGGCGCCGTCAGCTGCGGCTTCGATGCGAAACCAACTTGGCCTAGCGACGACTAGGGCAGCCTGGGACCAACGCACAGTTCGTCGTGCGGCGTTGCCGCAGGCGGTGTCGTTGCCGAAAGATCCACTTTTGCACAAGCATATTGGCGTTGCTCGAACCTAGGAAGCATCCTCTCTGGTATCATGGCTGTTTTGTATTTTCTTGTGCAAACGTGAGGTACGACGAGCATGCCGGCCGGCCGGCCGGCCTGGATCCCGTCTGCCGGCTTCAGAAAAACGAGCTAAAGTGTGTTCTTGACGTAAATAATAAGCCCTGGGATAAGAAATGTGAAAAATGTCCAGATAAGAAATGTGAAAAATGTGTCATTTTTGAGGATCGCTGACCAATACTGAGCTGCTGGTAAAGGTAACGACTGTGATACGAGCAAACTTCTTGCCACACCGGTAGTGGGCGGAGCTTGGGTGGAGCGGCGCAGCGATGCTCACCGCTCCATGCATGTATCCCTGCTTGTAGTGGGACGGCAGTTCGCAAGCGACGATCGGTGCGGCGCGTCGGCCAAGTTTATAAGGACACGCCGTTCAGAAATCCGGCGCTGAATCCAGACCGCGACGACAGCTCGCTCGCTTCCATCTTTCGGCAGACAGTGCCGAAGGGCAACATCTTGCCGAACCCTGGCTTTGCAACCCACGACACAGCATGGCCGATCCATTTTTACTGCGCATGCGACGTAGGTCACGACAGAAATCAGTAGTGCGGTGACTCCACATCGCACCTCGATTCTCGATTCGATTTGACGGTGGCGCCGGCGGAGTAACACAAGCGGTACGAGCAGACGGCAACTTTGTAAACCGGAAGAGCAGTACTAATTTCTGACACCCAACACATAATAACCGCGTAAACATGTATATAAACGACAACTCCCCTTGCTGAAATGTGAAATGTTTCCGAAAAGAGTAAGAATGTGAAGTATCTAGAGCTTTTAGTTTGTTACATGCGTGATTTCACGTTGTCACCGCGAACCAATGATAGCCCTGCGCTGTTGACGTAGAGCACTAAATGACGTAATGAGACGGATTCGGGCGGAAGTTCACCGCCGCTGGTCGCCGCGAGGCTCGGGAGTGGTAGTTTTTGAAAATGTATTATAAATTATCTACTCGCTTTTGATGTATTGTACGCGGCAAGAACGTTCAGTGGCCTACGCTCTACATAATGCAAGTATTGTTTTGCCAACCTCAGACACCCATTTCTGGGACCCTTTAAGTACAATTGATATTCCCCAGGAGATCCGGTAGCTGGTCGAGCGTCCAATGGGCCTCCAGCCCCTTCACCACGTGACCGCACAGAAACACGCACCGGCCAGAAGGAATCTTGGCAGTCGCGGACTGGGGTTTCCCGCGGGCCGACCAGGCCCAAAGGGCATCCATATACGGCGATCCCGTCCGTGGGACGTACGAGTTCATCTCTTCAGGAGGGAAGGATGAGTTGGCCGTGTCCACCCCCTCGGGCTTCTGAGGGGGTTGGCGCCGCCGCTGCAGCTCGGTGTCTCCTCCGCCGGTCCACGGGTGAGTGCAGTGCGGGAGCAGCGCCGCATTCAGCGTCACCGGCTAAGCTGCCTTTGTTGACGGCGTCTCCAGAAGCCGAACAACAACGCCTTTGGTCACGGATGGCGCCTGCCTGGCTCGTCTCACCCCGCTGGCTGGGCCTCCGATCACAACAGTCCGTCTGCCGCCACGAAGTGGTTGCAGCTGACCGGTGCACCACGCGTCAGTGTCCGGGCCCATCTAGTCGACAGGTCTGCCAGGAAACCCTGTACACCTTTCAATCGTCCTCGAAGGGAAGCATTAGCGATCAGGCCCATACCTCCAGCAGAGCAGCACACGGCCAACCTCCGAGACCTGCCAGGTTTTAGGATAAGGATAACAAAGGCTGTAAATTTCGATGCACAACACAGCCTTCGCCTCGAAAGCGCATGTGGCCTGCCGGACCTAGCTGGGCCTTTTTTTTTTGATGGAAGCCACACGCTTGTGAATTTTGGCCGAAGAAAACCGCTCAATCTATACGACAAAAAAAAACAAAATGGTGACGCTTAAGAGATGCAAATGAAAAGAAAACAAATCCAAATTGTTCTTTTTTTCAGTAACTGTAATCACTTCCTACAGGGCCACACAGAAACATATATTTTTGAACAGCTGGAATTACTTTATTTTTCAATTAAACACGAGACAAAATTAAAACTGCCGAAGAAATTTAGTTCTGGTTTCACTGACGCCCCGCAGTCTAATGGCCATAGAGATCACAATCACAAATCCAAATCCAAACCGCGGTTACTCGCAGCCGCGCCAAAAGCCAATCCTACGACGCGCGTAACGCGCGCTCATCCGAGAACCCGCGTGTCAGCGGCAGTCGTGGCAAGATCTTCACGTTTTTAAGGCGAAAGCCTTTAATGCCTCATACTGTCGTTAGCAGACGCGTCGGCAGCCGTGTCGACATACGCGTCGGCAGATTCGCCCGCCTTTCGGCGTCACTGCTTAAAAGGCTCAAGGTTCCAGCATGAATAAAGGCGCATCTAGTGAATGCATGGGCTTCATAAATAAAATAAAAGGAGTAAAGTCAGGAAAATAAAAATAAGAAAATAAACAAAAATAAAAACAAAATAGAAATAAAAACAATAAAATTAAGAAAAGGAGCAAGAAAATAAATAAAAAACAAAATATGTAAATAAGAAAGTAAATAAAAACAAACAATGGCCAGGAAACGCTTTCGCCTTGCAGCACTTTAGAGAGCCAAAGTGCACCCTGAATTTTTTGCTCTAGTACAGTTTTTTGCGGTCGCCGTGCTCGCGCTGCTCTTTCGTTGTGGTTTCACTGGAATTCAGCTGAAACAACAAAGGCTTCCCCAGAGGATAACCTCAATGGTGAGTGATTTCAAGACTTCACAAGTAAGCTAAACTGGGCTAGTCGGAGCAATTGCATCTTCGAAAAACGTAGCGCGAAAAACAAGACACAGGTAAGGTGAAGCGCTCGTGTCCTGTCTTCACCTTACCTGTGTCTTGTTTTTCGCGCTACGTTTTTCGAAGATGCAATTTCAAGACTTCCATTGTTGTGCTGTGACCTGTGTTGGTTGGCATAAAGCCAGTAGTGTATTCTTAAGGTCGAGTGAAGAAAGATATTTAGCATCACGCAGTCGGTCCAAGGCGTCGTCGATACGTGGAAGGGGGTAAACGTCACGTTTCGTGACACGATTTAACTTCCGGTAATCGACGCAGAATCGCAAGCTGTTATCTTTTCTATTCACCAATACCACAGGCGAAGCCCAGGGGCTCGTGGACGGCTGGACTACGTCGTCTGCAAGCATTTCTTGCACTTGAGATCGTATAGCCTCCCGTTCCATCGGCGACACTCTGTACGGGTGTTGGGATATGGTGTTTGGCTACCGGGGTGCGCCCTACCTTTGAGGTCGTGGCGAAGCATTCTGCGAAATCGTGAAGGAGCGCTGCTTCTGGCCCACCGACAAGCCGGGATCCACGGTAGACAGAACGGCGGCGACGGCAATAACTCCACAGCGCATATTTCTGCGGGCTCAACGAAGTCGGTAACGACGGCCGTTCCTTTCGCAATGGGCTGGACCGAAGTTGGTGAGCAAGTGCCGCAGAGCGATCCCGTAAGCCCTCTTGCAGCGCAGATTCCTTTCTCGAGTAGAAGGCTGACATTTCTCTCTGCCATAACGTCTCGATCACCGGGCGAGTCACTTTGCACGGGGACCATCATGCTGCACCGCGGAGGCACCGTCACGTCCTCAGCAGCAATACGCAGGGCGGGCAACCTGGAGTCGTCTGAATCGGCTCTTTCAATCGCTTGCGTCGGCAAAAACGTCACGCGCGGCTCTTTTAAGTTGATAACGGCGCCGTTAGCTTGTAAAAAGTCCAGGCCGAGGATGACATCGCGCGAACAGTGAGGCAGGACAACAAAGTCACAAACGTAAGCAAATCCGTCGATTGTAACTCTCCCCGTACACCGGCCAACAGGGGTGATTAGGTGCCCACCAGCTGGGCGAATCTGAGGCCCAGTCCACGCGGTTAAAACTTTCCTCAGTTCCTTTGCTAGCTCGTTGCTCATAACCGAATAGTCCGCTCCCGCATCAACCAATGCCGTAACAGCTAAATCGTCGATATCGACCGGTAAGTCTGAAGCTGCACATCCTTTGTGATCGTCACGTGTCCTCGTTTGATAGCCGTCGTCTGGTCGGGAACGCGATGGAGGATGTTCGGCTGTTCGCTCGTCAGCGGCCTTACCTCCGCAGGCCGCTGGGTCTAGTTTCCCCGGCGAGGACTCGGTGAGCGGCTGAAACGGCTTGTCGAAGGACGGGGACTCGGCGAACGATAGCGGGTAGAGGTTGGTGGGCGGTAGTCCGGACAAGGGAAATCAGTGTGATCCCGGCCCGTTGACAGGTGTTCCTGAATTTCGCAGGGCCGTTCGCCATTGAGCGGACAGGGGACTCGCGGATGAAATCCACGAATTCCAGCTCGGCGATAAGGGCACCACCGCAAAATATGGCCAGCCTCACCGCAGTGGTAACAAAGGGGCCGCTGGTCAGGTGCCCGCCACACGTCCGTCTTCCGCAGCCTCGCTTCGGCCAACACAGGGACAGGGGGGGGGGGGGGGGGGGGCCGCGGCTGGAAAGCAGATGGGCTTGCACTCCATGGGGTGAGGTCGCAGTTCTGCCCCGACGCGTACGTCTGGCGCGGGGGCGTCGGTGTAAGGGCAGCAGGGGCAACAGGTTCAGGGACCGCCTGCTGCACTTCCTCTCGGATAATTTGTGCTAACGACGGACACTGCGGCTGCGACTGGGAAGAGAGGTGCATTTTGTGCAGCTCTTCTTTGACGATAGATCGAGCCAGCTCCCGCAGGGTGTCAGCGGAGTCGCTGGAGGCTGGCGCAAAGTCGGCAGTAGATACGGTGTTCACGGCGCGATTGTAATAGCGGGCGCGTTGTTGCAGGGTCTTTTCGACGGTAGTGGCCTGCGATAGAAACTCCGAAGTGGTGTTAGGCGGGTTTCGCACAAGCCCAGCGAACAGTTTTTCTTTTATCCCGCGCATCAGGTGGCGCACTTTCTTGTCCTCGGCCATGTTTGGATCCACCCTTCTGAACAGTCGTGTCAAGTCCTCATAATACATGGCGACGCTCTCATTGGGTCGCTGGTTCCTTGACTGCAGTGCTGACTCAGCTCGTTCCCGACGGTCGGTGTTGACGTAGGTCGCCAGCAACTGGCTACGGAACCGTTCCCAAGAAGGAAACGTTGTCTCGTGGTTCACGTACCACGTCCGCGCCGAGTCGTCAAGAGCGAAGTAAACATTGTGCAGCTTCCGCTCCGCATCCCAGCCGTTGTACCAGAAGCATTTGCGGGTAGGTAGGCTGGAAACGCTGATTGGTCGATGGGATATGCGCTTCTCCGTGGCGTTTTTTGACTTCGCATTGTGGGTTTTTTGCGCAAAAGACACGACACAAAGGAACGAGGTAGACAGGACAAGCGTTTACTAACAACTCAGGTGTTTATTGACATAACATTTGCTTAAATACAGCAGCTGCTCTTATCAAACACGAAAAGGGAAAGAAGAGACTTAGCATGCATATATCAGATCAGCACAGATCCCACCATCGCACGAGTGAATGCATGTTTCGAGCTCTAATTCTGCGCAAGATAACTGATTTCTTTTTTTGAGAGCAAAATTGAAGGATTGCTGACACACGAGTTACCCGATTTTCCTATCTCATTGGCCTCAATTATCTCTCTTCCAAGTTGTGTCTTGCACCGGCGCAGTACTGAAGTTTTTTCGAGCGCGGGAGTGCAGTTGCGGCAATTCCGAATATGGTCAATCATTTTGCTACCTGACTTGTTCTTTACATCTCTTGCGTGCTCCCTCAGCCTTTCATTAAGGCACCTGCCAGTTTGGCCAATGTACTGCTTACCACAGGCAAGTGGTATCGAGTACACAACGCTCTTTTTACAGGCCACGAATCGCTGCTGGTGCCGCTTCGAACAAGCGACGGCCGTATCCTCCGCATTCACTCTCTTGCAAATCCTGGAGAGTTTTTCAGGAGCGTTAAAAACCACTCTAACACCAGCCCTAGCACCGATCTTCTTAATATTATGCGAGATTCCGTGAATGTACGGAATGACCGCCACTTTCTTCCGGTCAACTTGGTCGGGTTTGCTGGCTGGTTTCTTCATCAGGTTCTCGGCAGTTGAAGCCAGCAAGGCCGTCTGGCAGCCTGCGCTCGAAAGGCGCTGCAACTGGATGTCAAAGCTGCGTCCTACCAAATGCAGGCAGGACTTGCTCAGAGCGTTGGAAAGGCACGATTTCACAATGCCTCGTTTCACGGCTTTGGAGTGTGCCGAGCTGAAGGGAAGCAGGGGCTTGTTGCCTCTGGGCTCAAAGGCCCAACATACGTGTTCACTTGAAAAATGAAGCCCTATATCTAAAATCCTGATGCAATTATCTTCCGGTAACTCGTGCGTCAATTCTAATGGTGCTAGGCACTCTGAAAACGTCGTTAGATGCTTATGTACACTAGCCGAAAAAGAATCTTTGTCACAATCCACGAACACAATGAAATCATCAACAAATCTAAAAACCTTTAAAACGTTAGTGTCGCGAAGGCAGTCATGCAGCATCTTGTCACGTGTCGCTAAAAAGATGTCACTAAGACAAGCATCCGCATCAGGCGCGCTTTGGGGACCGCCGTCTGACAGCCACGCTGACGCGCTTGTCGGGCGTGCGCATTCTCAACCCCGAGGTAAGGGCTGAACTACATTGTCGCAAGTTTTCTCGTGCATTGAGGACTCGCCAAATTGCGGCGCTTGTAACGAAACTTTTTTTTTTTTGCAGCATCGTTTCCTGGATATGCTTCTCGGAAGCCGAAGTCATTGTTCGCCGCGTACGCTGGGCCTACTGCTCACTGCGCCGCCACGCCGCTGTAGTTTGACGTTGAAGAGCTCCTCCAAACGGCCCTTTTCAGGGCCACTTCGTTGCTTCCTGGCAGATTGCGGTCATCCAATCTCGCGGCCGTGTTCCCTCTCTTTGTTTAAATCGGCGCCAGACATCGGAACCCGCGCTAGGCCTCGTTGCAGGGTTAAACATATGCAGTGTGGCTTTAGAGAAGTCATGACTTGCGCTTGGCTTAGCTATATTATTCACCCAGTGCAGTGTACCTTTGCTTCTTTAGCGACCTCTCACGCTTTGTCGAAATCGGCTTTAAAGCTCACGCTACGCCTCGTTGAATGGGTTAACCGAATGCAGCGCTTAGCTTTGTTAGTTTGCGTTCTAGCCTGCAAACAGTGCACCTTTGTTCGCTCCTTACTTTTGTTCTTTTCAGTCGTTTCCTGAATCCGTCCAAAGAGCCGGGCTTGCCGGATGATTGTTCGCCGTGAATGGAACCACGAGGCGATCGCATCTGCATACAGCACGACTTTGTTCCCTCGTGTTTTTTAAATAAAAACATCGAATGTCGTGGTAGCGTCCAAGGATTGCTTCGACAGCTCGGGCAAAACAAGGACTGCGCACGCCGTGTCGTCGCTGCTCAGTGAGGAGGCACAAAACGGATGTCGTCCTTACTAAAGGCCCTTCTCGGAGCCACCTCAGTGTTTCCTGGCAGACCACGCGCTTTCCGCCCTGTGCGCATGTTCCCCTCATTTCCAATCATTTGTAAGTTGCATATCAATGAATTAATAAATCAGTCAACGCACTTTATTTACCAGAAAAATCTGGCTGGTCACCCTGGGCTAAAAGCTGTGCACACAGCTTGACAAGGCCCAGAGGACCATTAGATGAGTTTTGAACGTAAGAAAAACAAGTTGCTACTTTCAAAGAACATGGAAAGTACACCAAACAACATAAGACATGCACATTACAGTAAAGAAAACACTTTGACAGCAGACATACAGTATCAATTTACGCTATAATACATACAAAAATTACGAAATTCAGCACTATGGCACGAAATATAAGAACAGCACATAAGGTAAAATAGAGAATGCAAGTTACAATAGTACAAATAGATTAGCTGTTTACATATGCATAAAAGGAGTCCTCGGCAAGGCTTGAATTTGGAACTGCTAATATCAAAGAAGATTTAGAAGAACTTCAGTTTGGGGTACATGGTGCATAGTACTTGAGAAAACAAACAATAGCTCCTACAATGACAAACACAGAAGAAGAACTATGCAGGACAAGCGCTATCCTGCGCTCTACAGTATGGAACTTTGTGACCGAAAAATGAACCTTTACGTCAGTGCAATATGAGTCTTTAAGCTGTTTACAAAGCGTTATTACAGAAAGAAAGAAATATTAGTGAATGTTGTGTGCGAGGCTTGCATATTACTCTGTATTTGTTTATTTATTTACGTTACTCCTCAATGCCAGTGGCATTACACAGGGGGAATGGTAAATATACAAAAACTGAGAGAAAAATACAGTTGATTACATGAATGTTAAACAGCGCCTGAATATACAATGTTAGCTAGCGCTACGCGGAACTGCTCATAATTTTCAGTGCCGGCAACTTCTGCGGGAAGATGGTTCCGGTCGCATGAGGTTCGCGGCCGGAATGACTGCGAGAAGCATTTCGTGTTGCATGACACACTTACGACTTTGTGATCATGATCAGTGCGGCGGGATACAGAAATTGGCTGAAGGAGGAGGTGATCACGAAGAGCGGGATGATGGTACAGCTTGTGGAAGAGGGTGACACGAAACACTTTTCTACGCGATGTCAGTGATGGGAGGCAGATATTAGACTTCATAGTAGTTATACTCGCTGTGCGGTTGTAGTTAACAAGGATTAAACGCACAGAGTTGTTTTGCACCAGCTCAAGATCATTAATGAAGTTGTCATGAGCAGGGTGCCATACAATAGCAGGGTGCTACGTTGCATACTCCAGTTTTTATCGTATTAGTGTTTGATAAAGCAACAGTTTCAAATTAGAAGGAACGTTACAAAAGTTGCGACGTAAGTAGCAAAGCATGCGATTAGCATTTTCAATTATGTTCTCGGTATGAAGATACCATTTAAGATAATAAGTAATGTGGACGCCGATGCATTTATATGACGAGACTGATTCCAATGAAATGTTATCGATGTAGTAATGAGGTGGGACGGAAGTTTTTCTAGATACACGCATGACTTTGCATTGGTTCATATATAGCTGCATTCACCATTCTTCGCATCAGCTCCCTTATTGTGTTGAGGTTTGGCTGAAGGCAGTGGCGGTCTCGTCAAGTAGTCTCCTGCTTTGTACGTTCACCTTGTTAGCGGCTGTCTTATTTCACACAATTCCACGTTCTACACGTTGATAGTTATACGAGCACAATTCGTAGTGATTGTCGAGGTATCGTATTTCTGCCGTGACCCCACCGTTGTCTTGCCATGACGGCGACAGCGTTGCCATTCACCTGCGGATGCGGTGGCCAGCAACCTCGTCGGGGGGGAAGGGAGCCACCCATTCATGTCTTCATCCCGCCATGGGACACAGCGACGCCAGCGAGGGAATAATCCCTTTTTGGCTTGACAAGGAGCGCCGACCAGCCGCCTTGAAGGCGGGGACTGAGGGCGGAACAAAGCCACTTCCCAGAACTGAGTAACGACGGCCGCTAATCCCACTGGTGAAAAGTCCGGGCAGGTGCCTTGACCTTCGTGGACATGTCGTGGCGGGATATCTCAGCCGTCGACTTGTTTCCCCTGGTATCGAAATGAATATTGCTCGCGTAAACGTTAACATTCAAAGATTGAGTAATGGTATAACATCTATACCTTTCCCCATTTATTTTTCAATAACAAACCGCACAAAAATTTTTGTGTAGATAAAATAAATAAAAAATCGTTTCTATTTTTTTTTTATATACAGCAGTCTGCCCGCTCCCCTTAAAACCACTCTCTGGGCCCGCCACTGACTGAAGTAAGGTTGTTAGCGTTGGTTATTTCTCTAAAAATGACGCAAACATCACCGAATAGGTGAATATGAGAATCCATAAGAGAGCGGGGATCATTAATTTTAAATCAGGAACAGTAGGAGCCCAAGAACTGAACCTTGTGGAACTCCGGAAGACACCTCTGTAAAACTGGTGTTATAACCGTTAGCAAAAACTAATTGTGAGCGATTAAGTAGACATTCAATCCATATAAATAAGTTACAGTCAATATTCAGGTGTTTTAGTTTGTGAGGCAAAAGATTGTGACATACATTGTCGAAATCCTTTGACAAATCCAGAAATATACAGTCATTTAGTGATGATAAGTCTAGAATACAGTGCAATGCATATGTAAACTAGCCTTAGTCGCTTTGGGACGTAAAACCCCATAAACCAAACCAAACTATATTAACTGTGTTTCGAAGAGTAAGGTTTTCGAAAACCATGTTGCGCTGACATAAAAAAGGAGTTCAATGAAAGTAAGTTAACAAGGTTGCTGAATATTATATGTTTGGACATTTTGGATCAAGTACTGGCAAGGGATATGGGACGATATGCTTTGCTGCCGGATTTGTAGACTAGTAACCACCTTTCCGATCTTCCACTCAGCAGCAGCGTTGATTGGTCAATGCTGGAAAAGTTTGGTTAGTATAATGGCGAATAAGCTGCAGTGCTTTTTAAGAACTTTGCGTTAACGCAGTCATAACACGGAGCGGAATAAACACTGAGTCCATCAATAAGCTTATTCACACCAGTAGTAGCAACAGTTATAGGTGGCATGAAAACATAGTTGAAGTGGTGAATTGTAGGCATATGTATACATCAGATATGGCTTGTAAAGTTGTCAGTGAATGCGCGGTTAAGAATCGTGGCGTAAATGTCGGAAGGAATGGGGTCGCCTAATGGGTCAGATAAGGCAAAGCTATCGTCGGTGGAAGAACTAATGACAAACCAGAATTTTTCACATTGGTGGTTACATGTGAGTGGAAGTGCTTTTAGCACTTTTGAGCGCCAGAACATACATGCTGGAAGCCGCTGAATACGAAGTCCATCGCTCACTAGTTGGCGAGAACTTTGCGATGCGGTAGAGGCTTTCTTTTTGTTAGATAAACGTTTAATGTGATTATTACACCAGCGAGCTATTGAGTGGGTGGTGCGTTGAGGAGTGTATTGTTCTGTGAGCTGGGTGACTATAGCTGTGAACCAGCTCCAGTTGGTCTGAACGCTGCGGAAATCAAACCTATGGCAAAAGCATCGATAAAAAAAAATAGTTCATTATTTAATGCCTGAAAATTTGCTCCGTTGTAGTCTCGTATTATTATTTTTTTCTTTTTGTTAGTGTTCGGAGTGGCTAGATTAATGTCAAAGTGCATTAGCAAGTGGTCGCTGATGCCTGGCAGATATGTAATAGGTGAGACTAGGTCAGGTCGATTTGTCAGGATTAAATCTAGCGTATTCGCCGCGTTAGCTGTTATAGTCGCTTGTGTGCACAAATGCACTAACGAGAATACTGAGCGCACATCTAAAAATTCGCGACTTTGAGACGAGAACGGGGACATTAAAAGGGAGTTGGTATTCCATGTTATGTTCGAAAAATTAGATCGGCAAATAAAACAAAACTGAGATAGATCATGGTGCTTTGTTTTTGTTTCCATAAAAAAGTATGGCAACAGATAGGGAAAGGCTTAGGTGACCGTGATCGAGGAGGTTAGACTGAAAAATAGTACAACAGCTTGAAACAGGTCTCCACATCATTCGTATATACTAGGACATTGCAGGAGTCCGGACGAAGCAAAATGTCAAAACACAAATTACGTTTGAATTGAGATCATGGCAGGAAAGTGGATGAAATGTAGCTAAAAGAAAAATTGTTGGGGCGAGAGGGCGGCGGTCCAACGCAGCTGGCTGAGGGCGATAGGGGCTTGAGTCCAGTCGTCGAGGTGCAGGACGGCGCACAGCTTCGGCGTAAGTCATGGCTGGGGGCTCCATAGGATGCGTCACACCCAAGGCCTGTTGAACTTCATCCCGGATGGCATCTGTGAGCGATGAAAGCTGCGGCTGCGCTCCCGTCGGCAGCAATCGGCGGAGCTCCTCTCGCACAACTTGACGGATAACCTCCCGCAGGTTATCGTTGTTAGCGGTGTCCAGGCAGTTTGCTGAGAAAATGCGCTGCTGGCGGTCATACTGGCGGGCTCGGGCATCAAGAGTTTTCTCCATTGTGGATGCCTCTTCTACGAATTCCGCGACGGTTTTCGGTGGGTTGCGAACGAGGCCGACAAATAGTTGCTCTTTAACTGCTCGCATAAGCAACTTCACCTTCTCTTCTTCCTTCATGCTCGCGTCGGCACGCCGGAAGAGACGCTTCATTTCCTCAGTGTACATTGCGACGGTCTCGTTTGGGTGTTGTATGCGAGACTGTAGCAGCTGCTGGGCTCTCTCCTTTCGCACGACGTTCGTGAAGGTCTTGAGAAGCTGCTCCTTGAAGGTTTCCCAATCCGTAAGGCTAGCTTCCTCATTCTCAAACCAGATTTTTGCTGGTCCCTCTAAGGCGAAGAAAACGTACCTAATTTTCATGGCGTCGTCCCAGTTGTTGAAGACAGCCACACGGTCGAACTGCTCCAGCCATTCTTCGGGGTCGGCGCCAGACGAAGCGTCGAAGGTTGGTGGCACCCGGGGCTGCTGCAGAATGATTGCAGTGGTCGTCTGGGGCAAGCTCATTATGGACGTTGGTACTTGCTTTCGCTTCCGGGTAGGGTCCGGCAGGGTCCCGAACTCAGGTGCGTCCCCTTGCAGGCGTCGGCTTGCGCGGTGGACTGGACTCAGGTCCTGCGGTAGATGACTCAGAGGGCTGGCGTCACTTGTTGGGGGTGTCCGGAACATGAAAGGCTACCCAGCACCTCCACCAGATGTCACGTTGTAGTGACGGCAGTCTAGCGGTCACGAAAACACCAACAAGACTTGGAAACGAAGCTCTTTATTAGGGCTGACTTGCGCCCAAAAAAGAACTGAATCACTCGGCGGCTGCGTAAGCAACAAACGTGCTCGTCAGTCGTCGAACTACGAATGTCCTCCGCTCGCGGCGTCGCGCAATTTAAAGCCGGCAAGGAAACTTCCAGATAGCAGGACAAGATCATCTACAGTAATCTGGAAAAACCTAGATGCAGCCTTTCATGGCTGCGATCAATCGACATTAGACTGGTCGCTTCTCGCGTCACGAACAAAAATGATAACAGCCCTTTCCTGCAGCCTTGAGCGTGAACGAACAAACACTACAATGATACGTGGCAATATGAACGCTAAGAGAAAAAACCAGTCACACAAGACGACGGACAAGAAGAGTGTACACACCACAACGACTGGTCCAGTCGTTGTGGTGTGTACACTCTTCTTGTCCGTCGTCTTGTGTGACTGGTTTTTTCTCAGTTTACAATGTACCAACTGGCCCGCATTTCAACCCTTCTGAATATGAACGCTGTCTACATACCATATGCCTATGCACACTTGAGTACACTAAACAAGAGCATTTGGTGGGACTTGAGGCCCATTATCACGCTCGTATTTTCAGTTCAGCGTATGCAGACGGAGACGCAAAGATAAGCTCGACTTTAATAGATGGATGGATGGATAGGGCTCATGCCATCTGGCGACCACTCGTGAAATTTCACTCTTTCCTTGATTTCAGCCACCAATCGACAACCTTCGCCAGGTAATTTCTACCCATTTAAAATGTATTTTTCCTTCACTGCCCTTAAACCCAATGCTTTGTATAAATCAGCCCCGCTGCTTTCAACTGTAGAGTGAAGTCCTTTAGAGAAAAGTATCAAGTGTTCAGCCGTTTCCTCCTCTCCACACACTCCGCACAACGTGCCTATCTCCTCGTACATTACCCGACATCTCTCAGTCCCCAATACTTCCGTCCTGACCAAACAGCTCCCCTAGAACTGTCGTAGATATTTTCTTTGTAAATTTCCTGCTTCAATATTCTCTGCGTTCCCAGTGCCGATTCCGTCAGAATCCTTGTTTTGCACACAGCCCTCTATGTTTCTTTAACCTTTTTCTTAACCGATAATACGTGATTTGCCCACCCCCCAACTGCTGTCCTGATGTTTTCTTGTCAGTTTGCTAGTTCGCTTTCTCTATTTTGTGGCGACGTTCCTCGTGTAAAGGTAACTCAAAATTTTTCTAGCCCACTGTTTTTCCTCCATTTCTGTCCATCGCTCCTCTGCCTTACTGCCAGCTCCTCTGGTCTCGAATGACGCCCATCCCAAACTACCCCCCTATTTCATGTATTGCCATGTGCTCCCAAAGCAAGCCTACCTACCCCACGCTTTCTAACCGTGCTTGAACCTCTGGTCTCACGCACAGGACCGCTCAACTTAGCTCAACCTAGTGGCGGCACCTGGTTTGCCTCAACCCACTCCGCCCGCTTCCTCTCTCTTGACGTTACACATCATTTTTCTTCCCATAGCTCACTGGGTTTCCATAGCTGAACATCCTTTGTTAGCCTACACGTTTCTGCCCCCATAGGTGAGCACTGGTAATACACAGCTGCTGATGATGATGAAAACTTTATTTGTAACTAGGGAGTTTTGGACACGTCGGTCCTTGGGCCCCCGCACGGCCCCACTGCACTCAAACGTTCATGTCCCGGAGGCTCATGACGCTGGCAGCCCGGCCGGTGGCGATGGCTTGCTTGGCCGGGTCCTCGGAGCGCAGTAGGGTCTCCCAAGCCTCCCAAGTGGTAAGGTGCTCCAGGCCCCGCGGGGGAGGATCCGCCGAGCAGAGGAAAAGAATATGGTCGAGAGTGGCTTTGGGGTGGTGGCAGAGGGTACAGGAAGGGTTCGTGTGGACTGGGTGATATCGCGAGCGTATATAAGGGGAGGGCAAAGTGCGTGTTTGGAGCCGCCTCCAAAGTGTCTGATGGTAATTGTCGAGAAAAGGATGAGGTGGGGGGTAGAGCCGAAGCTCGGCTTTGTAGGCCTGCGTCATTTCACTGAATGAGTGCATGCGCTCCCGCGAGAACCCCAGGTCGGAGGCCGCCGGTGCCCGGTTGAGAGAAGCTCGGGCTGAAGCGTTGGCGGCCTCGTTTCCGGGATTCCCGGAGTGGGCAGGCACCCATATCAGCTCCACATGGCGGGGCGGGTGCGCGGCGAGGGAGTCCAGTATGCGAAATGCAGGGACGTGAACTCTCCCGCGAGCAAAATTTAGTATGGCAGTTTTGGAATCTGACAGTATATATCGGGCCTCCGAGCGGGTGATGGCCAGGGCAATGGCGGCCTCTTCGGCCTCCTCCGAAGTGGCAGTAGGGGTTATGTGAAGTGTGGCAATGGGTTGGAGGGAGGGGTTCGTGATGGCTACAACCGCGTCCTCGCCCGTGCATGCGGCATCCACCCAAACGGCATACGGTTCCGTGCCATAGTATTTGTGGAGTGCCCGTGCGCGAGCTCTGCGGCGGGGTTCGTGGTAGGTGGGATGCATGTTTTTGGGGAGAGGTTTAATAAATAAATCGCGGTGAATGAGGCGGGGGACCTGGAGCTGTGTGGGATCGGTAACAGGTAGGCGTATACCGAGGGTGTGTAGGATGTGTCTCCCGGTGGTGGTTCTCGCGAGACGTATGTATTGTGTCTGTCGGTGGGCCTCAATAAGCTCCCCTATCGTATTGTGCAGGCCTAGTTGAAGGAGTTTTTCGGTTGAGGTATTTAGGGGTAGGTGTAATGCTGTCTTAAATGCTGTTCGAATCATGGCATCCAGGGTGGAGATTTCCCCGGCCTGGAGTTTCAGGTAGGGGAGCGTGAAGATAAAGCGGCTGAGGACGAAGGCATGAATGAGACGACATAGGTCATGCTCCTTCATGCCCCGGTGGTGTGCAGAAACGCGGCGGATTAGGTGTGATATCGACACAGTTGTCTGCTTGAGTTTCCGTATGGTGAGTGTGTTTTTCCCGTTGTTCTGGATGTGGATGCCAAGTACCCGGAGAGTGTTTACCTCCGGGATGGGCCGGTTTTCCAGTGTCACGGTGGTGGGGGCTGTGGGGCAGTTTCGTGTTGTGGGGCGGATTATGAGGAGCTCCGACTTCTCCGGTGAGCAGGGGAGTCCGATACTCCGCGCATGCGTTTGGGTGAGGATAGCCGCGGACTGTAGGGTGTTCTCTATGTCTCCATCACTGCCATGGGTGGTCCATAGCGTGATATCATCGGCATAGAGTGTATGCCGAAGGTGAGGGATGGTTTGTAGCTTGTGGGCAAGGGGAATGAGAGTGACATTGAAAAGGAAAGGGGAGAGGACGGACCCCTGGGGGGTCCCGACCCCACTAAGGGTGTATGGGGGGGAGATGTGGGGACCGAAGTGAATTTCGGCCGTGCGGTTAGTAAGGAATGTTTGAATATAGGTGTACATACGTTCACCTATGTTCAAGGGGGAGAGAGCCGCCATGATCGCTTGATGGTTCAGGCGATCAAAGGCCTTGGAGAGATCCAAGGCTAAGACAGCTTTTGTGTGACCCGGAATGAGGGGGTCGAAAATGTCCTGCGTGAGTTGGAGCATGGCGTCCTGTGCTGACAGATGGGGACGGAAGCCCACCATGCTGTGCGGGTAGAGGTCTTGCTCCGCCATATGTTGGGTGAGTCGAGCGAGTGCGACGTGTTCGAAAAGCTTGCCTAGGCATGAGGTTAGTGAAATGGGACGGAAATTTGAGGGTGTAAGTGGTTTGTGCGGCTTTGGTATGAATATGATTTTGGCGTGACGCCAGGATTGGGGAAGAGTGCCCTCCTGCCAGCATTTGTTGAAGTACTCCGTGAGCTGGGCGATCGATTGATCGTCCAAATTGCGGAGCATGGCATTAGAGATCCGGTCAACTCCCGGGGTGGAGTTAGAACGGAGAGTCAGGAGGGCCGCTCTGACTTCGGTCTCCGTGATCTCCGCGTCGAGGTTGGCATTCGGGGCGCCTGTATAGGGGGGCAGGGGGTTTGAGGTACCGGGAGTTGTATATGTGTTTCTAAGTATAGTGCGTCAGGAGAAAGGCCGGTCTTGTGTATAAGGCGTGTGACGTGGTGTTGTGTGGCTGTTTTGGATTACGTGGGGTCAATTAGGTGACGGAGGAGTTGCCAGCTACGTTTGGAGGACAGATTGCCAGCCAAACTGTCGCAAATCTGACCCCAGTTTCATCGGCAGAGCTCCTCAGCGTGCTCAGTAATTTGTGTTTGCAGCGCGGCCAGCCGCTTTTTAAGGGTCCGATTGAGCTTTTGCCCCTTCCAGCGCTCTAGGATGCTATGGTGGGCCTCCCAAAGGTGGGCCAGGCGAGTGTCGAGGGTGGGCGTATCTGTTGTTGTGACAAGGGTTCGCGTGTGTGTGGAGACATCGTTCATGAGTGATGCCACCCACTGGTCGATGTCTATAATGGAAGCGTCAGGGAGGGCCGCCCGTGCGGAGCGTACAGCATCCCAGTTGGTGATTTTGTGTGTTAGGTGACGGGCCTGTCTTTGCTTGTACGGTACTGTAACGGAGAGGATGTAATGATCGCTTCCCAATGTATGACGCGTTGTGGTCCACGTAATACCAACAAGGTTGCGGCTCAGTGTCAAATCCGGGCTGGTGTCCGCGCTGACAGTTACCAATCCTCGTGGGGGTGTTAAAGTTGTTGTGTATTGTGAGGCGGAGCTCTTGTACCAAGGACCAGAGACGCCGGCCTCGTCCAGTGGTGGTGCGGTAGCCCCAGTCAGTATGCTGACTGTTGAAGTCTCCTCCGATAATCAATGGATGCTTGCCTGCAAGACGGTGGAGATCTCGCAGTAGCGTTTCCAATGAAGCCATCGGGTGAGATGGTGGGTGGTATATATTGGCGACAAAAATCGATGGTACTGAGTGTGTATCTTGTATGATTTCTGTAATTACGCAGGGCATCTCGGAGGTGATGTAATGGGTTTGGTGTGTAATGGAGCGATGTATGAGTGTGGACGCCCTGGGTGTATTCGTGGCGTCCGAGTGAACAGATGTGTAGCTAGGAAGTGTGGCAGGGCTATGTGTGTCCTGAAGGAGAAGGATGTGGGGCGTGGGAAGTGTGGGGAGGAGGAGTTGGAGGGGTGCGCGCTTGCCCCGGAAGCGGCGGCAGTTCCACTGAAGAATTGATAAGGAATTAGGAGGTAGCCCCGCCATACTGGAGCTTTGATGGGGTGAGGGTAAGTGGGTTGGTTGGGGAGTTCTGTGGGGTAGGTGGGCTGGATTGATGCGGCGGATTGAGGTGTAGCGAGGGAAGGGCCTGCTCTATTGTTTGGAGGCGGGCGTCGTACTGTGCAAGGCTCATCTCTAGGGTGTGCACCATGCGCGTAAATGCCGCTTCAATTTGTTGCTCGAACCGTTGGGAGAGGTGGTCGATGAGGTGATTGAATTTTGCCTCTAGACGCGCGTCCATCTCAGCGAGTTTAGCATCCAGGCGGGCCTCGAGGGATGTCAGGTCGGTCTGGGTAACGGGTGGGGGCTCTGTTGTTCGTTTTTTCTTGGGTGGGGGTGAGGGTGGGGATTGGGAGACGGACTCTTCCATGTTTTCTGTTGTTGTTTGAGGTAGTGGAGTGTGCTGGGCGGGAGGGACGGTTGGTGTAAGCTGTGGAAGGACGGAGGTGGGGGTCTTGATAAGAGAGGTAAGACGACTCACCTCGTCTCGCAGGGCCTGGAGCTCCCGGTCACGGGGATCCATAATACAACATTTTGGGCGAGTTGGTTACATACATTCATTATTACAGCGCAAATACGGCACAGAACAGGAAGGGGACACAACAGCGCTGTTGTGTCCCCTTCCTGTTCTGTGCCGTCTTTGCGCTGTAATAATGAACGGGGATCCACCTGTGTGGGCGGAGGGGCCGGGGGCTTGTTGGCATTGTTGACTCTGCCGGCCACTCTGTCCGCCCAGGAAAGTTGACGAGCCTGCTGGTCTTGGCGGCGACGAGATGATGAACGCGACTTGCTGGAGCGACGCACGTCGGTGCGGTCCGCGTCTCGGTCCGGTGTGCGGGAGATGTGCTGTTGCAGTGAGGCGGGCGGTGAGCGGCGTCCCCTGCCTTTGCATCCTCTAGTGCCGGTCATGTGGGCGCCTCCACATAGTATGCAGGCTGGGGTGCATGTCGGAGTGTCCTCTCGTGGGTGGGGGACGCCACACCTTGGTGTGTGCGCTGAAGGGTGCACACGTCCGAACGGTGTCCAGGTTGACGGCAGTTTGTACATGCGTCGAGGTGTCCTCTGTAGGGGGTGCAGTTGTGGAGGCCGCCTCCGTAGGAGATGGTTCTGGGCACCGGGCCCCCCCCCCCCCCCCCGGAAAGTAATAAGGATTGAACGGGTCTGTCCCATGCGGCGTGCATCAATGATGGGGGCCGTAGGGTTGCCCACGATGAGGTCTTCTAGAACCTGTGTCGGGGTTTCCTCCCAGTAGGCGTTGGTAATAACTCCCCTTACTGCACCATCCGGGGGGGCGATGTAGGCACTGACAGCGTAGGGTTGGTTTCGAATTTTGAGCTGTTGAATGGCGACCAGGCGAAGCGCGTCAGCTTGGTGAGGGGTGCTCATGGTGCATGTGTTGTTTATGGGGTGAATGCGCAACTGGGTGGCGTCTGGATCTTGGATGTCCTTGGCCGCAGCTATCAGGGCGAGGCGAAGCTGGCGCGGTTGAAGGTCGGTTAAATAAAGGCCTCCGTTCGAGCGGAAGACAATCTTGTAATCGCCCCCAGGTAACGGTGGCTGGCGTTGCGACCTTTGCGCCGCGAGACGCGCCGCTCGCAGCTGGGACGCTTGGTGTTTGGAATGTGTCGGTCGTGAGCCGGCGCTGGCGTTCGCCTCGTCCTGGATCTTCGGCGCATCTTTTTGGCGGGTGGGTAGGTTCAGGATATGAGTCCAGTCCCTGGGATTGTAGTCCATGGGGTTGATGGTCTCCCCGAGCACCTGGACCTCCATGCTCTCGCTGTGGGTGAGGTGGTAGGTGAACGCACGGTGGCGCGAGGCCTAGTGCGGCAGCTGGTCGGTTAGGGGTGGTTTGCGGCCCGTGCGCCCACGTAGGAGGGACCGTCGGCCACCAAAGTAGAGCTTATCGTAGTGCTCACCTTTACGAACGGTGTAGTGAAGAGGTGGGCACTGCGGGGCTCGTACTTCGAAGAAATCGCCGTGTTTGTACGGAGCCTATGCATAGCGCGTTCGCACTCACCGGCCCCCTAGCGGTCCTGCCACAGCTGCTGTATACTTTTCTCTTGAGGGATATTGGTAAACTGCCATCCATGATCTGAGAGAACCTGCCATTCCTATTCTTCTTATTCTCCTACTTATTTCCATCTCATAATCCGGATTAGTGGCCACTACTTGCCCTAATTAGGGGTATTCCCTTCAAACTTCAAGCACCTCGCTACCAATTGTGAACTGCTGTTCCCTTGCAAGACTGTTGAATATTACTTTGAATTTCTGCATATTCATTTTAAGACTTACCGTTCTGCTCTGCCTAACTCATTGATCATGCTTTGCAGTTAATGTCCTGAGTGACTTGGCAAGGCAATGTCATCAGCGAATCGCAGATTACTCAGGTATTCTCCATTAACTCTTATCCCAACTGTTCCCAATTCAGGCCCCGGAGTACCTCCTGTAAACATGCGGTGAATAGCATTGGCGAGATCGTGTCTTCCTGCCTCACACCTTTCCGTATTGGAATTTTATTGCTGACTTTATGGAGCACAATCGTAGCTGTGCAATCGTTACAGATATCCTCCAGTATTTTCACATAAGATTCGTGTTCCGCAAGTCCAGCATGGCTGCAGAGGTTTCCACTGGGTCAAATGCTTTCCCGCAATCAATGAATACTATATATAGGGGCTGGTTATATTCTGCGCATTTATAATGCGAATATTGTCTATTGTAGAGCATCTTTAACGAAAGTCTGTCCATTTCATTGAATTAAATCTAAGGTTGCTCTGATTTTATTTCCAGAAGAGGGCAAATACGGGCTGGTTGGTACATGTTTTACGAATTGCAAAAACAGCGCAACCAAAGACGAGACACAAGAGGAGGACAAAACAGCAGCGCTGACTAACAACCAAATGGTTTATTGCTACAGGTGAGGCAGCATATAAATGAAAAGGCACCGGTAAAAACACAAAATAAACATGAGAGAAAGATACCGCGCAACCACACAACATACTGAAAAAAGGCAAGTGAAAGGAAAGTTCCTTAGGTAGTAGATTTATCGATGGGCTGCTGATACAGGTGTTATCAAGCTTTTTGATATGGCAAGCCTCCGAAATGAGCCTCATGGTCTCATCTTTATAACGGCGATGACAGTGGTCCGATTGAGATGCGCTTCGCAATTAATCTTCACACTCAACACAGTCCACAGCAAGATGGTTTCTGCGAGACTTGTTCTCTACATCTTTTGCATGTTCATGCAGTCTATGGTTGATGCATCGTCCCCTCTCACGGATGTAGAAACTGGCAGTTTCTACATAGGTGAGACGATGCATCAACAATAGAGACAATTGAGATATAGAGACAAGAGGCTTGCCATATCAAAAAGCTTGGTGTATCAGCAAGGTGTGTTGCTGGGCGAGTTGGTCATCTTGAGAAAAAACAGACAAAGGACCAGAACAAGAAGGACACACAACTGCGCTGACTAACAACTTTTATTTCGGAAGGGGGCCGACCCGCGCCTTTTATACAAACTAGAGGGAATGATGCGCACAGATCAGCAAAGTGGGAGCATGGAAAGAGCCAATACATAGACCAACTATTCTTATCGTCACTGATAACCAACAACGCAGCCAAAACAAGCGAGAGAAGAAAAAAAGAGATAGAAACAACGGGGGAAACAAAGGCAGAGAGCGTAAAGAAACAATTCCAAAAAGTTCTAAAAAGATCCCGAAGAAGCCAACAACCAACACGGCTAAACGAATGACGATGAAACGTGACAGAGATGAACAGACAAGCATAAAAAGTGCAGGAAAAGCCTGCGGAAGATGTAAAAAAGCGGCACAGCTAAAAGATGACGGAATTAAAAGCGTTAAAACAGATACAAGCAAAAACCTGAGAAGCCGATGAGAATAAAAACAAGCAGGAAAGGTGGTCACTAAAACATGAAATTGAACAGACAACAGATCTCTAAAAACAAGCAATGAATCGTAAAAAACGTGTGGGCGATAAAACCTAAGGTGAAATAACAGAGAAGTTTTTACAGAAAAGTTTAAGATGGAAAACATCGCGAAAAGTGGGCGCCAACAAAACATCACGGAATGAAACCAAAAGAATGCACTGAATCAAATCGAAGCTGAGAGGAATGAACACTCTTTGTCTAACAGCGCAACTGGTGGTGTGCTAACACACTCATCTTTTAGCTTGCTAATAGTGGCTGCTTCAATGATTTCTCGGGTCAGTTGATTTAAGTTTTTTGCCAGAATATCTGTTTCCTTGAAAGTGGGGGAGATGCGTCGGCAAGGACTGCAATCACGGCAGTGGATGGCCAAATTACCGGACCTTTTATCCTCAGCATTAGCTTTATGCTCTAATAACCGCTTGTTGATACATCGGCCTGTTTGGCCGATGTACTTCCTGCCGCAGGGTAAAGGGATCGAATAGACAACACCCGATGAGCATGCTACGAACGGATCCCGATGCTTAACTGTGCAGTCTGGAATTTTTTCCCCAGAGCCGTTGACCTTTCTGCAGAGTCTAGAAAGCCGGTGAGGAGCAGAGAAAATGACTTAAACCTGAGTGCCCGCTTCGTGTAATCGTTTCAGAGAATGACACTTGGCAAAAATTGGTTGCTAACTTTCTTCAAGCCAATCTCAGCGTTCTCGCAGTAGAAGACCCGTTCCTAGTAAAAAACTCAAATGATACCATTCACTTCTTGCGAGAATATAGAAGCAGGGCCTACCTAGGTTTCTCCGTTGACGTGAAAGACCTCTACTATTCCATTCCGCATGACGATCTGCTCCATTGTGTAAATGATTGCATCGACAAGCACGGAGCTGTGGCTTTTCAAAATGCATGTGGCGTTTCTGCTAGTGGCTTTTTAGAATTATTGTCCGTATATCTCAGGTCTACTTATGCTGAGTGGAATGGATCTCTTTTTATACAGAAGCAGGGCATATGCATTGGGTCGTGCATCGCCCCTATCCTGAGCGACCTATTCTTGGCCATGCGTGACAGAGAAGTAAGCAGAAAGATTGCAAATTCACCGGTACTAAACATATTCAGATATGATCGATGATTATCTCATTTTTCTCGACTGTCCAGGCAATTCTTTCATGACTGAAGTTTCCAAGGTACTAGCCATTTTTAGAGAGTCTTTTCATCCCCTCGTTTTAACGCATGAAGTTCCGGAAAATAGCTGTCTTCGCTTTCTTGAACTTAAGCTGCACTTCTCACCCGATCACGTATGCTGGATCTTCGAACCAAGGGCCAATAAGCCACTTTTACCGTATGAGTCAGCGCATTCGAAATTGGTCAAACGAAACATAATCCAGGCCACCTTCAATAACGCATTACTCAAGTCCTGTGAGCACAGTCTCGAGAGCAGTTTCCTTAACCAAGCGCAGAGGCTTCTCAGCTCTGGGTACCCGGCCTTACTCCTCTCCTCAGTTGCTCAGAAAATGTTGAAAACGTGGCAAGGAAAGAACCTAACCTCAAGGGAAGGGCAGAGTCGCAATAAAAAGGTAGCTGTAATACCCTACATCCACCAACTGTCCCACAATCTAAAAAGAATTGGAAAAAGGGCAGGGGTAGACGTCATTTTCTCTGCTCCTCACCGGCTTTCTAGACTCTGCAGAAAGGTCAACGGCTCTGGGGAAAAAATTCCAGACTGCACAGTTAAGCATCGGGATCCGTTCGTAGCATGCTCATCGGGTGTTGTCTATTCGATCCCTTTACCCTGCGGCAGGAAGTACATCGGCCAAACAGGCCGATGTATCAACAAGCGGTTATTAGAGCATAAAGCTAATGCTGAGGATAAAAGGTCCGGTAATTTGGCCATCCACTGCCGTGATTGCAGTCCTTGCCGACGCATCTCCCCCACTTTCAAGGAAACAGATATTCTGGCAAAAAACTTAAATCAACTGACCCGATAAATCATTGAAGCAGCCACTATTAGCAAGCTAAAAGATGAGTGTGTTAGCACACCATCAGTTGCGCTGTTAGACGAAGAGTGTTCATTCCTCTCAGCTTCGATTTGATTCAGTGCATTCTTTTGGTTTCATTCCGTGATGTTTTGTTGGCGCCCACTTTTCGCGATGTTTTCCATCTTAAACTTTTCTGTAAAAACTTCTCTGTTATTTCACCTTAGGTTTTATCGCCCACACGTTTTTTACGATTCATTGCTTGTTTTTAGAGATCTGTTGTCTGTTCAATTTCATGTTTTAGTGACCACCTTTCCTGCTTGTTTTTATTCTCATCGGCTTCTCAGGTTTTTGCTTGTATCTGTTTTAACGCTTTTAATTCCGTCATCTTTTAGCTGTGCCGCTTTTTTACATCTTCCGCAGGCTTTTCCTGCACTTTTTATGCTTGTCTGTTCATCTCTGTCACGTTTCATCGTCATTCGTTTAGCCGTGTTGGTTGTTGGCTTCTTCGGGATCTTTTTAGAACTTTTTGGAATTGTTTCTTTACGCTCTCTGCCTTTGTTTCCCCCGTTGTTTCTATCTCTTTTTTTCTTCTCTCGCTTGTTTTGGCTGCGTTGTTGGTTATCAGTGACGATAAGAATAGTTGGTCTATGTATTAGCTCTTTCCATGCTCCCACTTTGCTGATCTGTGCGCGTGCGCATCATTCCCTCTAGTTTGTATAAAAGGCGCGGGTCGGCCCCCTTCCGAAATAAAAGTTGTTAGTCAGCGCAGTTGTGTGTCCTTCTTGTTCTGGTCCTTTGTCTGCAAGCGCTGTTTTTTCTCTAGCTGTATCAGCAGCCCATCAATAAATCTACTACCTAAGGAACTTGCCTATCTTTATCAGTGACCTGCCTTTTTTAGTAAAGTTGTGTGGTTGCGCGGTATCTTCCTCTTATGCTTATTTTGTGTTTTTACTCCTGCCTTTTCATTTATATGCTGCCTCACCTGTAGCAATAAACCATTTGGTTGTTAGTCAGCGCTGGTGTTTTGTCCTCCTCTTGTGTCTCGTCTTTGATTGCGCTGTTTTTCCAATTCGTAAATTTTATTTCCGATTACCTTAGCAAATACCTTGTAGACAAGAGACAGTAAGCTGATCGGTGTGTAATTCTTCAAGTCCTTGACGTCTCCTTTCTTATGAATTAAGATAATGTTAGCGTTCTTCCAAGCTTCTGGTACTCTTGGGGTCATAAGGCATTGCGTATATCGGGTGGTTAGTTTTTTCTAGCACAATCTCTCCTCCGTCCTTCAAGAGGTCTGCTGATACCTGATCATCACCTGCTGCTTTCCCCCTTTAAATCGCTACCAAGGCTTTCTTTACATCATGTTTCGTTGAAGAAGGATCAACGTCTGAGCTAGGTGGTAATGCATCACGAAAACGTTTAGCGCACTCACGACGAACGACAAGGTAGACAAGGTAAGCGCCTGTGTTGTCTTGTACCTTGTCGTTCGTCATGAGTGCGCTAAACTTTTTCGTGACACACAGATGAATGACGGGATATATTATCTCGAACAATACCACAGAAGATGTAACTTCCCGATTCACGGCCTTCCAGTCAAATCTGATGAAAACCTACACTCAGGCAAGCTACACACAACCGATTTTCAACCAGCAGATATCTCGGGAGTCCACCGGCTGCCATCCACAGGCGACCACATCCCACTGATCCTAGGGCAAGCTTCTGACAATTTCTGTTAAGCAGAAATGGCTCGGGCCTCGAAAGGGCCTTCCTGATTTCGTGCAAGAGGATCAGTCTCCTCTGCTGTTCTTTAACGATAACCTGTCTAATGGCAAGTTGTTCTGACTAGGACAGTCTCGGAGCAAAGAAAAGGGTTTTGAGTTCGTGTGGACCAAAAATGGGAAGGTCTTTGCAAAAAAGTCCAAAGGCGCATCTCTCATTCACATCAAGTTTTTGAATTTGAAAAACGAACATATATCCATCCATGTCTGACATAGGTTTCGTGAAATGTTTGGTTTGGTTTATGGGGTTTAACGTCCCAAAGCGACCAAGGCTATGAGAGACGCCGTAGTGGAGGGCTCCGGAAATTTCGACCACCTGGGGTTCTTTAACGTGCACTGACATCGCACAGTACACGGGCCTCTAGAATTTCTCCTCCAAAGAAATTCCAGCCGCCGCGGCCGGGATCGAACCCGCGTCTTTCGGGTCAGCAGCCGAGCACCATAACCGCTGAGCCACCGCGGCGGCGCGTGAAATGTTCCGATTTTGCTGAAGTCCGGAAGTTCTTTCAGTATCACACAGGCAATTCATTTCAGTTTACTCGAGTTAATATTCGCCGTACGCGGAAACACTGGAGCCATTTTTGTGCGCTAACTCACCCTTTTCACTCAAGTTCTGACGTTGTTACTCTCACGGAAGTGAATGCTTTGTCAGACGTGGTATTATATTTCTCACTGCCAGGCTACCAGTTATATTCATACACTCATTTACAACCAACAGGAGGAGGAATTGCAGATTTTGTTAAAGATTCTTGGTTCGTTTCCGAAATTAGAATTCCTTTTACTCAAGCAGAAGTAGTTGTGCTCCGCCTAAGTACACCTTGGTTGTCGCTGGTTCTTCTCACAATTTACCGCCCTACGTGCTGTAACGGTCGAGCCCTAGTAGCACAGATTGCTGCTGGAACATTGCAGCAATGTTACCTATTAGGCTGCATTAACGTGGCTAGTGTCCTCCTTTGGCAATATCAAGACAACATATGTTAAAAACATTGCTGCTACATTTCCCACGATGTTGTGTCCACATATGTACAACATTGCTGCAACGTTGCCACAATGTTTCATAACATCATATGTAACATTCTTGAAAATTTTAGCAACCCTGCACAAGCATGCAGGCCTGCCAATTGGTAAGCTTCACAACATATCATAACGCTTTTCGAGGACCAACGAGAGCGACCGGCACTTGAGCTCCACAATACAGTACAACATATGTAACTCATGCATACACTCACCTCCGAGCGGATAACATGTTGTTGTTGTTGTTGTGACTGAGAGAAGGATGAAAAGGAAATTGCACGGGCCTGCTACTGGCTCTAGACAAGCCACCACCGCTGCCACGTGCAGATAGAGGAGAGGTAAGAGATCAGAGGAAAGAGAAAAAGGCAAGAAAAGACGCGCGTCGCAGCAACAACTGCGTCCGCCGGAGCGGACGCTGCTGAAAAAATCAGATAAGCGGCCGAAACCGCGCTCGCCGAAGCGAGGACAGATACTCTTATCGCGGATAACATAGAGTCAAGCTTGTATAGCCGTTCCTGAATGGTGTGCCAAGGGTGACAGTGGCGAATAGGTAATAAACAAAGCTTTGCGACATATTAATCGAGCTGTGCATGCAATTTATAGCAGGCGCAGTAGAAGAGGTTCAGTTGCAATTAGTACTACTAGTTGAAAAAAATGTTTACTGTAGCAACAGTCGGGAAACTTCTGGAACTCTGTGCTTGAAATATATTTGTAATGTTGCTTTATTGTTATGATTCAAGCATTATAATAACGTTCATCAGGTTGTATTGCCTCAACGTTGCTTTTCGATGTTGTTCCAAAGATGGCAGATGGTATGTTATCCTAACGAATTTCTGAGCATTTGGCTGCAATGCATTAGCAGAAGGTGTCATCCTGACCAACTTATGGGCATGTTGCTGTAACGTTGGAGTATGTTGCACATTATAAAACATTGCCGACATTGTCATAACGTTCTGGCGACATTTTGTGCTACTAGGGAGTCTCTTTATCTGAGCTTGATTTTGCAATATCACCATTCTCCCGCGAAGAACACGTGTGCATTATCGGTGATATGAATAGCGATATTCTACATCCCACTGTGTCAACGGTCGCAGATTATCTGGACACTTTATCAAAGTGGGGCACTACAGTCCACAGCCCTACACGTGAGGAATACTTGTCTGGGCAGCTGGTCGCGTCTTGCATCGACCACACCAACGTGCGTTCTAAAAACCTGTCGGTGCGGTCTGCTGCGGTTGAGGTCAAGATTGCATACCACTATTTCGTTTCCAGCCGCCCTGCATTTATACACAGCCAGCAAAAGGTACTTGATCATAGGCATCTCGATGAAATAATAGCAAACAATGATTGGGATTCTTTTATTCAGTCTGTCCCCTGCGGGACTTATATTACAGTTTCGTCGAGTTTTTCGTTCACACAAAGCCAAATCTTCCCGCACGGTGACAGTTAAAAACAAAATTTAGACAATAAGTGGACGTCACCGCAATACTGGAAGCAATCTGCTCTGCGCTCGATCAAGACGTGCCCCAAACTCTTCTGAGCTACGACTGCAGTTTAAACGTGAACGAAACCATGTTAATGCCATGATCCGTCTGGCCAAGCGCAACCGCTTTAGGTGTCCATTTTAACAAGAAAACATGGTCATTCGTAAATAGTCTGAAAGGAGTGAGCGCTGCTATCTACAGTGGTACACACTTTATCTAAAATTTGCATCAAAAATGGACAGACCATTGCAAATGACTTCAACAAAACTTTTTTCTCTGGTCTCTGGTGCATCTCGAACCCCTCCTACCGATGTCCTATGCCTGATATAAGCGAAATTGTTTTAAGGTGTATACTTTTCAGTCTTAAACGTAACAAATCTCCTGGCCATGACGGTCTCACGGTTTCTGAATTGTGCAGAAATTTTTAAGCGATTAAAGCTGTTCTACTAGTTATCCTTAACAGTGACATTTCCAGTGGCATAATACCTATTTCAATGAAAGCTGCTAAAGTTATACCTTTGTACAAGAGTGGCTCCAGAAATATTATGAGTAATTACTGACCTATCTCTATTCTGCCATGCATTTGCCAAATTTCTGAGAAGCATCTACTACTTACCATGACGAATTTTTTGAATCGCAGTGTTCTATCATTGTGTAAGTACAGCTTCATACCAGGATAAGGAACAACGGTTCTTCTTGCAGAATTCTCTGCCTTGCTATATTCAACTTTAGATAAGAATCAAGTCGTATGCTCTCTTTTTCTGGACGTAAGCAGGGCTTTTGATACCATCTGCCGCGTTCTCTTGGTTAACTAACTTTCTGCAGATTGATTTCGAGGTTCGTTTTTACAACTGCTTACTAAATTTTTACAAGATAGGCGTCAATATGTGTCGATTTCAAGATTCCATAACGATGTCACGGCAATTTCCTCTGGAGTCCTGCAGGGTTCTATACTGAGTCCTTTATTATTCAATCTATACATTAATGATCTCGCTAACAATGTGCCTGCTTTGTTCCAGTATGCTGACAAAAGCGCTCGTCTGTGCAGCCTTCTTTCTTCGTCTTCTTTGCGCTGTACCCCCTGTCGTGACCGTACTTCTGGCCACGTGGGCCCGATCAAGCAGCTACCGTGAACAGTCGACAAGGCCGACGACCTCGCGACGGCGGTGGTGCAGTGGGGTGCTTGGAATGCCCCCCTCCGAGCCTAAGTGGATTAGTGCAGCGGACTTCCTTGAGCGGAGGTGACCGTGGCAGCAGCGGCAAAGGCAGGAGATGCGCAGGAGGTATTGTCAGAGCAACCACAGCGGAAGCGGAGGCGACATGGCGGCGCCAGTCACGCTGGCCGTTAAAGGGGCTGCGAAACACTGCTACCGGCTATACTTACCGGCTATACTTCAGGTGGATTCTTTATGTCACACAGATGCTGACTTAAAAAGAATTACAGGAATCGATGCACAGGAACAGGAGTTATTCAGTGAAGAAATTTCAAAATACAAGCAAGCAAAATGCTGCCCTGAACTCAATTTTGGCGGGGCTTCCCACTCTTATTTCGCTCTCCCAATGACGGCACCTGGCGCAACCAATCAAAACAGCCAGCCAGAGCACGTCGCGGAAGTTTGTACTCCATGGTTGCCTGCTCTCTGTGAGACTGGCATCGTTGTTTCCATGCCGGAGCGCCCCTGGTGGTGTATTTTTATTTTGCTTGCTTTGCAGGGCTTTTATCTAAGACAAACAAATTGTTTTTGTTGATCTAATATAAAACGCAGACAGGTGACAAAATGCGTCTCTATTTATTCACACAATTTGCAGTATATTTACTGTTTGTCCGGTCATCAATCTCGCGCCAGGTGATGTCATATCCGCTGCTAAAAACCCGCCGCTGTGTGGCGACACCATCAGAGCCATGAAGTTGTTTTTGGGAGGACATTAAAATATTAAAAAACGGAATGTACGCGGTATTACCGACGCTAATAGCACCATTATAACTCACTATATGCAATCAACAGGCAAAACAGTTAACTAAGATTGAAGGTTTGAAGGTTTGAAGGTTTATTTCCGCAACTAGGTGTTGCGAGGACAGCCAGGGAAAAAGCTGTATAGACAGCTTGAGAGGTCCTGGCTTCCTCTTACAGTGCAGCATTGACGGCGGCGGAATAGGACATCAAACAAATAGTAAGAAAAAACTCGTATGTTCTGTACATAGAATGACACATGTACGTTCAGTAAGCAGTACATTCTGCTTGTAAAAGAAAAAAGAACTATATTAGGTCAAAGAGACTATAAAGGCAAACACAGGGAGGAGAAAATAAAGGACAGCAGAACTGACAGGTGCACTCAAAATGGTAATAGCAAGAAAAAAAAGAACTACACGAATATTTGGGGCAATTCTTTCAGAGAAATATTGGAGACATCAAGATTCTTGTGGCAGTACAACTGGTTCAGAAGTGTCGGTAAGGTATGCTACAACATTTGTTTGCCATAGTTTGTACGGCATTTCTTAACATTCCAAGGCTCTGCTGCGCGGGTATCATACACAGTTCTGCTTTGCTCTAACCTAGCAAGTGTAAGTAAGAAGTCATCATTTTTCATTATGGCGAGTTTATATTTATAGCACAGCCTATAGTTATACATGGATTTCATTGGAATAACGTTGTGTCGGTGGAAAAGGCTCTCAGTGTGGAAGAAATACGGCACTTTACATGCAATGCGTATAATACGTTTTTGTAAGACAGTGAGTTTGTTAATATTTTCAGCTGTTGTTGTTGCCCACACCATACATCTGTGTTTCTGGGCCCCTTTAATTGAAGACTGCTGTGTCCCCGACTCGTGTTCTGGACATCCGGCGGGGAAGCAAGTTCATTCACCTGCGGGTAGACTGCGGGAGATTCCTTTCCAGCCGTGTGGGATTAGTCAGCATCTACCCCTTCCCATCGACCCAGCTGCGAGAGAGTGGAACAGCCCGCACCGCCCCTGCCGTGGGTGGTAACACCAGCGTCTACTTCGGTCCATCCGATTGGACAGTGCTCTTCGAACTTTATTCCCCAGCCAGGGATCTGGGGAATTCGAACACTATTTAACTCAGCTGTGAGTGTGGCCGAGAGAAGCCTGCTAGCTCCAGTTGACTATGGTTGACGAAGACGTTCCCCTTCCACTGAGAGCCATTCTCAGTCGCTCTATGTAAATAATGTAAATAAGTGTATAAAGTTTTTCGTTACCTTCCTCTAAACCCAGTCCCCCATCCTCCTCGTCCAATCACCGGTCTCCGGCCATGCTACCCGGCTCGCAACAACTGGTTGGCAGCGGTGAGATCGTCTGCGTGGTGTCCGTGCTCCGGTTTTGGTGAGTGTACTGCCTTCTCTCCTTGAGTATTGCCAGGCTTAGCTTTTGTGCTGCTCTTCCTGGTAGTGTAAGTTGGTTGCAGTAGCCTGTTCGGATGTGAACCTTGCTTTGCACCAACATCCTTGAGAGACTAGCGATCACATTATCAGCGAGCACTTAAGGGCAGTCATGGACTGGCGAAAGCTGCATAAGATGGACCTGATCTCCTTATCGGGGGAATCAGGGATTGATTGTGGGAAAACTATGAAGAAATTGCAGGTTGTCAGTGCGATAGAAGACCTCGGTTTTGAGGATGAGGAGATAGAGGAGCACTGGGAGGAAATCAAAAGAAGAGAGGAATTAGAGGAAGGAAAAAGAAAAGAGGTTAAAGGAACAAAAAAAGAAAGAAGAGTTAGAGGAACGAAAAAGAAAAGAGGAGTTAGAGGAATGGAAAAGAAAAGAGGAATTGGAATTAGCGGAACAAAAGAGGAAAGATGAGGTGGAGCTAGAAAAGAAGCGACTAGAGGTGAAGCTAGCTGAAGCTCAATCAAAAGCAGGCACGACCTCGGTGGTGAGCAGTCAGTCATCAAAGCCGCCCAAAATTAAAGACCTTATGTCACCTTTCAAAATGGGCGAGGATATCGGGCTGTTCATTGTGAACTTTGAGCGCACGTGCGAAAGGCATAACTTTCTTCGCACAACTTGGCCTCAGCACCTTTTAACGGTTCTGCCATGTGAGGCTGCTGACGTGCTTGCTTGGCTGACAAAGGTGGAGGCGGATGATTATGATAAAGTGAATGCCACTTTGCTAAAAAGGTACCGCCTGTCAGCCGACGCCTTCCGTCGCGTTTCAGAACCACGGGGAAGCGGCCCTCTGAGTCATTCCTAGATTTTGCATACGGTCTTAGGGCAAATCTGATCGAATGGCTCAAGGCCGTGGAGGTTTACGAGGACCGTGACAAAGTTATGGAAGAAATATGTTTGGAACAGTTTTACAACTGTTTAAATGAGGAAACGCGGCTCTGGGTGCAAGACAGGCCCGGAAAGAAAAGCTTAGAGTGCGCCGCCGAGCTCGCAGAAGAGTTCCAGGTGAGGCGCGAAACAGGAAAGGAAAGCTTGCGGGCAGTAACAAAGCCCTACAGGGAGTTCGGGAGGCGCCCACTGCGGAACGAGAATACAGCAGTCCCGCCGAAGGTAGAGAAAGCGGCAGATGAGGGGGACCGCGAAAAAGATTCCGGCGGTAGAAATGACGCGGACAAAGAAAAAAAAAGAGAAGCGTCGTGCTAAAGCCTTCGAGGCGAGGAGACCGGCAGTATGTTTCCGCTGTCACGAGCCAGGGCATATCGCGAGTGGCTGTCGAAGGACTAAGCTGGTTTTTTCTCTCACTACTCTCGACAAGGAAAATATGCGCCTACTTGAGCCGTACATACGTGAAATGACCGTGAATGGGCGACGGTGTCGCGTCCTGCGCGACTCCGCCGCCACAATGGGTGTAATGCACCCTTCGCTCGTTTCACCGAAAGATTTCACTGCGGAAAGCGCGTGGATCCGGCAGGTGGCCCAGGAGGACAGTGTCTGTCTGCCGGTCGCGCGCGTCATCATTGAAGGCCCGTTTCGGGTGCTGCATACCGAAGCGGCGGTGTCAGCAACCTTACCGGAGCAGTGCCCTACCTATTTTCAAACCACTCGGAAGACGAGCTAAAGAAGAGGGGCTTGAGCTACAACGAAACCCATAACAAAGGCACTAGTGATGATTTGTTTGAACTCGCTGGCAACAAAGAAATGGGTCACAGGGCAATACCGAACACTCAGAGTCATGCCGATTTGAAAGGGAGAGACGAGGCAAAGGCAGCTCAGGGTCAGGTAGACTGCGAAAAATCTCATCTGAATACAGCTGGTGAGACACCCGAGAAAGGTTCTTTAAAGGTAGATGACGACAGAGTCGCAGCGGCCCGCGACAGAACGCCAGACAGTAAAGAACCGAGCTCAGACAAAATCGCTGAGGCGTGGGAATTTTCAGAGAGGTTGCTACCTAGCACTGACAGCAGGGCTCAGGTAGTTTAACAGAGTACACTGTGGGGCCAGTTGGTCATACATAATCTGAACGAACAAACGTAGCGTTTAAACAGGACACAGAAAGATGAGGACATGTTCAGTTGTAAGTTGTAGCCTCGCCCTGTCCTCATCTTTCTGTGTCCTGTTTAAATGCTACGTTTGTTCGCTCAGGTAGTTTCCCTACACAAGGAAGATTCCGCACGCAACGAGCCTCTGGGAATTACTGGGTCAGCTTTTGACGCTGCGGCGAGGGCCAGCCCCTTAACACGTGACGGCACCGCGATAACAGAAGGCGCGCGCAACAAATCCGCTGGGGCACCTTTCAAAAGGCGGCGCCGTACAACGAAAACTGAATGGTGTGGAGTCGCAAAGCAAAAAGTGCAGGTCGAGCTTTTACAAATGAGGACCACGCGTAACTTCACGGAGTTGCCACCGCGGCACTCAAGAACTCACAGGAGTCGCGTGAAGAAAAGATCGACTAAGCGGGCCCATACAGGGCGTAAGCCACTTGCTCCATTGTTGGACCGCAGCAAGGGTTGTCATGAGACATGTGACACCTGCTGCCTGCTGAAGAAAGAAGCGCGCGGCCGCCAGACAAAAGGGCGCCGTAGAGCGCGCGTGGGTCAGACAGAGACGGGGGTGCAGGGAACCGAGAGGGGAAAGCTTCTCGTGTAAAGCTCTTTCAGCGATGCCCGGGCTTTGCATGCCAGTCGCAAAGAGACGGGAACTAATCAGCCCCGCAGCTTTTTGGAAACCGTAGCTGGTAGAACGGCAGCCCGACCACGCCGAGCGCGGCTGAAGTAGGGGTATTCTAGGAATACTTCTTTCTTGTATTTACTGTTTCTTTTTATTCATGTACGGTAGAAAGACGCAAACGAAGTTTGAGCTTTTATGCCTGTGTAGGATTTTGTACTTCCGTGTTTTCTGGCCGTAATGATGTAGCTTAAATGCGCTTGTTAATTCTCTGCGTAAAAGAGGTTTTTTTGTTATGACAGCATTGGAGGTTTTGGAATGGATAGTTGCAGTGTGTGGGTTTTGGGTGTTATGTATAGATTAGCGCTTGAGATTACGTGAGCAGTAGTGGAGCTCTACTGTCTCCTCGTCTGATCTATCGGGGCCGTCGGTCTGTGGATCGCAACGGCAGCTGTAATTTCTTCCAGCACAAAACCTGATGCAAAATTGAAAAATGCGATGGCCTTTAATCGCCCGCATAGGCCACGTCCGCAGCTCACCCAACCAGACCGCCTGATGGGGGGAGCCAAAGGGGGAGTTAATCGAGCAACACAGTTTAAGGCCTTGTTCTTTGTTTTGCCTGGCACGACTTGGGAGAAGGTGGTGCTCTTGCCTTGCCGGGGTGGGGGCATTGTGCAGACTTGACCACTAATGCTCTAGCTGAGACCCTTGGCCTGCAGACACCGACCCTGGGATCACCCAGGAAACAGAGGACCTGCCTGGCTGATGCGGCCTCTTCAGAGGACAGCAAGGAGCTGTAACCCCTTTCGAGGCCTCTACCTGGCGGCGGACGAGCTGTCGTGACCGTACTTCTGGCCACGTGGGCCCGATCAAGCAGCTACCGTGAACAGTCGACAAGGCCGACGACCTCGCGGCGGCGGTGGTGCAGTGGGGTGCTTGGAATGCCCCCCTCCGAGCCTAAGTGGATTAGTGCAGCGGACTTCCTTGAGCGGAGGCGACAACGGCGAAGGCAGGAGATGTGCAGGAGGTATTGTCAGAGCAACCACAGCGGAAGCGAAGGCGACGTGGCGGCGCCAGTCACGCTGGCTGTTAATTGAAGACTGCTGTGTCCCCGACTCGTGTTCTGGACATCCGGCGGGGAAGCAAGTTCATTCACCTGCGGTAGACTGCGGGAGATTCCTTTCCAGCCGTGTGGGATTAGTCAGCATCTACCCCTTCCCATCGACCCAGCTGCGAGAGAGTGGAACAGCCCGCACCGCCCCTGCCGTGGGTGGTAACACCAGCGTCTACTTCGGTCCATCCGATTGGACAGTGCTCTTCGAACTTTATTCCCCAGCCAGGGATCTGGAGAATTCAAACACTATTTAATTCGGCTGTGAGTGTGGCCGACAGAAGCCTGCTAGCTCCAGTCGACTACGGTTGACGAAGACGTTCCCCTTCCACTGAGAGCCATTCTCAGTCGCTCTATGTAAATAATGTAAATGAGTGCATTAAGTTTTTCGTTACCTTCCTCTAAACCCAGTCTCCCATCCCCCTCGTCCAATCACCGGTCTCCGGCCATGCTACCCAGGTCGCAACACCCCCATGATGAATTATTACAAACTCGCCCAGCTGTCCATCCTTCTTCAAAGGATGCTGACGACACTGTCATTGTGCCACGTGCAAGGAAATGCATTGATGCTGTTACAGCATTACAGACAGCAGCTATTAGAGCCATGGACTGGTTTAAGTCTAATCTTATCGACGTTAATACTTTTAAAACGCGACTTATGTGTTTTCATAACCCATTAAAACAAGTCGAGTTGAGTCACCCTGTTTATTTCCATACTTCCTCATGTTTTCATTGTAACTGTGTACCAGTAAAATATGCACAGTCGGTCAAATATCTTGGCCTGATCTTCGAGAGTGATCTCTCTTGGAACTCACACCTTTCTTTTGTTTGCCAAAGACTTTGTGCTGCATCGTGTGTCTTGTATAATATTAGATATTTTATGCCTTTTTTCTGTCCGTAAATGTGTTGCACATGCTCTAGCCCATAGTGTGCTCAGATACAGAATTACTGTTGATGGTCACTGCACGGTTCGCTGGCAACACAGGGTGAATTCGGTTTTGCGTTCGCTTCTAAAGAATATTGCCTACGACCTGTCCATTGGTAATGACATAGATATTTTTAGAAGACTACAGCTTCCAAGTTTAACGCCGTGTTAACAGAAACTATTGTGCTAAGACTTTTCTGGTGCAGTCAGTTCACCACTCAATATGTTCCTGCTCGGGATTTAAGACCAAAATACCGCTACTGCATTCTTCGCTCCTCAACCCGGTACGGAAAGCGCACACGTCATTACTATGTCCCTGCCTGCTTCAATAGTTGGCCACCCAGTGCACTCCACATGAAAACTAAACACACCCTGAAAAAAACTTTGCGGTATGTCTCCGTGTTGCTTCGTGCCCCGTAAATATTTCATATGTGTTACTGTCTTAATTTAAAATTACTGTCATTTCTCTCGATGTTGTAATAGTTATTATTTGTTTCTCTGTGTTGCTGAGCTTTTTTTTTTTGCCAAGTTCATTGCCTCGTCTCCATTTTCCTTTGTTTCGCCAATGTTCGCTGTCTGCCAGGCGCTCCCAGTCAGGCCCTTTGAGGCTTCGGTAGGCCTGATTTATGTTGCGTGAGAATTAACTTGAATAAAAGTACCTACCTATCTATCTATCCTTCGTTAGTGGCGGGATGTCCCACTGCTGCCTCTCTCATCAATGTTCTGACTGCATTCACCACTGTAGAGATTTGTGTAGAACCCTTCAGCCACATCACCTTGACCATATTGCTAGTGGCATTGCCCTCTTTGTCTCCTATCGCACACCCATGTCTAGTTTCCTCCTTACTGTTTCTAGGCTGCCTCCATTCTTTAGAGCCAGTGCTGCCAACCTCCACAGCCACTTTTTCCCCATTTGCAACCAAAAATTCCCTAGACTTCTCTAGATACGAAAAATAGTGTTCAATTGTACATTATAAAATTGTATATTTATGCATAGTTCGGTAGCAAGCTTTATCATGCAACTACCCTATTACCAGACGTTGGTAAGCAAATTAGCTGTAAATCTGAAATGAAGGATGTAAAATGAAGAACTTTAAAATGAAGCTACAAGATAAACCATAGCGCTCTTTGAAAATTACAAATTAAAGGCTCTATATCGTATATGTCTTTTTTTTTCACTGTACGCAAGATATTAGTAAACATGCATCGGCATGTGGAATTAAATGAATTTTTTTCCCTCATGTTACGTCGGTTTACACTTCAGCCGAAGGATAGCATGTACAGAATGCCTGGAGGTCGCTTGAGCAGGGCAGTAAACTGCGATATGAAAGCTTGCTTGTTCATTTGCTGCGACTGCTCTCGAGGGTGGCTGACGTAACAGTTTGAGTCAGTTAAAACAATGAAGCAGTGTATGCCTCATGTGATTTGTTCGAAGTGATGGAACTGGAAATTATGGTTTATGATTTTGGAGGGTTCAAAAGTGACCCAGGCTATGAGGGATGAAACAGTGAAGGGCTCCGGAAATTTCGACCACCTGGGGTTCTTTAACGTGCACTGGCATCACACAGTACACGGGCCTCTAGAATTTCGCCTCCATCGAAATTCGACTACCGAGGCCAGGATCGAAGCCTCGTCTTTCGGGTCAGCAGCCGAGCACCATAACCACTGAGCCACTGTGGTGGGTGAACTGGCAATTGTTCCCCTAGTTAGACTCGCTAAGATTTTCAACATGGCTCTCTTTTACAAAAAAAATGGTGCTGTTGTTCTTTCCTAGTTATCAAAATAAACATGCAGGTATGCTTACTAAATAGGAATTTAATGTCATGCAGCCAGCTCCAAACACAGCGTGAGGAAGGGGCACGCGTGTCGAGCGAAGCACGCCAGGTCACAGCAGCGGGTGCCACGTCAGGGACCATACACAACCGACTACATCCGTATGCAAGCGACTGAAAATTGAGCAGTGCAGTGCTGCGAAAAATCTGTAACTTGTTGGAACGTCGCCGCTCTGACTGCTGGAGCCGCTCCAATGGGTCTAAACAGCTGCTGCGCTGCAGCAACAAAGCGTTTTCACCTCCACGTGAAACAGGCTTTACTCGAGCGTGCGGCGGTGTTGTGTGGGCCTGTGTCAGTTGTAGAGAAAAAGCAAGGAAAAGCTTGTACTGTCTTCCCAACTTGAGGGGGAAAAAAATTATTCTCCTAGCAAATGAAATTTCCCTAGATTATACAAAAAATTCTTTTTCCCCTAAACGACGTCCAAATTCCCTAGATCTAAGGAAAAATCCCCAGGGTTGGTAGCGCTGTTTAGAGCATACTCGATTCCCATGTTAAGCTTCATTACGTCGGCTACCTTGCGCTTACTTATTATATTTAATATACCTGCCAGTTCTATTCTGTCGGGTCATCGGCATCTGTGAGAACCTTCTCAAGATGATCCTGATCAGAGTCGGGTAAAGAAAGAAGAAAACCAATTGACTGTCTTTGGCACAATCTCAGGAAGGTGCAATGTTGTTGTCTAGGCTGCTACTGATGTGGGTACAGGTCGTAGGCAATATTCTTTAGAAGCGAACGCAAAACCGAATTCACCCTGTGTTGCCAGCGAACCGTGCAGTACAGTAATTCTGTATCTGTTGGTAAGACCAATTGGAGAACAGAAAGTTGGGCTAGTTTGGTTGATATGCACACTGAAGAAATTGCGCAGAAAAACGAGGACAAAGCAAGACAAGACAAGGACAAGCGCTTGTCTTGCTTTGTATGAAGACCAATTGGGCTCACCAATTGGAAACCCAACTGGATATTCCATTTGGAGTGCAAACTGCACTGGTCCAACTGGAACCAGTTGGAAGTCCAATAGGTTGCTGTGGGTTTTTTTGTTTTGTTTTACTGGGAGATGTATCCTATCCTTGAGTCACCCCACTATACATTTGCATGTGTATTTTCCTCATGTGGTCCAAAAATGTCGTTTTCCAGAAAAAAAATGCTATTTGAAACTATGTGTTGTGCTATGCTAATCATGTCTCGGTGTCATGCGTGTAGTGAGCACAAGTGGCTGCTCTCAAAGGTCTTGCGTGCATCACAATGCTGTAGAAAGAAACAACACGATGCCACAGAGGCGCACTCAGCTTCCTTGACCTGACACACAGCTTGGTTCGTCGGAGGGAGCCTCTGCGAGGGCTCGCAGCTTCTCGTGGAGATACTCTGTCTGGAGGGCCAGCTGCTGCAGTCGCCGCCTGGTGGCAGCCAGAGGGACTGACCAGCTGCTCCCCGGCTGTCGCGAGCCACTGCAAATGGGCAGCAGACACAGCACTGAAACAATTGAGTACGCTCATAAGTCACACCCCAATAAATGTCGTGTCTGCTAGCCTCCAGATGCACCACCCGTCACCAACTTAGCAGCGCAACGAAAAAGGCCTGCCCCACCACTGCCACACACGGAACCCCTTCCTTCACAGCAAGCCGACACACTGCAGCACCACAGAGCGATCGAGGAAGCATCTTGGATCTCGCGGACTCTCGTGGCCGACACAAAAACCAGGGCAACAGAGCACCTCCGCATTTGCACATGATTGAGGAATGTTCCCTGCTGCCGCCTGGCCACAGTTAGAGAGCCTGAACAGGGACGCAGAACGTGGAGGCCACGAGCACAATTAAAAAGACCCAATTTGGACGCTGCTGGAGGGAAATGGGGGAGAGGAGTGTCCTAATCTACAGCCGTGTTCCCCCCGACTGAGGAACTACTTCCAGGGAAAGAAAAGGCAACGTGAAAATAGCAGCAGTTAACCCCTGCAGTGGTAAATGTCCTCGCAAGCACTGGGTGATAGTTGAAAAGGCGGCTCTATTATGTACGGATGGCAGTGACTCTAGCAAAACTTAGTAAAGTTGATACTGAGCGCCGTACAACTATACATTAATTGAGAACGACTGGCTTTGGTTTCGCAGAGTTTAACGTCCCAGAGCGACTAAAGCTACGAGGGATGCTGTAGTGGAGTGCTGTGAATACTTTCGACCACCTGGGGTTCTTTAACGTACACCCACATCGCACAGCACACGGGCCTCTAGAATTTCACCTCCATCGAAATGCGGGGTTCAACCCGTGTCATTCGGGTCAGGAGCCCAGCACAGAGCCAGCAGGGCAGCTATCTGTCACGAGGGAACTGGTGTCACTGGCCCAGCAAGGCAGTCTCTTTGTCAGGGTGGACTCAAGCGATTCAAACGCTGTGTCTGTCACTCACGTGAGATAAGCCGATGTGGCAGCTGCTGTGGCCTCATTCGCACTGCTTTTCCCTCGGACAACGACACTCAAGGAAAGGCGGCAGCCACCAGAGCAAGGATTCTGTGCTATGTGTGGCCCCAAAATGCTCCATTTTTCAACAAAATAAATGCCAGAAATGCCCTCCTTCCGTTCTCACCTGGTGTTCGATGACAGTGCCTCCGGGTGGTCAGCTGGCGAGCCGCTCAGCTGCGTCAGCACGGAAAGGTGAGCCGGGGCAGAGAGGCTTTTTTCCCACTGCGGACAAACACAACACATGGCGTACATGGTAGTACATGGCGTACATGGAAAACTGCTAAGGTAATACCTGTACATAAAGACAGAGACAAACAGAACCCATCTAACTCTCACATCAACACCGTGCAAAATAATGAAACATATAATTTTCACTCACCTTCTTAATTTTCTTGAAGATAATAGCTTCTTTTCTCTGACTCAGCACGGCTTTTGGAAAGGAGTACAATTACTCTCCTTTACTAATGACCTGCACTTCTACTTAGACTCCGCGTTTTCCACAGACTGCATATTTCTCGACTCCGCTAAGGCGTTCGATAAAGTTAACCATTCATTACTTCTATATAAACTCAGCATACTAAATATTGACCCTTCTGTTCTGAACTGGATTCGCGCGTTTCATTTTTCTCGCCTTGAGTTTGTGCATGCTAATGACACTAATTCTTCTACCGTGCCAGTTGGTTCTGGGGTTCCTCAAGGATCTGTCATTGGCCCTTTACTGTTCCTGATTTATATTAATGATCTGCCTGCTCCTGTTGACTCTAGGATTTGTTAGTTTGCCGACGACTGTGTGATTTACCGTAAAATAACTAACGATTCTGACATTCGCTCTCTCCAGGTCGATCTCAATAACATACTAGACTGGTATCATAATTGGAAAATGGAACTAAATATTAAAAAATGCAAATCTATCAGAGTTTCAAGTTCAAATACTACTTGTACTCCTCATTTTCTTCAGTCATCCCCTTGAAAGCGTAAGATCGTACCGGTATCTTGGCATACATATAACTAACACCCTGTCCTGGAAACTTCATATAGGACATATAGCATCTGAAGCAAACAAAACGCTACGTTATCTCCAAAGAAATTTTTGCACTTGCTCCATCTTCATTAAAATCATTATTACACACGACCTACGTACGACCGCAAATGGAATACGCTTCATCCATATGGGACCCTGGACAGGTCTCACTGACACAGGTTCTGGAAACTGTCCAGAATCGTGCAACTAGATTCATTTTAGGCAGTTACCATCGTACATCTAGCGTCACCCAAATGAAAAGGTCTTTCAGCCTCCTGCCACTAGCTACCTGTTGTAAGCACTTCCGCATCGCTGCCTATTCCATAAGATTTTCTACTAATTTTCAACTTCGCTCTCGATGGATTCAGCCGCCATCGTTCATTTCTCACGGTCGTGGTCATCAACAAAAGGTCACAGTGCCTCATTGTAACACAGTGACATGTGCGCAATCCTATTTTCCACTAACCTCTAAAGAATGGAATTCCCTACCCGCATCATTAACTAGCATCACTGATACAACTCAATTTAGAAGAATACTTACCACTCTGATTACATAATGATCGCTTTTGTATTTTATTGCAGTGTTGTGTTCTCCACCTACTAGTATTGTTCTTAAACTATTTTATTAATCTGTTTGTTCCGAGTTAATTTTGCTCACTTTTTATCTTGCCTCAGTTGTTCTATAGTTTTGTATGAATTGTGCTTTGTTTACTTTTTCTTGTTATCAACTGCCCTTCCCCTCTGAAATGTACTTTGTACCCTGAGGGTACCACAAATAAATAAATGGTTTGGTTTGGTTTGGTTTATGGGGTTTAACGTCCCAAAGCGACTGAGGCTATGAGAGACGCCGTAGTGGAGGGCTCCGGAAATTTCGACCACCTGGGTTTCTTTAACGTGCCCTAACGTCTCACAGTACACGGGCCTCTAGAATTTCTCCTCCAAAGAAATTCTAGCCGCCGCGGCCGGGATCGAACCCGCGTCTTTTGGGTCAGCAGCCGAGCACCATAACCGCTGAGCCACCGCGGCGGCACAAATAAATAAATAAATACCTACAATACCTACAACCAACAATACCTTGGGAATAACGTTTAGCTCCGACTTGACATGGAACCACCATGTAGACACTTTAACTCTGAAGGCTGCCTGCTCTTTAAATTTTATCAAACGAAACTTTAAATATTCTCCACAAGATGTGAAAAAACTGGCTTACGCAACTAATGTCCGCCCAATAGTAGAATATGCTTATGTTGTACACGCAAGTTCTTAACAACCGGTTGGAAAAAATTCAGAATCGAGCCGTCCGTTTTGTCTCTGACAACTAGTTGCATCGTAGCAGTATCACTGGCATCAAACGTAGCTTAGAATGGCCTCTTCTATCCTCATGTCGGGAATTTTTTTTACTCATGTTTTTACGAGATTGTCGCACCGTATTGAACAAAGATGCCCATCTTTTACCACCTACGCACATTTCTCAGCGTCGAGATCACCCCCATAAGATTAAAGAAATATCCTGCATACCTCAGTTTTTGCACATTCATTCTTTCCCCGCACGATCTGTTCATGGAATAATCTTCCCCGCAACATAGCTGTGGCTGCATCCGATTCAGAATTTTCTGTTGTGCTAAAGATTTCCGTGGTCTGTATGTCGACTTGTTCTGAGCTTTTTCTCTTAACAATGTTTTAAACTCCACAAATTCTTACTGTGTGTGGCGACCTTACCATGTATTTCCATTCACTTAAGCTGACACATTCCTATCGGAGTGCTTGCATTATCCTCTATTATTGTTTTTGCCTATTTATTTATATATTTGTTTGTGTTGTTTGTCACAACGTTGAACTGAAGGGTGTACCCATGAAGCGGAATGAAGACATCACAGAGACTGCCGATAGGATAGTTTCCACTTGAAAGTGGAGACACTGAAGTTTGCCACCGCGTTCGAACTGCGGGGAATGCACATGCTCCAAACATGGTGGTGCAGTCTGCCCGCAGATCCATTCGTGGTGCCTTCCTTGAGAAAGCAGGGGACACCGTCAGAGGACACTGAACCTGAACCGAAGACACAAATCTTCGTCAATGAGCACTTGAGTCCTTCCATGAAAAAACTGCTTGGTGCAGCAAATGCTAAAGCGAAAGAACTCAAGTGGAAGTATGCATGGACTCGGAATGGCAAAATATATGTGCGCAAAACTGACACGTCAAATGTCATTGCGATCACCCACCAGGGTGATCTGCACAAAATTGCGTACTTGTACCTGCTGGCATCCAACCTAAGTATAGTTCCGTGACATGGGTTATGAGCCACATGAGGTTACGCATTTGGTTAAACCTCAAACGACTGCTTTGTCCTTTTTCCACTTAAACATTAGATCCTTAATATTCTACTCGAAGTTCCACTCACAGCAGTAATGTTGACTGAAACGGCATCGAATGTGTATCCTGGATATCAGTGCTTTTATCAAAACCGAAAGGATAAAAGAGGAGCTTCTACTTAAAGATACAATATCTTGTGAAATGGTGGAGGAATACACGGCAACAACTGCTGATTACGAAGTGCTCACTCTGCGAAGTTCAAACCAACTTTTTTGTCTGGCGGCATAAGTCATTTCTTAGCATTTCTGGGAAATATCTTTAGCTATGCATCATACGAATCTATAGATATGGTTTTAGGTGGTGACATCAACATAAATATGCTTTCAACTTCACAATCACAAAAAGAACTGCTATCTTTAATTGCAGTGAATGGATTCTTTAGCTTAATAACAAATTCACACGAGTGACTTTAAAAAGTATGTCTTTATTAGATGTCTTCATTACAAATATTGACACTAATTTAATAACCGCAGACGTTGTTTACACAGATATTAGTGATCACCTTGGAATCCTTATGCTAGTTAACAAGCCTGTGCATGTTAAGAAAAGGAAAAAGCGAATAATTTATACACAGTCTATAACTAACAAAAACCTTGATTCCTTTTGTCATGCTATTAGCCAACAGACTTGGAATAATGTTTCTGAGGCGGATAGTAGCGATACTGCTTACTACAATTTCATCACATCATTTAAAACTGTATATGACGCGCACTTTCCACTAAAAAAAAGTGGACGTGCCATCTAGGGCTAGGAAACCTTGGGTAACGTCTGAGTTGCTCCAAATGATAAAACATAAAAATAGGTTGTACGCACAGTTTGTAAAAACTAAAGATGCAAATTTGTTTAGACAATTCAAGAAGTACAGAAATAATCTTACATCAAAACTGAACATCGCTCAAGAAGCTTATTTTACAAATATATTTTGGAGCTCGACTGAACAAAGATCGGATCTTATCTGGAGGAAATTAAATTCCTTATTACAGCCATCTAACCCCGATCTTCCTGATAACTTTCAGCATGAGGGAAAGCGCATTTGTGACACTGGCTTAGCTGATACTTTTAACAACTTTTTTATCCAGCAAGCTTCGCAGAGTCAAATGGGCAGCAGTCAAGATTACGCTGCATTCTTGAAAGGAAGCAACAGTTCATCATCACTTTTCTTTGCTCCGACAAACTGCGCAGAAGTTTTCTCGTGTATGAGCACAATTAAAAATAGCAAGTCAGTGGACACAAGTGTCCTCCAAATAGCGCCCATTAAACATGTTCACCTTATATGCCCAGCCATTACGCACATTTACAATTTAATATTATCTACCGCTGTATTTCCGAAACAACTCCAAACTGCTCGAGTGATACCGGTTTTTGCAAGTGGCGACAAATCTTTGATCCAAAATTACCGCCCTATATCTATATTACTGGTATTCTCTAAAGGTATAGAGAAGTTACTACATGGTAGAGTCCTGTCATTTTTTAACAAGCATGATCTCCTCCTTGACTTTCAGCACAGTTTTCGAAAGAATCGATCCACAGAAACAGCCCTACTTACACAAAAAGAAATAATAATAAATAAATTTCAAATTAAACAGCTAGTTGCAGGTATTTACATAGATTTCACAAAAGCGTTTGATTTATTAAGTCACAAAATTCTCTTACATAAAATGGAAACCTACGGTATCCGCGGAAAAACACTAGACTTAATGGAATCATACCTCTCCCATAGAACACAGTATGTAGACTTTAAACGCTCCTTGTCCTCAGTACAGAATATCTGCACAGGAGCTCCCCAGGCAAGCATATTGGGTCCGTTTTTATTTTTTAATTTATCTAAATGACATTGTGCATTGTGAACCTGATAGTACATTTTTATCCTAGCCGATGAAACTTCAGTGTTAATTTCCGGGAAATCAGAAGATGATATTGAAGAAAAAGCAGGCAGAACAATTAATGCATTAAATACATGGGCAAAAGCAAATTTTCTGAAGATTAATCCTAAAAAGACTAAAATAGTGTTGTACTTGCCGAAAGGGAAGGTATTGTTTAGGCCACTCAATGTATGTTTAAACCGTGATCCTGTGGAGATAGTGGATTCTGTCAAAATCCTTGGTGACGTTTTCAAAACACTTGACTTGGAATGATCATGTGGATTATATCAGATCCAAAATATCTTCAGCTGTCGGATTTAAGTCACACCTGCGCACCATTCTTCCTGTCGAAATTAGGCTGTTGGTGTATAACTCTTTAGTTCTATCTCTCTTACAATACTGCATTATTGTTTGGGGTACCACTGGTATCACGAACATGACCAAGTTACATCTTCTCCAGAAAAGAGCTGTGAGATGCATTGCTGGTGTTCCGTATTGTTTCCCCACGAGCGACCTCTTTTTAAAATATGAAATCCTGCCAGTCTTCGCCTTATACGAATACAGAGTTTTAATGAGCTTCCAAAGTGCTTCGCGGAGCAATGAAAATTATTTTGGCAATTTGGCAGAACTTGCAAAAAACACCCATATTCCACAAACCAGAAATAAAGAAATGTGGCTAGGTATATTACTCACAACAATCTATCTCGTACACGCTGCCAGTGCTCTTAAATAAATTAAACAAAGAAATGTTTGACCCTTTCCAGCATTCAAATACTGTTATAAAGAAATTTTTTCTGAACAAGTTTGTGTCATGACGCTGGATGTATTTTTGTGTTGGTACTTTTTGCTTTTTTTTTCTCAAGGTGTGTCATTTTCTTTTGTGCTATAATGTATAGCGCAGAATTTATTGCCGCTTGTCTGTTGCAATGCCAGCGTGGAAAAAGGGGGCAGGACCTCTGTCAAGCTTCTGAGCTTTTAGTCCTGTCTCCTTCTCTAATATAGAGAAAATAAAAGGCTGATTGATTGATTGATATATTTGTTATGTATGAGGAATACTGTGGTACACCCCCCTACTGTAATGCCCCTGTGGGCGAATGTAGGTACTGTACCAGATAGCAACTTATCAGCACGACGGTACACGTCTTTCCTCGTTCCCTTTCCCACCCCTCGTTCGCTGGCTTCAAAGGGGCTGGAAATAAACCGCCGGGGGTCTTTTCGTCGGCGCAGCCTCCCGCTGCAATGAGGGCCCGTTTCACATGGTGCCAGAGGTGCCAAAATGGAAGCCTCCAGAGCCACTGCCGGAAACCTGTCGTGTCCGGTCGCTGTGTTGAATGCAGCGAAAGACGCACACGGTACTTTAAGACTTCGTTTATTTAGAGCCGATGAGGGTGCGACCAGCGTCGACCGAGGCAGGAGCCGAACTGGCCGCCCGAAGAAAGGAGGGAGTGGAGAAGCGTCCACGGCAGGGAGTGGCTTCCCAGAACAGGAGGAGGGTGCGGGGGCGCACCGTGGGGGGGCATCCGGCGACAGCGTGCGACGAGGGGCAAGCGGTCGTTAGGAGGAGGATGCGAACTGTCGTTAGGAGGAGGACGCGGGGGCGCACACACACAAAAGCAATAAGGGGACACAACACTTCCTTCCCCCTTAGAAAGTTGCCTGGTATCGTGCAGGGGGTCGGCGCTCACGCGTGGAGGCGCGCTGGCTTTGTGCGCTCGGGGGAGAAACACTTGTAGGCTGGCTGTTGTTCGCTGTGTCTCCTGGGTCTGTCCTGGGCGAAGTCTCTTCTTCCGGGAAGAGGTGCCAGGCTATGTGGGAAAATGGTGCACGTGTTCTCTCCGCTGGCGGACAGCTCTCAGACGGCGTCGTAAATCTACGCAGCTGGTTGAGATGTCGGCGTGCTACTGTGCCATGTATGTTGACGAGCCAAGAGCACTGGCCTATGCGTCTGACAATTGTAGCTTCCTCCCAGCGTGGCTTTTTCAGAAACTGTCGGGCGAGGACGCGCTGCCCCTCATTAAGCGTGCCGCAGCGCGGAATTGCTTTTTCTTCCCGGAACGTCTCTGCCTTTGGCTCGGGGAGGATGGCTGTGAGCTGGGTTCGCATTTCACGCTCGAACATAATTTTCGAGGGGGTCTCGCCTGTTGTGCTCTGAACCGTCGTGTGCTGCTTGAAGAGAAAGCGCGCAAGGCGGCGCTGCAGCGAGCCTGTCTGATCTCTTTCAAGGGCGCGTTTTAGCTCGGCTACGTAGCGCTCGGCTTGTCCGTTTGTCGCTGGGTGGTAGGGGGCCGATGTAACTGATGAGATCCCGTTGTCGCGATAAAACTTGAGGATCTCCGCAGACACAAACGGTGTTCCGTTGTCCGACACTACCTTGCGCGGCAGGCCGAACGTTGCAAATAGTGATCGGAGGTTGTCAATGACTGCTGCCGAAGTCGTCTGTCCCATTTGCCTTATCTCAAGCCACTTTGTGTAGGCATCTACGACCACAAGGAAAGTGCAGCCCTCAATTGGTCCTGCAAAATCAATGTGCAGTGTGTGCCATGGTGTGTCTGGCTTTTCCCATTCTGGGACAGGAGCTTTCGGCGGGGCGCTCCGGCTGCTCTGGCAAGGCTTGCATTCTCGCACCACTGTTTCGATGTCGTTGTCAATGCCAGGCCACCACATGTAGCTTCTGGCACACTTTTTCATTGCAACGATGCCCCGATGTCCGGCGTGGATGAGAGACATAGCTTGTGCGCGTAGTTCTCTCGGCATCACAACTCGGGACCCAAATATGATGCAGCCGCGATGGGTGCTCAACTCTGTAGCTCGCCTGCGGTAAGCGTCGAAGTTGTCCCCTTTGAGTTTATGCACGTTGCCTTGTTGAACAGCTGTGTAAACTAGCCGGAGAGCTGCGCACTTCTGCGTAGATGCTGCAACTGTGCCTGCTGTAAGCGGAGGTTCTGGCAGTGCTTCGAACATCAGAACGTCTCCTGGTGGAAATGGTTCGTCAACAGTTGCGTCTAGTGGCAGACGGCTTAGCGCATCGGCGTTTTGATGTTTGCCGCATATCATCACGCCTAGTGGAGAAAACCAGTTTCTCCCTAGAAGGCTTGATCCTGTGCCCTTCACAACAAGCAGAGGTAGCGTATGGGTCTGGCCGTTGTAGTTAACCTGCACGTTGGCAGAGCCCAATAGTGGCAGATTCTGTCCTGACCACGTTCGCAGGTGCGTGTCGTCTTGTTGCAGGGCGGGTGCGTCAGATGGCCATGAAGTTCGGAACGTGTCCTCACTGATCAGAGTACAGGCTGCGCCGGAGTCCACCTCGAACTTAATCAGCTGGTGATGTACGCTTACTTCTGTAAAAATCTTCGGTCGCGTGCCGAGATTCATGGTGTTCAGGTCGTACAACACAGATGGTGTTGCTGATGTTGTTCCATGGAGATCAGATAGCGGCGTATTCTCTGAGGCGTTGACGCTGTGATTAGGCTGGGAAGGTGACTTTATCTTGGCAAGTCTCCGTTTCGTAATGCATGCTCTTTCGATATGCCCTCGCTTGTGGCAAAAATTACACGTGGCTGACTGGAATCGACATCCCTGGGGGTTGTGTTGGTCGTCACACCGCCAGCAGCGTTGTGCCTTTTTGACCGATTTTACAACAACAGAAGGCTTGCGCACCTGGTTGCTTGTCTGGTGTACCGGCTCGGTGTTCCGGCGAATCCCTCTCTGCTGGTGACCGGCGCTCTCCGCTCGAACGGCGATGTCGTAAGCTTTGCTGAATGTGAGGTCCTTCTCAGCGAACAGGCGCTGCTGCAGTGACTCGTCACTCAGTCCGCACACAAATCTGTCGCGTAACATCACGTCCAAGGGAAGCATGGTGGTGTTAGCAGAAGAAGCTGCGTCTCCCTCCTGCCCGGTAGCTGTTGTCGACAGCGTTCCAAAATTGCAGTCGGCAGCGAGCTTCTTGAGCGCGGCTACGTAGGCGCTCACAGTTTCTCCTCCCAGTTGATCTCGTCGTTGGAAGCGAGCCCGGCTGTAGACCTCGGATGGCCTTGGGTCGTAGTGCTTTTGCAGCGCTTTTACGATGTCGTCGTAAGACACTGCCGCTGGTGTGCTTGGCTGAATAAGGGCGCAGACAGTATCGTAGGTCTGCTCCCCGCACAGCGTCAGCAGGTTGGCCCTCTTCAAGGCTGGGTCTGTGATGTTGTTAGCTTCAAAGTAGAACTGAAGGCGTCCAACCCACGATGACCACGATGAGCCGTTGGACTCTGGTATCTGATTGGGAAACCCTCGCGTAGCCATGGCTTGTCAATAGCGTTGCGTAGCGCGGGTCGAATCCACTTTCTCGTCGCCACTGTCGTGTCCGGTCGCTGTGTTGAATGCAGCGAAGACGCACACGGTACTTTTAGACTTCGTTTATTTAGAGCCGATGAGGGTGCGACCAGCGTCGACCGAGGCAGGAGCCGAACTGGCCGCCCGAAGAAAGGAGGGAGTGGAGAAGCGTCCACGGCAGGGAGTGGCTTCCCAGAACAGGAGGAGGGTGCGGGGGCGCACCGTGGGGGGGCATCCGGCGACAGCGTGCGACGAGGGGCAAGCGGTCGTTAGGAGGAGGACGCGGGGGCGCACACACACAAAAGCAATAAGGGGACACAACAAAACCCTACGAAGAAACTGGCACGTGCAGCTTTTCTTCAAGGCTACGCCCACTGCACTGCCAGGGCTCTCGACGTCTGTAACAACTTGTCCTTCGCAGACGGTGAGAGCGACGACCAGACAGGAAACGAGGACACATTTTTCCCCTTCGCATGCAGAAGGAAGGACTGAGCAATACCTGCGGCCGTTGAAGAAACAGGCGAAACTATGCAATTTCGGCATGCTAGATAAGAGATCATGATAAGAGATCAGGTTGTTTTTGGCACAAACACACCGAAGACGAGGCAAAAATGCTGCGAGAAAAGGACCTGACCTTGCAGAAGGCAGAGCAAGTGTGCAAAGCAGCTGAGGTCTCCGCACGGCAGAATGCTGTTTGGTCAAGCGACACACTCTGCAAGTGGAGTACGCCCACAGGGCTCAGCGTAACCCGGAGAGATTTCGATGCTGGCAATGCAACAGGCCTCATGCACAAAATGATTGCCCAGCATATGGAAAGATATGCTGTGCATGCAAGAAGCCCAACCATTTTGTGCTATGCTGCAAGCATTGCCAAAACGGACAGATAGATCATGCACAAGAAGATAAGGCAGAGGACGGGTCTCAAGTTTTAGATATCGGTGTCTGTGGCGTCAGTGACGGGGCCGGCGCAGATTGGACGGTGAGTGGAAAAATATGCGGCCAGGAAATCAGATTCAAGGTGGACACAGGTTCACAAGCAAATATCATTCCTCCGACTCTTTACTGCCGTTTAAAAAAAAACTGTGAACCTGCAAAATAGTACTGCAGTTCTGAAAGCATACAACGGCAGTGCCATCGAGCATGTTGTCGCGGATAAAGAAGTTATTTACCTAAATGGTGCAGAACACGTCCTAACGTTCTTTATAGTCAAGAAAGGTTGCCAGGCCATACTGTGGCTGCAGACATGTCAGCAGTTTGATCTTGTACCAAAATCTGTGGACTCGATGGAGTGGAGCGAGCAGCCAGCACCAGAAAAAGCTTTTCCAGACTTGTTCCACGGTACGGGGTGTGTCAGAAGGCTGCACCGGATGGTCCTGAGAGAAGATGCTGTTCCAGTCGTCGTGCACCCAGCACCCTTGGCCCTCAGGCAGCCTCTCCGACAAGAACTGGAGCGCATGGAAAAAGCTCCCATTATCAGAGTGGATGAGCCCACAGAATGGGCAAGCCCTCTTGTTATAGTGCGTGCCTGCATGGATCCGAGGGAAATCAGTAAGAACGTCAAGCGCGAGCACCATCCAATGCCAACAAGAGAAGAGATTGAGGCAGAGCTTTCCGGTGCAAAGCTTCTTTTCCCAGTTGGATGCAAAAGCAGGCTTCCATCAGACTCCGTTGGACGAAGCTACATCCTGAGTGTGCACCTCTGCGACACCATGCGGGCGCTATTGGTTCCTGCGTCTTCCCTTCGGGATTTCATCGGAGAGAGAAGTTTTCCAGAAAACAGTGACGGAAATTTTCGACGGACTCTCAGGCATCCGCACATACATTGCCGACATTCCAGTGTGGGGTGACAGTGAGCAGCAGCATAACGAGCGCTTGCGTGCCGTGCTGAACAAGCGGGGCTGAGGTTAAACCTCCAGAAATGCATCTTTGGTTGGAAAGAAATCGAGTTCTTGGGCGATGTAATCGGTGAGCATGGTATACATCTGAATCGCGACCTGGTTGAAAGTGTCCTTTCGTTGTCGGCGCCGACAGATGGGCACTCGGTGCGCAGAATGATGGTGGGTGGCGTCAACTGCTTCCACAAGTATTTGTGACGGAGTGACAGCGCAAAACACCGGGACAAGAGATAAGCGCTGACTTGCAACTGATTTTTATTTCAAAGAAACACTGCTTCTTATACCTTCCTCACACCCCCTCAAAGCACATGCGTCACAACCATATCGTATCATTCAAGCGTCCAAAAAAACATAAGACAAATAATCACAGGGATTTATAATCACATCTTTAACATGTCAATTTCTTTCTTTGTCAAAGCCACAGACGGCGTGCTAGCACAATCGTCGTGCAGAATTTGACATGTTAAAAATGTGATTATATAAATCTGTGATTATTTGTTGTATGTTGTAATTTTTTGGACGCTTGAACGATATGGCTGTGACGCATATGTTTTTGAGGGGGTGAGGAAGGTATAAGAAGCAGTGTTTCTTCGAAATAAAAATCAGTTGTAAGTCAGTGCTTGTCCCGGTGTTTTGCGCTGTTCCGTCACCAATGAATAACCAACATGCCCAAGCTAGTGTCCTGGCTGGTTCCACAAGTATGTCCCTTCCCTGAGCGATAAGACAGTCCTGCTGCGGCGGAGCCTCGTGAAAGAAAACACCATGTCTGAATGGACTGCAGCGCATGAGCGTGAATGGGTCTGCGACATTTTGGCAAGCCCTCCGTTACTCGCGTTGTTTAACGAAGTGAAGGCAATGAAGATTACGGCGGACGCTTCGGGGGCCGGTCTAGGCACAGCACTACTGCAACGACATGGCAGTGGCTGGCGCCCAGTGACGTACGCATCAATGACATTAACAGATTGCGAAGAACGTTATTCACAAATCAAAAAGGAAGCTCTTGGGATAGTGTTCACATGCGAGAAGTTCCATCATTTTGTTTATGGCTCGAAGGTGTTGATCGAAACTGACCATAGACCCCTGCTTGCCATTTCCCAAAAGAGCATTGGAGACATGCCACCACGATTGCAGCATTTTTTATTAGGCTTCTACAGTATGACTATACTTTCTACAATACTTTACCGCTCGTGCCTGGCACGGACCTGGTTCTGGCGGACATGTTGTCGCGTGCCCCGGTGCCATCCTGCTTGTCAAGTGCGCCATCGGAAACGGACGTCAACATCCATGCAGCAGAGGTCGTCTCCAGCATCGTAACCACGCCAATGAAAGGGCGTCTGGAAAAGGAAGTCAGCAATGACCCGTACCTAAGTGAGGTGAGACAGCGAATTTCCAACGGTGCTGCTGTCGACGGTGAACTGAGGCCCTTTGCTGGGTCTCTGGCAGAAGGAATACTGCTGAAGGGCTGCACAGTGGTCACACCTAACTCTACGAGAGCAGAAATTCTTCAACGAATTCACGAAGGACACCTCGGACTAAACAAGTGCAAGGCCAGAGCACGAAGATTGGCATTCTGACTGGGACTCAGCAGTGCCATTGATTCGTTTGTTCAGGGCTGCAGTACTTGCCAAAAATACGCATACAAACAGCAGAGTGAGCCCCTTCTCATGTAGCCCACTCCGGATAGGCCATGGCACCGTGTAGGAATTGATCTCTTCCAGTTTGAGGGAGTCTCCTATGTCATAGTGTATGATGCCCACTCCAACTTCTCTGATGTGGAGAAGCTAAGAGGCACAACCGCAAAAGTCGTCATAGACAAGATATCTTCTCGTGGTACAGTATCCCGGTTGAAGTATGTGCTGACAACGGACCACAGTTTGCATCGCAAGAGTTTCGTGTGTTTGTGCAAAGGTATGACTTTTGAGTACATCACATCGTGTCCAGAATTCCCAAGATCAAATGGGCTGGCAGAAAAGGGGGTGCAGATAATTAAGCGCATTCTCAAGAAGACTGATGAGTCTCACGGTTGGCTGGGCCCATCGTTCTAGAAGATGGCCGCTCTCCGGGCGAACTGCTGCAGGACCCTGCCAGAGGAGTCGTCCCAGTGCTAAAGGTCTTCGATAGGCCACCGCTCAAAGAGGGGAGTTCGGTCCACATTCACAGCGGCAAATGGTCACGCACAGTGGCGATAATCGAGAAAGCAGCCCCGAGGTCGTACATCCTGCGACAAAACAGGCAACACCTTTTTGCACATTCCTGCAAGCGCACAGAAAAGCCAGGGTGTCAACAGCCCTGGAGAACAGACGCACAGAGAACAAAGCACGAGCATCGATGGCCCTGGAAAGCACGCACACAGAGACCAACAAAACATGGAGGATCCGGCAGCCACAACCAGCCAGGACGTTGACAGCCCTCGAGAAGAATCTCATCGGCCCACACAGAGCATGGTAGACCTAACAACCGTAATGTACGGGACAACACAAGAAAACTCAACAGGCCAACGAAGATCAAGCAGACAACGTGTGGAACCTCAACAGCTTCACTATGACAGCAATTTTCAACGCGCGTAAAATCACCGAAGCCACGAAGAAAGACGATATAAACAAGATGCGAGAAGCCAATGAGACATTAAGACAAGAGAAAGCGGCGCTGCGCACGAGAGAGATCGCCGAGATCCATAAGTTGCTGCTCAACGAGCCTCCACAGAGACTCACGCCAAGCACAAGCACGACCGACGAAACAACCATGAACACCCAGGAGACAGCCATAGAGGAACCGGCACCTAAGAAGCGAGCCGTCGAGGCCACGCGCAAACAAACAGAGATCAATCAAATCGACAGCCCCGAGGCCCAATTCGAAGCGAGGTTCACCAAACTCGAACAATTAATCACGGCGAACATCGCAGCAGTGGCAGCAATGAAACAAACAATGGAGACCTACCAAGCCGAGAACACGAACAGATTCGCCTACATCGAAAGGACCCTACAGCCGATAGTGAGCCACCCGACGTTTGCGCCCCTCTTCGCGCAACATCCACCCAACCATGGAACCGCGTACACACCAACGCAACCATGGCTACCAACGCAACAGCAGCAGCAGCCGTAGCAGCGTGGCAGTGGAACTGTCGCGGCCTCGCAAGGAAGAAGGCAGTCATCCAACAGCAGCACATCGCACATGTCGCGCGCAAACCAGATCCTATTACAAGAAACACTCACCGACGCACCGTCCCGGCCCGGCTACAGAGTGCACAAGGGCCAGCCCGACCTGCCTGTGCACCCTGGTCAGGAAGGGACTCACGTTCGTTGAGCACGAGCTGCAAAGCAATATCAAGATCGAGCACACACTCACCGAAATCATCCCGGGCAAGAAGAGAAAAGGAAGCATTTTTCTGCTCAACGTATACAGCAACCCATCGCAGAGAAAACAGAGATTCAAAACAACATTACACAGAGCCAGCACCGCGGCAGGCCGCAACACGCTAATCGTCTGCGGCGACTTCAACGCGATGAACCCAGCCTGGGGCTACAACAAGTACACAGCAAAGGGCCGCGACCTGACGCCATGGAACTCGACTTCACCCTCATCACGGACCCGGCACATCCGACGAGAATCGGTAACTCTGTGTCCCGGGACACCACTCCGGACCTCACGTTCGTCAAGAACGACGTCCGGGGCGCGATCACCTGGCAAAACACGGGAACCGACCTCGGCAGCGACCACACCATCGCGGAAATCAGCATACTGGAACACAACGACACCAGCATCAAAACACACAGATGGGTAGACTGGGATGCCTTCCGAGACGCCAGAAGCCAGAAGACAGGCGCTGACGGCGAGATCGAAGACACAGAGACGTGGACGGCCGAAATCACCAAGAGCGTACGCGACGCAACCAAAGAAATTGAAACGGACGCTGCGATTGATAAAGTAGACAGCCGGCTAGCGCATCTCATCGAAGCCAAGCAGTCAATACTCAGTCGCTGGAAGAACCAACGGCTCAACCGCAGACTCAGAAAGAAGATGGCGGAGGTCAACCGAGCAATCGAGGAGCACTGCCGCGCTCTATGCACGCAACAGTGGATCGAGATCTGCAACGCGGCAGACGGGCAGATGCATAGCGGGAAGACGTGGAACCTGCTGCGGCACCTGCTCGACGAAACCAAGACCAAGTCGCACCAAAGGGGCAGACTCGCCAAGCTCATGCATCGGGCATTCTCGGTACACGGCGTCGATGAAGTCACCAGGCGCATCAATGACAAATACCTGCCCACTACACCCACCGAACAACATGCGCCGTACGGCGGCCTACCCAACGCGAAGCTCGATCGTGACATCGACGTCGAGGAGGTTCGCGCGGCCCTGCACGCCCTCAACAGCCGGTCGGCAGCTGGCCCGGACCTCGTCACGAACAAGGCGCTCAAGAACCTCGACGACGGCTCGATTGAGAACCTTACAAAATGCATCAACAAGTGCTGGAGAGCGGCCGCGCTACCAAAGCAGTGGAAGACAGCCAAGACTATCCTGATACCCAAGCCGGGGAAGCCAGCGGACACGGACAACCTTCGGCCCATCTCGCTCACGTCCTGCGTGGGCAAGGTGCTGGAGCACGTCCTGCTCAACAGGTGGCAAGACTACCTGGAACGAGAAGGGCTGTATCCGGCCACGGTGATCGGCTTCAGACAGCACCTCAGCAGGCAGGACGCGATGCTGCAGCTCAAATACCAAATCATAGAGAATGGCGGCAGCACCCACGACAACAAGGCAATCCTGGGTCTCGACCTAAAGAGCGCCTTTGATAATGTGAAACACTCGGCGATTCTGTCCCAAGTCTCTAAGCTCAACATGGGTGAAAGATCCTACAACTACATCAAGGACTTCCTCACGGACAGGACCGCCGAGCTACGAGCAGGCGACCTACAAACGCAAGAGAAGAAGCTCGGGAGCACCGGCACACCGCAGGGATCGGTCATTTCGCCGATGCTGTTCAACCTGGTAATGATCGGAGTGGCCGAGAAGCTCGCGGACATCGAAGACGTCAGGCACACTATCTACGTGGACGATATCAGACTGTGGGTGACCGGCGGCAGCGACGCCCACATCGAGGGCGCTCTGCAAGCCGCCGTCGATGCGATAGAAGACCATCTGGAAGGCACCGGCTTGAGATGTTCACCGAGCAAATCGGAGCTCCTCATACTCCCACCTACCAACAATGGCAGATGCAAGACCAGACAACGCGAATGCGAAAAAATCAGAATCGTAACCAAATCCGGCAACGTGATCCCCGAGGTCAGCAAAATCAGGATCCTAGGCATGGTCATCGAAAAGCATGGAAGAAACGGCAAAACCATCGCCCGTCTCACGGCAAAAGCAGCCAACGCTATGCGACTCCTCAAAAGAGTCACTTCCCGGAGGGCTGGCATGAGAGAGGAGAGCCTACTAAGGCTCGTCCAATCCTTCATCATCAGCCACGTCGCGTACGTTGCAGCCTACCACAGATGGCTGCAACACGAACGCAACAAAATTAATGTAATCATCAGGAGAGCGTACAAGGCGGCGCTGGGCATGTTCGAGTCCACGAGCACGACCCGCTTCTTACAACTCGGGATGCACAACACGCTCGAAGAAATAGCCGAAGTGCAACGGACCTCTCAACTGGAGCGGCTGTCCACGACCAAAGCCGGCAGGAAGATACTGGACGACCTGGGAATAGGACACTCGAACGAGGCGGAGACAAAGCTCCCCGTCCCCGAAGAGGTCCGACGCCAGACCAGAATCGACCCCATACCCAAAAACATGAACCCCGAGTATAACAAGGGAAGAAGAGCGGCGAGGGCCAAGGCTCTCATCGACCTGCACGCCAACGACGAGCACGTGCAGTACGTGGACGCGGCCGAATACCAACGGAACGCCTTCGCAGCGGTCGTCATAGAGGCGTCGACCGGCGCCACGAGGACGGCAGCGAGCGTGAGAAGCGCCGGAGCGGAACAAGCGGAGGAGGTGGCCATCGCCCTGGCCATCGCCGACGCAGACTGCTACACAGTGCTGAGTGACTCGAGACAGGCGGTGCGAAACTTCGCCAAAGGCCAAGTCTGCAGGGAGGCCGAGCGCGTACTACGAGCGACTAAACTGCAAGACAGAAGAGTAAGAATCAAGTGGTTTCCAGCGCACGCGGGCGACGCGTCGGAACGCAGTGCGAACCACAATGAGACGGCACACGCAGCGGCGCGAGCGCTAACCAACCGCGCCCCGGCAACACACCGTCCGACGTGGTTCGGAGCCAAGGACCGCATGACCGACTACAGCGAAATCACGAAGGCCTACCGCCTGGCTCGCAGGACTCTCCCACCCCCGCACCCGAGGCTGAGTCGAGCGGAGGCGGTACTACTGAGACAGCTCCAGACCGGATCGCTACCGAGCCCGGGACTGATGCATCGCATGTACCCCGACACCTACCCGACCTATACGTGTAGAGTCTGCCGGAGGGAGCTGGTAGATCACACGCACATCTTGTGGGACTGCATCAGAAATCCAAAGGAAGCAAGATCAGGAACAATCCCGCCGCGGCTGGAGGCAGCCGCGAAGAGCAACGACCATGACCAACAGCTATGGGCCGTCCAGCAGGTCCTCGGGGCGCTCGAAAGGCAGGGACCCAGCGAGCCGGCAACGGCGAGCGGAGACCCACGCCGAGTAACGGCAGCCTCGTAGACGACCAATCCAATCACCAAGTTTCCTTTTTTTATTTTTCTACAAGAGATGAATGATCAACCAGATTGCAACTTATCAGCACGACGGTAAACGTCATGACTCGTCTTTCCCACCGTTCCCTTTCCCACCCCTCGTTTGCTGGCGCGCACGTGCGTGCGTGTTCAGATAAGAACGGTAATTGAGGTCCCATGACCACTTTTTGTTCTCAATTAAATTTTTACATATACTGGGCAAATGTGTCCACACAAAGGAATGAAGCTTAGTTTTGCAAGAAGCTTCGTAATTTTCTCGGAAAGAAATCGCACGTCACAAGAGGTGGAGAATGTCGTTTTTGGCACTTCACAAAGTTGCAAGTTTGAAGCCTCATTCTATGCACAAAAATTTTTCCCGCGCATCAGCATTTTTTCAGAACTTCTTTACAACTTGTACAATCTGAGAAAGTAAAAAATGTTTTCTTGCTCTTTCAACCTTCCGTTTACTCGGAAAATTGCAAACTTCGCTTCTGGAGCTATGCGGTGCAAAAAAGGCTCTTTTCAGGGCAGCCTTAGGGCAAGATGCCTAAAGATCTTCCCACTGAATATTTTTCTCAGTATTTTTCAGCTGTTTTTACTCACCTCGGGCAAGTTCTGTTGCTCTAGACATGACAGATAGTTTTCAGTACGGTCTCAAAATTGGCCGAGGTTCAAAAACGGCAAAAAAGTGACAACTTTGACTTTGGTTTAAAAAAAGACATCATCGAATTTTGTTAAAATATGCCTGAATAATCCTTAATACATGATAATTTTAAGGCACTAGAAAAGTGTTGCATTATATTGTTTTAAAATACAAAAATAAACACAAAACTGAGTTCATATTTTTGTTATATACAATTGCTTATTACTGCCTCTTAGAAATAGTAGCTGTCAGAAATTTGATTTAGCACTCATTGAACGTGGTTACATTTTATTTACCCCAATATCCGAACCATTCCCAATGCTTATAGAGCTTCTATTTGCTTGTTAGCGGCGCTCTTAATGCGTGAAAATGGGAGTAAATTCGCTATTTTGCCTGATGTCATAAGAATTGGCTGGTGGCGGTCAAACGTTGTTTGTATTCTCTAATTTATTCGTCGTACGGTCTATTGGTATATATAATCGATTCATTAAAGATATTAGATCATTTCTCGGTTCTTAGAAAAATTTTTGTATATAAAACTTAAAGGGTCAGTCTACTCACCGAGATGAGTGTATAAATAATGGCATATTCTGGTAGTTGGCACCCTGTAACATCAATAACGAGGGGTCTGCGCCCGGTTTAGGCCGGAAGTTATATTTTATTTTGGCGTTAAAAGTCGCGTAAAAGAGCATGGTGGCGACCCCAAACGTTCATTTTGTTCAAGAAAGTGGTAGTCTTTTTTTGTAGAAGCATAAGTGAACATACTACGTACCATTTGTATGCTCCAATGTCAGAGAAACGCACGTTTTGTTCTAGTAAACTGTCGAAGGCGTACCGCTCGATTTTTCTGTAAATCACATGAATATTTTTAGTTACACGTACGCAAAACGCAGGCACATTCCCACTTTTAGTTCAGCGTATGCTAGCAGAGACGCAAAAAATAAACTCAGCCTATAGTGGCGCCATCTGGTCGTCAGGACGGGAACCATTGCTGTAAACAAACAGAGACTCCACTTAAGCCTAGGAGCGGCAGAATCATCACTCTAATTATTAAAATAAAGCAAATTTATCTCTTATATGTTTCCTTATAGGCGAGATGAGACGAAGCGAAAGGCAGGCGCCCCATTTATGGCCAGTGAACGCACTGAAAAAGGCAGCAACAACGAGAATTCAGTCCGAAGCGAGAGGTCCGGCTTCTACGGGCGCCGCCATGTTTGTCGCCGCGCGGCGGAAATCCAGATGGTTGCCAGATGAGACTACCATCTCATACAGATGTGTTCCCACATTAATAAATTCTATTTTAAAATGTTCTACCGCACTCCTTGGCACCACAGCTGGCTAAACGGTAATTTGAGTAAAGAGCTATCGGTTTCCGCAAAAAAAATATGGTCGATAAAATTCAGTAGACTTACCCTTTAATATTAATGAGTTTCTGAAGTCGGCGTTTTCGAACCTGCGTCTATTTACCTCTGTGTTCAATGGTTCTACAAGGCACTGTCAGGAGACAAAACATCGTCTCCTGATGGGAACGATTTATCGGCAAGGTTTTTAATCATGGGGAGTTTTAATCAGGAGGCAATTTAAAAATGGGATGCCGCTTCGTGTGCACATTGCAATTCAGAAAATCGTAACAAGAAATAAACGGCGGCAGTTGATTTCGGTTTTGCGCACAGCACGAAGCACTAACCAGATCACAAGTCTCTTCCACTCAGAAGCAGCGGTGGAGGCCACGTAGGATATGCACTGCCTTCAGTTGACTGAACCTACTTCCACAGGTCTGAACTCCAGGCACTTTCTTTGCCAGTTCCTTCTTCACTTCGTCTGCAGGCTCCCCTCTGTGGCAGCTCCAGAATGGTGATGTTCTTTAGTGTTTCTTGAATTGCGTCCTCCGGCTCTGTGTATGGCCCCATTTGCAGGCTTTGCACGATGGGTGACCGTGGAAGTTTGGCCCAAGGAACTTTGATGACAGTCGAAGGAGGAGCGGAACTGGTGAAGGAGGTTAAGAAGCTGCGTCCGTTGCGGGGAAGGAAGATCGGTGGCGATAGAGCGAAGGAAGAGGTCTGTAGCGGAGGAATCAGGCGCAGAAGATGGAGGGCTGAGCGCAGTCATGGCTAGATGAGGCGAATCGGCGGGGTCCTCACAGGTGAGAATGGACGCAATAGATTGTACACTGCCGAGACATTCGCCATGGCGCAAAGCAGTAGGGAAGGAAAACGGGTTAGAGACCCATAGCACGGAGAGGCCAGCAGAAATAGTGAGCACAGCGTAGGGCAGCGGGAGGGACTTGCGGCGCAGGAAAGTGCAGGCCGGCGTGCAGAGAACAACGTCATCACAAACAGAGTCACAAGAGATGCTTACAAGCGCAGTGGAGCTGGGAGGAAGGACGATGTCTTCGGTGACGACGGCTTTAGCGCACGAAACAGAAGGAGCAGCATCTGGCGAGACATTAGGCAAAGCGGAGAACCCAACTTCTGCGCCAGCGCAGTCGATGACCGCTTCGTGACGAGACAGGAAATCCCACCCTAAAATTAAAGAATGTGAGCAAGAAGGCAGCACGACGAACTCGATGTAGTATAGAGTGTCCTGGATTCGCACTCGAGCGGTGCATGCTGCTAACGGCGTAATCGGCTGTGCGCTGGCCATGCGCAGCGTGAGTCCCGAAACTGGCGTCTTAACTTTCTTTAAAGAAGTACATAACTTTTCGTCCATTACCGAAATCGCTGCACCGGTGTCTATCAGAGCCATCGCAGACACGCCCTCAACAAAAACATCAATAAGGTTGGCAGGTGATCGATGAGGTCTTCGAAATTTCGATGGGGGCGCAGCTCTTGCCTCCGGAACTGCGGCGCCTAGTTTTCCTGCTGAGGAGAATTAGGGCGACGTCGCGTGGGGGAGATAGAGCGGCGTCGTGGCGAAGGGGAGCGGCGGCTGGAGAGGGCTGAATGATCAGGGGAGAAAGGACGACTTGGCATTTGGTCGACAGGTTCAGAATATTGACGGGTTGAAGGCCAGTACCCCGAAGATTGCGCGCGTGGTGCTGGCGCTCGGAGATGGCGACGGCAGTAGCGCGCGACGTGGCCAGGCACCCCACAAGTGTAGCATACAGGACGGTTGTCACTTGTGCGCCACGGGTTGCTTGCTCTCCGAGCCGGTTGCAGGGCAGGTGAAGACGCTTGCACAGGCACGCACATTGTAGGATAGGACGATGGCGGAGGCTGTACTAGAACGTCGGCGTAAGTCCGAGGACCGGCTACACGTCTTGGGGCGACGTCAGCGCAAGGCATGGGACTGGTGACAGACCTAGGAGCAGCATCGGCGTAAATCAAGGGCGCGGCGACAGGTGGCGGAGGATGGAAGGATGGAAGCGCCTCAGTAACCTGGTCTTGTATGGCCTGTCGAAGAGCCGGGGCCAAATAAGGCAGCGCCTGTTGAAGGCTAGGCAGAAGAGAAAGTTGCCGAGCTACCTCTTCACGGACGAAATCTTTGATTTGCTGCAGCATAGAGGTGTTGTCAGCTGCAGGCGCCAGCCCAGAAAGCGATTCAACCTGGGCTTGGTGTTGCCGAGTCAATAACCGCGGTTTGCGCAGCTCCTCGAAGCTTTGGCAGAGCGTGAACACTTCCTTAACGGTGCGCAAGTCACGGGCTAATAGCATCTGAAAGGCATCATCGTCGATACCTTTCAAGATGTGTTTTATCTTGTCGGCTTCGGACATGTTCGCATTGACACGTTTGCATAAGTCAATGACTTCTTCTATATAGCTGGTGAAGCTTTCGCCGACGTGCTGCGAGCGTTCACGCAAACGCTGTTCAGCCCGAAGTTTCCGGACAGTGGGGCGACCAAAGACTCCGGCAAGCTTCGTTTTGAAGGCCGCCCATGTTCGGATGTCTCCCTCATGGTTCCGATACCAGAGGTTAGCGACCCCCGTTAGATAAAAAATTACGTTGTTCAGCTTTGTATCGTCATCCCACAGGCTCACCCGTTCGTAGGACCAGTCTTCCACGTCATTCTCATCGGCTCCGCTGAAGATTGCCGGATCTCGAAGGGAGCCGGCGCAGATGAGAGCTGGTCCCGTTTGCACAGATTGGTTTTGGGCGTCTTCTTTTTGGATATGGCGAAAGCTTTTGATAAGGATGCAAAGCTCCTTTATAAACTGCAGTTACTTGGTATTCCGTTGTATCTTATTCAATGGGTCAGAGCTTACTTAAGCGGTAGAACTCAGTGTGTTGATGTGAATGGTACTCTTTCTGAATCGCTTCCTGTTACTTCCGGTGTTCCTCAGGGCAGTGTGTTAGGACCTTTGTTGTTTTTAATATATATAAATGATTTAATAGACACCATTCCTCCGTCTGTGTCAATAAGGTTGTTCGCGGATGACTGCGCTGTATACAAAGAAATAACCTCAATTGCAGATCATCAATTGCTTCAAGATTCTTTGCTTAAAATATGTCACTGGTGTGAAGAATGGGACATGGATTTAAACATTGATAAGAGTGCGCTTCTCCGAGTTACGAGAAAAAAAAATGTTAGTAATTACCAATATTGCCTTCACCACAGTCACATCCGAGAGGTCTCACAGTACAAGTATCTAGGAATTACTCTTAACAACCGATCAACCTGGGGTACTCATATTTCTGAGATCTGTTCAGCCGCTTTTTCTCAGCTGTGTTTCTTGAGACGCAAATTAAAACACACTCCTAGAGGTATTAAGCTTCTGGCTTACAAAACTTTTGTCAGGTCCAAACTTGAGTACTCTTCTGAAATTTGGGACCCGCACACCAAGAAACATATTTATCAACTAGAGCTCATCCAAAGGAAGGCAGTACGTTTCATTTTTAATAAATATAGAAGGTCTGACTCCCCAACACAGCTCATGAAAGACAATAGCATTCCATTGCTTCGTACACGCAGAAAACTTAACCGTATTTCTTTCCTTCATAAAATTATCTCAGGCAAGCTTAACATTTCTCCCCCTTCATTCATCAAGCATTCCACTGCTCGAAGGACTCGCCATACAAGGGATCACTCCTTACAGCCTCTTTTTGCTAAAACGAACTCATTTAAGCACAGTTTCTTCCCTCAAACAATAGCAGATTGGAACGCACTCCCTGAATCGATTTCTAACTCTCCTGACGTAGAACAGGCATTAAAAAAATTTTTGCTTCAGTAAAAAGGAAGTGACTCTCCTGTATTCAATTTTAAGCATGTATTTCTCTTTATAGTTGCTATGTTCATCTTTTAAGTTCCATTTTTGCTGTGTGTCACATGAAAGGTTTTCACGTGGTGTTGTAATTTGTGTTGCCCCTCCTGCTTGGGCCAACGCTGGCCTGCAGTATTTTGAAATAAAAAAATTATAAAATAATAATTTCAAGCGTGGGAAGAGTGCGGCTACACAGCTCCACGATGGAGATTTCTACCCAGCACCTCCACCAAATGTAAGATAGGGGTACTGGGATGGTTAGGTACGGGGTGACGGCGGTAGACACAGAGACACAGGCCTCGTAGACACAGAGGTCGAGCACCACGAGCACACACCCAAAGCGATGGCAATGCCGCTCAACACAACGGCCAGAAGTTCGTCGTCGTCTTCGCCTGAACAGGAACTTCCTCGTCGTTACAATACCAATAGACCGTACGACGAATAAATTAGAGAATACAAACAACGTTTGACCGCCACCAGCCAATTCTTATGACATCAGGCAAAATAGCGAATTTACTCCCATTTTCACGCATTAAGAGCGCCGCTAACAAGCAAATAGAAGCTCTATAAGCATTGAGAATGGTTCGGATATTGGGGTAAATAAAATGTAACCACGTTCAATGAGTGCTAAATCAAATTTCTGACAGCTACTATTTCTAAGAGGCAGTAATAAGCAATTGTATATAACAAAAATATGAACTCAGTTTTGTTAGAGCGAAACAAAACTGCGCGAAGAAGACGGGACAAAAGAAAGGCACGAATACACACACACAAAGCGCAGACTTCCAACTGACTTTATTTTGTAAAAGCAGGGTGCTTATAAAGGCAATCACAGCAATCGTGCCTTTCTTTTGTCCCGTCTTCTTCGCGCAGTTTTGTTTCGCTCTAACCATGAACCGACTAGCCCAACATCATGTCTTACTTCAGTTTTGTGTTTATTTTTGTATTTTAAAACAATATAATGAAACACTTTTCTAGTGCCTTAAAATTATCATGTATTAAGGATTATTCAGGCATATTTTAACAAAATTCGATGATGTCTTTTTTTAAACCCAAGTCAAAGTTGTCACTTTTTTGCCGTTTTTGAACCTCGGCCAATTTTGAGACCGTACTGAAAACTATCTGTCATGTCTAGAGCAACAGAACTTGCCCGAGGTGAGTAAAAACAGCTGAAAAATACTGAGAAAAATATTCAGTGGGAAGATCTTTAGGCATCTTGCCCTAAGGCTGCCCTGAAAAGAGCCTTTTTTGCACCGCATAGCTCCAGAAGCGAAGTTTGCAATTTTCCGAGTAAACGGAAGGTTGAAAGAGCAAGAAAACATTTTTTACTTTCTCAGATTGTACAAGTTGTAAAGAAGTTCTGAAAAAATGCTGATGCGCGGGAAAAATTTTTGTGCATAGAATGAGGCTTCAAACTTGCAACTTTGTGAAGTGCCAAAAACGACATTCTCCACCTCTTGTGACGTGCGATTTCTTTCCGAGAAAATTACGAAGCTTCTTGCAAAACTAAGCTTCATTCCTTTGTGTGGACACATTTGCCCATCATATGTAAAAATTTAATTGAGAACAAAAAGTGGTCATGGGACCTCGATTACCGTTCTTATCTGAACACGCCCGTGTGTGTGTGTGTGTGCGTGCGTGCGTGCGCGTGTGCATGTGTGTGCGTGCGTGTGTGTGAGAGAGAGAGAAAAGCCAACAGCCACAGAAACCAAGGGGCACAGGGGATTTTTTTTAATTAATTTATTTTTGTGCTGTTGATCAATTTATAACATTACTGAATATGTTATTGCTTAAAGCTAATTGATTAGAAAAGCCAAAGAAAAACAACCACATGCCACCAGTGGGATCCGAACCCACGACCTCCGAATTACGCGTCCAGTGCTGAGCTACGGCTGTCAAATCTGCTTTCGGCGATATTTATGTTTACAAGTAACCTAACCTTGGGAGTGTTCACCAGCGCCACCCACGTTCTTAAGCAGCAGACGTAGCACGTCCTGAGTTACCGCTGGTGAACGGCGAGAGTGGAAGCTGTGTGAGAACCCTCTTATGTTTCCTATGGCGTCAAGGCTGCCAGAACCGAGGCCCTCGCGAAGCAATTAAAACAAACAAGGAAGGGGAGTGAGGGGCTCGTTATACATTTATTAAGAGAAGCCAACAGCCACAGAAACCAAGGAACACAGGGGATTTTAGTTATATTTATTTATTTTGTGGTGTTGATCAAAAGAGAATATTACTGAATATGTTATCGGTTTAAGACAGTTGGTTAGAAAAGCAGAAGAAAAAACAACCACATGCCGCTGGTGAGATCCGAACCCACAACCTCCGAATTACGCGTCCGGTGCTCTACCAACTGAGCTAAGCCGACGGCTGTCTGATCTTCTGCTTTCGGGGGTATTTGTGTTTATAAGTAACCTAACCTTGAGAGTGTTCATCAGCGCCACCTTGGTCCTTCAATGCTTTTATGGTCATGAAACTTCTCTGTAACACTATGGGAGAGCTTCATATGTTGACTACGCCTTCCACGAGGCGGCACTAAGAGTCCTGTGGGGGCAACGGCGAGAGGGAGCGAGCGTCTCTACGGGCAGAATGGGACTCCGGCGGTGCGGCAGCAACTATTTTCTCTTTTTCACTCTGCCTTCATTTGCAGAATAAGTACAGTGCACGTGACGTGCAAGCCTGTGATGCCAAATACTTGCTGCGTGACGGATTGCCGCTCCGGCTGCGGAGGCACGCAGGAAAAGGCCTCGCTGTTCTGTCTGCCGAGCGACGCCGAGCAGCGTAAAATATGGAAGCGGGCGACACCCCGACAGGAAAGCGGTGGATTTAGCTTCGACTCCAAGCATATCCGTGTCTGCGAGAGGCATTTTGCCCCACGGATTCGGTCTCACGAGTTTCTGATCAACAGAGAAGCAGAGTCGCTGCAATGCGAGAAACCGAAACTCAGGCTCGGCGTCGTCCGACGGATATTCGAAGGCCTACCAGCGTACTTGGGCACGAATCTGTGACAATGTTGCATTTCAGACAGCTGCACTCTTCAATGTGCTGGTGGCTTTTGGAGCGAGAGCATCACTTAATGAGGTGAAACCTAACCAAGAATCTTGTGGCGTCCTGGAATTTATGGGGGCAGAAATACAATAAATATTGCCCCGACTGGAAATTTCGTACCCCCGGCGGCGCGAACGAGTCAGCTTCACTGGCCACTGCATGAGAGCACTGTGCTATCGCAGCAGCCGATCACGCCTCGTGTTGTTGTTGCCTCAAAAATGATGGCACATACCCACAGTGGGAGATTGGCCAGGGTCTCGTGCAGACCCAAACAGGAAAAAACTAAACTGTAACACACCCTCGCACTGCGCGCATTGTACACCGTCGTCTTCATCAACGTCCACCTTCGGAACGAACACATCAGACCAGCTGAACCTCGATCAGAGCTTAACTTCAGTCTAATATCGTCGCCAGACGTGCCAACGACCCAGCAAAGCAAAACCATGAGTCGAACAGCCTAAACACGTGCGTTAGCACGTCTGCTGGGTTTAACCACGTTGAACACCTAGCGCTTTTTATTTTTTGTACATGTTTCTCCGTGATTTCTATCACTGCTCATTTTTGGTTTATTGCGTGGCCGCTCACAGCTTGTCTCTTATTTTGGTAGCGCGAAGCGAGCACATGAGCAATGAACAACAAAAATACACAATTTCCTTGCACTCGTCCGCACCTCCGTAGTCACAGCGTGACAAAGTGTAAATAAATGGCTTATGTAGCAAGAGTCTTCAGCAGCTGGCTTTGCCACCTCCGAAAGTGTCAGCAAAAAAAAAAAAATCAGATACCACCATCAAACTACCGGTGCATTCGTCTTGTGACCGCTCTTGTAGCGCACACTCCAGTTCTTAACATACCGCCATAACGTCTTGTTTTCAGCATTACTGAGATTGCAGAAAGTGCGTTAATTGTTTGCCAGAAAACAGCTGCTAACAAGGTTTACTAGTGGCCGCCGTCGATCGCACAGGGTTTCTAGTGTCTTGATGTTGCAGCCAAGCTTTCAGGTGATAACCAGTAAAGTAGCATCCATCCTAAGCCCGAATACCGATCCCCAGAAAGCCCAACTACCAAGCGAATATGAGCCTGTTGGCCTTGGTTTCTGTGGCTGTTGGCTTCTGTTGGCCGATCGAAACGTCGAGTTGAATAAATATGTTTCCTTTAACGAAGCGTACACTTCGCTATATACTGCTGTAAGCAGTCAAGTACTTCATGGTCTGGCAGCCCGTGCGTGCCTGTGTGTGTGTGTGTGAAGGAAAAAGGACAGGCTCTGTCAGAAATTTTGACTTGCAATAAATGTTTGCCTAAATGAAGCGTCTCTCAATTTCGCACTTTACCTCTAGCAACCAAGTACGTTATCTTTTTGTGATATATATATTGTTATGACCAGGGGGTGTATTCCGACCGCGACGGGCGACCGAGAACCAGCTGGGTCCACTTTCCGAGCACCAGACACTCCTCCTCATCTTCTGCGCAGTCAGCGATGCCGACCAAATAGAACACTTCCACCTACGCAGCCCACTGGGAGAGTCACAAAGCACCGCAGGGCTTCAGGCGGGCAACATGCAGAGCATGCAGAACGACGGCCGCTTGCTGTGAGACGCGTTATGCGGTCATTGAGCTTGCCAATTTGGTCAATAATGGCATAGGGTCCATCGTAGTGGTTCTGGGACAGTCCCCGCTTTCTGACAGGCCGCCACGACAAGACCAAAATCACCAGCAGGGCTGTAAGGGACGTGACGGGCATTGTAGCCCGCTTTGGACCGATTCTGGCAGGCGAGAATACGAAGGCAGGCAAGGCGCCAGGCCTCTTCGGTGACACAAGGTGTCTCGGCGATGGAGCGATCTTCATGAGGCTCGGCAGAAAATGGTAGGATGGTGTCCAGGGTGTAGCGTGGGGGACGAGCGTAGAGTAAAAAGAAGAGGCTGAAGCCAGTAGTCTCATGGCACGCGGTATTGAACACATAGGTGATGAACAGCAGGACGCTGTCCCAGTTTTTGTGCTTTGAATCAACGTACATAGAGAGCATGTTAGTGATCGTTGAGTTTGTGCGCTCAGTGAGCCCATTCGTCTGGGGATGGTAAGGCGAGGAATGGCGAAAATCCGATGCACAGGAATGGAGAACCTGCTCCACGACCTCAGTGGTGAACTGCCGACCATGGTTACCAATGATAGCTTTTGGCGGCCCATGGCACAGTACTATAGAGTGCAACATATAAGAGGACACATGATATGCTGTAGACGAGGGTAGGGCTGCCGTTTCGCAATACCGTGTAAGGTAGTCAACGCAAACCACTATCCAGCGGTTCCCATGGTAGGATTGGTAGGATGGTGGGCCCAGGAGGTCCATGCCGACTTGCTCGAACGGTGCGGCAGGTGGTGTCACAGGGTGAAGCTGACCAGATGCAACGCTAGTTGTTGACACTGAGTGCAGGTGGCGACATACCGCTCAGTCGTGGCCCGCATCTGCGGCCAAGAAAAGCGTGCCTGGATACGGTGGAACGTGCGTGCTGATGTCCGGATGTAGGGACATTGTGCATGGCCTGCAAGACAGAGGTGTACAGGCTCTTTGGAACTACCAGGAGGAAGCACTGGCCTGTAGGAGAATAGTTTTTCTTCCATAGGCACACAGAAGTTGTTTGCACCAGAGGAGTCCTCAGCAAGTAGAGACCGCAGTGTTGAATCTTTCTGCTGTTCCACTTTGAATGTGGCGAAATCGGGAAAAAACAGTGACACTGGTGCGACGCAGCGGTCGAAGTTATCGATGTTAGACTCCGACCACGGATGACAGTCCGCTTCAGCGTGCTGGCGATCGCTCTTGTAGGCGACTGTGTAGTCAAACTCTTGTACCCCACCGTGCAAGGTGCCCGCACGGGTCACGAAGGTTAACGAGCCAGCAGAGGGCATGATGGTCGGTGACGATGGTGAACGGGCGTCCATACAGATAGGAACGGAAACGCTGCGTGGCGAAGACGACGGCAGAGCATTCTTGCTCGGTGACTGTAGCTGCAGCTTGCTGAGCGAGCGACTCGCATGCGCAACAACATGCTCTTTGTTGTCGCATCGCTGGACGAGAACAGTGCCGAGGCCAACACCTCTGGCATCGGTATGGATCTCTGTGGGGGCGGAGGGATCCAAGTGGTGAAGTACAGGGTGGGATGCGAGAAGGAATTTTGGTTGGCAGAAGGTGGGGTCGCACTCAGGGGTCCACTTGAAAGCCACATCTTTCTGAAGCAGTCCTGTCAGGGGGTATGCAAAGTCCGCAAAGCGATGAATAAAGCGGCGAAATTATGAACATATATATATACATATATACATATACATATACATTCCTTCAATGATCTGCAGACACGAAGCATGAAGAAAAACATTTACACAACAAAAGGCTTAGCCATGTACGTAATACTGTTTTTCATAAATAGAGAACAATTTCCATTAGTTGTTGGAAATTTGGACAGCCTCTGAAAAATTTCACTGATAAGTGATTTCTGCAGGAGTTCTCGCGTTAAAAGTCAACAACATAGTACTTGGCTTATGCCAGGGCTTCAAGAGTCACCCTCTTGACAGCAACATTGAATCTACTACGTCCTCTGCTCCTGTTCCAACAAGCTTGCCTAAGCTTCCACTTTCATCGTACAGTGGCTGAGTGGTTATGAACGAAACGACCTCCTGGTCCTCTCATACGTTTGATCAGCTACTCTTGCACTAAGAATAGATGACAACAATGCTGCGCTCATATTCAGTAGCTGATGAACTGAAAAATCACACTGCCCAACGTCTTGTTAATAGCAGCAGCCAGAACCACACCAGTACGCCACAGCACAAACGAAAAGTCCACGGTAGAGAGGGAATCAGCAGACGGTTTCTTGCAAACACAAAGTGAACGTGGGAGGAGGGGCACTGCTCGACAACGTTTCGGCAAAGCGCTCGTCAAGGGCGGAGTCTCTACTCCGAGGAGGAAATTGGAAGCGTGTTAGGATGGGGACCTTGTCCACGTATGATGGCCCCTAAAGAGGTAGGTGTTGGATCAAGTCGGGGGTCGGGCTGAGCAAAGTCAATCAAATTCGACGACTGCGTGCTTACATGCACTTACATGCGTACATGCTTACATGCATCGAGCAGCGCAATGCGAGGGAGCAGCAGCATGTCTCGGAGGTGTGACGACGAAAAGGAAAAAACGGGTTCATATTTATGCCCTCTCCTCCTGCTGAACCACCGCTTCAACTCTGCAGCGTTTACGAACACATCAGAGCAGGGTAAAGTTGAGTCAACCTGCCCCTTAGGACAGAGTTCACTGGACTCGACAAGTCGAATCCCGACCCGGCTCAGCGCGCGTTTACATAAACCCAATATCCAACTTTCGACTCGATAACTCGACTCAACTTAGCCCTGTTGGGTTCATGTAAACGCTGCTGGGGTAAACCTTGTCCAATCATGAAGGCTGGTAAAGAGGATCACCTTTTTAGCAGCCACGATGGCAGGACCCTCCGCTTCCCTCCTTCTCAAAGCAAGCACTTTTCCCCTCTCCTGTTCACTTCGTGGGTGCTAAATGAAAGGGCATTTGGAAGATGGCGGAAGTGGGCTAAACTTGTACGTGCGGCGGGCATGTATCCACTTGGCTGGTGATCCGTGGCCGCCAGGCCGCAATTGTGCCACGCAGTGCGAGCACCAAACAACCACCAGAAAATATCGCAAAGCAGCGATGACGAAGATACAAGGTGGTGACGCGGATGGAGAGACCCGAGCGCAGCGCTTCGTTTTCCCAGGGTGCTCTGCACAGCCCCTGGGGGGCACGGCGGGAAAGGAAACTAATCAGTCTCAGGGAAATAAAGAGCTCAGTTTTCAGTAAAGGTGTAGAAATTTGAGCAAGATGATGACACAAGTGCAGTGTGCGGTAAATCTGCAGGAACAACTGAGCATCGCATACTCAAATGTGGCAGTACCAATCCGGGTGTCGATGCAGGCACACTCTCCTCTAGGCCCCATGGTTTTCAGATAAGAAAGGTCATTGAATCTGCGGCAGAAGCTAGCAAAAGGCAGTTGGAAGATCGGTGACTAAAAAGCAGAGAGGTCACAGGATTAAAAATTGCGTTTAAAGAGAATGCACAACTTCTAGGGCGGCTCGCTCGCGCCACCACCCGCGGCAGGAAGACCTGCCCGTGCGTGCAAACTTTGTGGCTCACCTGCAAGCTCCGACGAGCAGAAGACCTCAGCTGCAAGGCCCGCAGCTGCTGCTGGGCCTCGGCCACAGAGTGCCGCAGCCGCTCCAGTTCCAGCTGCATTGCCTCCTCGGGCACTGAAAGAAGCGGTCACACCCTGCGTTCGCTGCTCCGAACAAAGCGGGGGCAGCTCATAACAACCTTCCAGGGTCACAAAGGTCAGGAACATACACACCACAGCCAAAAGAACAAAAGAAGACTGGACACTGTTCTCAAGCTGTCTGACATTTTTTCTATTTGCGTGGCTCTGTTCGTCGTTTCATTTCATTTCATTTTATTACTTTAAAGACCCCTGGCGGGGTGGGATTAGGGGTGGGATGAGCAGAAAAGGAGCAGAAACAATGCGATTTGCGATCATGTACAAAAATGTTGGTGGTTAGGTTGCTAGCAAATGATAAAGGATATGCTGGAGAAGGCATTTGCAATCTTTAGCTGCACAGGGGAATAAGGAGGCTGAACAAGTAACAGTTCGGGCACGTGGGCGAAAAACTTGAAGCGTGAGGCTAGTGCAGTGAGAAATGTACGATGCTGGCGTGATGGGCATGGTTCAGTATGAGTAACAGAACTTGTGGTACAGTGACAGCGTGGCTATGCAACGATGAATGGAAAGAGGCGATAGTGCTGATTGAGTTTTTAGGGCTGGAACACTGGCTGGAACGCGAGTAAGAAGAATGAATGAACCTTGTAGCGCGGTTTTAAACGGCTTCTAGACCGTTACAGAGGTTAATATGGTGCGGGTCCCATACGGCGCATGCATATTCAAGTTTAGGTCTAACGAGTGACGTGTAGGCGAGCAATTTCACGTGATGTGAGGTGAGGCGAAGGTGACGTTTAAGAAATCCCAGAGTTTTGTTAGCAGATGATATCACGTTAGCAACATGTGCTTTCCATGTTAGGTCATTAGATAATGCGACGCCTAAGTAATTGGAAGATGATACAGATTCTACGGACTCGTTAGTGATTTTGCATTGGAAGGCATGACTCTTTTTGCAACGGGTAATGGAAAGAAGCTTGCATAAGCCAATTTGCACGCCACTATTCAATTCAGTTAAGGTCCTGCTGGAGGGCTTATTGATCAGTTATGTTTGTCACTTGGCGGTAAATTACGCAGTCGCCAGCAAACATTCGAATTTGGCAGGATACATACTGTGGGAGATCGTTCATTTATAATAAAAACAATAGGGGTGCAAGAATGGAGCCTTGTCGTATGCCGGATGTTACAGGGAGAGGGTTGGAAGACTGGTTATTTACAATGACTGACTGAAAGCGATTTGTTAAAAAGGCCTTGATCCAGTTTAGCACGTTCGGATGTAGGTTTATAACAGAAAGTTTTTGTATTAATCATAGATGTGGAACTTTATCAAATGCTTTAGCGTAATCCAGTCAACTTGAAGGTTAGCATCTAGGTCAGCGTGCAAGTCGTTGAGGAACATGGCTAGTTGTGTTTCGCATGAATACCTCTTGCGGAAACCGTGCTGGGATGGATGGAAGAAATTGTTAGCGTCTAAGAAGTCCATTACCGGAGAGTATACGAAATGTTCCATGATCTTGCACGGGATGCTAGTTAGAGAAATAGGACGGTAGTTTGGGGGGCAATTTATGTCACCTGATTTGTAGAGTGGAACGACCTTCCCAACTTTCCAGTGTTCCGGAATGAGACCTGTAGAGAGTGATTGCGAAAACAATAACTCAAGACACACTACACTGATACGTTTCGTGTTTTTTAGTACCTTAGTGCTTATCTCGTCGATGCCGGCTGAGAAGGAAAGTTTCATTTTCTCAATTCAAGACGAGATGCCAGTTGAAGAAAAAGTTACTGCGTCCATCGGTGAGGTGGCATTAGTAGCAGGTATCCATGGAGTGAAAACTGGCGAGAGCACCGTACTGAAGATGCTAGCGCATTCTGTGTCGGAGGCTTGAATACCGGATGCATGAGTGAGAGTGATTGTGATGGTGCGGGATTGATGACGCGCCAAAATTTTTGGGGCTATCGCATAGCATGCACGGTAGGTCGCTCTTAAAGTCAAGTATTCTTTTTCAGCTGAACACTCCGGGATTGCTTTTCAATCTGGCAGCGCGAAAAAGCCACTTTCTTTTTATTCTCGAGTCTTTGTAGTGTCTTAGAAAACCAGGCTTTAGAGCGATTTTCACGAAAAGTTATTTTAGAGATAAATTTTTGCGTTAGTTCATGGAGTTTGTCTTTAAATATTAGCCAACTCTCGTTAACAGATCTCTGGTTATAACCGGCTTCGAAGAGTGGGAAGCCAGTTCATGATTAATGGCATTGTAGTTACCCTTGTCATACAGGGTGATTGTTTTCTTTTGTGTTTCATGGCGCTCGGTGCGGAAGGAAAAATCTGCTTGAAGGACTTTACGATCGCTAGTGGGCTCTACGTGTGTACTGGATGATAAACTGTCAGGATGAGAGCTTAGTATGAAGTCTAAAATGTTGCTCCAATCGCCTGCGATGCGTGTTGGGCTGGTTACTAGATGGTGAAGATTAAATTTGAAACAAACATCTATAAAATCCCTTGATTCTGCACTGACTGGCTGTGCACGAGAGAGGTTGAGCCAGTTTACTCCCGGATAATTGAAATCATCAAATGGAAGAATATGCGTGTTGATGTCATGAGTTGGTTTAGCATATTGTTGAGTGAAACGGCTAGCATGCGGAGGCCTATAACACACGCCGATTTCGACTGAGTGCGGTGAAGTACGGCACGAAAGCCACAGTATCTCCAAGTTAGATGGGAGGCGGATGGGCGAACAAGATAATTCCGGTCCAGCAGCAATCAGTACACCACCCCCTCGAGAATCTGTGCGGTCCTTTCGATAAACAGAAAAATTTGGCAAATCGGCGATATCATTAGTAAGCCAGGTTTCAGTTAATAACAGCATACTGCTGCTAGATGATGTGACTAAGCTAGAGATGCGTTCTTGTTTCGGCATAAAACCGCGAACCCTAGTGAAGGCTACAGAAAACGAAAGATGATTACTTGGTAAAATACGGGGACGGGTATTGATTACTTTTGGCAGAGGTGACCGCTAGGGTATCTCTTTAACCATCTGCGATGGGATATCGTACATGTAACGCTTAGTACTGATCTGCAATGTCTTGTAGCGAAGTGAAAATTTGCTTCTTTTTTTTTATTTGGCGAATGCTACACGGTGGCTACGCGCAGTTTGGACACAATGAGAGAAGTCTTCGCTGATGCTGTAGGATGTGTTCTTTAGTTTCCAGGCATTTGAGAGAATGATTATTAAGGCCTTTAATAGCTCATGCTCAGGTGCACCTCCTCCTCCGTAATTTCCTTTCCTCAAATTCATTCTCTTCCCTCTCCTGCTTTCAGTCCTCTGCAGACGGATGAATGATGGGTCTTTCTTCTTTCACTCCCACTGCCTCCCTTCCTGTAGCTCTTGCAGCCCCAAACAACAACACAAAAGTGTGATTCAGGCGTCCACTGGCACAGGAAGCAAGTTATGAGCGCTTCCTTTCCTTAAAATGATACGAGTGTAAAACGCCAAGGCCAATGAACACAATGAACGCAGAAAGACAACTGTGAAGGCGACACCGTGAAAACACTGCAATCAAAATAGAGACCGCAGTCACCAAAGACAATAAAAACCGCACATGTGGGACGCCTGCCATGCGCCCAGCGGTTTGGGAAAGCAGCGGTGGGTTGACCACAAGGCTTTCTTCGCCAAGCACACTTCAGAATTTCCAAAGTATCTTCAGTAAATTTTTTCTTCACTCTCAGCTTATGTTTCGGCTGCATTAGTGTCCTCAAGGCCATAAAATATTAGATCGGTTTTCGGCGTTGTCTAGGCGTGCTTCTAGTGCAGAGAAGACTAAGCAGGCTGCCAGGGTGGCGTTAGTTCGGACAGTGTCAAGGTGCAAGGTTTTTAGGGTTCGGCAGTGGTTCTCGAGATCGGTCATTCTTTCGTTCAGATTGGAGATGGTTTTGGTTTGTCGTTAGCAGTTGGTTTTTTAGTTCACCCACATTGGCGATAAGTTGAGATTGTCTGCCTGAAATTTTTTTGCAGCTCGGCAAGAATGGCGACAGAATCAGGAATAACAACAACAGAAGGGAGCGGGCAGTGACAGCACTGTGGGCCTGGTAGCTGAAGTAGTTACTAGTTTTCTTTGTGAACAGGCTGTATTGTTGACCAACCTTGTAACTTGGGAAAAAACCCACCTAGGCGCAAATGATTTCACGACACAAAAAAAGACGAGGAGACAACGGACTTTTTGTGTCGTGAAGCCATTTGCGCCTAGGTGGGTTTTTTCCCAAGTTACAAGATGAATAACCAACTAGCCCGTCAACATGCCTTACTGACCAACCTGCATTGTCAGGAAGAGCGGATTAGTGATCTTTGCCATGGCCCAGCCACCAAGCCCACGAAGTGTCGCTGACGGATGCTGCGGTTTTATACTTGAAGATGGTGATGGGGCGATCCAGGTGGCAGCGAGGGATGGGCAGATGATCCGCGACGGTGTGTCGACGGCAGTGGTGACATTGACGCAGCCACCCTCAAATCCGCCGCAGCCAAGATAAATTGCAGGTAGGGCCTGACTGCGCAGTCGTCGTCAGGCCAGGCAGAAATGCAACGATGATTGTCAGGAAGAGCGGATCAGTGGTCCTTGCCACCCATCGTGAGCTCAGTGGCCGTCGGGTGATCAGGAGGCAGTCCCGAGAGATTCCAGTATGATGGGTGGTGGTCGGTCCCCTGAATGAATGCTGCTCCTGGGAGCAGCCACTTCTCTGACGAGCGCCTCCGATGTTGAAGCCCCACAATTCCAGGTGGGTGCAGCAGGAGCTTCAGTGACAATGTCATAATTATCAAGGAAAATAATTGGAGCACATATTGTCCATGCACTCAGTGAACCAGAACGTGACGAGGAAGCGTCGTTTGCACTAGTCACATACAAGAAACGGCTGGAATAATTCGCGTAGTGCTTCACCCATCAGAGGAGGGCCAAAGCTTTTGGCAGGTGAATCCAAACCGCAGGTCGTGACAGCCACCAAAGAGAAAGTGACATCATTTACAGTACGGACGAGAGCTTCTCTGTCAGTGCTGCTGCCTTGGCAGCTGCTTTGGCCATTTCATTTCGGCGTACTGAGACATACACAAGTATGTCGGAGTAGTGAGACTTATGCAAGAAACAAACACACATACTGCAAGTAACGAAGGGGAAATACGTGATGGGCAGCTTCTCGAGTTCTTGAGAGGCGCTGGAGTGATTTCAGCTCGCCGTCAGACAAGGTTCCAGTGCCGCGAGTGGTGGAGTGACTCAGTGGTTCTCACGTTCAGGGAAGACCAACCTCTGCCGCACTCCGCAAGCCATCCCACTCAAGAGGCCCTTGTGGCGATCAGCTGTCCGCCCCGATGCAGCACGACCTGCTCAGAGGGGGACACTTCCCTTCTTCATCTCTCCTCCTAATCTCGACTCAGTGACACACTACCTGTGTGCGATGCCTGCTATTCTAGCACCCCACCACCGGGCTTCAGCTGTGCCCCCTTACCCGACAGGCAGTCAGGCGCAAGGTTCAAATTCTGCGGCTGCCTACACATTCGACACCAACGCCTGCTCAGAAACGACCTGTTCCGCCTCGGATCGCTCAGTGATGCGCGTTCAGCGTCCTTAGCTCAGGCCTTCGGCAGCAGCAGGTCAAGCATCCGGAGATTGGTTTTATTTATTTTTATTTACACAGCACTGCAGACCTCATGCACTCCAAGCAGGAAGGGCAGATAACAAGGCATATTTACATAAAGTTTGTCACATGACACAAATGAGTGAAACAAGTCAAAGGAAATACATTGCACATACATCAAAATTCATTGCTAAGAGTCCTTTCAAAACTCTCACTGGAGGCAATCTTTTCAGGCAGTGCACTCCACTCGTTCATTGTGCGCAGAAAGTATGAGTATTTAAACGCGTTTGTTTTCGCGAAATATGGTGTCAGGGCGTGACGGGTTTTTCGTCTGCTTGAACATAAGGTGAAGAAGAAATTCCCCCTGGATGAGTGAATGAAGAAACATTTGTCCAGCAATTTTCCCTCTTATATGAAGAGGTTTAACGTTGTTTGCGGCCATTAAAGCTGGTGGGGAATCAGTTCTCTCGAATTTATTGCAAATGAATCACACAGCCCGTCTTTGTATGTTTTCTATTTCTGCTATATCTTTTTTGGTGTAAGGGTCCCACACAATAGCCACATGCTCAAGTTTGGGCCGAATAAGAGAGTTATAGGCTAATAGCTTAACATGACTGGGTGCTCCTTGGAGCTTGTGTATCAGAAGGCCAAGTTTTTTTAACGCAGATGGACAAATGTGATCACTCCAGTTAAGCTGTGAATTTATTAAAGCACCTAAATATTTGCATTTTTCGACTTCCGAGATAGTAGTGCTGCAAGCAGAGTAACTGAAGTGTCTCTTTCTTGTCATGCGCAAAAGCGCCTTCTGACCAGAATTCCAGACCATTCCTGATCTCTCACACCAGGCCACAATTTCGCGAAAAGCATCGTTCAGCCACAGAACTTGTTGGGGTGCACAGCATGCAGTCGACCAAAAACAACAGCCGCTTCAGCAGTGCAGAGCACGAGCGACTCTGCCCCGTGAGCAGAGGTTTCCTCCCTCCCATCCTAGTGGTGGTTGTTTTAAAACTCGAGTTCTTTTATCCAGTCGGCAACTTCTGGCGATATTTCTCAGTACTAATAAATACATGAGACAAGCCCTCACTGCAGTATTGGATGAGAGGCTTATATTGTTGTGTGTGCTGTCTAAGCTAATACACAGGACGAAAACAAGACAGTTACGACTTGAACCTTTACTTCTGGCACGCACTACATGCATACATGTTGTGGCATTTCATTGCTATCTTTCTGCCCTGCTGAAATGAGGGAGAGAGATGCTGGGTCTGTGTGTAAAACCCAATATACGCCAAGAATATTGACAAAACAATGCCGCAGCATTTACCATCACAATATCACATCACATTTACCATTTACCATCGCAATAAGTGCTAAGCACAGAACAGACTCACAACAAGGAAAGTTTATAGGTCACTTAATTACCATTACCCGATCACATCAAGAGCTCAAAAAGTTAGAGGAGACGTCAAGGGCTTGAAAAATTACAGACCGGTCACCTTACTGTCCATTGCCTATAAGGTATTTACAAAGGTAATCGCTAATAGAGTCAGGACAACCTTAGACTTCAAACAACCAAATTATCAGGCAGGCTTTCGTAAAGGGTACTCGACAATAGATGACAATGCGCCATATTCACACTATCAGTCAGGTGATAAAGAAATGCACAGAGTATAACCAACCACTGTATAGAGCCTTCATTGATTACGAGAAAGCATTTGACTCAGTGGAAACCTCCGCTGTCATGCAGCTATTGCGGAATCAGGGTGTTGAAGAGGCTTATGTAAAACCACTGAAAGATATCTATAGCTTTAACCACGTTGAAATTCGGGCTTGTTGGTTCATACTTCGGAGCAATAGCACAAACAGGACAAGGGACAAAAAAACGAGTGGACACACACAGCGCTAACTTCCAACAACTTTATTGGAAACCAAAGCACAAGAATTTATACATGCATTTGTACCGTATCATCTCAAGGCATGTGCAAAATCACTGTGAGCGTAGGTAATCTACTTTTTTTGAAAGTCTGACAGAAGGAGTGCTTACACAGGCACTTTCTAACCTGCCTATCTTTTCTGCTTCGATAATTTCACGAGTGCGCTTGTCATTACTTTTTCCAACTAAAAAACATTTGTCAAGTTGTGCTTTGGTTTCCAATAAAGTTGTTGGAAGTTAGCGCTGTGTCCACTTGTTCTTTTGTCCCTTGTCCTGTTTGCGCTATTGCTCCGAAGTATCTATAGCGTGAGCACAGCTTCTATAGCCCTCCAAAAAATCGGCAATAAAATTCTAACCAGGAAGGGTTTCCGATGCTTTTCACCGCCTCTGCAGTCTGTGATTCGCTGATGACACTGCCTTGCTACATCACTCAGGAGATGAGCGTCAAAGCATGATCAGTGAGTTGGGCAGCAGAACGGTGGGTCTCAAAATTGACATGCAGAAAACCAAAGTAATGTTCAGCAGTCTCAGAAGGGAGACCGGTACAACTGGTAACGAGGTGCCAGGAGTAGTATGGGAGTACGTGTACATAGGGCAGGTAGTGACCGCAGATCCGGATCACGACAGCCAAATGACTGCAAGTATAAGACTGGGGTGGAGCGCATGTGGCCGGTTCTCTCAGATCATGAATGGTAGCTTACCAATATCCCTGAAGAGAAAAGTATACAACAGCTGTATCCTACCGGTACTCGCCTGTAGGGCAGAAACGTGGAGGCTTACGAAAGGCGTAAGGACAACGCAGTGAGCTATGGATAGAAGAATGATAGGTGTTCCATAAGCGTAAGGGTTTCCGTTTCCATGTGTGTGGGTTTCTGGAAACCCACACACACTGGGCAGTACTTAGATTTTCAATCCGCCCACCCCACTGGCCACAAATGTTCCGTCGCATTCGCTCTATATAAGCGAGCAGCTTGTCTTTGCTCCAGTCCTGGTCTGCGCTGTTCCGAGCAGAAAAAAGTCCCCGTCAACCTCGAGAAGAATGATTATTCACGACAACTGCTGCAGAACCAACAACTTCGCTCTCTGCAACCTGCCGAGCCCAGACTCATCGGACAACAGAAGCGCGCTAGCGTTCTTTACGCTCGGGCGACAAGTGAAGCTCTGGCATGGATAATTGCAAAACAGCAGCTCTGTCACGTAAAAGACCGTCAGGAGCGCCCACGTTACCCCAGAGTCGTGTACAAAATCCCCTGCAAAAACTGCGATGCCTCATACATTGGAGAGTCAGGCAATTTCAAAAGAAGATTAAGAGAACACAAGAATGACGTCATTCAACCTCCTGGCAGAGCATGCTGAAGAAATGAACCACACCATTAGCTCGGAGAACGCTGCAATCTTAGATACCATGAAACCCTTATCGTCACAACTGCTTTTAGAACCTTTTTATATACAGACTACGGCATGGGCGTCCGGAGGGGGGGGGCAAGGGGGGGCGGCTGCACCCCCCTGGAAAATCACTCGAAGCGTGAGTGATGGCCGCACGCCAGGGGCGGTGGTGCGCTCAGCCAAAAGGGTAAAAGCAGCCCCGCTTCCAAGCTTTGGGTCACATCTGCGAAATGCCGCGTCCGGGCGGGCGTCTTTACGCCGTTTTCAAACCACGCCGTCGTTAGCTCTGTTGAAGGGCGACCTGTTGCAGACATACAGCGGCACCGGCGAGCATGTGTTTCGAGCCGTCTTGAGATGGGTGTCTGTTTCTTTGATCTCTAGAGAGATAGCGACACGGAGGCAGACAGTGCACAGGGCATCTTCAGGAGGGAAGGACAAATCAGCCGTGTCCACCCCCGCTTTGTCGGGCTGCTCAGGGGCAAGCGGGCGAAGAGTTGGCGCCGCCGCCGCTCGCTGTCTCCTCCGATCCACGGGAGAGCGCAGTTCGGTAGAAGCGCCGCATTCAGAATCTTCGGCAAAGGGGATTAGCTCCTTTTGTTCACGGCGACGCAGTCTCCAGAGGCGCCCCCACACCAGCGTTCCTTGCGTCTTCTCTGAAAACCAGCGCCTTTGGTCAACGCAGCCCGATGGCGCCTGCCTGGCTCGCCTGTCACCTCTGGCTGGGCCTCAAATCACAACAGCGCCCGTGTACTGTACGATGTCAGTGCATGGTAAAGAGACCCAGGTGGTCGACATTATCCGGAACTCTGTACTACTTTGTCCCTCATAGCCTGAGTCGTTTTGGGGCACTGAACACCATAAAAACACACAAAACAATTTTTCCGACCGGAGTGGCGAGTGTCCCTTCCCCTTGGAAGTCGCGCGGAAGTAAACCCTTGCACGTGTGCGCGCCTCTGTGTTTGTGCTTCGGTGTTTTAGTGGCCGGTTGTCAACGAACCTGAGAACAACCAAGACAGCGGACGAGAAAACGACGAGCGGCGAGCAGTGTGTGTGCCGTTGCTCGGCTGTGCGGATGCGCGAGCAAGATGGAGCGAGGTGTATGAAGCTGCGAGCGTGCATTTATCTTGTAAATAAGTTTTCGTTGTATATATAGTCATCTTTTGTTTTCAACGTACCCGTTCAACCGTTTTTCCAATCAATGTGTGTGATGAGTGTGCACCGAGAGCGTGTAATGAAGTACAGAAATGAATTTATCACCCGTGTAATCACGCAATTCGCCCAGAAAAATCCGAGGCGTCTACAGTTGCTGTTCAAGGAAGACTGACTGAGTGACAGTAGTTGCGTGTTTGTGACGATATTGTGCTGTGTGCTGGTCATCAATCCGGGTGAGTCGAGAACCCGTATGCAGCAAGACTGAGCACTTTTCTCCACGAAGTGACAGTATCTTTTTCCATTTTTTATTAATTTTAATTGTTTCTTCGTTGATAAACTCCAATGTATCTCTCCTAGCCACGCTTTAATTTGCTGTTTGTAATTTTTATTTCATGTGTGTATTTCACTTATTTTTTATTTATATATAAATAAATAAATTTACTCCGCGGCAAATAGTGCCTTTTTGCTACGAACATACCCCCCCCCTCCGGCGCCAACAACCAATGGGGCCCCCCCCTGCAAAAAATTCTGCGGACGCCCTTGGACTACGGATCATGTCATTAACAGGACAAACAGCAATCTCCCGGATAACTACGCCCACTCACTGCGCTGTCAAGTGTGCATATAAGAAGCGACCCATTTCATCCATCTTTGTTATGGACAAGCGACTCGTAGGGGTCCCGAAACGTCATGTTTTAAAAGCCATCATTGGCGACTGTGTTTTATTTTGCCACTAAGCCTTTCGTTGCAATCCCAACACCGCATAGCACAGCACAGTCTGTGGCTCCTTTTAAAACCAGCGTCTGCAGCGGCTCCGCGATGAGCAGCGCTACGGCGAGTAGCGCCCATAGCGGACAGTCAGCCTGATGATAGATGCAGAGCGCTGCCACACGAAGAAAGAACCAAAAATTGTCTTTGTCCGCTTTCGGCCATCAGAGGGCACTCTCCCCCACAGACGCAGAGCAGTCTAGCCGACGGGGGAGAGTGCGCAAGAAGAGGGGGGGGCTTGGATGGTCGGATCAGCAGAATTCGGCACGCACTGTAACAATGGAGGAGGCGCTGCACGGGTTAATAACATCCTGGTCGAAATCAATACGAAGAAATGGGCTTGGGCAGGGCATGTAATGCGAAGGCAAGATAACCGCCGGTCCTTATAAGGGTAACGGAGTGGATTCCAAGAGAAGGCAAGCGTAGCAGGGGGCGGCAGAAAGTTAGGTGGGCGGATTCCTTTTAAGATGAAGAAGTTTGCAGGGATAGGGTGGTACTGGACAGGATGAATTGGAGAGGAATGGGAGTGGCCCTGCAGTGGGCGCCGTCAGCCTGATGATGATGATGGTGACATTGCGACAGCACTGGATCTTCCAACTTAATCTAACAGCTTGTGACCTTTAATTTAATTGCAAGCCACCATTTCGTGCGGCTTGCTGCATGCTTGTCTGATGCCGCTTCCATGCGTACAGATGGAAAATGATGAAGACCACGTTTACAGTGCAATACAATACCCGTTCAACAGGCGTGAACGGTGACAAAGAAGACCACATTTCAAGCACAGCTCGGACAGGCACAATGTTAAGGATCTGCCAAATGATTGTTGATGTGAGGGAAGATGTGTGAACCCCTCTTGGTCATGTGCTCAGCCTTGCCTCCCGTGTAGTGCCTTGTTGCGCTGTGTTTTTAGATGCCTTTTGCGACGTTTTCGAAAAGCTTCGTAAACAGTTGAGTAAATATGTAATGTATATTCAGTATCACAAATGCCATGTTAAAAAAGCTCCCGCGATGGCGTAGCGGCCAGATGAAGCGGCCGGCGGAACTGGTCTGTTTGTGCCGCTGCGGGTTCAAATCCCGCTCGCCCGGCTGTGAAGGTTTTTTTCTTCTTTTATTCCCAGTGTCTTCCCCAGGTGCGACGCGTGCTTTCCGCTGCAGGGAGCTCTTATGCTGTCGCTTAAAATAAAGCATTGATTCAATCAGACCACTGGCATCTCAGCCACCGCAAATAATAGAAACTTAATCAGGGGTGACAAAAGTGGAGAAGGACGTTCTGGGGGGTTCATAATGAAGAGAACAAGACAGACAGACAGGAAGGACAGTTCTGCGCTTTGTCTGTCCTTTTGTGTGCCTTACGTCCCGTCTTGTTTGTACTCGTACAAAACTCTCGTTTGTACTCATACAGCTTGTACTCGTACAAAAGTGAAGCCGAATTTTTCAACAAGCATATTTCCATTCACAAAACTCTGTAGCGTTGCTAGTTCAAAGACACCGACAGGTTTACCGTGAGTGCAAGCTTTGTCTGCAGATGATTGCATAATTTATCAAGAAATTTCTAGCCCTGACGATCCACTCCTTTTAAGCGACTCTCTGTCTGCCATTGAAAAATGGTGCTCCACGTGGCAAATGACACTGAATTCCCACAAGACGGCAGCAGTGGCTGACCGTGACATGTAAAAAGAATCCTTTAAGCTTTACATGGCCAACGAACCTCTCTTAGTCGTCAAGGCTTTTAAATACTTGGGAATTCAAATAACCTCTGACCTTTGATGGAACGAGCACATATCATATATAGAAAAAAATGCACTAAGGCACCTGCCCTATTTGAGAAGAACGCTAGCACAATCCACACAAGAAACAACGCTGTGGGTTACAAAGCATATGTTCGGCCAATACTGAAGTATGCTGCGGCAGTGTGGGATCCCTGGACCGAAACTAACGAACTTAAGATAGAAAACATCCAACGCAAAGCAGCCAGCCTTATATTTAATTGTTACAGTTGGGATATTTGCCCAACAGCCCTACTGCAAAACGCAGGACTTGAACCTGCAGCCATGCGTCGTCATCGTGATAAATTAAAGTTATTCTACTTATATTATCACAACAAAATAAAAATAGAGCAAGGAACTTTAGTTGAGCACACACCTCGCCGCCTAACACGCTCCTACTATTCTAACACAGTTGCCGCGTTTTCATGCAAAACAGATGCTTTTAAATTGTCGTCCTTTCCCCATTACACTGCAAAGTGGAATGGTTCACCCGCTGTCATTGTCAACTGCAAATCGGTGAATTTATTTTCACAAGACCTGAATAAAGCACAGGGCTCGCATGTAACCCTGTTTTGGGGAAACTTGGATGCCTTTGTTCATTGCCAAGTTCGATGTCATTGTAATCGGTCTCGTGTTGTACGTTCTGGTCCTGACTCTGTTCGCTAGCTGCGTCTGTTGCAATGTCCTTCTCATTCTTATCATTCTACCCCACTGCTGCCTCCAACATAGGCCGGCAGCATTTGCTAAATAAACAAACAAATCAACAAAATTGCAGAATGCCTGGGATGTTAAAGCATCCCTCTGTACATTCATTGTCCAGGAAGGTTTTCATCTGCAGTCGAGATTTCAATTCCAGCGTCTTCGCGCCTTTCCCTCGCGCCACTTTCTGTTGCACACTCTGGAAGGTCGGCGCTCCTCCTCCTCCGCTGGCCACACCTCCCGGGGGCGGAGCCTGCTGGCACGCCAGAGCTACGCAGCTTATTGGCCGCGGCTATGGCCTGACGTCTGAAAGAGTGTAGCCACCCCTCAACTTGCTTATGCAGGTGCGAGCAACGGAGGGGAGTGCGAACACGAAAAAGCCCCCGAGAAGGGCTCGCCAACTTTCTCGCGGGGATTCGATGATGCGTGTAGAAGTGTATTATTTGACTAAGGTATTCGTGACAACCCAATTCAGTGACTGAATGAGTTGATGTGCTCTCCTAAGAAGGTGTTTCAGAGCTCCTTTAGCACAGTCCATTGCATTTCACCCCGAGATTCTTTTGGGTGTTCTTTTTTCCCGCAGAGAAACGGAATAAACTCTTATAGCATAAAAGGAGTCCGCAGTGGACTGCGGTGGGGTTCTCAGTGCAGGACTCCACAGACTGTTCAGTTATGGAATAGCTTATATGGTTCTCTCTGTTCACTGCCAGCTAATCAATTTCATCAGGAGTCTGCGTTACTATATTACTCCACATTGTTGCATTCAAATGCTCTGTACCCACCCCTGCTATCTCTCTACCCGACAGCAGCATTTCTAAACAAAAAAGGTAAAAAGATAAAAACACAGCTACCGCCGCCCCCGGAGATTCTCGCAAGCCAACTGCATGAAGGCAATTTTTCAGCGAGGAAGGCCAGGCTACACTGAGGTTCAGTTCCACCACTGCGTCGTTTCCGGTGCCAAGAGACAGTGGCAGGAAAGAAAAAATACGCCGAATCCAGCTTTGAAAGAAATGAAACGAGATGAGCGTAGCTAGAACGAGCCCTGTTTCCACTGAGGAGAGTATGCATCCCTTAAACAAGCTGAGAGTGCGGCAATGCCTGCCAGAGCTCGGAGTGGTAACACCACCAGAGTTCGTGGAAGGTGAGAAAGACATATTCTCACCGTGGTGCCCCAGGTGTGCGGCCACCAGGCCCTCCAGCAGGGGCCCCCCCTCGGAGGGGGGCACACGCAGCAGCTCGGCCACGTCTTCCCGGAGAGCGAGCGGACCGACGCCCGACGACTCACAGGCGAGCGTGCTCAGGGTGTAGTGGTAGCCCCAGCTGGACAGGCACTCCCGGACCAGCCACAGCACCACCTGGAACAGATGAGCCAGCAAGGCCGAGGGAGCAGCTCAATGCAAATTCCTCACTGCAAGAAATGGGACGGATTCAACAAATATGGGCTGGCGTAGGTGACTGGCCTTGAATTAACAACCAGAGATCAAAGCATCCCTGCCAAGTCCAGTGAATTCCACATCTTGACCATTCTGATTTACCACCACCATCCTAACTAAACCCACTGCAAGACACAACTCTCCAATATCTAATTAACCCTGTCCGGTTCCCCCCTATTCCCACATACTTAAACCAATCCGCCCACCGAATTTTATGCCACCCCCTGCTATGCTTGCCTTCTCTTAGCAAGTCCAATACAGTTAAAGGCCAAAGGTTAACTTTCTGACGCCTCCTGCTACGCTTGCCGTCTCTTGGAACCAAGTCCGTAACCATTAAAGTGCATCGGTAATCTTGCCTTCCCATTAGATTCCATCTTCTTGATTGCGACTAGGGTGTCATTAACCAGTGTTTTTTTTCCCTCACCCATTCTGCCCGCTTTTGGTCACTTAAAGAAGTGCCGCGATGATTTCCGCATTTTTGACCAGCAGCTCAACAAGACAAGGTGCCGCACCCTTCTCGTCGATTCCTTGTCTTGTTGAGCTGCTGGTCAGAAGTAGGAACCAACACGCTCAGGTTTCAAAGTTACATTCCTCAGTACAGATTCTCATTAAGCAGATTCATCATGCGTTCCAGAGACCAGCGCAAAAAGAATTAATGAAATCGGAGCATGGAACAACTTTTGTTTGAAAGTTATTCCACTTTGAAAATTCAAAGTACAGAGATCAGAGGGAAATGCGTTTCCCTCACCCAGTACCAAGACTGGGCGCTGCCAATCGGAGCTGCACCTAGTGCACATTTAGCCGAAGGTTGCTTGCAATTGTTGCCTTGCCGGGGCAGTCGTACGCTCATGTATGTGGCGCCGCAGAAAAGGCAGGGGTGAACAACAACACACGAAGCTCCAAGAGGCGTGCAAACCATGCTTGCCTCCCATCTCCTGCCCAGCCTTTATCTTCACATTTCAGGACCAACTTGCTGCCTTCCTGGAGTGGTTTGGACAACGCTTGCCCCCCACGAAGGCTTGAAATGTAATGGACAGTGCAGCCCCTAGCATTATTCATATTAGAGAGTTATAGCATATCGTTACCGCGTTTACATTACTGTTTACCTTGTTACCGGACGACGGACTTTCCGGTTAGTGTTCCGCACGCTAGAAGACGGTTTTAGCATACCGTCTCTCCCATAACAAGTTATCGTAAGGGGAAAACGAATTATGATGATGATGATGATGGCAGATGACCAGCATTAATTTCAAACAAAAATACGCATGCATTGCTAGCATTTCTTTGCAGTGAAATGCTACATGCTCTTTAAACCTCTCTTTATCTGCATATAAAGACGTGCATACTACTTTTCTGCTAACGGCAGGCTCTGCGCGGCTTCAAAAATATCCTGAGCAGTTCACTACACAGAACGCACCAAGCTTGCATAGCTGCACTCACTGCGTTGCGAACACTGTAAAAAACGCAGCTACACCTTCTGTTGCCGTGTGCAGCGTAGCTTTTTTGGATGCACGATTTGGACGGACAGACGGATGGATAGGAGCGCCACCTTTAAAACGGGGTGGTGGCAAGGTGGAAAGTTGGGCGAGTTGAATCTTATTCATGATGAAGTTTAGCGCCAAAAACGAGGACAAAGAAGGAGTGAAGACACAACACGAGCGCTTGTGTTCGCAACTAAAACTTTAATGGAAGAACACATAACATATATACCCATCTCGTGAAGTAAATCAAAAAAGAAGAAACATACATGATATGGTCAAGATAAACCTTAGAGGGCGATACATCTGAAGAGTGCTGAGGGTGCAAAAGGTGCATAAAAGGTGCAAAAACAGGAAACTTCATGGTCACAATCACGAAGGCGAAACCAAAATATCTAAATGAGTTCTTTTCGCATTCGTGACTGCTGTGGCAAGTCTGTGCAGGTTCATGCCTTTAAGTAGCTCATGCCTTTAAAGGGATACTGAGGCGGTTTTCGAATCAGCTAACCTTCTAGGGTTTTGAAGTAGTGTCATTGCTGATCACGTCTGTGAAATTATTTTTTCGATTTTGGCTAAAACAGTGGCGCAATCACCAATTAAAAACGCGATGTTTAAATTTCCCGCGCCCCGCGCGAGCGCAGGAGAGGGGAACAGCGGAGAGAGAAACCTCGTCCATGTCGGCCAGCGTGACGTCATGTTGAGGAGCCGGGGATGCTTCGGCGCACGCGAGCGCGCTTTCAGCGCGCGTTGTTTCTCGTGCTGCATGCCTTGTTCCTCGTACTGCGAGCGTTGCGACGTACAAAGCGTGTCAGCCGACCTTGAGAATCAGATTCAACAGGTACTACTCTGCGTTCGTGTCCACGAACAACTACGGCCGCGACTGTGTCGTCTTCCACTGTTTTCCGCGAGACCACAAGCTCGCAGCGCAACCGCTCGCTGCTGTGACAAAGAATTCAAGCCGACTAAAGCAAGCTTACTCTGCTCGAAACACTTTCGTAAAAGCGGCTACGGGCAGAGCTTGTCCTAGTGTGATCTCTGGAGATTTCTGTCGAAAAGGCGCGGCTGAACCATGACACAGTTCCATCGATTTCCTCGCGCATAAGAGGCGTGTCACCATTCCGAAGAAGCGCCTCTTTTAAAAGTAGAAACATGCTCACTTAGCCCCTGAAGAAACCTTATAGAGGCTTAAGCATGTGTCGCTCTCCTCAGCTTAGGTGCGGCCAGACCACCTGAGACGTGCTCAGCAAGGCTCGGTTAGTGATTTTATACTCGGTTCGACGTCTCCAAGCAAGCAAGCAAGCAAGCAGAGCAAAGCACAATAAAGCAAAGCAAGCAAGCATCGAAGCTCTTCATATGCGGCATCTCGTTTAATCCTAGCAAAGCAATTAAAATGAAAGCGTTCGACGTTGATTTCGGATGCAAATTTATGAGTGAAATGAATGCCAACCGAGTTTTTGCAAAAAAACACCGCAACCTTACTCGGTTTCGTCATCAAGTTGTGGCAGCGGGCGAGTTGCAGCTAGCTTGGCTTTTCCTCTCCCTATTCTGTTTTGCACGTGTGTATGCTATATATTCTGTTGCGAAAGCAATAAATCTAGTTGATAGTTTGCGCTCTTTCTGTCTTCTGCCTCTTCCTGTGTACGTTTGTTCGTGTGCGCAACGCCATCTCAAGAAAATAAACACACATATAGTTGGCAACTACTTCACTGAACCTAAACTGCAAATCTAGGAAGGGCGAACGTTTCCGAGGCAGCGATTAATATTTTCTGGCATCTGCTGAACGCGCCAGGAGTGAAGCGTTTTTGTGCGCGTATTTGGCTTGGTTTCCAGCGCACCATGATTGCGTCACTATCTTGTGGTCACATGCCTCTCAGTGCTTGGCCACTGCGCTTCGCTAATTTTGACACCAACTTTGTGCTCCTTCATCGTTCACTTGAAATACTTTCTTTCCCCAACCTGCAACGCCGGGTACTGAGAACAAGATTTACACAGTGCTTTGGGCCTTTCTTTAGGATGACGCTCTTCCGCGCGAGCCAGGAGGCGTCCGGTGGTAGTAATTGACTTGAGTATTGTTCGCACCCCTTCCTTTCCGAGAATACGAGCCGATGTTGTGCTGGCACCTTTTACGCATGGTCTGTATCGCGTCTTTGACGCTGGCGTATGCTTGTGCTAGGCATAGAATTTTTTGCTTGTGTCTTTTTTGGTTTCAGGCGATACGTGGAATGAGCAAACTGTAGTATCCTTTTCTTCGGTGGTCAGTAAAAAAAAATAGTCGCCGTATTCGCTTTTACAACGACACGGAAAGCTGCGATCTGCCCTCAACGCAGCGCCGGATCCGCGTCGGCAGCTCCTCCAGTCCTCAAAGTGACGTCACGACCTCTCTTGACCAATCACGGGCGGCGGCGCGCCGCGCGGCGTGCCCCGCGGCACAGGCCGCATATTTCGGCTAAAAAAGACAATTCGCGCTTGTTTTTGCCTTAATTGGATGCGATATTCCAGTATACAGCATGAAAAACTATAGGATGCCGCTGCCAGCCCGATTTTCAGAAAAAGTGCTTCAGTCTCCCTTTAAGTAGCTATTGAGCTACTTAAAGGCATGAACCTGCACAGACTTGCCACAGCAGTCACGAATGCGAAAAGAACTCATTTAGATATTTTGGTTTCGCCTTCGTGATTGTGATTGTGACCATGAAGTTTCCTGTTTTTGCACCCTTCATGTACCTTTTGCACCCTCAGCACTCTTCAGATGTATCGCCCTCTAAGGTTTATCTTGACCATATCATGTATGTTTCTTCTTTTTTGATTTACTTCACGAGATGGGTATATATGTTATGTGTTCTTCCATTAAAGTTTTAGTTGCGAACACAAGCGCTCGTGTTGTGTCTTCACTCCTTCTTTGTCCTCGTTTTTGGCGCTAAACTTCATCATGAATGAGTGGTGGCAATTGCCACCATGCTCAGCTTTTCTTCTTTATTTTTTTTTTGTTTACTTTGGCAATTCTCATCAAGATTCTCCATCACCTTTGCCTACGGTTTCCTACTATTCTAACCTTATGTCACATCTCTGCTTTTCAGCCACCATTCCTCCAATCGCTTTTTCGTAACTTCCACTGCAGATTTATTTACATGACCATTGTTATCTTTAAACCCTAGGGCCTCAGGAAGAGTGACTGCGCCTGCATCGACATCCGGATGGATACCATCACATTTGAGTGTGGGGTGTCCAATTGTTTCCACAGATCTACCACACACTGCGCATGTGCCATCACCTTCATTTATTTTATTTTTTTTTTTTGTAGCTGTGCGTTCTAAGACACCCGACCTAGCTTCAAAAAGTAGGGCACTGCCTCTTCAGTTATCATAGAAAAATTCTTTCCTGATCTGCCTTTTCCAGTATCGATATAGTTCTACACTATGTTTCTTTCCCATTGAATTCATCCAATTTTTAACTTCCACGTTTTTAACCTGTCGTTTAATGCTCTTTCTTTCTCCGTCCTCATGACCTGCATACTTACTGGTTAGTTTTCTAGTTCTTTTCCGCCACTCTGAGTGAACGCTCTTTCTGTATAAGTATTTAAATACCTTAGCTGCCCACCTGTTATCGTCCAATTTCCTCTGGCGCTCTTCATATAGTATTTTACTCTTTAGCTTCCCGTGCTTCGAACGATGTCCAGCCCATATCCCCTTGTACTGCCTCGTTTGTGGTTTTGCCGTGGGCACCTAGTGCTAATCTTCCAACAGCTCTCTGATTTACGTCTAATCTCAGCTGAACTTCTGCCCTTAAGCACAGAACCACATTGCCGAAAGTAAGTCCCGGCACCATTAATCCTTTCCAAATACCTCTCAGTACTTCATATTTGTTGTATGCCCTATGTTCCATTATCCCGGCGTCTCTTCGTCCTTTTGCCCTAAGAGCCCGTTCATGCTTTTCCGTGTATATCTGCCCTTCGTTTAGCCATATCCCGAGGTATTTGTATTCGGCCACTTTGGGTATTTCGTGGCCTTGTATTGTAAGCACCAGATCAGTTGTGTCGTTGAAAATCATCACACCTGACTTAGTTGCACTAAAACTGAATCCTAGAGCGTCTCCTTCATGTCCACAACAATTAACCAGAGTTTGCAAATTTCCCTGGCTATCTGCTAACAGTACGATATCGTCCGCATACATTAAACCCGGGAGTCGCTGCTCAACTACATTTCCGCCTAATCGGTACGACAGACTATAACCTAGATTACTTTCTTCTAGCCTTCTTTCTATATTTATCACATAAAGCATGAAAAGCAGCGGTGACAGAGGACAACCTTGCCTTAATCCTTTGTGTATCCCCACAGTTGTGGTACTTTTTATCCCTTCCCATGTAATTTCAGCTTTATTATCTCCGTAGAATTCCTGTAGAAAATCATTTACCTCATGACCGATACCTACATCTTTCAATATGCTCCACAGGAGTTCCCTGTTCACGTTATTGTATGCACCGCTTATGTCTATAAAGGCTAAATACAGAGGTCTGTTTTCTGCCTTAGTTATTTCTTTGCATTGGGTAAGCACGAACAGGCTATCATCTAACCGCCTACCCCTTCTGAACCCATTCTTAAGTTCTCCGAGTATCCTATTCCCTTCAACCCATGACTGCATTTTTAATTTCACCGCCTGCATTGCCAGCCTGTACATACCAGATGTTATCGTAATCGGACGGAAGGATTTTATGTTCACCTTATCTCCTTTCCCTTTATAAATCAAATTCATTTTACTCTCTCTCCAGCTGTGCGGAATTTGCTGATTTGTTATGGCTGTCTCCAATGCTTTTCTCAGCGTTTCCTTGCTTCTTGGGCCAAGTTCATTAATAAGCTTAATTGGAATTTCATCTATCCGTGCGGATGTGGTTATAGGAATATTTGCCTCATCCTTTTCCCAGTTAAGACTAGTTGGTTCTAAGCTGTTCCCTAATAAGGGAGTAATTTGTAGCCGTATGGCTGCGCTCGGGTGGATGCCAATGAGTAATTACTCCCTTATCACAAATCTACTCCACCTTGGGGGATTTCCCTAAAAATTGGACCTAAGCTGTTCGCTATAGTGCTGTCCTGTGTTGCTCCCTCACTTTGGGAGGTTACCCTACTGTCATTGCTAAAAGACGCAGCTATAACTGCCGTAACGTAGTCGCTGTTTTTTTTGTCGCTAAGATTCTCATTTTTCGCCTATTTCCTCTTCAAATAACTGTGCCCTCTTTGCTTCCCTGTGTTCCCTTGAAGCCACTCGTCGTTGTTCGATGGCCTCCTTAATTTCCATATTCCACCAGCTTCGTGGCTTCCTCTTTCCTCGCCAGCGGTTAACTCCTTTCACTTGTTTCATTTTTGTAGCGGTGAGCAGTTCTAACTGATTATAATCCCACTTTTCCATGGGGCGTTTCTGGATTACTTCTTCTATTTCGGCTTATATTAGCGCTATTTGTTCATCGTTTAATTTTGCGTTGTCTTTTGGACTTCGTTGCATTTCTCTTTTGACTAGGGCTCCCAACTGTAGACTAATACGTTTATGATCACTTCCTAGGCTGTACTTCCCCTCTTCGTCTATTTCCATTATTGCGAGCTTGCCATAGATGCCCTGCGACATTAGACAGTAGTCAATGGTTGTCTGCCTGTTACGGGATTCCCACGTGATTTGTCCCTCACATTTAGTTTCTCTATTGACAATGACTAGGTTGTGGCGCTCGCATTGACTTCCCGTTACAATCTGTGCATCCATCTAGATCCTCGATGTGGCCTTTCATGTCTCCAAGCAGAATAACATCGACACCATCTCCAAACTGCTTTATATTGTCATCGAGGCACTTAACTAGATCCTTGTTTTCTTCCCTGCATTTGTCCCTGGTCCCTAAATAAACTACCCCTAGCCTCGTCATTTTACCAGCAGTTGTGCCTACCCACTCAAGCCGCCGCGGTGGCTCAGTGGTTACGGCGCTCGGCTGCTGACCCAAAAGACGCGGGTTCGATCCCGGCCGCGGCGGCTAGAATTTCTTTGGAGGAGAAATTCTAGAGGACCGTGTACTGTGCGATGTCAGTGCACGTTAAAGAACCCCAGGTGGTCGAAATTTCCAGAGCCCTTCACTACGGCGTCTCTCATAGCCTTAGTTGCTTTGGGACGTTAAACCCCATAACGCAAATAAGCGTAACGCAAATGAAACTTGATCATTCCATACAGCCTTTAGTTCTTCGCCGTTATATCGCTCTGTTATCCTTGTTTCACAAATATGTTTATAATGCCACAAAATCCACACTTCATACCCAGACCGCCTCGAACACGTCTCGTCGATTAAATAACCACTTAAGTTTTGCGCGCATGTACGGTACGACACATGCTTTTAACTTTTCCGCACTCCCTACCGCCATTCGCTTGTGGAACAATCTGCCTGATCACATTGCTTCCGAGTCAGATCAAGAAAAATTTCGTCATCTCCTACACGAGCATTTTTCACAATAGCACTTACAAATCACTTTATCTTGTCTCTTACACTTCGCAATCTGCTTTGAACTTCTTGTGATTTTCTTTTTTCATTGCTACCTCGCTCTTGTGAATTGCTATTTTATGCTGCGTCGTGTGTTTACTTGTATGCCTTGTATATATTATTGCTTTTTTGCGTCTTTTTCCCTGAATATCACTTCACGAATTGTACTCCCTGATATGGTCATTTTTTGTGTTTTTTGCGTTTTTCTTTTTTTCTTCTTCTTTTTTTACTTTCTAGTATTAATACCTTACGTTAAGTTTTACTCATGTTATTTCCTTAAGTGTACCTTTGTGGCCTTTCATTACTACAGTTGTTCCTGTTTCATGTTTTGCTGCTTACTCTGTAACCCCCCTTACACAATGCCCCTATGGGGCCTGTAAGGTATTTTAAATAAATAAATAAATAAATAAATAAATAAACCAAACCAAACCGATACCCACTCATGTTATTTGCAAGTTGATTTTATTCTTTGCCAATTTGTTCCTTGATGTATCAGCATACCTACTCCTCCTCCCTTCTTCTCTGTTGTTGTCCTGTTGCACCCTTCCCAGATATAGCCATCGATTAAAGGTGGATCTTCTAGATCCCTCAGATGTGTCTCGCATAGAGCGTACACACCTACTGCTTCGTCCTTTAATTAACTGCTGTTCTATTTCTAGCCATTTCGCTCTCTTTCTACCCCCTTGCATGCTTATGTAACTGATCCTGGCGTTAAATTTCTTTTTCGTAGTTTTCTTTCTGGGCCTTCTAGTAGCCATTTTGTAGGGCTCAGCCGCCATTGTTACGTTTGCTACATCGCTGCTACCTACCCCTATGCCCTGAGCCACCGTGGACCCCCTAAAAAAGCTACCGCTCGGCCTCCCAGGCGCCAGCCTATCTCTTCTCCTACCCTTCCACTGAAATGGATGCCATCTCATCTAAAGCCTCTGCCCAAACCTGCTCTGTGCACTTTCTTGTTTATGTCTACCACCTCAAAGCCCTTCTTGAGGCTTAACTGCCTTATCTCTCGATTAAGATTCACAACGTCTTTAGCAACCTCTACATTCCTTCCTTGTACCTCCGGCACTGTACACACCACGATCTGCGCTTGCTGTGCTATCGCCCTTACACCGTCAACTCCCTCTGCTAATCTTTTCCCCACTTGTGCGGCGTTACCATTCAGGACATCATTTAGCCCCGCCGCTACCACTACCAAGTTACGCCTTGCAACATTCTCAGAAAGCTCAGTTTTTGTGTCTCTCAGAACATCGTCCATTGTCCTTCCTGGAAACACCCCGACTGCTACCCGCCTATCACCCTTCACCCGGTCCAGAATAGCTCTTTTGCAGCTCCCCATGTTTGAGCCACCAGCGATAAGCACTAGCCTACTCTGCCCCTCCCTCCTAACTTCCGGATCTTGCTGCCTCTCATCAGCGACTGTGCCCTCATTTCCTGGAATTAGGTCGTTCCTCTTCTCAGTATCGCCTCTCGACTTCCCAGCTGCCACCTGTGCGTAGCTGTTCCTGCCTGAACATGTCTGACCTACTGCCTTCTCGCTGTCCATGCCAGCGGAAGCCCCATCCACGTGGCTGGCGCTGGAATGTCCGCCATTGTGGCTTCCAATGGCGGTGTCAGCCGTTTTTGACTCCAACTGACCAAACTGTTCTTGAAGCTTGCACTTCTCTGCCCTCTCTACCTGTAACTCTGTTTCTAGAGGATCCATATGCAGCACTAGTTTTCTGTTCGCCTGTTCAGCCCTGTCCAGGCGTGCACCTAATACACGGCATTTGCACATAAAGTCTGCGCCTTCAGCCTCCTGCATCGATTCAAACTGCTTATCTTTTAAATTCACCGACGCCTCACACTCCATACATTTAACCTTCAGTAGCTTAACCATCTTAGCAGCACTTGATTACTGCTAACACCAAATGCTAAGATATCTACAAGCTCAAAACACTTGAAAACACGTGCACAAATAAAATAAAATTCTGCCTACCGCAAATGCCGATCGACCACTTAGAAAAGGAATAACTATCTTTCTAGAAAAGTTAACACACAAATAAGCACTGAAAAAGTATAGCTGCCGGCCAGAATAGACCTGGCCGATTATAGGCCACTGACCTGAATTCTATACTTGATCCTGCACTTCCCCTAACAACCTGAAAACTAAACACACCCTACTTTAAAAATAGTACAAGGAAAGTACTCTTTATTTTACGCAGTCGCGTCGCACTCACAGTCGTCAGTCGGTCCGGTCTCCACGTGTGATCCTAGGAGCACTTAAACATGCGTCCGCACAGCACACCTGGCAACTGGATGTAAACACAGTGGCGCCATCTACTAACAGTAAATCAAAGCGCCTCAACTCTGGACTGGAGAAACTTTTTTTTTTCTGAATTTAGTGGTGAATATGACAAGCATTACCAGAATGTTTTTGTTTTCCAAGGAACAAAACTATGAAAATAGAGGAAAATGTTAAAGCTGGCACAAAAACTACAGGGCTGCTGTTGTTACTTTGGCTACGTGCGCGGATAGTTAGGCTTAACTGGTCGAAAACCGCTGAATTATCCACAACAACATGGCTAATTGTCACTTGCAGCTCTACGTATGGGTGAGAGTACGCGAATTAAGAGCGAGAAATGGCGCCGAAGAATGCGGCGGCAATGCTGCATTTGGTCCGAAGCGGCCATGCAGGGCGCCGCCATGTTTGTTTACAAGTGGACGCTAACTCTCTCCGCAACGCTAAAAGAGATTCCGTTAAGTGCTAGCAGCCCGGTAATGGGCGCGCTTGCACAGATGTCGCTAGCCGAGCCCGGTAAACGGTAATTCTTCCACCACAGCCCTGTGCACACCGCATCTTATGCTCTCCCCCCCCCCCCATGCATATCTCATCGCACCAGCCACCGCCGCCTACAAGTTGCCCGTCCACGCTCACGCACGGCCACTTTTTCTCATTCCTTCTCTCCTCGTGCAGCCGCAGACTGGAGCGGCCTTCCAAACAACATTCGGTGACAATGTAAAACCCTACCTGTTATTGTCAATTTGTACTTTTAATTATTGCTGCCCCTCATGTAACAGCCCTCTTAAGGGGCCTTCAAGGTAATAAAATGGAATGGAGTGCACTCCCGTTTGGCACTGCATAGCCTAAAGTGTCACTCGAGTTGCCAAAGCGCACTCCCTGTAAGGGACCATTCACATTTCCAAGTCGCAGAGCTTGTGCGGTTATTCGATGCGTCCATCTGTCGATAGGGTCGTGTACTGTGCGAAGTCAGCACACGTTAAAGCATCCCCAGTTGTCGAAATTCCAGAGCCCTACACTACAGTGTCCCTCGTTGCCTATGTGCCGCTTCAGGACGCCGCAATAGGTGGTGTCCAATCTGAACGAGCCGCAAGACATGCTGGCTACTCCGACTTCCGGGCCGTTCGGCAAGATGCGTGTGTACGGCGCTCTGCTTGAAATGCGGAATTGCCAAGCTTAAATTCGCTCCTAATATGTTCATACGTGCGAATGAAGTTGTGAAAAGGGTGAGCATGCTCTACGTGCATTATTATGCCCACGCTCAACGTTCCGTATTCGAATTAAGGGCGGAAAAGCGTTGTAAGTGCGAACATTTCGGCATGTGTCGTCTGTTCGCGCTGAAGTTTAGGACTTAATAAATGATTTACCACAAGAAAGACGACAAGACTTACTCCAACTGTATAATCAAGAGACAGCATGCGAAATATATACTAGTCCTCCCAGCGCATGCGCACGCGTGCAAGGCACCCAGACACACCATGCATCGATCTTATCACAGTAGGCGTGACAGAAATTTTTGCTCAGCTTGATATAGAAAAACAGAAGTGCCGCTAACACAGCTCGGACCCGCATTTTTTATATGAAAGGCTTCCAGAATTTCACGAGCCGTCTAATGTCTACTCTGCCCAAAATCCTCACCTCGCAGAACCGCGGTTTACAATTGGTGCAAGCCCTACAGTGCTCAACAAGCCGCTGGCCTTCATTATTTTCAATATCTCTTGCGTGTTCCCTAAGTCGGTCATTCACGCATCGTCCCGTCTGTCCAATATAGGATTTTCCGCAGGGCAACGGAAATGACCGAGTTAGGGAACACGCAAGAGATATTGACAATAATGAAGGCCAGCAGCTTGTTGAGCACTGTAGGGCTTGCACCAATTGTAAACCACGGTTCTGCGAGGTGAGGATTTTGAGCAGAGGTAGACATCAGACGGCTCGTGAAATTCTGGAAGCCTTTCATATCAAAAATGCGGGTCTGAGCTGCGTTAGTGACACTTCTGTTTTTCTATTTGAAGCTGAGCAAAAATTTTTGTTGCACCTACTGTGATAAGATCGATGCATGGTGTGCCTTGTATGCGTGCGCATAAGCTGGGAGGACTATATATTTCGCATGCTGTCTCTTGATTATACAGTTGGAGTAAGTCTTGTCGTCTTTCTTGTGTGGTGTTCCCATTGCGCTAAAAATGTCTGAAACCCAACTGGCTCAGCAGTTAACTCTCTTAAAGCTTAGGACGCTTCATTCACTCGCTGAAAAGTCCTCCTCTTGTTACGGTTACCGCGTGGCTGCTAAGTAGTTCTCTAATATATATTAGAGTACATATTTCCTAGAGGTTCTGCGCTTCCAGGCGCTAAATGTACGGACTACCAGCAACCGCAGCCTGGCATTACGTACGAGCGCACTGTTGCGCACATTGTGGCCGGGTGGCTACAATGGCAAAGAGCTTGAACCGGGCAAATCCGCGGAGGACTTTCGGTGCTTTTTCTATACACGCCGCGGTGGCCTAGTGGTTAGGGTGCTCGGCTAGAGTCGGAGGACCCGATCCGGGACGCGGCGGCCGTGCTTTGATGGAGGTGAAGCACGAAAGGCGCCCGTGCGCTGCGCAGTGTCAGCGCACGTTAAAGAACTCCCGGTGGTCTCAATTAATATGGAGGCCTCTACTACGGCGTCCCTCATTGCCCACGTGTCGCTCCTCCAGTCAAAGGTCCGTGGACTTATCAATGTTTTACAACCTTAGCAAGGGGCACAATCTGTTTTATTGTCGGTTCCTGTACTTGTCAGCTTAATTGCTTTCGTTGGATGTTTGCTATGCTTTATGGAATAATTACTGCAGAAGCTGGCATGCTTAACAACTCTGTCATGTGATTTAATTTTAGTTGAGCTGTAATGCAAAAATGGAACTGCATTACAAATGTGTTGAATTTTCAGCACTACTGTAGTCTTGCTGCATGTACGAATTATGCCCCGACTCTAGCATGCACCGAGACTTTGAGGCTGAAAACCTCCACTTATGTGCGCCAAGAGCCCAGATGGGAAGTTACATGGCAGCTATTCCAGCAGTGAGAGGCGTCCACTTGCTGCAGCTTTGGTGGATGCACAAGAACTTTTCTCACAAACAAAATTAACTATGCATAGTTATGCACTGCAACTGCACTGCAATGCATTTCACACCCTGCATGGTGGTGTGGGACATTACAAGCCATTTACATTTAGCTTGCACCTATGAATGTTAAGGATTTTTGTACTCGATTTCCCGATGCTGGTTGCTGCCATTAGGTAGATGAAAAAAATGTACAAAAATAAATGCTTTGTTTTGTGTCATCTCTTGAACGTTCACTAGCTTCAAGGATGTAAAATCAATGCTGCTTCCCATGAAAGCGGAGGAGAGCCTGTAGTCATTTTGCTGTCGTGTACTTCGTGCTCTGAGCCTAGTAGAAGGAGAACCACCAGCCTGTGACAGACAGATGTCGCCAATGATTGGCACCTCAGCTGTTGATGCCAAGCTATGTGTAGAAATGTATACTTACGCACTGTATGCACAGTGTTCAAGGTAAGGAAGGTAAGTAACAACACTAGCAGCTAGGCAAAAGATGAGCTTGCCTTCTGTTTTTCCTAATAAGAACCTAAAGCCAAAGCAAGGCATCAAAGCCTGCTACAGAGCTTCACTACAGGCACCACAACAGGCACTACAGCGCTTGTCTGTTCTCCTTTCTTTGTTTGTGTTTGCATGCTTTGGTGCTGCTCCTTAGATTCAAAATGCACCAACTAGCCCCAAAAGAAGTTGTATTGAACGTAAACAAAATCAGGCACAAAGACAAAACAGTAAGCAACGGGAGCCGAAAGCAGAACAAGCTCTTGGCGTGGCCAGCTCTACTGTTGAACTGCAAGAGGTGCAAGTTTCTCAGCTATTAACGAGAAACTCTTCTTGTCCTGTGGGTATAGCATCATATCTTTGTCTTGCAAAACCTTTTGCAGCGCATTTTCTACAGCATGTAATAAATGAGTTTAATGCAGGAGATCTTTTGACAAATAGTAAATTATAATGAATAGTATGGTCAAGCGTAAAAAAAAATATCATGCTTCAGCTTTTACAGCACACACAGAAGCTTGATACGAGTTGTTTTCAGAATCTTCTACAAGTTCCTGTTACAAAGTCTTGTGCAATGTTGAACAAAAGGCATTTTTATCAGTTTTAGCTTTGGCGTTAACAATGCGGCACAGCTTCCACATTGATGAACCATCCCTAAAACACTAGTGATACCAAAAAGTCTGGAATGACTGAACACAATGCGTTCCTTGGCTTTTTAATAAAAAAAACGTAATTTTATAGCATGATTATTACTCTTGATTGTTATGGACTCAATGACCACTAGACCAGCCTCTGCCATTCCTTGTAGCATCTTGCACTTCTTGAAATCACCAATGTACCTCTCAATTAGTCAATCATTAAGTGCAATATATTACTACATGCAAGCATGCAATGCATCACATATGCAAGCTATAGACGTAGACATTTATTTACTCCACATGCATGTTCAGCACATAAACAGTGTGCGAATGACGCTTTGCTGCACAGCGACAGCTCAGTATTAGAGCATTTGTCTCAATTGTCAGTTCTACTAAGTTCTATACAATGAAAGGTGAAAAGCAGCTAGGCTATGTTGGCTGCCATTTTTTTTTTAATTGTGCTATCCTGAAGTGAAGCTTTTCCCAACTTACTGACTCAGCTGTATGAAAAGAAAGGCGGTTAATAATTCTTATCACTTTCTAATGCCTTGTCTGTCAGCCTCCCTCTCCGCACACAGGAAACGAAGAAAGCGTGCGGGTGCACACAAACAGGGAACTTGAGTGTAACAGGTTGCTCAATTATAATTTTCCACACTTGCCGCGTGCTCATGTCGACTAGTGTTCTGGTGAAAACGTGTTTCAGTTTGAGCATGAAATCAGCAAAAATGGCCTCATAGAACAATTTATAACTCTTACAATTAAGTGCTCGTAAACATGCTTTAACACTGCGACCAGAGCAGTGCCAGCGAACGAGAGGCCGCCGTACGTGGCCGCGGTGTAAACAGCTGACGGCAGTGACCACACACGCCTTAAGTGTTAGCTATGGATTCGAACTACCCGTATTCAGTGCAAATGTCTGAGGAATTGTCCTTTAACACCATAAGTTGTCACGCTGTACTGACGGAGGCCGAACAGCACATATTTGCAAACATAGCCTGCGCGGTGCTGCCACCATCATGCGAGAACGGTTGTGGCACACAGCCGAAGTCAGGGAATTGGTGCTCCTCAAGGAGAGAAACAACCTACTAAACCGAATTCTTCAACTTCCACAACGCTCTCAAACTCTGCCGCCAACAAAATGCTCGTTGACCGTCGCAGGCAGTCTGCCAGCGGATCGCAACGCCGCACTGTTTTTGCACTTGGAACATGTTGCATTCCGTTGCAGTGGAGTTTCTGCAGGTTGAGGCAGCGCACAACATCCTTTTTCTAGCGATGTAAGCGCTAGTATTAAGGAAAGAAAGACCGAAACCGCATGTCTGCAAGCAATGCCCACACAAACCAAACCACAGGGACGACCCAGAAGTTCAAATTCAAATGACAAAGCTCCGCCATGATGCAATGTCTGCTGGAATTTGGACACCACCTATTTACAACTTACAAGCAGCGGAAGTTGATGAAATTCAGTGGCTCTGCATAAGCCAGGGCCACCATGAATCAAGCAATACATTCATGGCTTGCTTTGTTGCAGGTCCTGATGAAAAAATGGATCAACACGTGGTCAGTTGTGTCAGCATTCCCCCTGCTTACAAGCCACGCTCCTGCCAGCAAGGCGCCCTGCATCAGACTCTCTCCGCCTTCGATCCACGCTGCCCATTCATTCAAAACGCGTTCAGACTCTCAACCTTGGCATCGGGTGCGCAACGAACGACCACTTCTGAGAAGAACGTGATATCCGCCCACAGGCGCACTGGGGAGCTTCGAACGAGGCCCAGGAGAGACACCAACGAGACGCGCCAGCTCGGTCCTCCGACACTCTGCAGATCCTCCTTAAAGTTCAGTGATTGAGTTTGCTTTATTCGTGTGTCCGGCTAAGCTCTAATAAACCAGTTTGTTTCTAATGAATCCGCCATTCGATCGCTGCCAAATGACTGCCTGACTCCAGTTTATTTGAGCAGGGCTACCCTGAGCATCTGCCCTTTGGCATGCCTAGTTGCTGAAGACAACACAAGCTGTCGGGCTAGTTGGTGTCGGAGCACATTTTCAGCAGCGCGAGCACATTCAAGGACAGAAGAGGCAGACAACGCTCTTTCCTTCCTTCCAAGTGCTCGTGTTGCAGAAAATGTGATTTGCCAGATAGTGCAAGCTTTGTGTTTTGCCTTAGGCCTGCAGTTGCTTACAAACCCAGGGTGCACTACTGTATGGACTTGTCGTGCTTTTGTTTCATTACTACTGAGAGCTACACCCGTGCTTGTGTCTTCCGTGTCTTGTTGTGCTGAAAATTTCGGTAATATGTCATTGAGGTGGTCCGCGCTGTATGTGTGCTAGCTGTGTGACGATATAAGAAAATTGCAGGCAAACCTCCTTGAATGTTTTCGTAACCACTGCAGTGTGCACAGCTGGTGAATTCACATTGTACATTCTTTGGGCACAGGCTTTTCGACAGCAGTTTTCAGAAGACCTCCTGGCCTGCTCAACTCCTGAAATTTTGTCAAGCACTCTTCACAGCTGAGACTGTTTTTCTTTCAGCTCATGCTTCCTTGTATAGGTGCAGGCTGCTTACTAAAATGTATTTCGAAAATCCTGCGGTTTGCTTGCGGTTTGATTTTGCCACAACTACTACAGTTCACCAGGAGAGCAAGGGCTTGGTTTAGTTACAAGGAATGGATGAAAAAGAGAGCGGGTGCTAATCGCTTTGGGTAGATTGAAAGATACCCCTTTTTTGGGTAGATTCAAAACTCTGCGCCTATGTGGACCTGCCTGGGTGAATTACTGCATGAGCACAGGTACGCATGCCAGCAGATTACAAACACTGGAAACTTAATACCACACTGTTCAAGGTGATGATGCATAGGCAGTTTTGAAGACAGTAATATCTGGAAATTTAATTCCCATGTGAAAATCTTAACTGGTCAAACTGGTTTAAGAAATGGTTCCCAGTTTTATTTTATTTTATTTTATTTGTAACATTCTTTCAGACACAGGCGGTCTAGGATGACAGAGCAAAAGACAGATGCTCTCTGCCTGACGAGGGCCCTGTCACCCTTACAGTGCATCGAAAAGTACAAAGGATTACAGCATTATACAAGTGCGAATGTAACAACATTAAAATAAATAACATCCAATAAGAAGTTTAGTTGGTTATCAAAACATGTATGCTTAAAGCGTTGAGTTGGACAGTATGTAGGTTCTGAAGGCATTTTTGAAGGTTTTGAGTGCTCTACATTGCTGTGATATGTCAAGAAAAGGTGGGTGTGTATTCATAAAATTAGGGATTAAATACGACATTGTTTGTGTACCATAGCTCGTTCTTATGGCGGGTAATCTAAAGAAATTCTTTCGAATGTAATACCGAGTTGTACTGGGCTGGCGCAAGTTAGTTAACACTGAAGGATTTGTCATGATTTCGTTCCTGATATGGGTAGCAAGTTTCAGCTCATATAACTGATTTATTTTTAGGGCGTTATGTTTTAGAAACACTGGGGCCGTGTGTTCCAGCCGCTCAAGGTTTTCGATGCATCGCATAGCTTGTTTTTGAAGAAGGATCAATTTGTCAAGGTTAGACTTGGTAGTAGATCCCCAGATTAGTAAGCAGTAATTGAAATGTGATTTGTGATTCCAGTTAGAGCCAACTGGGAACTGGTCCTTGGGTGGTTGGGAATTGGTTTGGAATTGGGAACCAGTTGGACCAGTCAGCATTTTCACCACTGAAGGGACAATACCACTGCCTTCACAATCACTGAGGAAGGGAAGGCCTTTCAGAAAAAGAAGTGGTCTATAAAATGAGGGCAATTGGACTAATCTCATCCAAGTTAGAACTAGCTGCAATTCTTTCACTCTGCTTACAGCACAAGAATCATGAATGGAACATGATAAACAGTCATTAGCTGCCAGCTGCCCAGTTTATTTTGTGTCCGTCTACATGCCTGCATGCAATCAGACCCAAATACTGAATGGTGAAAATTGAGACCAATTTTTACGTTCGTCCAGTAGCCATGGCCTTTTTTCTTCATGGCTGCTGTGGAGTGCAACTGCAAGCAACATTTGTGTGTTCATGGGAGACATGGGCCCCGTGGCTACCGTGCATATAGCAGACGGCTGTCACAAGCTCCTTCCAAGTGGCACTTTTTGTTGTCCTGAGGTCATTTCCAACCGCAAGTAGTAGGTATGCTTTACTGAGACAATAAAATGCTTGATTCTGCACTGAGAACAGTGCCTGCATGGAGAACCAGGAACATTCGGGGCTTCCACTCCTGCCCATCCTAACAGCCAAGATTGCTCCAAAACGGGAAATGATGCAGAGCCCATGGATCAGCTCTGCACCAGTGCCTTTTCACAATGCTCCCCACGGAACTGTTATCGCAAAAAAAAGAGCGCTGCCGCCGGAATGGCACTGCCAGCCTCTCTCTGCATTTGGCTAAATCTGCCACTTTGTTTTGGTTAACTTGGCAACGTAGGACAGATCGGCCTAGTTGTGCCCCCTACTGCTGAGTGACCCCCAATGTTATCCGCTGCTTGTCAAAAGGTTTCTGGCCACGCACTATTTGCTGGAGTAAGTACAAGCTTTTTTGGAGACAAAAAGCTTGCAGGTGTGAACTGCAAAACCTGTAAATGCCACCTTTCAGTAAGCCATCACAAAAAGCCATGCGTTACTTGTGGAAGTAAAATCTAAAAGCTAGGCATTCTGTTGCTGTCGCCAATAAAGTGCATCATGGTACTTACAGGGGTTTATTGTACTTTATTTTTTTGTGCATAACAGCTTCACACAATGGTCGAGAAGCCAAGAGCAGGATGTCAGCCACAGTTTGGTCTGTTTACAGTTTAATTACGCTTTAAAGGACTACAGACATCAAATTTTTGCTTGCGGGTCTTCTTTCAAACAGTGCGTGAGACATTGGTACACATGGTAGCATTCACCTATGACTGTCAATGCGTCAATGACCGTATGAGCCAGCACCGCACTTCGCTGCAGCCAGGCAACACAGCAAATCTGCCACGGCATTGCAACCACTGCAAAGACTGCACCCCTCTGTTCCATAATGTAAGAATCATCGGCCGTGGCAAAATGCAGATAAACGAGAAATCTTAGAAGCCTTCAAAATCAAGCACTTAGGAACGGAATGCGTCAGCAACAGCTCTGTTAGGTTCACGGCAAAAAGAGTACAGTGTCATGAATGGGACATAGGTTGCCACATGCAATCTTCAGTCGCTTAATCAATTTTGTGTTTGTTGCTTTGATAGTGCTTGTGGTGCTCTCACACACGTGCGCCCTGTCCTGATGTTGGCAATCCACCAAGTAAAGAATTTTCAGTTGTGTTTCCAGCGTTGTACTTCTCCCCCGTGTGCACACGTCCTGTTTTCTCCACTTACCATGCACCAACTGGCCCAACAAGCTACGCTTCTTCACCTATGACTGCTCCATAATTCATAATCAATTTTTTTCCTGACGCTGTTTTGGTTTCACCAACCCAACAATGGCTGTGACATGTAGCTGAAGTTTAGATCACGTGGAGTACAAAAAAAATGGCAACATAACGGCTGATACATCCCTTGCTGCGATTCTGGCTCTTGAAGTGGTCTGGTTTATGTGCTGCACATCAGCATTGATTATACTGCAGTGCTTCCATGCCTCACGAGACGACCTGAAAGTTTAACTGCATGTTGTTCGCTTGATGCAATTGAAGCAGCAATTAAATTACAAATTATTTAGTGGCTACAGGCAAATACCACATGTATTCTAATGCCTCACGCATCAATTCATAGAAGAAAACTTGGAATAAAATTAGGTCAAAAGCGTAGCTTTTTTGGCTGCTTGGTGCATGATCATAGCGAGATAATACAGCACAGAGTAGGACAGGACACAAGAAGACACGAACAACATGAACGCTACGTGTTGTTCGTGTCTTCTTGTGTCCTGTCCTACTCTGCGCTGTATTATCTCGCTAAAATTAGGTGCCTATAGTTCCTTAAAACTGTCTGCTTTGTAGGCAATGCACTGCTAAAAATAGACATTAATCTATACACTGCTCGGAGCAAAGTTCATTTTCTGGTGATCCGAAAATAGCTTCAAATCAAAGTTTGGCAGCACTAGACATTTGAAGTGAAGGCACAGCGCACGAAGGACGGGACTAAGGCAGAGACAAACACGGCGCTGTTTACTTGCGACTAGAAGGCTTTACTGCTCGCACGCAATAAATAGGCGAAAAGGAGCACAATCAACAGATGCAACAGCATCAGTGATGATTGTCAAAAAACACAACAAACAAAAGCACACAATGGCACCCTACACTAGCGTACTTAACTGTTAAGGTAGTCAATTTCTACGGAAGGCTTGCTGATGCAATTGTCAAGACCCCGGTGCAGTAAAAGAGCTTCAACGATTTTCCGCGTACGTTGGTCCTTATGTTTATACAGTATTGTAGCATGGCTGAAAAAAAAAAAAAGGGTGCATTTACAAGAAAGCGAATGTAGAGCCAAACTGCTCTTGGGGGAGTTAGCGACGCCGAGGTAACAGAAGTAATAGGTAGCCTAAATAATAGCAGGTTGCAAGTGAAGCCCTTGAAACATGTCATCTCTTTTCTTGCTCCCTGCATAAGTTATGCCTTGCACAAGCGGTATTTCCACACCAAATGCAGATTGCTCGTGTGAAGGTACTGTACAAGAAGGGAGACAAGAATAATATGGGAAATTACCGACCAGTTTCCATATTACCTGTCCTATCAAAGGCACTTGAAAATATCATTTTCAAGCGATTTTCAAAATTTGAACAGAAACATAATATAATAGTTGATTGCCAGTATGGTTTCCGTAAAGGTCTTAGCACTGAATCGGCACTTCTTGTACAAAAAGAGTACATTTTAGACCATATTGAAAAAGGAAACGTGATACTAGGCATATTTATAGACTTTCCAAGGGCCTTTGACCTTATCAATCATGATTTGCTGCTTAAGAAGCTAGAAAGGTATGGGTTTTGGGGCCTAGCTGCATCACTAATCCAGTCATACTTAAAAAACAGAAAGCAAATAGTAGACATAGAAGGGTTTTACTCAGATTTTCTAGCAGTTCCTTGTGGCGTGCCGCAAGGTAGCATTTTGGGGCCTTTTCTTTTTAATCTCTACATAAATGATATTGTCAGTATAGCTCCAGCAGTGAAATTTGTCATCTACGCAGATGACACAAGTGTATTTTTGTCATCAAAAGAAACCCACCAAGTAATTCTCCATGCTAACGAAATTCTCGCTAAGCTGGAAAAGTGGACAGAAGAAAACCTTTTAAAAATAAATGTACAAAAAACAAAGGCAGTTTTATTTCACGCCAGACAGAGAAGCATAGCAATACATGAAAGTGTCTTGCTAAATTCAACCCCACTTGAAATAGTACCAATTGCATTAAAACATTAGGTGTTGTTTTCCCCGAGACCTTGTCTTGGGATGAGCATATCAATTATTTAGCAAAGAAACTCTCGCAGATAGTTGGACTAATATACCGAAACAGAAGTATACTACCTCGTAATGTAATGATGTTACTGTATAATGCCTTATTTTGTTCAAGACTTAATTACTGCCATTTAGTTTGGGCCTCTACAACACAAGGAAATCTTCATAAAATTCATATTCTGGAAAAAAGGTTCCTACGTGCTGTTGCACATGTTCCTATGTGCTATCCCTCCGAACCCTTATTTGCAGCATATAATGCATTGCCTGTTACTAAGACATATGACTATTGCCTCAGCAAACAATATAAAAAGGAGGTGAAGAATAATACGTGTTTTTTAAGCCACCTAGCAAACCTAAACACCCACTCCACTGCATATAACACGCGAAAGTTCGAGTGATGGCAAGTGGACACGTGCAGGACTACGTATGGTTTGCCAATGCCAAAAAACCGGCTTCCACGATTGTTAAACGCACTGCATAAGGACAATACAGAACCCGAGAACACTACTTTCAAGAAACTTCGTGATCACTTTAGTAATTAAAAAAAAAAAACTTACTATCCCTAGTTCTCTTGTTGTAGAAGAACTGCAGATTGGGCTAGTTGGTGTAGATTCATAGTGATGGTTCAACAGCGCAAACACACACAGCGCTGAACTTACAACTGATTTTTTATTAGGAAGAAGCATGTCGTAATATACACACGCGAAAACAACACACACGAAAAAACAGCGCACATGCGCAACGTCAACAATCTCATAGTAGTAAAAAAGGTAAAAACCGCTTTAAAAGCACGTGTGTATCCGCAGAACCGCTATCCACTGTGTAGCATTTTCATTTCCCCAACAGATAATGGTACAGATGGCGCACTCACGCGCCCTTTATCATTCCGGATGAAAGGCTTCAGCAGTTTCTCTAGTTGTAAGTTCAGCGCTGTGTGCGTCTTGTCTCCTTCTTGGTCTGCGCGTGTTTGCGCTGTTGAACCATTTCATTTCATTTTAATACCTTAAAGACCCACTGGGGGTATTACATAAGGGGTGGGTACAAACAGTCAAATGAACAAGTGTTATGTTGAAAAATGGTTGGCAACAGCTTCGGCGAACGTGGATGGGCATGGGATGGTAGCGATGCCATTGGAGAGGTCGTTCCAGTCTACAGAAACACGGTGAAAAAAAGAAGCGGCACAGGTAACAGTACGGGCACGGGGGCGAAACACTTGGAAAGGATGACGAATGTGGTGGGATATGCCGGCTGGTGGGGCAATGTAGGGAGCGCAGCGCAGCGAACTATGGAAAAATTTATGGTATAGGCAGAGGCTAGAAATACGACGACGAAGTGAAAGGGGCGCTAAACTGGATTCCGCTTTTAAAGATGTCACACTGATGTCGTACGATTAGGAGGAATGAATGAATCTGGCTGCTCTGTTTTGAAGTGACTCGAGCGCATTGATAAGGTAAACTTGATGAGGGTTCCAAACTGGCGACGCGTAATCTAACTTTGACCTGACAAGAGATTTATATGCTAGTAATTTTACCTGTTGTGGGGCGTGGCGATGATGACGTCGTAAGAATCCGAGAGTTTTATTAACCGAGGAAATGACGTGTGTAGCCCGTGATAAGTTGTTACACAGCGTGACGCCTAGGTATTTGTATGATGAAACGGACTGCAGGTGAACGTTAGCGACTACATATGGGAAATCAAGCGGGTTGCGGCGGCGGTGGAAGGACAAACGTTTACATTTATGAGGGTTCAGTTCCATTAGCCAACGGTCGCACCATTCCTGTATGTGGTTTAGGTCATCTTTCAATGAACATTTCGTCAATGTGGCAAAGCCAGCAGTCGACAACTCGACTAGCGCTTTGCTTCACTACCAGTGTAAGGAGACACTATTTCTTTACCCAACGGATGAAACAGAAATCTATCGCACATTTATAAATTTGAAAAACACCAATGCCAGCGATATTGACGGCTTTCAAATAAAGGCAGTGAAATACGTTATCGATATTATTGCGCCGCATCTAGTATACATATTCAATCTGGCTCTTACATCTGGATGTTTCCCGGATAGGATGAAAATCGCTAAAGTTTCAGTTCTTTTTAAGGGGGGCGATAAAAACGATGTTAACAACTATAGACCCGTCTCAGTGCTTCCTGTATTTTCTAAGGGTTTAGAGAAGATTATTCTTTTGCGCATGAACAGCTTTTTCGTTAAACATAACATGCTTTCAGATGCTCAACATGGCTTTCGGAAAGGCAGGTCAACGGAAACAGCACTATTAACTCAGAAGGAATTAATAATCTCTAATATTGATGAAGGCAGACTTACCCTCGGAATTTTCATTGACTACAGCAAAGCATTTGATCGCCTAAACCATGAAATATTACTAGACAAACTGTTCAGTTATGGTGTCCGAGGAGTTGGTTTCGCTTTACTTAAATCTTTTCTTTTGAATCGTCAGCAGCGCGTCTCTATCGCTCAAAGTGACTCATCACACAGATTACTAACTTCCGGCGTGCCACAAGGAAGTATTTTAGGGCCGTTTCTTTTTAACATCTATGTGAACGATATCGTGCAAAAGGAAAGCAATGCAATATACGTGCTCTACGCAGATGACACGAGCATCTTTTTCACCGGTAAAAATGTAGACGAACTAATAATAGAAGCCAAAAAAGAGCTTGCAATAATTTGGGATTGGTCAAGTAAGAACTGTTTAAAAATAAATGGCAATAAATCTAAGGCCATATTATTCATGGCCAGAGGGAAGCAAGCAGAGATAGAAGAAAGGTTGGTTCTTGGGGGTGCACCCATAGAAATTGTTAAGAAACATAAAATTCTTGGCGTGACCTTTGCTGCTGACATGTCGTGGAATCATCACATTCAATCATTATCAAGGACACTATCTACGTCAGTCGGCGCACTAGCACGGTGCCGTCATTTTCTTCCAGATAGAGCAAAACTTCAAATTTATCATGCACTGTTTTCCTCTCACATAAATTACTGCACACTGGTTTGGGCCACAACCACACAAACAAATATTCAAACACTGCTCCTTCTTCAAAAGAAAGCACTTCGTTGCATTGCAAATGTGTCCTATTTACATTCATCTGCACCATTGTTCACACGGTATCACATAATAAGCGTCGAAAAAATTTACGAATTCCGTCTACTGTACTCATACTTATTTTCCGATGAAAAGTTTAAGAGCCTCATAAAATTCCTTTCGCATTTGCAGAAACAGAAAAGTGATTGTCGCACCCGTGGATCTGAGAAATGGCTGATACCACGCAGACGTACAAATTATATGCTACAGTCGCTCACGCACAACTTGCCGTGCTTGCTTAACAAATTACTGTCTGCAAATTTTGACGTAAGCGCATGTAATAGAAAACAGACGCGTGAAATTTTTTTCTCATCCGAGTTTTTGTGCAGCTAATCGTATTCAATGTATTTTCATTGCCTTTATGTTTTTCGTACTGTATACTTTCTTGTGCTGTGTTTTGATGGGTTTCGAATGTGTTCAGATGAGTCAATTTGTGTGAAAGTGTAACTGAACATGTGTTCAGAATTTTGTGTTGGCTATATGCTGCTGCCTTGTACGGGCATCAGGCACCCTCAAGCTGCCAATGGCAGCTTTTTTGCCTGATGACCCCCAACGAGTCGTTGGAAATAAAGTTTTGAATTGAATTGAATTGAAGGGGTCGGAGGCGTTAGTAACTGTGCGATAAACAACGCAGTCGTCAGCAAACATGCGAATATTAGAGCACACATTGGTCGGTAAGTCATTAATATAAATTAGGAATAGAAGCGGGCCTAGTACAGAACCTTGAGGGACTCCTGATGTTACTGGTAGCGGATTGGAATTTTGATTGTTAACAACGACAAACTGTGAGCGATTAGTCAGAAATTCTTCTATCCATTTTACTATGTCGGGGGGCAAGTTCAAATGGGAAAGTTTTAGAATTAAGCGTTTATGAGGTACCTTGTCAAATGCTTTTGCAAAATCCAGGAAAATGGCGTCGGTCTGTAGGTTAGAATCGAGATTAGCATGTAAATCATGAATGAATAGGGCTAGCTGCGTTTCACAAGAAAAACCTTTCCGAAAACCGTGTTGAGACGAATGGAAAAAATTGTTCGAGTCGAGGAAGTTTATGATATGAGTATAGATGACGTGTTCCATTAGTTTGCAGGGTACGCTAGTAAGGGAAATGGGTCGGTAATTTAACGGCGAATCTTTGTTGCCTGATTTGTAGACTGGAACGACCTTTCCAGTTTTCCAATCGTCCGGTAGTTGTCCTGTTGATAGTGACTGGGTAAAAAGTAAGCATAAGAACTCGGCACAAATATCACTAGTGTTCTTTAGAAGTTTCGAGTTAATATTGTCTACACCAGATGAAGATGAGATTTTCATGTTTCTAATTAAGGACGCAATACCCAGTGAGGAAAATGCGACTACCGGCATAGCATGCTCAAAGAGTAAATTAGATGTATGAAGTTGTGTTTCGGTTTCATTAGTAAAGACGGATGAGAACGCTGCGTTGAATAAAGTAGCGCACTCAGAGTCGGTCATAGCCGCGCCTGATTCGTCTTTGAGGGTAATCGCGTGTTCATGATGAGGGTTAGATTCATCACTAAGAATCTCTCGTTGTAGTTTCATTTCTGGCGATAAACACTTGTCGGAATTTTATGCTCTCTTTCCTAATGATGCTTTGTATTGGTTATCTGTCTCTATGTAATAACTTTTTATTTTGTTGACTGTGAATGCTGACTTTTACTTACTTATTTTTTTCCCGATGTATGGTGGAATCTCAATGCATGTAACTTATAGTTCCTGACCTGTAACGCGGTTTTCTGAAACGTTGAATGCCATCGTTTTATGTTTTTTCCCCTCTCTGTGCTCAAAAAATAACTAGTGCGAATTTCTGTGTTTAGTTCCATATTTTACTGACCACTGTGTGATGTTGCCAGTGCGGGGGGGGCCTGTGGCCCTGTCAAGCTGCTGTTGTGACAGCTTTTTCCGCAGGCCTCCGGCATCATGTATGCATGATGTGAATAAAGTTATTATTATTGTTATAGTATTGTAGCATGGCTGAAAAAAAAAAAGGGGGGGGGGGGGGGGGGGGCATTTACAAGAAAGTGAATGTAGAGCCAAACTGCTTTTGGGGGGTGGTTTTAGGGGGCATTTATGCTCACTTAGGCGACCATTGAGGCAACGCCCTGTTTGACCAATGTAAAAATGTTGTCTATAAGATAAAACTATCCTGTGGGCAGTGCTACATTGGCAAGGAGTACGTCTACTTAGGGCAGGCCCGAATCGCGGGAGCAAGATAAGTAGAAGGGGCATCTCTCCGATCGTGAAGTATACAACAGAGCTCAGCGGCTGGGCCCTCCTCTCCACTTGCAGGGGAGAGGGCACTCTAGGCCCAGCAGCGGCTGAATGACCACAGGTGGGCCTTCTCTTCCTGCGCAACTTCCCAGGTGATGGGTCATGCGACCCAGGTGGCTCCTGCAGAGGCGCTCACCACAACAGTGACCATTTTCTGCACAAAGGAAGCGCTGGACGACCCTGACAGCAGCAGGCACAACACAGCCTCCAGACCGTGCCAACCTCACAGGAGCTATCCCTGCAGTCTGTGGATTTGCATCAGTAGCAATGGCACCTCGCCCAGTGGTCAGTACGATACATTTTGTGTGGTTGCATAGTCCAATTTCGAAATATAACCACAACTGGAAAACGCACATCTACCTCATCAATTGCATCTTCGAAAAACGTAGCGCGAAAAACAAGACACAGGGAAGGTGTAGACAGGACACGAGCGCGTTCCGACTAGCCCAGTTTAGCTTACTTGTGCAGTACCTCATCAATCCCATAGACTGCCCCTAATTTTTTTACATGCCCCATTTCTTTGCACAGCATGTTCCATCCACAAGGTGACACTTGCAAAAAGGTGCCAGTTGGTCAATCCCCACCACTAGAAGGGCTCTCTCAGACTGCCAAGAGGGCCCAGAGCAGCAGAAATCCAGGGCCACAATCTGCCACCACACGAAGTACGCATTCCAGTGTGCACATGGTGAGTGCTTAGTCAGAGGTGCTAAGGTTAGCCTCCAGCAAGAGCCTAGGCAATGGCAAATTAAGAGAGTTAAGGTACTTGATTCTTACACACATCACCAGCATTCTCAGTGCAACGAAGACACCCACAAGAACTACAACTGCTCAATCAGGTGAAAGCAGCCCTCCCTGCACAAGGCAACAAGAAATCCAAGAGGCTGAGAGCAAATTTCTTTCACGCCTACTCTGATAAGATTGGTGCTGGGTTTCTCGTTGCCTTGTGCCCTTCAGCAGGGACTGCTTTCACCTGATCGAACAGTAAGCGCCCGTGCTGTCCCCTTTCTTGTGTGTGTCTTCGTTGCGCTGAAAATCCCACCTAGTGAATTGAAGTGATTAACTATTTTATTTGCTTCCCCTCTTTCTTTAACTTTGCACCCTGTTCTGATTATTTCGTTTCCCGCATGTCTCCACAGCTGATGTCTTGCTTTCATTGACCTTAAAACCCTAAGCGACCGGAAGGCCCACTGTGCCATCTTAAGACCAGCCGGAGACAAGACGAGGCTGGTGTAAAGGTGAATCAGCACCAACTCGCCCAGCCTTGTTGAGGCTCACTGCACCAGAACATGTTTGGTGGGTGGCCTCCTCGCTAATACAACGATGGATGGATAGGAGCGCCCCCTTTGAAACGAGGCGGTGGCAGTTGCCACCACGCTCAGCTTTTCTTTCTTTGTTATTCTTTTTGTTTACTGTGTTGGCAATTCTCATTAAGATTCGCCATCAACTTGCAGAATAACGAGCGCCCTCTACAATTCTCCAACCAAAAACCCTCGTACGCAGACGGCAATGTCGCATTCTTCTTCATACCCAGAAACATGCATCCCATCCACGACAAAGGCAGAAGGAAAAGCAGGGTCGCACAGCTGGCTGCTAAGCTAGGCAAGATGCCACAGGGAACCGTGGCCTACACTGTTGCCGCAGTAGGCACGCTAGGAGACACCGTCTCCGTAGCCGTCGGGGACACAGGCAGGACGTTAGGCATTGTAAGACACCTTGACTTAAAACCTATTGTGGCGGAGGAGGTTGCAATAGCGATCGCTCTAACTCAACCAAATAGGTACCAAATACGTAGTAAGCGACTGCAAAGCCGTAATTAGAAATTACAGTAAGGGACGCATCCACGAAATGGCGGCTAAATATCTAAAAGACTTCATCCCAGCCCACAGTATTCTAATCATCTGGACCCCAGCCCGCTCGGGTCTGGTTGGAAATGAGGCCGCCCGCTCCTCTTTACCCCGGGGAGCCGTGGACACCTCATACGAATTCAGCACTAAAGAGGAAACCTTTAATAGCACCACAGACAATCAGAAAAAGAGCAAAAGGATCTATCCTCCTCCGGATGGATCGCTTAGCTCGGCTGAGGCCTATGACTGGAGAAGACTCCAAGCTAGAAACTTCGCATCCCCGCTCAGGAGGAGCTGGACAGGAGGTGACACGGAAGTGTGCGAGTTCTGCGGGCATACCGCTACACTCGAACACATACTATGGAGATGCCCCAGTGCCCCAGGATATAGCAGAATTAATAATGCAGAGGAATGGGAGACCATACTCAGAGGTGCTGACCTTAGCATACAACGATACGCTACCCGCCTGGCAGCAGAAGCTGCGCGACTATACCGATGCTAGTCTTCCATCTGCGACGCTGCCCCTGCCCGGACCCGGAGGGGCACGGGTCTTCTTCTGGCGGAAATAAAGTTTCTTCACTCACTCTTCGAAAAGGGAGAGGAGAGACGTCTGTTTGGAAGGGAAATTGTTGAAAGGACACAATAGAGCCGAGGCGCGAACGACAGGAGCGGGCCTTTGCACAACTTTCCTTCACCTCGAACGCTGGCAATGTCCGGCGGGGCTTCAGGTTCACGCAGATTTGGGGGCAGCCCCGCTGCCCTTCGTGCAGCATTGCAGGAAGCGAAAACGCGTCTGTGAACGAGGGTTTTTGGTTGGAAAACACCTCCCTGTAAGTCAGCTTTCCCACAATTTTGCAAGTTGTCGGTGGTTGAACCATTCACCAACCCCTCGTATGTCGGCCGGAAAAAGAAGTCGGCGCGGCGTCCCGGTACGAGGCTCACCTGATGAAGAAGAGTACTGTGCGAAGAAGGCTTGGCGCTCGGTGCGTTGATCTTGAGCGCCTCGACGAATTTACAACGCAGCCGAGTGCGCAGGTCGTTGACGATGCCCTGCTGTTCCAGGAAACGGCACATTTTGAATCGCATCTCTTTGAAACTGAGCCCGTCTAACTGCTTGTCTTCGGCCATGCTGCCTCGAACTGAACTTGGATGGATGGATGGATGGATGATAATGGCTTTACCCTTTGTACCGGGCGGTAGCTTTCGCCACCTAGCCTATACTTCCCCCATTGTTGATTTATTTTTACTTTCCCTTTCGCTCTTACAATGCCTAATCTGTCTATCCTTTCCCCCTCGAAATTCACCCCTCCCTTGATTTCCGCCACCAATCCTCCAACCTCCCCTTCGTCAATGTCACGCTTTTCCCATCCACTCGCCCGTCCTCCGCAATAAATCCCAGCGCTATCTCTATGGCCGTTGCTGCCCCCTCTGGGAGGGCTGGGCGGAGTTCAGCGCACCTCAGAACCAAGTGCTCTATGGTCTCCGTTTCCGTTTTACAAGCAGAGCACAAAATATCCACTTCTTCAAATTTGGACCTATACGTTTTTGTTCTCAGAGTCTCTGTCCTAGCCTCAAAAAGCAGTGAACTGCCCCGCGAATTATCGAATAATCGCTCTTTTTTGATGTCCTGTTTTCGTACACAGAAAGAAGACAATTCTCGCTTGAACGAGGCGGGAAGAAGCTTTGCTGCTGTGCAAAAGAGCAGGAGCTGATGGGTCCCAGGAAGGCGTACTCATCTTCATCCGGCGACGGTGCATTTACAGGGGCTCCTGACAGGCAGACGGCGACAACAAAATCCTGGAGGCGCAGGCTCCATCGAGCGAGAAGGCCGGAGGTGTTCTTTAACTGCAAGCCAGCAGAGTGCGTGATGATCGCTGACCACCTTGAACGGTTGTTCCTTGCAGGTTGTCAGACACGCATCGTAGGGCGGTGATAAAGGGAATGGCATGGCCCGTTTATTCCGATCATGTGCTATATATACAGAAGCGCTGATCACCTGACTTTTGTGATAAGTGCTGGATGTCTCAGAAAAAGAAGCGTGCTCGTTTTTATCTGCAGAATGACGTCACATCTTTCCCTCTTTGCAAGCAAAGTACATTCAAAGCAACTCTACAACACAGTTCATAGTTAATCATTAATTCCAAGTCGTTTGGGCGTCTTGATGATGCGATCGTAGCGGGTGGCTCTACGATGTTCCGTGGCTTCGCTGGCTTGGTCATCCGACGGCTGCTGCACACCCGCATTCTTCACTGGCTAATGTGGCGGGCGACGCGGAAACTTGCGGCTTCGGTGTTGCATCGATCCCTTCTTGATGCTGATCCCGTTGATCCAGTAGGACCGTGGTGTTTGGGACGCCCGCAGGACAGTTCCGGGAGCACCCTTGTCTTTCAGCCACACCCGATTTCCTGCAAAAAGTCTGGGCAGAGACCTGGCAGCATGGCGCTTGTCGAAGTTGTGGGAATCCTGGCTTTCCGCCGTTGCCTTTGCGCGGCTGTGCCGGCTTCCTGCGTTGTTTCTCCTCTTTCCCTTGCTCCCGCCTCAGGCGGTGGAGAGGCGGCTAGGTGACTAATCACTGTCATTTGGCCACAGCTCCGCCCCGGCTCCCAAACGGCCTTTGCCATTGGCGCCTTTTGGCGGGAATTCGGGACCCGCTCGGACGGTGAGATCCCTCCGAGACATCGTAAGGTGCGTACGCTACTGTCTGTCCGTGCCGGCCTTTGCCGTTCGGACCAGTGCTTACTCGAGCTCGCCCGCACGTGTCCTCTGACCTGCAGCGGCTCGAGCCTGTCCAGCGGGGTCCAGCGACCTCCGACAGGCGTACCTTGCGTTGATTGCCCACTCTCTCTCGCAACCGGCCCAACGGTCGACACGAGAGAGAGATCACAGCACTGCCGCGGGGACATTCTCCCAGTGAAACACCATATCCCAGGGATATCCGAATTAGGACCGAATATCCTAGTCCCTGGTCGTACCTCCTTGGGATATACGTCGGATGTCCTCGCTTTATATGTCCCGCAGATGACGTCCGCTGGACACCGCATTTGGACTTATCTAGAGCACATTTTAAACAAACATTTATTGCGCAGTTAAGCTGCTTGGTATACATACCAACGGCCTTCAGATTTGTTCGCTTTTAAATAGACCACTTCATTCTACCAAGTAGACATATACTTTGCAGCCACCTGCAAAAATCGCCGCATTAGTTCGTGCGATACAAAACACTGGTTCACACTGCAGTTTATTCGGCAGGATTATGCGCTAGCTTCTAGAGTCGCATCCAGTTTCATAAAATATCGTGGCTCCGCGCGCATCAACTACGTATGTATCGCGCTGGACACGGCTGCATTAACAAAATATCGTTCCAGTGTCGACTGCGAAGCACTCAACGTGAGTACCGCATCGCTCTACCGAAACAACATTAGCTGAAGGCAGCAGAACATTAATATGCTGCACAATTTCGTGATTGCAACAACTGTCTGGTACCCTTTTGAGTGCAAGCACAGCGCCAGTCCCACGGCCAGTCGCCACATTTTGGCTCTGCAAGGCTTCTGCCTTGGCTTCAAACTACGCCGTGTTCGAGCCAAGTACGTCACATTATGCACATCGCAATGTCCAAAATCAAAATCAGATTCTTAAAAATTGTTTAAAAAAAGTAGTTACTTGCCTATGCACTACTCAAATGTGAGCAAATTTGTTTCACATCTGCCACGGACGTGTAGCCGTTGGCTGTAGTAGCTCGCTAAAGTTAACCTGCTGGTCGCGCCCTCTCACTTTTTGTGCTGCTTGCACTGCCACGGCCACGGCTTGTCCATTGCCTGGGTCCATAGAGCATAGAGTTTCTTACTATTACCTAGAGGGAAAGCTGGCGGCGCTGCATTTCAGCCACCATGGACGCTCAAAGCATCATGGGGCGGTGAGCTACTTGTTGCGGGACAGCCGTAGTTTTTGGGGAGCACGGAGTGGCACTACTAAAACGTTTCATTCCGAAAACGCTGTTCGTGTGTGCGCAGACGACTTTCGCGCGAACGCAGTGTGCAAAACCCATAGTAGTGAAAACGCGACAACACACGACGCCAATAAAAGGTTTTACTTTTATGAAATGCCATTAAAAACCTCTTATAGTGTTTAAGCAACAACATTTTTTTTAAAATATATTTACTTTTAAAAGTACGCTTGTTAATTACGAAATATTAGTTTTTGTAGTGTTCATCACTGAGCCAATAGGTGGTGTCCAATCTGAACGAGCCGCAAGGCATGCTGGGTACTCCGACTTCCGGGTCTTTCGGCGAGATGCGCGTGTGCGGCGCTCTGCTTGAAATGCGGATTTGCCAAGCTTAAATTCGCTCCTAATAAGTTAATACGCGCGAATGAAGTCGTAAAAAAGGTCAGCATGCTCTACGTGCATTATTATGCACACGCTCGACGTTCCGTATTGGAATTAAGGGCGGAAAAGCGTTGTAAGTGCGAACGTTTCGGCATGCGTCGTCTGTTCGCGCTGAAGTTTAGGACGCTTCATTCACTCGCTGAAAAGTCCGCTTCTTGTTACGGTTATCATGTGGCTGCTACATAGTTCTCTAATATATATTAGAGTACATATTTCCTAGAGGTTTCGCGCTTCCAGGCGCTGAATATATGGACTACCAGCAACCGCAGCCTAGCATTACGTACGAGCGCACATTGTAGCAGGGTGGCTACGACGGCAAGGAGCTTGAACCGTGCAAATCCGCGGAGGACTTTCGGTACTTTTTCTATACACGCCGCGGTGGCCTAGCGGTTAGGGCGCTCGGCTACTAAGTCGGAGGACCCGATCCGGGGCTCGGCGGCCGCGTTTCCGATGGCGGCGAAGCGCGAAAGGCGCCCGTGCGCTGCGCAATGTCAACGCACGTTAAAGAACTCCCGGTGGTTCCAAATAATATGGAGGCCTCTACTACGGCGTCCCTGACTGCCCACGTGTCGCTCCTCCTCTCGAAAGTCTGTGAACTTATCAATGTTTTACAACCTTAGCAAGGGGCACAATCTGTTTTATTGTCGGTTTCTGTACTTGTCAGCTTAATTGCTTTCGTTGCATATTTGCTATGCTTTATGGAATAATTACTGCAGAAGCTGGCATTCTTAACAACTCTGTCATGTGATTTAATTTTAGTTGAGCTGTAATGCAAAAATGCAACTGCATTACAAATGTGTTGAATTTTCAACACTACTGTAGTCTTTCTGCATGTACGAATTATGCCCCGACAAGCAAGCACCGAGACTTTGTGGCTGAAAACCTCTACTTATGTGCGCCAAGAGCCCAGATGGGAAGTTACATGGCAGCTATTCCAGCAGTGAGAGGCGTCCACTTACTGCAGCTTTGGTGGATGCACAAGAACTTTTCGCACAAACAAAATTAACTATGCATAGTTATGCACTGCAACTGCACTGCAATGCATTTCACACCCTGCATGGTGGTGTGGGACATTACAAGCCATTTACATTTAACTTGCACCTCTGAATGTTAAGAATTTCTGTACTCGATTTCCCGATGCTGGTTGCTGCATTAGGTAGATGAAAAAAATGTACAATAATAAATGCTTTGTTTTGTGTCATCTCTTGAACATTCACTAGCTCCAAGGATGTAAAATCAATGTTGCTTCCCATCAAAGCAGAGGAGAGCATGTAGCCATTTTGCTGTCGTGTACTTCGTGCTCCAAGCCTAGTTGAAGGAGAACCACCAGCTTGTGTACAGACAGATGTCGCCAATGATTGGCACCTCAGCTGTTGATGCCTAGCTATGTATAGAAATGTGGAGATGTATAACTTACGCACTGTATGCACAATGTTCAAGGTAAGGTAGGTAAGTAACAACACTAGCAGCTAGGCAAAAGATGAGCTTGCCTTCTGTTTTTCCTAATAAAAACCTAAAGCCAAAACAAGGCATCAAAGCCTGCTACAGAGCTTCACTACAGGCACCACAACACGCACTACAGCGCTTGTCTCTTCTCCTTTCTTTGTTTGTGTTTGCATGCTTTGGTGCTGCTCCTTTTCTTAGATTCAAAATGCACCAACTAGCCCCAAAAGAAGTTTTATTGAACGTAAACAAAGTCAGGCACAAAGACAAAACTGTAAGCAACAGGAGCCAAAAGCAGAACAAGCTCTTGACGTGGGCAGCTTTACAGTTGAACTGCAAGAGGAGCAAGTTTCTCAGCTATTAACGAGAAACTCTTCTTGTCCTGTAGGTATAACATCATATCTTTGTCTTGCAAAACCTTTCGCAGCGCATTTTCTACAGCATGTAATAAATGAGTTTAATGCAGGAGATGTTTGTGACAAATAGTAAATTATAATAAATAGTATGGTCAAGAGTAAAAAAAATATCATGCTTCAGCTTTTACAGCACACACAGAAGCTTGATATGAGTTGTTTTCAGAATCTTCTACAAGTCCCTGTTACAAAGTCTTGTGCAATGTTGAACAAAAGGCATTTGCATCCAGTTTTAGCTTTGGCGTTAACAATGCGGCACAGCTTGCACATTGATAAACCATCCCTAAGACACTAGTTGGTTTGGTTTTGTGGGGTTTAACGTCCCAAAGCGACTAAGGCTATGAGAGACGCCGTAGTGAAGGGCTCCGGAAATTTCGACCACCTGGGGTTCTTTAACGTGCACTGACATCGCACAGTACACGGGCCTCTAGAATTTCTCCTCCAAAGAAATTCTAGCCGCCGCGGCCGGGATCGAACCCGCGTCTTTTGGGTCAGCAGCCGAGCACCGTAGCCACTGAGCCACCGCGGCGGCCCTAAGACACTAGTGATACCAAAAAGTGTGGAATGACTGAACACAATGCGTTCCTTGGCTTTTTAATAAAAAAACGTAATTTTATAGCATGATTATTACTCTTCATCGTTATGAACCCAACGACCACTAGACCAGCCTCTGCCTTCCTTGTAGCATCTTGCACTTCTTGAAATCACCAATGTACCTCTCAATTAGTCAATCATTAAGTGCAATATTACTACATGCAAACATGCAATGCATCACATATGCAAGCTATAGACGTAGACATTTTTTTACTTCATATGCATGTTCAGCACATAAACAGTGTGCGAATGACACTTTGCTGCACAGTGAGAGTTCAGTATTATAACATTTGTCTCAGATGTCAATTCTACTAAGTTCTGTACAATGAAAGGTGAAAAACAGCTAGGCTATGTTGGCTGCCATTTATTTTTAATTGTGTTATCCTGAAGTGAAGCTTTTCCCAACTTACTGACTCAGAGTATGAAAAGAAAGGCGGTTAATAATTCTTATCACTTTCTAATGCGATCACCTCATCTGTCAGCCTCCTTCTCCGCACACAGGAAACGAAGAAACATTACTGCAGCACGCGGGTCCACACAAACAGGGAACTTATGTGTAACAGGTTGCTTAATTATAATTTTCGACACTTGCTGTGTGCTCATGTCGACTAGTGTTCTGGTGAAAACGTGTCTCAGTTTGAGCATGAAATTAGCGAAAATGGCCTCATAGAACAATTTATAACTCTTACAAGTGCTCGTAAACATGCCTTAACACTGCGACCAGAGCAGTGCCAGCGAACGAGATGCCGCCGTACGTGGCCGCGGTGTCGCCGCTTCGACGGCTGACGGCAGTAACACACGCCTTAAGTATTAGCTATGAATTCGAGCTACTCGCATTCAGCGCAAATGTCTAGGAATAATCGTCCTGTCCTTTAACATCTTAAGTTGTCACGCTGTACTGACGGAGGCCGAACCGGCCGAACAGCATATATTTGCAAACATAGCCCGCGCGGTGCTGCCGCCGTCATGTGAGAACGGTTGTGGCACATAGCCGAAGTCTTCCGAGCGAGAAATTGGTGCTCCTCAAGGAGATAAACAACCTACTTTACCGAATTCTTCAACTTCCACAACGCTCTCAAAACTCTGCCGCAAACAAAATGCTCGAAGCACAGCATAGGGTTGACCGTCGCAGGCAGTCTGCCAGCGGATCGCAACGGCGCACTGTTCTTGCCGTTCCCTGTACTTGATGGCACTCGGAACATGTTGCATTCCGTTGCAATGAAGTTTCTGCAGGTTGCGGCAGCGCACAACATCCTTTTTCCAGCAATGTGAGCGCCAGTATTAAGAAAAGAACGACCGAAACCGCACGTCTGCAAGCAATGCCTACAGAAACCAAACGACAGAAAAGACCCGGAAGTTCAAATTCACGTGACAAAGCTGCGCCGTGACGCAATGTCCGCCGTCAGTTGGACACCACCTATAGGAGAGCTAGCCATGCCTTATTTTGGGCGAACTTTGCACTTAAATGCTTTTCTGCTCGTTTGTTGCAATTTACAGACAGATTATTGAATGTTAGGACATTCTTGATTATCGAATAGCGCTTATTCTTGCGTTATTTTTTGGCCAAAAGTTGAAGTTCCGCAACAAGTAGCTCACCGCCCCATGATGCTTTGAGCGCCCATGGTGGCTGAAGCGGTCTCGAGGGGTCTCCATGCAAACTCCCATAGACAGGCTGCCAGCTTTCCCTCTAGGTAATAGTAAGAAACTCTATGCCATAGAGCCTTTGTTCATTGGCCGGCGTTATTGCGACAGGGTGAGAATAACGGAAATCCAAGCCAAAGCGTTATTGCTACCCGGTGGAAATAACGAAAAGCCAGAGGTAAAGCACCTGAACATCGAGAGAACAAACTCCGCAGAACTGCGCATGCGCGCCCAGAGAGTAGGTGGAAAGGAGGACTGTTGGCGGATGTGACGCCGGAGGGTTTTCGGTTTTTTGCGGCATGTAACTCTCAAACCCAGACGCCTAAAATTATGCCGAGGCCGAGGATGGCGCGCGTTTCAGAGAACGGGCGAACTCGTGTATGCTGGATCCAGCGCCTCGTTGCGCTATCTGCGCTTTTTCAAGATTCATCTGCTTCGCTCATGGCCTCTGTACAATTTGGCCGCAGCTGTTATTTCTGTGTGTGCCAGCGTAAACGCGCTGGACTGTGGGATTTTACTGCCTTCCTCGCAGCTTCAGCAGATGGGGTACGTGACTTGCGCTATCAAAGCGTCGGGATTCCCTACAGGTAGGTGGCGTTTACCTGTGCGGACCAGTTGTATGTCTTCCTTCCTTTTTCACGCCGTGCTGCAATGCAGGAGATCAGCTTCTTTGTGATACTTCCGAAGAGCGAAAGAAGGGGTTGCTGGCCAGCGGGGAGCCTAAGTTTAAATATGAGCTGGCTCAGTGTGAAAAAAAAACTGTCGTACCTCGGAGTGCCACGAACCTTCTGTACAGCATGAGACTGCAGCAATGCATTCATTGTGCTTATCCGCTCAGGCCCGTCACTGCCAAGTAACTCATGTGTAAGGCGACGGATGCCGCAAGGAATACGTGACTTCATTAGCCTTCAGCTAGCACTAGGTTGATGCCCATGGAAATATTTATCGTTTTACAACCGAAATAACTGCATTGGTGTAATTCTTTGCCTTTGTTTAAACATTTGGGATGCCTGTCCCTACCATAGTTTCCCAACACTTGTTCTGTGTGCTCCAATGCATTCGAGGAAGCTATGGGAAAGATTTCCAGAAAAAAATTAATGCATTCATAGGTAACAGGCTGTGCGTGCCTTTAAGCCGCTGCCAAGGGCACTGAGAGGGTATTCAGACAAACCAAAGATGACGCTGAGCCAGCATGTCTTTTGGAGGAGAGCTAGCGGCCGCTGTGTGGACTTCATGTGGCTGTCAAGGAACAAGGCAGCAGCTGCTATAACCACTTTCCAGCGCAGTTCCATGCAAGCAGCATGTGCAGCACTTACTGTATCAGTGAATCCAGTACACTGTTTCGTTTGTTGTAATTAATTGTTTTGGAAATGCACATCTAGTGCATTTACGAAACAATTAATTCGTGTGTGTATCAACCAGCAGCTACCAATGTCGTTACTTTGTTTTTCTGCTGCAGCAGGAGCCCTCACTTGCTTTACTCAATTCTGGGAGTGAGTTTGTTGAATTCATCTGTGCAAACTGGCCATGTTTGTAGCATTACTCTGATCTGCAGCGTGCGCCTTTCCTTATTTGCAGATCCTTCCACCAGCTGGATTCTACCTTGACCTCATTACCACAGTGAGCTGAGATTGGTATGGCGTAATGCATACTTTCGCTGTTTCCACAGCTTCAGAGCGTGCTCCTGGTTAAGTTTTAAAAAGTTTGAATTTTTTAAAGCATGCCCGCAATGTATTCACTTTTATTCTGGAGTGTGTATTTTGGCACCTCTGCATTTTACGGCACGCTGTAGTTTGAAAAGTTATTCTGAGCACTTTCGGCTACATGACTTGCAGAGAGAGAAGTTGGAGAAACACCAATGTGCGTGTGCAGTTCCCTGCCAGGTTCACAATGAATGGAAGATTTAGGCCTGCGCAAATCTGCACTGGATTCATAAGCATACAGTGTGCCATATAAACAAGCTAGACTCGGACTCCTTTCAAAGCGGGGGTTTTGAAAATGGGCTCCTTGGAGTACTTTTTTGGTTCCCGAGATCAGTCTCCTTTCTCTGCCCTCTTCCCTTTTCCCACTTTATTTTGGGACTGATTAATAGTATGGCTACTGATAGCAGGATATTTCACTGTTCATCCAGTTGTTACAAATAGCATTTGGGTATTTTTGTTGATGTTAGGTAGGAAGGTGTGAAGTCGGGACACAGGGTTCCGCAGCAACTTGAGGACCCTTGTTCCACAGGCATGACCCTTGTTCAGTATGAGCACTTTTACAACTGATGGGTGCCTACAGAAGTGACAATCTTTTTTTTCTTTTCCTGCGACCCTGCTCGCGTTTATGACCTGTGTTATCGAGTCAAACACTGGCCCGAATAAGAAAGAAATGTTAATGCGGTATGTGGCTGGGCTAAGTAACATGAGATGCTCTATTTATAATGTTCTCATCAAACAAGGGAAAGCGATAGAAAAACAAAAAATCTTGTTTGAGCAAATTTCTGGGCCAAAGTCTCACTAATGGCACATAACACATTGAAAACATGTAAACAATTAAAAAGAAAATGTTTTATGTCGGCAGAAAAAGCGCATTTGATCTTACCTGAAGTGTAACAGCATGAAGTGACATTCGTCGCGACGTACTGTACAGTGACAACGGCGATTGCCTACCGTTGCCACTGCCACTGGTACACCCGTGTGAAGCGAAACTTGGCAGCAGAGTGGCGCGTTCAGCAGTGTTGCTTGGTTGTGGCTGCTTCAGTGACCTTGTGTTATCAGACACCTGCACTAGTACACTGCACAGTGGTGCCTAATTACATTTCTGAGGTGCTATAAAATGTAATAAGTGAGAGGTGTAGCCTATACCCCCTTCAATTTTTCACAGCTCCTAAAACTTTCAGTGAATTGTGTATGCATGTTGGCAGCTTGTTCGCTTAAACCATGCTGAAAACACACTCTTCTTGCAAAATACGTATCATTGCGGGGCTTGCCGAAGTGATTTGTGGATGCAGCTACAGAGAACAGTGAACTATTGTCTTTATTAAATGCTGGAATCCATGCCCTTTGATCCAAAGGGGTTCGGGAATGGCGAATGACCCGACAAACAATGCAGGTTCAACAAAAAAGGTGCCTTTATTATGGCAACATAAAACAAAGCACAACATAAACGCCCGCGCCTGCGCGAGTTCGAAAAATGAAGCGCCTAGGCTAGGCAATGGTAACCCGTTCAAATAGGCATAAAGAAATTGGGCATAAGCGCCCGAGCACACACTTATGTATGACGCAATCAGGCAAGCACTCCCGCCGTCAGTAGTCCTCTCCCCGCGAAAGAGCCCCTGACCTTCCCTTTTTAAAACCAGGGCTATGGCCGCCCCTGTGCCTGTTCTGCATCTCTGCCTTTCTCGTGCCGCTTGATGCAACGCGGCTATTTTTAGTGCATTCTATACGTAAGAAGGCGAATGCGTTATCGTGCATCCGACAGGGGCACACTCCCGACTGCTGGAGCCCATGACTGGCGCACATGCGTGCGCTAGCGCAAGCAGATGTGATAAAAACTAGTCACATTTGTACCCGCAACACCTTTTTCTGTTGGCTACTTTGACGAGCCTTTTTTTTTCGGGTAATGGGCGATAGATAGATACAGAGAGGGCAGAAAGGCACGGATGTTAACCCACATCCTACAAGTTCTACAAGCGTTTTCGGGTCTTTTGCAGGGAGAGTTTGTTGATCAGATGTTCAACATTGACCCGCCTCAGAATCTCCGTCTCCACGCTTAGCAGCGACAAATCGCTCAGGCGGCTGTCAGTCATCGTTGATCAAAGCCTGTTCTTGATGAGTTCTAGCTTGTTGTATGCGGTGTTTATGGTTAAAATGCAGATGATGCAGTGTCAGTTGTTTGAGAGCAGGCAATGATACACCAGATTTCTCAGTAATTCCCGAAATAGAGAGGTGTACCCGAGGTTCATAGAGACTCCATATGGGTGAGCATGGTCTTGAAGCATGAGTGAACTGCGAAGGAAGATAGGCACGATGAGCTTGAATTACTTTTGCCAATGCAGTATGTGGTCTGAGCATTGGAAGAGCTTCAAGATGACTCGAAACTCGTGTGACGTGCCGAATGTGTGTTCTCATGGTTTCAACAGCAATGTATGAAGTAACGGGATGCCCCCCAGCGACAAAAATTGTGGCTGCTGTTGAGGCACATTTAGGTAGTCCAAGGCAGATTTGTAGAGCTCTCGCTTGAACACTATGAAGTGTCTGAATGTTTGTCTTTCTAATATTGCTTAAAATGGGAAAGGTATGCCGCATATATCCCAGAGACAGCGAACGGTATAGTAGAAGCATCGAGTGCACAGATGTGCCCCAGGGCTTTCCCCCAAGGTAGAGATGGGGACTCCATGAAAGGTTCCTATCGATAATAGTGCCAACGAAGCGGTGACTTCTCTCATAGGGAATGGCGTTGCCATTAATATATATGGGGTAACTTGTCATTTTTTTTTTTCGTGTGAATGCCACGAGGGAACATTTCTCTGTCAAAATATTTAGGTCCTGCTGACGAAGGTATAACGCCAGTATCACTGCTGCCTTTTGCAGTCTCGCATGAGCTTAGGGACGGGTCACGCTTGATGCCCAAATACAGATATCATCGGCATATATAGAGATCTGGACAGATTGTGGCAATGAGTCAACCAGGCTGATGAGAGCAAGGTTGAAAAGTATTGGGCTCAGCACTCCACCCTGTGGGACTCCGCGTGAATTTAGATGCAAAGAGATTGGTCAGTCTTGAGTCTGAACAAAACACGACCTCTCGACCAAATAGCTGCGTATCCAACTGAACATGAGGCCTCAAATCTCAGCAGTTTCTAATGCATCCAAAATGGCCTGTGTTACGTTGTTGTAGGCGCCCTTTATGTCCAAGAACAGCGCCACGGCCAATCTTTTCAAATTTTTTTGGTGCTGGACGGATGTTACAAGGTCAGCCACATTGTCGATGTAAGAGCGGCCACGTCGAAACCCAGACATAAATCCAGGGTAGATTTGGTATCGCTCCAGGTACCATTCCGCATGTGTTAACAACATTCTTTCCATGATTCTCCCGATACTGCTGGAGAGTGCAGTTGGGCGGTATGCTGAAATGTTGAGTGGTGATTTTCGCGGTTTAAGGAGTGGAACAAGATGACTGGGCGATGGGCGAAGTTTCCTACAAACCTAGAACCTGAGTGACAGTGGTTCAGCGGCCCCCAGCTCATTGCTGCAAATCATCACCTCATGCAGTTAGCGCTTTACGATAGAGTTGATGAACTTGAGAATAGGACTCCAAGAAAGAACTTGGTCGCGCATAGTTACACGTTGGCTTCTCAGTTAAAAGCAGAAAAAGTTTATTTATTTATTTATTTATTTATTATTTCGTGTACCCCCAGGGCCAGAGGCATTATAGAGGGGAGTGGTTACAAAAAATTAAGAAAAAAAAATGTACAGTGCAGCAAACTAATTAGTAATACAAAAATGATTGCTCCTAGTTATACATTATTAGCTGTTGGGTTCTTGGTGTGCTGGTTAATAGTATATAATACACAAAATACAGCACAGCAATACAGTGAAAAACAAACAAACAAAACGCGCGTACAAAAAACAAGAATATAGAATTAAAAAAAAAAAGATGATGCTCCTACTTATACAAAGTTTTCTAATGCTGCTTTGAAGCGTTGGTTGTCAGTAATGGTAGGGGTAGATGCAGGAAGGTGATTCCACTCAGCAGCTGTGCGCGGAAGAAATGACTGAAACATGGCATTGGTTTTGCAAAATGGAATTCCGACTTTGTTATTGTGATCTAGCCTTGATGAAATGTATTGGGGAGGGGAGATCAGTTCGTGGCGAAGTGAAGGATGATAAAATACCTTGTGAAAAAGTGAGAGTCTAAGGGCTTTACGGCGAGATGCTAAAGATGGCAGGCTGAGATTTAATTTCATTGCAGAGATGCTGGCAGTTCGGTTATAATTACATACAACAAAACGAGCAGAATTATTCTGGACCATTTCTAATGAGTGAATTAGGTTTTGTTGAAAGGGATCCCACACTGCTGCAGCATACTCTAGCTTTGAGCGGACCAGTGTCTTATATAGAAGTAGTTTTAGGGAAGAAGGTGCCTTAGAGAAATTACGTTTTAGATATCCCAGCATGCGATTAGCATTATTAATTACATAAGAAGTGTGAATGGACCAAGTGAGGTTGCTAGTAATATGGATACCAAGATATTTGTAAGAAGAAACAGGATCTAGAGGGACATTATTAAGGTGATAGGAAGGTAGCTGGCCGGATGTTCTTGATACACGCAGAAATTTACATTTTTTGATGTTTAATTCCATTGACAGTAAGCCATTGATAACAGTAAGCCGAATAGATTTTTCAAATTATACTTTAATTGACAAAGGTCACATCAGAATATTGACATGGATGCCACAGGTAGGCATCCATTGGGTATCCTTTACACGGAATCCCGAGAGAGAGGGAAATGCAAAAGCCACGGGTGTGTTGAGGCGACGGGAATGTTGGACTGAACAGCACCATTGCACATCTTGACACAGTGCATCACGACCTCAAACACACACAGGTAATTGATTACCTGTAATTTTGTAATTAGAAGTACTAATTACAGTGGCCGCAACTGGCGAAGGTTAGGATCAATTGGAGAGACATGGGAGAGGCCTTTGCCCTGCAGTGAGCATAGTCAGGCTGATGATGATGAACCTTTAGTATGCAAGACACGCAATTTGGCAATGGTTTTGTTAGAAATGGCATAGCATTTTATGGGTAAAGTTTTGTTCAGCGGTTACAGTTGTTTGTAGTACTCCCAATGTTGGAAACAATGAATGGTGAGTGCAGTAGCAATTGCGCACTGACAAAACTAAGGAATCAGAAACTGAGCTTGGCAATCAGTGTTAACCTGCCTCTCTGCATTTGAAAGCCAGCACACTCATGTATGTCTTGCTGATGAGTTTTAGCACACTGACAGACTGACACTGACTGACTGTGACTGACAGATGCAAAACACAGTGGCACTTTAACTGTGGCCATTTAACCACATACAGGGTGATTTTTTTTAACCTTTACAGGTTTTTTTTTTCTTCAAAAAACTGAGATTTTTGGTGGTCTGTTGAGCTACATTAGTACAGTAAGACGGATATTAGGTACCTCATATGGATCAAGAATTAGACGATTAGTTAACCTAGGTGAACTATTTAAGTTTTCATTTTAGGGGGCAAAGTTCTATTGCGAAATTGCTGGCCTTCAACATCGAAGGTGAGTCCTGTTTTTAAATGTTCTTAATATGCGATATCATTCGAAATATCGTCAAAAACGTGCATTTGAAAGCTTGTTGAGCTGATTTTCGCACACTAATTATAGAATGCAGTCACTGCACCTGGCATCGCCGAAATCAACTTCTACATCATCAAATGCTCCAATTGCACCTGCTGTTTCTGACACGTAAGAAGTGTGGGGGAAGGCTTGTTATAAATATCCAATGCAGGAATGCAAACTCGGCTAGCTTTCGAATGCATACTTTTGGTGGTCGATATTTTGAACCACACTGGTAATTAATAAAATTAAAAAAATGCAGCTTACCTTCGATGCTGACTGCCATCAATTTTGCAATATAACCTTGCCTTTTGCTGTAAAAAATTAGTTGATTTTAGTTAATTCATCATTAGTCTGTGGAGATGAATCACAGACACAAGTCATTGTTGGGTCTCCACAAATTTATTTGGCAGGACCCGCTCAGCCAGGCAGAAACGGGACAGCGTGCCGCCGGCATCCAGTTGAGCAGCCCTGAAATCTAGTCTGTGCGTGCTTGGCAGGCGTGCTGGGGCTGTCGCCATCTTCTGCGGCCGGACCAAGATGGCACGCTATAGGGTCCCCCCTCTAGCGATGAAGCCATGAGCAAAGTGTGAATGGCGAAAAGCGGATACTCTTGGTGCAAATCGTACGCGACGAGGACTGGCACGGTCGGGTGAGGATGCAGCTGCACAGTTGGCGATGACGTCGGTGTCAAGGTGAGCAGGTTCAAGGCGGTCAACTGAGATTGTGTACTCTCGGCCGTTGATGAGCTGAAGAAAGTGCTTAGAAGCACACCGGAGCCACCTGAACGGACCATCGTATGGTGGCCGCAAGGGTGGGCGTACAGCGTCGTGGCGAACAAAGATGTGAGTGCACTGCTGAAGGTCTGGGAGGGACATGGACACGACGGAATACTGGCACTGATGTGGTGGAACGACAGTGCTCATAGCGCTGCGTGGACGGTATGCGTAATCTCAGATGTCAGCAGGCATGGGTGGCGAGGTCTAGAAGAATTCTCTAGGAACACGGAGAGTAGTGCCAAACGTTAGCTCTGCTGCACAGGTAGAAGAGTCACTGCGAAGTGCGGTGCAGGAACCAAGCAGGAGTAGGGGTAGGCACTTGATCCATGGTAAAGGAAAAGCGGATGCCATAACTGAAGCCTTCAGCTTCCGGTGAAAATGCTCAATGACACCATTCGAAATTAGGTGGTAAGAGGTCGTCTTGATGTGATTGACACCGGGGAGCCGAGTTAGGTTGGCAAGTAATGTGGAGTTGCACTGACAGCCACGATCAGTTGTAATGGTGGAAGGGACACCGTAGCTGCTTACCCAGAGTGTGATGAGTGCTGTTCTGATCGACTCCGCGGTTATGTCCAGAAGGGGCATCGCTTCAGGCCATCTCGTGAACCTGTCAGTGCAGGTTAACAGGTAGCGGTGGTTCCCGCAGGGAGGAAGGGGGCCGACAATGTCGACGTGCAGGTGGCTGATGCGGGGAGGCGGGGAGGCGGGAAGGTGCCAAGCGGAGTCGCAGTGTGTCAATGCACTTTGCTTTGCTGACAGCTGAGCCATGTGCGCGAGCTCCAGTGAACGTCGATGTTGATGCAAGGCCAGACATAACAAGCCGTGACAAGGCGCTGTGTTGCGCAGATGCCAGGATGGGCCAAAGAGTGGGGGGCATCAAAGACAGTTTGTCGGTATGGTGGAGGCACATAGGGTCGAGGGCGACCTATCGATATATCACGTCCGGGTCACCAAATTTGTGGAGATGAATCGTAGACACAAGTCGTTGTCGGGTCTCCACAAATATATCTGGTAGGACCCACTCATCCAGGCGGGAACGGGACAGCGCCTCCGGCATCCAGTTGAGCAGCCACGAAATCTAGTCTGCGCGTGCTTGGCAGGTGTGCTGGGACTGTTGTCGTCTTCTGTGGCCGAACCGCGATGGCATGCTATAAATTCATATGAGGCACATAATGTCTGCCTTGCTGTACAATCCAACTCAACAGGCCACATTGATGTATCTCTCATGCTTTACAAAATAAAATTGTGCAAAAGTTAAAAAAAATCAACTGTATATCACATTTTACTGAGATGTCACATGGTTTTGCACTGTTTTTGGTCTTTGAGGAAAGGAAATGTCTCGTATCCTGGTGGGCACCCGACCAGCACTGCCAGGGAAGGGATCAAGGTGAGAGTGGAAGAAGAAAGAGGTGCCGTAGTGGAGATCTCCGGAATAATTTCGATCACCTAGGAATCTTTAACATGCACTGACATCGCACATGGGCGTCTGCGTTTCACCTCCATCAAAGTGCGACTGCCAAGGCCGGGTTTGAACCCGGGAACCCCGGCTCAGTAGCCGAGCGTCAAACCACTGAGCCAGATACACCAATAATGGCACATTTTTGCTCTGCGGAATGTTGCTTCAGCTTGATTTATGCAATTTTCAGAGGTAAATAAAAATTATTCTGATTCCACGGGTATTATAATGCTTGGATCTGCCAATATGAGGCAAGGTCATTTTGTTTCCTACTTAACCTAGTAGGGTGTTTTGTTCAGTTAGTCCTTTTAAGTCCGTAGGCAGTCATTGTCCATGCATGCAGCTTATCTCATTAAGTGTTGATGACAGACAACTGCTTGTGGGTCGCAATAATGACAGGCTAGGCAAGCCATTGTGCAGATCCGAAGCAGCGTCTGTGTCCCTACCTCAGAAGCACTGGTTGCACAAGTTTTACATGGGTGCCACTTTCGGTGCTGTGTGCGTGCCACTGTCCAGTTTCAAACAAGGAACTGCTGACAACTGTTCAAGGTTTAGGGACACCAAAATTTTCATAGTGTATTTTTGCATTTCAATGATGTGTAAGACATTAGCAAACATAAATCACCATGTGAAATTCACCTGCGCTCAGTAGTGAACTTATATACAGGTTTCAGGCTTTTCGGTTTTTATTTTCTAAAATTTGGCTGACTTTTTTGGCGCTTATTTCGGAATGAATTTTTTTCGGCAACATAATATGGTACTCTTGTGTGGTAAAAAGTCGCCTAGAATTTCTTTTAACCTTTTTTCAGCCAGAGGATTTGATTTACTAGTAATCAGCACAAAAATGGCACAAAAAATTTACAGCTGTACTTATAGGAAGAAATGTCATCACCTATAAAAAAGAAATGGAAGGAACTGTAAGTCGAAAATACAAGTGCAATTTGACTTGCAAAAGCTAGGTTGTCATGCTGATGTTGGGTTTCTGCACTGAATGGAGGGAGAGGTTGGGTCTCACGTGGTCTGCATGTTGACAGCGACGGAACTGCTGCTTAACCATCGAGGTAGCCGGAATATCATACTTTTTCGTGGCACTTGTGTATGGCTTCTTATGAGTGTCCCTACATACAGTGGAGGAGCCCACTCAACTAAGCAACTGCACTAAGTGGGTGATGGCAGGTAACAACATGCAGCAGTTTATTTACAACCTGTCTACAAATCAACCAAGGCGGTTGCTATCATGCAAATTTAACAATCAGGAATGTTGGGCCAGAGCTCCCTTCTCACACAACTCCATCAGCCTGACCAACCTAACAAGTGCAGAGTGCAGTGGCTCCTCTCTTTTGGGCTGACGTCAGCACCCTGTCTTGGCCCTGCCAGCTCTCTCCGTCACTTCACCAACAGCAGGGTCGAGTCTCCCCTTTTGGCACCAGAAAGCCACCTTACCTGTAGCACGCTGATGCCCACGAGCACCACGTGCATTCCACGAAGCCATTTAAGTACAGTTACAGCACAGACCACACACTCAAAACGATAGCAGCAACTGAATGGGAGCCACCATGCAGCTAGGTCTGAGCGCACGACTCTGCCCGCGCTCACTTCTTCACTGTTAGTCTCTGGAACATGTGGTCCTCACCACGTGGTGTGGTGCTGAAGTGCCACATTTCATGTCCCTTTCCAAACCTGAGGAGTCTGTGTGTTGACTGCGCCTTGTAGGAAGGAAGACCTTCCAAGGCCTTGACTTTTCGTAGACCGCCGTTCCTACAGTTTACAGCGTTTGTTTTCAAACAAGCCCACTCATATGGCACAAGGTAGGAGAAGGGAGAAAGGGCCTCACAATAAGCCCCAAGGAAATAGCTGAAGAAAACATTGAGCCAGTGGATCCGGGTGTTGGCTGTTTTATGACCCTCTGCACTATAGCCCATCAATTTGACTGCTTGAAGCCTCCCAGTTTGCAGAGGTGTGCAGAATAGCAGAGTAATACCTTAGAACGCATGACTGCGCTACTTAATCTTAATTTTCTTCTTTGCCCTAGTGCGTGTAACGTGTCTATTAAAGAATACTGACTATCCTTTTTCACTTATAACCAAATTTTGAAAACTGAATTCGGTGTACTTTATTTTTGCCTAACCTTATTATTGGATTAATTCTTCGATGCAGTTTTGGTTTCAGCAGTTGAAAGATGGTTGTGGCATCACAAGTAAGCATCCAATCATGCGAGGCATACACAGTCTGAACTATAATAGCTCTTTGTTCACGTGCTGCCATTCTGGCTTCTGGAGCAGTTTAGTGCTAGTGTTTCAATGCATTAAAGCTACAGAGCAGTGGTTATACTGTCGCTTCTGTATGCCTTACATGACCTTGTACTTGCTAGTGATATGGCAACTGAAACTACAATGGAAAAAAAAAATTAAATTACAAATTATTTATTGAGTACTGATGAACTCCACGCGATGATCAATGTTTACTAATGTTTCGTACTTTATTCCAGGGCAAAAGCACACGCCGAAAAATTTGGCGCCTCTACTCCTTTAACTCATGTCACTGCACTAGTCTGTGACCGGTCTGGCGTACACTGTGTAGCATTCTCCTTGTCCCTCATCTTTCATGAGTAGCAGAAAAGCATTTCAAGAGTGTTGACATATATCTCGAGAATGGTTAAGATCGTGTAAGGCAGCCAAGTTAACCTCGTCTGTACCTACCATTGCAGCCTAGGCCTCAAAACCAGTAACCGTAACGTGCACTAACCAATTTTAGTTCATTAGGACGTCTGGTTCCTGACTTTTTTGGTGTTTATTAAGCAAAAAAGATTACAGTGAAGATGAGAGCTTCACAGCAGCTTTTTTTTCTCCAGAAAAATACGGCATATGGTTTCTTAAATTAAACTTGGCAATACATACATGTGTTCCTGACAAATGTGCCATCACGCAGGAAAGGCAGAGAGACCAACATCGATGACTAGCATGCAGACTGGCGATTCTTTGGTGGGATGATTGGCCACAAAGATTTGAAAATAGCTGTATTCTGGAGCAATTTTGAGGACAGAAAGGGTCGAGATTGTCAGCCATACTTTATTTAAGCACAATTTAGAACATTTCTGGTGACAGGCACACATCTTCATGAGAAGGCCTAAAAGGTGCGTAATTGACCACAATGATTGCAAAAGCTTCTGTAACCATCCAGTATTTTTCAACAGCCATACGCCAGACAACTCGTGCAACATGATGAAAAAAACTGGATATGGCTGTCCACTAACAGCACTGTTAAAAATACACTTGACAGAATTCATAGCAATACCACGGCCATGCTAAAATAGAATACATTAGCTGAAAGTGGACACCGCAAAACCACTGCCCATGAGCCAAGTTCTGCAAAACGTGGATACAGGACATCGTGTATTTGTAAAAATACTCGCACAGCCCGATAATTAGATTGCACCTCGCCTGAAACCGGAGATCAAGTATGACGCTGAAGAATGCGTATCAAAAACAACCTGTGTGTACCACCGTTATTTATTAATTACCCTCAGGGCCTGAAGGCATTACAGAGGGGAGTGGGATAACGTACAGTAAATACCATAAAGTACAGCAAGAAAAGAAAAAGAAAACGGCAAGAACAAATATGGCAGAGAGACAATTATTGTGGGAAATAAGCCAGTGAAAACATTCAAAGAAAACACAAAAATTTGAAGAGAGAGACTACATATGGCAGTATTAGAAAAGTATTAGTAATGTCAACTACATGGTGGGGAAGGTCGTTCCAACTCGCACAGGTACTGGGGATGAATTAATAAAAGAAATGTTCAGTGTGACATGAAGGAACACCTATTTTGTGGAGATGATCTATGCAGTCTGTAACACATAGGCCTGGTTAGCAGCCACCTCTTAAGGAGAGGATTGGTATCATATATCTTGTGAAAAGGACATAAGCAAGAAATTTTTCTTTGGCATGAGAGCAGCGGCAATGATAAGGTAGCCTTCACAGCGGTAACACGAGCTGTGGTGATAACTGGAAAGTATGAATCACAATAGTTGGTTTTGTGCAGATTCAAATTCAGATGCTAGTGATCTAACACAGACTTATGGTACATACTCCAATTTAGACAGAATGAGTGAAGTAATTGTACTGAGCTAGAGGAAAGGTAGAATTTAGATGCAGATACAGACACCCCAATGTACGGTTAGCATTGTTAGCAGTAAATTCAAAATGCGATTTCTAAGAGGTGAGAAGTTATATGCACACTGAAGTATTAGTACAAAGACAGTTTCCAAAGGAGTATTGCAAAGTTTAAAAGTGGCTGTTACAACGCCACATTAAGAAGCACACACTTGTTAGTGTTAAGTTCCTAGTGCCATGTTCGTTTCAAAACTCGGTTAATATCAGGTTGAAGAATAGAAGTGTAGGAGTCGCTGTTAATTTCAGAGCCTAAAGACAGAAGAGGCAGCATTGTTAGGCAAGTCATTAATACAAACGAGAAAAAGTAAGGGCCCAAGAACACTGGGGAATGCCTGAGCCCACTGGAGAAGAACAGGAGGTAAGTTGGATCTGCAGTCACACATTGAGAATACTAGTTAGTGAGGGAAGACGAGGTTACTGAATTTGAACTTTTTCAAAGGCTTTCGAGAAATCGAGAGAAAGAGAGCTATTTAATGAAAAACAGACTTTAGCCGGGATTTTAACATGCTAATCTGCGTAGAGGAGGGAATAGGGAAGTAAAGATGGAAGAAGGGTGGTAGAAAACAGTGCAGTCACTGAAGAGAGTTGCAACGCAGTAGTTCACTGCATGATGTCTTCTTTGGATGAGACCAAAGTCAAGTTCTGTGCATGGACAGCAGGGTGATCAAGTGTTTGGCAATTTAGAGTTTGTCTAAAACACCAATAGCGTCGAAATAGGCAAATAAGAATATCATTGCACGTTGCTGCTGTCTGTGAATAACCTAATAGAGTCCACTGTGAGTGGCACTCGGGTGACGGACTGCATGCATTGTTCGTAGCGCGCACGTCCGTTGGCGTGTGCTGGACATTCAAAGAGGTTATGAAGCACAGTCTCAACTGAGCTGCAGTTCGTCACAATACGGACTGTCTGCTTGCTTGAAGCAGTATCGTAGACTGTTCGTAAACGCAACACTAAGACAAACACAATGATAAACTGTTTCTAGATGACGCGGAGGCCCAAGTGGTAGTCTTGATTTGAGCTGTGGGTCGATGGAGTGGAGAAAGGGGTAATGATGACTTGGCGAGTTCCAGAGGCAGTTCTTTTCATCCTGGGTATATGGTTTGGCGAGTTGGGAGGCATCTGATTTTGTGAAGAAGGTGCGCTTGTAGTTACGGTACAAATCGAGGAACATGCAGTCTGCCATAGAACCCTGGCCAGGATGAAATGCACATCGTGTGCAATACAAAAAAAGCTGTGTCTTGCATAAAAATGTTTCATGAAGCCCTTGCTGGCAGTAACTGAGAAAGGAATTTGACTCTAGGAAACTTGCAAGGAGAGAGTAGATGCCATGTTCCGTGGTCTTACAGAGGATGCTAATAAATGAAATGGGTTGGTGGTTAATAGAAGAATGCTTGTCTTCAGACTTGTGCATTAAAACCACCTTCCAATCATTGGGGACCCAACCAGACTCCATAAATTGCTCAAACAGTTTAGAAATGAATTATAGCCCTATAAACTTTCATATTTTTTTAGAAGTTTAGAGTTGTTGTCCATACCGCATGGAGGTGATATCTTGATTTTTTCAACCCCAACAGGTTCATAACAATGGGGTTCACAAGAAAAAAATTACAAGGTGGATAACGAGGATATGTGATATTACCTGGCCACCTGATGCTTTTAGATTAACTGTAGAGTAATCCGTTTTGTTAGCAATGTTCCGAAATTGTTGGTTATCAGTTAGCATCAGTGGCAAAGTGTGATTGAAAAATGACTCCTTTGCTTGTTTTAGTGTGGTTTTATATTAAGAAGCAGCGGACTAACACGCATCACACCAGTGTATAGAATTAGACATTTTGGCAGACTGAAACATTTTTTCCCTTGTTTTTTCTAGTGATAAGTAAAGTAAAAATATTCTAATATTTTGCACATAGGCTGCAAAGTTTAGTGTGCTAGACAGTAATAACCAGGCACATAAAACAGCAAAAAGGCATTCAAAAGCTTCTTCTACACTGCAGCCTTTCTTAGCAGCAACTAATATTTTCTGGATAATAAAAATCAACATGCAAAAGGTAGAACTTTATTTTGTATACACAAAAATAATGGCACTTTTACTGACTGCATGCACATACTGCAGCCAGAGTTGAATGCACTGGGTAAATCCTCAAGGTCCTTTACACCTTTCAGATGTCGATCAACCGAACAATGCAAAAGTGCAAACGTGAACTCCATAAATGATGCCAGAACAGAATAAATACTGCCCTTTCTGAGAAGCATGAAAGAGCATTGCATCAAAGTGCACAAAGGTGGGCTGCATAAAAGCAACAACATGAGATCACTCGTACATGGCATCACAGACCCCACGATGGCTGACCACACACCACTTCCACGGGGCAGGTAGCTATCAGCGGATAAGATGGACGAACAGGCTTCCTCCATGTTCTGGTCTACAAAAACGGCTATCCTAACAGGCAGAGGGATGCGCACTGGGAAGCCAAATGGCTATCCACAATATTCAAGTGAGTTAAGCAGAAATCAAGCTGACAATGAGATGAAATCTGTTGCCTTCAGATTTGAGCAGGAACAGAGGAAGATCCTACGCCGTCTCATTCAGTTAGCCTGTTTCAGTGCATTCCCTAAAAACTTTGAAAATATGAGACACTACACATTTTTGCGTGGCTATGCTCAGTAAATCTGTTTTAAAAGAATACATGAGGAAGGAACCAATCGACAGCTTTACGTACGCCTACATTAGTGCACTGTACTTACAGAAATCAGGTCAACGAGTATGTAACCCCATCAGCTAAAGAATAATCACGCTTTCTTTCTTGCTCTGCAGTGCACCACTTAAGCAAAGCTTCCCATTTGTGCAAACGTTTCCTTCCTAGACAACTACTATTACACGCCACAAAGAAAAGAAGCGGCCAGCACATTTCAAACATACATTTTCAATTAGTCGGCAAAGCTAAAACCTTACGTTGACCATGCATAAAAGATTAAGACACCGAGCAGCACACTTGCAATATCAGCTCGAAAGGTTGCGTCCGATGTCAGCTGCGAATGTAAACCCGATGTTTCATGGTTTCGATGATCTAGCTAGAACTGCCAGTGAAAGCCGCGCGCATCCTGTTCGTGCTCAATTCAAGTGAAAATATTTCTGGCATACGTTTCGCGTAGACAAGCTCATATGCTGCCGCTAAGTTTCGTGGAGTTAAACGTGCCGAAGCAAATCGTTCCCGCTTATTTCACAGAGCGATTTGTGGACGATATGCGAACGGCAGGCGCAGTACTTGCCACCATGGTACTCAAGTATGTTGAAATTCGAGAAATTATTAACGCACACCACCTTTTCCTTACACAGAACTGCCAGTTGTCTTGCTGAACTTACCGAAATGATGCTCATTGCGTGAGAAGGTTCGCCGGCACTCAGCAGGGATGCCTGCCTGAACATGTCACTTTATGGTTCGTTAGCATTTACAGCACCTGGCAAAAGCATACGACAGGTGCAGCAGAGCACAAAAAGGACAGTAATAACACGACACACATCATTTACAACACATTTCATATCCGCGCCACGACCCTAGCACTACGTCACACAAAAAAGAACAGAGGGGAGGGACAAAGAGAAAAGCGCACGCAGCGCCATTAGTGATATTTTGTTGCAGGCGAAACTACGCCTTTTAATTAGAGAAAGACTAACAGTGCACAAAATCAGTTGCAGGCGAAACTACGTCCTTTTAATTAGAGAAAGACTAACAGTGCACAAAATCACAAGCACTAAATTTTAACTTTTATTAAGTGCCTTGCTTTTTGACAAAAAAAAAGATAGTTTGTTGAGTTTTCGTCAGTGTCGCCATCTGTAGTGCTGTCACTCAAGCCTTCCCAATGGCGCGTCATTTGAACTCGCTGGTTTCAGCGTGCGCGTACGAGTCTCGTTGCGGGTCTGCACACAAGCATCTGCTGTTGAGCAATGCTAAACTTTTTTTTACGCTGTAGAAAATCCATTGCCTCAGTGGAACAGAGGTGGCAAAGAAACAGATGTGGTCTGATTCAGTTGTAATATAACTGCCACATTCCCAAGAAAAAAGTTTCTCCAGTTACTGCAGGTGAAAAACTTGGTGATAAATGGACAGTTAACGGGCAAGTGGAAATAGCTCATCATGACAAAAAGCGCAAAAATATGAATAAGTGAAAGACTGTTAGTCTTGTCTCTTTTCACTCCGTTCATTATGAAACCTTGACATGGAATAAAGTGGGCAAATAAGCTTCCCACTCAGTGATGGGCAGTGAAGTTGAGATGCATTGGAAACTGATGATGATGCTGGGTTTTCTTGACTCAAGGGCATCTAAGGCCAAAGAGCGCCAAACACAAGGCTTTTGGTTGGCTCAGGCTAAAATATGTACTACACGTGTTAAAATCAATACCGGGTGTATAGAGCCCAAGAGTAGTGAGTATGTTCATGATCATAGTGTGTCAGGAGGGTGTATAAGCCAGGTAGAATGGCCTAAAGAGGTGTATAGTGCCAAAAAATTGTGTTAAGAATTGTTGCATATAAAAGACAAAGCCAGGTAGCCTCAACTGCAGCCCTTGGTTGGGAAAGAAGAGCGAGGCATCTAGCAGCTACGGCTAAGCTCAGCCTTCTCCTTAGCAACGAGGAGGGGCTGAGGTTGCTTGGAGTATGAGATCGCTTGTAGAAAGCCTACATGTGTTAAAATTTTGAAAACCCTATCCAATGAAAGCATGCAGTCATCACCTAAAAATAAAGAAGGGTGCAATGGTATTTTATATGTGTATAGCTCTGGGAAGTGCTGCAGTCTTTCTGTTTCCAATCTCGGGCACATGATTGATGCACGGACAACTGAGATGTGGGCTCCACATCTCGCGCACTGTGGTGCCAGTGTCCTTTAAAAGATGCAAGTGCGTGATGTATGTATGTCCTATCCTCAGTGTGCAGAGAGCAACTTCTTTGAATCTATTTCGTTTTTCCGTGGCATACCTTCCAGTCCTTGGTTTTATTGTGTGCAGTTGTTTTGTTTTTCCGTGGCATACCTTCCAGTCCTTGGTTTTATTGTGTGCAGTTTGTTCTCGGTTCATCCCAGTCCTGCTGTCACTCATTGCGGAGTGTAGTCCTCTAATATGTGGCCTGAGGTCCTGGTATGGAAGTTGGTTAACATTAATAAGACTCAGTTCAGCAGCTGACGCAGCAAGCCTATCAGCTTCTTCATTTCCATCTATGCCACAGTGACCTGGTACCCAGCATATTGTAATTTTAAGGCTCAATGTGCGTGCAAACATAAAGCATTTCAAGAGGGAATTCATAATGGGGCTTTTATAGGGTTTCCCAGAGGACAGGGCTACAACCACACTTAAGGAATGACAGTAAATAACAGAGGTAGGGATTTTCTTTTGCAGGATGGACCTAACAGCCAGCAGGATATCACGACATTCTGCAGTAAATATGCTTGTGTGTCTATTCATTGTTTTTGTTTCAGAAAATTGACAGCGGCGAACTGCACATGAAACTGAAGATGTATGGTTTTGGTTTGGTTTGGTTTTATTGGGGTTTAATGTCCCAAAGCTACTCAGGCTATGAGGGACACCGTAGTGAAGGGCTCTCGAAATGTCGACCACCTGGGGTTCTTTAACGTGCACAGACATCGCACAGTACACGGGCCTCTAGAATTTCGCCTCCATCAAAATTCGGCCTCCGCGGCCGGGATCGAACCCGCGTCTCTCGGGTCAGCAGCCGAGCGCCGTAACCACTGAGCCACCGGAGCAGGGCCAAACTGAAGATGTCTTGGAGTCATCAGTGTAAAACTCTGTGCACTGATACTTTGCTTTTAGGGACATGAAGTGCTGTTTTATGCCAATTGGTGACCCATGCTTGCCAACCTCGCAAAAAGATCTGTCACAGACAACTGGATGCACTTCCCAGGGAGCAGTCACGTCTTTAGAAGAAGTCATCAGTATTAGAGACTGGTATGCTCATTTCTTGGACAAGTGCGGCGACTCTAATAGGTGAAGGTGGAGTTTCAGACGGTCTGTTTGAAAACAGCAGTGTACTGGTCGGGTTTCGCATAAGCACGCTGCATGGATGGTCGGCATGAGATAATACCTTGGTGGGGTATGCTATACTTGTAAACTTCGCCGTAGTTCAAGTGACTATCAGTCCACCTTATTGTACAAACTAGCAATTGGGCTTGTACGGAAAGCACCAGTAGCCAACCGCAGACCCCGGTGGTACATTGCATCGACCATTTTTAAGGTGGTTCTTCAAGCTGACTCGTACGCTACTCAGCCGTAGTCTATACATGATAGAACTACGCCATTTAGAAGACTCAGCAGGCAGTCTCGATCTGTACCGACTGGTGTGACATGATTTTTTAGAAGGTTCAGTGCCTTTATGCATTTAAGCCTTAACTGCTCAATGTGTGTGACGAACATAAGCTTTTCGTCGACTATGACGTCAAGAAATTTGTGGTCTTTTTGGACAGCAATACTCTGCCCGTTCAGTGTGATGTCGGGTTCAGGTCTAACACCACGTTTTTTTTGAGAGGAGTACACTGACTGTTTTTCTGTGTTGAGTTTAAATCCGTTCTTGTGTGCTCACTTTGATACTTTGTTCACAGATGGACAAATTACACGACTTGTAGCTTATTTACAAATCGTCAACATAAATAGTGTAGGATACTGATCTCGGTAGGATGCTCAATTAGTTCATTTTGACCATGAAAAGCGTGCAGCAAAGAACGCCGCCTTGAGGGAAACCATTCTCGCATGAAGAACTGCTTAGATAAGGAATTCCCTACATGGACCTTGAACGTTTGTTCAGACAGACAACTCTGAATGGTGGTCAAATACATTGGAAACTGAGTTTTCGATTCATCATGATTGTGCAGGATAAAGGGTTCTCCCAATGATCTGCCATTATCCCTGCGCCATGCACTAGCCACAGCCACCAATCCCAGCTGATTTGCTAACCTCTGCATCCGACTTCTGGGCGTCCCCTGCTAGTTTAGTTACCTAGGAATCTAATGTGTTAGCTGAATAGACTGATAGTTATCTATTCTCTGGGTTATATGTCCCGCCCTAATCCAATTTTTTTTCTAATTTCTTGTTTATCATTAACTTAAAATTGTACTCTAATCCACACTGCTGTCTCTCAAGCTTTCCCCATCATTTTACTCCTAACAACGGGCTGCATTGTCCCGGTTATTTTAAAATCTTTTCTGTAATGTCCATTTTTCATCCTCTCAGACAACAAGTGATGGCAGGGTGCAGCTGTTAACTATCTGCCTTTCGATCTATATTTTCTGTGCAGCTGCTACATCGCTGCTCACACCAAGCGTGTGCCCCCGATGCTTGACCCGCAAGAGTGAAGTGTAGGCATCTGAAGAACATTTATTGCACTCGAAGCAAAGCTTTTACAGCCATGAAAAGGACGGGAAGGAGGGAGGAGGGAAAGTGCACACTCCTATCACTTGGTGCATACATGCACAACTAGACTGTGCTGCACAATGATAAGCTAGTGTGGCTGTCCGTGGTTACTACAACAAATCGTCACCTTGGGGGATTCCCCTAAAACTACTCCACCTTGGGGGATTCCCCTAAAAATATTTGGTCAACACTGTTCCCACTTCGAGTTATAGATCAATTCGTTCTCGCCCTACCATAAGCTTGCCGTCCCGGTTAGCTCAATTGGTAGAGCGACTGCTCCGGTGTGGCGGTGGTCCCGGGTTCGAACCCCGGACCAGGACGAATTTTTCTTTAACTACGAAGTTTCTGTGAAAGCTGTATAGCTTTCCTTTGTGGCCGTATGGCTGCGCTCGGGTGGACGTCAATGAGTAATTACTCCCTTATTACAAATCTACTCCACCTTGGGGGATTCCCCTAAAAATATTTGGTCAACACTGTTCCCACTTCGAGTTATAGATCAATTCGTTCTCGCCCTACCATAAGCTTGCCGTCCCGGTTAGCTCAATTGGTAGAGCGACTGCTCCGGTGTGGCGGTGGTCCCGGGTTCGAACCCCGGACCAGGACGAATTTTTCTTTAACTACGAAGTTTCTGTGAAAGCTGTATAGCTTTCCTTTGTGGCCGTATGGCTGCGCTCGGGTGGACGTCAATGAGTAATTACTCCCTTATTACAAATCTACTCCACCTTGGGGGATTCCCCTAAAAATATTTGGTCAACACTGTTCCCACTTCGAGTTATAGATCAATTCGTTCTCGCCCTACCATAAGCTTGCCGTCCCGGTTAGCTCAATTGGTAGAGCGACTGCTCCGGTGTGGCGGTGGTCCCGGGTTCGAACCCCGGACCAGGACGAATTTTTCTTTAACTACGAAGTTTCTGTGAAAGCTGTATAGCTTTCCTTTGTGGCCGTATGGCTGCGCTCGGGTGGACGTCAATGAGTAATTACTCCCTTATTACAAATCTACTCCACCTTGGGGGATTCCCCTAAAAATATTTGGTCAACACTGTTCCCACTTCGAGTTATAGATCAATTCGTTCTCGCCCTACCATAAGCTTGCCGTCCCGGTTAGCTCAATTGGTAGAGCGACTGCTCCGGTGTGGCGGTGGTCCCGGGTTCGAACCCCGGACCAGGACGAATTTTTCTTTAACTACGAAGTTTCTGTGAAAGCTGTATAGCTTTCCTTTGTGGCCGTATGGCTGCGCTCGGGTGGACGTCAATGAGTAATTACTCCCTTATTACAAATCTACTCCACCTTGGGGGATTCCCCTAAAAATATTTGGTCAACACTGTTCCCACTTCGAGTTATAGATCAATTCGTTCTCGCCCTACCATAAGCTTGCCGTCCCGGTTAGCTCAATTGGTAGAGCGACTGCTCCGGTGTGGCGGTGGTCCCGGGTTCGAACCCCGGACCAGGACGAATTTTTCTTTAACTACGAAGTTTCTGTGAAAGCTGTATAGCTTTCCTTTGTGGCCGTATGGCTGCGCTCGGGTGGACGTCAATGAGTAATTACTCCCTTATTACAAATCTACTCCACCTTGGGGGATTCCCCTAAAAATATTTGGTCAACACTGTTCCCACTTCGAGTTATAGATCAATTCGTTCTCGCCCTACCATAAGCTTGCCGTCCCGGTTAGCTCAATTGGTAGAGCGACTGCTCCGGTGTGGCGGTGGTCCCGGGTTCGAACCCCGGACCAGGACGAATTTTTCTTTAACTACGAAGTTTCTGTGAAAGCTGTATAGCTTTCCTTTGTGGCCGTATGGCTGCGCTCGGGTGGACGTCAATGAGTAATTACTCCCTTATTACAAATCTACTCCACCTTGGGGGATTCCCCTAAAAATATTTGGTTACTACAACAGTGTCTTCCAAATATATTCCTACCTGTCCTTATTTTCGAGGTAATTTCTTTCTCATGGTCCAGATCCAGAGTGACTACTTGGCTTAGATGCTGTACAATGTGAGTGCATGTTAAAGGACCCTAGGCAGTCAAAATTAATCCGAAGCTCAACCCCATGGCATCTCTAGCCCCACAAAAGACAGGTCTCTCATAGGCCATGTGCAGCTTTGGGATGCTAAATCTCTGCATACCATACCAATATCTCTCTAACCGTCGTCAACTGTCGTTCTTTTCACGAACTGTTAAAAATTAATTTTCGCCCTATAATTTCTTTGAGCCTACTACTGCACTTTATTTAGGTCTTCAAGCATGCATTGTAAATTCATCCTCTGAATTGCAATGTCTGACTGGAATGTGACAATTTGATTGGGACCTGAAACAGACATTTGACAGCTCAAATGGGAGTCGAATTGCAAATCTAAAATCAATTGGGTTGTCCACCTTTAACTGTAATGCCAATTTCAATCTAATTGATACCAAATACGGTACCATTTATCTTTCTTTACACGGACACATTCGTCTGCTGGTGGCTCTGTTGAGTTCGTAAGATGTGGAGGGGGTGAAGCAGAAGGACAGTAGTCTCGCAGAGAGTTTGCGGAGTAAGGTGGAGTGAGAGCCGAGTGGCTGTGCATGAAGCCAGGTCTTGACAGAATCGCCTACCAGGCTCTCCACAATCGCGACACACTAGAGCGCAAGTGCCTTCTGGATACCTTTAACTCCATCTGGGAATCTGGTGCCCACAAGACAATTGGCTCGTTGCAGTTGTCACCCCCCATCCCCAAGCATGGCAAGCAAGCAAGAAACCCTCTTAACTATCTCCCCATACATATCACCTCTGCAGCTTGCAAGGTCATCGAACATAAGTATCTGTGCTGCCTTACCTGCTTGCAAGGGCTTTTAACTTTCTCCATGAAACTGGAAGCAACTTTCGCTAATTCCGCTGATCCTAAAACAGCGTAAACAAGACAAGGACGACGGAAGGAAACGTACAACAACAGCGATTCTAAAACAGCGCAAACAAGACAAGGATGACGAAAGGAAACTTACAACAACAGCGCTCGTGTTGTACGTTTCCTTCCGTCCTCCTTGTCTTGTTTGCACTGTTTTAGAATGAGTACCTACCAACTCGCCCAGGCTTCTACTTTGGCTATTCCGTTGCACTGCCAACTCAGTCAACGATGTTGTTTCTAATCTCGAACAGTCCCTACGTAGAAACCACACAGCCTTCCTCTTTTTACTTGAAATCCAAAGTGCTTTTGACCTCATCCCACACTCCGCTATACTCTCCGCACTTTCACAACATGGAGTCTCGGGCCATCTCCTCCTTCTTCTGCGCCTGGACTTTTCATGTCAGAGTAGGACATTGCCTAAGTTCCAGCAGGACCCTACCCAGGGGAGTTCCTCATGGTTCTGTTCTTTCACCTTTGCTCTTTAACCTAGTACTCTCACCCCTTCCTAAGGAAACTCCCTCTGTCGTCCACACAACTATATATGCTAAAGACATCGCTCTTTGGACAACGTCAGACCTTGAATCTCTTGGCCTCTCACACTCCATAGCCAAATCCAAGACAGTCCTGCGGCTCGAAACACCTTCCCCAACCTCCTCTTTCACAGCGCCTCTATTCCCTGGCTTAGCAAAGTCTGATACCAAGGCCTACTCATAGACTCCAACCTAAAACAGGTAACTACCACTTCTAGATCTATTGCAGAATTGCGCTAAGTCAACCGTGTGCTCCAACAGCTGAACGAAGGTTCTGCCAGGGCTCTGCAACCAGCCCAACCTGCAGAGGCTGTACGTCCTATGAGGCATTAGAACACATCTTTTACTGCCCTTCTTTCTCTATACCACTTGCTTCCCTTCTCCAAGGTTGCAGAAACCTAGGTTTACCTGCATCCAGCTTCGATGACCTACTCTTTCCCAAATGCAGCAGGTCCTCACACTTATCTGCCCTCCTCATCTTTTCCCCCTGCAGGGGCATCTGCAAGATGTAGATGATGGTGAGTTGCGACGCCATGCCTTTCCGAGCATCCGCAGGGACATCCCTGCAGGGGGATGATGGCAAGCAGTGTGCCACTACGACCCCGAGCACCCATGTTTAGCCGTGCGCGGCAGCGCCGTGTCCGGGGAAAAGGAGATCCTGAAGGTTGAGCCGATGTCCAGCGTTTAGACCTTTAAGGCTCCTCGGAAGAGGCAACACACTACTTTGTGTTGTCTCCCGACCCGACCGGGGGAAATCGACAATCACCTTTTCCTATCCTCTATCTTTCACTTTCCTATCTCTTTCTCAACTCTCCTAGTGGTCCTGGGAGACTTCAACACACCCCACACCACATGGGCCTACAGCACCACCGATACTGCCCAAGGGGCCGCCCTACACGGTGCAATAGATGCACTGGGACTAGATCTCCTCACTGACATCACCTCTCCCATCCGCCCGCACAACCACATATCCAACGATACCTCCTCCGATCTCACTTTCACCCGAAACATTCCACGAGCTGCCTTGACCAACCTAGGAGAGGCCCTAGGAAGAGACTATTTCGTCTTGTCGATCAGTATCCTGTCCCCTCAACACCAAACATCAATGGGCACCATCCGCATCACAAGCTGGAATAAATTACGGGTGACTGCACCCCAATCATTATCCATAGCAGACAGCAAAATGGAGCCAATTCCTATATGAACATCACTTCAAAAACAACCGCTGCCTTCAACGCATAGTAGAATACCCCTCAGCTTACAACCACCTCCTACACATCTGGGAGGCACGGCATGGCCTCCTACATAGATGGTGACGACAAAAGCACAATCGCACACTTAGCGCCGCATAGCACACCTCATGGAGTAAGCCCAAGGATACATCTCCCAGCTGTCCACCCAAAATTGGCTCCGGTTTTGTGTTCCGCTCAAGGGTACACTAAGCACATCCGAAACCTGGACCATCCTCAGCGCCTCCTCAACATGGACACCACCAAAGCCGCCACCCATCACACCCTGCAGACCATAGCCCACACCTATAAGGGCTCCGACCAAGCTCTGCTGGACGAGCTTCAGAGAGAATACTTTGGTACCCACCACCTGCCCCCATCCAATGCTCCATACACCAGCCTCCCCAACCCAGACTAGATGCCCCCATCACCTATGTCTATGTTGCTGTGCGGTTGGCCACCAGGTCTAACGCCCCGGAAGTGGACAAAATTATGAATGCCATCATACGTAACCTCTTCAGGGAAAACATTCAGGCATTTACGACATACCTAAATGAGCAACAATGGATCCCTGGACAGCTCCCTCCAGAGTGGAAACATGTGGAGGTCATCCTCATTCCCAAGTTCAACAAACCTCCTTCAGTTAAGGCACTCTGCCCCATTCATGTCTTGCCTCGGCAAGATTTACGAACAGGTCGTTCATACCCGCCTCCGAAACCGTACTGATGCTAAGAGCCTCTTTCCCCTGTACAAGATCGGTTTCCACCCTGGACTTTCCACCCAAGACGCCTTTCTCCTGCTAAAAACGACGTACTCACGGGCATGCCATCTGGAGGCGAACTTCAAGGGGGCATTTGACAACATCGCCCACACAGCCATCCTGAACAGCCTCAATCATATCAACTGCGGCACCCGAATCTATCAGTACATCACCGCCTTCCTCTCCAACCGCACTGCCACAATCGGCATAGGCACTATGCGATCCCAACCCTTCGACACTCATAATAAGGGCACCTTGCAAGGAGCTGTCCTCTCCCCACTCCTTTTTAATATCGCTACGGCCCCCTTGGCCCACCAACTAGCTGCTCAACAGGACCTCAGCTACACCACGTATGCAGACAATATTTCCTCAAGGTCTACACGGGGCTCCCTCGCAGCCAAGAAAGAGGCTCTTCAAAAAGCCATCCTAACCGTTGAGGATTTCTTCACCAGCAGTGGTATGCAACAAGCCCTGGAAAAAACTGGAGTGATTCGAACACACGGACCCCGCTACAAGTCACCTGGCTCTATCTGCCTCCGAAGCCATGACCATCTCATTGAGAAATGCCCGCTTATCCGGGTCCTTGGCCTCTGGGTTCAACATGACGGAAAACCCACCCACACCCTGTAGACACTCCGCACCTCAGGTCTCAATGTCACCCGCATGATCCGCCGAATAGTGGGGCACGGAAAAGGCATGCGTGAAGCGGCACTCTCCGACTCGTCAAGGCCCTTGCTATCAGCCGCAGGATTTGCCAGGATTTGGTAAGTGGAAGCCAAGAGCGGGAGATCAACTACAGGCCATTTTTCTTGTCGATCACAGCACTGTGCAGTGTTATGTTCCGAATGAGAGCAGAAAGCATCAGAGTGATGAACTAGAAACACATTTTGCAAGAACAAGTTTGGTCTGGTTTATTGGGTTAACGTTCCAAAGCGACTCGGGCTATGAGGGATGCCATAGTGGAGGAAGGGCTGTGGGTTTAACCACCCGGGGTCTTTTAACATGCACTGACACATCGCACAGTACACAGGACTCCAGCATCTCGCCTCCATTGAAATGGAACTGCCACAGCTAGGATTGAACCCACGTCTTTCGGGTTAGGTACCAAGCACCATAACCACTGAGCCACTGCGTGAGTTTTTTTTTTTTGTACGTGTTTGTATGTCCTTTTTTTCCGAAAACAGAAGTAAAATATAACTGTTTCACTCTGGAATGAAATCGTGGAAAGAAAAATGACCATCCTAATGTAGATCACTTTTTGCAGTACTTTTTGCCAGTGAATTCACTGCATGGTACAGGCACCATGTACAGGGTGCTCCATATTTATCAGTCAGGGTTGTAAAAAAATTATCTTGCGCAAACCACTGGTCTATTTCTGCTAAAGCACAGACCACAGGGTAGCTTATGATATCTGTGTTTTCCGATAAATACTTTAACGTCGGAACTTGCCTGGACTGCCAAGAATCGGTGAAGGACTGGAGTCGTCTGCGCGCGGAATTTTCATGGAGGCGAGCGGGATAGCCGATTTGAGAGGCTTTGCCATCTGGTGAACTGCGAGGCAAACAATATCCCTGCTCGGAGCTGGGGTAGGTCTCGCAGTACCCCAGTTGGCACAGCCTGTCAAATATGCTGCTCCGCTTACCTAGACGAAAATTCTCCGTGCAGACAACTGTAGTTTTTCGCCGATTCCGGACAATTCAAGCAAGTTCTGATGTTTAAACCAATTATTGAAAAATGCAGACTATCATAAGCTACGTTATGGCCAGTGCTCAAGTCCAAACAGGTAAGTAGTTTGCGCAGGAGAATTTTTTTACAACCCCGACTGATAAATACGGAGCACCCTGTATATCAAGATATACCACTTCTGTAAACAGCAGCTTGCATGCACAGTCTCCTATCAGCCGTGAATGTAGGCTGCAATGCAAGCTGGGCTAGTTGGAGGCAGCACATAAAACTGTGCACAGTGTGAGAAATTAGACAGCACTAGAACAAACACATATATGCGTGCCAGCACTGTCTTGTAGCTGTGACAAAATAATATCTGCAGCCTGAACTTGTGAGGCAGTGCTGGTATGCGTATGTGCTCTTTCTATTGCCATTTGGTTTCTCATGCTGCACGCAGTATGTCATTATTGGAGCAATCGATGCATTGCTGTAGTCCTCGCAGAACATTTTCAGAAAACAACATCCTCCTTGACAGAAGGAATACAACTTGCTTGGATGCTGTCAGTGCAGTGCAAGGGCTTGAAGAAGCTGATCTGGACCTGCAAGCACACAGAAGCACCACGACAGCTGCCCTGGCAGTAGAAGTGCAACTTTCCCCTTGTGGTTACCCATGCTTCCCGACAACTTGAATAAGTTTTTGTTTAGCACAGTGAAATGCGTAGTGGATGAAGCAATTGCACTGACCGCCACAATTAAAGTATGCAGGTTTTTATGCAGTTGATAAAAAATTATAGCAACCGAAACGGAAGGAATTGCAGATTTAGACCACGACCTAGAATAAGAAAAATTGGAAGGGACACTTAATCTCGGCCCTAAGGGTATGACATGATAGCGTTATCGGTCTCCTGGGACTCCTCGTGCCCCTCCTGGAGCAGTGGTGCAGCAGTTAAGCGATGCACCACTGCCCTGCGATGACTCCCAGTGGTGAGCCCCATGTTGCTCTTCCCGAGCGACCATAATTTAACTGCCACCTGCCAAAGTAGGCAGTCTGCTCACTATCCGATGGGCAGGTTGTGATGACTCAGTGCAAGGTCACGTGACCAAGATGGCCCACCTGCCTCCTAGGTTGCTCTATGGGCACCACCTGCCCGAGCCATGCACGCGGTTTTTCGCACACAATGCCGACGCTGACACCGGATTTTCCGGTGACCGTGGCGGGTGGCAGTTAAATTAATGATTGGTCGCTCAGGAAGAGCAACGTTTGTCGCACAAGTCCCACCGGTGACAGCACCTGCCATAGAAGAGCAGTGGGGCACCTCTAAACCACTGCATCACTACGCCAGGAGTGGTATGAGGACTCCCAGGGACCTCTGAATGTAAAGTAGAGAATGATGTTCTGCGTTTATGGGAAAGAACCCACTACGTTCAACTCATCGCGTCATACCCTTAAGGTGGAGCTTTCAATTTCTACCTCCAGCTGCAAGTGCTCATTTCCCATTGTTGAACATGACGGCCAAGTAAATGAATGAATAAATTTAATTTTGACATGACTGGCACATTCATATAAGTGGGGGAAGGGGAGTGCTAACAGCCAAATAAAGTTTGATTTTCATATATAGCTGCTATGAAAGAAATTTTTATACAGGTTACTGGAATCTTCATTGTATTTTACTGTATCATGCATGTATTCATCACTTTCTTAAATATGCTGTAATACACCTTAAGGACTAACTTAATATATGCACCCAGATGAGATTTCTGACATTCAGTTTTAGGACATCATTAATGTAAAGCACAGCGGGGCTCAGCTAGTTGCTTTATAGCCAGTCATAAAGCATTTCATCTGAGTATTCTCAACCAATCACATCGCTACAGTACTAGTTGCTTTACTGACCCCTGTTCATGAATGTGATTTGCAGAACTCACACAGACTATGCGCAAACTTTCTGAATGCAGTTGATCACTCCTTGCATCTACATCTTTATCCCTTTTCATCTAGAATTTTTGTGGCGAGCACAAAAATTTGTGGTGGTTTTATCTCATTAAGAAGCTATTAAAAAGCTTGTAAACAAATTACGAGGGCAGTAAGTACAGCGGTTTTCAAGGGAGAACCATGTCCAGTATACTGAACACTGGGATTTATTTGTTGCCCTAGGAGTAGCACATTTTCATCTGCACTTTAAGAATTGTAGCTACTTTCTTCACTGTGAAGCACAGACTGTGGTTGGAATTTTTCCGCTTTGCCGCCTGAGTACAAATTGACATCAAGGTTTGAGTAGTCTCCAAACAAAATTTCCTGAATTTCCTCATTAGTGAGAGTCTTTCCTACAAATAAAACAACCAAATGGTGCTCAGAAGCATATTACTTGCACGACAAATCCACATCAGGGTGTTTCTCGAACGATAGTGGGAGTTATGTAATTTTGGCACCAAACAATATTGAAAAGCGCAGGGATTAGAACAACACGAACAATTAAATCCTAGTGACCAGTACATTGGAGATAAAAATATTATCACATTGCGAAAAAACTACTCACAACTAGGGCAAACTTTTAACCACATTGTTTCAAATGAAATTTGATTCACTTGCGAGAATTTATATATTTGAATTGGATGAAGAGGAAACTTTAAAAGAAATTGTTTGCTTGAGCACGTCGCGCGTGGCGGTCTGCTCATGGAAGCTGCCCTCCTAAAAAGATGCGGCCAAGAGAGGAACTATCATGATGGAGATATTCTTCGTCTCTTCCAGAAGCCATCGAAATGGTTTTGGTTTTGATTTAGCTTTGTTTGATTTTTTTCATTGCTTTTTTTCTGATGTCCAGTGGAAATAGGTTGGAAAAGGTTATAGGTTGGAACGCTAGGTTGGAAAAGGTTATAAAGCTGCCGATTTCAATTTAAGTTTTACATGAAATAACAAATATATTTTTGAGCAGTAAAATATAAGAGTATAAACCAAAAGTAAATAAAATTCAATAATTATTTTAGTAAAACATGGAATAAATACTAAACAAATAACTGAACAAACTCCAAGTCCTGCCCCCCAACCCCCCACCCTCCAAAAAAGTTCCGCAGTCCCTGCCCTCTAATGACATTGCTCTTCTGCAGCTGAGCTACTCCTCACCAAAGTATATGTCTGTGAACCCAGATACCTTCTGTCTCAGCGTTCCCCATGAGTGGTGACTATGGACTTCAGACTGCCCTGTTCCTGCTCATGACTTACGCCTGCACCGACCTGCCCACTAGGACTGCTGCTGAGAGAAGCTCAAGATTCTGGCTTACTTCCACGACTGCCACTGATTAGCACTGGCAACTGATCTCTCCAATAGTGTGCTGCCTTCGTTGCCGCCACCACTGCCTAGAACTACTCTAACTGTGCTTACGGTGCACTCGCAAATGCCATACAGAGCTGGGTGTATTGACGGTACTGTTGTCTGCATTGATGGTGGCCCGGCTAACAAAGCTGCTGCTGTCATTCTATATTCAGAGCTTGATTTAATAAAGTTACACTCCAAAGAGTGGAAATCAAATGCAGTTTGAAACAAAGGGGACAGGTGTGTTACTTTATCCCACACAAGTACATGTCATGGTGCATGTACTGCGAAATTGAGAATTGTGGTTTACAACTGTAAGTTCACATCTCAATTCCAAACTATATACTCACCTATGCACAAAAACTTCAGTTCCTCAAAGACCTACATGTACACAGGAGTATAACGAAAAGACGGAAGGGTATTAATAAACCGAGCATGTCACCACTCCGTTTGGGAGGGCGCACTTTCATGGAGATTAATCTTTCTTGCTAACAGAGCAGAAATATACAACAGAAAGCACAAAAACATGAAGCAGCTAACCAGCTCTAGAGATTTAAAGAATGGTACAACAGCCTAAGAGAGCTAAATAAGACCCTGGAGTTTGGGAAGAAGAATCATCAATATAAATCGTGCACTAATCAAACAATAATAAAATATTAGATATTACAATAAATTTAGTCCTCACTTGAAGAAACAGAAGTTTCAATTCTTTGTGTTCACATATTACCTACAGAAACACTATTCAGGTGAGAAAACGCATGAAGGAAAACAGCAAAAATGCTGCCAATGAAGTGGGCATTCCTTTCCTCTCTGTAGCACTTCCACAAGAGTATTTCACAGGGTGCCTAAAATACTACAGACACCAAATTTTTTCTTGCGTGTTTTCTTTCAAATGATGCATTAGACATTAATATACATGTACCACGGTGCGATATTCGCCTATGACCACTAAATAATTTAGAATTATATTTCTTCTTGATGTTGTTTCGGTTTCACCAACTGAATGATGGCTGTGATGTGTAGTTGGTATGTAGGTCATGTGAGATACGATAAAAACGGCAATGCAACTGCTTATACGTCATTTGTTGCCAATCCATTTCTAGAAGCAGGCTGGTTTAAGTATTGTAGTGAATCAAACCTACGTAAAGGCATGTATAGTGAAGTTTCTTCCTGCTTCAGGCAACCTAAAGGCCAACTACATGCCACCGCCATTGTTCGGTTGATAAAACCGAAACGAGAACAACATGAAATAAGAAATTCAGTTATAAATTATTTAGCAGTTACAGGCGAAAGCAAGTGGTGATCCATAAGTTCAATGTCCAATGCATCATTTGCAAGAAGAAAACATGCAACTAAAAATAGGTGTCTGTAGTCCATTAAGAGTTTCAACTTTGAACCACTTGGGCACCTGACTCAAAGGCAACCAGACGAAGGGTTGTCTTGAATTCTAGTATACCCAAGCAACTGCAATACACGGCGACAGATCTGGGGGCATGTTGCCTCATACAAGTTGCAACAGACGCTCCTAAGTGATTGCAAGAAGCTGTGGCCTATTACATGCCAAGTTACCTTCAACAAAGCTATGTTTTGGACATCACCGCACATGAAGGTTTATGGTTTATGAGGGTTTAACGTCCTAAAGCAACTCAGGCTGTGAGGGACGCCATAGTGAAGGGCTCCGGAAATTTCGTCCAACTGGGGTTCTTTAACGTGCACTGACATCGCACAGTGCTTCCACACAATACTTTTTTTTTAGGAATTTTAGGCATTAGGAAACCCGCATCTTTCAGGTCAGTAGCAGAGCAAAATAATCACTGAGCCACCACAGCAGCTTCACATAAAGGGTGCTCCCACAGAACAATAGCTGTTATATATGTACAAGAGGCTGTGTATAGCTTGTTATATACGGCACACTGTCTGCTTATGAATCTAGTGCAGACTTGTACAGATCTAAATCTGCAGCTTTCATTCCGTAGGCAAATTACATAGGTGCATTGGTGTTTCCCCAACTTCTCTCTCTGCAAATCATGTAGCCGAAAGTGCTCAGAATAACTTTTCAAACAACAGCGTACCATAAATGCAGAGGTGCCAAAATACACACTCCACAATAAAAGTAAATACATTGCGGGCATGCTTTCAAAAATTCACACTTTTTAAAACTTAACCAGGAGCGCGCTCTGAACCTGTGGAAACAGCGAAAGTATGCATTACGCCATACCAATCTCAGCTCACTGTGGTAATGAGGTCAAGGTAGAATACAGCTGGTGGAAGGATCTGCAAATAAGGAAAGGCACACGCTGCAGATCAGAGTAATGCTACAAACATGGCCAGTTTGCACAGATGAATTCAACAAACTCACTCCCAGAATTGAGTAAAGCAAGTGAGGGCTCCTGCTGCAGCAGAAAAACAAAGTAACGACATTGGTAGCTGCTGGTTGATACACACACGAATTAATTGTTTCGTAAATGCACTAGATGTGCATTTCCAAAACAATTAATTACAACAAACGAAACAGTGTACTGGATTCACTGATACAGTAAGTGCTGCACATGCTGCTTGCATGGAACTGCGCTGGAAAGTGGTTATAGCAGCTGCTGCCTTGTTCCTTGACAGCCACATGAAGTCCACACAGCGGCCGCTAGCTCTCCTCCAAAAGACATGCTGGCTCAGCGTCATCTTTGGTTTGTCTGAATACCCTCTCAGTGCCCTTGGCAGCGGCTTAAAGGCACGCACAGCCTGTTACCTATGAATGCATTAATTTTTTTCTGGAAATCTTTCCCATAGCTTACTCGAATGCATTGGAGCACACAGAACAAGTGTTGGGAAACTATGGTAGGGACAGGCATCCCAAATGTTTAAACAAACGCAAAGAATTACACCAATGCAGTTATTTCGGTTGTAAAACGATAAATATTTCCATGGGCATCGACCTAGTGCTAGCTGAAGGCTAATGAAGTCACGTATTCCTTGCGGCATCCGTCGCCTTACACATGAGTTACTTGGCAGTGACGGGCCTGAGCGGATAAGCACAATGAATACATTGCTGCAGCCTCATGCTGTACAAAAGGTTCGTGTCACTCCGAGGTACGCCAGTTATTTTTTTCACACTGAGCCAGCTCATATTTAAACTAGGCTCCCCGCTGGCCAGCAACCCCTTCTTTCGCTCTTCGGAAGTATCACAAAAAAGCTGATCTCCTGCATTGCAGCACCGCGTGAAAAAGGAAGGAAAACATACAACTGGTCCGCACAGGTAAACGCCACCTACCTGTCGGGAATCCCGACGCTTTCATAGCGCAAGTCACGTACCCCATCTGCTGAAGCTGCGAGGAAGGCAGTAAAATCCCACAGTCCAGCGCGTTTACGCTGGCACACACAGAAATAACAGCTGCGGCCAAATTGTACAGAGGCCATGAGCGAAGGAGATGAATCTTGAAAAAGACAAACCTTCGTTAGAGGCAACCGACTATCAATAGGTGCACAGTAGCAAACATGCAACAGTCCTTTCAAGCGCGAAAAAACGACCTCATCGACGCCACTCCGCGGTCTCCTCGCGCGCCTTCACACTCACGATGTCGCGAAATTTACATCAGAAGACGCCGCATTAATAATCGAGACCGTCACACACTTGCGCAGTCGTGAAGCAGCTCTTTCAACAAGCCACAAGGCGATGACAGAGTGACGACGAACACTTTTATCTAGTTGGCGGGCAAGTACGAAACAACATCGCGCGTGCACAATGAATTATTTTGCCTAAACTATGAACTGAGAGCAAAATTCACCGAGCTCGCACCTACCAAGACATCAGCGGGCCGATTCACGAGAGAGAAACGAAAGCGCAGATAGCGCAACGAGGCGCTGGAGCATACACGAGTTCGCCCGTTCTCTGAAACGCGCGCCATCCTCGGCCTCGGCATAATTTTAGGCGTCTGGGTTTGAGAGTTACATTGGTTACACGCCGCAAAAACAGAAAACCGAAAAACCCTCCGGCGTCATATCCGCCAACCGTCCTCCTTTCCACCTACTCTCTGGGCGCGCATGCGCAGTTCTGCGGAGTTTGTTCTCTCGATGTTCAGGTTGCTATCCCAGTGTTGCCATACTATAGTGTTGCCAGACTTGCGCGACTTCCAGTGTTGCCAGGCTATAAGGTTGCCAAATTGTGAACTAAAACCCAGTGTGGCCAGACTATTTGTTCCCTCTCCCTTTTACATTCTCCTCCGCCTACAGCTACGCTGTCGCGCCGCAACCGCCCAGCTCGTTAGAGCAGCCTTGCCCGGAGTGGCCGCCGCCTGTTCGCCAAGCGAAAGAGCACGTCCGCGGCGGTTGTGATATTGTTTTTTTAGTGACTTGTCGAGCAGACGGGTACAACAGACGAAATCTGCCGATGCGTGGCCCCAGTGAGCGTATTAAGAGGAGAGAAACGCGTGATTTTGTTGAAGTAAGCGTGCTGTGCTCAAATTCACTTGTCGAGCAGACGGGTACTACAGACGAAATCTGCCGATGCGTGGCCCCAGTGAGCGTATTAAGAGGAGAGAAACGCGTGATTTTGTTGAAGTAAGCGTGCTGTGCTCAAATTCACTTGTCGAGCAGACGGGTACTACAGACGAAATCTGCCGATGCGTGGCCCCAGTGAGCGTATTAAGACGAGAGAAACGCGTGATTTTGTTGAAGTAAGCGTGCTGTGCTCAAATTCACTTGTCGAGCAGACGGGTACTACAGACGAAATCTGCCGATGCGTGGCCCCAGTGAGCGTATTAAGAGGAGAGAAACGCGTGATTTTGTTGAAGTAAGCGTGCTGTGCTCAAATTCACTTGTCGAGCAGACGGGTACTACAGACGAAATCTGCCGATGCGTGGCCCCAGTGAGCGTATTAAGAGGAGAGAAACGCGTGATTTTGTTGAAGTAAGCGTGCTGTGCTCAAATTCACTTGTCGAGCAGACGGGTACTACAGACGAAATCTGCCGATGCGTGGCCCCAGTGAGCGTATTAAGAGGAGAGAAACGCGTGATTTTGTTGAAGTAAGCGTGCTGTGCTCAAATTCACTTGTCGAGCAGACGGGTACTACAGACGAAATCTGCCGATGCGTGGCCCCAGTGAGCGTATTAAGAGGAGAGAAACGCGTGATTTTGTTGAAGTAAGCGTGCTGTGCTCAAATTCACTTGTCGAGCAGACGGGTACTACAGACGAAATCTGCCGATGCGTGGCCCCAGTGAGCGTATTAAGAGGAGAGAAACGCGTGATTTTGTTGAAGTAAGCGTGCTGTGCTCAAATTCACTTGTCGAGCAGACGGGTACTACAGACGAAATCTGCCGATGCGTGGCCCCAGTGAGCGTATTAAGAGGAGAGAAACGCGTGATTTTGTTGAAGTAAGCGTGCTGTGCTGAAATTCACTTGTCGAGCAGACGGGTACTACAGACGAAATCTGCCGATGCGTGGCCCCAGTGAGCGTATTAAGAGGAGAGAAACGCGTGATTTTGTTGAAGTAAGCGTGCTGTGCTCAAATTCACTTGTCGAGCAGACGGGTACTACAGACGAAATCTGCCGATGCGTGGCCCCAGTGAGCGTATTAAGAGGAGAGAAACGCGTGATTTTGTTGAAGTAAGCGTGCTGTGCTCAAATTCACTTGTCGAGCAGACGGGTACTACAGACGAAATCTGCCGATGCGTGGCCCCAGTGAGCGTATTAAGAGGAGAGAAACGCGTGATTTTGTTGAAGTAAGCGTGCTGTGCTCAAATTCACTTGTCGAGCAGACGGGTACTACAGACGAAATCTGCCGATGCGTGGCCCCAGTGAGCGTATTAAGAGGAGAGAAACGCGTGATTTTGTTGAAGTAAGCGTGCTGTGCTCAAATTCACTTGTCGAGCAGACGGGTACTACAGACGAAATCTGCCGATGCGTGGCCCCAGTGAGCGTATTAAGAGGAGAGAAACGCGTGATTTTGTTGAAGTAAGCGTGCTGTGCTCAAATTCACTTGTCGAGCAGACGGGTACTACAGACGAAATCTGCCGATGCGTGGCCCCAGTGAGCGTATTAAGAGGAGAGAAACGCGTGATTTTGTTGAAGTAAGCGTGCTGTGCTGAAATTCACTTGTCGAGCAGACGGGTACTACAGACGAAATCTGCCGATGCGTGGCCCCAGTGAGCGTATTAAGAGGAGAGAAACGCGTGATTTTGTTGAAGTAAGCGTGCTGTGCTCAAATTCACTTGTCGAGCAGACGGGTACTACAGACGAAATCTGCCGATGCGTGGCCCCAGTGAGCGTATTAAGAGGAGAGAAACGCGTGATTTTGTTGAAGTAAGCGTGCTGTGCTCAAATTCACTTGTCGAGCAGACGGGTACTACAGACGAAATCTGCCGATGCGTGGCCCCAGTGAGCGTATTAAGAGGAGAGAAACGCGTGATTTTGTTGAAGTAAGCGTGCTGTGCTCAAATTCACTTGTCGAGCAGACGGGTACTACAGACGAAATCTGCCGATGCGTGGCCCCAGTGAGCGTATTAAGAGGAGAGAAACGCGTGATTTTGTTGAAGTAAGCGTGCTGTGCTCAAATTCACTTGTCGAGCAGACGGGTACTACAGACGAAATCTGCCGATGCGTGGCCCCAGTGAGCGTATTAAGAGGAGAGAAACGCGTGATTTTGTTGAAGTAAGCGTGCTGTGCTCAAATTCACTTGTCGAGCAGACGGGTACTACAGACGAAATCTGCCGATGCGTGGCCCCAGTGAGCGTATTAAGAGGAGAGAAACGCGTGATTTTGTTGAAGTAAGCGTGCTGTGCTCAAATTCACTTGTCGAGCAGACGGGTACTACAGACGAAATCTGCCGATGCGTGGCCCCAGTGAGCGTATTAAGAGGAGAGAAACGCGTGATTTTGTTGAAGTAAGCGTGCTGTGCTCAAATTCACTTGTCGAGCAGACGGGTACTACAGACGAAATCTGCCGATGCGTGGCCCCAGTGAGCGTATTAAGAGGAGAGAAACGCGTGATTTTGTTGAAGTAAGCGTGCTGTGCTCAAATTCACTTGTCGAGCAGACGGGTACTACAGACGAAATCTGCCGATGCGTGGCCCCAGTGAGCGTATTAAGAGGAGAGAAACGCGTGATTTTGTTGAAGTAAGCGTGCTGTGCTCAAATTCACTTGTCGAGCAGACGGGTACTACAGACGAAATCTGCCGATGCGTGGCCCCAGTGAGCGTATTAAGAGGAGAGAAACGCGTGATTTTGTTGAAGTAAGCGTGCTGTGCTCAAATTCACTTGTCGAGCAGACGGGTACTACAGACGAAATCTGCCGATGCGTGGCCCCAGTGAGCGTATTAAGAGGAGAGAAACGCGTGATTTTGTTGAAGTAAGCGTGCTGTGCTCAAATTCACTTGTCGAGCAGACGGGTACTACAGACGAAATCTGCCGATGCGTGGCCCCAGTGAGCGTATTAAGAGGAGAGAAACGCGTGATTTTGTTGAAGTAAGCGTGCTGTGCTCAAATTCACTTGTCGAGCAGACGGGTACTACAGACGAAATCTGCCGATGCGTGGCCCCCAGTGAGCGTATTAAGAGGAGAGAAACGCGTGATTTTGTTGAAGTAAGCGTGCTGTGCTCAAATTCACTTGTCGAGCAGACGGGTACTACAGACGAAATCTGCCGACGCGTGGCCCCAGTGAGCGTATTAAGACGAGAGAAACGCGTGATTTTGTTGAAGTAAGCGTGCTGTGCTCAAATTCACTTGTCGAGCAGACGGGTACTACAGACGAAATCTGCCGATGCGTGGCCCCAGTGAGCGTATTAAGAGGAGAGAAACGCGTGATTTTGTTGAAGTAAGCGTGCTGTGCTCAAATTCACTTGTCGAGCAGACGGGTACTACAGACGAAATCTGCCGATGCGTGGCCCCAGTGAGCGTATTAAGAGGAGAGAAACGCGTGATTTTGTTGAAGTAAGCGTGCTGTGCTCAAATTCACTTGTCGAGCAGACGGGTACTACAGACGAAATCTGCCGATGCGTGGCCCCAGTGAGCGTATTAAGAGGAGAGAAACGCGTGATTTTGTTGAAGTAAGCGTGCTGTGCTCAAATTCACTTGTCGAGCAGACGGGTACTACAGACGAAATCTGCCGATGCGTGGCCCCAGTGAGCGTATTAAGAGGAGAGAAACGCGTGATTTTGTTGAAGTAAGCGTGCTGTGCTCAAATTCACTTGTCGAGCAGACGGGTACTACAGACGAAATCTGCCGATGCGTGGCCCCAGTGAGCGTATTAAGAGGAGAGAAACGCGTGATTTTGTTGAAGTAAGCGTGCTGTGCTCAAATTCACTTGTCGAGCAGACGGGTACTACAGACGAAATCTGCCGATGCGTGGCCCCAGTGAGTGTATTAAGAGGAGAGAAACGCGTGATTTTGTTGAAGTAAGCGTGCTGTGCTCAAATTCACTTGTCGAGCAGACGGGTACTACAGACGAAATCTGCCGATGCGTGGCCCCAGTGAGCGTATTAAGAGGAGAGAAACGCGTGATTTTGTTGAAGTAAGCGTGCTGTGCTCAAATTCACTTGTCGAGCAGACGGGTACTACAGACGAAATCTGCCGATGCGTGGCCCCAGTGAGCGTATTAAGAGGAGAGAAACGCGTGATTTTGTTGAAGTAAGCGTGCTGTGCTCAAATTCACTTGTCGAGCAGACGGGTACTACAGACGAAATCTGCCGATGCGTGGCCCCAGTGAGCGTATTAAGAGGAGAGAAACGCGTGATTTTGTTGAAGTAAGCGTGCTGTGCTCAAATTCACTTGTCGAGCAGACGGGTACTACAGACGAAATCTGCCGATGCGTGGCCCCAGTGAGCGTATTAAGAGGAGAGAAACGCGTGATTTTGTTGAAGTAAGCGTGCTGTGCTCAAATTCACTTGTCGAGCAGACGGGTACTACAGACGAAATCTGCCGATGCGTGGGCCCAGTGAGCGTATTAAGAGGAGAGAAACGCGTGATTTTGTTGAAGTAAGCGTGCTGTGCTCAAATTCACTTGTCGAGCAGACGGGTACTACAGACGAAATCTGCCGATGCGTGGCCCCAGTGAGCGTATTAAGAGGAGAGAAACGCGTGATTTTGTTGAAGTAAGCGTGCTGTGCTCAAATTCACTTGTCGAGCAGACGGGTACTACAGACGAAATCTGCCGATGCGTGGCCCCAGTGAGCGTATTAAGAGGAGAGAAACGCGTGATTTTGTTGAAGTAAGCGTGCTGTGCTCAAATTCACTTGTCGAGCAGACGGGTACTACAGACGAAATCTGCCGATGCGTGGCCCCAGTGAGCGTATTAAGAGGAGAGAAACGCGTGATTTTGTTGAAGTAAGCGTGCTGTGCTCAAATTCACTTGTCGAGCAGACGGGTACTACAGACGAAATCTGCCGATGCGTGGCCCCAGTGAGCGTATTAAGAGGAGAGAAACGCGTGATTTTGTTGAAGTAAGCGTGCTGTGCTCAAATTCACTTGTCGAGCAGACGGGTACTACAGACGAAATCTGCCGATGCGTGGCCCCAGTGAGCGTATTAAGAGGAGAGAAACGCGTGATTTTGTTGAAGTAAGCGTGCTGTGCTCAAATTCACTTGTCGAGCAGACGGGTACTACAGACGAAATCTGCCGATGCGTGGCCCCAGTGAGCGTATTAAGAGGAGAGAAACGCGTGATTTTGTTGAAGTAAGCGTGCTGTGCTCAAATTCACTTGTCGAGCAGACGGGTACTACAGACGAAATCTGCCGATGCGTGGCCCCAGTGAGCGTATTAAGACGAGAGAAACGCGTGATTTTGTTGAAGTAAGCGTGCTGTGCTCAAATTCACTTGTCGAGCAGACGGGTACTACAGACGAAATCTGCCGATGCGTGGCCCCAGTGAGCGTATTAAGAGGAGAGAAACGCGTGATTTTGTTGAAGTAAGCGTGCTGTGCTCAAATTCACTTGTCGAGCAGACGGGTACTACAGACGAAATCTGCCGATGCGTGGCCCCAGTGAGCGTATTAAGAGGAGAGAAACGCGTGATTTTGTTGAAGTAAGCGTGCTGTGCTCAAATTCACTTGTCGAGCAGACGGGTACTACAGACGAAATCTGCCGATGCGTGGCCCCAGTGAGTGTATTAAGAGGAGAGAAACGCGTGATTTTGTTGAAGTAAGCGTGCTGTGCTCAAATTCACTTGTCGAGCAGACGGGTACTACAGACGAAATCTGCCGATGCGTGGCCCCAGTGAGCGTATTAAGAGGAGAGAAACGCGTGATTTTGTTGAAGTAAGCGTGCTGTGCTCAAATTCACTTGTCGAGCAGACGGGTACTACAGACGAAATCTGCCGATGCGTGGCCCCAGTGAGCGTATTAAGAGGAGAGAAACGCGTGATTTTGTTGAAGTAAGCGTGCTGTGCTCAAATTCACTTGTCGAGCAGACGGGTACTACAGACGAAATCTGCCGATGCGTGGCCCCAGTGAGCGTATTAAGAGGAGAGAAACGCGTGATTTTGTTGAAGTAAGCGTGCTGTGCTCAAATTCACTTGTCGAGCAGACGGGTACTACAGACGAAATCTGCCGATGCGTGGCCCCAGTGAGCGTATTAAGAGGAGAGAAACGCGTGATTTTGTTGAAGTAAGCGTGCTATGCTATGCTAAGGGATGATCCCCACGCTGGCGTCGCTGCGTCTCATGGTGGGATAGGTATTTTAAAGAAAAAATAAAAAAAGGCGAACGAAAGGAATGTTGCCGGCCGCGTGAATTGCCATCTGTAGCACGCGAGCTGCAGCCGGCGGAGGTGAAAGGGAAAATATAGCGAGGAGAAGTATAGAGGGGAGCGATGGCAAGAAAGGACAGGGAAGAGCTTTGTATGCTATTTATAAAATACAAAAAGTAATCAAGTTCGCGCCGCTCGCGCGCAAATGTCCGGGCTCTGTCCGAAAGCAAGAGCGCGCGAGCGGCCACTGTGCACAATCATTTACAGAAAACGACAAATTGTACGTAGCGTCCTGTCTCGAACTAATCGCGCGCGTGGCACACTGCCTTCGTCCACTCGTCCGGCGGCACGTTGCCGGTTGGGGCAGCAACTCCAAACTTCTTGAGAAGCAAAACTATTTTCTTGAAGACGGAAACAAAAATAAAGGCAACAGGAGAAAAAGGCGGTCAAAAAAAATGCGGTTTGAAAAAGGTCTGTAGAAAAGCGGCCGAGATTGGGACTCGGCGCGCTCCTCTTCTTTGTTTGCAGCTGGTTTTAATACCTTCGATAATTGGGCGGAGCTTTATTAAATCTGCTCTCGCGCAATTTCAATCAATACTGCTGCAGTGGCACTGTAGGCACAAGTGGGCGGCGCCCAGTGCTCGCCAGAGCCCGACTTAGAGGCGCCAGTAATGTCCGCTGCTTAGCTAGACAGTGCGGGTTTTCAGAAGTCGCCGACCTTACTGACCCCACCCACTTGAGAGCTAATCTCTTTTCAATAGGAAACGGTCGTTGGCCCCTTGGTCCCCGTTTCCCGCGGCCTTGGAGAGCGTCCGAAGCGCGCGACGCGCTGTCACCATTCCTAACCCCTCTAGACTTCTGATGGACACGGTAGTTACCGTCAAAAGGGGGAAGGAACCTACTGGCGCCGTAGGCGTCTAGCTTAACAGGTACCACAGACGAAATCTGCCGCTGCGTGGCCCCAGCCAGCGAGCGTATTAAGACGAGACAGACGCATGCTTTTCTGGAAATAAGCGTGTTATGCTCAGATTCACGCAACATTGATACTTTTAATTTGGGGTAGGCAGTGTTGAACTGAATAACTGATAACGAAACTGTAGGCTGTGCTTGGTGAGCTTCGAAAAAAGTGCGAAATTCGGGCGTTTCAGAAGCAGCCTTGCAGAAATAATTACTTCATGTGCGTGCATCCAATTATTGCCCAGGCACTTCGTAGTGGCTGGATATTTTTTTCTTCTGGCAGTTAAGAATGCTCTGGAGCTCGTGCTGCGTTGAAAGCCGCATTCAGAGCAGTAATTGTAGGAACGAAAACATCTTCGACCGAAATCCGTCTTTATGGGTTTTTGAGATACTTGAGAGGAAACTGACGCCAACCAATATTTTCATTTTTTTGCCCACCGTTTCGGGACCAACTTGGTCCCTTCTTCAGGGGTGGGTGCTGCCTTCGCTCTGCCTTTGTTAGCCCGTGGCGCAGTGCACTAACACACGAGGAGGGAAGCGTTCCTGGAGTCCTATTAATCGCCGCCTTTGTGAACCGGATGTGTCATGACTCCACATGTCGCCTCTTGAACGGTTTTTTTTTTTGCGCAGATTTAAAAGGTTTATTAAAACGAAATATAAATGAGCTGTAAGTTTCATAAAAAAGTTAGTAGAGTAGGAGGTCCCAAAGTGGAAACTGTCTGGGGGACCTCCCATCAGGAATACATAAGAAAAGTGCACAAGTTTGGCAGGGGAGCTGGAACAAAAGTATACAGTTAAGTTAAAACCGATTGGTGTAATTTGCGCCAATGAATAAGTCAGACAATAGTTAGCGGGCATAATTTAACAAAAAAGGCATAAAACAGCAAAGCATAAGAGCAAGAGAAAGAACACAAAAAGACATCGGATAGCAATGGGCATTGAATAAATGCAGATATAAAACATAGGCGGAGGAAAAACCAAGAGGTTCCAGATGAGTAACAAATGACCGTTTGCTGTCAGAGTGGGGAACAGAGATTAAGGCAACCTTAAGCATGGAATGAGGCTTAATGGGTTGATGAGAGATGTTTTTTTAGTAAAGTGTAGAAAGCGGGCTGCGAACGTGCGGATTTGATTGCTAGTGGTAATGAATTCCAGGTTTTGATGGCGGAGAAAAAAGCAGTTTGTTTTCATAATTTGTACTCACTTTTGGTAGAAGAATATCGTTTTGTTCAGAGAATCTAGTGTTATTGCTATTAGCAAGAAAGATGCGGAAAAACAGAGAAGTTGATTTCAACAAAATCACGCGTTTCTCTCGTCTAAATACGCTCACTGGGGCCACGCATCGACAGATTTCGTCTGTCGTACCCGTCTGCTCCACAAGTGAATTTGAGCACAGCACGCTTATTTCAACAAAATCACGCGTTTCTCTCCTCTTAATACGCTCACTGGGGCCACGCATCGGCAGATTTCGTCTGTCGTACCCGTCTGCTCCACAAGTGAATTTGAGCACAGCACGCTTATTTCAACAAAATCACGCGTTTCTCTCCTCTTAATACGCTCACTGGGGCCACGCATCGGCATATTTCGTCTGTCGTACCCGTCTGCTCCACAAGTGAATTTGAGCACAGCACGCTTATTTCAACAAAATCACGCGTTTCTCTCCTCTTAATACGCTCACTGGGGCCACGCATCGGCAGATTTCGTCTGTCGTACCCGTCTGCTCGACAAGTGAATTTGAGCACAGCACGCTTATTTCAACAAACTCACGCGTTTCTCTCCTCTTAATACGCTCACTGGGGCCACGCAGCGGCAGATTTCGTCTGTCGTACCCGTCTGCTCCACAAGTGAATTTGAGCACAGCACGCTGATTTCAACAAAATCACGCGTTTCTCTCCTCTTAATACGCTCACTGGGGCCACGCAGCGGCAGATTTCGTCTGTCGTACCCGTCTGCTCCACAAGTGAATTTGAGCACAGCACGCTTATTTCAACAAAATCACGCGTTTCTCTCCTCTTAATACGCTCACTGGGGCCACGCATCGGCAGATTTCGTCTGTCGTACCCGTCTGCTCCACAAGTGAATTTGAGCACAGCACGCTTATTTCAACAAAATCACGCGTTTCTCTCCTCTTAATACGCTCACTGGGGCCACGCAGCGGCAGATTTCGTCTGTCGTACCCGTCTGCTCCACAAGTGAATTTGAGCACAGCACGCTTACTTCAACAAAATCACGCGTTTCTCTCCTCTTAATACGCTCACTGGGGCCACGCATCGGCAGATTTCGTCTGTCGTACCCGTCTGCTCGACAAGTGAATTTGAGCACAGCACGCTTATTTCAACAAAATCACGCGTTTCTCTCCTCTTAATACGCTCACTGGGGCCACGCAGCGGCAGATTTCGTCTGTCGTACCCGTCTGCTCGACAAGTGAATTTGAGCACAGCACGCTTATTTCAACAAAATCACGCGTTTCTCTCCTCTTAATACGCTCACTGGGGCCACGCAGCGGCAGATTTCGTCTGTCGTACCCGTCTGCTCCACAAGTGAATTTGAGCACAGCACGCTTATTTCAACAAAATCACGCGTTTCTCTCCTCTTAATACGCTCACTGGGGCCACGCAGCGGCAGATTTCGTCTGTCGTACCCGTCTGCTCCACAAGTGAATTTGAGCACAGCACGCTTACTTCAACAAAATCACGCGTTTCTCTCCTCTTAATACGCTCACTGGGGCCACGCATCGGCAGATTTCGTCTGTCGTACCCGTCTGCTCCACAAGTGAATTTGAGCACAGCACGCTTATTTCAACAAAATCACGCGTTTCTCTCCTCTTAATACGCTCACTGGGGCCACGCATCGGCAGATTTCGTCTGTCGTACCCGTCTGCTCCACAAGTGAATTTGAGCACAGCACGCTTATTTCAACAAAATCACGCGTTTCTCTCCTCTTAATACGCTCACTGGGGCCACGCATCGGCAGATTTCGTCTCGTACCCGTCTGCTCCACAAGTGAATTTGAGCATAGCACGCTTATTTCAACAAAATCACGCGTTTCTCTCCTCTTAATACGCTCACTGGGGCCACGCATCGGCAGATTTCGTCTGTCGTACCCGTCTGCTCCACAAGTGAATTTGAGCACAGCACGCTTATTTCAACAAAATCACGCGTTTCTCTCCTCTTAATACGCTCACTGGGGCCACGCATCGGCAGATTTCGTCTGTCGTACCCGTCTGCTCGACAAGTGAATTTGAGCACAGCACGCTTATTTCAACAAAATCACGCGTTTCTCTCCTCTTAATACGCTCACTGGGGCCACGCATCGGCAGATTTCGTCTGTCGTACCCGTCTGCTCCACAAGTGAATTTGAGCACAGCACGCTTACTTCAACAAAATCACGCGTTTCTCTCCTCTTAATACGCTCACTGGGGCCACGCATCGGCAGATTTCGTCTGTCGTACCCGTCTGCTCGACAAGTGAATTTGAGCACAGCACGCTTATTTCAACAAAATCACGCGTTTCTCTCCTCTTAATACGCTCACTGGGGCCACGCATCGGCAGATTTCGTCTCGTACCCGTCTGCTCCACAAGTGAATTTGAGCATAGCACGCTTATTTCAACAAAATCACGCGTTTCTCTCCTCTTAATACGCTCACTGGGGCCACGCATCGGCAGATTTCGTCTGTCGTACCCGTCTGCTCCACAAGTGAATTTGAGCATAGCACGCTTATTTCAACAAAATCACGCGTTTCTCTCCTCTTAATACGCTCACTGGGGCCACGCATCGGCAGATTTCGTCTGTCGTACCCGTCTGCTCCACAAGTGAATTTGAGCATAGCACGCTTATTTCAACAAAATCACGCGTTTCTCTCCTCTTAATACGCTCACTGGGGCCACGCATCGGCAGATTTCGTCTGTCGTACCCGTCTGCTCCACAAGTGAATTTGAGCATAGCACGCTTATTTCAACAAAATCACGCGTTTCTCTCCTCTTAATACGCTCACTGGGGCCACGCATCGGCAGATTTCGTCTGTCGTACCCGTCTGCTCCACAAGTGAATTTGAGCACAGCACGCTTATTTCAACAAAATCACGCGTTTCTCTCCTCTTAATACGCTCACTGGGGCCACGCATCGGCAGATTTCGTCTGTCGTACCCGTCTGCTCCACAAGTGAATTTGAGCATAGCACGCTTATTTCAACAAAATCACGCGTTTCTCTCCTCTTAATACGCTCACTGGGGCCACGCATCGGCAGATTTCGTCTGTCGTACCCGTCTGCTCCACAAGTGAATTTGAGCACAGCACGCTTATTTCAACAAAATCACGCGTTTCTCTCCTCTTAATACGCTCACTGGGGCCACGCATCGGCAGATTTCGTCTGTCGTACCCGTCTGCTCCACAAGTGAATTTGAGCATAGCACGCTTATTTCAACAAAATCACGCGTTTCTCTCCTCTTAATACGCTCACTGGGGCCACGCATCGGCAGATTTCGTCTGTCGTACCCGTCTGCTCCACAAGTGAATTTGAGCACAGCACGCTTATTTCAACAAAATCACGCGTTTCTCTCCTCTTAATACGCTCACTGGGGCCACGCATCGGCAGATTTCGTCTGTCGTACCCGTCTGCTCCACAAGTGAATTTGAGCACAGCACGCTTATTTCAACAAAATCACGCGTTTCTCTCCTCTTAATACGCTCACTGGGGCCACGCATCGGCAGATTTCGTCTCGTACCCGTCTGCTCCACAAGTGAATTTGAGCACAGCACGCTTATTTCAACAAAATCACGCGTTTCTCTCCTCTTAATACGCTCACTGGGGCCACGCATCGGCAGATTTCGTCTGTCGTACCCGTCTGCTCCACAAGTGAATTTGAGCACAGCACGCTTATTTCAACAAAATCACGCGTTTCTCTCCTCTTAATACGCTCACTGGGGCCACGCATCGGCAGATTTCGTCTGTCGTACCCGTCTGCTCCACAAGTGAATTTGAGCACAGCACGCTTATTTCAACAAAATCACGCGTTTCTCTCCTCTTAATACGCTCACTGGGGCCACGCATCGGCAGATTTCGTCTGTCGTACCCGTCTGCTCCACAAGTGAATTTGAGCACAGCACGCTTATTTCAACAAAATCACGCGTTTCTCTCCTCTTAATACGCTCACTGGGGCCACGCATCGGCAGATTTCGTCTCGTACCCGTCTGCTCCACAAGTGAATTTGAGCACAGCACGCTTATTTCAACAAAATCACGCGTTTCTCTCCTCTTAATACGCTCACTGGGGCCACGCATCGGCAGATTTCGTCTGTCGTACCCGTCTGCTCCACAAGTGAATTTGAGCATAGCACGCTTATTTCAACAAAATCACGCGTTTCTCTCCTCTTAATACGCTCACTGGGGCCACGCATCGGCAGATTTCGTCTGTCGTACCCGTCTGCTCCACAAGTGAATTTGAGCACAGCACGCTTATTTCAACAAAATCACGCGTTTCTCTCCTCTTAATACGCTCACTGGGGCCACGCATCGGCAGATTTCGTCTGTCGTACCCGTCTGCTCCACAAGTGAATTTGAGCACAGCACGCTTATTTCAACAAAATCACGCGTTTCTCTCCTCTTAATACGCTCACTGGGGCCACGCATCGGCAGATTTCGTCTGTCGTACCCGTCTGCTCCACAAGTGAATTTGAGCACAGCACGCTTATTTCAACAAAATCACGCGTTTCTCTCCTCTTAATACGCTCACTGGGGCCACGCATCGGCAGATTTCGTCTGTCGTACCCGTCTGCTCCACAAGTGAATTTGAGCACAGCACGCTTATTTCAACAAAATCACGCGTTTCTCTCCTCTTAATACGCTCACTGGGGCCACGCATCGGCAGATTTCGTCTCGTACCCGTCTGCTCCACAAGTGAATTTGAGCATAGCACGCTTATTTCAACAAAATCACGCGTTTCTCTCCTCTTAATACGCTCACTGGGGCCACGCATCGGCAGATTTCGTCTGTCGTACCCGTCTGCTCCACAAGTGAATTTGAGCACAGCACGCTTATTTCAACAAAATCACGCGTTTCTCTCCTCTTAATACGCTCACTGGGGCCACGCATCGGCAGATTTCGTCTCGTACCCGTCTGCTCCACAAGTGAATTTGAGCACAGCACGCTTATTTCAACAAAATCACGCGTTTCTCTCCTCTTAATACGCTCACTGGGGCCACGCATCGGCAGATTTCGTCTCGTACCCGTCTGCTCCACAAGTGAATTTGAGCACAGCACGCTTATTTCAACAAAATCACGCGTTTCTCTCCTCTTAATACGCTCACTGGGGCCACGCATCGGCAGATTTCGTCTCGTACCCGTCTGCTCCACAAGTGAATTTGAGCACAGCACGCTTATTTCAACAAAATCACGCGTTTCTCTCCTCTTAATACGCTCACTGGGGCCACGCATCGGCAGATTTCGTCTCGTACCCGTCTGCTCCACAAGTGAATTTGAGCACAGCACGCTTATTTCAACAAAATCACGCGTTTCTCTCCTCTTAATACGCTCACTGGGGCCACGCATCGGCAGATTTCGTCTCGTACCCGTCTGCTCCACAAGTGAATTTGAGCACAGCACGCTTATTTCAACAAAATCACGCGTTTCTCTCCTCTTAATACGCTCACTGGGGCCACGCATCGGCAGATTTCGTCTCGTACCCGTCTGCTCCACAAGTGAATTTGAGCACAGCACGCTTATTTCAACAAAATCACGCGTTTCTCTCCTCTTAATACGCTCACTGGGGCCACGCATCGGCAGATTTCGTCTGTCGTACCCGTCTGCTCCACAAGTGAATTTGAGCACAGCACGCTTATTTCAACAAAATCACGCGTTTCTCTCCTCTTAATACGCTCACTGGGGCCACGCATCGGCAGATTTCGTCTGTCGTACCCGTCTGCTCCACAAGTGAATTTGAGCACAGCACGCTTATTTCAACAAAATCACGCGTTTCTCTCCTCTTAATACGCTCACTGGGGCCACGCATCGGCAGATTTCGTCTGTCGTACCCGTCTGCTCCACAAGTGAATTTGAGCACAGCACGCTTATTTCAACAAAATCACGCGTTTCTCTCCTCTTAATACGCTCACTGGGGCCACGCATCGGCAGATTTCGTCTCGTACCCGTCTGCTCCACAAGTGAATTTGAGCATAGCACGCTTATTTCAACAAAATCACGCGTTTCTCTCCTCTTAATACGCTCACTGGGGCCACGCATCGGCAGATTTCGTCTGTCGTACCCGTCTGCTCCACAAGTGAATTTGAGCACAGCACGCTTATTTCAACAAAATCACGCGTTTCTCTCCTCTTAATACGCTCACTGGGGCCACGCATCGGCAGATTTCGTCTCGTACCCGTCTGCTCCACAAGTGAATTTGAGCACAGCACGCTTATTTCAACAAAATCACGCGTTTCTCTCCTCTTAATACGCTCACTGGGGCCACGCATCGGCAGATTTCGTCTCGTACCCGTCTGCTCCACAAGTGAATTTGAGCACAGCACGCTTATTTCAACAAAATCACGCGTTTCTCTCCTCTTAATACGCTCACTGGGGCCACGCATCGGCAGATTTCGTCTCGTACCCGTCTGCTCCACAAGTGAATTTGAGCACAGCACGCTTATTTCAACAAAATCACGCGTTTCTCTCCTCTTAATACGCTCACTGGGGCCACGCATCGGCAGATTTCGTCTCGTACCCGTCTGCTCCACAAGTGAATTTGAGCACAGCACGCTTATTTCAACAAAATCACGCGTTTCTCTCCTCTTAATACGCTCACTGGGGCCACGCATCGGCAGATTTCGTCTCGTACCCGTCTGCTCCACAAGTGAATTTGAGCACAGCACGCTTATTTCAACAAAATCACGCGTTTCTCTCCTCTTAATACGCTCACTGGGGCCACGCATCGGCAGATTTCGTCTCGTACCCGTCTGCTCCACAAGTGAATTTGAGCACAGCACGCTTATTTCAACAAAATCACGCGTTTCTCTCCTCTTAATACGCTCACTGGGGCCACGCATCGGCAGATTTCGTCTCGTACCCGTCTGCTCCACAAGTGAATTTGAGCACAGCACGCTTATTTCAACAAAATCACGCGTTTCTCTCCTCTTAATACGCTCACTGGGGCCACGCATCGGCAGATTTCGTCTCGTACCCGTCTGCTCCACAAGTGAATTTGAGCACAGCACGCTTATTTCAACAAAATCACGCGTTTCTCTCCTCTTAATACGCTCACTGGGGCCACGCATCGGCAGATTTCGTCTGTCGTACCCGTCTGCTCCACAAGTGAATTTGAGCACAGCACGCTTATTTCAACAAAATCACGCGTTTCTCTCCTCTTAATACGCTCACTGGGGCCACGCATCGGCAGATTTCGTCTGTCGTACCCGTCTGCTCCACAAGTGAATTTGAGCACAGCACGCTTATTTCAACAAAATCACGCGTTTCTCTCCTCTTAATACGCTCACTGGGGCCACGCATCGGCAGATTTCGTCTCGTACCCGTCTGCTCCACAAGTGAATTTGAGCACAGCACGCTTATTTCAACAAAATCACGCGTTTCTCTCCTCTTAATACGCTCACTGGGGCCACGCATCGGCAGATTTCGTCTGTCGTACCCGTCTGCTCCACAAGTGAATTTGAGCACAGCACGCTTATTTCAACAAAATCACGCGTTTCTCTCCTCTTAATACGCTCACTGGGGCCACGCATCGGCAGATTTCGTCTCGTACCCGTCTGCTCCACAAGTGAATTTGAGCACAGCACGCTTATTTCAACAAAATCACGCGTTTCTCTCCTCTTAATACGCTCACTGGGGCCACGCATCGGCAGATTTCGTCTGTCGTACCCGTCTGCTCCACAAGTGAATTTGAGCACAGCACGCTTATTTCAACAAAATCACGCGTTTCTCTCCTCTTAATACGCTCACTGGGGCCACGCATCGGCAGATTTCGTCTCGTACCCGTCTGCTCCACAAGTGAATTTGAGCACAGCACGCTTATTTCAACAAAATCACGCGTTTCTCTCCTCTTAATACGCTCACTGGGGCCACGCATCGGCAGATTTCGTCTCGTACCCGTCTGCTCCACAAGTGAATTTGAGCACAGCACGCTTATTTCAACAAAATCACGCGTTTCTCTCCTCTTAATACGCTCACTGGGGCCACGCATCGGCAGATTTCGTCTCGTACCCGTCTGCTCCACAAGTGAATTTGAGCACAGCACGCTTATTTCAACAAAATCACGCGTTTCTCTCCTCTTAATACGCTCACTGGGGCCACGCATCGGCAGATTTCGTCTCGTACCCGTCTGCTCCACAAGTGAATTTGAGCACAGCACGCTTATTTCAACAAAATCACGCGTTTCTCTCCTCTTAATACGCTCACTGGGGCCACGCATCGGCAGATTTCGTCTCGTACCCGTCTGCTCCACAAGTGAATTTGAGCACAGCACGCTTATTTCAACAAAATCACGCGTTTCTCTCCTCTTAATACGCTCACTGGGGCCACGCATCGGCAGATTTCGTCTCGTACCCGTCTGCTCCACAAGTGAATTTGAGCACAGCACGCTTATTTCAACAAAATCACGCGTTTCTCTCCTCTTAATACGCTCACTGGGGCCACGCATCGGCAGATTTCGTCTCGTACCCGTCTGCTCCACAAGTGAATTTGAGCACAGCACGCTTATTTCAACAAAATCACGCGTTTCTCTCCTCTTAATACGCTCACTGGGGCCACGCATCGGCAGATTTCGTCTCGTACCCGTCTGCTCCACAAGTGAATTTGAGCACAGCACGCTTATTTCAACAAAATCACGCGTTTCTCTCCTCTTAATACGCTCACTGGGGCCACGCATCGGCAGATTTCGTCTCGTACCCGTCTGCTCCACAAGTGAATTTGAGCATAGCACGCTTATTTCAACAAAATCACGCGTTTCTCTCCTCTTAATACGCTCACTGGGGCCACGCATCGGCAGATTTCGTCTCGTACCCGTCTGCTCCACAAGTGAATTTGAGCATAGCACGCTTATTTCAACAAAATCACGCGTTTCTCTCCTCTTAATACGCTCACTGGGGCCACGCATCGGCAGATTTCGTCTCGTACCCGTCTGCTCCACAAGTGAATTTGAGCACAGCACGCTTATTTCAACAAAATCACGCGTTTCTCTCCTCTTAATACGCTCACTGGGGCCACGCATCGGCAGATTTCGTCTCGTACCCGTCTGCTCCACAAGTGAATTTGAGCATAGCACGCTTATTTCAACAAAATCACGCGTTTCTCTCCTCTTAATACGCTCACTGGGGCCACGCATCGGCAGATTTCGTCTGTCGTACCCGTCTGCTCCACAAGTGAATTTGAGCATAGCACGCTTATTTCAACAAAATCACGCGTTTCTCTCCTCTTAATACGCTCACTGGGGCCACGCATCGGCAGATTTCGTCTGTCGTACCCGTCTGCTCCACAAGTGAATTTGAGCACAGCACGCTTATTTCAACAAAATCACGCGTTTCTCTCCTCTTAATACGCTCACTGGGGCCACGCATCGGCAGATTTCGTCTGTCGTACCCGTCTGCTCCACAAGTGAATTTGAGCACAGCACGCTTATTTCAACAAAATCACGCGTTTCTCTCCTCTTAATACGCTCACTGGGGCCACGCATCGGCAGATTTCGTCTGTCGTACCCGTCTGCTCCACAAGTGAATTTGAGCATAGCACGCTTATTTCAACAAAATCACGCGTTTCTCTCCTCTTAATACGCTCACTGGGGCCACGCATCGGCAGATTTCGTCTGTCGTACCCGTCTGCTCCACAAGTGAATTTGAGCACAGCACGCTTATTTCAACAAAATCACGCGTTTCTCTCCTCTTAATACGCTCACTGGGGCCACGCATCGGCAGATTTCGTCTGTCGTACCCGTCTGCTCCACAAGTGAATTTGAGCACAGCACGCTTATTTCAACAAAATCACGCGTTTCTCTCCTCTTAATACGCTCACTGGGGCCACGCATCGGCAGATTTCGTCTCGTACCCGTCTGCTCCACAAGTGAATTTGAGCACAGCACGCTTATTTCAACAAAATCACGCGTTTCTCTCCTCTTAATACGCTCACTGGGGCCACGCATCGGCAGATTTCGTCTGTCGTACCCGTCTGCTCCACAAGTGAATTTGAGCATAGCACGCTTATTTCAACAAAATCACGCGTTTCTCTCCTCTTAATACGCTCACTGGGGCCACGCATCGGCAGATTTCGTCTGTCGTACCCGTCTGCTCCACAAGTGAATTTGAGCACAGCACGCTTATTTCAACAAAATCACGCGTTTCTCTCCTCTTAATACGCTCACTGGGGCCACGCATCGGCAGATTTCGTCTGTCGTACCCGTCTGCTCCACAAGTGAATTTGAGCATAGCACGCTTATTTCAACAAAATCACGCGTTTCTCTCCTCTTAATACGCTCACTGGGGCCACGCATCGGCAGATTTCGTCTGTCGTACCCGTCTGCTCCACAAGTGAATTTGAGCACAGCACGCTTATTTCAACAAAATCACGCGTTTCTCTCCTCTTAATACGCTCACTGGGGCCACGCATCGGCAGATTTCGTCTGTCGTACCCGTCTGCTCCACAAGTGAATTTGAGCACAGCACGCTTATTTCAACAAAATCACGCGTTTCTCTCCTCTTAATACGCTCACTGGGGCCACGCATCGGCAGATTTCGTCTCGTACCCGTCTGCTCCACAAGTGAATTTGAGCACAGCACGCTTATTTCAACAAAATCACGCGTTTCTCTCCTCTTAATACGCTCACTGGGGCCACGCAGCGGCAGATTTCGTCTCGTACCCGTCTGCTCCACAAGTGAATTTGAGCACAGCACGCTTATTTCAACAAAATCACGCGTTTCTCTCCTCTTAATACGCTCACTGGGGCCACGCATCGGCAGATTTCGTCTCGTACCCGTCTGCTCCACAAGTGAATTTGAGCATAGCACGCTTATTTCAACAAAATCACGCGTTTCTCTCCTCTTAATACGCTCACTGGGGCCACGCATCGGCAGATTTCGTCTGTCGTACCCGTCTGCTCCACAAGTGAATTTGAGCACAGCACGCTTATTTCAACAAAATCACGCGTTTCTCTCCTCTTAATACGCTCACTGGGGCCACGCATCGGCAGATTTCGTCTGTCGTACCCGTCTGCTCCACAAGTGAATTTGAGCACAGCACGCTTATTTCAACAAAATCACGCGTTTCTCTCCTCTTAATACGCTCACTGGGGCCACGCATCGGCAGATTTCGTCTCGTACCCGTCTGCTCCACAAGTGAATTTGAGCACAGCACGCTTATTTCAACAAAATCACGCGTTTCTCTCCTCTTAATACGCTCACTGGGGCCACGCATCGGCAGATTTCGTCTCGTACCCGTCTGCTCCACAAGTGAATTTGAGCACAGCACGCTTATTTCAACAAAATCACGCGTTTCTCTCCTCTTAATACGCTCACTGGGGCCACGCATCGGCAGATTTCGTCTCGTACCCGTCTGCTCCACAAGTGAATTTGAGCACAGCACGCTTATTTCAACAAAATCACGCGTTTCTCTCCTCTTAATACGCTCACTGGGGCCACGCATCGGCAGATTTCGTCTCGTACCCGTCTGCTCCACAAGTGAATTTGAGCACAGCACGCTTATTTCAACAAAATCACGCGTTTCTCTCCTCTTAATACGCTCACTGGGGCCACGCATCGGCAGATTTCGTCTCGTACCCGTCTGCTCCACAAGTGAATTTGAGCACAGCACGCTTATTTCAACAAAATCACGCGTTTCTCTCCTCTTAATACGCTCACTGGGGCCACGCATCGGCAGATTTCGTCTCGTACCCGTCTGCTCCACAAGTGAATTTGAGCACAGCACGCTTATTTCAACAAAATCACGCGTTTCTCTCCTCTTAATACGCTCACTGGGGCCACGCATCGGCAGATTTCGTCTCGTACCCGTCTGCTCCACAAGTGAATTTGAGCACAGCACGCTTATTTCAACAAAATCACGCGTTTCTCTCCTCTTAATACGCTCACTGGGGCCACGCATCGGCAGATTTCGTCTCGTACCCGTCTGCTCCACAAGTGAATTTGAGCACAGCACGCTTATTTCAACAAAATCACGCGTTTCTCTCCTCTTAATACGCTCACTGGGGCCACGCATCGGCAGATTTCGTCTCGTACCCGTCTGCTCCACAAGTGAATTTGAGCACAGCACGCTTATTTCAACAAAATCACGCGTTTCTCTCCTCTTAATACGCTCACTGGGGCCACGCATCGGCAGATTTCGTCTGTCGTACCCGTCTGCTCCACAAGTGAATTTGAGCACAGCACGCTTATTTCAACAAAATCACGCGTTTCTCTCCTCTTAATACGCTCACTGGGGCCACGCATCGGCAGATTTCGTCTCGTACCCGTCTGCTCCACAAGTGAATTTGAGCACAGCACGCTTATTTCAACAAAATCACGCGTTTCTCTCCTCTTAATACGCTCACTGGGGCCACGCATCGGCAGATTTCGTCTCGTACCCGTCTGCTCCACAAGTGAATTTGAGCACAGCACGCTTATTTCAACAAAATCACGCGTTTCTCTCCTCTTAATACGCTCACTGGGGCCACGCAGCGGCAGATTTCGTCTCGTACCCGTCTGCTCCACAAGTGAATTTGAGCACAGCACGCTTATTTCAACAAAATCACGCGTTTCTCTCCTCTTAATACGCTCACTGGGGCCACGCATCGGCAGATTTCGTCTCGTACCCGTCTGCTCCACAAGTGAATTTGAGCACAGCACGCTTATTTCAACAAAATCACGCGTTTCTCTCCTCTTAATACGCTCACTGGGGCCACGCAGCGGCAGATTTCGTCTCGTACCCGTCTGCTCCACAAGTGAATTTGAGCACAGCACGCTTACTTCAACAAAATCACGCGTTTCTCTCCTCTTAATACGCTCACTGGGGCCACGCATCGGCAGATTTCGTCTCGTACCCGTCTGCTCCACAAGTGAATTTGAGCACAGCACGCTTATTTCAACAAAATCACGCGTTTCTCTCCTCTTAATACGCTCACTGGGGCCACGCATCGGCAGATTTCGTCTCGTACCCGTCTGCTCCACAAGTGAATTTGAGCACAGCACGCTTATTTCAACAAAATCACGCGTTTCTCTCCTCTTAATACGCTCACTGGGGCCACGCAGCGGCAGATTTCGTCTCGTACCCGTCTGCTCCACAAGTGAATTTGAGCACAGCACGCTTATTTCAACAAAATCACGCGTTTCTCTCCTCTTAATACGCTCACTGGGGCCACGCATCGGCAGATTTCGTCTCGTACCCGTCTGCTCCACAAGTGAATTTGAGCACAGCACGCTTATTTCAACAAAATCACGCGTTTCTCTCCTCTTAATACGCTCACTGGGGCCACGCATCGGCAGATTTCGTCTCGTACCCGTCTGCTCCACAAGTGAATTTGAGCACAGCACGCTTATTTCAACAAAATCACGCGTTTCTCTCCTCTTAATACGCTCACTGGGGCCACGCATCGGCAGATTTCGTCTCGTACCCGTCTGCTCCACAAGTGAATTTGAGCACAGCACGCTTATTTCAACAAAATCACGCGTTTCTCTCCTCTTAATACGCTCACTGGGGCCACGCATCGGCAGATTTCGTCTCGTACCCGTCTGCTCCACAAGTGAATTTGAGCACAGCACGCTTATTTCAACAAAATCACGCGTTTCTCTCCTCTTAATACGCTCACTGGGGCCACGCAGCGGCAGATTTCGTCTGTGGTACCCGTCTGCTCGACAAGTCACTAAAAAAACAATTTCACAACCGCCGCGGACGTGCTCTTTCGCTTGGCGAACAGGCGGCGGCCACTCCGGGCAAGGCTGCTCTAACGAGCTGGGCGGTTGCGGCGCGACAGCGTAGCTGTAGGCGGAGGAGAATGTAAAAGGGAGAGGGAACAAATAGTCTGGCCACACTGGGTTTTAGTTCACAATCTGGCAACCTTATAGGCCTCTTGCGCTGCAGTTTGAGGTAACGTGGCGGCGCCTGGTGGCAGCAAGGAAAAGCTGGCTGGGTAGTACCAGGTTGGGTGGTAGTGAGCGCTGGCTGTGGCGGCGTACCTTTCTAGCCTGCGTTTTGCGTCGATTCGCACGTTTTTCTGCACTGTTGTGAGTGCGAGAAGGCTCGTCACTTGTGACCAACCACGCCGCGGCCTTGCCGTGGCTTAGTTTTTAGAAAAACCGACGCTCCGTGTGCCTTAGGACGAAATGCAGGCAGCAGAAGGAATCTGCGACGCCGATCCGCCCGAGAGACTTCGCTCAGTCTCGAAAAAGCGTCACCGTCGTTACTGCTGTGTCGTAGGCTGCCACGAGCAAGAAGGTCTGAATCCCAATATCAAATTCCACCGTTTTCCTTCAAGGTCTCACGAAGCGCAGCGCCGGGCGCGCTGGATAGCTGCAGTTCGACGCACTGAGTAAGCGAACCTTCGCGTTGTGCTGGCTGCTTCGCCTCCCTTGATGTTTGTTTGGTTATCCGCGTTGCTGAAATTCGTTCTTTTTGCACATGCAGTCCGGACGGCAAACCGTGGGATGCAGTGCCGAACACCAGGATATGCAGCCGCCACTATGTGGGTATAACGAGCAAAACAATGCCAGTCATCCCTCATATGTACCTACAATCTTCCCTGCGGTCTACAGCCGGTCTCATCCTCCTTGTGTTCGTCTTCTTTTGACGCCTACCTCTCTCAAAAAATGTATGTGTAGGGAGCAGCCGCATATGCAGGCGTCGAATGAGAATTTATGCATTCTACAACACAACTTGTTTAGTACATCCCTGCATAGGCAGTTGGACCAAGCAAGCAGCAAAAAGTGTACCATGACAATCACCAAACAGTAGGGAATGCGCAACAGAGCAAGCAGCAAAAGGCGAGAAACGAACAGCATAATTCAGAGATCATATCAAGGGAACGCACAATACAGCAAAAGCACAAAAAAAATGCATGGTATAATTCATATGTCATGTCAACATCTCACTTCAGATAATCACTATTAAGGCAAATCGGCATATCAGCAGGCATGGCTGGTGGTTCACGACTAGAGACCCGGCCACTGAGACAATTGACAATTCGAGCGGTGCAACGTGGTGAGGTGGCCAGGTGCGTGCAAATGACCACAAATGGGCGGGTTGATTAGGTGCGAATTCGCTGCGCACTACGAGCAGCCCAGCGTCGAGAGTGAAATTTGCGCATTGTCGACCTCAAACCAGTACGTATGTGGCAGCGCGGCATCACTGATAACAGCGAACGTGTTCGAGCGATGTCGTTTTAAGGATGAAAAGCTGCATCAAGCGCGCAGCGCACGAGCTCGCGCTGCAGCGTTATTCGGCTGCGAGCTCATATATGCATTGCATCATGTTAGCATTTGCTGAAGGAACAGATGGCGGCTACTACAAAGCAGGCATGACTACTTGTTTAGCGAGATGCAGTCAACAAAGACTGCAGGAGGCCCACCGTTTCGTGGCATGCTGAAAGACCGCTGCTGGCGCGGCGTGTACCGTCGTGCGCTCGAGCAGTCCCGTATACATGTCTGTTTAGGGCTGCTGCGAATTCATATATTGCAAGTATTTCATCGCGTTGGTGCGCTTAAATCTCGAAGCGTGCAGACCTTATCTGAAGTTCAACTTCGTACGCGACTCCCTTCACTTGCGAATGACACCGCGCTGAAACTTCGCCACTCATTTCTTGAACAGAGTACACGTACTTGGCGTCGCATAATTTCTTCCCTTTACACAGCGCGCCAGCCCTGCAAAAATCTTCGGCGCCCGATGTTTGCTGTAGGCCATGGCACAGCACAAGCGAAAGTCGCGGGTCCATACTGCCAACGTGCTTTCCGAAGCAGACGCCAGAGCCCGGTACTACCCAGCCGAGGGCAGAGGGCGCTCTTTAGCACCATTTTCGCAGCGCCCCCTGGGCAATGCAAGAGGTCTATAGCCTGGCAACACTGGAAGTCGCGCAAGTCTGGCAACACTATAGTATGGCAACACTGGTCCGATAGCAGACGGCGGGTACGTCTCACGAAACCCAGCCGGTTTGTCTTTTTCGAGATTCATCTCCTTCGCTCATGGCCTCTGTATCACTTACTGTATCAGTGGCCGCCACTGATCTCCACTAGTGGAGCTGGATGCCGCATCGGGCGCCCGAAAGTGAAGCCACCGGAAGTAAGCGGCCTTGTCCCGGAAGTCAGCCTTTGGCAGTGCATGAAATCGGAGCTCAGCACGGTTTTTCAGTTCCAGTTTTGTTTTCCCACTTAGCATTTCGTCCTTTCGCCGTTCTCGTCTTTTTCCATGACAATGCCTACCTTTTGCGCCGCCAACTGAGCGAGGAGACCAGTGAAGTCTTCGGGAAGGACGTTTCAAAAATAAGGGCCCATTGCATTTCAATGGGGCGACACTAGCAGACGACAGGAAGCCGCTACGCACAGCAAGTATGGAGCCTCGTCTACACGGCTCGGTGTCGTCTCGTTTGCCTAGCTTCGCCAACTGTGCTCTTTACTGCGATGCTTGTTCCCACGCTCAAGCCCAAGTTATGCTATCAATGGGGGATAAATATAAGAAAGTATAGGTTGAAACATCCACCAGGCAGCTTACTTTGCACCATTTTACCGAATTATATTTAGACCGAACCGGAGCGAGGGCTAGGCTACTATCTTGTGGGGTGTCGACGGTGTTCGGTTGGTTCACATTAGCGCCTCCAAAAGGTATGGTACTGCTTTTTCGACGGAGCGTGTCATGTACTGTTTCGTGTTGTAGCAAGTTAAGCCTGAATGGTCTTTAATTCGTGGTGCTTGGTGCAGTTGACTTCTAACAGCGCTTCTCACGCGCACTGCACCATTCGCCTTTCTTGTCAGTCGTTCCTCTCGCGCTGTGCCTTTTCTTTGCTGCACGAAAATTCGGTTTTAAGGTGACCTAGCCTCATCGTCATTCCACTACTTCTCCTTTACGCTCGGAATACAAGAACCAGGCAAGAACATAGTGTTTAATGCACGTACCCCTTTGCCGAGGCAGGGTGAGACCTGCATGCCTGTTTTCTTCACTTTAGCAGAAATTACAGGGTTCTGCACACAATGCTCACATTTCTCGCGTTCAGCTGGCTTGTTCCTTTCATATAACAGCAGACATCACACGAAAACAACGCAAAAAACTGAGAACGAAAGGGCGAAAGACACGACTTTTTGCATTGAAATACACAGCAGACACCCGACTTCCGGGACAAGCGGTCCAACTTCCGGTGGCTTCACTCGCGCTCGTCTCGGAAAGCGGGAATGCGGCATCCAGCCACCTAGTGGAGATCAGTGGTGGCCGCATCTGTTATTTTTGTGTGTGCCAGCGTTAACGCGCTGGACTGTGGGATTTTACTGCCTTCCTCGCAGCTTCAGCAGATGGGGTACGTGACTTGCACTATGAAAGCGTCGGGATTCCCGACAGGTAGGTGGCGTTTACCTGTGCGGACCAGTTGTATGTTTTCCTTCCTTTTTCACGCCGTGCTGCAATGCAGGAGGTCAGCTTCTTTGTGATACTTCCGAAGAGCGCAAAGTAGCCAAACCTGGCAACCCTGTGGACCTCGGCCTCGGCATAACTTAAAGCCTGTTTCACATGCAAGCGAATATGGTAGCGAATCCTGCCGCCGCGACGGAAAAACCTGTTTTGAGTCGTCGCTGCGACGAGCGGCGAGGTTTCAACAAGTTGGAAATTTTCGCAGCGACGCGCCGCTCGATCGCTCAGTCGCTTGCATGTGAACCGGCCTTTAGGCGTCTGGGTTTGACCATATTAGCTCTATGGGTTTGACATGCCGCAAAAACAGAAAAGCGAAAAACCCTCCGGCGTCACATCCGCCAACCGTCCTCCTTTCCACCTACTCTCTGGGCGCGCATGCGCAGTTTTGCGGAGTTTGTTCTCTCGATGTTCAGGTGTGCCCAAAGCGTTATTTTCACCCATGTTTTCACCCATGGATTGCCTTGGCTTCGTTTATTGTTGTCGGACTGGTTTTGAGCCGCCGTTTTTGCATCGTTTGCTTGTTTGGTCAGCCTCTGTCCACGCCTGGACGTGTGATTTCGGGGTCGCGCTTATCCTATGGCATTTTCCTATGGCATTTTGCATCATTCCCACCGTGTATATGTGACCTTGACTTTTGCGTGACGCGTTGTGATCGCTGGATTCGTTGTGAAAGGACTCTTCTGTGCTTGCGTTGTTTGGGTGCTCGCGCTTGTGCAGTGCCTTCGAGGACGCTCCACCTTTCTCCGGAAAGTCTTGTTATAATTGCATTCGAGCATTCAACCTGATTTGCGAAGAGGATATGCATGTTAATAATGTGAATTCAGTACAACGTGGGGCCAGGGTCATAAATACGATCCAGGCACGGTGGTTTTGCAGTCCCTGAGGCGTATCTACAAGGTCGTCCACCCGTAGCACGCTAGTGCGTGGCCCCACTCTGGAGGGCCACTGTGTCCGGCACGGCCGCTCATCGCAGCCAAGTGGCGCAGGAGAAGTTGGACCTGGACGTGGTGCTTCACGTCATCTACCACTTCGCTTCGATGCGCGGCCGTGTCGTGCGCAGTGGCCCTCCAGAGTGGGGCCACGCACTAGCGTGTTCGTTCTAAGAGTGGACGACCCTGTACATTCTAGACGAAGGGCAGGAGTTTTCAAAACGCACCAGGTGAATATTGCCCACGTGCTATAACTGGTAAATTGCGCGGGGATTGTGCAAATGTTGAAGATGCTCTGCCTCGTTCGCAGTTCCCTGGAATCGTTTACCTTGCGACGATTAATTCGGTCTACGTAGGGGGAGACAGCTAGAAACATACCCAGGCGGCTGAAAGAGCATCGCAGTGATGTCGGCAGGAATCGAACAGCTGCTGTGGCAGAACATGCACAACCAGGGCGCGAAATTGCTTGGGAGAATGTGGAAATCTTTGCCACTGAAAGAAATTTGTAAGTGTGGCTGCAGCTGGAATCCTTTATAATATACAGAGAATTCCGTTTTTATCTGCGGGATTTTAAAAAACTCCTGTGAGCAAACTACTGTCCTAATTGAGAGCAAACTTTGCTCACGGGGTAGCATATTATGGTCTACGTTATTTGAGATGTAATTAAACGTCGGTACTTGCCTGCATTTCTTTAAATTAAGAAGGAACTGCTGTCAACTGCGAGTAAAGCTGTCGCAGACGAGAGCTATATGCGAGCCGAGCAGCTGGTTTGACAGGGCGCGCCATCTTCCGGAAGGCGAGGCAAACGACGTCCCGGCTCGTCGAATCTCGCCTTCCGGCAGATGGCGCGCCCTGTCAAACCAGCTGCTCGGCTCGCATATAGCTCTCGTCTGCGACAGCTTTACTCGCAGTTGACAGCAGTTCCTTCTTAATTTCAGGAAATGCAGGCAAGTACCGACGTTTAAGTACATCTCAAATAACGTAGACCATAATATGCTACCCCGTGAGCAAAGTTTGCTTTCGATTAGGCGAGTAGTTTGCTCACAGGAATTTTTTAAATTCCCGCAGATAAAAATTGAAGTCTTTTTAGATGATGCTGAAGACAGTCATCAGAACAAAGGGAAACAAACCTTCACCAGGCTTATGCAAAGTCATTGCCCTGATTAGTTAAGGAGCTGCCTTTTCATGACCGGTCCTTCATTTTGGACGAGCAATCTGTTAGGGTTCTGAAATGTCAATCAATGTGTTCGACATGGTCAGTGACCAAAGTTTCATTCTACTATTAAGGCAAAATGGAAACCACGACAAAGTGTGCCTTATGCACCGAAGCTAACAGCAGTTGTGCCCTAAGCCCACAATATATTCCACAATTAACATCAAAAAGGTGGCCTGAATCCTTAATTGTTTTGTACCACTTCTCTCAAGCGGTCTTGCCTGAATCCACGCACATTTTGTGTTAGGAAGCATGGGTGTCAGAAAAGACATTCCAGACAGTTGGTGTACTGCAGTGGTGTTCTGTGGGAATACTTAATTCTGACATGGCAGTTGCGCGAAACACACACACACAAGACAGGTTACGGGACGAGCGCTCGTCCCGTAACCTGTCTTGTGTGTGTGTGTTTCGCGCAACTGCCATGTCTGAAGTATTCAACCAACTAGCCCGACAACACGTTCTACTTAATTCTGTCAGTAGGTCATGCTAGATGGCGTGGCAATGGAGTATACCGCTCCCCCTTTAAGACACATTCATTTACCTATGAGATTGAACGTCTTTTAAGAGATTAGGGTACCGGTTATAATAGCACAGACATGATGGCACGTGAACAACTTTCATAACTGGCTTGTCTTTTGAATTTCTTATTGAATTGCAGTATTGCTTTGCATTGAAGCCATATATACTAATAATGATTCATTTCTTCCTGTGTACAGTGCTTCAGCCAGGAAATAAATTGATTGGTTGCAGCTCTTTTCCCATGTTTTCATTCCTTGTTTGTGTGCTTAAACTACTCAAACTGATATGCTTTCTTCAATTCTAAGCCAACTTTCTCAATAATAACTCACCTTGTAAGCAATGCATATAAGCAGAAGTAATTTACAAGGCACAATTCATTTGTCCGTAGGTGTCGCAAATACTCAAAATCGGCAACTTGGTATTGGTTAGCAGCAAGGAAAACCTTTTTTTCATTGTAATAAATCTTGCTACTGTGTAGATATTTGTGTATGTTGCTGTTGAAATGAGGTCCTCGACGTGAGCATGGTCGGCCGTAATTTCATGGCACTTTGTGCACTGCCAACTTCGTGCTTCTGCTAACAAAGTTTTTTGAAGTGCTGTTCAAAGAGCTGGGATCGTGTATTGTTGGGACCAGCTTAGCGAGAACCACTGGAACTTGCAGAAGCACAATGAGTCCTTCAACTGGGGCTATTTGATCTTGCAGTGTAATGATCATTTTAATGTTGGATAGCTGTAATTCAGCTCTTGCTGTCTTATTAATATGAGTGGTAGACACCTTTGACCATGCCCCGAAATCTCAACTTTACAATCCAGAGGTATGGACACGTTATACAAAAAGTGTTTCAAATTGTGCTCCTAGGTATTACATGTTTTGAGAAAATTTTTTACCAGTTTTGGCATTGGCAGAGCAGCAAAGGCGGGTATTAAATTTGAATCAAAATAGATATTTTACCACACATTCTAAAATTGTCTGCAATTCTAGTTAAAATTTGGGAGTGATATTAGGATGGCAAGATGTTTTTAACATTTCAAATGCCCTTTTTTTGATGCCAAATTTGTCAAAACAATATTGATATTTCTTTTGCTTTACTATAAATTTTTCTTTCTTTTTATCATTCAATTTCAACACTACAGAGAGTCTTGTTTTCTGTTTTACAACTTCTATTTCTTTCCTCTGGTGCACTGATTTTCAGCGTTTCACGAGCACTACAATGAGCCCTATATTTCATCACGTAATGACCACATGTTTAAAGTCTGTGTTCTCGCATGTCATATGTTCATTTTATCCACACACCAGTAACGACTGGAACTACTTTTTTGCCTTTGTCACTGTGATCGTCAATAACATCGCCTTCAAGAAAGCTGCAACTGATTTGTTCTGTTAATAATTTGTTCTGTTCACCCATTTCTCTAAATAATGCCCTTGAGCCTTGAGAGTGAATAAGTAAGGTGGTGGAACGAAATATATTAACGCATAATTTCTTTAAATTCAAATTGAATTTTCTTTTCGTGCAAAGAGGGAGCAGCCACAAAAAGCTACTGCTGTCAGTGGCTTGACAAAGTGACCCAACAGGTGATGACAAATGCAGTGTATATACCGAAACACTGAATGAAAAGCATGGGCAAGCCGCCATGATGGCTTAGTAGTTGTGGTGCTCAGCTGCTGACCTGAAAGATGTGGGCCTGATCCCGGCCTTGTTGGCCTCATTTCAATGAAGGCGCAATGCTAGAGGCCTTTTGTACTGTGCGATGTTGGTGCACGTTAAAGAACCCCAGGTGGTCGAAATTATCCACAGCCCACCACTACGGCGTCCTCATAGTCTGAGTCACTTTGGGACGTACGATAAACCGCATAAAACCATGGTCTCATTCTATGTGGTCGTAAACTGCACTCACATACCCATTACAGCATACTGAACAGCAGAACAAAAGCAAGTGGTCAACTGTCCTATATACGATACAAAAAAGAAGTAGGTGAATGAGCAGCATTATTTAAAGACGTGGGGTGAAGCAACAAATCATCCATTTAATTTACACAAAGGGAAGAAAGTTGATATATGGCACCCGCCAAGCTAAAGAATAGACAGGCACTCCAACATAATCACCAGTAAACAAAATATATTAAGAAGAAAACGAGGTCCCAGCAAAGTTTGTTTGACACTTCAGATGTAACTGCAGCACAAACACCCACATTCAAATTAAGGAACACACGCATACATGGATGCTGTAACAGCCACATGTGTGTCTGAGAGAGATAGAAACAGATTTATTATGATGCAACATGAAGCGCCGTGGATATCTTGTGCCAGGGTCACCAAAGCCATCTGGTCCATGTCAGCTTGTCCGATGCTATGGGTAATGCTGTAATTGAAAGTCAGTGGGGTTCAGCTTAACTTAAGGACAGCGCAGTGAGCTATGGAAAGAAAAATGATAGGTGTAACGTTAAGAGAGCGGAAGAGGGCGGAGTGGGTGAGAGAACAAACGCGCGTTAATGATATCCTTGTTGAAATCAAGAGGAAGAAATGGGCTTGGGCAGGGCATGTAATGTGAAGGCAAGATAACCACTGCTCCTTAAGGGTAACAGAGTGCATTCCAAGAGAAGGCAAACAGATAGCAGGGGGCTGCACAAAGTTAGGTGGGCGGATGAGATTAAGAAGTTTGCTGGGGTACGGTGCCCGCAACTGTGCACAGGACAGGGTTAACTGGAGAGAGACATGGGAGAGGCCTTTGCCCTGCAGTGGGCATAGTCAGGCGTATGATGATGATGATTATGGGGCAGAAAAGAGGGCACGTTCCTGATTAGCATAGGAATGATAGCAAATGGGGCATGCAGGGGGAAGCTCTGAGATGGTAGACAAAAAAATGGCCAGGGGTGAGGGGTATATCTTAAGAGGATGCACTGAAGAGAACGAAGTTGGGGAGTGGTGAGAGGTTTGTCAGGAACAAGAAGGCTGCAAAAGAGATCCTCTTATGTTGTCACAAGATTATTTTGTGCCTTCATGCGAATGTGAGTGCTTGTGCTGCAGTTGCATCCGAAGTATTTAAGAAGCGTTTCTTAGACTTAGAGTAGTTTTAATGCATACAAAGCATTATCATCATTGTTACTGATTATTAATTAAACAAAAAACCCTGCAAAGGTGTCGCAGATTAACCCGCTTCACGGAAGAGATAAGGTCTCTCAATGCACTGATGGTTTGCTGAATAATCCATCATAAAAAGCTGATAATTTCAATCAATATTTCAGGCTTGCAACAAGAATGGCAGTAACACAACACAACACCACTTGCGCACTAAAAAAAACTTTCACCTGCTTTAACATACATTCTGAGGCTCTCGAAGGGGGATCTGTCCAAGTTAGTGCACTTTTAGGCGAAATATGCCCACTTCATTGCTACCATGGTATCATCATGTTCTTGCAAACATTCCGTTCTTTTTGATTGAAGGGTTTCAGGAAAATTCTGTCATATGATTTGATAAGCTTTGATATAGGCCACTATTAAAGGGAAGGCAAAATATGCATTGAGAACTACTGACCAATTTACCTGTCATTGACCCCATCCCAAATACTAGAAAAATTCCTATTTGAATGCATGAAAAAATTTTTTAACTGTCTCTGTTTTTTTTAATCATCAGGAACGCGATATTACAAGAAGGGGCATTGCATTAATTCTTGACAAATTTGCAGCTGAGCTGTATTCGTCATTTGACAAATTGTTTAACAGCACTTTTTTTCTCAGTGTTCAGAAAATCTTTGATGTGATGAAACATAGGATTTTACCAAGCAAACTGTACCTGCTTGGCTTTTGAGCTCTGTTTTTCGCTATCCTTGAGAATTTTTTGTATAGTCGTTCATTATTAAATTAAATAACCAAACTGAACCTGGTGGTAAACTGCCAATATATAGAGGCTGGTAAACTGCTGGATTCTATTTTATCTTCCATACTCTTTAAAAAAATTTAATCACTAGTGGCTTCAGCTCGATAACTTCAGGTGCTTGGTCTTCCAGTGCATGGACAGCGCAGTTTTGCCCACAGATCAAGTACACTTTGAGACAGCAATGCATTAGTTGCAGGAAAACATAAATTATATGCTTAAATCATTTTCTGACAATGGAATTTCAGCTAACGCACAAAAAAAAAAAGATCTCTTTCAGGAATATTTCAAAGGCTAACGATAGAGTGGTATTTTACTTAATCGCGGTTCTCTCTCCTGCAGCTGAAATTCAATGGAATATGTGAACTGAATCAAATATTCTAGCATATTCTCTCATACTATAGTGGTAGCTTAGCTTATTATGGTATGTTTGTGTCACATTACGGAAGATTCTGTGGTTGCTCTTTAATGTGAAATCCTTGACTCTAGTATCCATGAGAAAAAAAAAATATTAGAACTCAGATATGATACTCTTAGATAAGGTATTACAATATTTGTTTCAATTCCTTCATGTTTTCCATGTGGGCAATAAAGCTTGAAGAATGTTTCAAATGTGTTTTGAATAGCTGTCTTATGTCACCAAGTGTTCGCATTTTCCTGTTTCTAGGTCTTTCCATAGTCTTTTTTACAAACAGACATTACTCATCACCATTTTTAGATATGAAACTTTTCAACAAAATTCACTTCCCATCGAAAGTTGCGGAACCACAAAATTTAGCTAGGTACAGGAAGGCAGCACACTGGCATATATGTACCTGACAGCTTTGGTGGATCACACAAAGAGCTCTTTACTGTACCATCTGTGCACAACCTAAGGGGCAGCTGAAGCTGCTGTATTATTCTTCAGTGTTTTGCTGCATTACCACGCGCAGTTTTCTGGCAGTGAAAAAGATGTGTGTGTGTGCGTGCAGGTTAAATGAAAGTGCCTTTCCAAGATGGCATCTTGGGAAAGAACATAAATAAGGTGAGGCTGACAATGTATAATCGTGGCACAATAGAAATTATGTCATGAAAAGGAATTTTACTTTATAGCACACTTCTTGCAATATCACACTCTCATTATTGATACACTAGGATCAGAATGACTAACATTTCAAAAAGAAAAAAAAATTAATCTGTATTTGTTGTACCTGTAATAATTGTTTCTTGTAGCTTTTGCTTGTTTTGATTCTTTTGCTTCCGGTAGGAGTAATTGCACAGTTTGCCTTTATGTATCTACAATTGTCAGGCTGTTCGTAATCTTTAATTTAATATTGTGTGAATGGAAGAAAAACAGCTAAGAGGTCTGTTACACTGTCAGGCATTCATTCATGCCTTTTCAAAAATGTGTGGGCAGAATGAGTGCAGTACATTTTATTTGTTCTGCTCAGTAAATAACCTGATTTGAAACTTTGCAAGGATTGTTCTGAACATATTGATTTATGAGTGATTTATACTGCAATCTGGGCCTTTAAATTCTTTTACAGGGGCTGCTGGCTCTTATTGTACTGTCTGCATTATTTTTTCAGTGAGCACAGGTTCATCTGATGGTATGTTCTTCCATGCTTCACCTTCAATGGGGTAAAATGTGTGCTTTACACAATTTTCTTGCCTCAGCAGCTTTGGTAACAACTAAAGTCAAGAGCTTTCAACCTGACATCTGAACAATAAGCAAATTATTTCTACTTCTATTTAATAAGAAAAGTTCAGCTTTGTGATGACCAAGTAACCATATGACACATGTCCCACATTGCAGTTCTAATCCCTACTGTATCTCTCTGCTTGATGAAAATGCCATCATACCTTTCAATGAAAATTAAGTGCGTCTTGTACTAATATTGCACTTACTTGAAGGAGCTTTAAACCTTTTTTTGCTACAGTCATGAACGCAGTAGATTAGCTATAGTTCAGGTGAATATAATTTGCTTTCACTGGGCAATTGCCATCTGGATTTACATACGTGCAAGGGAAACATCCTAAACTGAGAATTTGACATAGTTGCAGCTGATATGAACTAATATCACTCAGTCTCAAGCAGAAATCTGTTGGCCACAGTTTCAAATTAAGAATCATAGCTGTTTGCTAATATATGATGCCACACCTTCTCTTGCAAAGCAGCTTCACTGTTCGAGCTGGAACCAAGTGAAACTGTGTAATCAAAACTGAAGTGTGCCTGAAATATCATTGCAAATAGTTCTAGTTAATGACATAATAAAAGCCAAATGTTTGTCCTAGTCAATAGCAGGTCAACTTCACAAGCATGGCAGATTTCGAGTGGTCACCAGCTATGGAAACCACAGGGTTGTGTGTGATCTCAGCAGGGGTCAGTTGGGATTTGTCAGACTAAACTGTCTACATTTTCAGTTGATACCAGTCAAAAACCTGCATGTATTGCAGCTGTGTTAAGGCTTCTGCTGTAATCTTTCTGTGCAAGGTGTGTCCCAGCTGGGATTAGTTCTTTTATAAGGAATTAACAGCTCTTAAAGGGATCTGCTTTTACACTGGCTGAGCTTGAAAAACAGTAGTAGGGAATGAAGTGTGTATATACTTTAGTGACCGCAGTGGGAACTGCTCGAGGAAAGAGCTGGGTATGCACTCATAGGCGTGGCTGCGAGTGCACCTGGCCCGTGCAGTTTCACCCATTTGGGCACCCCAAACTCAGTGCACTGCAGCCGAGAGAATCACAATTTGAGAAATCTAAAAACTGATGCGGATATTACGGTCAGCTATAATAAGGGGCATTACTGTAACTGGTAAAAAGTTAAATATTATATATTAATTTACAAGCCTGCGGGTTAAATAAATATCTTAGCTGTATTTAATCTATTTAAAAAATTGCCACATCTTCAGTGAAACACTCTGTAGGCCATCACTTTTGGACTAATTATAGCTTGTAGAGTACTTTCTCAAAGATAAATTAGGATTGGCATATATACTTTGCAACTGAAAACTCTCACATTCACCAGCTGAATTAATTTTATTTTTTTTTTGTTTCTGCAATACACGCTTTACTTATTTTCTTCTTCAGTGACTACTAAAAATTTCACATTTCAGTAAAAACCAGTTCAGCTGCAAATGTCGGTGCACATACTACGACGCATTTCGCTAGTGATTACATCTCTGTTGCAAGCAATCAACCTGTGCCAGCTCGCCCCGTTACCCATGCTTCTGGCTGAAAACCTCAACTGCAGCCATGGAATCAGCATTCTTGAATATGCATGAAATCTGTGGTCATGTTGTCCAGGTACGTGGTGATGTATGTGATTTGTGTGCATCTGGGAGAGACAATATGAAGTTAAATTTTTTTGGGCTACACATATGTGTGTACGACCTAAAGCGAGAGTTGAGAGTGCACTCAAGTGTCCACATATAGTTGTTAAATGCACCAGAGCATCAAATGCAACAAAACACATTGCTGCAGAGTTTTTCATAGGACCGCAAAAAAAAAAAGTAACAGCCAGGTAACAGATGAATGTTTAGTGTGAAAAAAAATTATGCACTGTTGCCTGCAGTTTTTTTTTATTATTATGACGTGTGCGTCACATCCTTTTCTGGAATTAGCAAGGCTGTGTGGTTCTCAGGATCGTTCTGCATGAGCAAAGAAGACCAAACAACACAAGTGATGAGTGTGCCATTTTTTCCATGATGCTATGCCAACTATATATATAGCTCAAATTTTGATTCCGCTTCTGAGCAGCTGTCTGTGGAAGGGTTTTAGCAGCTAAGAGGGAGCATGCCTAGAGCGTGCAAAGGTGCGGTACGCGCGCTCCTCTTCGCTTTTTCGCGGTGGCCGCGTTAATCCCATAGAATCATCGCCTATTGGAATCTCAAAATTGTGTATCTTAAGGTGCGGGTGACAAGAATAAAGCGGATGGCAGAAACAAAACCGTCGGAGCCAACGCGCGCAACTGCATCTCGTGTGCCGTCTGCCGCGGCATAGTTTCGTTTTCGCGCGTTAGGGTCGTTCGCGCTGGCATCACAGCGGCGATGTAACTGTGCCAACAGCCGCACCAAAAATCACCTATTCAGTAAGCGTGCTCACTTTGTCGTGGGGGCTTCCCGCCAGAAGTCGCCTAACACAGCGCCAGACAAGCGCCGATAGAATGTATAGTTTCGCTTTTTCTACCCGGCACTGACATTGCACACACATTGAACAAATGCCGGAACGGTGTAAACTATCACCGCGAGGCGACTTCCGCGGCATGCGATGCGGAAATAATGCAACAATTGCATTATGTAATAGATACAGGCGATCGAGTTTCAATTACGTATACATGGGTTTCGATCTATGGCAGCTGGACTGGCTCATGAAAACGTAGCACTGGTAAAACGCAGCAACCGCGAACGTAACAGCGGGGTTCTACTCGAGGTTTGTTTTGCAGGAAAAAAAAATCAATCCTTCCACTTTTCATTGTGAGGACTATAGAAGCGCCAGCTGCGGAACAACATATAACGCGTACTTCCATCTCGTATCGATATCACCGTTTCTCTGTACCGCACGCATGCACCACGATCAGTGCTTTTAGTGGCAAAACCTATTGAGCACGACCCTTCCTCAAACACACGCACTCACGGAGAACTCTCGTTGTTTCGTGCTCGCTTTCTTAGCTCAAACTTTTGGTCAAATTCTATTCGAACTGAGGGTGCCAAGAGTGGACACGTGTGTGCGGCACGGTGGTTTTGTAGCCGCGTGCTGCTCTCTTTGAGCAGTCTTATATTTATGTTTGTTGCGAGTAAACTTTTGAGATTTGCGCCAAGACTTTTGAAGATGAAGGCAGGGACCATCACGTTTAGAGCCAAATTGTGCGCGCGCCATGAAAAGGATATATATCGTTGCAACGCCACGCGCCAATGGTCGGGCATATCTCGAAGTCTCAATACTTCAAACTGTTAAGGGACTGAAAATTTGTTCAAATCATGCCGATTTGAAATTAAAGGTAAGGGGACCGAAAATAGAGTTCGGAATAAAGAGAGCCCGACCAGAGGGTTTAATGCATTCACTGGTCTTGTCATTCTTATGCGACCGTTCACTGGCAGCATTAGCGGCGCCTCATAGATGCCACTCGATCGGCCTCGCATGTTCTAAAATAAACTGGCCCCACGCCGTGACAGCGCAAGGAAAAAAAAAAAAAAGAACTATAGTGAAGCAGCCGCAAAGACCACAACCCACACCAAGCAATGCGCGCATAGTGCATGTAATGGCCTTTCATAGACTATCGGTCCGGGGGCTGTGGAAAACACGATGGCCGCGTGCAGCACGCTGCATTGCCATGCTTCATCATCGGTCAGGACAGCTAAACTGTACGGCCGTTGAATAAGCGTGTACTACCGGCAGTTTTGTCGCACTGAAATACGAGATTTTGACGGGACCGAAGTACCTTTTTGTAAATAGCGCAGATTTGAATGAAGCGATTTTTTTGTGTGTACAGTACACACCCTACATACCTCTCGGGCAATAATGGCCCTTAGCAGCTAAGCAAGGTTAGAGCAAGAAAAAAATTAAATCTGACATTAACAAGTGATGCAAATTCAATAAGGCACTGTTCTGTTTGAGGAAAGATAGGTCAGAAATGGTAAGAGAAGACTGTAAATCGAATTTGCCAAATATCGTTTTAATCATTTAGGGCCCTTTGTTAACAGGTAAAGACCAACATTACCCAGTTTGTGCACCCAAAGCATCATCATGAAAACTGGGCGAAACCCAATTCCTGCTCAAAAAGTGTCTTCAAGAGAAATGTAGTTTGCAACAGACTGAAGCTACCGTATTGAAATTGGCAGATGTCTTGAACCTGAAAACAATGGATGAACTAGCCATGTGATCTTTTCAGGTCGTGTTGCATGGCATGAATTACCGTGGAAGAGTTTTCTTTATGCTCCTTCAGAGTGCAGTTTAGGGAGATAGCAATTTCACTAACTGCCAGCGAGAGCCAAGCGCTACAGAATCTGCCTCATTTGCAGTGGGTTGGAACACCAGTAGTGCTAGGATGGTTGCCTAGCCTTTTTGAAATACCAACAAAGACCATTCAGTTAAAAGCACCCAGATTACAATATTCAGCACTATTTCCTAGCACTGTCAGTGCTGTATGAGGTGGTGGTATAGGCAGAAGCATCCCACATCAAGGGATGGTCCCTCCTATGCATTGAAAGTACATGTGCAGCGCCCACGAATATTCATTACCTGATCTACATTTTCACTGGGCTTCAGTACCCTTCTAGCAGTAGTCTCAGAGCAGCTTGTCAGTGAAATTTCTTTTCCTCATTAACTTTGTGCAGCATTTTCTGCTGCAGGGGCATAAACAGAAAGGCAATATGCGGCTCTGCAGAGGAAACAATGTGGAGGCTGGGTATGGTCTCAACCGACTGTTTTGAAACATGATTTTTCTATAGGGCCAACCAAGTTGTTAGTAATCTATTCATATGCTTCATTAATCACCGACAAGGCATGTTGGTAGGAATACTTTATTTGGCACAGCAGTTCTGGCAGCAATGGGTATATTGTCATTCTGCTTGTAGGCCAAGGTGCAGACTTGCGAGCACGTTCTTGAGCCAGTAGCCTGGAACGATGAATAGGTGCCTTGGACCAGAGAATGCTGCGTCATGCAAGGTCGGTTGCTGCAGTCCCTCCCCTAGTGTCAGCCATGAAAAGAGAAAACAAAAGTGGGCAGGCTCAGAAAAGTAAAATGCAACTAATAAACCACTAAGAGAAACCTACAAACAAATGCACAAAAAAAAATGGAATGCATGCAAGAGAGAAAAAGATAAGGACATCTCCCAATTGTGTTCAGGAAAGTAAAAAGAGCGCTAAATTATACACAAACCACACAGAAAGATGGACAGGACGGGCGCTGCTGTCTTTCTGTGTGGTTTGTGTACAATTTAGCGCTGTTTTTAATTTCCTGAACACAATGTCACACCAACTAGCCCAGCAAAAGGTACTGTTAAACATCTGCCAACAGACTATCGCAGCAGCCTACGCACTCCTGTAGTGGCCTTGTGCATGGACATTTGAAAGATCTTCAAAAAAGGATAAAAGCAACATTGTTGAAGATGTGCTGGAAGAACCACACACAAAAAGAAGTGTGCACAGAGCTCAAGAGAGAATGAAAATAGTCAAGACAAACAACAAAAGGGTTTCACTGGGTCAGACCAGTACTAATTAAGAGAATCAAATTATCCGGTTTCAAATCTTGGCAGTTAAGCTTCGCTAGTCCACAACACTGACGCATTTCCTTTTGCGGCTTCCGACGCTGGCACACAGGAGGTCAAAAGCTCCATATGCTAAACCCAAAACCTTAAAATGGGGGAGGGGGGGGGGGGGGGGACACCAAATTTTTGGTTGGCGTCTTTGTTTCAAATATTGCATTGCCCCAGGGCACATATACATGACACATGCTGCACGATTCATATATGCACTATAAATAATTTATTACCGTGTTACTTATACTGAGCGGTTTCGCTTTCTGAGCGCCGGGGTGTGTTATGACATCACTCCCAAGGAAGAGCATCAACCCTGGTCACGCGGGCTCCAAAAGTAGACAAAGGGACTGCGGCGTCGTCTGCTCTCGTACACATGCTGTGCGTAGCAGGGCTTTTCGAATTGCCGGCCGGTACAACAATATGCTTAGCAAAGCCAAGCGGGTGAGGGGCAACGTCGAGTTCTGAAACCAAGCAGCTCACTTGGGACGATCTCAGTCGGAATACGCGATTTCAGCGTTGTATTTAGCTTTGGAACACTCAGCCCATTCCAAAAGGATAAAAGGGTGCAACAATTTCTGGGAGTCTTTTTGGTGATCTCACGAGTATATTGTGCATTCATAAGCAGATAAAATTTGTTTTGTACAATGCATCTTTAAAATAAATATTTGCTTTCCTTGTGCTTTTGCTGCGTATGAAATTAGAGCTAGTTCTCAGCAATCCTGCTGTTCCCGTTGCAGCTTGGATAAGCCCTTGTGATCTAGATGCCAACTGAAAGCAGCATCTGCTTGCATTGGATGAAATGCTCACAGTGCAGTGCATTGCTGCTATCCACATTGCACATAAAATAAGAATCTAATCCCACTCAAACAAATATCTTTCCGCGTGGTTTACACAGTCGAGTTTCCTTGCGGTGTGGACGGAATAACAAAAATCTGCAGACAAAAAGACTAAAATGTAGCCGTTAAATGCATTCCCGAGTTAAATATGCTATCTAGGCGAGCTGAAGCATTCAACAAAGAAAATTAAAACTGGGCATCCAGCAAGCTACTAATTTTGAATTCCCGACGGCCGAAGCGAGAAACATAGTGGCGATAATAATGGACAGTATACATGATCAATTCACAGAAAAAAATTAATGAAGCCGCAAAAGCTGCATTGCAAGAGATTTGCTTCCCCTGTTTGAGAAAGCTCCTTTTACGAAGTCCATCTCTTTATTATAGGTGGCTACCCTTTTCTTTATTCTTCCCAGCATTTGATGTTCTCTACGAAGTGCGTGTCAACATCAAAGTTTTCATTTTGAAGCAGACAATAGTAATAAAATTCACAGCAAATACAACTGAATATTCTAGAGTAGTTCAGATATCAATACAGATAGTTAAAATTACAATACAAACATGTTTCCTCAAAATGCAGCAATAAAACTGACTATTCCACACCAATATTTTACTTCTCATAATTTATCGCATCCTAATGCTTACCGAGCATTTCAATGAATGAGGGGAAATCATGTGGAATGGTAAAATTTGCCTAAAGCATAAGTGTGTGCAGGGAAAAACCTGACAGCTTGAATTTGCAAGCTGGCAAGTGGAGGTGCTCTTGCCACAGTTCGCACTGAAAAGGCGTATGACGTGATGTGGCACACTGCTGAGAAACAAAAGATTACACAAAAAATCAATGAACAGCTTAAGCTACAACGCGAGTGAGAGCTTTAACAAGACTGCGTCTTCCACGCTGCCTCGTGACACCTAGAGACAGCTCCAACCATGGAATGCTGTCCCGGATGCATCATTCTTGACGGGACATGGCCCGCTTAACTCTTGTGTATGGGTTTAACCACACTGGAATCCCTAGCCATAACGGGCCCACAAATGCTGGCACATTTCAACTCAAAATCTGTGCAGCAATTTCGTCAGCTGTTTTCCTTCTCACCAGACGAAAAGTGCCTCAGTGATCTGGGCTCTTAGATTTGGAAGTTTCTTAAAATTATGCTCACAAGTTCCTGCTCTCTTTTATGGTTCATAAGAGTGGTGGTCATATGTGCTTTTACAGAAGAAACAAAGAGCACCACTTTGAGAAAATGCTGGAAAATTATCTAAACAAAACACTCCGCATGCTTTCAGGGGATTCATAACTGCTCATTGTACTGCCAGAGATTATTTCAGGCTTTCAAAGGATGGTTTTTCCATCAGTGAAAAGTACTGCCGTTTCCTGCCTTTCCAATGAAGGCGCCCATGCTCACACTGGCATCCCTTTCGACAGCAGCAATGCCATGGGAGAAGCACCAAGAGATTTCCATAAAAAATATCAGCTTCCTATGACCTTATCACAGCTCGAACCACAGAGAAACTAGCCTGTTTGTTTCTGCAATGGCCTACAAGATTGACGAGGCCTGAGAGCAAGATTTTCAGTTTGATTTTGATGCCACGCTAGGGTGGCGTGGCTCCTCGCATGAGTACACTGAAAGTGCATGAATTCTTTACATTGCTATGACTACGGCTTATTCCACAGAAAATACTTTTGAATGCAGCTATGTCTATCCATATGCACTAGCCCAAATTAACTGTCGAGTCCGGGAACCTGTACAGAATGAACCAGTATATACAATGCTCACATCATGGACGACAAGAAAAAGACACCCAAAACAGACAGGCTGCCATGCCTCATGCATGTTAGAAGCAAAAATATGCCACGCCAATGTGAACAAACCGTGTGCTGGGCACTCGCAGTACCGTTGAAACTTGTGGCAGACCACTGCGTTAATTTCAGTCAGTCCTTTTTTCCAACTTGGCCACTTTCTTGACCGTATCCCTCACAATTCACTCATTTTTCCAGGTAAAGAAAATTCCCCTGATGATTCAAGGTTGCTAAACACCCTGTAAAGCCATCACAGCCCTTCAGAGAAATATAGTAGAACCTTGCTATTCTGTTCTTGGTTCGTGTAATGTGCCGTATAAGAAACCCAAAAATTATGCGTGTTACGCTATTTTTCTTCACAATATAAATCCTGGATAACTTTGTGGAACGATTCCCTGGTGTACATGTCCATAATTTCGTCAAATTCTGACGGCATGGTGCATTCAGAGACCAAGAGGAAATGCCAGCCAAGCTAGTCATCATTTTTCGATACTTTGCCCAAATGCACCTGAGCACTGCGGAGAAGGCTATGAAAAAAGCAAGGAGACGGAGCATCTTAAGAGCAGCGGCGGCTCCTCCACACTACACAAGTGCAATGGGACAAAGTATCTGGAAACGCCAAAGAATAGTTGATGGACTGGATGTGCCATGAAGCTCCAGCCCCATGAAAAACGAAAATATGGAAAGAACTTTCAAGCGCTAGAAAAAAAGGAGCTTTCCAAAATTTGTGCCAGCATACACACACACAATTTTTAATGAAGTGAAAGTGCCAATAAATGCCAGGGATTACGAAATAGTGCAAAACCTGGACATGGAGACAATCGTGTGCAGACCAGCAATCAAATTTTTTGAAGCTCCTAATTCAAGCTTCGTGCATAAAACAGCACTTGCAACATCCAAGAAAAAAATAATAAATGAAGGAGACAAAAAAAAAAGGGAAGGTGGCAAAAAAATTTGCAGACACCATCGCGTCAGGATTTAGCATTCATTGAAAAGCAGAGTGCAATCACCTTGAAATCAGTGGGTGGCCAAGCGCCTGCCTAGGGAACTTCTCAGTGCCCTTAAGTTCTTACGCAAACAATGATACACCACCCAGCTTGCCATATGTGACAATGCCCATGGGAAAAATGAATATTACACACCACACAGCATGTGGAGAGGAGGGAATGGCCACGAGCATTTTGGAGCAGTCTTTGAAGCAAGCCAAAATTCTATTAGGAGCAGATTTCCAGTTTTGTAGCAGGTGACCAATACTGAGAGAAGGTAAAGATACGGATGTGCCAAAGTTTAAAAAACTACTGGCTGCACAGTTTTTTTTAAATGCATATTATTTAAAAGGAAAGTTCATGAGTGCTTTAATGCATACGCCACACTGACATAATAAGTAGGGGTGTGCGAATATTCGAAATTTTCGAATATATTTCGAATATTATATTTTTAGTATTCGAATTCGATTCGAAATCCAAGTATTCGTGTTTTTTCGAATATTTGACCCGACGCGAATATTCGTATCTAGCCGAATATTCATTGTGAGTACCGGCATTCATTTCGGTCCGTAAGGCCTATCGACAGATACATAACAACATGGCGGCGCCTACACGGAAGGAAAATTCTTTCTTCCTCCAAGGGCCATGCCGCAGCTGACTGCGCTGGTGAGCTTTTTTGTGGCTATACCTGCGAAGCTGGTATAGTCAGAGCTGTGCACGAAGTACCTCGCAAATACGTGCCAGGTTAGTGCCAAGTGAGAGGGCATTTTCTGTGGCTGGAGGAGTCGTTTCAGCTAGAAGGGAACTACTTATGCCAGACCATGTGGTGCAGCTGGTTTTCCTTCACGACAACCTTTTACGTCATCCCAGCAACGCGCTTTTGTACTGATGGCAAGCTAGCCTTAATCAATGCTGTGTACTAGCCATCTTCTCTGATATTTCCACTCTTCTAAGAATTTTGTTCGAGACTTTGATAGTTTTTGTGCACCCACACACACCTTTTGTGTTCATTTCATCATCGATAGCTGAACTGTGATGTTCTTGGGTGCCCAAATAAATGTTTTGTAGTGATTAAATGCGTCTGTCCTTGATTATTCGATATTCGGAACTAAGTATTCATATTCGATTCGTATTCGAAAAATTTGATATTCGCACACCCCTAATAGTAAGACATGTTGCTGACATGCCTAGCCTACTTGCAGCTGCTTGACGCATCTGGAAAGAGAGAACTCTTCCCTCCCGTTGTAAGGAAAGGGGGGTGCCAGCCTGTGCCCACCACACCCGAGGCTCGTCACTAACCTGTTTGCAGGTGCTGGTGTACGAGCAGCCACAACCCTAGCCATGCAGATGTGCCCATTGCTATAGCTACTGCTTATCGCTGTCACATGACTTGGCCTTTCTGCAGCAGATTTCAGTTTTCCTCCATGCGCCGCACCTATCATTGCTGCGTTGCCGGCTGATCTGCGCCACTGTGCAGCTATGGTCCAGCCCCTTCTCATATTACCAACGCTGTCATGGATAGCGTGCTTCCCAAATTAAATAAGCTGCAGTGTGTCACATCAGGGCGAAGCTCTCAGTATTGACGGCCACGCTGCCTGTGAAGGGCTCTTTGCAGATGTTCTGCAGCAGGATGGCAGTGTCATCAGCCTGACTACGCCCACTGCAGGGCCAAGGCCTCTCCCATGTCTCTCCAATTAACCCTGTCCTTCGCCAGCTGTGGCCACCGTATCCCGGCAAACTGCTTAATCTCATCCACCCACGTACCTTTCTGCCGCCCCCTGCTATGCTAGCCTTCTTTAAGGACCCTTAAGGACCAGCGGTTATTTTGCCTTCGGATTACATACCCTGCTCAAGCCGCATTCGAGGCTGAACGGTAGCTATGCAGTTAAAAGGTTTCATGTGCACATTTTAAAAAATTGATCAGGACTCATTATTTACCAGGTAAGTGGATATATTCAGGTCGCTTTCAGTTTGGGCATATTGCCGCTTTGCACATAGTTTTTCTGCAGTGCTACGAGGTACGCCTTAATGAGGTTTCACTGTACTTATGAGTAGTAAGGTTGCTGAATTTGATGCGTCTCAACGTGAAATCTGAACTGACTGATACACCTCCTGCAGTGAGGCCCATGACCCAAGTGTAAAAGTGAAGTTCTGATCTACTGCTATGCGATGCATTCAGAACAGGTGCTGCCCTTGATGGCCTCACAAATAACTTTGACAACAATGGCAACACAGACATCAAAGTTTGCTCTCCACCATTGGTGCCATGTTTGCTGCTGCTCTAATGTCATTTTCCACAGTGGCCCACTCACAACTCAATCCTGGTAAATACAGGGGGGGGGGGGGTACTGTGCACAAAAAGACATGGACAAGAAGATAACACAACAAGCGCAGTATGGACAAGAAGATAACACAACAATGTTCTTGTCCATGTCTTTTTGTGTGCAGTACCCCCCCCCTTGTATTTACCGTGATTGACCGACTAGCCCAACAACGTACACCTCAATCCTGACCGCGGTGCCAAACCAGCAAACAACCTATAAGTGGTACTGTGCGGATGGATCTTATGGCCATGCCACTGCTCTAATTACATCACACCACTTTCTCTCAGTCCCATGGCGACATTCCGAGCAAAGGTGGGGGAAGGAGGAAGTTGGAGCACCACAAAAGGCAAATGTACAACAGGGACACAGTGCAGTGGCCTCGCTCAAAGCTCTTGCCCAGAGCTCAAACAGCACAGGCATTTCTGGCTGAGCTTACAACTTTTGTCACACCCAAGTTGACAGCTCACCAGCCACACACACCGCAACAATCACACACGCCAACAGTGCAAGGTCTGGCGATATGATGTTAAGCCATCTGTGCTTTAACCAACCCGAAATTCTTACCCCTCAGTCCAGTAGATGACCTCGGTTCTCTCCGGCGATACACCCAGCCATTACTGTTCACAGCTATGGTAAATTATTTCGACCTCTCAGATTCCCTCATCAAGAGGCATGAGGTCAATTGATTACTGTTTGGTTCTTCGGACCAAGAGGCATTAAGGAATAACTACAATTTCTGGGTAAACCCTCCCTGAAGGGGCCACAGAAAATCCTCCACCAAAGCTGCAAATTATACTGTTTGAACAGAAACTACTTTTTGTTGTTTATTTATCAGTTTATCTGTACCTCAACGGGCCGAAGGCAGCATTATATAAAGGGTGGGCTGACATGTAACCTCCTGCCATAGAATTTTTCACAAAAAGCAAACTGAAGAGCTAAACTCCCATCCCCATCCTTGAGGCTTTTTTTCCTCTCATAATTCCTGCTGCACTGGAAGCCCTACGTTGGTGCTTGAACCTGAATGCCACACACCCATAGGTGCGCCGCACACATCTTTTATCAGCATAGCGCCACGTAAGATCATGACAATGCCGCATTTGAGGTGAAGAGGTGCAAGTACACAAAACAGTAGGAACGAAACGAAAACACTAATGCTGTGCGAGTCATCCCTGTGCTCCATCTTTTGGCTGCCTCAAAAAGTGAAACTACAACAGATATCGACTTTTAACTTGTGGGGGAAAAAAAAGAGACAAACATAGAAGGAACAACATAAACAACGCCTCGTCCTTGTCTTTCCATGTGTGCTTCAAATATGGGAACTACTCCCTCGTTCAGCTACCTGTCCTACCTACATTCGCCTATGGCTTTTAGCCTCTGCTTGTCTCTAGGGGCACAAACGTTCCCGGTTTCACAGCAGGAGGCCCACTTTCAAAATTATAATTTGCTAGATCCATAACAGTCGAGTTGCTTTGTTCACTATACGGGCAGGCTTTGTTCACCTGGGGTCTGCAGGTGAAAGCCATATTAAGAGTTAATGTTCCCACGTTTTCTTTGTTTTTTCTTTCTACTTGACAGCCAGAGCAAAAAACTGCCACTCACCCGTGCAAAGCAAATGGCCACATAATCATCATAACCACAATGACCTGTCACACACTGCAACAGTGCCTTGTGAGCTTTATGCACCTCACAAGCTTCCAAAATATCAAAGGACATCAAGCACTTTGTCCACAATGTTCCCCTTCTTAAGGCCTCTTTGCAGTATCACCTGTAATAAGCTCTTAAGCTTAGAGGCCTTAAAAGAAAGCTTGCTTTTCCAGTTGCCTCATGCGCTCAATGCTAGTTAGCTACGTGGGTCCAAGCACCTTCCCCGTGTAATACCGAAGCTCAGTGCAGGTGGCACAGCACTAGTTTTAAAATTCACAGGAGGTGGAGAGCTCACCCTGTGGCGCCTTAAAGCCTTTGCTGCTTCCGCATTCTATCGTCCCATTTTGTTCAGCCTCTGCGCCAGCAAGAGAACGCCGGACTCGATGCAGGAATCGGGAAGGTCCGTGCCTACAAGTAAAATGCATTTCGGTTTTTCAAGTGCCGTTTTCTGAAATTAAAATAAATTAAAAGAACATGTTTACGCGCTGCAGACACCAAAGCGTAATCACTTATCTCGCCGCAATTAGTGCCCCTGTTTCGGAAAGCGGCTCGTATGGATAAACAGCAACACAACTGTAAAATGAACCATTAAATCAGTAACCTAAACACTTTCCTATTAGCGGGGGCACAAAAAATCGGACCGCGCACAAAACTCATCGCATAAACGGTTAGTTCAACCGGGCTGTTGTCAAAAGTTTCCCGCCTTTTTTTCGGGCGCACGCTAACCATGCGTGTTTTACATGACCAAAAGTTATGTTGGGCCGGGCTGACAAAAGGTACAAAAACTTACTCAGCGCATATTCTCTTCTGTCGAACTGCACTGAGCTTTTCAGCAGAACTCAGGATAAAACAGACGAGTCTCACCTTTAGGGCCTTTGTGTCCACTGCCGAGCAAGCGGGCTCAGTGCTAGTCCTGGGTGATCTGCAAACACAAAATATTCGGGCGCAAGGAAGTTCAAAATGAAATGCCGAATGCCATATAACGGGCAATCACTCAATACATACAATACATACCAAAAGACAGGAAGAACAGAGAAATTGCTCACGGGCAAAACGAGCGCGCGTACCTCCCACCGTCCGGCCATTCTCCTACTGCAAGCAATGCTCGGCTCGGCTCGCTCGGCTATAGTACACTGTAGCTCGGCTGTAGCTCGGCTCAAACATGACAAAAACAACAACAAAAAAAAATGGCCGGACGTGGCGTCATTTTTTAAACCGGATGCGACGTCACGGGTGGAAATAACGCTTGCGTTATTTCGACCGGGTCGCAGGAGACACTTCCTTGTTTAATTTCGCCTTTCGCGCCGTTTGCGTGTCTGTTATGCGCTGTTGCTGCCGTTGAGACCTTAGCGCCGTTGCGTTGTTTGTTCGCGCCAATTTCGGACTTCCTTTGTCCGTGTTCTCAGCAAGCATGGACAGGAGTGTGCCTTCAGGTAAGCGTGTTTTCTTTGCTATTATAAGCGCTGACGTTCCTTGCTAATACGCAGGGTATGGCGTTGCTCTCTCGAAGCGGACTTTTCGGCGCCGGTTAAAAGAGGCAGTCTCGGGCAGTATTGCAGCGGCTACCGCGTCCCGTGAACCAAGCCCAGCATCATTAGAAGCAGACCTAATCTCAGTTTCTGAAACTGTTGCGGAGCCGTCAGATGATGAGGCGAGGCCGTGTCATACTCTACCAGACAATGCTTCTTCCCCGGCGTGTGGTTCGGTTGAGAGCGATGACTATCGCGGTGGTTTCAAGTAAAAGCAAGCATGTTTATACCCCCGTCACACGTTAGTCCTTAAAGGCCTTTCCAGCCAAAGTTTCTCGTTTCCACAAAGGAGCAGTGACGCTGCAAGTAATCATTCACCTCAAAATGTTGAACAGCTGCACTTGTGCTCCTACGGTTGCAGTTGCATAAAGCGGCAGAAGCATAGCTTTAAAGCTGGAGTGGAGCATTTTATTCATTCTTTGAGCTTAGAAATTACAAATTTATTTCATGATATTTCCTTCATGAAAAATAGTGATAGCTTCTCTCGTCAGCAGCAGCAGGGTTTGTTTATCGCTCTGGGCACCATTTACTCGGTGTTGCTGCTGCATTTTTACTGTCTTGAGATCTTAGCATAACATAGGACGCATCCAAAAACTAGATTTAGGCACTTTTTTTATATTTCTGATATGTTTTCAAAGTTATTGAACTGCTTAGGTTTTCTCTTTGCGGTTAGTTTTCTAGCGTGGTGGTGCTGCAATCGCAGCTTCTTGAGTGCTGCTGGCTTCAAAGGTCTCGGATGGCCAGCTTTGCTTCTAAGACCCGTTGAGGCGATGGCACATTACGCATGCTGCATAGACGCGCACCGTGTGCCTTTGAGCAGAAGGGCCCCGATTCTCTAAGGCCTTTGCAGTGCCCATGTGACAGGCGTATTAATCCCATTTAAAATATAATGGCATTAATGCAGTGGTCGGGTGTCATGTCAGATTCTCACATTGCGCACTCAGGTCAGGTATCATACCGGAATGCAAAATTAAGTGGCCTTGTCCCGGTTTTCATAAAAACTTTACTGCAACAGCTGTTTTTTTTTCGGCTTTCAGTTACAAAGCTGATATTCAACTCCAGGACGAAACTACAGACATCGGCACTGCCTGCTGATCCGGCAGCCTCTGAAACTGTGGTGGCAGCCTCGAGAGTTATGGCAGCAGCCCCTGCTTCTGATGACAGCCCTGGAGATGAGTCTGACGTGTAGCACTTAAGTTTGTGGTACTTGCTTAAAGGGTCCCTGAAAGGGGTGTCTGAGGTTGGCAAACAAATACTTGCATTATGTAGAGCGTAGGCCACTGAACGTTCATGGCGCGTACAATACATCAAAGGCGAGTAGATAATTTATAATACATTTTCAAAAACTACCTCTCCCGAGCCTCGCGGCGACCAGCGGCGGTGAACTTCCGCCCGAATCCGTACTCATTACGTCAGTTTGTACTCTTTACGTCACAAGTGCTGGGCTATGATTGCTTCGCGGTGCCAACGTGAAATCACGCATTTAACAAACTAGAAGCTCTAGATACTTAACACTCTTGCTTTTTTCGGAAACATTTCGCATTTCAGCAAGCAGAGTTGTCGTTTATATGTATGTTTACGCAGTTATACTCCTGCCACACGGCAAATTTAATGTAATTCCCATCGAATGACATTCGTTCAAAACGACATTAGTTTGCTGCCACACGAGAAAATCTAATGTCATTCGATGAAAACGACATTAGAGTTCCCTGAACACATTCGCCTGCGACGTCCGAGCTAATGTGTTCCCTCGACACCAGAGACTTGGTGAGAATATACACCGAAAAACACGATTACAAAAACGTCACAAGCACTGTAATATTTCCCCGTCCCTACGATTGTGCTGTCGTTCATTTATGTATATAAAAATGCCAAATAGAATTGGAAAAAAATAAAACTCACTCTCGCTACCAGCCTTGCGTGGTTAACATTCACAACATGGCGACGCCCAGCTCGCCCGCTTCGGACCGAATACTGCGTCGCCGCTGCATTTTTCGACGCGATAGCTTGCTCTAAACGGTTGTATTCGCTTTTATTTTGTGCATTCTCATCCCTCCGTAACAATATAGGTTTTAAATATCAGTCGCTTTTCAGATAAATTTCAGAATTTCTTGATGCTAGGCTTAACTATGTACGGCGTACACCGTCGTCATAGCAACGACCGCGAGCGAAGTATTTCTCCAACTTTGCACTACAATCTGCATTTTCATTTCATCCAATTGATTTACATTAAAAAAAAAAACAGCCTTCGAATGCATTCATTACTGCCGTTAATAAAAGAGAAAAACGTTTTTTCGGCACTCAGTTCAGGAGGTTTGACTTGCTATCGTCTAGATGGCGCCACAGTATGTTATGCTTCTCGCGCGCTAGGCTAGTCACATCCAACCACCGTGCTCCCTACTAAAACTGTTGCGAGGACGGGCGGCAGTGCACGCAAGGTGCGCCCGTAGCGTGCGCAAAGCTTTTGCGGACGCACAGCTAATACTAATTTCACCATAGAGAGCATTTCACAATATGACGTCCGCCATTTGCCTGCCGCCGCTGGCTGAGGTTTGGCTTGGCTTGGACTTGTGGTGGATAGCAGTGATCAACACGTTATTGGTGGTGGTGGTAGTGGTTTATTTAAAAAAAAAAAAGTGAAGCAAAAGAGTGTTGCCGGTCGGCGTATTTCCATTTCAGCGTACGTAGCCGCATCGGCCGCTAGTTGCGCTGCTTGTCTGCAACGTCACATCCGGCGTTGTCATGACAACATTGAGACGCCACTTCTCGCGCTTTGCTTGCAAATGGCCGTTTGCGTCGTCAGCCGTTCAGGCCACTTCGGCTTCTTCGTGCTCTCTGGCTGGCACGACTGCCTCTGTGACGCGTTCCTTCGTATTTTGGTGTCTGGCTGGCACGACTGACTCAGTAACACGTTCCTTATCATTTACAAGGAGATAGCGGGAGTACAGCAAGTGCATTACTAACATGTTCAACGCCGTTCGCGTCGTCTGCCGCTCAGGCCACTTCGGCTACTTCGTGATCTCTGGCTGGCACAACTGCCTCTGCGACGCGTTACTTTTCGTTTACAAGGAGATAGCGGGAGTGCATTAATGGCACGTTAAACGACGAGGACCGCACGACTGCCAAGGATCGGAGTTTGCATGCCACGAAGGAAGAGTGCTGTGCTGGGATCGTTCAAGAAGACTTATCCATCCAAACACGTAGATAAGAGAAAAGTAAGCGCACATAATGATAAAGGTCGAGTGGTCTATTATTTACTTCACTTCAACCGTCGCGAAACTGAGAAATCGTTCATTATATCTAAGGCAGTCACTGTGGATGCTGTTGTTGACTGAACATAGTTGCTCATCGAACTTTCCATTCGTGGTGGCACTGTCCAAGTGCACGTTCGTTTGGTTCAACAGGTTTCCTGCTTTACTGAAATTCTGGCTGGTCAGCTTTATCTGTCCTCCTCCTGTGGCATCCTATTTCTCAGCAGCCTTTGCCTTTACTCTCGCGTATGGTGCTTTAAGCGTGCGTAAGGCCTGAAGAGGTGGCCATAAAAGCAATGGAAGATTCAGCTATCTTTGGACGAGTCAGTACTGTACGGCTTGTAAAACAATGCCTGTCTCAGCTCAAACCACTCAGTATAGTTGGCTTATTCTTAGGATAAATGGAATAAGCAGGAGTCAACACCAGACACGAGCATCTGGAAAAGGAAAATTTGTCGCACAATTTGAATATGTCATTTGTTAGTAGGCATTATTATCCAGGGGCGTGCCTTGGGACATGCACCAAGAGGGTTGTTACTTTCTAACTTGAACATGTGTCTGGCATATTGTGGATAAATGCAAGCTGTTGAGCAGGTTCAGGGAGCTGCCACAATTGCTACTCTTTGCACATATGTACAGTAACGTGGACTTCTCTCCTGTGTGGCACTTTACAGAGCTGAACTGTAACCAGAGAGCATGCTCCTGTGTTCAAGTTGGCAGTGAATAACCCTGTACAGTAGGTAGTTGTGTATAGGTGGGTGCACAGGAAGTGCAATTTATATTTCAATTTTCAAAGACGCTACTGTCTGGTGGGACATCAGAAGAACTGCCAATTTTTACAGATGCACAGAAAGCCAGCCACTGCTTGTACGTGTATACATGCCTTCACGGATTCTCACACTGTCTTCTATAGAACCACCAAGTTCTTGCTGGGTTACCTCCAGTGTCTATATCCCAGCATGCGTGAACCTAGAGCTTTGCTTTACTCACCTTACTTTCGGACTAGTCGCAATAACTGCTTTACAGGTTCTCACTATATGGCCAGTCATTATTCGCTGAATCTGAGGATTCTTCTAACAGGCTCCCTCGCATCTTCATTTCCTGTATGCATACGTGTGCAGCACGAAGGGTATAAACTAAGAGGCATGGCATTCCTCGGCACCTCAAGGAAGCTTTTGTAGTTCTCCAAGGGTCAAGAAAGAATTAGAAATGTAAGACATGCATGACGTGCAAGAGCAAGATGTACGCTGACACAACTTATCCAAAAACAAAACAATAAAAGAGATCTTCCAGCAGTACTGTATCTTTGAAAAGGTGTTTATTCTGGACGTTACTATTACAGACACATCAAGTAGTGATGAAATTACTCCTGAAAGGAAGTTGTCTGCTGCTTGAAATACAAGTACGTCTGGAAAAGAAAATGAACAGTACAAACAGTGAGCCACAGTCAACATTTATCCATACCTGTGAATAAGACTTCACCATGTTAGCCTTAGTGCACGTTTAATACCCTCTGGGGATAATATTTTGGTGACGATGCAAATCCGCTGTAGAACCAGAAAACATGCTTGGCGTCAATACTTTTGCATTTTGAGAAGGTGACATTTGGTCCCTTTTATTACACCAACAATGGGATTGTCACTCACCACTGAAACACACAATTACTTTTGCACCAAGTACAGCACTGCCATCAAAGAAGGAATGGGATGGTAGGCCTAAATATGCCCTTTCAAGCCTTAGTTCTACAGAAAGCATTTCTACAAGTTTGGAAGACAAAAGAGCACTCGGCAGGCTCACAAATGTCTGCAGAAAACCTGTCACCAACTGTTTTTCTTTGCACTTAAAGCAGTTCAGCAGCATGTGGGAATTTTTAAATGAGTAGGGACTGGAAATTTTGGCCCATCTGTTCACATTTTGAAATAAAGAAATTATAGTTCACTTGGTTATCCACTCTGAAATAAAATTATAGTTCAATTGGTTATCCCATGCTGCTTCTGTTTCAGCATCTGCAGGAGTTGAGATAATGCTAAAAACTAAATCAAATGCTACTTTGCGAGCTTCTTTTGTTCCAACTCTTGCCTGCATGCCCCCAAAAGTGGCAAGACAACAAATGAAGAGGCAGCACATCACTTTTCTAACCTTCTTGTAGTATTAAGTCTCAACCGATCTCGGTAACCATAGCCAACAGGTGGCCCGTGAAACCGAAATGTGAGCTGGCTGTGAACTGTGAACCTGGCTGAGGCGAATTCCCGGTCGCAATCTGTGTTTGCTGATAACCTGTACACTCTAAAGAGCTAGCAGCCAACTGAGGCTTTGAATACAGTTGAGCCTACTTATAACGAGCCTGACAGTCACACGGATTGCGTTCATTGTATCTGAAATCTGTACTAAGTGGACTCGCCTTATTACAGTCAAAAGACAATGTCAGATAAAAGTAGCGTTTCATTTCTTTAAAAGTGCACTGTGCATGTTTGTTCCCTCAAAGTAGACCCTATCAAGCCAATTTTCTAAGCTTGGTCATATGCTTCTGGCCGAGACCCTTCTGGCTGTGGACAAGCCGCTTTAGGGATGCGATAAGGTGTTCACAGCCAGTAGCGGAGGAGCTTCGCCTTCAAACCTTGACGAAGACATAAGGGCCTAGCAACGAAGCTACTACAGGAAAGGAACACCTCTTGTGCCAAAAACGTGCTCTCAGCCTGTGCGGTAACCCTCTTCTGCAGAGGAGGTTGTGCTTCAGAGGATCTGGGTTGGGGTTGCCCTCACTCCAGCTGTGACTCAGAAATAGCCTCATTTTCGAGATCTCCTCCCTCGACTTGGGTGTCCAATATGTCAATGCAAAGATATTGAAGCCAACACCTGCTGTGGGACTGCCCAGCACGGACGCCTAGAAGAATCTGGCTCTTAACAGCATAGGTCGGCACACTCACTCATGAGTGCACTCATATCGCCTCACACTTACGTCAGTGAGTATGAGTGCAAGTGAGTGGATGCGAGTGTAGGTGGTCATGAGTGTGAGTGTGAGTGAGTGGATGTGAGTGTGAGAGACGAGTGGTGATAGGACATGGTTGTGAGTGGCGGCAAACTTCAGGCGACAGCGAAGTTTGACGCATGTGCTAAGCTATTTTCATGTTCACAGTTGAGGGAAGTAAATATTCACGGGCCCTCGAGGCAGCATAAGGCATCATGCCAGTGAAGCAGAGGATTACAACGTCACTTGAATAGCAACCTTTCGTTGCTCTTCACCGTACTAGTTCACCGTTGGCATGGGTGCAGGCCAAATTCGCGGGTGCAGTTCTCCTTTTATCGAATTTCACATTGCCACTGTTACATGCCTCCTACACGGCTCGAGCTCATATACACCCATGGATGCAGGATCAAATACAAAAATTTTCAATGCACATAATTTCCGCAGGTCAGCATGGCAACTCATAATGTCAGCTCTTCCTCCTTTTCTACCAAGTTCTCAGAAGCTTAGAAGAGTGCTTCGAGTCACCGTTCTGTTTAAACTCTTATCTAAAGCCCAGAATATTGTGTGCCTATGAAACCATAATCTTTCCAACAATAAACTATTAGATCTTTTTGTTCATTACACCTTGAATTTGTTCAAGGAGGCCTACTGTACAAAAGGAGAATCAGCCTGTGGCAGTGCCGTTGCCGCCTCCATGATTTAATGATAAAATTTGATGATGAGGTTCATATAAAGTGCATCTGGCCTAAGTATACAACAAATCCTATCATTTCCACATGACAAGAACTTCGATCACTCTAATAAAAGCACTGTATTACATTCGACACCTATCCACGCCAGGTGTTCATTAGCCTATATCATACTGTAAGCCCGATTCTTTTTGCACGCGTGTAGGTATGAAGCTGCGCTCCAGTCGTTTAGCTTAGCACATGGCACATGACATTTCACAGTTCATACGACCATTTTAGATCCTGGTACGAGAAAAAAAACCAGGACAGCAGCTTGGGCATGTTGGTTATTCATTCTTGATGGAACAGCGCAAAACATCGGGACAAGAGACAGCGCTTGTCTCTTGTCCCGATGTTTTGCGCTGTTCCATCAAGAAGAGAAAAAAAAACTTTGTAAAAGTTGAAAGCATAGAGTCTAGAGTTTCTTGGGTCATGCGAACAATTTCTTTTTTCAACAAAAGCACAAAGATGAAAAAGCAATGTCAGACCGCAAAAGGCAAATTTAAACAGAAGAGCTTGACTTAAAACAAAGCCCATTTAGTTTTGAAGAGAAGAGCAGCAACGAAAGGGGACCTGTTAGCAAATTTTACACCAACACAAGATCTGCCAAAACTGTCTTCTTGAGCCGCCGGAGACTGGAAACTGTCTACCTTTGTAGTGAGGGTCATAGCATGCCAGGCGGCCGCCACAGGCATTCCCGCGCCACTACTGTACCATGTCTCCACTTCGGGGACAAATCCAGTTAACTAAACGCCACGCATTTTTAAGCTATCTATGCACTCCACGAACCGATAAACCGGCTGGTGAAATCGCCAGCACGAAAACTGCACAATGGCACAAACGAACACTAACACTTGTTTGAAAGAAAAGTGTGCAAAAACTCACCATTATTGCCGTCCTTCACGTAGTCCCCCAGTACACTGCACAATGCTGGCACAGGACGGTGTACGCCGCGCACAAGCTTGCCGCCACAACGAAGAAAATGTGAACACGCGAAAAAATAAAATGTGCAAAGGAACGCTGAAAGGAACCAAGAAAACATCGCTTCGCGGCCGCCGCGGCTAATGATGATGCCCATGGCCGTTGGGCTGCCTAATGTCAATAGAGTTCTAGTTACGGTTCTGGTTTGAAATTCGCGGCGTTTGTGGCTTTCAGTCTAACTTGAGAAGTTTCTTCAAATAATCGTACTGCACATGCATTTGCTTGCATAAAATAAAATCAAAGCATGTAATTGCTGACTGCTTAAATAATTCATTCCTGAAAACTTCAGATTGCGAAAGCAAGAAAAATTAAAATCTAAAGGCAACATAATTTTAATGTGTTTCCTGGTAAGCTGTTTGCACATTTCCAAATCTTCCACTGTGCTGAAAGAAAAACATGTATGAATGTCATCTGAATATCCACTAACTGATATCTGAATCCGATAGTCCTCTCAATATGCAGAGGATATCATACATAGACATTGGACGTTAGGACCATTAGTGGACATCCTCTGCATATTCATGGTTTGCTAGAATGAGCGCTTTTATAGGGTAGTAGACTCTTGTTCGACCTTGGGCTATACGACCAGCAAACGTGGGCATCAGTGAAGTGCAGATTTAAGTCTAAAAACTGTATGCGGTTGTCCCTTGTCAGTTCATGAGTAAAAAGTAAGCCTTGCCCCTCAGAGGAGAAGGCGTTAAGAATGTTAGTGACAGCACTGTCAAGGTCATAGTTAGAAGAATTGTCTAGAATCACTAGAAAGTCATCGACATAACAAAACACACGTGATACAGGGTGGTTTAAAAGCTCTTTTTCTAAGCGTCTGTCTAAAAAAGCCATAAAAATGTCACACAGCACTGGAGCAACCGAAGACCCAATGCAAATTCCGGACTTTTGAACATAAAATCGTCCGTCGTAAAAAGTGGCTGTGGAACTCAGGTAAAACTGTAAAAACTCTAAAAAATGCTCGGTACTGATGCCAGCCATATTGCGAAAAACTAATTCACCATGCTCTTGAATGCAATCCCTCACAGCAGTGTACAACCCTTCATGCGGTACTGAATAGAAAAGATCTTGTACATTGTGGGAATCTGGCTTTCCGCTGTCGCCTTTACGAATTTTATATTTCTTTAGTCATTGTTTAGTTTTTATTGCAGTCATTCTCTTGTTGACATTTCATGCAATATTTCTATGCTATTAAGAACTGCCTTCATAGTAGATTTGTTTCATACATGCCTGTATTTATATTCCTAACAACTGTACCAAGTCGCTTACCTTCTGTGAACTTCCATTTGTGTTCCTTTTCTTTCTTTTTCTTTCTTTTTTTTTCTTCTTTCTTTTTTCTTTTTTTTCTGAGAGCTGTGTACAATTAGAACAATTTTCTCTTGCTGTATGCCATGCTGCCATGTAGAAAAGGGCCGTGGGCCTAGTCAAGCCCATAAAGAGGCTTTTTGTCCACGACCCTCAGCATTTTTGCGGTGCTGAAATAAAGATTTGATTTGATTTGATTTGATTTGATTTGCGCGGCTGTGCCGGCCTACCGCGTCGTTTCTCCTCTTTCCCTTGCTCCCGCCTCAGGCGGTGGAGAGGCGGCTGGGTGACTAATCACTGTCATTTAGCCACAGCTCCGCCCCGGCTCCCCAAGGGCCTTCGCCATTGGCGCCTTTTGGCGGGAATCCGGGACCCGTTTTGGCGGCCGCGCATCCCGCGACCGTCCGAGCGGGGCCCAGAGAGAGAGATCCCTCCGAGACAGCGTAAGGTGCGTACGTTACTGTTGTCCGTGCCGGCCTTTGCCGTTCGGACCAGTGCTTACTCGAGCTCGCCCGCACGTGTCCTCTGACCTGCAGCGGCTCGAGCCTGTCCAGCGGGGTCCAGCGACCTCTGACAGCCGTACCTTGCGTTGAATGCCCACTCTCTCTCGCAACCGGCCCAACGGTCGACACGAGAGAGAGATCACAGCACTGCCGCGGGGACATTCTCCTGCAGCGGCGTGCTAGCGGTGCGCATTACTCGAGTCGCTTCGTGCGCGCAGCGGAGCCTTGCTCCTCGCGCGCCCCCGGGACGGGGTGACTATTGAGTGTGTGTGTATCAGCTGAAGGACGACGTGAATAAACGTCTCCTTCGTGAACTTGGAGGCCTATTTCTTTGCGGCGAATCGCTCTCCTCCCAGCGGAGGTTGAGTGCACCGCATCGGTGTCCCAGTGTGTGTGTGGTGACGGCTGATCGGGGCCCTTGGCTCGCGCGAAGCTCGAACCCGCGGTGGGTGGTGGCCTGTGTCCACGTAGGAACCCACAACTGGCGCCCAACGTGCTAAGTCACTGGCGCTTACGCCTTTGACGGCACATTAGCCGAGCAGGTCGCCTTGACGATCACGCTTGCGCACCGTGTCTAACACCCCCAGCGGGGCACTCGGCAGCTACATGTCGGCTCCCTACGGAGTTGTAGCGTCGTTTGATCCGCTGGCTGCTGTTCCTTCGAATAGCTAGACACCGTGGTTGGCCGCGGCCCCCAGTGGGGTTCACGGCGAGACAACCCAAAATGTCGACCACGCGGCTCCCATTGGAGCTGTATCGGAAGCACCCTGCGGTGCATCCGCTGGTCGCATGCCTCAGCTGTGCAAGCTTTCCGCCCAGTGCGAAAGCAGTTCGTGTCACGCTGCCGCAACCGGCAGTTTCGAACAGCAGCAGCCGTGCCCCCCGAGCAGTCAATTCTGCTCTGGGAACGGCGAGGCGCTGGCCCGGTTCCCTGTGGAAACCACGCCGCTCATCGAACTAGGAGCCTTGCCTCCCTCGTTCGTGTAGCCCGCCCAAGCCTCCACTGAGGCAGGGGTGCAGTGCGCTCAGTTGGCTGATGCGGCTCCGCGAGCCTGCGGGTCGGCTGGCGCGCTGGGCTCTCCTGATACAGCATTACGACTTTTCCGTGCAGTGTCGAAAGGGGAGCACAAACGTGGTAGCTGACGCGCTATCCCGTGCCCCACACGCCAGCGGCGCCTTGACGCCTGTAGGCGGAGGGGGCGAAACAGCGGACGAGCCGCCGGGCGGCAAGGAGGGGGAACCCGCAAACGGGTAAACCCATTCCGCTAACCAGGCGAGCAGCGCTTCGCAAAGCGGACGAGAGGCAAAGCTCTTCGTGAGCGCCTCGGAAGTGCCGACGCGAACGGAAATTTTGGCTGCAAACCTGAGTGGGGACGAGACCAGGCTCCCCTCTGGTATGACTGGAATCGTTTTCAGCCGTAAGAGCTACTGTAAGCCCAGCAAAATGACCCATTTTGTCGCGAGGTGAGCGACGGTCTCAGGGAGACGGAGCGCCGTGACGCTACTTGTATTGTAGCGGGCGCAGGGGGGGCAGAAGCCAGCGTGTGTCGCGGCGAACCCCGGGGATTCATATTTGCTGGACAATGACGGGCTCGTGCTGAAATACATAGCCACCGATGACGAGTCCATCGACCCGTTCAAGGTGGTTATCCCCAAAAGTCTGAGAGGCGCACTGTTGAGATTCTCTCATGACGAACCACTGGCCGGTCATCTGAGTGGCTCCAAAGTTTTTGCAAAACTGAGTCATTCGGTGACGTGGCCCGGCATGAAGCGTGACATTTTCCGCTATTGCCGTTCCTGCCATGTCTGTCAAGCGGTGAAGTCACGGGGTGGCAAGCCGCCTGGAATGATGAAACCGATTGACAGTGTGCGTCCGTGGCAGATGGCCACCTGCGATTTGATGGGGCCTTTCCCCAGGAGCAAGCAGGGGTTCATTGACCTGAAGGCCTACGCGTCACGGTCTGATGAGCTTGCGCCGGTACCCATTGGTATCAAAGGCAAGTGTAAAGGCACAACTGGTGCTGCGGAACGCAAGCGTACGGAGCACCGGTACAATCTGAGGCGACGGTCACCTGTGTGATTGATGCCGGACGGCGGACTTTTCCGCAACCGAAGGCACGCAGCCTCAGCTAGCTGGCGAGCTTTCTTGTCAGGCCCTACCCAGGTGAAGCACGGTGTGTTATTTTTATTTTTTTTTGCAGTATGCTCAGTTCCAGCCTTGTGTGTTTATCAGTTTATTTATTTGTTTGCTTGAATCAGTTTCTAGCCACTTTCGTTTCCCGCTTGCTCGTCTGTTTTCGTTCTAACGTACCAGACTTGTACATAGGCAAACTTCAGCCCGCTCGTGCTTGCTCTTATCTTCTAGAAGGAATAGATTGGATTAGGTGTCGTTTGCACGGCGCGCCTTTTCTCATTTCCGGCCCGACTGTGGGTGGTTGGCTCGTTAAGGAGCCGTGTGTCGCGGTGCGAGTTTTGTGCGGCCCGTATGGACGGGAAGTTGGCGGGGCGTTTGGGGCGATGGGTTGCGATGGGGGGCGGAAAGTGCACCCTTTGACCCTCGCCGCGGCGCCTCTGGACGCTTCTGATGGGGGGGGGGGTCGATGTCGCCGACCAGCGTCCGCGCACGTGCCGGTGTATGCGTGTTTGTGGCTGTGGCTGTGTGCGCGCGTAACTATGAGCCAAGGCGACGCCTGTGAGTTGTGCCGTTGTGTCCTTCTGCGTGAGCGCGAGGATGAGAAGGACCCCTCGCTGTGGACAAGGTTACACATCTGGACGCCGCCGAACGTCCTCGCCCGTTTCAGCCGGCGTGAAGGGGGTACACTAACTGTCTTGTGCCCGAACGTGATGTCGTGTCCAAGGGCGCGAGGTCAGTGCTCTGCCGCGGCCCCGTCGTCATCAACGCACTCTACATCAACGGAAAGAAGACCGCCATCAGTCGTCGGCCCTCCCAACCTGTTCAACTTGAAGTCTGCGAGCGGTGAGTCGCCGACAGGCCCACTGGGCCGCGCCACCGAACTTTGAGGCTGGCATCCACCTGTAACATAGTTGTACAGTTGTATTCACATCTTCTTGTGTACCGTGTATATAATCTGCAAGCTGTTTTGATTTACTGAAGCGTATGCAAGTGTTGTTTGCCTTGTTTTTCCGTTGTTTTTTTTACATTGTTCTGGCTGGAACTGAAGTGTAGCTAGTTTTTTTTTGTATTCATTTCTTTATTTTGGAACTGAAGTGTAGTTTTTTTGTGTATTGATTTCTTTATTTTGGCCGCGTGCTTTGCCGATGGGTAGGAGGGCATTTAAGGAGAGGGGGATGTGGGAATCTGGCTTTCCGCCGTCGCCTTTGCGCGGCTGTGCCGGCCTACCGCGTCGTTTCTCCTCTTTCCCTTGCTCCCGCCTCAGGCGGTGGAGAGGCGGCTGGGTGACTAATCACTGTCATTTAGCCACAGCTCCGCCCCGGCTCCCCAAGGGCCTTCGCCATTGGCGCCTTTTGGCGGGAATCCGGGACCCGTTTTGGCGGCCGCGCATCCCGCGACCGTCCGAGCGGGGCCCAGAGAGAGAGATCCCTCCGAGACAGCGTAAGGTGCGTACGTTACTGTTGTCCGTGCCGGCCTTTGCCGTTCGGACCAGTGCTTACTCGAGCTCGCCCGCACGTGTCCTCTGACCTGCAGCGGCTCGAGCCTGTCCAGCGGGGTCCAGCGACCTCTGACAGCCGTACCTTGCGTTGAATGCCCACTCTCTCTCGCAACCGGCCCAACGGTCGACACGAGAGAGAGATCACAGCACTGCCGCGGGGACATTCTCCTGCAGCGGCGTGCTAGCGGTGCGCATTACTCGAGTCGCTTCGTGCGCGCAGCGGAGCCTTGCTCCTCGCGCGCCCCCGGGACGGGGTGACTATTGAGTGTGTGTGTATCAGCTGAAGGACGACGTGAATAAACGTCTCCTTCGTGAACTTGGAGGCCTATTTCTTTGCGGCGAATCGCTCTCCTCCCAGCGGAGGTTGAGTGCACCGCATCGGTGTCCCAGTGTGTGTGTGGTGACGGCTGATCGGGGCCCTTGGCTCGCGCGAAGCTCGAACCCGCGGTGGGTGGTGGCCTGTGTCCACGTAGGAACCCACAACATCAACGGAAATAGCTGTGTAAGCGGAGGGAATTCCCTGTTCCAGAGCCAGCACAAGGTCCTTGGAGCTGCGGATGAGGAACGGATCACGACCCAAAACTTGGTCGTTCCTAATCCGCATCGTTCCTCATCCTTGGTCGTTCCTCATCCGTTCCTCATCCGTTCCTCATCCGCAGCTCCAAGGACCTTGTGCTGGCTCTGGAACAGGGAATTCCCTCCGCTTACACAGCTATTTCCGTTGATGTACAAGATCTTTTCTATTCAGTACCGCATGAAGGGTTGTACACTGCTGTGAGGGATTGCATTCAAGAGCATGGTGAATTAGTTTTTCGCAATATGGCTGGCATCAGTACCGAGCATTTTTTAGAGCTTTTACAGTTTTACCTGAGTTCCACAGCCACTTTTTACGACGGACGATTTTATGTTCAAAAGTCCGGAATTTGCATTGGGTCTTCGGTTGCTCCAGTGCTGTGTGACATTTTTATGGCTTTTTTAGACAGACGCTTAGAAAAAGAGCTTTTAAACCACCCTGTATCACGTGTGTTTCGTTATGTCGATGACTTTCTAGTGATTCTAGACAATTCTTCTAACTATGACCTTGACAGTGCTGTCACTAACATTCTTAACGCCTTCTCCTCTGAGGGGCAAGGCTTACTTTTTACTCATGAACTGACAAGGGACAACCGCATACAGTTTTTAGACTTAAATCTGCACTTCACTGATGCCCACGTTTGCTGGTCGTATAGCCCAAGGTCGAACAAGAGTCTACTACCCTATAAAAGAGCTCATTCTAAGCTAGTCAAACGTGGCATCATCATGTCTGCATGCCTCTCTGCCCTGCAGAAATCCTGTACCCACACCATGTCATCCAGTTTTCACTGTCAAGTTGAGCGCCTTCTTTCCGCTGGCTATCCCCGTCATCTACTTCTTGGCACCTGCGAAAGCCTGCTTCAAAGGCTAAAATCTACACATGTAAAAGATAAAGGATGTTCGGATACCAAGCCACCATTTGTCATGCCGTATTTTCATTGCCTTTCCCATAATATCAAGAAGGTAGCAGAAAGGTATGGGATACGCGTTGTTTTTTCGGCTCCCTGCAAGCTCAAAAAAGTGTGCCCTCTACTGGCTGGAACAAGAAAAGAACCCACCACTTGCAAGAAGAACCACCGGAACAAGTTTACAAAATGTGTTTCCGAAGTTGTTTATGAAATACCTTTGTCATGCGGTCGTTCCTACATAGGCCAGACTGGCCGTTGTTTTAATGAACGCGCTTTAGAGCACAGGCGATCCCTTAGCAGTGGCACCGGCAGCAATCTACCCTTGCACTGTAAGAGCTGCGACACTACAAACTGTTCTCCTTACCTGGAAAAAACAAAGTTCCTTTCAAAGGCCAAAACAAAAACCGAAAGAGAAGTCATCGAGGCCTATTTCATTTCTAAAAGGGGTGATAAGTGTGTTAGCGCCCCTTCTTTATCTCTTTCATGTCAGGAAATCAAGTTCTTAGATGGACACATCCGAACTTTTCATGCGTCGTAATTCACACGTGGTCTTGTTTACCCTGTCATTGCCGTTCGCACGTTGCTTCTGCTTGTCTCCTATTTTGCTGTGATTACCTTTATAAACACCCTGCTTTTACAAAATAAAGTCAGTTGGAAGTCTGCGCTTTGTTTTTGTGTATTCGTGCCTTTCTTTTGTCCCGTCGTCTTCGCGCAGTTTTGTTTCGCTCTTACCATGAACCGACTAGCCCAACATCATGTCTTAATCCACCTGTAACATAGCTGTACAGTTGTATTCACAATCTCTTTGTGTACCGTGTATATAATCTGCAAGCTGTTCTTGATTTTCTTGAAGCGTATGCCAGTGTTGTTTTTTTTTACGTTGTTCTGGCTGGAACTGAAGTGTGGCTAGCTTTTTTGTGTATTCATTTCTTTATTATGGAACTGAAGTGTGGTTTTTTTTGTGTATTGATTTCCTTATTTTGGCCACGTGCTTTGCCGATGGGTAGGAGGGCATTTAAGGAGAGGGGGATGTGGGAATCCTGGCTTTCCGCCGTTGCCTTTGCGCGGCTGTGCCGGCTTCCTGCGTTGTTTCTCCTCTTTCCCTTACTCCCGCCTCAGGCGGTGGAGAGGCGGCTAGGTGACTAATCACTGTCATTTGGCCGCAGCTCCGCCCCGGCTCCCAAACGGCCTTTGCCATTGGCGCCTTTTGGCGGGAATTCGGGACCCGCTTTGGGGCGGCCGCGCACCGCGCGACCGTCCGAGCGGGGCCCAGAGAGAGAGATCCCTCCGAGACATCGTAAGGTGCGTACGCTACTGTCTGTCCGTGCCGGCCTTTGCCGTTCGGACCAGTGCTTACTCGAGCTCGCCCGCACGTGTCCTCTGACCTGCAGCGGCTCGAGCCTGTCCAGCGGGGTCCACCGACCTCCGACAGGCGTACCTTGCGTTGATTGCCCACTCTCTCTCGCAACCGGCCCAACGGTCGACACGAGAGAGAGATCACAGCACTGCCGCGGGGACATTCTCCTGCAGCGGCGTGCTAGCGGCGCGCATTGCTCGAATCGCTTCGTGCGCGCAGCGGAGCCTTGCTCCTCGCGCGCCCCCGGGACGGGGTGACGATTGAGTGTGTGTGTACTGCTGAAGGACGACGTGAATAAACGTCTCCTTTGTGAACTTGCAGGCCTATTCCTTTGAGGCGAATCGCTCTCCTCCCAGCGGAGGTTGAGTGCGCTGCATCGGTGTCCCAGTGTGTGTGTGGTGACGGCTGATCGGGGCCCTTGGCTCGCGCGAAGCTCGAACCCGCGGTGGGTGGTGCCCTGTGTCCACGTAGAAACCCACAACTAGGAGAGGGGGATGTGGGAATCCTGGCTTTCCGCCGTCGCCTTTGCGCGGCTGTGCCGGCCTCCCGCGTTGTTTCTCCTCTTTCCCTTGCTCCCGCCTCAGGCGGTGGAGAGGCGGCTGGGTGACTAATCACTGTCATTTAGCCACAGCTCCGCCCCGGCTCCCAAACGGCCTTTGCCATTGGCGCCTTTTGGCGGGAATTCGGGACCCGTTTTGGGCGGCCGCGCGACCGTCCGAGCGGGGCCCAGAGAGAGGGATCCCTCCGAGACGGCGTAAGGTGCGTACGTTACTGTTTGTCCGTGCCGGCCTTTGCCGTTCGGACCAGTGCTTACTCGAGCTCGCCCGCACGTGTCCTCTGACCTGCAGCGGCTCGAGCCTGTCCAGCGGGGTCCAGCGACCTCCGACAGGCGTACCTTGCGTTGTTTGCCCACTCTCTCTCGCAACCGGCCGAACGGTCGACACGAGAGAGGGATCACAGCACTGCCGCAGGGACATTCTCCTGCAGCGGCGTGCTAGCGGCGCGCATTGCTCGAGTCGCTTCGTGCGCGCAGCGGAGCCTTGCTCCTCGCGCGCCCCCGGGACGGGGTGACGATTGAGTGTGTGTGTACTGCTGAAGGACGACGTGAATAAACGTCTCCTTGGTGAACTTGGAGGCCTATTTCTTTGCGGCGAATCGCTCTCCTCCCAGCGGAGGTTGATTGCGCCGCATCGGTGTCCCAGTGTGTGTGTGTGGTGACGGCTGATCGGGGCCCTTGGCTCGCGCGAAGCTCGAACCCGCGGTGGGTGGTGGCCTGCGTCCACGTAGAAACCCACAAAGTATAATTTCTGCCTGTTTCTGTATTCCTCATCCATTTTCTGCCACAGGGTTTTAGCGGAGATTGAACACAAGGTATTCTTGAGCGCAATCGACGGCTCATCAAAAGTTGCGCTGTACTGTAACCTGTGGGACCCGGCGAGTTCAGGTAGTTCAGCAAAGAAATGTGGGGTGAGGGGGGGCGCTGCAAGCAGCCGTCTCGACCAGACGCACGTTCGCATCGCTCCGACTTTTTGAAGCTTTTCGGCCGGGACGTTTTTGGGCTAGGCTCCCAAAAATGAATGGGCCACCCCCATCGTGTTCCTCGCCACCTGTGAGCGACGGTTTCGGCGCTTCTGAGTCAAAGACTACCCCAGGAAACCATCCGGATGCATCGGATACGCCTACCGCCGAAGCCGCCAACATGGCTCCGCAGCAGCCTCGGCAAGACGCCGCGGTAACATAGCTTTGCAGCGGCACAGATGCGGCCCAACCTGTCGACGAAAGCATGGCGGATGACGAAGCCATTCAAGTGGTTGCGACGATACCTACCGCCGAAGCCGCCAACATGGCTCCGCAGCAGCCTCGGCAAGACGCCGCGGTAACATAGCTTTGCAGCGGCACAGATGCGGCCCAACCTGTCGACGAAAGCATGGCGGATGACGAAGCCATTCAAGTGGTTGCGACGATACCTACCGCCGAAGCCGCCAACATGGCTCCCCAGCAGCCTCGGCAAGACGCCGCGGTAACATAGCTTTGCAGCGGCACAGATGCGGCCCAACCTGTCGACGAAAGCATGGCGGATGACGAAGCCATTCAAGTGGTTGCGACGATACCTACCGCCGAAGCCGCCAACATGGCTCCGCAGCAGCCTCGGCAAGACGCCGCGGTAACATAGCTTTGCAGCGGCACAGATGCGGCCCAACCTGTCGACGAAAGCATGGCGGATGACGAAGCCATTCAAGTGGTTGCGACGATACCTACCGCCGAAGCCGCCAACATGGCTCCGCAGCAGCCTCGGCAAGACGCCGCGGTAACATCGCTTTGCAGCGGCACAGATGCGGCCCAACCTGTCGACGAAAGCATGGCGGATGACGAAGCCATTCAAGTGGTTGCGACGATACCTACCGCCGAAGCCGCCAACATGGCTCCGCAGCAGCCTCGGCAAGACGCCGCGGTAACATCGCTTTGCAGCGGCACAGATGCGGCCCAACCTGTCGACGAAAGCATGGCGGATGACGAAGCCATTCAAGTGGTTGCGACAATACCTACCGCCGAAGCCGCCAACATGGCTCCGCAGCAGCCTCGGCAAGACGCCGCGGTAACATAGCTTTGCAGCGGCACAGATGCGGCCCAACCTGTCGACGAAAGCATGGCGGATGACGAAGCCATTCAAGTGGTTGCGGCGATACCTACCGCCGAAGCCGCCAACATGGCTCCGCAGCAGCCTCGGCAAGACGCCGCGGTAACATCGCTTTGCAGCGGCACAGATGCGGCCCAACCTGTCGACGAAAGCATGGCGGATGACGAAGCCATTCAAGTGGTTGCGACGATACCTACCGCCGAAGCCGCCAACATGGCTCCGCAGCAGCCTCGGCAAGACGCCGCGGTAACATCGCTTTGCAGCGGCACAGATGCGGCCCAACCTGTCGACGAAAGCATGGCGGATGACGAAGCCATTCAAGTGGTTGCGACGATACCTACCGCCGAAGCCGCCAACATGGCTCCGCAGCAGCCTCGGCAAGACGCCGCGGTAACATCGCTTTGCAGCGGCACAGATGCGTCCCAACCTGTCGACGAAAGCATGGCGGATGACGAAGCCATTCAAGTGGTTGCGACGATACCTACCGCCGAAGCCGCCAACATGGCTCCGCAGCAGCCTCGGCAAGACGCCGAGGTAACATCGCTTTGCAGCGGCTAGGATGCGGCCCAACCTGTCGACGAAAGCATGGCGGATGAGGAAGCCATTCAAGTGGTTGCGACGATACCTACCGCCGAAGCCGCCAACTTGGCTCCGCAGCAGCCTCGGCAAGACGCCGCGGTAACATCGCTTTGCAGCGGCACAGATGCGGCCCAACCTGTCGACGAAAGCATGGCGGATGACGAAGCCATTCAAGTGGTTGCGACGATACCTACCGCCGAAGCCGCCAACTTGGCTCCGCAGCAGCCTCGGCAAGACGCCGCGGTAACATCGCTTTGCAGCGGCACAGATGCGGCCCAACCTGTCGACGAAAGCATGGCGGATGACGAAGCCATTCAAGTGGTTGCGACGATACCTACCGCCGAAGCCGCCAACATGGCTCCGCAGCAGCCTCGGCAAGACGCCGCGGTAACATCGCTTTGCAGCGGCTAGGATGCGGCCCAACCTGTCGACGAAAGCATGGCGGATGACGAAGCCATTCAAGTGGTTGCGACGATACCTACCGCCGAAGCCGCCAACATGGCTCCGCAGCAGCCTCGGCAAGACGCCGCGGTAACATCGCTTTGCAGCGGCACAGATGCGGCCCAACCTGTCGACGAAAGCATGGCGGATGACGAAGCCATTCAAGTGGTTGCGACAATACCTACCGCCGAAGCCGCCAACATGGCTCCGCAGCAGCCTCGGCAAGACGCCGCGGTAACATAGCTTTGCAGCGGCACAGATGCGGCCCAACCTGTCGACGAAAGCATGGCGGATGACGAAGCCATTCAAGTGGTTGCGACGATACCTACCGCCGAAGCCGCCAACATGGCTCCGCAGCAGCCTCGGCAAGACGCCGCGGTAACATCGCTTTGCAGCGGCACAGATGCGGCCCAACCTGTCTACGAAAGCATGGCGGATGACGAAGCCATTCAAGTGGTTGCGACGATACCTACCGCCGAAGCCGCCAACATGGCTCCGCAGCAGCCTCGGCAAGACGCCGAGGTAACATCGCTTTGCAGCGGCACAGATGCGGCCCAACCTGTCGACGAAAGCATGGCGGATGACGAAGCCATTCAAGTGGTTGCGACGATACCTACCGCCGAAGCCGCCAACATGGCTCCGCAGCAGCCTCGGCAAGACGCCGCGGTAACATCGCTTTGCAGCGGCACAGATGCGTCCCAACCTGTCGACGAAAGCATGGCGGATGACGAAGCCATTCAAGTGGTTGCGACGATACCTACCGCCGAAGCCGCCAACATGGCTCCGCAGCAGCCTCGGCAAGACGCCGCGGTAACATAGCTTTGCAGCGGCACAGATGCGGCCCAACCTGTCGACGAAAGCATGGCGGATGACGAAGCCATTCAAGTGGTTGCGACGATACCTACCGCCGAAGCCGCCAACATGGCTCCGCAGCAGCCTCGGCAAGACGCCGCGGTAACATAGCTTTGCAGCGGCACAGATGCGGCCCAACCTGTCGACGAAAGCATGGCGGATGACGAAGCCATTCAAGTGGTTGCGACGATACCTACCGCCGAAGCCGCCAACATGGCTCCGCAGCAGCCTCGGCAAGACGCCGCGGTAACATAGCTTTGCAGCGGCACAGATGCGGCCCAACATGTCGACGAAAGCATGGCGGATGACGAAGCCATTCAAGTGGTTGCGACGATACCTACCGCCGAAGCCGCCAACATGGCTCCGCAGCAGCCTCGGCAAGACGCCGCGGTAACATAGCTTTGCAGCGGCACAGATGCGGCCCAACCTGTCGACGAAAGCATGGCGGATGACGAAGCCATTCAAGTGGTTGCGACGATACCTACCGCCGAAGCCGCCAACATGGCTCCGCAGCAGCCTCGGCAAGACGCCGCGGTAACATAGCTTTGCAGCGGCACAGATGCGGCCCAACCTGTCGACGAAAGCATGGCGGATGACGAAGCCATTCAAGTGGTTGCGACGATACCTACCGCCGAAGCCGCCAACATGGCTCCGCAGCAGCCTCGGCAAGACGCCGCGGTAACATAGCTTTGCAGCGGCACAGATGCGGCCCAACCTGTCGACGAAAGCATGGCGGATGACGAAGCCATTCAAGTGGTTGCGACGATACCTACCGCCGAAGCCGCCAACATGGCTCCGCAGCAGCCTCGGCAAGACGCCGCGGTAACATCGCTTTGCAGCGGCACAGATGCGGCCCAACCTGTCGACGAAAGCATGGCGGATGACGAAGCCATTCAAGTGGTTGCGACGATACCTACCGCCGAAGCCGCCAACATGGCTCCGCAGCAGCCTCGGCAAGGCGCCGCGGTAACATCGCTTTGCAGCGGCACAGATGCGGCCCAACCTGTCGACGAAAGCATGGCGGATGACGAAGCCATTCAAGTGGTTGCGACGATACCTACCGCCGAAGCCGCCAACATGGCTCCGCAGCAGCCTCGGCAAGACGCCGCGGTAACATCGCTTTGCAGCGGCACAGATGCGGCCCAACCTGTCGACGAAAGCATGGCGGATGACGAAGCCATTCAAGTGGTTGCGACGATACCTACCGCCGAAGCCGCCAACATGGCTCCGCAGCAGCCTCGGCAAGACGCCGCGGTAACATAGCTTTGCAGCGGCACAGATGCGGCCCAACCTGTCGACGAAAGCATGGCGGATGACGAAGCCATTCAAGTGGTTGCGACGATACCTACCGCCGAAGCCGCCAACATGGCTCCGCAGCAGCCTCGGCAAGACGCCGCGGTAACATCGCTTTGCAGCGGCACAGATGCGGCCCAACCTGTCGACGAAAGCATGGCGGATGACGAAGCCATTCAAGTGGTTGCGACGATACCTACCGCCGAAGCCGCCAACATGGCTCCGCAGCAGCCTCGGCAAGGCGCCGCGGTAACATCGCTTTGCAGCGGCACAGATGCGGCCCAACCTGTCGACGAAAGCATGGCGGATGACGAAGCCATTCAAGTGGTTGCGACGATACCTACCGCCGAAGCCGCCAACATGGCTCCGCAGCAGCCTCGGCAAGACGCCGCGGTAACATCGCTTTGCAGCGGCACAGATGCGGCCCAACCTGTCGACGAAAGCATGGCGGATGACGAAGCCATTCAAGTGGTTGCGACGATACCTACCGCCGAAGCCGCCAACATGGCTCCGCAGCAGCCTCGGCAAGACGCCGCGGTAACATCGCTTTGCAGCGGCACAGATGCGGCCCAACCTGTCGACGAAAGCATGGCGGATGACGAAGCCATTCAAGTGGTTGCGACGATACCTACCGCCGAAGCCGCCAACATGGCTCCGCAGCAGCCTCGGCAAGACGCCGCGGTAACATAGCTTTGCAGCGGCACAGATGCGGCCCAACCTGTCGACGAAAGCATGGCGGATGACGAAGCCATTCAAGTGGTTGCGACGATACCTACCGCCGAAGCCGCCAACATGGCTCCGCAGCAGCCTCGGCAAGACGCCGCGGTAACATAGCTTTGCAGCGGCACAGATGCGGCCCAACCTGTCGACGAAAGCATGGCGGATGACGAAGCCATTCAAGTGGTTGCGACGATACCTACCGCCGAAGCCGCCAACATGGCTCCGCAGCAGCCTCGGCAAGACGCCGCGGTAACATCGCTTTGCTGCGGCACAGATGCGGCCCAACCTGTCGACGAAAGCATGGCGGATGACGAAGCCATTCAAGTGGTTGCGACGATACCTACCGCCGAAGCCGCCAACATGGCTCCGCAGCAGCCTCGGCAAGACGCCGCGGTAACATCGCTTTGCAGCGGCACAGATGCGGCCCAACCTGTCGACGAAAGCATGGCGGATGACGAAGCCATTCAAGTGGTTGCGACGATACCTACCGCCGAAGCCGCCAACATGGCTCCGCAGCAGCCTCGGCAAGACGCCGCGGTAACATCGCTTTGCAGCGGCACAGATGCGGCCCAACCTGTCGACGAAAGCATGGCGGATGACGAAGCCATTCAAGTGGTTGCGACGATACCTACCGCCGAAGCCGCCAACATGGCTCCGCAGCAGCCTCGGCAAGACGCCGCGGTAACATCGCTTTGCAGCGGCACAGATGCGGCCCAACCTGTCGACGAAAGCATGGCGGATGACGAAGCCATTCAAGTGGTTGCGACGATACCTACCGCCGAAGCTGCCAACATGGCTCCGCAGCAGCCTCGGCAAGACGCCGCGGTAACATCGCTTTGCAGCGGCACAGATGCGGCCCAACCTGTCGACGAAAGCATGGCGGATGACGAAGCCATTCAAGTGGTTGCGACGATACCTACCGCCGAAGCCGCCAACATGGCTCCGCAGCAGCCTCGGCAAGACGCCGCGGTAACATAGCTTTGCAGCGGCACAGATGCGGCCCAACCTGTCGACGAAAGCATGGCGGATGACGAAGCCATTCAAGTGGTTGCGACGATACCTACCGCCGAAGCCGCCAACATGGTTCCGCAGCAGCCTCGGCAAGACGCCGCGGTAACATAGCTTTGCAGCGGCACAGATGCGGCCCAACCTGTCGACGAAAGCATGGCGGATGACGAAGCCATTCGAGTGGTTGCGACGATACCTACCGCCGAAGCCGCCAACATGGCTCCGCAGCAGCCTCGGCAAGACGCCGCGGTAACATAGCTTTGCAGCGGCACAGATGCGGCCCAACCTGTCGACGAAAGCATGGCGGATGACGAAGCCATTCAAGTGGTTGCGACGATACCTACCGCCGAAGCCGCCAACATGGTTCCGCAGCAGCCTCGGCAAGACGCCGCGGTAACATAGCTTTGCAGCGGCACAGATGCGGCCCAACCTGTCGACGAAAGCATGGCGGATGACGAAGCCATTCGAGTGGTTGCGACGATACCTACCGCCGAAGCCGCCAACATGGCTCCGCAGCAGCCTCGGCAAGACGCCGCGGTAACATAGCTTTGCAGCGGCACAGATGCGGCCCAACCTGTCGACGAAAGCATGGCGGATGACGAAGCCATTCGAGTGGTTGCGACGATACCTACCGCCGAAGCCGCCAACATGGCTCCGCAGCAGCCTCGGCAAGACGCCGCGGTAACATAGCTTTGCAGCGGCACAGATGCGGCCCAACCTGTCGACGAAAGCATGGCGGATGACGAAGCCATTCAAGTGGTTGCGACGATACCTACCGCCGAAGCCGCCAACATGGTTCCGCAGCAGCCTCGGCAAGACGCCGCGGTAACATAGCTTTGCAGCGGCACAGATGCGGCCCAACCTGTCGACGAAAGCATGGCGGATGACGAAGCCATTCGAGTGGTTGCGACGATACCTACCGCCGAAGCCGCCAACATGGCTCCGCAGCAGCCTCGGCAAGACGCCGCGGTAACATAGCTTTGCAGCGGCACAGATGCGGCCCAACCTGTCGACGAAAGCATGGCGGATGACGAAGCCATTCAAGTGGTTGCGACGATACCTACCGCCGAAGCTGCCAACATGGCTCCGCAGCAGCCTCGGCAAGACGCCGCGGTAACATAGCTTTGCAGCGGCACAGATGCGGCCCAACCTGTCGACGAAAGCATGGCGGATGACGAAGCCATTCAAGTGGTTGCGACGATACCTACCGCCGAAGCCGCCAACATGGCTCCGCAGCAGCCTCGGCAAGACGCCGCGGTAACATAGCTTTGCAGCGGCACAGATGCGGCCCAACCTGTCGACGAAAGCATGGCGGATGACGAAGCCATTCAAGTGGTTGCGACGATACCTACCGCCGAAGCCGCCAACATGGTTCCGCAGCAGCCTCGGCAAGACGCCGCGGTAACATAGCTTTGCAGCGGCACAGATGCGGCCCAACCTGTCGACGAAAGCATGGCGGATGACGAAGCCATTCGAGTGGTTGCGACGATACCTGTCTCCAACCCTTTCTCTGTTCGCGCATGTGCGCCCTGTTCTGATGTTGGCGATCCGCCAAGTAAAGAATTTTCAGTTGTGTTTCCAGCGTTTTGCTGTGTACTTCTCCTCCTTGTGAATGCGTCCTTTTCGCTGGTTTTCTACTTACCATGCACCAACTGGCCCAACAAGCTACGCTTCTTCAATACTTTCTCTGTTCTTTCCACTGAAAACAACCCGGGAAGCACCCCTTCTGAGCTAGGAGCTTGCACTTTTCCGTTTTCGAAATTTGCCAAGCAACCTATAGAACGCAAACAGCAATCCGAGATTCTACGTGGTAACCAAACAGTGTCGACGACGGTGCACAAGAGCCCTGTCAGTACACAGCAATCAGCCTCGGAGCCAATTGTGCTTGTTAATCAGGACTTCCCTCCACTACAAAGTCAGCCGTTGCCGAAGACACGAGACAGCGAACATAAAACTAAACGGCAAGGCGCGCACAAGCCCTCCACACAATCTGAGAGCAATAGTCAAAGGAATGCCACCTCATCTCTTGCCAGTTTTTGAGCATACCGCGACGGCACCAACGCAAGCGCGCATACATCGGGTTTACGCTGAAACTCTCCGTGATACGCAACGCGGCGCGCAAACGAATCTTGCAAAAGATCGTTCGTGTACGCTATGAAAACCAGCTCACGCGCATTATCGAACTGGTCACTGCCGAGGTGATCAAGCGTATGCTCCCACTCTTGGGAATGTCACAGGTTTCTCCGAATCAATTTGAGACAGAAAAGGAAAATAACGCTGCAAAAAGACGTACACAAGAAAGACTGACACAGGACTTGCGCTAACTTCATCTGATTTTATTTACTGCAAATCCAGCAAATATATAGAAAATTCAAGGCATGCGCAATAGAAACACCGGTACAACAGCATCAACAAAACCGTTCAAGATATGCTGTCTCAGTCTTGAAAAGGCGGACCGAGGTATCACTCACGCGATCTAATCCCCTCTTCCTAATGTGGAATGCTTCCAAAAGCTCCCGCGCCTTCGTATCTCCACTCCTGCCCAGAATCTTTATCTCCCGAAGCCGTGGCTCACACTTCTTGCATTGCTGGCATCTTTTTTGCCCCGGCCCATGTTCTGCCGCACGATTACACACGAAGCAAATAAAATCAGATGAAGTTAGCGCAAGTCCTGTGTCAGTCTTTCTTGTGTACGTCTTTTTGCAGCGCTATTTTCCTTGTCTGTCTCAAATAATGCACCATCTAGCCCAAATTGACGTTCTTCTAAACCATCTCCGAATCAAGAGCCCGAAATTCGGCACACATCATCTTCACTTCCGCGTATCTTTCAGTTTAATAATGGCAGGAATTAGCGCGAAACCACATATGACATTTTTGCTTCGGACTCTCCTATATGGTTCTTGCAATGGAACTGCCGGGGAATCCGTCGCAAACAAGCGGAACTTCAGAGGAGACTGTCCATCACGCCAACGCCTCCTCTAGCTATCCTGCTTCAGGAGACTGGAATTCATAAGCCAAAACTAATAGGGTACAAACCTTACTGCACCCCTTCCATAGAGCACCGACGTCCCGGGCCAGGATCGCGATCTGCGGCTCCAATGGCCAATGGGCAGGCATGCGTTCTTGTTCTGTCGCGCACTGCCCACACTGAACTAGATGCTTCCGCGTGGTGCACGCAGACGCAGGAGGTAGCGGGAGTACGCCTTAGCTTAGATGGCGACAAACAAGCCTTAGTTTTTTTCAATTTATGCGAGATCATTCGGTACTACGACATATCGAGTGGATGTCTTTTTTAGAACACTTCTTAAGGATATATCCCCAGGATCGCGTTGTATAGTTGGGGGTGATTTTACGCCATGCACACCAGCTGGGGATATCATCACTCAGATGCTAGGGGAAGGCACCTTTGGCAGCAAATTGTCAGAGCGAAACTGACCATAGCCAACGACCTCGCGCTACCCACTCGCCTTGGCCAGCACAAAGGTCAACAAGACACTTCCCCAGAATACCGTAATACAACATTTTGGGCGAGTTGGTTGCCTACATTGATTATTACAGCGCGACGACGGCACAAAACAAGAGGGGCACACAACAGCGCTGACTGTCAACGAAATTTTATTCGAGACCAGTAGGGTTTTTATACCACCTGGCGATCAGAACGGGAAAAAACATACAAGAATAGCTACAGGCATGCGCAAGGGTACAAGAACGGCGATGAGGACTGCTGGTCACTGGCCAAAGTCAATAAAGATGGAAAGACGTTTCGGGAGCGCTACGGCTCCCTTGTTCACTATGAAGCAATCGGCGCACGGATCCGTCCTTTTGTAGCACTCAGTAGCGTTTTTAATGATTTAGCATAGATAGGATGTAGAGTCCCGTCATTCCTGTTTAGTGTGTTAGACGATGTCTGTATGATAAGCGACTCAAGATTCTGCCGTGCTGGTGTGTTCTTTTCTGTTGTCAATATCTTTACTTGATCCCAGTTAATCTCGTGGCCGGATTCTTGCACATGCTCGGCGATGGCGTTAGATGTTTTACTTTCTGGTTTCGGACGTCGTTTTGGTGCTCTCTCAGGCGTCTCCTAAAGTCCTTTGTCTCACCAATATATATTGATGAGCAATCGGCGCAGTCAATTTCATACACTACGCCTGGAAACCTTTCACGAGGGAGCCCGTCCACATTCACCAGTTCTGTTCGTACCTTGCCAGCGGGGACTTGCGCGATGTTGACACCATGCTTGCGGAAAATACGTGCAAGCGCTTCGCTAATTCCCGCTACGTATGGGACAGCAGCTCGTTTTTCTTTTGTTTTTTCTGTGCTCTCGATTTCTTCGGAGGCAGGCTGATTCGCTGGCATTCTTCTTTCGGTGTTCCTGACGAAGGAAAGAGGATAGCCGTTTCTTCGCAGATCGGATTCTATTATTTTCATTTCGCTCTTTAGATTGCCATCTTTGCTGCTGACTTGTCTGGCACGGGTGATCAGGGAGACAACCACAGACCGTTTGTGAGCGACTGGGTGCACAGAAATGAAATGTAAGTATCTTCCAGAGTGCGTAGGTTTGCGGTAAACATTAAATGAAAGGCCAGTCAGAGTACGGGTTCAGGGCGGGTGGGATGCCAGAAGCGTAGAAGCCGAGCCGCGGTGCGGGATATCAAGCCTTTAGCGAAATTGGACAGGACGGATTTTGAGTCGGAGAGAATTTTGGTGGCAGAGGCGGAGATGAGAGCGAGCGCAATGGCTGCTTCCTCTGCAATTTCTGATGAGTCTGTGGTGATGGAGCCTGATGCGAGTAATCGGGCCCGATTGTTAGCGACGGCGAGGACCATGCGAAAGCCCGACGAGTACGCTGCCACGTCCACATAGGCTACCTCGGAACTGTCGCTGTAAAGCTTGTTCAGGGCTTTAGCGCGGGCTGCCCTGCGTTCTCCGTCGTGCTCCGGGTGCATGTTCTTAGGGATGGGATGGATGATGAGATATGAGCGTAGGTCTGGAGGTAGGGGGGCCTCCTCGGTAGGATGAATGATCGGGGCGATGCCTAGCCGACAGAGCAGAGTGCGGTCTGCCGCGGTACCCGACAGGCGAGTCAGCTGTGCTGTTAGAGTGGCTTCTGCCAGCTCCTCAAATATGTTGTGGGTAAGCCGGCCAGTAGAGGTGCTGGGGGGTAGGCGGAGGGCGACCTTCGTGCAGCTCCTGAGGAGCGCGTTGATGCGGTCTCGCTCCTGCTTTAGGGGGAGGTAGGGGATTGAGCCCTAGTAGCACAGTATGTCACTGCAACGTTGCAACAACATTGCCAATGTTGTACTATGTTGCGCTAACATTCTTCAACATTAGATAATGTTGCTGCAATGTTACCAAGCAACATGCTGATAACGTTGCCCTAAAGTGGTCTTTTCACATTGCAGCAATATTGTCAAATGATGAATAAATGTTGAACCACATACGATGGCATTGATATAACATTCATGCTATAGGTTAATTGTCTGCCCTCTCGGGCTATTTCTGAAGCCCAAATAGAAAAGCCGGTACCAGATCACTTCTACTCACCATGACAGTATTAATTTATTTATTTATTAATTTTTACTTCGAGGGCAAGTTTGCATGTGGTGTGTATGCAAATGGTGAGCAGGCCAAGTGTACTTGCACTCTGTGACACTAATGTAGAAAGATATATTTCTATCTAAAATATTTTTAATGAGCTGGAAGTACTTTGTTTTTCAATTAAACATGCAGACAAAATTAAAACTGCAGAAGAAATTTAGTTCTGGTTTCACTGACGCCCCGCAGTCTAATGGCCATGGAGATCACTATCACAAATCCAAATCCAAACCGCGGCCGCGCCGAGAGCCAATCCTGCGATGCGCGCTCATGTGCGCGCTCATCGGAGAACCTGCGTTGCGTGTCAGCGGCAGTCGTGGAAAGATATTCACGTTTTTTGTTCTTCTAGTGCAGTTTTTCTTGCGGTCGCCGTGCCCGCGCTGCTGTGTTTCGTTGTGGTTTCACTGGAATTCAGCTGAAACAACGAAGGCTTGCCCAGAGGATGACCTCAATGGTGAGTGATTTCTAGACTTCTATTGTTGTGCTGTGATTTGTGTTGGTTCTTCGTGATAGTTTGATAAAGTGTTACATTCGTTGTATCATGAAGAGAATGAAGTGTTCGCTAAGCGAAGTGTCCATTCAGCAACGACGCCGAAGAACAGCAGAGGCTGTTCACGACGAACTAGAAAACTGTTTTGCTGTTGTTAGGCTTGATAATGGTCATGGCAGCAGATTGTACGCAACATGAGCAGAACAGTATCAAGATGCTTTTTGATCGCATAATATTATTTTATCCTCTTTATCAGCGCCAGGCGAGGACGCAGTTGAAAGCCGCAGTTCTCACTTGTCGGATTTTAGCACCGCTGGCAGCATCTCTGACATAGAAAGGGCAACATAGGAGTTGTCGCGGATTTCTGACAATAAGAAGTTGGTGGTTTATGAAGATAGGATGACACTTGAGTCTGGTGCCGCTACTCAATGTCTAGAGCACGACTTGCGCGTGTGGGCAATTAATAGCCTGCTTCTCACCTGCATTCCCTGCTTAAAGTGCTGAAACCATACCATCCAGAGTTACCCACGGATGCTAGAAAATTACTAAAGACGCAGAGGCATACTGATCCAGCAGTGATGACCGATGGTCATTACCACTACTTTGGAATGTTTCGTTCTCTGGGAGAACATGTGCATGTTCCTTAACGTCTGCACTTTGTGCGAGGGCATTACACCAGTTCTCATGCATTCTACTCGAAGATAGCATAAATCCAGCGGCATTTTAAGCAAGGAACCAGAATTTATTCTTTCACTCGAAACTGACGCTGCTGCATTATACTAGTCTTTGCCCTCTCATTCCCAATCAGATGTATACCCTTATAACCAACATTTCTGGGACTGTGCAGCGATTTGCGCCAAGGGTAAGAAAAGTGAAATATTCATTGGTATTCAATCATCCTTCATCATCGTCAGCCAGACTATACCCACCGCAGGGCGACAGCCTCTCCCATATTCCCCAAATTAGTTCTCTCCTGTGCTAGCTGCATCCACTTGACCCCTGCACCCATCATCAGTTTGTGATCTAGCTTATGTAGCCCAGGAAGAATCGGCCGTTAGCAACTATGCCTTTCAAATTGTGCACAGCAGTGAGGCTGAAAAACACTATAGGCTGGGCCTGCCCTCTCCGCTCGGTTTACTTTGTCGGCCACCCGCCATGGCACAATTGAGGGAAGACAAAGGGAGTGATGTGCAACCACCTCCAGCTGGCTACGCCTTCATCTACAAACGCCCTTGTGGGTTTAAGCAATTGAATGGCCGTCCCCATGGCTGACACCAGTAGGTCCGCTTGTAAGGCAGGATTCAAGCGAGACAGCAGCACTGGCCATTGCTGTGAGGTGCGGGAATGGGAATTTTTGTTTGTACATTATTTGCTTGCTTTTGAGGAATTTTAGGTGGCATGAATAGTCGATGTCTTTTATGTAATGAATGCATTTTTTAGCCACTTTCAGAACAATTTGTTGCTCAGGCTGTTAAAATATGCTCGCGGTGCCAGGGAAGGGCATTTTTTTTCACTATTTTGGTTTGAGCCAAGTGACTGGACATAAGTTCTTTAAACAGAGCTGTCCAATGTCTGTGTTCCTTGAGGAGTGTAGAAGATTTGTTATTAGACGTGTATGCTTATATTAGGAAATTTTTGGTTCTTTTTTTTGCAGGAATGCAGCTTCGCTTGTGACATCATGAATTAGAAGAGACAATCATCGTGAGCAGCTGGAGGCTACCAGAAGACAAGCATATTTTAGACGTGCTAAGTTGTTCAGGCAAATGTTGACAGTACTTTAAATTTGTAATTTTCCAGTGCAACGGTGCATGACTGTCGTGTCCGGTCGCTGTGTTGAATGCAGCGAAAGACGCACACGGTACTTAAAGACTTCGTTTATTTAAAGCCGATGAGGGTGCGACCAGCGTCGACCGAGGCAGGAGCCGAACTGGCCGCCCGAAGAAAGGAGGGAGCGGAGAAGCGTCCACGGGAGGGAGTGGCTTCCCAAAACAGGAGGAGGATGCGGGGGCGCACCATGGGGGGGCATCTGGCGACAGCGTGCGACGAGGGGCAAGTGGTCGTTAGGAGGAGGATGCGAGTGGTCGTTAGGAGGAGGATGCGAGTGGTCGTTAGGAGGAGGATGCGGGGGCGCACACACACAAAAGCAATAAGGGGACACAACACTTCCTTCCCCCTTAGAAAGTTGCCTGGTATCGTGCAGGGGGTCGGCGCTCACGCGTGGAGGCGCGCTGGCTTTGTGCGCTCGGGGGAGAAACACTTGTAGGCTGGCTGTTGTTCGCTGTGTCTCCTAGGTCTGTCCTGGGCGAAGTCTCTTCTTCCGGGAAGAGGTGCCAGGCTATGTGGGAAGATGGTGCACATGTTCTCTCCGCTGGCGGACAGCTCTCAGACGGCGTCGTAAATCTACGCAGCTGGTTGAGATGTCGGCGTGCTACTGTGCCATGTATGTTGACGAGCCAAGAGCGCAGGCCTATGCGTCTGACAATTGTAGCTTCCTCCCAGCGTGGCTTTTTCAGAAACTGTCGGGCGAGGACGCGCTGCCCCTCATTAAGCGTGCCGCAGCGCGGAATTGCTTTTTCTTCCCGGAACGTCTCTGCCTTTGGCTCGGGGAGGATGGCTGTGAGCTGGGTTCGCATTTCACGCTCGAACATCATTTTCGAGGGGTTCTCGCCTGTTGTGCTCTGAACCGTCGTGTGCTGCTTGAAGAGAAAGCGCGCAAGGCGGCGCTGCAGCGAGCCTGTCTGATCTCTTTCAAGGGCGCGTTTTAGCTCGGCTACGTAGCGCTCGGCTTGTCCGTTTGTCGCTGGGTGGTAGGGGGCCGATGTAACTGAGGAGATCCCGTTGTCGCGATAAAACTTGAGAATCTCCGCAGACACAAACGGTGTTCCGTTGTCCGACACTACCTTGCGCGGCAGGCCGAACGTTGCAAATAGTGATCGGAGGTTGTCAATGACTGCTGCCGAAGTCGTCTGTCCCATTTGCCTTATCTCAAGCCACTTTGTGTAGGCATCTACGACCACAAGGAAAGTGCAGCCCTCAATTGGTCCTGCAAAATCAATGTGCAGTGTGTGCCATGGTGTGTCTGGCTTTTCCCATTCTGGGACAGGAGCTTTCGGCGGGGCGCTCCGGCTGCTCTGGCAAGGCTTGCATTCTCGCACCACTGTTTCGATGTCGTTGTCAATGCCAGGCCACCACATGTAGCTTCTGGCACACTTTTTCATTGCAACGATGCCCCGATGTCCGGCGTGGATGAGAGACATAGCTTGTGCGCGTAGTTCTCTCGGCATCACAACTCGGGACCCAAATATGATGCAGCCGCGATGGGTGCTCAACTCTGTAGCTCGCCTGCGGTAAGCGTCGAAGTTGTCCATTTTGAGTTTATGCACGTTGCCTTGTTGAACAGCTGTGTAAACTAGCCGGAGAGCTGCGCACTTCTGCGTAGATGCTGCAACTGTGCCTGCTGTAAGCGGAGGTTCTGGCAGTGCTTCGAACATCAGAACGTCTCCTGGTGGAAATGGTTCGTCAACAGTTGCGTCTAGTGGCAGACGGCTTAGCGCATCGGCGTTTTGATGTTTACTCCCATTGCGGTAGACCAGAGCGTAGTCGTACGCTGAGAGTTTGATGCAGGGAAGGGAAGAAGGATACTTCAACAGCGCAGCAACAGGGACAAGAGAGAAGATGAGACAGGTGCTGACTAGCAACTGAAGGCTTATTGAAAAGGAACGCATAAAACATACTCTCTTCACAACCAAGAGTGCACATGAACTGGGCGAATAACACTGATAACCTGTCAACTTCACTCATGGTGGTCAGGATACAATAGCTCACGATCATGACTGTGAACTGTTGAATGTTGACCACCATGACTGAAGTTGATAGCTTATCAGTGTTGTTCATGCAGCTCATGCATGCTCTTGCTTGTAAAGTGAGTATATTTTTTGTGTTCCTATTCAATAAACCTTCAGTTGCTAGTCAGCACCTGTCCCATCTTCTCTGTTGTGCCTGCTGCTGCGCTGTTTTCTTCAAGTATGTACCAACTTGCCGTTTTACTGATGTTGGGAAGAAGGATAAAACACAGCGCTCACTGACAACTGGTTATTTAATGACGCAGACATTGCTTAAATGCCCTCAGACCAGCGAAGCAGGAAAAAAACAAACTTATCACACCTTTATCATAAAAACTATGAAAGAAACATCATTTCTGCGTTATATGATACAATTGAAGTATTGCTCGCACATTGTGAACGAGCTTTTTTAATATGATGCGTCTCTGTTGCTTCACATGTGGTTTGTGGTCTGCTTCTGCTAAGGATCTTCGCACTTGAAAATCTCTGTACAATCACTGCAGTGCTTGACAAGTTTGGAACCTGTCCTCATTCTTTAGATCTCTTGCGTGCAGGTTGCATTTACGGGCCTCTAGCATTTTGCCTCCATCGAAATGCAACCACCGCGGCCAGAATAGAACCCGTGTCTTAACAGACCAGCAGCCGAGCACCATAACCACTGAACCACCGCGGCGGCTCATGTATCTGTGTGTGTGTGTTCCGTAGGGCTGGAAAACTATGCACTTAAATCAGTGATGTTAAACAGCCCAACTAACTCTGTTGTTCATAATACCTCTGCTCCTTGTTTCTGAATGGCCAACTAGGTTGAACTGCTACTTTGTTTATTTGTTGCAGTTTTGTGCACAAAATGAATGTGTTATATTTGGGAAATACAAAGTCCAGGTGGTGCATGTTTTCAAGGTGTGCTGTTGTTGTGTAAATAGTTTACTCAAGTGTTTTGTATTTATAACATGCCAGTTGAGAGATGTGTGCACGTTTTCATGCTATGGTAATGTGCCTAGTAACTGTTTAAAACATTAGCTCTGGTTCTTGTTCCCGAGTAGCTCACATGTGTACTGTTTTTTTTAGATTTGTTGCAAGTTTCTTTATGAAGTAAATAAATAAATCATATCCGTGAAAATGTAAGCCCACGTGTTGCATTTTTCAAGCTATGCCATTGTGTTTGTGTAAATGTTGAGTGTATTATAAGTCTGCTTCCTTTTTCTATATTATATTTCTGTCTATTTAAATAAATCGGTCTAATTGTCAGAATAACCATGTCATGGAATCTTGTTGCATATAAACGATAGGAGCACTGGTAGAGAGCTAATGAATGTTACATTTAAGGATTTATTTAGAGTAAGCGGTCTGGAAAGTATGGAAAAACAATGTGTTGTGCAGTGCAGTCTTGTATTTGCATTCTATAGCAAGCACCGCATTACTGTGTAGCAAGGAGCAGTGCTCAATTGCTCATTCTTATGACCTTAAGCTGCTGTAACCATTCTGGTATGATGATGCCATTGTACACAGTTTAGTCTTTCAAGAGATCACTTTATTGAGCAGCAGCCATTATTGGTCGCTGAAATATTTCAGTAATTTAGAATGCTGTCTGAATGTTTCTGAAACATTATGACAGCATTGCAGCAATATTGTAGTAACATTGTCGTGGGAATGTTGCATGTGTGCGAATAAAAAGTTGTATCAACATTAAGAACATGTTGTAGCAATGTTGCATTAATATTGTCTCCAGAAGTTGCTTTAACATTGACTGAAAGTTGATGTAACATTGGAGCAATATTGTCTCAACGTTGTCTTATGTATGTTGCGTTAACGTGGCAAAAAGAGGACGCTAGCCACGTTAAGGCAATGTTAGAAGGCAACGTTGTGGCCACACTGAGGCAACAAAGCGTGCTACTAGGGAGTACGTCGTGCAGCTCGTGATGTGGGCTTGGGTGAGGCGTAGAGTGTTCCGCTCTCGCAGACCTGCGCACTGGTTCGCCACGCGTCGGATTAGACGGGTGACTTGCTGAGTTTGGGTCTGGAGAGCTTGGATGGTGTCTGTTGTGAACCGGATGTGCTACTGACACGTGCCGTGCTTATCTTATATGAGGTGCACCGACCAAGCCATCTGCTATCGGCAGGGGTCCCGGTGACGTCACTAGCCCAGAGGCTATAAAAACTACTAACCGTTAATAAAGCTCGTTCTTTCTTTTTCGCCAACCACTTGTCGATTCACTACAGTGTCGCCGTGCGCGCCGTGGGAGTGAAGGATGCGAATCTTTGAGACGAGGGGAATGGGATGATTCTCTAGTTTAAGTGATATGGGAGGGTTGGCGGGGTCGTGCGGCCTGGGGCCTTAAAGGAAGAGTTCCGATTTGGAAGGGGAGCAGGCTAGGCCGCGCGCGCGAACGTACGAGTCGATGATGTTGAGGGCCAATTGTTGGTTGTGTTCCATGTCGCCATCACTGCCTCGATTGGCCCAGACAGTGATGTCAGCATAGAAGCTGAAATGTATGTCGGGAACTTGGGCGAGTTGGTGAGGGAGTTGGAGAAGGGCTATGTTGAAGAGAATAGGAGACAGCACAGCACCCTGAGGCGTTCCCCGTGCTCCCAGTGAGACACCGGGGAGCTGGTGATCGCCCAAGGTGTGTGTGGCTGTGCGTTTGGAGACGAAAGCTTTTGTCAAGTCGACACCGAGGATAGCCTTGGTGTCGCCCGCGGGGGAGTCAAGGATGTGGTGTTTGAGTTGTAGAAAGATGTCCTGGGTGGATTAGCCTGGGCGGAAACCAAACATGCACGAAGGCATGAGGTTGTTATTCTCCAGATATCGGCTGAGCCGGGTGTGGAGAACATGCTCCATGAGCTTGCCCACACACGAAGTAAGGGAGATGGGACGAAGGTTAACGGGGAGAAGGGGTTTGCCGGATTTGGGAACAAAGACTACTTTGGCGTCTTTCCACTGAGGTGTGAGGGCGCCGCGCAACCAGCATTCATTGAAGTAGTCGGTTAGGGCTTCGACAGAGGGGGAATCGAGGTTGCGGAGTGCCTTGTTGTGCACTCCGTCGGGGCCAGGAGCTGAGGACGTGAAGAGGCGCTGAAGTTCTGCCCTGACTTCCGCGTCGGTGATCGGTCGGTCGAGGAGGTCGTTGGGCGAGCCTGTGTAGTCAGGGTGGTCTGCGGAGGGATATGCGGGGAAGTACAGATCACGAAGCTCCTCGAGGAGTTCCTGCGGGGAGGCCTCGGATGTGTGTATGAGCTTTATGAGGTTGTGTTGCTGGTGTGTTTTGGAGTGAGTAGAATTAATGAGATGGTGGAATAGGTTCCAGGTCTGAGGCAGGCTCATATTGCCGTCCAACCTGTTACAGAGGGATTCCCAATTTTGCCGAGATAGGGTCGCCGCATGTGTCTCAATCTCCTTGTTGAGCCGGGCCAGCCGGCGTTTAAGTGTTCGATTTCAGCGCTGACGCCGCCACCTCCGCTCAAGACCCGCCTTGGCCTCCCATAGGTACATGAGATGGGAATCCACTGCGTCTGCAGGGCAGTCCTCTGGGAGGGGGCGAGTCACGGTGCGGACGTCACGCTGGAGTTGGTCGGTCCGAGTATCTTGAATAAACAGCGCGAACAAAGACGAGCAAACAAGAAAAGAAAACGGACGACACAGCGCTGTGTCGTCCGTTTTCTTTTCTTGTGTGCTCGTCTTCGTTCGCGCTGTTTATTCAAGATGCTTAACCAACTAGCCCGCCAAAACGTGTTAACGGTCCAAGTAGCTATGTCTGATATGATGTTTAGAGTACGACCTGCTCGGGAGGTGCGGAATGAGTCCCATTTCGTGTTGGTAGCACCACGAGGGGGTCTGCATGTTTGGCCTGATTGTAGGAGAATCTCGATAATGTAGTGGTCACTACCCAGATTCTCCTGGGTGTTACACCACGCAGCGTGGGGGAGGCGGTGGGTGAAGGTGAGGTCGGGAGTAGTGTCTGAGCAGACGCTGTTCCCGATGCGAGTAGGGGTGGTGGGGTCTGTGATAAGGGAGAAGCCGGCCTGTTGAGCTGCGTCCCATTGGGGTGTCGGTTGTGTAGCCCCAGGCCGTATGTGGGGCGTTGAAGTCCCCTACAATTAGGAGGGGGCATTTGTGTGCGGCGCGCTTGGCAAGCGTGAATAGTCGGTCGAAGTCGTGCCGCAGGCACATCGGGTGGCTGTATACGTTGAGGATGGAGAGACTGCTATCCCGAGTGTGCTGCGGCACCAGTTCGATGAGGAGATGATCTATTTCAGGGACGTCTAAGGGGTGGGAGATGGTAGTGAGCGCACGGCGTACAAGGAATGCAACCCGAGGGGGTTTAGGAGAAATGGGGACGATGGGCAGGTAGCTGGGTAGGGTAAGGGGATTGGAGGGCTCTTGCAGCGCGAGCACGTCGGGGCCGTCTGCCCGAGCTAGGAACTGGTGTCACGACCCATCTTGAGACCCGAGATGAAACGGAGGGAGATTCAACGTAGCGGCAATTTTGACGGGTCGTTTGACTTCAACTTGACCCCACGAAGACCTCACAGAAAAGGGTGACTTTCTGGGAAGTGGCCGATGAGGCTCTTCCCACACTCGGCTCGGCGAAAACGACCTCCCCTTCGAGAAGCAACCGACGACAGGAGAAGAAAGGGTGTCCCTCGTCTTAAAAAAAACCCGGAACGAATCAGAGGAAGCCTGCGCAGCTGCGGCTGTGACGTCAACAGGACACAATGCTATAGGAATGCGGACTTAGCATCTTCCTCGCCAGTTCCCACGTGCGGGCTCTCAACAGGTGTCTTGGCCAGCTGCGTCTGTGACGTCATCCTGCCACACCTGTGTTTGATGGACGGGAGTGGCCGACACAATGCTATAGGAATGCGGACTTAGCATCTTCCCCGCCAGTTCCCACGTGCGGGCTCTAAACAGGTGTCTTAGTTGGCAGTGACGTGTGGTGGCGATCTTTTGTGCCACGATGAGTTACCGCCTAGTGAGGGGGCTCAACAGGTCTTCGATGGCGGTGCTGGTGCCGATCTTTTGTGTCGCGATGGATTGTCGCCTGGTGCAAGGGCAGAGCCTTGGGCTATATAACCTGCGACCAAAGTGGGCACGAACGCTCTGGACCTTCGGTAATAGGTTCATCCAGTGTGGCTCTGAACCTTGGGAATAGGTTCATCCAGAGGCTCTGAGCCTTGGGTAACAGGCTCATCCAGACGCTCGACGCTATGAACTCTTAACTTTTGATTCCTTGTTCTTCTTTTTGTAAATAAGTGTCTTAGTTTCTTGCTATTAAACCTGCTTGTTTTTGTAATCTCCAACTTGGAAGTTCAGACTGTTCCTCATCCCCTTGGAGACGCCACAACTGCCCACGTGCCGTAACACTGGTGAACCAGTCCCCGCTTGGAACCAAAGCCGCGACAGTTCCACTGCCGGGCACCTTTTGAAACGAGGTGTTGGTGCTTGGCGCCACCCTTAGCCCCGTACCGAAGCTGTCATCCGTTCCGTGGCGATAGGTTGAAAGGTGGAGGGAAGAAACCATGAACAGTGGCGGTCGAGGAAGTGGTCAATCCTCGGCCGATGGGCTCCTCGTTTGTTTACCAGGCGGGGAGTCCCGGGACCAGAGGCGACACAGTATGAGGAACCCTTAGCCAGTACATGCCGTATGGAAAAATTTGCAAAAAAATCTGATCGGCCCCCAAAAAGGGGTCGCACCGATGCGAAAAAATTGATGCCACAGAAACCAGAAACGTTTCCAAAGTTTTTCATGGTTCACTCAAATACAGATGAACCTGTAGCAAACTTGTCTGCATTTGTGATCGCCAACACCCTAAAAAGGTGTGTAGGCAAAGACTACAAAGCAAAAAAGCAGCGAACCGGAGATCTCCTTGTAGAAATAAACACAAAAGAACAGAGCACCAAACTAATGTCGTTACAGAATCTTGGAGAAACGAGTGTACAGGTAACCCCGCACCGCACCCTGAACCACTCAAAGGGCGTCATATCTGAGTATGAACTCCTACAGAGTACCGATGCGGAAATGGAAGAACTATCTGAACAAGGAGTAATAGCAGCCCGACGAATAACCATCCGGAGAAACAATGTTGAAATCAAGACAAAACTTATTGTCATAACTTTCAATACCACAACTCTGCCTGACTCCATCCACGCCGCATACCTCCATTGTAAAGTCCGCCCATACATACCGAACCCGAGACGATGTTTCAAGTGCCAGCGCTTTGGACACAGCATGTTGGCTTGCCGCGGTAAACCCTTTTACCCTTTTATTGGTCCTCTCAAAAAAGAGGTAAAATAAACATAAAAGAAAGAGAGAGGATGCCTGGACCAGCAATGCTTTGCCAGGTGTCGCATGCGCAGAAGACGCACATACAGAGGAAAGATGCGAACGCACACCAAAATGCATCAAATGCAATGGCGCACATGGCGCGTACTCCAGGTCGTGCCCAGTCTGGAAAACAGAAAAACAAATCGTAATTTTGAAGACCACAGAAAACCTGTCCTACCTTGAAGCAAAAAAACGCGTCTCTTTCCAACAGAAAGGGACATACTCTGAAGCGGTGACGCGGGGACCGCCGCCGCCTTCAGTTTCTGTCGGCACACAGGTCGATCCGAAGGACCTGGGGTCGACAACCAAGTCCCCACCACAGAAGTCGGTGACACAGTCCACAGGGCTGAAAATTTCGCAAGAAGACCACGCGATCCTCGCTGGAGGCCCTCAGGCCCCACTTTCAGCAGCGGCATCCTCGGCGACAGACACCCAGAACAGCTCTGCAGAACTGGACCTGTCGCCCCACCCCTCTAAGAAGGCACCTGCTGGCCCAAGAGACTCTGCCCCTGGAGCAGAGCATGGTTCAGTGGTGCCAACAAAAAAGACGAATGCGAAGGCCACGGGCCATCGCAAACAAGAAGCATCCTCCACGTCCACCGTGGAGGAGATGGATGTCAGCGAAAGTCCGCCGACATCTAAAACACACGCATCCGCGGATTCTCCGCGGAAACCCGGCGCCACGAAAGTGGCGATGGATACAACTCCTGGTTCGCCACCGCTGCAGCGGCGGCGAGACTCCCTAGAGAAAGAAGGGAAACCACGAATCACTGCTCCTGAGAATAAGTAACTTTCCCCAATCCCCAACTTAAATACAATGGAACTGCAGAGGTCTACACAGAAACTACACAGACATAACCGATATGCTCAAAACAATGGCACCTACAGCTGTGTGCCTGCAAGAAACGAACCTTGGGCCACAGCACACAAACATCTTTAAAAAATATAATATTTTCCGGAAAGACCGAGTACAAGCTAGCCGACTAGCTAGCTAGCCATAAAACAATAACAATATGCTGTGTGTACATACCACCACACAACACAATAGCCATGCATGACCTAGAAGAACTTCTGGAACAGTTGCCAGAGCCATATGTAATAATAGGGGATTTTAACGCACACTCCTCATTCTGGGGAAGTGAGCATACTGATTCCAGGGATCAGCTCATCGAGGATTTTATTCTTTCGAATAACATATGTTTAATGAATACGGGAAAAGCAACGTACTGCTGCCCCAGCTCTGGAAAAATGACCTGCCTCGATTTAGCATTTGCATCACCATCTGTTTTTAATGATTTTATTTGGGATGTTTTAGATGACCCCCGGGGAAGTGATCACTTACCTACGGTTTTAAAACTAACATCAGCTACATTCATCCTCCCTACGAAGCCACGGCGATGGAAAATTCACCTCGCCGATTGGGCACTTTTCAGAACGAAGGCCACACTAGAAAAAGAATATGCCGAAACCCTTAATATAGAAGAACTAAATGAAAAATTTGTCACATGCTTAATATCTGCAGCAATAGAAGCCATCCCACAAACGTCTGAAATTGCACGAAAAACACATAAAGTTTGGTGGTCAAATGAATGCTCATTGGCTAAAAAGCAGCAAAACAAGGCTTGGGGCAACCTTCGCAGATATCCCACTGCAGGAAATTTGCTCATCTTCAAAAGGGATAGAGCCAAAGCACGATACATTAGACGCAACGCAGAAAGGGCATCATGACAACAGTACATATCCTCCATAAACAGCTCAATATCATCGAAGAAAATGTGGGAGCAGGTGTGGAAATTCACAGGAAATTTTACTCCATTCACATTTCCAATGCTAACAACACCCAGTACTCAAACAACATTAGTAGAGCAGGCCAACATATTGGGTGAGCATTTTTCCACAGTTTCAAGCTCATCCAACTACTCACTCACACACATTTCAAAAGCACAAAAAAATAGTAGAAAAACAAAAACTGCCCTTTGGAACATGCATACATGAAGACTACAATCAGCTTATTACAATGCAGGAACTAAACACAGTACTAACATCCGGTAAAATGACAGCACCAGGCCCAGACAATATACATTATGCCATGCTTGCTCACCTCTCTGAGACTGCCATAGAGGCTCTCCTAAAATTTTTCAACAAAATATGGATGAGTGGAGAAATCCCCCAAGCATGGAAAGAAGCAATCATAGTACCCTTCCTAAAACCAGGGAAACCACAAACTAGTCCCACCAGTTACAGACTAATAGCACTCACTAGCTGTATAGCAAAATCATCGAAAGCATTCTAAACATCAGACTAACCTTCATACTTCAGTCCCAGCAACATTTAGATATACACCAGTGCGGTTTTAAAAAGACATGTTCCACAACCGATCACCTTGTACGCTTTGAGAACACAGTCCGGGAAGCGTTCATCCACAACCAACACTGTATCGGGGTCTTCTTCGACCTGGAGAAGGCTTACGATACCACGTGGAGGTTCGGTATCCTCCGTGACCTAGCCGACCTAGGTATCCGCGGCAGGATGCTGAGCTGTTTGAGCGACTTCCTGACCAATCGAACGTTCAGAGTCCGCCTAGGCGCAACCTTCTCCAAGACTTTTATCCAAGAAACTGGTGTGCCCCAAGGGTGCATCCTCAGCACGACCTTATTTGTCATCAAAATGAACTCCATAGGAAAAGTAATCCCAAAATCCATAATGTACTCAGTATACGTAGACGACCTCCAAATAGCATGCACGTCTTCCAGCATACCTTCCTGTGAGCGGCAAATACAAATAACAATAAATAAACTGGCTACCTGGGCAGATAGAAACGGATTTAGATTTTCCCCTCAGAAAACAGTAGCGGTTCTGTTCTCTTTGAGACGAGGCCTACAGGCCGACCCCACACTATATTTAAACCAAACCCCACTACCTGTCAAACAAGAGCATAAATTCTTAGGGATAACTTTCGATAAAAAGCTCACTTTCTTGCCACATATAAACAGCTTAAAGAAAAAAGCATCCCAGGCCCTCAATGTGCTAAAACTACTGTCAAGAAAACGCTGGGGGTCTGATAGGGCATGCCTTACATATGTATCGTTCTCTGGTTCGCTCTAAGTTAGACTATGGGTGCATAGTATATGGCTCAGCAAGACCGTCCTACATAAAACGACTGGATCCTATCCACAATCTTGGTTTAAGGTTCTCTTCCGGTGCTTACAGAACTTCACCAATAGCAAGTCTGTATGTGGAAACGAATGAACCTTCCTTAGAAGATCGAAGAACTGCACCAACTTGTACATACATCCTCAAAATCCTTTCTCAGCCCAAACATCTCTGTTACCCAATTGTCACGAAATGCCCATCCCGAATACTCTTCAACAACAAGCCCCATGCGATTAAGCCGTTGCTTTTGCGCTTCGAAGAAAAATGTCAAACTCTGAACATACTAAACGAAATCAAAAATATTGCCCCAAGACACGAAGCGCTACCACCGTGGTACACTCTCCCCACAGTGTGTGACGTCACACTAACACGCCTCAGGAAAACCTGTACACCACACGACCATATAATACAAGAATATCTAGCACTACAATAAAAATACAGAAATTATACTGCCTTTTATACTGATGGGTCAAAAACTCATGCTCATGGAGGAAGCGCAGTAATACAAGGAAAAAATGAAAATGCAGTACGACTGCCCTCATGTGCTACAGTTTTCACCGCGGAGTGCTATGCTATTAGTGTTGCGGTACAGAAAATAACAAATGAAAACATCAAAAACAGCATCATTTATACAGATTCACTGAGCGTCCTTACAGCATTAAACTCCAAAAATGCCACGGAGCCACTGATTGGAAGCATCATACACAATATAGTAAAGGTCACAACACAAAAACATGTTATAAAATTCTGCTGGGTTCCCAGTCACATTGGCATTAGGGACAATGAGAGAGCCGACATGTGTGCTGAACAAACCAGAACCATGGAAATAAAACATGTGAATTTGCCTCCTAGGGATTACATGAAGTTAGTGCATAGCAGACTAAGAGCCAAGTGGCAAGCTTCATGGGAAAATGAAGGACACAACAAGCTGCATACCATAAAGCCCATTTTAAAAGAATTGAAATCATGCCGCCATAAAGAGCGTTTTATCGAAGTAATTTTATGTCGTTTACGCATAGGTCACACACACATCACCCATAACTTCTTATTAACAAAAAAAGACAAACCTACGTGTGAAATATGTGGTGAGGAGCTCACAGTAAATCACATTTTAATTTCTTGTCCGCATCTCGAAGAACTTAGAAAAAAAAATTTTTACGGTATTTTACAATGAACACATTCCATTTCATCCCGCATTGCTTTCAGGCGAGCAAACACTTGTCGAGTTTTCACTTGTTTGTAAGTTTCTCAAGAAAGCCAATGTTTTAAATTTAATATAATGTAACTTCTATACACTTAATATAACATCATCTAAACTTGTGTTTGGCGCATGATAGCCATAGTTGCTTATGCGCCATAAAACCCCATATAACTAACTAACTAAGTTCCACTGCCAGATGGCGAGGCTAGTGCGTGGCCTCGCCATCTGATGGGGTCGTTCGCCGTGCAGGAGTTTGTGGGGATCCATGTTGCCCGTCGCCCGCCGGATGCACCCTTCTCTCTCTCGTGGTCTACCGCGGCTCTTCCTCTGGCGGCCCCCGACTAGGCACAGCAGCGGAGGGGAGGCGCCCGCGACTACGCGTCGTCACGTGGGCAGCCCTCCTTACCCACCCCTCTCGGTTTCGGCGGCCGCACGGGCCGTGCGCACGGGACGCAGTCTGACGAGAGTGGACACCGAGACGTGAGAGAGAGCGGACACGACACCAGCGGCGGCCCAGGTGACCCGAACTGTTCTGTGCCTGTGCCCTGTGCCTGTTGCCTGCCGTTGCTGCCTGCGCGCGACCGAGGAAAGCCATTGGGAGATCCCAATTAAAGGTTTTGCATGCGGGCTTATTCCTTGGTGGTGGTGTTCTTCGCGGCCACAGGTGTGGTCGAGCTAGCGGAGTGGCGTTGGCCCTGAGTGCAGGGCCCAAACCGTGCCAGTAACCCCACAAGTTAGAGAGGGTGTGGAGCTGGGCCTGCTTTTTAGGCTGCGCGGCGGCACAAGCTGTCGCGTAGCGAGCCTCTTGCTCCTTAAATCTTTCGTCAATTTGGCGAGCGAATTCGTCTAGAGGGGTAGCGAGCCTGGAGAATTCATTGGCGAAGGCCTGGATGGCCGTCTGCACCGCCGCCTGAATTCTGGCTTCCATGAGTTCTTCGAATTTGGGAGGTAGGACTGGGGTTATCTCGGCCGGGGTTGCTGTGGTCAAAGAGGTAGGGGGAGTTGCAGCCCGCTTCTTGGCTGGTGGTTCGCGAGTAGGGAGGGGTGGCGGTGGAAGAGTAGGGAGAGGTGGCATTGGAAGAGTTGGGGGTAGGAGCGGCCGGGGCCGCTGTGCCCGGGGTAGGGGTTTGGGCCTGCTGATAAGCACGCAGCTGGGCCTGGAGGTGGAGGTTGGTGGTTTGGATGGAGGCGAGCTGCGCGCGGACACGCAACAGCTCTTCATAGAGGGGGTTGGCGGAGTTCTGGGAGACTACGCCTACCCAGCTCACCTGATTGGTGGTGCAGCGGCCGGGTGCTTGGGCAGGTGGCCTCGGGGGGACTGGAGGAGGCGATGGCCTGGGTCCGGTCCAGGAGCGGGACCGGGCCTTGGGCTTGCTAGTGCTAGGCGGCTGTTTCGGTGCGGCAGGCTGCAGCACCGGGAAGGACTCCGGGGTGAGCCGCGGGGCCTGGGGTTTGCTGGTCGTGGAGCGGCTGCGGTGTTCGGATGGAGCCTTACTGGTGCAAGCCTGGCTGGCGTTTGCCTCGGCGGCTCGCTTGGCATCCCAATACCTCTTTTTGACGAGGTATGGAGTGTGGAAGCGCGCCTTGCACGTTCTGTCCGCCGTCAGGTGCGCTTTGCCGCAGATCTTGCATTGCGGCGTGCAGGAGTGGTCCTCGGGGGGTTCTACTTGGTCGCAGCCGGGACAGCAGCGTTGTTTGGGAGCCGGGTACACGTCCGCGCGGTGGCCGAGTGCGCCGCAGTTGAGGCAGTGCTCAATCTTCTTTTTAAACAGGTAGCATCTGTAGAGGACGGAAGAGTAATAGATGTCCTTGGGCACCCAGTCTTTTTCGTAGAGAATAATGATGGACTCTGTCGAGCCCATCCGTCTAAAGTCGAGGATCGGAGGGTTCCGCTCGTGGCTGAGACGGTCCTTGGTATCTTCGTATGAATGATCGAGAGGGACCCCATGGACCACGCCGCGGGCGCAGTCCTCCGGGGCTGCTTGGTATGAGTATATGTCGTAGGATGTTCCTTTGATGAGCACGGACTTGATGGCGAGGTAGCGGAGTCGGCGCTGCGGGTCGGGAGTGTTGATGAGGATGTTGGAGGGTATTGATGATGACTGTGTCAGACTTGGCCTCTTGAGGTCCGAGGCGGGCTGCTTGCTGTATGGCATCGCAAAGCACAGCGCCATTCACAGTCTGAAGGTTGAGGCCGCCACGGGGCGAAGGATGTTCTTATGATCGTCGATGGGTAGCTTAGGGTGGCGTAGCGAAGACAGTTGGGGCGGCCGGGGCAGGCGTCCGGCCTTGGCTTGAGGCAGATTCGGAGTAATGGTGGGAGGAGAGTTGCGACTTGAGCACGCTTGTCGTGCGCTGATTGCCAGCCGTTGGTAGAGGTCAGTTCAAGAAGTACTTTGATTTGGGCTAGTTGGTTCATATCTTGAAAGTAGTTCGGACGGCGCGAAAACAACAAAGACAAAGGAGACACGAACACAACAGGACGGGCGCCAACCCGAGACTGGCAAGTAGATACGGCAATAAGGTTGGCACACGTAATGACGGGGTCGGTACAGAAACTTGAATAGAGGAAAGGGCCCAATGCAGAAGAAATATGCTCAAGAAGTACTTTGATTTGGGCTAGTTGGTTCATATCTTGAAAGTAGTTCGGACGGCGCGAAAACAACAAAGACAAAGGAGACACGAACACAACAGGACGGGCGCCAACCCGAGACTGGCAAGTAGATACGGCAATAAGGTTGGTACACGTAATGACGGGGTCGGTACAGAAACTTGAATAGAGGAAAGGGCCCAATGCAGAAGAAATATGCTCAAGAAGTACTTTGATTTGGGCTAGTTGGTTCATATCTTGAAAGTAGTTCGGACGGCGCGAAAACAACAAAGACAAAGGAGACACGAACACAACAGGACGGGCGCCAACCCGAGACTGGCAAGTAGATACGGCAATAAGCTTGGTACACGTAATGACGGGGTCGGTACAGAAACTTGAATAGAGGAAAGGGCCCAATGCAGAAGAAATATGCTCAAGAAGTACTTTGATTTGGGCTATGGTAGAGAGAGGGTGCGGTAGATGGTCCTTGGCGATCACAAAATGAACAAGGGAGGGGAAAACCTCAGTTTGCTAGAGCCAACGTTTCGACAAGGGGACTTGTCTTCGTCTGGGCCCAATGCAGAAGAAATATGCTCAAGAAGTACTTTGATTTGGGCTAGTTGGTTCATATCTTGAAAGTAGTTCGGACGGCGCGAAAACAACAAAGACAAAGGAGACACGAACACAACAGGACGGGCGCCAACCCGAGACTGGCAAGTAGATACGGCAATAAGGTTGGTACACGTAATGACGGGGTCGGTACAGAAACTTGAATAGAGGAAAGGGCCCAATGCAGAAGAAATATGCTCAAGAAGTACTTTGATTTGGGCTAGTTGGTTCATATCTTGAAAGTAGTTCGGACGGCGCGAAAACAACAAAGACAAAGGAGACACGAACACAACAGGACGGGCGCCAACCCGAGACTGGCAAGTAGATACGGCAATAAGCTTGGTACACGTAATGACGGGGTCGGTACAGAAACTTGAATAGAGGAAAGGGCCCAATGCAGAAGAAATATGCTCAAGAAGTACTTTGATTTGGGCTATGGTAGAGAGAGGGTGCGGTAGATGGTCCTTGGCGATCACAAAATGAACAAGGGAGGGGAAAACCTCAGTTTGCTAGAGCCAACGTTTCGACAAGGGGACTTGTCTTCGTCTGGGCCCAATGCAGAAGAAATATGCTCAAGAAGTACTTTGATTTGGGCTAGTTGGTTCATATCTTGAAAGTAGTTCGGACGGCGCGAAAACAACAAAGACAAAGGAGACACGAACACAACAGGACGGGCGCCAACCCGAGACTGGCAAGTAGATACGGCAGTAAGGTTGGGCCCTTTCCTCTATTCAAGTTTCTGTACCGACCCCGTCATTACGTGTACCAACCTTACTGCCGTATCTACTTGCCAGTCTCGGGTTGGCGCCCGTCCTGTTGTGTTCGTGTCTCCTTTGTCTTTGTTGTTTTCGCGCCGTCCGAACTACTTTCAAGAGGTCAGTTCCGAGGGTGATATGTCTTCTCCCTCTACTACAATGGGTTCCATGCCGCCTTCGAGGCACCGACGCGCCGGTGGTCCGAGCGCGAAGCTGCGTATCTAGCGGCGTTCGGTATCGGTGGCTGCTGCGTCGCGAGGCTTAGCCTCTTAGCGCAGCGCTGTGAGGAAAAGATATGGACTTGCCTCTTGATGTGCTAGTCCAAACCGGGAAAAGTTGGTATCGGCAGGTTCCTGACGAGAAGCGGAGGCTGATGATTCTAGTTTCAGACGGCTGGGATGAGTTAACCCGGTCGTAAAGGATAAAGTTTGCGGAGCGCATGTGAAGCGCGTCCGCTCACACGGTCTCCGAACGCAAGAGCTCAGCTGAAGAATTAGTCTGTCCTATTCGCAATAACTTGGCTCACTCTTAGTGCCAAGTCTCGTGGTCCTCATGCTAGTGCTTTTCATTTTTTACGAGCATTCAAAAATCTTGATGGACTGTCAAAAATCCGACGGAGGTACAGAAAACCAGAAGAAAAGACCCTGTGGTGAAAGCGGATCCACCGGTACACACGGCAGCCCAAATACGTTGTCATCCACTTCGTGCGGCACAACTCCTGCTCCAGCGAACGTTGAGTTGTTCAAGCAGCGACGATGACAGCTCGAAGAAATATTGGAAAAGCCTTCTGAAGTGTGGGATGGGGAGTCAAGCGTGTGCGGTGGAGCGGTATCTGAGAATTCGGAAAATGGTGATGTTGAGGCTGCATTACCTGCCGAAAGCTGGTCTGAGATAACGACGACAGTTAGAGCGATGTCGTATTCGAGCCCTCCTGTGCTAATCAACCTCCCGGCTAGCAACTATACTCTCAGTTTGTTTTCTCTTTTTTTGACTGATGACATTTGGGACATGATGGTTCATGAAACAAACAGGTATATGAAGCAGTACATAGTATCGAACGTCCTACAAGAGAAATCGCGTGTGAGGAAATGGACTCAGACAAATGTGCAAGAAATGAAAGTGTTCGTTGGTGTACTGATCTGCATGGGTCTAGTAAGGCTTCCTAGTCTGCAGCACTGTACGGCGTAAGTAGAAAACCAGCGAAAAGGACGCATTCACAAGGAGAAAAAAGTACAACGCTGGAACAACGCCAACAGGACAACGCCAGCGTTGTCCTGTGTGCTTCTCCTCCTTGTGAATGCGTCCTTTTCGCTGGTTTCCTACATACCATGCACCAACAAGCTACGCTTCTTCAGTACGGCGTAAACTGCATTCGCCAGAACATGGCCTGCGACCGGTTTCTGCTGCTGGCAAGGGTCTGGCATTTTGCAGATAACGAGGAACCGAGCGCGCAGCAGGATCGTCTCTATCGTATTCGACCCTTGATGGAAAAAATGAATCGCAATTTCTGCTCAGTGTTGGAGCCAGGCAAAGAGATTTTCATTGACGCAACGATGATTCCGTGACGTGGGCGCCTCGCCTTTAGGCAATACATCCCTGGTAAAGCCCACAAGTATGGGGTCAAGCTATATAAGGCCTGCACGAAGGGGGGCTATACATTGAAAGTGCAAATATATGCCGGAAAATCTGGCGCCATAGCGGGCATGGGGCGTGCTGAAGAAGTAGTAGTAAATTTGATGGCTGGCTTCACTGGCTGTGGTCGCACACTTTTCGTCGACAACTTCTACGCGAGCATGCCGCTTGCGTCACGCCTGTTGGCACTCTCCGGTCGAACCGAAAGGGGCTTCCGAAAGAAGTTACACAAGCAGCAGTAAAAAAAGGGGATCCCATAACGGCTGAAGTGGTTGGATAAACGGCTCGTTCTCATGATGACAACGGTTGCTGAGCATGACGCCAGCCTTGTTGATACCGGAAAATAAACGAGAAAGGGTGAGCCGATCATGAAACCGCGCACAGTCCTCGACTACAACGCGGCGAAAAAGGACGTAGACTACAGTGACCAAATGACGTCCTACTACTCCTGCCTACGGAAAGTGGTACAGGAAAGCTGCGGTGGAGCTCATCGTTGGAACTGCAGTTGTGAACGCATCGGTTGTCCGTTCTGGAATGGTGGACGGTAAAACGTAGCCAATCATCGAATTCAGCGAGCAGTTGGCCACAGCTCAGATTGAGACCGAAAGGACACGGCGCGCCCATACGCTGGAAAAGGCCTGCACGGTCTGTCCGAAGGTCTGAGAGCTTGCAGAAGCCCAGTGCAGGCAAGGGTAATGGCGAAGAAAGTTGTTACATTTTGCGCAACTTGCGAGGGAAGGCCATTTATGTGTGTTTGCCATCTTCTGCACGAGTAGAACTCCGGACGTCTAGCTTTCTGCGTGTTTCGGCGCTGCAACCCTTTTCTGGAAACACGCTTTGGACATCGTGAGCTTGTGGCACGTCTAGCTGCAAATGCTGTGATTTGTACTGTTTTTTTTTCTTGGGAAAATTATTCTGGAAGTACTTCAATAAAATGTCGAGTTTTCTTGAGTCTTGGTGAATGTTGAAACGCAGGGTCACGTGGCGTTGCCCCACAGAGGGGAGCTGGTCGGTAAACGTAGCAGACTTCAAAACGCAAACTCTTTACTGTGGAAACTTGTGCATGCCCAGGAAAAGAAAGAAGAATCAAGGGCGCGAGAGCAACAAGCGTCTCTGGCGCTTGTTCGGACCAGAACGACCGCCGCGCTCTGGTTAGAAAAAGCAGAAATTTTGTAGACAGTCGCGTTCACTGGAGATGAAGCGAGCAGAGTCGTGGTAATAATTGACGCCATAAATTCTCCAGATGCCGTATGCTACAAGGAGCCATTATCCATTTTGTTTTTATGATCCATTTGGTCCTCTACGTCAGGTCATTATTGTTCGATGACGCAGCCGTGCTGTTCAAACGTCCGAGGGAAGCGACCTGACTATTGGCTCATCGGTGACCGGACCTCGCTATTGGATGCACCTTGCAGCCAATATTGAACCAGAGCACGCAACGAATGGCGAAGGCTATCGTCAACGCGAGTATCCGCCGCCTTTCGTTTCTGTGATTGGTCGACTGCTGCTTTCTTCTGACGATTCCGTCACGGTCACGTCGCGCGGAACGGAGCGGAACATGGACAACGGATTCTTACAAAATACGGTCCCAGGTAAATGCACGGGCACAGTGAACCGCGCGATGAATTTCTGCGCTAGCATACATGTTTAAGGTAGCCCGCACAAGCCACCGAAAATGCCGGTAGAGCCATCTTTCAGCAGGTGGAATTCCGAAGTGTGCTCCACCGGTGTGTCATGCCGCACCCGAGCGAAGCATCAGGTGACCCACCGGTGGGCCACAACGCACAGAGATCAAAACTATGACAAGGGGCTATGCAGCGAACGTGTTAATATACACCTACCCAATTAATTGTAGATATCAAGTGACAAAATCTGGAGATGCTCTTTTCATCGTAAACTCTCCACATTCGTACAGGTGTATTCGATTTGGTCGTATCAGGAAGAAGTGAAAAGAAAGGCAAATGATCACTAATCCCAAAAGAAAAAACACTGGATATGCAGCTCTGAGGTGGGAAATTAGTGAAGCACAAATCAATGTTTCAGAGTGCAAAGCTATGCGAGTAGGCAATTCAATAACATTGTCACAACCATTATACAACATTATTTCATTTAAATTAATCTTCAGAGCGTTAATGTTGAAATCGCCTAACACAATCATACGCCAGTTGCTTAGGTTTGAAAACTTAAGAAAAGAATCAATGAACCGAAAAAAATTGTTAGAATTACCTTGAGGGGGGCGATACACAAGCATAAATACTAGGTGTCCCAGATAAATGTAACCAAGCTTTTAAAAAACACGGGGTGTCCTAGCTGCCTGAAACCAATTGAGGGTTGTTTAGAGTCGCGTGACCTAGTCTGCAGTATTTTTTTCGTTCCTCAAGGTTGAATAATTAGTTAAGCTTAACTAACTTTTAAATTATTGACTTGAGGAACAAAGTGTCAATGGAAAAGTTGCAGATCGCTTTGATAAAGAGCTTACTGAGGCATTTGCAGCAAAGTGATATTTACGTAAAGTAGTTTTTTACCGGCCTTTTACCATAACCCGCACAATAAGAAAAAGCTTCCACATGACAACTCTGCCACTTCAACGTCCCAAGACGCGCCGTTTTTTCTGAAGTCCTCTCCTCGATAAGACTTTGGGTGCGCATTGGGGCAGAGATGATGATGATGAAGAAATTTTATTTCCGCCAGAAGAAGACCCGTACCCCTCCGGGTCCGCACGCAGGCGTCCGGGGAGGGGCAGCGTCGCAGCTGGAAGACTAGCAACGATATAGTCGATGTTTTCTTAATTTTAGCTGTTAGTATTTTTTGCCGTGTTACTTGTTGGCATTTTATCTTTTTCATTTCCATTGCCCTGTAAACTTTATTGCTTTTATCGCTTTTATTGGCTTTTGCCTTTTTGTTTTTATCGGTTTTTGTTATCAGTATCAATTTTCATCTTCACGAGGTCTGGCGTTTTTCCCTTGTTTTTTTTCCCTGTTGTTTTTCTTGCCTCCATTGAAACTGGTCACCTTCACATGTTATCTTAGTTAAGGTTTTGGTTTGCTTGTGCCGTTTGTCTCATCATGACCTTGTAGATTTCACTTGTTCTTGCTTTCCCTGTGTGACACGCCTCCCTGACTTGGCTGTATAATACGTTGCATCTTTACTTCCGAAATAAAGTTGTAAGTTCAGCGCTCCTGTCCGTCGTGTACCACCTTTTTCTTGTCCGTTGTGTTTTGTGCGCTGGTTCCTTCAGAAGTATGTATTACCAACTAGCCCAACAACAAGTGTTGCTCAGATATAGTCGCGCAGCTTCTGCTGCCAGGCGGGTAGCGTATCGTTGTATGCTAAGGTCGGCACCTCTGAGTATGGTCTCCCATTCCTCTACATTATTAATTCTGCTATATCCTGGGGCACTGGGGCATCTCCATAGTATGTGTTCGAGTGTGGCGGTATGCCCGCAGAACTCGCACACCTCCGCATCCTCCCTCGTGTCACCTCCTGTCCAGCTCCTCCAGAGCGGGGATGCGAAGTTTCTAGCTTGTAGTCTTCTCCAGTCATAGGCCTCAGCCGAGCTAAGCGATCCATCCGGAGGAGGATAGATCCTTTTGCTCTTTTTCTGATTGTCTGTGGTGCTATTAAAGGTTTCCTCTTTAGTGCTGAATTCGTATGAGGTGTCCACGGCTCCCCGGGGTAAAGAGGAGCGGGCGGCCTCGTTTCCAACCAGACCCGAGCGGGCTGGGGTCCAGATGATTAGAATACTGTGGGCTGGGATGAAGTCTCTTAGATATTGTTACGTGGCCCGAAGCGGCGGCGGATGGGAGGGGCATCGCTGGTTTCAATGCGGTGCCTGATGGCGAGAGTTTGGCCCAGCGTCGTGTTGTTGACATCAAAAATATCCGAAAAAGATTCGAGAAGGGCACGAAGCTGGGCAGTTTGGTCGGGACTGAGGTCGGTGGCCATCATGGTCGTGAAGGCGTCGGGCGACTATGGAGACTGCCGGCGCGGGGTGGCATTGTCTTGAATAGGGGTGGTGGCCAACTGAGCGACGTGGCAAGGAGCGAGAGGAGATAGTGTAGCCACGCAGATGCCGGACGGGAGCACTTGAGAAGAGACGCCGAAGTTGAGGAAAGGCAGAGAGAGGGCGTTAGCTTGGATGGTGGCGATGGTATGAGGTAGGGCAACGTTACGGGTCAGCAGGAGGTCAAGGTTGGGCGTAACGAGATAGTCGCCATGAGGGCGAGACGGGGTCAGTGGAACGAAAGAGCCGGTTCGGGATGACAGGCGAGCATAATCGGTACTGTACAGTCGCAGGGACAGATCGACGGGTTCTGAATCCAGCAGTGGAAGTTCGAGGTGTAGGACGCCATCCGAGCAGTCAATGGGGGCGGAATGGTCAGCCAGAAAATCCAAGCCAAGAATGACGTCATGGGCGCAGGTGGTCAGCACGGTGAATTGAACCGGTATACTGTGGCCGGCAATAGTAACGCGCGCGGTACACGTACCGTCGACAGCAGGCGTGCCACCGTCCGCGACACGCACACGGGACATTGCAGGCGTGAGGACTTTGAGGAGGCGACGGCGGAGGGCAGCACTCATCACTGATATTTGAGCACTGGTGTCAATCAGGGCGCGCACAGGAACACGGTCGATAGTGACGTCCAGGAGATTTGGTCGAGAGGTCGAGAGAGGATTTGTGGTCCGGGTCGTTGATGCAGCGTCACCTCCGGGAGCTGCATCATTTTATTTATTTATTTATGAATACTGTCAACCCTCATTTGAGGGTCATTACAGGGAGGGAAAGTGAAGAGACAAAAAAAATGCATATATAACCATGAATGAACAAGCTTCTTTGAGCATACAATACAAGAGAGCATTGAAACGCAACACAGTTCACACCACTGTAGAACCACCTGCTAAACAAAAAGCAATATTGGACAATCAGTTACGCGCCCATCTACAAGAATCCCATGCCTAGACGGAATCCCCAAGTGCATTCAAGAATGCCGCTACACCTGTAGACTCAGCAACGTGAGCGGGCAGTTTATTCCAGTGCTCAATAGCATTTAGTTTTCCAAATGGGAGCGGCTGGTAGAAGGCGACTGTGGGGAGCGAGAGCGGCGGCCCTGCGGCGACGGAGAGCGGGAGAATCGGCGGGGAGGGGGCACGGCTGCTTCGGACGGGGCTCGGGGCGAGAAGGTGCGGGTCGAGGTGGGACTGTAGAAGGAGGGGCAGACGTTGCGAGCTGATGAAGACCATGGACTGCGGCAATGTCGGGCGATGCGGCCAATGCGAGAACACCGGAAGCAGATGGGGCGGTCGTCTGCCGTACGCCACTCATTGGGATTGCGATAACGCTGCGGAGAATAATAGGTGCGACGATAAACAGAGAGAGGTGGCTGGGGGGTGTCCGGGCTTCTGATGGTGCACACAGCCGGAGGAAGGTTCAGGTTAGCGAGTTCCTGACGCACGACGGCCTGAATCAGCGACACGGCGGGTAGAGAGTTATCAGGTGCGGTCGGACGGGGCAGAACAGGCGCAAGGGCTTCCAGTTCGCGGCGAACGATGCGGGTCACAGTGCCGGAAACGGAGTCATCATCGGAAGAGGCGCGGGACGGTTCCTCGTTGTTCCTCGCAGGAAGAAGTGGCGGCAGTATTAGGGAGCCGAGAGAACTGCTGTGGAATTCGGCTGCTTTTAACCTGTTCGAAATGACGGCATTCTTTTATGATTGTGTCCACGGTGGTGCAGTCTTTGCAAACCAGTAAGTTAAAAGCATCATCCGCAATCCCTTTCAGAATATGGCTCACTTTGTCGGACTCGGTCATGGCGGCGTCGACCTTGTGGCAAAGCGCCAAGACATCTTGGATATATGCCACATAGTTTTCGGTTGACGACTGGGCGCGCGACGCGAGCTGCTTCTTCGCGGAGAGCTTCCGGTCATCGGGTCTGTCAAACAAAGTACGGAGCTTTTCTTTAAAAGTGTCCCAGCTCGTCAGTTCTTCTTCGTGGGTTTCGTACCAGACCCGGGCCGTGCCACTAAGATAGAAAATGGCATTCGCCAGCATCACGGTGGGATCCCACCGGTTATAGGTGCTCACTCGTTCATACAGGCTGAGCCAGTCGTCGACATCGGTGCTGTCGTTCCCAGAAAAGGTACCGGGGTCACGGGGAGGAGCCATGACCACGAAGGGAGCAGCAGGGGTGGTTCGTGACTCGCCGGGTAGAGCCATGATGGTAGTATCCCCGGCCTGACGACCGCTTGGGAGCTGCGTGGCGTGGAGATCGTCTACCCAGCACCTCCACCAAAGATGTTACGTGGCCCGAAGTCTATGTCGGCACAAGGACGACCGGAGCACAGGGCACAGATCACAGCTAGCCCCGAGCGGCAAGCGCGCACACACCCCGCACTTCCTCTACGTTGTCTTCACGGAGATTATCCGTTGCAATATTTAGCCGCCATTTCGTGGATGCGTCCCTTACTGTAATTTCTAATTGCGGCTTTGCAGTCGCTTACTACGTATTTGGTACCTGGTTGAGTTAGAGCGATCGCTATTGCAACCTCCTCCGCCACAACGGGTTTTAAGTCAAGGTGTCTTACAACGCCTAACGTTCTGCCTGTGTCTCCGACGGCTACGGAGACGGTGTCTCCTAGCGTGCCTACCGCGGCATCAGTGTAGGCCACGGTTCCCAGAGGCATCTTGCCTAGCTTAGCAGCCAGCTGTGCGACCCTGGTTTTCCTTCTGCCTGTGTCGTGGATGGGATGCATGTTTCTGGGCATGGGAGCGATAATAAGATGCTCTCTTATTTCTCTTCCCTGATCTGTTCTAGTGTTCACTCTATTATCTACGATTACCCATTTCGCTAGCTCTAGATGTTTCCTTCCTGCGGGTGTGGATGTTAGCCTTTCGATTTGCGATGTTCTAACTGCTTCAGTCAGTTCTCTCCAATTGTTATTATAAGCTTTTTATCTTCGTGTTCGGGCGCGAATTAACGGCAGGATGCCTTTTTACTTTTTCCAACTGTTAGCTAAGAGTGATTACATAGGTGCGTACGGTCCATCTTGCGTCTCCTCCGTCTTCCTCCCCAGGGTCGCCCGGGGTTGTCGGACGACTGCGCTTTTTCCGCTGCCCGCGTTCGCAGCGCATCGGGAGGTTCGCTAACATTCGGCCATTCTGGCATCAGAAGCGCTTTCGTCCGAAGGCTGTCCAAATCGTGAAATTTAACACGAAGGCTTTTTCTCTTCTTCCTGATACGGGATGTAGGACGCCATTTTCGTCCGCTTGCAGAAGAATGCCCGCCAACCCGTTAGCAGAGGCACCTCTGTTCTCGCCTTCGGAGCTGCAGCACTGGATGTGATGTCAGTGCGCTCTTCAGGGCCTGAAATGTGCCCTCTTGATCCTCGTCCCAGCGAAATGCCTCGCCTTTTCGAGTTAACCGACTCAGTGGCTCGCTCAGCGCTGCGTATCGCGGGACAAAGCGTCTGAAGATGAGCCCGAGACACCTCTTGACTTCATGAAGGTCCTTCGGCACTGAGAACTCGTCGATTGCTTTTACTTTGTTCCCGGTCTCACGCCGCCTTCACCGATGACGAAGCCAAGGTACTCGACTTGGTGATCCGCGAATTTACACTTGGAAAGTCGGAGTGTCAGTCCTGCGTCGCGGAGAGCCCGAAACACTTTCGTCAGCCTTTCTAGCATCTCTTCAAAATTTTTCGCAGGTACAAGGATATCATCCAAGTAGCATACTGCTATGGTGTTACGGAGATTTCCCAGAGCTGTATTCATAAGGCGCTGGAACTCTGTCGGTCCATTCGAAAGTCCAAAAATGAGTCTTTCAAACTTCCATCTGGGGTCACAAAGGCGGTCTTCTCTTTTGCAGATTCCTTCAAAGGGAGAAAGCCATGTGCAAGGTCAAGCGTTGTGAAGAGCTTGCTTCCTGCGAGCTGCTCGACAGCGTCATCAATTGGGGTACTTGTCCTTGACTGTCTGTGCATTCAGCTTCCGATAATCGACTACAAGTCGCGGTTCGCCGTTTTTCTTGCGCACGAGAAGTACCGGGCTTGCGTAAGGAGACCGTGACTCCGACACAATTCCTGCTGCCTTCCACTCACTGACAATTTTCTGTATTGTCTCACGCTCTTCTTTGCTTGTTCGGTAGGGCCTAGAAGAAACCGGCGTACTTCCTTCCTTCAGGACAATGTCCATTTCGATGAGGTTGGTGCAGCCTAGCTCATAAATATTCGTTGCGAAGCACTCGCGATGTTGGTTGAGGAGTTTGAGTAGGGCTTGGCGTTCCTCAGTCTTTACACCGTTACCTGTTGCAACATCCCTTTCATGAATCGGATCCGCGCTTGCTTTCTTCACTTGCGTTGTTTCGCTCGTTGTACTGAGCTCAGCTGTGTCAATTTTTACTTCTTCTACTCGACCCAGGCTCATCCCTCTCTTCAGAACCTTCTCGCAGTCCGAAGTGTTTGCCACAGGTACACTGAGCTCCTTGTTGGCAACATGAAACAGGCTTCCAGTGATCGTACCCTTTCGCTGGTACAGGACCTCAGTCTCGCCTTCGAGGTCTACACTTGCTGTTATAAAATTCACTGAACGTGGCTCGAGGGCCACATCGTTGTTTGCCGTGATTTTGATGGCTTGATTTTGGGTGAAGGGTTCTAGATGTTTGAATGTTTCGTCTCTTTTGTCCATTATCTTGAATGCATTGTCGACCTTGACATAGGCGATGTTAGGCAGCTCCGTCCAGGTACGACCAATGATAACAGAGAAGTACTGGGCTGTGTCCGGCACGACATGAAGCATGACGTCTTCGCCTTTCACGCCATCAATCTCTATTGTCGTTTTGAATTTTGAAAGACATTTCACAGGGCTTTGGCCAAATCCATAGAGCTCCAGGTTGTCTTCTTCGAAGCTAGAGCAACAACCCATGGCGTCGGATGCCTTGATCGTACAAACTGAGCCTCCGGTGTCGACGAGCGCATCATAGCTCTTCTGGTTGACCACCGCAGTCTTGACGTACCTGATGTTGGGTAGCTCGCTAGTCGAAGACGCAGACACGTTTTGTGGTGGCTGCCCAGCCCCCGGCTTTATAGTTTCGTTGTAGCTGCGGTGAACGGGCATCGGACAGTCTCTGACAACGTGACCGTATTTCCGGCATCTGTAAAATTTCGGTTTGTGGCCCTTTCATCGCTAACGTGCTGCTCGATCTGCTTCGGCTTCGTTTCCACGCCTGATGGTGTGGCCGACACATGCTTGCTTCCGCCCTGGCTGAGTGGCCGGTGGCTTCCATGGGAGCTGAGGTAGGCTGCCTCCCCTGCTTCGAGGCTTTTTGCCGCCTCAAGCAGCTCCAAGGATTTAGTGAAGCTTGCTGCTTTAAGCCGCAGTATCGCAGCGTGGTTTGCATTCTGCAGGCCCGCAATGATCAGATTCTTCCATTGCGCAGTGTCCTCCTTGATGTCGCACTTTGTGCAGAGGTAACTCTTGTCGAAAAAATAGTTGACAACGGACTCGCGTGGACCTTGCGTACGGCGGAGCATTCTCTCGTAGAGGGCAAGCGGGTTGCTCTCGTCGTCGGGAAAGACCTTCTGAAGCTCCTCCGCCCATTTCTCCCAGGTCTCCAGCTGCTTCCCCCTTGCTCTGTGCCACTTCAGGGCAGTCCCGCTGAGCTTCGACGCTGCAACAGCGAAAACGACACCGTCCCTCCAGCCGGCCTGCCCCGCCACCATCTTGACATTCGATACCCACTCCCGTGCGCTCTCTCTCGCTCCGGCTCCCGCAATGGCGGTGCCCGAGAAGGCGGGAATGGATGCCCACAAGTCCGGCATTGCTGTAACAAGTGCGTTGCCTTGGTGTTGGGCTGCCAACAGCTGTACGTGGGCTAGTTGTTCGGTGAGCGTCGTCAGCGACTTATTTCCCTGTCTTGGGACATGGCGATGCTTTAGGGGTTGCTGCTAGCTGACCGCTTCTCTTCAGGTAGTCAGAAGGAGGCTCACCGCTGCTGTCTTCACGTAGTCGGCGTCGCTGCGGTTGCCTCTCTCCCGTTGCTCCAGGCTTTCGAAGACGGTAAATCCCACTTCGGGCGCGAATTAACGGCAGGATGCCTTTTTACTTTTTCCAACTGTTAGCTAAGAGTGATTACATAGGTGCGTACGGTCCATCTTGCGTCTCCTCCTTCTTCGTCTTCCTCCCCAGGGTTATCGGACGGCAAATTCACTTTTGGAAAATTATCTGACTGCACGGATACAGTACACTCAGATCCATGATGTAAAATCCAGTTTTGGTATGATAAAAATCGGTGTCCCTCAGGGTTCAATTCTGGGACCACTTTTATTTATTCTCTATATTAATGACATTGTAAACATTCCATTAACTCCTAATATCATGATGTATGCCGACGATACTAATGTCTTTTTTTCGGGCTCCAGTCTCCAAGTAATTGAACACCAATGTAATGCCTGGCTTGAGGAGTTAGCGGTTTGACTCTATGTTAATCAACTTCAATTAAACGTAAACAAAACAAAGTTTATGCTCTTCCATCCAAAAAACAAACCATTAGATCATCACATCAAACTATTTTTTTATGACTTTAACATCGAGCAAGTTCATAGTTGCCGGTTCCTTGGTGTGTTTTTTCGTAGCGATTTGGGTTGGACTGATCATATAAACTACATTAGACTAAAAATGGCCAGATCTATTTATGTTATTTATCGTGTTAGACATCTCCTCCCACTACAAGTTAAAAAACGGCTATATTTTGCCCTTGTTCATTCTCACCTGGTGTATTGCAACCTAGTGTCATCATCATTTATCATTTATCATTTATTAACCCTTAAGGGTCCCGTGGGTACATGCAACAAAACTGACTCATACAAATTGCTTTCTCTCCAGAAAAGAGCTCTACGTTTATTAAGTTCAAGTTCATCTGTTGAAACAAATCTTTTCGAAACATTTCATGTTCGCAATTTCTTTCATTCATACAATTTTAGTTTGGCTCTTCACATTCTTTATAAAGTCAAGCATGACTTTAGCTCTTTTTCTAATACTTATAATTCAAGAAACGTTGCGTATGGTCTACGTTCCGTTGCCCTATCTACTGCAAGACCCAGAACAAATTATGGTAAACAAACAACCGATTATCAAATTATAACATTGTGTAATACCTACCAGTCTCTTATTCAGATTGCTTTAGAAAGTTATAGTGTGTCTGTATTCAAGAAAAAACGGACGATTCTTTTCCCCCCCGGTTAAATTTCAGCTAATTCTGTATACTTAGTTTTTTTTTAGTGTGTGTGTGTGTTCTGCTTTTTTTTGAATGTGCATATTATGAAATGTTTTGTTTATTGTTAATTGATATATATTATTGTCTATCATTAACTATTTTCTATTGTGATCATGTTTGCTCATTGTTTCTTTATCTATTGTCCATTCGGCCCCCGTTTTCCATGATGTGTGATCGGGGTGTAGGCCTTGTCAGGAGGGATGCCGCCTCCTTTAGCCTCACCTCGAGGGCACATTGTATATAATAGGGCCAAATAAACTGCGCTTTTTCCGCTGCCCGCGCATCGGGAGGTTCGCTAACATTCTCCGGTATATCATTGGACGTGGAAATGGGCAGCGCTCGTTTGACACATTTTCTGATGATTGTTTTGTTTATTTTCAGGAATGGGGTTGCGCAGCATATCCTGCTAACGGTGAAGGCCTGCGTGAGTCTTAGTTTGCTGGACTCTGAGAGTCCTTCCCCCCTTCTAGATACCTTTCTGAAGGCTCTGACGACAAGTTCAGCTTGCGCTTTGAGCTTGTCCACCGTAGTTTTATTTTTCCCTTTTCTGTTAATATACATGCCTAGGATTCTTATTTCCTCGACATTTGGTATCGCTCTTTTTTCAAGTGTAACCTCGATTGCCGGTATCCTTTGACTGCGCTTGCTCATTGCTACAAAAAGCTCCGACTTTTGCGGAGAGCAGCTGAGACCCGCGCATTTCGCATGCTCGTTAATGATATCCGCTGCCTTCTGTAGCTTTTCTTTCATTTCTGAGTCGCCTCCTTTGTTTGGCCACACATTTACATCATCTGCGTAGAGGCTGATGTTTAAGCCTTCTATCTCTGTAAGCTTGCGGGGAAGGTCCCTCATTACCAGATTAAAGAGAAATGGGGAGAGGACAGCCCCTTGCGGGGTTCCTCTGCATCCCATGGGGAACTCATCGGATGTGATGCCCTGAAAGGTAATGATAGCAGTCCTGTCCCTAAGGAACGATCGGATGTAGTTGTAGGTGTTTTTTTCCTACGGCTATCTCATTTAGCCCATCAAGGATGGCTGACATTGTCAAAGGCTTTCTTAAGATCTATACCCAAGATCGCCTTCAGGTTGCCGAGGTCCAGCTGATCTACTATATCTCCATAGAGTCTTAGCATTGTATCTTGGGTGGTGAGCCCAGGCCTAAATGCAACCATTTCATCTGGACAGAGGCCGTTATCCTCTATGTATTTGGTCAGTCTGGTCAGGATGACCTTCTCAAGCAGTTTCCCTACACATGATGTTAGTGATATCGGCCTGAGGTTCTCCAAGCTCGGAGGTTTGCCCTGCTTGTGTATAAGCGTGATCTTGGCCTTCTTCCACTCTTCGGGTACTGCGCCCTCTTTCCACACTTGGTTGAGATACCTAGTGAGGCTGTTTATTGATTCTTCATCCAGATTTCTCAACATTCTGTTTTCTACTCTGTCGAGCCCCGGGGCTGACCTTCGTTTTAGCTTCAGCAGTTCCATAATGACCTCGGCTCTTAATGGCATCCAACTCTTCATTTGGTTGTCCCTTATAGTCCTCATATTGAGCGGCCCCATGGGGAGCAATATACAGTGCCTTGAGCGTGTCAATAAGTTGCTCATCTGTGCCATTAAACTTATAACTAGCTTTTATTTGCTCAGTTCTCATAGCCGTCACCTAACCGAGCATCCTGCGAAAATCGTCCCATGAGACGTGCTCCTCTATTCGACGGCGTTGTTTCTGCTGTAATGACTTTCGCCCTCGAGGGGCCCATGAGACCACCACGGGATAATGATCACTGCCCATGACCATCAGCCCGTAGGATCTCACTGGGATGAGACTATTGTCAAGTCTGGGAAAGTTCATTCATTATTAAAGCGCAACGACGGTACAAAACAAGAGGGGGACACAACAGCGCTGACTGTCAACTAAATTTTATTCGAGACCAATAGGGTTTTTATACCACCTGGCGATCAGAACAGGAAAAAACATACAAGAATAGCTACAGGCATGCGCATGGGTACAAGAACGGCGGTTAGCCGGCACGTGTCAGATTTCACATTCCAGATATTTGATCCCTTTCTGGGACAATGCCGCTGATGGTGCGCTTATGCAGTCGTCCTGCAGTCTTATAATCATACAAGCTTCTGTTATCTCTCTTGTTAATGCATCTCGGTGTTTCCCTGTGACACTGCATTGCCTGTACATAGGTTCACATTTATCGTCGCTGTCATCTTCTGCGCTGCTGTCCCTGCAATGTTCGGCTACGTGGCCAGAGGTAGCAACACGTGCGACATTGTCACTGTCCTCTTTTAGCCTTTTGTTGAGACAGTCTGCCCGATGTACTTTTCCCCACGGGACATGGGCAGTGAATACACCACACCTTCTTGACACGGGACAAAACGATCCCCGTGTTTAACTTTACACCTGCGCGGTTCGTTAGTCGTGCAGTTAACTTTTTTGCACAACCTGGAAAGTTTTTCCGGCGCAGAAAATACTACTTCAACCCCTGCCCTACTTCCAATTTTCCGGAGGTTGTGCGACACCTGATGGAGGTAAGGCAAAACAACAACCTTTCTTCTTTCCTTTTGCCTAACCGGTTTGAGCGAGGTCTCAGGTTTTTCAGCTGCTTTTCTGCCACTGACACTAGGACATCGGACGGACAACCAGCCATCGTAAGGGGATCAACTTGTTTCGCAAAGCTTTGTCCCATACTATGCTGGCAACACTTCTTTCAAACATTATTAAAAACAGAATGAATAATGGCCCTTTTTACAAGAACTGCAGATTGGGCTAGTTGGTGTAGATTCATAGTGATGGTTCAACGGCGCAAACATACACAGACTAAGAAGGAGACAAGACACACACAGCGCTGAACTTACAACTGATTTTTATTAGGAAGAAGCATGTCATAATATACACACACGAAAAAAAAAACAGCGCACATGCGCAACGTCAACAATCTCATAGTAGTAAAAAAGGTAAAACCGTTTTAAAAGCACGTGTGTATCCGCAGAACCGCTATCCACTGTGTAGCATTTCCATTTCCCCAACAGATAATGGTACAGATGGCGCACTCACGCGCCCTTTATCATTCCGGATAATATGAAAGGCTTCAGCAATTTCTCTGGTGCGCTGGTCAGAATGTGTCACCAATGTGTCACCAAAAAACTGCATGCATTTGCATGTGAAACAATGCTTCGCTAGGTTTGTTTCTTTCTTCTTTAAAGAATTAGCGTGCTCCATGAGCCGCACGTTAATACAGCGGCCAGTCTGGCTTAGGTAGGTAAGGCCGCAGGACAAGGGGATTTCATAAACTATGCCAGTCTTACAGGGAACATCTTGTTTCATGTTTGATTTTGCAAGCATTTCTTCTGGGCCCCCTCATGCCTTCTTTGAACCGCCGCTGCCACTCTTTCTAGTTTGTTAGGAGCAGAAAACAGAACTTCTACCCCATGCTTGCTCCCCACTTTCTTAATCCGGCGCGACAGCGCGTCGACATACGGCATAACCACTCTCTTTCTTCTTCCTTCTTGCGATCCCTTCTCCTGCCCAGACGTGTTTGCAGGTGATTTCAGCGCACGGATGACTTTGCCTGCGCTCGAGACGAGCACTGAATCCGGGAAACCAGCTTCCCTACTTCTGTTTACCTGGGCTAAAAGACTAGACATCATTTTATGACGACAAGATTTCTTCACTGCCATGCCTAAGCATCCCGTAGCAATACCACTTTTTACGAGCTTTGCATGAAAGGACTTGTAATTTAAAAGGGGCTTTTCACTCCTAGGGGAATACTGCCAACAGACATGATTGGGTTCGAAAGACAACTCTAAATCATGGAATTGCAAGAGTGTTTCTTGAGGGACTTCATGTGTGAAACCTCAGTCCCGACCCATTACGTGCAAAAACATCAAGGACATTTGACACAAATTCGGGATTCACGGACCTAGCTAGCACTAAGAAATCGGCCACGTATCGGGAAATGCGTATGCAGCATCCGGCCAAATCACTCTCAATTTTCATGTCAACCCGGCTTAGATAAATGTTGCTTAGAACGGGTGCTACCTTGGCACCTATGCACACACCTGATTTTTGCATATAAAGTTGACCATCCCACTCAACAAACGTGTTACTCAAGTAGTTGGTTGGTTTTATGGGGTTTAACGTCCCAAAGCGACTAAGGCTATGAGAGACGCCGTAGTGGAGGGCTCCGGAAATTTCGACCACCTGGGGTTCTTTAACGTGCACTGACATCGTACAGTACACGGGACTCGAATTTCTCCTCCAAAGAAATTCAACCGTCGCGGCCGGGATCGAACCCGCGTCTTTCGGGCCAGCAGCCGAGCACCATAGCCACTGAGCCATCGCGGCGGCCGCTCAAGTAGTAAGATAACAGTTCTAAAAAGGATCCCGTTGTAATTCCACACTCATTTTGGAACACGCATTCATAATTGTCCTCCGTAATACATTGCTGAACATACTGGATAAGTTGAGGGTGCGGAAGAGAATAAAACAAATCAACCACATCCACGCTAAAACCAGCGCAATGTGCCGGGCTCTCATTTCGGAGGAATTCAGCAACTGCCTCAGAATTGGGTACGAGAAACGGATCCTTCACGCGAAGTGACGACAAGTGACGACAAAGATAGGTAGACACTGCCAACTGGTCAGTTTTTTGGCACGCCGTTTTTTGGTGACACTGATGTGTTGCTTTATCATTCTGACCAGCCCACTAGAGAAATTGCTGAAGCCTTTCATATTATCCGGAATGATAAAGGGCGCGTGAGTGCGCCGTCTGTAACATTATTTGTTAGCGAAATGAAAATGCTACACAGTGGATAGCGGTTCTGTAGATACACACGTGCTTTTAAAGCGGTTTTACCTTTTTTACTACTATGAGATTGTTGACATTGCGCATGTGCGCTGTTTTTTTTTTTTCGTGTGTGTTGTTTTCGTGTGTGTATATTATGACATGCTTCTTCCTAATAAAAAATCAGTTGTAAGTTCAGCGCTGTGTGCGTCTTGTCTCCTTTTTGGTCTGTGTGTGTTTGCGCTGTTGAACCATCACTATGAACCTTTTTACAAGTTTTGAATGAGCTGATGCAGGCAGGATGGGTTTTTTTTTGTTCGAGGCTCGTACGACCAACACACATGCGACGGAGTGAAATGAAGGGCGAGATCTAAGAAGCTGATAGAGTCATTAAGTGGGGTTTCATGTGTTAAAACCAGTGGCTCAAGACACTCTGTGGACACTGAATGAACTGCTGCTCAAAACTGAGATTGTCGTTCTGTACCAACACAAAGTAATCGTCAACAAATCTAAAAATGCGCCACACACAACACCCTTCCAAACGATCTTGCAGTGCTTTGTCACGCAAGGCCAAAAACATATCGCTAAGAATCGGGGCTAGGCACGAACCAATACATATCCCGTCTTTCTGAATGTACATATCCCCATTCCATTCTACAAAAGTCGAACTAAGATAAAATGATAACAATTCTAGGAAGGCATCGGCGGAAATTCTGCGCTCGTTTTGGAAGGCTATAACACCATACTTTTCGATGGGGTTTATTCACAGCTGACAAAATTTCCGCCTGGGGGATTGTGTAAGACAAGTCTTTTACGTCGACTGAAAATCCATGCAGTTTTTTTATCGTGATTTTTTATCAGTTTTTTTTATCCCTTTTAGGAAGGTGATCACTTCGTCAGAACTTTTTATTCTAAAAGGGTAATCGATAGTTAAAACGTTGAGTTTCTGTTGCAAGATGCTTCTGTCCTGTCCCTGCTTCTGAAACTATTGCACGAAACGGCCAGTTGGGTTTATGGGTCTTTGCAGAGAAAAAAAATCTCCAGGTCGCTCTTGTGGCAGCTCTCAATCATACTCGACAACTTGTTTAAATTCAACTTGTTAGTTAGCTTTTTTACTTGACTCTTAATTTTCAACATTTTTACATCATCGCGCTTGTCAAACACTGCAAGGACGCTGTCTATTGCTTTCGACATGTACACGTCTCTAGTTAAAACAACAAAACCTCCATCCTTGTCTGCAGGAAGAAGAGACAGTGAGTTATCTTTCAGCCAATTAACTGTTTTGAACAAGGGGAGCTTCCTGCCTGAAATCTGACATGTGCTGGCTAACCGCCGTTCTTGTAGTCGAGGGTTTGACGGCATACCGTCTGGTCAGGAATCATGGTGATGAGGATTGCTGGTCACTGTCCAAAGTCAATAAAGATGGAAAGACGTTTCGGCAGCGCTACGGCTCCCTTGTTCACTATGGAGTAGTCACCAGACTACTCCCTGCCTCAAGACGAACGAAAGGCAATTCGTAGCCTACAGGCCAACGATGAAATTGCAATTCTACCTGCGGATAAAGGCAATGTCACTGTAATCCTTGACCGCTCTTCGTACCGGGAAAAAATGGAAACCTTGCTGCAGGACGAGAATACTTATCGCCGACTACCAAAAGACCCCACATCAAAGGTGCAGACGTCTCTTCAGAAAATGCTTGCAAAAATCTTCGAGGGCCTTCCACCATCCATGAAACGCCTCTACTATCAGCTGCTATGTACGAACGGCTCGGCACCCGCCATTTACGGGCTTCCAAAGGTTCACAAAGAAGCTGTAACCCTTATGTGGACCCCCGCACACGCAGGCCTCCCGGGTAACGAGGAGGTCCACTCCCTCGCTCGAGGTCTCACTTTCCGGGCTGGAGTTGGACCCCCTCCGTCATCCCAGGAGCGTCTGCTTACCTTCAGAGATATCCTTATCCACTACCGAGATACCCGGCGCGTTTACGCACCACCGGCTCCCTCTCTAACCCTAACCAAGGCCTCCCACTGGCGCCCACTCCAGACCCGTACTGCTCCTTACCCTATTCTTCTTCATGCCCGCTACCCCAATCCCCTGCGCTACCCCTGTAAGCTCTGCGGGAAACCAGGAGACTTTATTCATATCCTTCTCACATGCCCCACCTTCCCACACCCTCCATCCCCAACCACGGCGGAGTCATACTGGGAGACTCTCCTGGCCAGATCCGCTGCTGCTGACCAGCGCCGGATAATTACCGACGCCTTGAAGCGGATAGCCCTCCAAGGAGGGCAACCCCTTTAGGGTTGCCTCGTGCCACGTAAGGGGGTTTGCCCCCTCTGCATTGCTTGGCAATAAATGTTTCAACCACCACCACCTTGCACACATTCGGAGCGCTTTTGAAAAGTACGTTGCGCATGTGGAAAGCGCCCGAACAAAAGGCTGGAACATTTCCTGCGCCGTTTCCTGATAGCCGTCAGCTTTATCATTAGACACATTGCAAGCGCCAGTAAATAGAGGCGCGCTTTATATCTCTAACGCCATCTGTGATATGATAGTGGAAACGTATTTTCAAGCATTTGTGGAAGCATATCGTCGCCGCACTGCAAGAAACACCTCTTTGTTTGCGCCAACATGGCTGGACTGCGTTCCGTGACCCACCACGACGCAGTGAACGTGTTAAGACAGCTGAGCTGTTACAGACGATTATAGACAATCAAGCTGCGTCTGGCTGCCGGTTGATCAGCAAGGATATTGGGCAACTTAATGAAAAGACTGACTCTTGCAATGAGACAAGAATTGAACAAAATAATTGAATATCTTGAGGTAACAATTCAGCAACAGGCCAGAAAACTGAGTGAGTATGAAAACTATAGTCGTAACAATCTGAGTGCAAAGAACGTCCGAGGCCAGTTATTATGAAATTTTATGACAACAGGGAAAAGCAACAAGTGCTGAAGAACTGCAGCAAAATGAAAGTACAATCGGTTAGTGTAAGCTATGACTATGCGAAGGAAACGGTAGCGGTGCAAAGGACGTTGTGGGAAGGTGCCTCTGCTGAAAGGGCGCAGGGCGAGAAGGTCTTTTTGATCGACGACAAGCTCAAAATAAATGACAAGTTATACACATGGGACAACGAGCAGAACGCCCGCTCGCTTCTGAACTCCCGAGATAAGTTAAAGCAACGCACTTGAAAAGCAGGCAACACGCATGATGGCTCCGACACCTGGGATAATTCCGGCGAATCAACGCCTGAACCGACCCCGTCATAGCTACGAATCTTATCATTGAATGCCGTTTTAACAAAGTAACCGAGTTAGAATATGTATTGCTGACGGAAAGCCGACACGTGCTGGTCGTAAGCGAAACATGGCTAAACATCACTGTATAGCACCCCCAAACTACCAGATGGGATAGGGATACTCGTGGTTGCAATCATTGTCAAAAGATCTATAGATGCAGTAATGGTCGAGTGCACTTTGCCTGAAACAGTTTGGTGCAAACTTACTTATGCGAGTGTTGCTTACCTTGTTGGCGCAGTGTATAGGCCACCTGCCACTTCACCAGAGTTTTTGGATGAGCTTAACATGTTCTTATGCACTCACTTGAACCGTACCACCAGACTAATAATGACCGGAGATTTTAATTTGCCAAGCATTAACAGGGACAGACTGCTACCTGGGAACGTTGGAATTTCTAGTTCCGAAGCACTGCTGCAAATAATGTTTTCGCACAGTCTGAAACAAATCGTGGAAGAAGACACGAGGATAACACTCGAATCCCGGTCACTTTTGGACTTTCGGGCAGAGTGGGTGTGTCTGTTAAAGACGGGATATCTGACCATAAAATGGTTTCTGTGCGCATTCCGATCAGAACAAGCACTCGTGGCAAACCCTTTGCAAATCCTGTGCAATTTAAGGATTACGGGCAGGCAGACGATACATCCATTCAAGATTTTTTAGAAATGTCAGTCATGTAGTGAATTCGAACTTGCCTGCGATTGCGAACCGGTGGAAGACCTATGGCTACGTTTCAAGAATATTATAAAACATTGCGTTGACAGATTCGTTGCAACTCGAGAAAAGAAAATAAAACCCCGTAACCCTTGGATTAATCGACCTATTATACACATCAAGCGCAAGATAAAGAGGCTGCGCAGGAGAAAAGACAGCTCAGTTGAGGTATCGAAATTGCGAAGGAGTTTAAAAACGGCTCTGATGGAATCAAAAGAGCAATTTTTTAATAAAAAATTAAGTAGCTTCGTTAAAACGGCACCTCTGAAGTTTTGGCTTTACCTTAAAGAGAAAATAAATAGAATTCAAATTAGTGGCAAAATAGTAACAGAAAAAAACAAAAATAGCAGATCATTTCAATAACTTTTTCCGGTCTGTTTTTTCTAAACCAAGCAATGGTGACTGTGACGCGTACCAGCCTTCCTCCCTTTCATGTTCGATGGAAGACCTGGTCGTGACTCAGGCCGGCGTGTTTAATCAATTGTTACTTTTAGATTCTAAAAAGGCTAGCGGGCCGGATGGGATTCCAACCGTTTTTAAAGCGATACGCAGAGTGGATATCATTTTTCTTGACGATAATCTTTACAAAGTCCCTAACTCGCTGCCACAAGATTGGCGTTGCGCAGTCGTAACACCTGTTTTTAAAAGCGGCGACCGACTACTCGCAAATAATTATCGCCCAATTTCCTTGACAAGTATCAGCTGCAAACTATTGGAACATATCATAAGTAAACATATACTAACTTTCCTCGTGGATAACCCGTTCTTTTATCAGCATCAGCACGGGTTCCGAAGAGGGCTATCTACCATAACACAGCTCATAGAAACGATACATGATTTTAGTTCAGCCATAGATGCCCAAGAACAAATAGATATCATTTGCGTAGATTTTGCAACAGCATATGACAAGGTTCCACACAGTAAATTACTTTTCATGTTACATAAAGCGGGAATCAGCGAAACTATTCTGAACTGGATTGGAGCCTATTTGAACAATCGCAGGCAGGTTGTGCATGCGGATGTCTGTTTCTCTTCTACATTAGAAGTGTTTTCTGGCGTTCCTCAAGGGTCGGTTTTAGCTCCATTACTATTCCTAATTTATATTAATGATATTAACGAGTTTACCGAGTCTCCCGTAGAAGTGAAGCTTTTTGTAGACGACTTTAGTAAAACGAGCTTCTGGGCAAGTTGGTTACTTTGCTTCCACATCACTGCAGCGTAAAGAAGACGAGCACAAAGGAAGAAAACACTTACGACACGGACAAACGCTGCACTCACAACTGATTTTATTTCGCCAGCAATGGGAAATATAAAGATTCCGCTGCTAATGCGCGCGCAGGAAAGTACACATGCCATGAATAACAAAGATACATGATACATCAGATACATCTTATCGTGTGGCAGAGAAAAGATCACATTCCGCTTTGTACAAATGAATAGAGGTATCGCTTACACAAAAATCACCCTTTTTCTTTATATGGTACGCTTCTAGTAGTTCACGTGCAGTTTGATCTTTGCTTTTTCCTAGAATCTTTGCACCGTCAAAATGAGGCGAACAATCCTGGCAAGACCTGCAATGTTTTACTAAGGTAACATCTTCATCGTTCTTAAAATTCCTTTCATGCTCCCTCAATCGATCATTGACACATCTGCCAGACTGGCCGACATAGGCTTTTCCGCATGACAGTGGAATTTCATATACCACTCCTGACTGGCACTGTACATGGGGCTTGGTATGCTTTTTCCCGCATCCAGATTTTGTAGCCTCCTTACCGGAGATACGAGGGCACAGTTGGCCAAGCTTTTTCGGAGCCGAAAAAACGAGTGGCACCCCAAACCTATTCGCTACTTTTTTCAAGTTATGCGAGACTGCGTGCAGGTAGGGGGCAACTTCCGGACGCACAGTGCGGTCAACTTCCCTCGTCTTCATGGACGTCGTGCTCTTCTTTACCTTTTTCAGGAGGGTTTCGGCAACAGCCGTCACGATCGACTGAGGGTAGCCCGAGTCCAATATTCGTGCCAATTGGCCGTCAAAGCTGGTCTGCATCTCATGTTCGCACGATTTATCTAGTGCAGATTCTAGGCATAAGTTCACAATGCTTCTCTTTATTATTTTAGAGTGTGCAGAATCATATGGTAAGAGTCGTTTTTGCACACGTGGAGAGTACCGCCAACACACGTGATCCCCACCGAACTTTAAACGAATATCTAAAAACTGTAGACATTTCTCTTTTTTTGGAACTTCGCAAGTGAAAGTCAATCCCTTTCCATGCTGTTTAAAAGCGTCTAAAATCTTGTCAGCAATAGCGCAGTAGTGTAAAGGGCTCTGCTTGTCCAATAAGATCAAAAAATCGTCAACATAACGGTACACTTTTGTGACCTCGTCCGGTTTAAAAACAGTTGCTAAAATCTCGTCAATACTGGCTAAAAAAATATCACTTAAAATGGGTGCTACGCAAGACCCAATGCATATTCCTTTGGTTTGTAAGTAGTGCTTGTTGTTAAAAGCGATAAAAGTTCCTTGAAGGTAAAACTCTAAAAGTGTTAGAAAATTGTCAACCGACATACCAGCTGAATTCTGGAAAGGGACGACGCCACTCTTGTCAATGCACTGTTTCAGTGACGCGAACAAATCCCGGTGGGGTATCGAATAAAACAAATCTTCCACATCCACAGAGAATGCAAAGCCAATGCTGCGGTTGGTTTTCAGAAAATCAACAACTTCTCTAGAATTCTTTATAAGGAAAGGGTCATTAATGGTGAGCACTCGCAAAGATCTCTGCAGGAACCGGCTAACAAGCACCTGCCACGTACCATTTTCACTAACAATAGTTCGAAACGGAACATCTAGTTTGTGCGTCTTGGCACTGAAAAACACTTTCAAAGCATTGCCTTTACAATTGATAATCTGCTTCGACAACTTATCGTTTCCTACGTCCTTGCAAAGGTTGGCCACTTTCTTTTTTGCAACGTTGGGACGGCCTTCCTTCAGGGTAAAGTTTTTTTGCACAGCCTGAAGGGCTTTTTCGCGGAAAATACCTTCCGGTAAAACAACAAACCCCCCATTTTTGTCGGCCTGGAGTAGAGAGAGCCCCTTTTCTTGAAAGTAAGTAACCACTTTCCGCATGGAAGGTATTTTCCGGTGCAATTTGACGGTGCAAAGATTCTAGGAAAAAGCAAAGATCAAACTGCACGTGAACTACTAGAAGCGTACCATATAAAGAAAAAGGGTGATTTTTGTGTAAGCGATACCTCTATTCATTTGTACAAAGCGGAATGTGATCTTTTCTCTGCCACACGATAAGATGTATCTGATGTATCATGTATCTTTGTTATTCATGGCATGTGTACTTTCCTGCGCGCGCATTAGCAGCGGAATCTTTATATTTCCCATTGCTGGCGAAATAAAATCAGTTGTGAGTGCAGCGTTTGTCCGTGTCGTAAGTGTTTTCTTCCTTTGTGCTCGTCTTCTTTACGCTGCAGTGATGTGGAAGTTGTAGACGACTGTTTATTTATTCTCGAATAACACAAGCTGCCGACCAGATTAGCATAAACCGTGTCCTTCATTTCTTGCATCTGGTGCGAAAAATGGGGCATGGAAATTAATTACACAAAATAAACTTTTACGCATATAACTAATAGGAAGACTGTGCAGTTATTTTCTTATAATGTTGGAAAAAATAATCTAAAAAATGCTGATACCTTCAAGTATTTAGGCATCGCAATTACACATAATCTGCAGTGGCATGAACATATTAATAATGTGTGCTCGACAGCTTCCAAAAACTTTACTTTCTGAGGAAGAAATTGGAACATGCAACAAAAGATGTCAAATTGATAGCTTACAAAACATTCATCCTCCCATCCTTGGAGTAAGCCGCCGCGGTGGCTCAGTGGTTATGGTGCTCGGCTGCTGACCCGAAAGACGCGGGTTCGATCCCGGCCGCGGCGGTTGAATTTCTTTGGAGGAGAAATTCGAGGCCCGTGTACTGTGCGATGTCAGTACACGTTAAAGAACCCCAGGTGGTCGAAATTTCCGGAGCCCTCCACTACGGCGTCTCTCATAGCCTGAGTCGCTTTGGGACGTTAAACCCCATAAACCAACCAACCAATCCTTGGAGTACGCTTGTGTTGTCTGGCGCCCGCACCAAAAAGTTCTAAAAGATAAACTGGAACGAATTCAAAGAATGGCCGCTCGTTTTATTTCGTCAAGATACAGAAGAAGGGACGGAAATGTGGGCTCGAGTCACTTGAAAATCGAAGGAAAAAATCAAGACAAATAATTCAAGGGCACTTCAAAACAAAATCAGCCTCCGGGAAGACGGAGCGCGAGAACAAACCACACTCGATCAATCAAGCCTTTTTCGGTACTCTTTTTTTCCTGATGGGATCGAAATTTGGAATGCTTTGCCTGTTCAAGTTTTCGAGCAATCGGACGTGCACAAGTTCGAACATTCTATAGATATTTTGTGCCGGGGGCACACAACTTGATGTTATGAGATTATGTTATGAATTTTGTCTGTTGTACATTGCATTGTATACCCTCCCTGTAACGACCCTCAAAAGAGGGTCAACATATAAATAAATAAATAAAACAAATAAAAATATTGTTACGTGGCGGCCAGCCGAAGAATGAGCCGTGATGAACGATGGATAAGAGATGATTTAATGGCCGCTGGCCTATAGCGCGAGCGCTCCGTCCCGCGCCACTGCCAGCTTCGTCTTCCTCGTAACATGCAAATGCCGTGTGTCAGCAGCAAGGAAAGGTTGCCCTCGGCGACTGCAGGTCCATCCCGCAGCCCATCATCGCATTCGACGCTCGCAAAAACACTGCCGCGCAGCGGGATCAAAACACTCTCAGTAGAAATACGAAGGGCGGAGGTGTCGTCGGCTTTCGCGGTAGAAAACGTAACAGTTCTGTTCCGCAGGTCGACAACGGCACCATTCTAGCGGAGAAAATCTGCGCCCGAAATCAGGTCACGAGAACAGTCGCGGAGCAACCGGCAGCTCACTATGAACGTCGAGTCGGTGATCTGGACCCTAGCCGTGCGCTGTCCAAGCGGAGTAATGATAGGGCCCCCCCGCCGTTCGGATCTGCATGCCAGAGCAGGGAGTCGAAGGGCTGCCAATTTGCCACTAATAATTGCAAACTCCGCTCCTGTGTCCACCAACGCGCTAATGCTGTGACCGTCAACAAGCACGGGTATGTCCAGTGAGAATCGCTCCTTTACCTCACCCGTCGACGTCGTCAGGGGGTCTTTACAGCGTCGATATACCACGCCCCCCGGATGGGCGAGTGAGTGAAAACTTTATTGTATCTTTCAAGGGATTCGCGGTTGTGAAGTCTCCGTCGTCTTCTCTGGCGACTTGAGGCTTCTCGTCAGCAAGGGTGGGCCCCTATTCCAAGGCTCCACTGAGTCGTGCTGCATCAGTCGCGTGCTGCACTAAGGCCCTTTGGGTCGCGAGCTCGCCGCTGGTGAGCCGACTCTCCCATTGCTCCGCACTCGGGTGTTCGTGTTGGTGGAATGCTTTGTTGCGTTCGCATGCCCACGTGATATGATAAAGTGTAGGTGTGGCATCGCACCAAGGGCAGGTGGCTCTGTATTGTGTCGGGAACATCTTATTAAGTATGCGTAGGTTAGGAAAGGAGTTGGTCTGTAATCTGCGCCAGCCGGTCGCTTCCTCCTTTGTTAGGGCTTTGTGTGGTGGTGGATATCTAATTCTAGCTCCCCTATGCAAGTACAAGGTCTCTGCGTATCCCCCCTCGCATGCCTGTAGGCGGAGCTCCGGAGCATTTGACTGCCCTGCTCGGAATGCGTTACCTCGAGCTAGGCTGTCTGCCCTTTCGTTCCCCACTATGCCCGCGTGGCCCGGGATCCAGATTAGGTTATGCCTGGGTTTCTCCTCGGTGGAGGGTACCCCGCTGAGTATTTTAAGGGCTGTTCTGCTGATCCTGCCCCTCGTGTAGTTCCTACACGTCTCCTTCGAGTCCGTCAGTATGTTGAGAGATCGGCCCGTTCTGTAGCCTTCTGCTGCCGCCAGCTCAACGGCAATCTTGTAGCGCCCGGCGACGCTATAAAGCGCCGGCGCTGAGATCGGCGTTACAGCGCGCGCTAGAGGAAAATAAAGACGGACAGCGCGTACTCGTGGCGCACGCCCGGCACGGGCAGTCCGGAACTAGAAGCCTGCCACGCTGGTCGTCTCTGTCTGGTGCTCCGCTGCGACCCCGCTAATACCTCAACAGTGGTGACCTGGCGAACCGTGCCTTCTATCGCAGCGGCGTTCCAGCATGGCGTACTGGCAGCACCCAAGTTTCGACCCGCCGCTCCCGGCGTTCCGGCCTGCAGGCGTCGGCGGGTGGTTCGCCCAACTGGAGGCTGCGATGTGCCTGAACGGCATCACCATCCAGCCGTTCAAACACGAAGTCCTTTGTGACATCCTCCCGGCCGACCTCCTGCGTCGGCTCACCTACTCTGCTTTCGGCGGCCGGCCATACGATGAGCTGCGTGCGGCCGTCTTGGCTTACTTCGGCGCCTACTACGTTCCGCCGCCGCTCTACGACGCAGCGGACCCATTTTCGCCGCCGCCAGCCTCTGGCTCTGCACCGGCCTCGCTCGCGCCCACGCAGCCTTCATCAGAACCCGGCCCGCCTCAGCAGCCCCTCGCCGCCTCGCCGCCCCTCCCGTCCAGCGTCTCCAGCCCGGCTGTCTCTCTCGACGCCACACCAGGTGGGATCCGCACGAGCTCCGCCTCGCGTCCTGCTCCCACTACTCTCCTACCCGCGTCTCCGGCTCTGCCTCCTTGTGCTTCAGTGGCGTTGTCGCCAGAGCCTCCTGCAGCCAAAGACGACTCTGCGGCAGCAGCCGTGCCGAGGCTTCCGGCATCTCCATCTACCTCGTCACTACCGCCAACAGCTCTGCAGGCCTCTTCTGCGAGGTTGAAGCCGTCGCCCGCTGATGCTAAAGAGCCCTCGACAACGACCAAACCTGCTTGTCACGTTGAACTTAGAAAAGCGCAATAAAAAGACAGGGACAAGAAGAAGAAGCACGCAGGACAAACGCTTGACATCAACTAGTTCTTTACTTCCTGGGTGCACAACGAAGCATGCCACCCGTTTCACAACCTGCGTCACAGGGGTGGTCTACGAGATTCCGCTCTCGTGCAAGAAATCGTACATTGGCCAGACAGGCAGGTGCCTGAACGATAGGTTGAGGGAGCACCGTCGTGCTGTGCAAGCTGTAGCAACGGATGGGCACCTAGCAGAACACTGCAAGTCATGCAAAAAATGCAAAGCAAATGAGCCACAGTTCAATGCCACACGCACGTGCGGTAAAGGAAAAGAGAGGCTTCACAGAGAAATTATAGAGGCCTAACGTATTGTAAAGAAAGCTGAAAATTGTATCAGCACTCCTTCCCTGACCTTATCACGCAAGGAAATTGCTTACCTTGATGCCTGTTCACGCTAAACACACTTGTGGTAAAGCCGATTCATTGTTTGGTTAATAATTTGTTTCCGCCCTCTATGTATCTGTATATATGTGTTTTTTCCAAAGTAAAGAACTAGTTGATGTCAAGCGTTTGTCCTGCGTGCTTCTTCTTCTTCTTGTCCCTGTCTTTTTATTGCGCTTTTCTAAGTTCAACATGTATTACCAACTCGCCCAACTTTCTGCACTGCTTGTCACACTCCCAGCCCCTCAGAAGGTCCGCAGAGCACTACTCGTCATCAGGAGCAGGATGAGAAAGCCAACCCGATGACAGCAGTAACAAGCACGGCGATCGCCTCCAGCCCCACTTTGCCTGAAACAGTTCCTGACCCAGTGTCAGCGCTTGCTCTCAAGCCCGACCATGCCCACCCGCGCATCAGCACTGGCCAGTCGCTCCGGACGGCCACTCCCGCTTTACCCCAGCACCTGGAATTGAACCCAGCAACTTCCTCCGTCATCACCACAGCTGTCACCGTTGTCTCGTCGGTCACACCTGTGCCAACCCTAGTGGCCGGACCGCACTGCTCGCGCCCTACATCAGGGGCACCTGAGCCATGTAAGCCAGCCATTTCCACCTATTTGGACGACTTGAAGCTGGCGCTACAGCAGCTACAGACCACATCTGTCCACGGAGCCGTTTCGACCGCTCCCTTGCTTGTGACCGCGTACACGGCGCGTCGGATCCCCATCGACATCAGCTGCAATGTTCCAGCACCGATGACGCTTGTGTCCGCGGGCAGCACTGCAGTGACGGCCCGACCATGGTCTTCCCTGCCCCCATGTCCTTTGTCAGCTCGGCACCCTGCATCATTCGCCCCTTGCGCAGCAGCCAGGCTCGTCCACCTGAATCCGCGCCCTCCACCCGACGGCTCTTCCCGGACCCTGACATGAACTTACCGGGCCCTCCCTCCATCGCGTGACCTCCATCTGTACCCCGTCGGCGCGTACATTTCGCCGTTCCGTCTAGGCGGGGGGCCCTGTAGCGCCCGGCGACGCTATAAAGCGCCGGCGCTGAGATCGGCGTTACAGCGCGCGCTAGAGGAAAATAAAGACGGACAGCGCGTACTCGTGGCGCACGCCCGGCACGGGCAGTCCGGAACTAGAAGCCTGCCACGCTGGTCGTCTCTGTCTGGTGCTCCGCTGCGACCCCGCAAAATCCTCAACAATCTCTTCGGCCTCCGCTCTGCCGGCGACCTTTGCCGTGGCACACGTGATCCATGTTTCCTTCCTTGTTTACCACTACCGTCGCGGCTACGCGTTCTCTCTCGCGCGGATATACGGCAGCGTCCGTGTATACGGTGTTGTCTAACTGGGCTAGCGTTCTCTCCACGTACTCGGCCCTCGCTTTTCGTCTGTTTTCGTGAAGATTGGGGTCCATGTTTTTCGGCAATGGTCCTACGTTAATGGTTTTCCTAAGGTGGTCCGGTACGTCCGCGTATCTGTCTACCAGTCCGCTCGTGTCCCGACCCAACCTTCCTACGAGCGCTCGTCCCGTGGGGGTGCCTCTGAGTCTCGTGGTTTACGTTCCCAGCAGAGCTTCGGCGAGCTCGCTGAAGGTGTTGCTGATGCCTAGCTGGAGCAACTTTTCGTTCGACGTGTACTTGGGTAGGTGCAGAGCAGTCCTGTACGCCTTCCTGAGTATGATGTCGGCTTGCTCTCTTTCCGCCTTGGTCGTCGCGTGGTACGACAGGGAGTACGTGACTCGGCTGACAATTAGGCTGTTAACTAGCTTGAGAGTGTCTTCTTCTGGTTGGTTGGTTTATCGGGTTTAACGTCCCAAAGCGACTAAGGCTATGAGAGACGCCGTAGTGGAGGGCTCCGGAAATTTCGACCACCTAGGGTTCTTTAACGTGCACTGACATCGCACAGTACACGGGCCTCGAATTTCTCCTCCAAAGAAATTCAACCGCCGCAGCCGGGATCGAACCCGCGTCTTTCGGGTCAGCAGCCGAGCACCATAGCCACTGAGCCACCGCGGCGGCTCTTCTTCTCTCATTCCATATCTCTTTTGGGAGACTCTGTTGATCATACGGCCCACCTGCTCTGCCGCCTTACTCAGCAGGCTGATGGTGTGGCTGCATTTCCGGCTTCCTTGCAACCACATGCCCAGGATCCTTATCATGTTCTTTTCCGGGATGTTCTGTCCTTCGAGAACGACCTCCAATGTCGCTTGGGTGGGATGCTTGCCGACCCTGAGGAGTTCCGACTTCTCCGTCGAGCATCTTAGGCCCCTCTCTCTGGTGTAAGTTTCTACGCAAGTTGCCGCTTCCTGTAGTTTTTCTTGCTTCTCCCCGAGTGATCCTTGGGTGACCCATATCGTGATGTCGTCGGCGTACATCTCGTGTTGGATGCCCTGGATCTCCTTGAGCCGTCTTGAAAGTCCAATCATTGCCACGTTGAAGAGGACGGGCGATATGACGGATCCTTGGGGTGTGCCTTTGCACGGCGTGGGGAAGACGTCGCTTCTCAGCTCGCCCAGCCCCACGGTCGCCGTTCTGTCGCTCAGGAAGGCTCTGACGTAATCGTGCGTTCTCTTCCCGCAGTTGGTGTTGTTGATGCCCTCCATGATGGCCGCGTGGCTTACGTTGTCGAAAGCCCCCTTTATGTCGAGGGCCATGACGACGTTTTCGCCCGCCTTCGGCATCGCCTCGAGCACTTCCTCCTTGAGTTGGAGCAGCACGTCTTGCGTAGAGAGGCTGGCTCTGAACCCGTACATGCTGTCCGGGTACCATTGTTCGTTTTCCAGGTGCGACTGGATTCTCTTCGTGATCACTTTCTCGTACAGCTTGCCCAGGCACGAGCGGTCCGCCGTCGCTCGCGAGAAGTTCTGCGGACTCCGTGGACCACTGGGGTGGTCACGTACTCCTCAATCTCAGGGGGCCTTTGGCCAAATCGGGGTCTCGGCGCATGGGAGGAAAAACACCGCAGGCCAAGCTCTCGATACGGGCACCGGCGGAACCCCGCAATGGAAACAGGGCCACGCCAGGCTCTGCGCAGGGAACGTCGATCACTCGGCACCGAGGGTAGCGGGACGCCGTTTGAACCAATGCCGCTGGATTTGGGGCAGGGCGTCGCAGAGCTTCGGTCTGTGGTTCGCCGCGTAGTAACGGAGGTCTGATAGCTTGCTGCACTTCTTCGCGGATAACGCCCATAAGGAATTAGCTGGCCGTTGGCTGCGACGTACCACAGATCTTCGCTAGCTCTTCACGGACGACAGCGCGGATCATGTCACGGAGGAAGTCGGTATTGCTGTTTAACGCCGGTAGAGACTCCGTAACAGAAGCAGCAAGGACTGGCCGGTCGTACGCGGTGGAACGCTGCCGGAGGACCTGCTCCATCGTGACAGCCTCTGCTAGAAACTCGGCAACAGTGCTTGGGGGGCTGCGCACGAGGCCGGCGAAAAGCTCTTTAACGCCACGCATTAGGTGGCGCAGCTTCTTGGCTTCCGACGTGGCTGGGTCAGCTCGTCGGAAGAGACGCGTCATGTCTTCGACGTACATCGTTCGCTGGGCATTTGCATGCGGGACTGCAGGGCGCGTTCAGCTCGCTCCCGACGATCAGCGCTGACGTACGCGGCGAGCAGTTGACGTCGGAACTCATGCCATTGATTGATTGATAACTTTTATTTCCACCGATGTAGGAGGCCCCCTACTCCCCGTCCCTGGCACGCAGGCCTAGGGGACGGGGGACGGGACCTCTGCGACTAAAGACTGGCGAAGATACATTGTCTCTTCGCGGCTTCAGCCGCCAGGCGGACAGCTCGTTTCTGGTCGGCGGGGACCTCGCTTCGCAGAAGGGCCTCCCAGGCTTCTCTACTCTTAATATTGTCCTCAGCACCCGGGGATCCAGGGCATTGCCAAATTATACGATCGAGGGTCCCTCTCGCTCCGCAGGTCTTACATTTATCACCTTTTTTATCGTCTAACGTGGTTTGAAATAACCAGACAGGGTTAACGAAATTTCCGGCCTGTAATCGTCGCCAGGCGATGGCCTCTGTATTGGTTAAGTTTGGATCTGGTGGTGGCATTAGACGCCTGCCTAACCTGTAGTGCACGGTGATTTCCGCGTACGTTTGCAAACGTTCGTCCATCCCCTGGGGGTCGGGCGGCTCTACAGTTACCCGGAAGTAGAGATCTCGGGCTAACATGTGGGCCGCCTCGTTACCGGGGACGGATGTGTGTGCTGGGACCCAAATTAAGGTGATCTTGCGATCAATTTTGGCTGCGGACAGAATTCGAGCCGTTTCTGGCGAGACCCTACCCTTTCCGATGATAAAAAGAGTTTTCGTACCACGTACGAGCACCGTCCTCTAGGCTGAAGAAAACGTTCCTCAGCTTGGCGGCGTCATCCCATTGGTTAAATGCGGCGACACGTTCAAACTGGAGGAGCCAATCTTCCACGTCCTCCAGCTGAGAGCCGTGAGTTCTGGACGATGCATGGCTGGTCGAGGGGCAGGCGCCGAGCTAGGTAGAATCAAATGGCCTGAGCTCAGGAGGCCAGGCGCCGAGGTAGTCTCAGGGGACAGTCCTAGATTTCGGCGACTGACCCGATGCACTGGCGTGTCGACAGGGAGAGGTCTGGGGTCCTCGGTTTTAGGAGGGGTGTGCGACATATTCCAGGGCGATTTATCCAGCACCTCCACCACAAATGTAACAAACAGAACCGGAATCAAAAGGGCTAGGCACAGGCCACAAGCAGAGATGGGTGCGTAGAGAAGCAGAGCCCCAGCTCCGAGCGCACGCGAGTCCCTCACTTCTTCGTCCTCTAGACGCCGCCCGGGACACCTGCGGCAATATCGTCAAGACTCGTCCTTCAGAAACTGCTTGAATGCTATTACGCTGCGTTCCCAACCCTAACTATAAAAAACATATACACCATTTTACGAGGAGCGGGCAGGAGAGGGAGAAATACTCTCAAACTCGTGCGCTGCGCGACACCCCACTGTTGCCGTCCTCCCCTGGGCTGATAATCCGGCGCTCGGAGCAACGTCCGCGGCTGCTTAGCTACCGGTCAAGCGCGTTTGCGTCTGTGCAACAAAAACAGCAATTTTGTACGGGACACCAACGTCTTCTAGACATCACTGTTTTATTGTCGGTTGCGGAAATAGTAGACGAAAGTAGAAAAAAACAAACGCCGCCAGTATGTACGCGCACCATGTTATGCGAAGATCTCATCACGTCTGCGGTGTCCATTTCTTCACCGCTTTTCCGCCGGTCCCGAGTTGCATTGGCAGTGGATAGTTGGTGAACAAAAAATGCTTGCGCCAACAAAAAGCTAAACGTTAGCGCAGTTTGTGAACGAAATGCAGACAGAAACAAACCCACTGCCTGTGCCTAATATCGGGCGCGGAACGAAGCGCAGCGCCTGGGTTACCAAACTATAATCTGTGCATAATTTTAAGAGATCAAGTATTTGGACGGCCTTGGAAGAGCTCTTTTTTAATTCAGCAGTACGCTATGTGAGGACTTCACAAATTTGGCCACAACTTCTTTTCGCGGCCCCACATGATCGTCAATATCGGGAGGGTGTGGGGATCGCCACCTGAAAAAAATAAACATGTCGTTAGTGCAAAAATACTAATTTAATTTTCACAGCATGGCATGAATAGAAGCGGCGACATGAACTCTTACCCAACTGCAAAGTGAGGGAAAATGCAGCCATGGCAACGTAAGATGAAAAAATACACGTCATGGCATGCACAGGACGGTAAACTCTGCCATGCATTGTAATAAATTATTCGACTGAAATCGCATCGAATGCACTGTAAAAAAAAATCCACACTATGCATAACCGTGCCAGAGATACAACAAACGCAGCGACTTGAGCAGTGCCCCGACCCGATTGAGATTGGAATTCTCAACACAGGTCGGCGATTCTGCCTGTCAGTAAGCGGTAATAGCGTTCCGTTAGCGTACCAACCTATTAAATCGTGTAATTGCACATTTTCTGGAATTTGTGCACCAGTAAGTGCTGGCGGGAGCGGAGAAGGCGAGAATGCGAATCGCTTTCAGTCAACTGGCTTGTATCGCTCGTAGTACGAACAGCAAGCGGCAGGAGGAGCCGAATTTCAATTTCATAGCGCGTATCTCCACAAACAAACATTCTAATCATCAGAAGTGGATTCGTTTCGGTCATGTACTCGCTGTTTCCAAAATGTTCAGTTTGTAAACGGGGTACTCTGTCGCAAGCATAGCATCTAAACTGTCACACTTGCCATGTCCAAGCAGGCAGCGAAAGCGTTCATGAAAAACTGCGCTCCACGAAAAACTAGATAATCATTGCCCTCCGCGATCTTGTGTTTCAACACATTTTGCTTCCATTTTTCTAACATGCAACACCGTGCCAAGTTTGCCCTAGAGGCAACCGGCGACAAAAAAGCACGCGTGAACTGCGAGCTTGGCACTCACCATGCTGATCGTTCGCTGCGTCGAGGAATGGTCGCTTGCTTCCAGTTGGTTATTGCAGGAGCTAATGGCATAGCACACACGAGGATGGACACGAGGCGAGCGCCCACCCAAAATTTCTAGGCTTGGCAGGAATAAAACGGGCGAATGACACTTTCAGAGATCGCACGCTGCTTCGGCTGCAAATTATCAGTCCAAGATGGCGTCGGCGGTAGGCGGCGCTCGAGTAAAACAAACATGGCGGCGCCCAGGTATCGAAACTAAAATTCAAGGCTACAGTCGGATACAACTTAAGTCTGCAGTGAAGCTCCACCCACATTCACCCTCCGCGCACAGAATCCCTCCACGACAAAAAAGTAGTCCGCTTCTTAAAACGTTTCTTGTTACCTAAACCAGAAGCTTGTCACAGGAAAAAAAGTTATGAGCTCTTGAATTTTGATACGTGGATTGTTTGATATAGCCAAGCACTAAAACGCTGATTTCGTTTACTGCTGCGATTGTCCAGCGGAGTAATACAGGACACCGCGGCCCAGTGTTAGCAACTGCTGTTTTTTTTAGTTGTATCCTACTATAGGAAAGAATGGAGGACAGGAGCAATTTTGAAACAAAGTAATGTACAAAATGTTCCGTTTTTTGGAAACGCGATGCCCGGATTTAATTAAGTTCAAGAAGTTTCAAAATAAATTAAACTCAGACCTCACGAAGGCGAATCTTTTTTTTATAATAAGTTTCCGTCGTTCAGTCACAACCCTAAATTACTTTAGGAAAGTGTTAACATTATAGGGAATAGGAAGAATTATCTCCCCTCAGAGCTGAAAGTCAATGGGGTGCATTATGCTGGAGTTCCACTTGCCAGCATGCTGAATGAACACTTTCTAGCTGCATACCGATCTTGTGCCATTCAACTCGTACTTACCCTCTTGCAGTACTCAATCTATATTTTGTCCCCAGCGGATGAGGTTGTTTCCATCATTAATTCTTTAAATGGAGATGACGATGCTGCTTTTCCTATCAAATGTGCTGTAAATATTATTGCTGGCCTTCCTCGCATATTTGTAACAGACTGCTGCTCTCTGGTGTATTCCCTAACAAATTAAGTCGCTTTATTCAAAGGTGGCAACAAAAATGACCCCAGTAATTACATCCTATTTCGGTATTGCCTGTTTTCAAAGTTAGCCAAGCGTGTACTCTACAGGCGACTAAACAATTTCTTGCAAGCTAAACATCTTATCTGTCCCCAACAGTATGGCTTTCAGGCCTGTAAATCAACAGAACAGATATTAAGAACTCTATAATTAACTTTTCAAAATAAGCTTTTTTCTGTTGGAATTTTTCTTGATCTGTGCAAAGCTTTCGATTCTGTGAAACATGCAATACTACTCCATAAATTAATGACTTGCAGGATCCGTGGAGTGGCAAATTCACTTTTGGAGAGTTATCTAACTGCACAGATCCAGTATACTCATATTCATGGTGTAAAATCCACTTTTGGTATGATAAAATTCGGTGTCCCTCATGGTTCAATTTTGGGACCGCTTTGATTTATTCACTACATTAACGGCATTGTAAGCATTCCAATAACTCCTATCACGATGTATGCTGATACTTTTTTTCCGTCTCATCTCCAAGTGCATGAACACAAATGTAATGCCTGGCTTGAGGAGTTAGTTTGGTTTGGTTTATTGGGGTTTAACGTCCCAAAGCGACTGAGGTTATGAGAGACGCCGTAGTGAAGGGCTCCGGAAATTTGGGCCACCTGGGGTTCTTTAACGTGCACTGACATGGTTTGGCTCTGTGTTAACTAGTTTATGCTCTTCCATCCAAAAAACAAACCCTTATATCATCACATCAAACGAACATCAATGACTAACATCAAGCAAGTTGCCGGTTTCTAGGGAGTTTTTTCGCAGCAATTTGGATTGGACTGATCATATAAACTACATTAGACTAAAGATGGCCTGATCTATTTGTGTCATTTATCGTGTTAGGCATCTCCTCCCACTGCAAGTTAAAAAACAATTATTATTTGCCCTTGTTCATTCCCACCTCGTGTACTGCAACCTAGTATGGGGTAAACCGATTCGTACAACTTGCTTTCACTCCAGAAAAGAGCTCTGCGTTGAATAAGTTCAAGTCCATCTGTTGAAGCAAATCTTGAAACATTTCATGTTTGCAGTTTCCTTCATTCGTACAGTTTGGCTCTTCACACTCTCTACACAGTCAAAAGCATGACTTGAGCTCTTTTTGCAACACTTCCAGTCTACCAATTATGGTAAACAACCCACACCAGGCAGAGTGGTGTGGCAATGTGCGGTTTTATTATCGTCCTAGGCGGTGAGGATGCAGGCACCCCCGACGCTCTTCACCTTCTCCTCGGCCTGCCGGCTGAACCACTTGGCCTTGACGATGACCGGCTGCTTGGGCAGCACACCCTTGCCCAGGAGCTTGTAGTAGCCCTGCACAGACAGAAACAACCCCTCCTCAGGAAGTCATCTGGGCACCAACAGCCAGGGCAAAGAGACATGTGTCGAGAACTCTGCCATCAAGCACTAAAAATGCCAACGTGCATCAAATATGGATTGCTGCAGCGCACAGAAAGACCATCTAATCATGAGGCTACGTTTAGCATTCAGCGTTCAGGACGGCTCTCCTCACAGCGGAGGTCGCGTGTGCACTACAGCATTGATTTTGTGTTTACCAATGAATTTGGCGATCCTCCACAAGCCCATTTTGGTCATCGGAATCCACTGGCATTTGTAGCTTGAGTGCTATTAAGAGGGTAAAGCTTCGTCAGGGTTCCCCGAATTATCATATACCCTGGATTTCGGAATATCACGGCTACACACCTTCGTAAATCATAGCTCGCAACAAGTGCCAGCCTCAGAGGGTTCGAAATAGCTTGACAAGACCATATCGGGCCTGCTATCTTTACATGTACAGTAGCCAACCAATTTTTAGGACTCCAATAATTCGTCACGCATCTCAAAGGAACATGCACATTTTCACGACCGATATTTCGGACTTTGTGGAGTCTAAAAGTTCAAATTGTTGGACTGAAATAGATGCCAATAATATTGTGGTGATCATTTTTCAACCGAAAGTTCATTTCAGCTTAATATAGATGCGAGCGGGCATTGCGGTCACAACCAACCCGTTCCCCGCCACCGTGAGAGGCGCCATCTTGGACTTAAACGGAATCGGCTCGGCGGGTGCAATTGGACTGGATTGGGTAGGCTTGGCCATTTGTTCTCCATCGTTGCCATTCGAGATGGCCTACAAAGAGCACACGATCGCCTTAAAAAGGGGGCAGCAGCAGCATCCGCCGCGGCTTGGACGACTCACCCCACGGTGCGAACGCGGTAGAGAGGAGACACTCACTTCCGCTCGCGCCTTCCACTGGGGTCACCTCTCGGTGTCTGTGAGCATCACTGCCCCATGTTCTTGCTTCGCGCAGCGAGTGCATTCATTTGCGACATGACTGCGGCCACGTCACATTATCTGGTATCATGATGTGATAGGGTGCAGACATGATGAAAGCATGGCTACCACTCAGATAGCGTCTTATATTATTGCTTGCAGGCGTAACATGGGGAGCGGAGACTTTTGCGATTTTGAAAGCCAGAAATGCTTAATTGTTTTAGTGCACGAATTTTCTGGACTTGGATTATTCGGACCATTTTTTGGGTCCAGCCAAGTCCCAAACAATCGGTCGGCGACTGTTACCACGCAAAGGGCAGGCATGCAGATGGACAGTTCCTAGCAATGCTCGCTGCGTTGCTGAACCTTGCCTCACTGTTCGGTTTGGTTTTATGGTGTTTCAAAACGACTCGGGGGATGCCTCATTGCTTTGTGGACTTCTAAAACACATGGTCTGAGAAAATGGATGCGAAGTTCTTGCAGTCAGCGGAGGACAAGGGGCCTCCAAAACCCATCGCCAGTAGCCACTCCAACACTACAAATCATGTCTTCAATTACGGTGCCATGCCGCTTGGCCACTGCCCCCACGTGTTGACTCACCCTACGTTCAACAGATGTTTTCGAATTTATTTCGTGCTCTGGTTGCACCACATTCAATATTCTTGCTTGAGTAAGTGTTTCAGGGAACCTGAAGTGCAATTTTAGTAACGCGGCCGTTCCCGTTCGTCCTCACGTATGGCCCTGCAAGGGTGTGCAGGAGTGCCGATTAATGACTTCGCACTGGGCCAGCATTTTCCCTCCTGGCAATGGAAACCGATGAGGCACTGTTCAAAAAGGGAGAGCTACTTCTATGGAAAGACCCTTGCAAGGTGCCTCACACGGAGAGTCCTGCAAGCTTAATTAGACGGAATTTTAGACACAGGTTCATTACTTTAAACTGTAGACATGAAACAAAAGCAACTGCCTCCAAAGGACCGAATTTTCGTTTGCATGCTTTCTTCTCTAAAACAACACGCTAGGCACACACGGATCACCCCGTGGCTGTTTTGGTTTCAACAACCGAACAATAGCTGTGACGTGTCATGTGAGGCACAAAAAAGGGCCACATTACTGCTGATACATCATTTTTGTAATTACAGCTATTGAAGCAGTCCGGCTTAAGTGCTGTGGTGAATTAAAACTAATTATCCCCATTTATATCGCCGTTTTTTCGTCCGTCACGTGACCCAAGGATCAACTACACATCACAGCCGTTGAAGAAGTCCAATTATAAATTATTTATCGGTTGCAGGCAAAAACCACACGGTGATCCATGTACTCTATCTAAAGCATCATTTGAAAGAAAACCTGCAATAAAATTTGACGTCTACAGTCCTTTAAGGGGAGACTCAGGCCTTAGACAGTCAAAAATGGTGAAAAAATCGATTGTGAGGAAAACTCGTTTTCGGAACGTTGGACCTTTCGAGCATTTGGTCAGGAAATGCAATAAAATCTGCTTGCAATATGCCACAACAGCCACGGAATGCCCTCAAAAGGGCAAAATTTCTTGGAACTCCCCGCGTGCATCATGGACGCTGCAGCCGACCGATTGCCACCAGCTTGGGCCTGGTTCGAAACTGTTTTCTTTGTGTGTAATTCAGGACATTGCAAAGTGGCTGCCCTGGCTGGTTTTCTGGGCCGCTGATTGGCTCATGCATGGTGCGCTTGAAAAGTGCGCCGTTCCACGCCTGCCATTGGCTGGTGTGACCGGCACGCCTGTCTTGTGTGTTCACCGCCATGGTCGCTTCGTGCACTCCTTTTCTCTCTCTGCTTTGTGCCTCTTCCATGCGATCGAGAGGACGCGAGACAGAGACCGTGCAGGCCGTAAAGCTTGCCACAGGTGCCAGACTCGCTGGATCTGCCGCTGCATCCCAGCGCAAGTCTGGTGATGTGAGTTTGTGATTGTGGCACAGGAAGTCTGACTTTGAGGAAGACCCCCATGTGAACGGAGCTCATCTCAAGAACACGAAGGAGACAGGACGGCACAGCAACTGAGGATCCTTCTCAAGAGGTTCTTCTCAAGGACAGACACCCTCAACACACCCTGCACTCCATTGTCTCTAAAGAAAGAAAGTATCGATAACTTCGTGAGAAATCTTTTTTCTTTTTCACAACTCTGCACCTACAACATTTTTTTAAATTAATCTTTCCTTGGAAGGAACAAGACGCTTTTCGTTTTGTTTTGTAGGGAAACAGATCGGGAACATCTTAATAAAATCTGTTGTTCAAGATTACTCCCAAATGAAACAGCGATTACTAGCATAATTTTAGGCCCAAGAAATAGTGCTTCCAAAGGTGTTCAGATAAAACCAATCAAATACGTTGCCCACGTTCTTGCATACATTCAAGCCATGTTTTGAGCAGGCCATATTTCCCCATAGAATGCAGGAAGCAGGTAATGCACAAGAATGACATGGGAAACCTCAGACTTTTTCCAAAGCCAGGGCTATTTCAAGACACAACATCAGCTGCTGCTATCCCAGTTCGGTTTTCGCAAAGGACAGAACCCAAAAGGAGGCTGGCTGGAAGAAGGACAGCTGACTTCTCCACCAATCGTGCTTTCATAAGGATGCTGGGACACTGTTGTGCCACAGATGAATGACCACTGCATGTTGCCCACCACATGAGCTATGCAGATCAAACAAGTACAGGAGAATCAAGCGATAGCTGCAGCCAATGAAAAGATAGAGTCAGGATAAACGCCAATAAAACAAAAGCGGTGCTGTTTCATACTAGAAACAAAAACATCATCAGCAGCCTGACCAGTGGTGCTCCAGCCATTTCAAGTTCTGGAGCAATCTTTGGAGCAGAAAAATATCCATTCTGGAGCACATCTGTATCAGAACGATAACCCTGGAGCAACATGGGAACAGCATGAACGGAATAAAGGAGTCACAAAGAGTTTGTTCCTAACGAGATAAGGTTCAGCCATGCGTAGCTAGGAAAAGAAGAATCACAAAAACAGAGAAAATATTTTATTATTGCTCACACTGCCTTGCACGCAAGTTCAACCAAGCGTGCTGAATCATTCTTTTTTCATGTTGGCTCTACAGTTAAACGTGATCATAACAAAATTTTTAAAAAGTCTGAGATTTTTCTTTACATCCAGGTTTCCGTTACATGTAGGTTTCGCGAAGTGAGTCAAAAGGACACTGCAGAACGGGAACCGAAATAAGAAATAAAAGTAGGTGCAATCACCTTGAAAACATTTACACAAAGCAGTGTTACTCGAAAGTCATAAACGTGGAGAAACGTTTTGCGATCACACTGATAGTACGCCTGCAGCAGCAGCTGCCGCCACCTCCGCCGCGACCCGCGCAAGGCGGGGGCACCGCGACCCAGCTGGAGAGGAACGCGTGCAGCCGTGCCGCTGCTGTAGACCAACCACGGAGGTTCTTCAACGCTGCTCCCTCGCTGTAGCCCCAGGAAACGGACTCCTCACCTTGCGTCGCCGGCAATCTCCGCCGTCCCCACTCCTGACAAGGCAAAGTTATCGGCACCGGAACCACGCGAGCAAACCATGCGGCAGTGATGGCCGCGCACTGCTCGTGTCTTTTCTTTTTTTGCTATGCCCTATCATTTTTCGCTGCTTTTGAGCATGAACAGTTGTAACTCCAAGTGGTATGACGTTCCAAAAGAGAAAGAGCCGGAGATGCGCCAACGGCGCTGGAGCACGGCGCGTTGCGCCAACTGCAGCGGCTCGATGCAATCGACGTTCCTCTCATGTCAGTTCCGTGCTTTATCGTCACGGAACTTTCACGTGGTTCTAACAAATTTTGAGTGGCTCAGCACTAACAGAGAGAGGGCGTAGACAGTTCGTTACATCAAGGTCAACTCTCGCAACACCTTTACTACATGAAGGTCTGAAACACGCGCGCTTCAATGGGGGCGGCGATGGTCTTTATGACTAGGCTTCACCGGACGCTCCCTGCTCAGTTTTTTTCCCTACGGGAGCCGGCTTCAAAAAATGTGAAGTAACAGCCTCTCCCGAGTTCTTTCCTTCCTCCATAAAAACTGGCTGCTAAATTCTACCACAAGGCAGCCCACCAACGCCCTAGGTTGCCAACTGCGAAAACGTTTTAGTAGGCTGTCAACCGAAATCCTGAATGGCTCTAAATATAGTTGCTTTCCCGCGACCCTGTCTTCTTTCTGGAGCAGCTAAGGCGCAATATTGATCAATTTGCCACTTTTGGAGCAGACTGGTGCAGCAAAATGTAAATGTATCAAAATGGAGCAAATAGAGCAGCTGGAGCACCACTGCCTGACACGCCCACTGCAGGGCAAAGGCATGTCTCTCCAATTGTGCTTTGCCAGTAGCACAAAAAAAAAAAAAATTCACTACGCTCAACTATCATAGCGATTGTGCCCAGCTTTTCAAAACGCAATGCCATGGGATGCCCACGTCAATTCCGTAGCAAAAAGGTTGTCACAAATGTTTGTTTTATTCTTTGTTTTATGGGGTTTAACGTCCCAAAGCGACTCAGGCTATGAGAGACGCCGTAGTGGAGGGCTCCGGAAATTTCGACCACCTGGGATTCTTTAACGTGCACTGACATCTCACAGTACACGGGCCTCTAGAATTTCTCCTCCAAAGAAATTCAGCCGCCGCGGCCGGGATCGAACCCGCGTCTTTCGGGTCAGCAGCCGAGCACCATAGCCACTGAGCCACCGCGGCGGCCGGTTGTCACAAATAGTCAGTGTAGTTTCTACAAATCGTCATTATTCCCTTTTCTCCTCCAGACTGCCATCTGGTATGGGCACCACCTACTGAATCAAACACTGAAAGGCTGCTCCTTCTGCAAAGAAAGTTTGTACATATTGAATTAGAAATATTATAGCGCAAACAAAGACACGGACAAAAAAGAGAGGAAACACACACATAGCGCTCGTGTGTGTGTTTCCTCTCTTTTTTGTCCGTGTCTTTGTTTGCGCTATAATATTTCTAATTCAATATGAACTACCAACTCGCCCAACAGGAAGTTTTAATAAAGTTTGTACAGAACTTTGGAAAATGTACCAGTGCACTCGTACGTGTGAATTATTCACAAAGTACAACTGTTACGAATACCGGCTTGGCAAACTCTTCAAACAAGATGCTAAATATAGCAATGGTCTTATTCAGAAAACAAAGAAATCTACAGCCTCACAATACACGCCATTTCGAGCCATGGAAAGTTAAAACAAGCAGAACCTTCAAATGTTGCAGAACAAACTGCCAAGGGTGCTGGACAGTTCAGAAGCTCGAAACATACAAACTGAAAACATTACATTCAGGACTGTGTGACTTTTTCAAATTGTAGTACACACACACACACACACAAACAATTTCTACTTTTGTTCAAATTACATATGAAATGTAGTTACATGTAATGCCATTCCTGTGGTTTCTTTCATTGCGACTTGGGTGCATGCCAATGAAGGGGGCCTGCAGCCCTGGCAGCTTTTTCTGCAGGCCATCATGTACAGTCAAGGACATAAGTCCCTGGATCAAACGAAGCTCCACTTTTAGCTAGAGACCTCACTTCGGAGATGAAAGAACGAAATTTTGACTTTCACTTCCGCAAGCCACCGGCTAAAAATAGTTATCGGCTTCGTTTGAGTAAAAGCAAATAAAGCTCGATTGTATTGTTCATGAAACGCAAGGTGGCCTCTTCATCTTAAATGTTGTCTACGCTTGCTCAGAAATTGTGGTTTTACTCGTTTACACACTACGATAACACTGCAATAGGTGCCGATGATGCTTGCGAAATGCTTCGCGTATAACTGGCGCTTCCTGCTACTTGTATCTGCTTCCTCCGATGTCAACAATACAGTAATCCCTCGTTATAACGCTTTACTCGACATATCGCTTTATTCGAAATTTCTTCCGGTCCCGACCCTTTGCGCATGCATTTTAAGCCGCATTACTCAAAGCGCACGAAGAGCTTGACCCGCTTAGAGCGAAGTGGCGAGTGGAGGCATCGCCGCCGTGGAGGCATCGCCGCCATGGCGGCGACCCTTTGCGCATGCAGTGCCAAATTAATACCACCGACGAATTAAACTCAGGCAGGCATAGAACAGGCCACATAAGTACCACACCCACGATCGATGACCTGCCTAGTAACGGGCACCAAGAGAGTGCCGAGGGTCCCCTGCTCAGCGGGGCCAAATTCCATGGTGCAGCGCGCCCGAACCGTTGATCTCGGTCGGAAGCGCATTCCTGGTGTTCCCCGTGACAGAATCCACATGAAAATTAAGTTTTCCTCGCGCTTTGCGATGCCAAAAAACAGCGGTGTCTTGGATGCGGAAAAGTGGCCAGTCATGCTCGGTTCGCGTCATTCAACTAGACAAACGGTCTAAATGCCTGGCAGGGTGACTGAATTATGTTGTTACGGCGGGAACACATGTGCAGAAAGCGAGTGCGATTCAACGTGGTGCGAGGTTGCGAACGGCGCCGCAGCGTCCGACCGCAGCGCGCCGCTTGCGTCCAACCTGCTAGATGTCAACGACGGGCCGCCCGCGGCAAACGCGACGGCGGGAAGCGGGAGCCAACGCGAGCGCAGAGAGCGGCAGCGTCATGATGGCGTAGAGCGCGCTCCTTTGAGCCGGGCCTGCCTGCCCACGGCCGGTCTCGACGTGCTCGCTCGCGCGCATCGAGACCAGCCGTGGCCTGCCGGCCTGTCGATCAGCCTGGATCCCGTCTGGATCACAAAAATGAGCTAAAGCTTGTTCTTGATATAGGTAATAAACTCTGGTATAAGCAATTTGAAAACTGTATCATCTTTGAGGATCGCTGACCAATACTGAGTTGCTGGTAGAACAAATGTGCCACGAGAAAATTTTGTAGCAAAAGCTACATTGGCCACGAACTTGCGATTTCGCTGTGGCAGTGCTCCGAGGAGGCACAGAGACCGACCTTGAGCCGTTGCCTAGCAACCGCCGCAGCTGGCGGACGCCGCGCGGCGCCTGCCAGCTGCGGCGGTTGCTAGGCAACGGCTCGTGGTCATCCGCCAGCTTCCTCGCAGTTGTGGCGAAATTAAATCTCGACTGTTTTAGCTTTTTTCAAGCGGTCGCTTATATCGAATTATCGCTTATAACGAATTTTTAGTCGTCCTGCTGACTTTAACGAGGGATTACTGTACTTGATTTTTACGTAACAGCAGTACGTTAGGTGGCCGTGTAGGCAAAGAGAAGTCGAAATACTGGTAGACATTGAACGATCCATCATCCTGCCACAAAAATTTTTGATGTACCTTGTGTGGAACCAGAGATAATGGGTATTAAAAATGACCACCAGCCTTTTCCTTCTCAACTCGTACACCGGAGCAAACCATAAAAAATAAAGATTACAGGCTGGGACCATGCTCTGCCCACAAATACGTCATCGACGAGATCGGTTTGTCTACGTCCGGTTGACGTGCTCTTTCGCTCGCTCGCTTTCCCGCTGTGTTCACCTGTGTCTCGCAACCGTTGCTGCGGCTGAAGGAACGACTTTTGCAGATGAGTGCCGAAATGGGATTTCAGCCTTAAGGCGGGGACACACGAGCGAAAAGTGTGTGCTGAGAACGGCATTGCAACGACCGATTGCAGCTCGTCACCTGCATCTGGCCTGCGGGCCGCTTGCGGCAAACGCAATGACGGGAAGCGGCAGCCAATGCGAGCGCAGAGAGCGGCAGCGTCATGATGCCGTACAGCGCGCTCCTCAGCCACGCTGGGCCGGCCTGCCAGCCCTGATGCCGGTGACTGAAAAACATGCTAGTATTGTTTGTTCCCGTCCACAGCAAGCCCTGGGATAGATGCATGTCAAAAATGCATCATTTCTGACGATCGTTGGCCAATACCGAGTTGCTCGTAAAGCTGATGAATGCGATACAAGCAAATTTCATCCCACAGCCGCTTGGGTGCTGCTGCTACCTGGTGCGGTTCGCCTGCCGTCTCCTGGCTCCGTTGCTGAAGGCATCGTGGAAATATCTTTTACTGTGGGATGAGTTCGCAGTAAAGCGATGTGTAGAGTAAGCCTTTTATTATAGCTGAGGTGACTTCCGAAGCGCCAGCCGCTGCGGCTTCGATGCGAAACAGGCCCACGGGGAACACCAGGAATGCGCTTCCGACTGAGATTAACGGTTTGGGCGCGCTGCACCATGGAATTTGGCCCCGCTGAGCAGGGCACCCTCGGCACTCTCTTGGTGCCCGTTACTAGGCAGGGCATCGATCGGGGGTGTGGTACTTATGTGGCCTGTTCTATGCCTGCATGAGTCTAATTCGTCGGTGGTATTAATTTGGCACTGCATGCGCAAAGGGTCGCTGCCACGGCGGCGGCGATGCCTCCGCTCGCCACTTCGCTCTAAGCGGACCAAGCTCTTCGAGTAATGCGGCTTAAAATGCATGCGCTTGGGTCGGGACCGGAAGAAATTTCGAATAAAGCGATATTTTGAGTACAGCGTTATAACGAGGGATTACTGTGTGTGGCTGGCATGAGGTTCAGTGAGTGTAGAGAATGTCCAGCCACGTAAATCTGATGCCCACTCTGTGCACCACTGCAATATGCAGCCACTGGTGCACACCGACCGTTGACCGCAACCCAGAGGGTTGTGTGGCCCCACCCAGGGGGAAGCAGCGCTGCCCGTGGCAACACCAGGGGAAGGGGGAGAGGCTCCACCAGTCGTGCTGTGGGGTGGCTTTCAGAGCTCAGGCAGTCTCGAAAAAGGCAAGGGCCAGGCAAGCGAGTGTGTGGTCATGCACGTTTGGCCAAGTGCCAAAGTGCAACTTCATGCCGTCAAGGAACCACTGTAAGACAGATTTTAGCATGCCGTATTACTGCCCGCAGCAGGGGGACAACTGCAGCACAATACTCCTGCAAAGCCGGCATGGACGCCCAATGCAAGCATGCTTGCACGAGCGCCAGTCCAAGTTGGGGGGGGGGCAAGCACCTTCCAGGAATATTTACCCAAAAGGAGGAAAAAGGCTCTGCTCATGGGACGATGGTGCACAACCTCATTAATCAGGGCAGAATCAAGGCGAGTTTCACCGTAATACGAGGGTGTATCCCAACAGCATACCTGCCAACCTAGCAACATGATAATTCGGGAGACTGCCGCAGCAGGGGGGGGGGGGGGAATTTTTATTGCTTTGGTACCATGGAGGAAGAAAAAAACTAGGAGGGAGCATGACGTCACAATCTTGAAGCCTAGTCATGAAAAATATAGTGGAAAGCATCATGGGAAAAAGGCCCTCACGTGACGAGGCAGCAGTAGCTCTTAGCCGGATTTCGGTTTCGCTCTCTCGCTCTACGAGCAACTGCGCGACCATCTGCTTGTGTTCACTGACGGCTCCGTGGTGAGCGCAAACTGCTCACTTGCCGCAGCGGCCACCACCCCCGAGCGACGCGTGCCCTGACTGCGGCGCAGTGGAGACATTGGAGCACATGCTCCTTCGCTGTGACGCTTCTGCAGTGCCGCATCGCGAGATGCTCGCGGCCTACAGGGCGCCAGGTATCATCCCGGACATCTCGAAGCGCTCCTGTGGCAGCACGGCAGTGCGCGCATCCGTGACAGAACAGTGGTGAGCCTCTGTGCGTTCATCAAGCAGGCAGGCTTGACTTCCCGCTTGCTCTTTGCCAGGTAGTGCACGCGTGACACGAACGCTCCGTGGGTGCTACCTCGGATGGTATACGCGGCCGGGCGCCCCACCCCGGCCGCTAGTGCAGTGTGGCACGCGCAAGCGATTAGACCGAGACAGGACGCTACGTGCGCGCGGCTATGTAGTACATGCAGTTTACTTCTTTTTGTAAGTGACTGTGCGCAGTGGCCGGGAGACCCCGCGCTGGGGCAGACTGCCGGCACTCTCTCTCAACAGCGAGAGAGAGAAATACCTCCCTGCTGCATTTCACGTCGGAACCGCGTATGTGCGCGAGCATATTCGGCGCGACTTGTGCCTCGAGAGTAGCTTCCAACTCAGGGAAACACAGAGTAGCTCAGTAACGTTGCACTCGACAACTTGAGAAAGCCAACTGAAGCCTAGCGCACCCACGACACTACACCTACGACCATCATATAACGACTCGATTGCTAAATCCACAAACCAGCCTGAGACAATCCAACCCGGAAAATCCAATATGACAGCGCCCATCGGTTGCTCGCGTTCGTGGTCGTGCCGGCGACCGCTACCTCGATTCACATGCTGGTGACTGAGTGCTGCTTTCCGGCATGGTTATATCACAGGACATTATAGGATTATAGCTATAGCGTGCAAGAAAAGAATAACAAAAGTTAGAAGACAAAAAAAAAAAACGCTGGGCTGTGGCGACCACTTTTCGGGAAATTTGAGGTTGAGTCCGTACAATCGGGAGATGTAATCAAAATTCAGGAGACTCCCCGACAATTCGGGAGAGTTTGCAGGTATGCAACAGCCACCAGAATGCGCTTCTAGAATGAACACCACTTGACATTATTACGCAACAGCTCCATACAGAGAGGCAGTGGAAGAGCGGTGGTGCCAATTTTCTCTGGACAAAAATTCCCAGGGTGCACTCAGGTCTCCCTGGGTGCAGTGATGCAAAAGCATGCCTCTTAGTGCTGCCGATTATGTTGCTGTGTGTTCGTTATTTCATGCCTTTGTCATTTGTAACTGGGGTTTTCACTCCAACTTCGGTTCAACCACATACGAAGACGTGGGGTCCCACTGGTAGTGTCTAGTAAGCATACCAATGTAGTAATTAATTAGTTAACTCAGATAATCACTAATTCATTGATTGAATCAGCAATTTGATTAAGTAGCCAATGAATTCACCATTGGATTAGTTTGGTCAATGATTTAATTGCCAGGTTATTTAAAAACCATTTCGGTGACTTAAATGTAATGCAGCTTTAGTTTAACAAGTAGACCAATTAACAGGTCAACTAAATTACTGCTCAACTTGTTAATAGGTTAATTCAACTAATTACTTCATCAAATTATTTGTTTACCTTTTTAATTAATCACCTTGTGACCTTATGACTCATGCATGGCAATTAAATATTCGTTAATAAATCCAATATAATGGATGACTGACAGTTTGCAGACACTGATGACAGACTGTACACCTGCGAACAGAAATGCTTTCGCAATGCGTCTTCCGCCAAGAGTTTCCTTCCCCCAGTTCTTCCACACCCAAATGATGGATGCTAAGCGCTTTCTGTGGCAAAGTTTTGAGATTTTCACTCCTGATATTTTGACACCTTCGAGAACATGAGCTTTGAGTGAGATCCCCGAGTGCACACACTTGCCACTGTTTGCAGCAGGAAAAACAGTGCAGCTCGCATTTTAATCAGACAGCGTTTTTCAAGCACAATAGGGAGAAAATGAATGGGCACAGAAGCGTCCGACAAGTTTGCGTAGTGCAGCCAACACTGCCTAGACTTCCTCTCAGCGGACGCACAGCACCCCGTGAACTGAGCCAACCCCACAGAAACCAACGACGCACTCCGGTGACGAGGGAAGCGCTGAACAAGAACTATGTTACTACATCCACTTGGTACAGGGGACTGCACAAAGACGCTGCTCCCCCCCCCCCAGTGACGCCACAAGAGCATCCAGTATGACGGCCACTGAGAGGAGTTTACCGGTCTCAATTTCTATCGCATTTTCTGGGACATCCCAAATTTTGGAAATTGAATCAGTTCTTTCTGAAGCACCACATGAACAGCCCCTCCTGCACTCACGTGCTTGACAATGTCGATGACGGGGGCCTTGCCCGAGGCGTCCTCCTTGAGCCTCTGTCGGGTCTGCTCGGAGACCAGGGACCAGAGCTTGTCCACGTTCAGGCAGGGCTTCCAGTAGTGGTTCTTGCGCACGTGGTAGTTGCGCATGCCCACCTTGCCAAAGTAGCCCGGGTGGCTGCACAAGGGGGGGGGGGGGGGGAGAGTGAGCACACTCCTCTCGCACACCAACACGCATCCTCACCAAATTTCTTGCACAGTAAGACGGCTCATCACGCAAACTACAAGGCTTCTGTCAAGACTAGGGGAACAGCCTTCTTCCCCATAGGTGAGTACCGGTAGGATACAGCTGTTGTATACTTTTCTGTCGAGGGATGTTGGTAAACTGCCACTCATGATCGGAGAGAACCTGCCATACGCGTAGCTGAAGGGTCTTCAATAGCAACCTTTTATGTGGCACACGGTCAGGAGCTTCAGAGAAGTCTGTGGAAATCGCATTGGTGTCATTGGGGATATGTAGGGAACAGTGCAGGTCTGTTGTAAGTTTGAAAAGCTGACCTGACTGTTTGTGCCTGAAACTGTGCTGATTGTCCAAGAGAAAGTTTTTCCTATTCAGATGATTCATGGCGTGGCTAAACAAGATGTGCCTGAATAATTTACACGCTATGGAGGGATATTGGCCTATAATTTTTGGGATTGTCGCCTGATTTGCATGCGCAGTTCTCCAGTCGTCGGGAATGCATCCTGTGTCAAGTGATTGCTGAAATATTAATGCAAGAAAAACATATGAGTAATCGGATGTTATCTTTAGGAGCTAATACCTTCAGGACCTGGACTTGTGCTCACAGGCGATCTCTCAACTGCCACACCGTTTGCAGTAATTATGATAGGCTGTTCGACGACTGGCGAAGGAATTGTCAGAAATGAGTGGAGGGTTGATTGGTCCGGGAATGAATCATCAAAAGTCTTCTAGAAAAGTTCGGCACACTCGACTGGTGGTAATGGTGCGTCTGTTCAGTACTGGCACCCCATGATTACTTTGTAGGTTCACAATGCGCCAGCACTTTTTTGGATTGGATTTTAGTGTGTTAGGAAGAGGGACGTTAAAATACTTGTTTTCCATCTTCAATTTTGGCTGAAGTTAAAGCAGAAAGTTTGTTGCATTTTTTGCCAGTCCACAGGAGCTTTGCTTCATGAAGTTTTCCTGTAGGTGCGTTTCTTTTTATTTTAAGATCTCTTCACTTCATGAGTAAACCATGGATCATCAATTCGGGTTTTAATTACTGATTTAGGAATGCATGAGTCCTCAATTTCTTTGTGTTTATCACGGAACAAATTCCACTTCTGGTCGGTTGTTCGTCGGGGAAAATCTGTTTGAAAATCAACTGAAAACGAGCCCAGTAATTGGTTAATTCTATGTATATGTGTGCGTGTGCAGTTGAGAATACATTTTTTCACTTTAGTGCTATCGGGGCGAGGCATCTAAATCGAACAGTTCCCACAGAAGTGAAATCAGGATGGCTTGCAGGCACAGGGACCAAGATATGATTACTACTGTGCTCGCAGACCAACTGTTGTGTTGGATGATGGGGCTGCAGTGAATGAACACAACAAAGGCACTCGGACTGGTTCTGTTGGGGCGTGAAATGTAGTTACATTGGCCACTTTATAGCGGGATAATTAAAATCACTGCCCAGAATAACCACGGCTTTCGGGAAGAAATCTGTTGCGGAGCGTAATTCAAGAAATGGATGAACTCTGGCCGGGAATCGGGGCACACACCAATAATAGTAACTGTACGATACCCAACACGACTGGTTATCCAGACCATTCCAAGAGGTGAATCGATTGACACCAAGGCAGCATGAAATTCAAGTCGAGTAGCTATAATAACTCCACCACCGCAGGAGCCAGTTCTAGTCTTTGCAGAATACTTGAAAAGGGTGAGATAAAGAAAGCTGTCTCCTGAACGAAGTGTTAAGGCTTTAGTCAAGAGGCTACGAAAATTCGCCACGAGGGAGCTTTATAGCCGAGCTTTATTGAAGGAGTTGCTGTCACCTGGCTGCGTTTGTCAGTCAGTGGAAGAAAGGGCATCCTGTTTGATCTGAATTGCGCTGCATGTAGTACTGAAAAATGCACCCATTCAGGTGTAGCTTGACAAAAGGAACACTGAAGCACTGCTTTTCTCTTTTGGCGTATTGATGCAACTTTTTCCTGGCTAGCCACACCTTAGGTGCGTCCAAGTCATAAAATTTATAGGCATTGCGCAATGCTTTGGTTTCTGACTTGAGGAACTTTACAGTTAGTGGCTGATGACATCCTTCATGGTGCTGACCCACGCGATGAGCCCGTTCACTATCTCCGGTTTGTACTGTACAGTGGGTGGAAAAGAATTCCTCCTTTTCCTTTGCTTGTTATGTATATAACTTGACTCCCTGCATCCACATTCTTCTTAATGTGTTGGCTAAACTCAGTGGCAGTCACCCCCTATGCTCGTCCTTGGTTTCCCCGACTTTCCGGCAGCATTAACCTCGACGTCTCCAAGCAGGAGTAAAAGTAATATCAGTTGGGCAAAGGATGAGGTCCAATGCTACACTTGCTCTGTCGGCATGCAAAGAACGATGGGTCTGGATTGGGTGGGGATCAGCCCGACATAAACCCGGTAGTTTTCTGGGGGCTGTGAAAACCACAGGGACATCATGTCTGCCCACAATCTGTTTGGTAAAGCTTTTTGACGGGCTAGTTGGTACATATTTGAAAGGGTGTGCGCTAAAAAGACGTTCACAGGAGGCACTCCACACCGCCTCAGCGACTGTCAACGACGAGCGGAGCAGGCAGCAGAAGTACCGTATTTACCCGAATGTAACGCGAGTTTTTTTACCATAAACAGACGTGAAATGTCACCCCCCGCATTACATTCGAATACTAGGTATAAAAATGTTAAGAAAGGCACCAAACACTCATTATTAGGCTCGCTTAATGTGCCGCATTTATGTGCATGTCGATTGACCTGCTCCTTCACAGTCGCGCGCTCCAAATTCAGCGGTCAACCAATACGCGAACCACGCCAGGACGAGTTGTGAATGCGGTGCAAACGCGAAAAAGGCAGAGCAGACAACACCAACGAGAGCACGCCAGCAACGAGTCACCTTGAAACATGGAGGAAAAAAATGAGGGAGCGCGACGCCAAGTGGCCAGCCTTCACAAGCCAAGTGCTCGTGCACGGCCGGTCTCTAGGGGGAGCGCGCAAGAGAAGCGCGCGCACCCCTCGAGACCGGCTGTGGCTCGCGAAGCCGATTCCTCTCCCGTTTTTTCGCTCTCCCAGTCAGTTCCTCTCCCGCACGCTATCAAGCTCTATGCGCTATCACATGGCGTGGTCACGGGAGGACCGACTTGCTCCTTTTTAGTGCCTTTTTACTTTTTACGACTGGCTTCAAAACATCACCGGTGACGTAGCGGTTCGTTTGGGCCACTTGATAGTACCACGTGACCTACGCCACAGATTCCTCAGGCAGTGCATAGCCGCATGGTCTGTGTTTCGACACGTTTCCAAAATGGCGTGCTCTCGCGCTCAGTATACCGCTGGCTTCAAGCGCAACGCTATTCTACTCGCCAAAAAGTCGGTAACTCAGCGGCCGCAAGAAGCCTGGACGACGATAAGGGGATGGAGGAAGCATCGCCAGGAGTTGTTCAATTGCAACAGTCAAAGAAAAGGTTTCCGTGGGCCCAAGAAAGGCCGCTTCCCGGATTTGGAGCGTCGTCTTGCGGACTTTGTTGCTGAACAACGCTCCTGGCTTCTTGGTGTGAGCATTGAGATGCTTCAGTGCAAAGCACGTGAACTTGCGCGAGACGCGGGTTTGGCGCCAAACCAATTCAAGGCATCGCGCAGCTGGATACAGAAGTTCATGCGAAGGGCCGGTTTGTCCCTTCGACGCACTACCTCGATTTGTCAGAAACTACCCGAGGACTTCGAGTCGAAACTTCTCGCGTTTCAGCGGTATGTCATTGATCTCCGCCGCTCTACCAACATGCCACTTGGACACATCGGGAATGCGGACCAAACCCCCGTGTACCTTGACATGCCAATGGTTAGGACAGTGCACAAGTCTGGTGAACACGAAGTTCGGATAAGAAGCACTGGAAACGAAAAGAATCGCATAACAGTTATGCTCGCATGTTTGGCTGAAGGTCACAAGCTCCCTCCCTTCATAATTTTTCGCCGGAAGACTATCCCGAAAGAAAAATTTCCTAACAACGTTGTGTACGCTGCCACGAAAAAGGCTGGATGGACTCGGGACTTGTCATAGATTGGATTTCCAGCGTTTGGGACCGAAGGCCAGGTGCATTGCTGCATCCAGCATCAATGTTGGTGCTGGATTCTTTTCGAGGTCAGCTTACACCCGGCGTGAAAGAAAAGCTGCAGCGTGACCGAACACATTTGGTTGTTATACCGGGTGGAATGACGTCCATTCCCTTGGATGTTTGCTTGAACAAGCCGTTCAAGGATCGCATGCGGCCGCTGTATTGGGACTGGATTGAATGTGGATCGACACCAACACCTGCAGGGAGACTGAAACGCCCGAGTGCAGCTACTGCTGCCCAGTGGGTTTCAGCTGCTTGGTACGGGCTGCCTCACGAAACCGTCCGCCGCGCATTTAAGAAATGTTCCATTTCAAACGCCCTCGACGGAAGTGAGGACGATCTGTTGTGGGAAACAACTAGTCTCAAAGAGGACGACAGCGACATCAGTGGCGAGGACGAAGATAGGGCGTAATTTGCAGGCACTGTACTTCAATTCTCGACTTTCCCTATAGTTTCCTGCGTTACATTCGTGTTCTATAATTTCGGTTCCTTGTGTTAAATTTGTGTTTTCGCGTTTTTTGATCTTGTGCGTTCGCAAAGTCGACCCTCACGTTACAATCGGGTAAATACGGTACTACTGGTTCCGGAAGGTGAGGTCTGGCAATTCTGGCACCAAAATAGGCGTAAGCAGACAACAAGAATAGCGCTGAGCAAGCACCTCTTTCGCAATGGAACCTGCCAGTTCATGTTACATCTGAAGTGCACTGCATTGTGGTGAACCTCATAGGCAGTTGCTCTCTAGGTAAATGAATATATGTCGCATGTCTGCACAGTGCTTACGGTACAGAGACAATGCGACGGTTTACCAACTCGCCCAGTCCATCAATTTAGGGCTTGGGCTTCTGCCAGATGTTTCTCGAAAAATGCTTCCAAGAGGTACTTTTCACTGTCGCTGCTGCTGCTCGGACTCTGATTCCGACGAGCTCTCATCAGAAAATGGGAGGACTATTGCCATTCCATGCGATGCCCTAACTGAGAGAGCTGTAACTGTGATGCAGATGACGCAGACAACATGCGCGCACAAAATGATCAGTGTTTCCTGCGGGATTCGCGCGGTCAATTCAGGTCAACCAGCAGGGCTCGAATTCGTCGCCGCGGAGCAAGAAAAGCTGCTGCAGCAAGACCAGTGGAAATCGCCGCAAATATTCGATTTAAACAAGACCTGTACAAAATAGAGCAGGCCATTTCCTTGACAATGGCCACAATTTCAAAAACACCCAGTGACTGCATTACACGACCACGGGGCAAGGCACAGAGCTTAAGTCATCTCACTGTACCAAAGGGCTGAACAGCACAGAGCCGAAATAATTTCTCTTTAGAGCTTAACTACAGGAGTACCCCCAATCACGCTTCAATGGCAATGCTTTTAGGAGGTCCCATTGTAGCGGCTTCGCTTGAACAATCAGTTGTGTCAGCGATGGAAAGCTGCAGTAGAGCAACCAGCCTTCTGGTCAACCCTCAAAAGCACTGCAAAAACGCTAACATCGCCGCATACTGACGTTATAGCTTGGCGTTAGATACGCCAGGTGATACTGAAGTGCAAAATCGGTCCACGAGAATCATCACTCGCTCGTAGCCTGTCGCTGCTGAAACAATGTCGACCGCCAGCGTGGCCCCGGCCGACACCTGAACGCAGCGGCGTGATGTGCCCACCAGCTGCCACCGCGGCCGAAAATGTTGGATACGGCCGCGGCCGGCTTACGAGTGGTGGGGTGGGGGGGACAACAAGCACTCACTATTTGTCGAAGTTGATGCGGTGGTGGTGCTGTCCGCCGGCGTTGCCGCGGCCGCCCGGGTGCTTGCGGTGCTTGCCTGCGTGCAGCACGATATGCTCAAGCCCCGGTGCGCGACGGCCCCGCTGGCTGCCACTTACCCACTCGGCCGTGGCCGTGGCTCACGTGCCCGCGCAGCTTCCTCGTCTTCTTCTTGTTAGTGGACTGCGCGACACCAAGAAACACCGGTCACCCCTTGCAATATCGCCAGAAATACGCAGTCTAAGCGCCTCCACGGGCATTCGAGAAACCACACCGCTGCGTCCAAGCCCATTACACCGCGCCATTTATTACGATGGCGCGGATTTCGCGAATGAACGACAAAGCATGCACCCACCATTGCGCTCGGGCTGGCTGGAAAGAGGAAGTGTGGTGGCTAGAGGAAGCACGGACGGCGGCAGTATGACCAGGGTTGCCAGATAGCGTCAACCACAGTTCGCCAAATACGTAGTAGCCCAAAAAGCGAAAATTTTAAGTGCTCCAAAAGTAGCCTAAAATATTTTTAATCTACCTCCTTAGTTGTAGAAATTATTTTATTCTACTATATCTACATATTACAAAGCTGGCTTCATAGAGTTTCTTACTATGAGCCGCAAGGCATGCTGGGTACTCCGACTTCCGGGTCTTTCAGCGAGATGCGTGTGTACGGCGATCTGCTTGAACTGCAGATTTCTAAAGCTTAAATTCGCTCTTAATAAGTTAATACGCGCGAATGAAGTCGTAAAAAAGGTCAGCATGCTCTACGTGCATTATTATGCCCACGCTCGACGTTCCGTATTGGAATTAAGGGCGGAAAAGCGTTGTAAATGCGAACGTTTCGGCATGCGTCGTCTGTTCGCGCTGGAAGTTTAGGACGCTTCATTCACTCGCTGAAAAGTCCGCTTCTTGTTATGGTTATCAAATGGCTGCTCCATAGTTCTCTAATATATATTAGAGTACATATTTCCTAGAGGTCTCGCGCTTCCAGGCGCCGAATATATTATGGACTACCAGCAACCGTAGCCTAGCATTACGTTCGAGCGCACTGGTGCGCATATTGTAGCAGGGTGGCTACGACGGCAAAGAGCTTGAACCGCGCAAATCCGCGGAGGACTTTCAGTACTTTTTCTATACACGCCGCGGTGGCCTAGTGGTTAGGGTGCTCGGCTAGAGTCGGAGGACCCGATCCGGGACGCGGCGGCCGTGCTTTGATGGAGGTGAAGCACGAAAGGCGCCCGTGCGCTGCGCAGTGTCAGCGCACGTTAAAGAACTCCCGGTGGTCTCAATTAATATGGAGGCCTCTACTACGGCGTCCCTCATTGCCCACGTGTCGCTCCTCCAGTCAAAGGTCCGTGGACTTATCAATATTTTACAACCTTAGCAAGGGGCACAATCTGTTTTATTGTCGGTTCCTGTACTTGTCAGCTTAATTGCTTTCGTTGGATGTTTGCTATGCTTTATGGAATAATTACTGCAGAAGCTGGCATGCTTAACAACTCTGTCATGTGATTTAATTTTAGTTGAGCTGTAATGCAAAAATGGAACTGCATTACAAATGTGTTGAATTTTCAGCACTACTGTAGTCTTGCTGCATGTACGAATTATGCCCCGACTCTAGCATGCACCGAGACTTTGAGGCTGAAAACCTCCACTTATGTGCGCCAAGAGCCCAGATGGGAAGTTACATGGCAGCTATTCCAGCAGTGAGAGGCGTCCACTTGCTGCAGCTTTGGTGGATGCACAAGAACTTTTCTCACAAACAAAATTAACTATGCATAGTTATGCACTGCAACTGCACTGCAATGCATTTCACACCCTGCATGGTGGTGTGGGACATTACAAGCCATTTACATTTAGCTTGCACCTATGAATGTTAAGGATTTTTGTACTCGATTTCCCGATGCTGGTTGCTGCCATTAGGTAGATGAAAAAAATGTACAAAAATAAATGCTTTGTTTTGTGTCATCTCTTGAACGTTCACTAGCTTCAAGGATGTAAAATCAATGCTGCTTCCCATGAAAGCGGAGGAGAGCCTGTAGTCATTTTGCTGTCGTGTACTTCGTGCTCTGAGCCTAGTAGAAGGAGAACCACCAGCCTGTGACAGACAGATGTCGCCAATGATTGGCACCTCAGCTGTTGATGCCAAGCTATGTGTAGAAATGTATACTTACGCACTGTATGCACAGTGTTCAAGGTAAGGAAGGTAAGTAACAACACTAGCAGCTAGGCAAAAGATGAGCTTGCCTTCTGTTTTTCCTAATAAGAACCTAAAGCCAAAGCAAGGCATCAAAGCCTGCTACAGAGCTTCACTACAGGCACCACAACAGGCACTACAGCGCTTGTCTGTTCTCCTTTCTTTGTTTGTGTTTGCATGCTTTGGTGCTGCTCCTTAGATTCAAAATGCACCAACTAGCCCCAAAAGAAGTTGTATTGAACGTAAACAAAATCAGGCACAAAGACAAAACAGTAAGCAACGGGAGCCGAAAGCAGAACAAGCTCTTGGCGTGGCCAGCTCTACTGTTGAACTGCAAGAGGTGCAAGTTTCTCAGCTATTAACGAGAAACTCTTCTTGTCCTGTGGGTATAGCATCATATCTTTGTCTTGCAAAACCTTTTGCAGCGCATTTTCTACAGCATGTAATAAATGAGTTTAATGCAGGAGATCTTTGTGACAAATAGTAAATTATAATGAATAGTATGGTCAAGCGTAAAAAAAAATATCATGCTTCAGCTTTTACAGCACACACAGAAGCTTGATACGAGTTGTTTTCAGAATCTTCTACAAGTTCCTGTTACAAAGTCTTGTGCAATGTTGAACAAAAGGCATTTTTATCAGTTTTAGCTTTGGCGTTAACAATGCGGCACAGCTTCCACATTGATAAACCATCCCTAAAACACTAGTGATACCAAAAAGTCTGGAATGACTGAACACAATGCGTTCCTTGGCTTTTTAATAAAAAAACGTAATTTTATAGCATGATTATTACTCTTGATTGTTATGGACTCAATGACCACTAGACCAGCCTCTGCCATTCCTTGTAGCATCTTGCACTTCTTGAAATCACCAATGTACCTCTCAATTAGTCAATCATTAAGTGCAATATATTACTACATGCAAGCATGCAATGCATCACATATGCAAGCTATAGACGTAGACATTTATTTACTCCACATGCATGTTCAGCACATAAACAGTGTGCGAATGACGCTTTGCTGCACAGCGACAGCTCAGTATTAGAGCATTTGTCTCAATTGTCAGTTCTACTAAGTTCTATACAATGAAAGGTGAAAAGCAGCTAGGCTATGTTGGCTGCCATTTTTTTTTTAATTGTGCTATCCTGAAGTGAAGCTTTTCCCAACTTCCTGACTCAGCTGTATGAAAAGAAAGGCGGTTAATAATTCTTATCACTTTCTAATGCGATCGCCTTGTCTGTCAGCCTCCCTCTCCGCACACAGGAAACGAAGAAACATTACTGCAGCGTGCGGGTGCACACAAACAGGGAACTTGAGTGTAACAGGTTGCTCAATTATAATTTTCCACACTTGCCGCGTGCTCATGTCGACTAGTGTTCTGGTGAAAACGTGTTTCAGTTTGAGCATGAAATCAGCAAAAATGGCCTCATAGAACAATTTATAACTCTTACAATTAAGTGCTCGTAAACATGCTTTAACACTGCGACCAGAGCCACGGCCACTAGATAGAAAGCTTTGCGCTTTGCATCAAGCGGCCGTGCCAGGAGTGATTGTATACGCACGACGTCGTGTTCGCCGACCGGAGGTTTGTACACGCACGATGATGATGATGATGTAGCCTTCCCTTTGTAATGGGTGGGCGCCTACCAAAGGTGCCCCGGCTGGATATACACACACATAAAAAAATGGCTGAGGCTTAACTTGGTTAAGCCTGGAGAATGCGAAGCATCATCGTGTCGCGTAATTTGGAGGCGCACAACCACAGCGACGGCGCGAGGTGGGCCCCCGTTTCTCCACTGCCGTGACGTCATCGTGTCACGTGATTTGGAGGCGCACAACCACAGCGACGGCGCGAGGTGGGCCCCCGTTTCTCCACTGTCGTGACGTCATCGTGTCACGTCGTGTGACGTCATGTATCACGTGATTTGGAGGCGCACAACCACAGCGACGGCGCGAGGTGGGCCCCCGGCCGTTTCTCCACTGTCGTAAAGTCATCGTGTCGCGTGGTGTGACGTCATGTATCACGATTTGGAGGCGCACAACCACAGCGACGGCGCGAGGTGGACCCCCGTTTCTCTACTGTCGTGACGTCATCGTGTCACGTGGTGTGACGTCATGTATCACGAGATTTGGAGGCGCACAACCACAGCGACGGCGCGAGGTGGGCCCCCGTTTCTCTACTGTCGTGACGTCATCGTGTCACGTGGTGTGACGTCATGTATCACGAGATTTGGAGGCGCACAACCACAGCGACGGCGCGAGGTGGGCCCCCGTTTCTCTACTGTCGTGACGTCATCGTGTCACGTGGTGTGACGTCATGTATCACGAGATTTGGAGGCGCACAACCACAGCGACGGCGCGAGGTGGGCCCCCGTTTCTCTACTGTCGTGACGTCATCGTGTCACGTGGTGTGACGTCATGTATCACGTGATTTGGAGGCGCATAACCACGGTGAAGGGCTGAAGTGGTAGCTAAAGTAGTATGCTTCGCATAAAAACCACTATCACGACGTGGGTCGCTTGCGCCGTCTAGCGACGAAAATTGGCCTTGGCTCTCGCCGCGCGTAGTCGCGTGCTGCGTTTTTTTTTTTTTCTCCCCCATCCATACTCGACGGCCCCTATACCAGATCGCCAATGGCTTAGCGTGGACGACAGGCATTTCGGTGTTGCTGTGATGGAGATCTGCTTAGGGGAGAAGTATGACAGCTTTGCGAAGTTCGCGAAACAAGCGTTCAGAGATTTTCCGAGTCGGAACGAATACACTGTTCGTGACTAAATACAGCGTTGTGAACGAGCACTTTTTCGGCTTGCCTGCATGACTCGAGTCTTAAGTTCGGAAATTTCTAACTTAAGTGGTTTTCGCGAGTGCAAGACGTCAGAGTTAGAACGTTGTTTCAACCATTCACTTTCCCTCACCGCCACTTCCCGTTCCATGGAATTGTTTAAAGCCGTACAAGCATGCACTGAGGAAAGTGGGATTACGTCCTTTCAAAACTCGGCTGGTGTAGCGCGTTGTCCTGTCCACCTTTCTTGTGAGTGTCTTGTGTTTTGCGCTAACTTTTGTACGAGGAATAATTCACCGACTAGCCCAGCAACAAGTGTTGCTTAAGTGGTTTCCCCCCTCACCATCTTCGTTATAGTTCGCCCGTCCCGCAGCGGAGCAGCTGCAGCCACCCTAGGCGTCCCTTTCCGTAGTCCAGCCTGTCATCGACGCGCATCGCCTTTGGGAGCTGCCGCTACACATGTGTAGCGGCAGCATAAGTGCTTGAATAACACCATCTGTCGGGCTAGTTGGTTGCGATCCATATGTATCAGCAGCGCGAACACCACACAGGAAGAAGAAGGAGAAGAAGGTAAAGAGCGCTGAACTTCCAACTTTTATTTGAGCAAAAATTGAACCCGCACTTTTATACACATACCAGGTAAAATCCCACCAGGGGGGTAATCAAGGCGTGCTATCGAATTGGGACCAACACGATGTCCAGGGCATCAAAATGATAACTACTATCACACTATACAAAGACTTCCATGAAAAGCACGAATGACATGCGGAAAAAACAAGACAATGTAAAAACAGGGCTGAGTGTGCGCAAATGGAAAAATGGAAAAAACGGTTGAGGGCGCGAATTTTGCTAAAACCATGAGAAGGCAAGAACACGGTAAAAAGGTAAAAACAGGGTTGAGTGTGGCTAAATGGAAAAAATGGAAAAACAGGGTTGAGGGCGCGAATTTCGCTAAAAGAAAAAAAAAAAAAAACGTGAGAAGCCGAGACACGGTAACAACGTAAGCGATGCGAAGGGATGAGCGCCAACAATTAACACGGCTAGAACTAAAATGCAGGGTGCCCCTAAAAACCAGGTAAAATCAGGTAAAACCAGAGAGAAAGGTGATTTCTTTTTCAGATAATGAGATGGAAGGGGTGCTTACGCAACCTTCTTTGAGCCCTGAGATGTAGGTAGCTTCAATGATTTCGCGTGTTAATTGGTTTTTATGTTTCTTTAAGACGGTTGCTTTCTTAAAATGAGGAATGCACTTCTTTTGGCTGTCACATACGCTGCAATGGGCGGGCAGGTTCCTCAACGGCGCCCCAGTTAGATCGTTCCTATGTTCCATTAACCTTTCGTTTAAGCATCTTCCTGTTTGGCCTATATGTACGCCTTACCGCAAGCTAAAGGTATAGAGTATACAACACCCTCCGCACAAGGCACAAAAGGATCTCGGTGCCTGGTTGTACAGCCACTATTCTTTTTCTTTTTATTAACTTTGTTGCACAGGCTTGACAGGCGCAGAGGGGCTGAAAAGACTACGTCTACGCCTGCTTTTCTGCCAATTTTCTTCAGATTATGCGAGATTTGGTGCAGGTATGGCAGAACGGCGACCCTTTTAATTGTTCCGCTGTCGCGTATCATCCGGGGCTTCACATTCATGCTTCATACTTATCAGGACTTTTTTTGCAACAGACGAAAGGAGAGATTGCGGGTATACTGATTGCTTCAGCCTCAGCACTTGGCTCGAAAAACTGTCCTGCAACCTGTGGTGACACGATTTTGTGAGTGCGTTCTTAAAAGTTGACTTCACTATGTTCCTTTTTACAAGTTTTGAATGGGCTGAATCGTAGGGTAGGATGGGCTTATTGGCTCTTGGTTCAAATAACCAGCACACATGGTTCTCTCCGAAAAACAACTTTAACTCTAGAAACCGCATCGCGTTTTGTTCTGGGAATTCATGAGTAACTTCAAGAGGTGATATAGTATTAGAAAAAATGTGGAGGACTTGAGTTGCTTCTGTTTTAAAGGCTTCAGTGTCGCAATCTAAGAGGACCAGGAAGTCATCGACGTACCGGAAAATTTTTAGAACGCTTAAAGACTCAAGCTTGTCCTTCAAGGATCTGTCATGCATAGCGAGGAAAAGGTCGCTCAAAATGGGGGCGATGCATGACCCTATACATATGCCTTGCTTTTGTATGAATCTCGAACCGTTCCACTCTGCCACTGTTGATTTTAGGTAAGCGCATAGCAATTCAATGAAGCCATCCGCAGAAACGCCACACTCATTTTGGAAGGCCACCACACCGTGTCTATCGATGGCGTCACGAACACATTGTATGAGGGCATCCTGTTTTATTCCATTCCTCAGGATGCCCTCATACAATGTGTTCGTGACGCCATCTGCATACTGCATTTTAGTTCTAGCCGTGTTAATTGTTGGCGCTCATCCCTTCGCATCGCTTACGTTGTTACCGTGTCTCGGCTTCTCACGTTTTTTTTTTTTCTTTTAGCGAAATTCGCGCCCTCAACCCTGTTTTTCCATTTTTTCCATTTAGCCACACTCAACCCTGTTTTTACCTTTTTACCGTGTTCTTGCCTTCTCATGGTTTTAGCAAAATTCGCGCCCTCAACCCTGTTTTTTCCATTTTTTTTTCCATTTTTCCATTTGCGCACACTCAGCCCTGTTTTTACATTGTCTTGTTTTTTCCGCATGTCATTCGTGCTTTTCATGGAAGTCTTTGTATAGTGTGATAGTAGTTATCATTTTGATGCCCTGGACATCGTGTTGGTCCCAATTCGATAGCACACCTTGATTACCCCCCTGGTGGGATTTTACCTGGTATGTGTATAAAAGTGCCGGTTCAATTTTTGCTCAAATAAAAGTTGGAAGTTCAGCGCTCTTTACCTTCTCCTCCTTCTTCTTCTTGTGTGGTGTTCGCGCTGCTGACACGCATAAGTGCGCGCTTGCTTGCTTTCTTTCTGTTTCGTATTTGGCCTACCATTGAAACTTCTAAAACGAAGCAGCGCTCGCGCGCGGGGTGCGGGCGCTCGCGGTCGCGCCCGAGGCTCCTGCCGCCAAATGCGCCTGCGTCTAGGCGGCCAAGAACGATTATTAGCGGCTTTGTTATTCTTACAACCCAAGCGACCCCAAGCAACCACAGATATCCGTCGGACGTACGAGCTAGATCCGAACGTCCTTTGCCGAGATCGGACGTCCATCGGACGTACGAACACAATCCGATTTCGGATATCCGTATTCGTACATCCGCCGGACTTACGGACAGTGTCCACTTTTGTATATCCGCATGAGAGACGAGGTGTACGTCCGAAGGATGTAAGGCCGAGTATTTTCCCAGGCCATGAGTATGGACGTTTTTTATTTCACAGAAAATTCACTTCATTCTTGTATGTATACTGTTTTATTTGCATCATTTGGAGAGTTTGACGCGAAGATGTTTGTAAATTGGTGCGATTCCACTCCTTCCTGCAGTGCAAGAGCCGCCAACGAGCTAAATTTATCTAAGAGGAGAAGGAGGTGTTGCAGAATTTTGAAAGAACTCAATGACTAGTTTTATATTTGTAAAACTTCTCCAAATTAGTGGAGTTGTGAGACAGCTAAACTTGCCATTGAAACCATTCGTAAGAATCAAAATCCCGTGCATTCTGCTATCACCATCATCATAGACGTCAGTTCGCGGTCAATCCAATCCAATCCATCAGTACGGCTTCCTAGCGCTGTTGTTGATTTGTCGCGTAGTGTTGTCGCGCAGAGCTTTATAGCTGTGTTATTATAATGTGTGGCTTTGTTCGGTCTGTGGGCGAAAGTAGTATGTAACTTAAGCAATTCGAAAGATACGAGGAGCGCCTGAAGGTCTTCTGCAACACCGGAATCCCGTACTGCGTCGACCTTGGTTTAAAGAAGGCTTAGTGCACATGTGATTGCCTACGAAGGTATGTATACGCTTCTTGGAACTTGCTTCTAGGACAATGCAGCATGCTCATAACATTCGTTCACAGGACAGTGGGAGTAGTAAGCGCGAGGAGATGGCTTCCACAAGTGTGTGCTGTTCTCACACTTTCGGGAGCCTACATCACACAGCTGCGGGAGCCTTCAACTCGCGCGGCTAATACCCCTGTCACACGGGCAAGTTTAGTGACACTTTCACGAAGTGCACTTCTCCAGAACGAGTGACACTTTCGGGGCGTGCTGCTACACGGAAAAATAAAGTGTCATTCGGAATTGATGGTGGTGACGATGGCTTTTCAAGTAAGGCACAAAAAATATTACTTTTCGCGCTTCAAAGCTTTAATGTACAGTTATTGTACAGTAGATTCCAAACTGCAAGCAATTTTTTATGATTATCAAGGAGCTTTGTGCAATATTGGCGATTACTTTTTTAAAAAAGGCTTCGCAAGACGAGACAAGCCAGGAGCAGTACTTCACTTTTTGAACGTTTCTGCGCAGCTGACACAATCTGATTGGCAAAAAGTGGTCGCGACATACATGTGCATTCGAGCGCAGCATCTTTCCGAAGACCGAGTACTGCAGTTAGCCATCGACGAGCAAGCGAGCAGAATAAGCGAAACGGTTGCAGATGGTTGCTACGGTCGCCATGCTAGCCGCCATAGCCATACCGCTGCGGCTGCCTAAAAAATTATTGCAGCTGAAAACAAGAATGTCGGAATATGTGCAGTATATATATTTAATGGCAACGCAAATAAGTTTACATGAACAATAGTGCACAAAAACGTAGCTGCGTTCAATAAAACGCCATTTTTATTGCCGACGTTGTATTCTAATTTCGAAACGCTGCTACCGAGGCTATACACTTCGCCCCTCGGGAAAAGTGAAGTGAGTTCCCCAAACTCACTTCTTGCCGAGTGCGTTCAGCAGCGAGTGTCATTAAAGTTCATCGTGTGACACGATGCGAATGACACTACATGCGAGTGTCACTCGTTGAAAATGACACTAAACTTGCTCGTCTGACAGGGGTATTATTCCCACTCCTCTTCAAAGTTGCGGGACGGAGTATTTTCGCATCTTGTTAATTTTTAAGGCATCGCTAGTTTCACTGTGCCTGTATAAAGAGTGACAACGCGCGAAAGGCAGACCATAGGAAGCACGTGTAGTTCGCAGTGGTTCGCAACGGAAGCTTTGCGGCTTTCTGTGCGCAGTCGCGTACACTGCTGCGCAGGTTAGTGCCCTAAGGCCCATGAGAATAAATAAAGAAGATACATTGTCAAATGTGGTGTGGAAAAGTGAGAGCTGTTATTGCCTTATACTTATTGAGGTGTTTGTTAAAGTGCATTGTCTGTTATACTTGCAGCACTTCTATTAATTGGTTCCAATGTTTTTAACTTGGGCTGCTGCATTGTGCCATTTGTTTCACATGACTGATGTTTGCCGCGTTCTTTTTTATTTCAGAAATCCTATGGGTGGGAAGATTACGGATGTGTGTCCCAAGCTTGCCACATTTGAAGAGTCACATTTAAGAAATTTTCCGAATATAACCCATTCCTCTGCTGATGTATCATCAACCACAATAAAATATGCGTGCTATGCATCAAATTGTTTTTGGTTTTATTGCATCGCACGGAGTGAATAAAGCACGCATGCACCATATATGCGAATATTCGAGAAAGATCCGCCAATGGACGTACTCAACTGGACGTCCGTCGTCGGGCGAACCGCGTATACCTTTGGCCACCTTTCGGACGGCCGACGGACGTCTACCGGCTGTTTGCGGATGTTCAGCGGACGTACAGAACATCCGAAACAGACCTCTGTCGGCCGTCCGAAGGATATCGGTGGTTGCTTGAGACGCGTCTGTACAGGCGCGCGCGCGCGCGCGCGCGCGCACACACACACACACACACACACACACACACACACACACAGCCGCCGCGGTGGCTCAGCGGTTATGGTGCTCGGCTGCTGACCCGAAAGACGCGGGTTCGATCCCGGCCGCGGTGGCTGGAATTTCTTTGGAGGAGAAATTCTAGAGGCCCGTGTACTGTGCGATGTCAGTGCACGTTAAAGAACCCCAGGTGGTCGAAATTTCCGGAGCCCTCCACTACAGCGTCTCTCATAGCCTTACGCTTTGGGACGTTAAACCCCATAAACCAAACCAAACCACACACACACTCTCTCTCTCTCTCTGCTCCGGACGCAGCAAGGCTGTAGCAGCATTGGAAACATTGGACTAATTGTGGTTGTTGTGGTGGGTTTCCGTTCTTATTTGCTTTTGTGTTGGTTTTTTACGTTTCTGACTGCTTTTGCTTTTAATGTATGACACTTAATTCTTTTGCTGAGATTTTTTTTATTCCTCTGTTTGGTTTGAACGCATTTATGAGAAGCTATAGTGCTTTATACGCACGGGATGCTGTCTTAATTGTTTTGATGCCGATTTCCTGTCACTGGCTGCATGTGTTCGGAGAGATAATGCGCTGTGTCACATGCTTGAGCTGAGGATCATAAGTGTGCCTCTTTTCCGTTGGTAGTGTGCGCATGTGTTGTCCTTCTTGTGCCGTTGTTGCACGGCCGTTCATTTCAACCGTGTTACCTTTAATTACCGCATGCATTAGTGCTGAAAAACGTAATAAAAACGCATTTAAGCAAGAACACCTAGATGCTTTATAAGTAGCACCAATACACATTGGTGCTACTACATAATGTTGAACGTTCACCAACTCGCCCAGTTTTCGGTTCTACCAATGACATGATTACAAAACGTAAACAGTGACTCTACTCGGCAGAAGACGGCCGGTGCTCCAACGGAACGGTTCGGGACGTCCACGGGCACGGCTCAGTGTGAACGAGAGAGAGAGCCGGCTTCCTCTCTCCAAAAGAACCATGTGCACGGCTCACTCAAAAGATCCGGTTCACTGTTGCAGATTTAAGTAAGCCGCTTCATTTCAGTCAGCTGAGCCGTTGCGGGCCGCTCACTCTCGCTCCCTGAAGTTCGCCGTTTCGCCCATAGAGCTATTACACCAACTCATTATTTTCGCCCATCTCTAGTGCGAAGGCTTGTCAAAGCGCGGCGTTCCATTGGGAGAGAAAGAAAGGTGCTCTCGGCTGAATGTTCCTGGCGTCGTCTGTCCGATGACTGCAGGCTGTTAAAGGACTATAGACACAAATTTAAGTGCGTGTTTTCTGCTTTTAAATGGTGCATTAGGCATTAGAATACATGGACCACCACGTGGCATTCGCCTAGGTAAGCTAAATAATTTATAATTGAATTTCTTGTTCATGCTGTTTCGGTTTTGGTTTCAACTACCAAGCGATGGCTGTGAGCATCGGCGGCGCGCCGATCAGTTTTCATCTAGACAATCGGCGGCGGCAGGCCGACGTTACAGGAGTTGGTTATATTAACTCTATGCGTTACAGCACCAGATCCTACTGCAGTTCCGTGCAGTCCGACGTCTCGGCGCACACCTCTAAAAAGAGGCTTCTCGTTCGCAGGTTTTACGCGCTCTGGTCTTGAGGGGGCTCCACGCAAACTCCCATAGAAGGGGCGCCAGCCTTCCCCCTAGGCAATAGTAAGAAACTGTATTGTTGAAACCCTGCCAATTTATTTCTTCATCGAGGGCTTCGCTGCATACTATAGTAGGATACAACTTAAAAAAACAGCAGTTGCTAACACTGTGCATCGGTCCGCGGCGTCCTGTATTACTCCGCTGGCCAGACGCAACTGTAAACGAAATCAGCTTTTTAATGTTTGACTATATCAAACAATGCACATATCAGAACTCTAGAGCTCACAGCTCTTTTGTTGTGGTAAGAGTCTTGTTTACGTAACAAGAAACGTTTAGGTAGCGGAATACTTTTTTGTCGTGGAAGAATTCTGTGCGCGCAGGCTGAATGTGGGCGGAGCTTCACTGCAGACATAGCGGATATTTTGATTGAGCCCATTTTGGCGAAATATTTGGCAGCAGACCTGCAGAGGTGGCAACACTGGTGAGAGCTTAGCTGCTACGTCAGATCAAATTACGACAGATCATTGAAAAATTAGTAGAGGGAGGAGACGTTCCAAAAGATTGGAAAGTGAGCAGGATGAAACTAATATACAAAGGCAAGGGAAGCAGGGACAACATTAAATCCTACCGACCAATTACAGTCACATCAGTTATTTACAGGCTAGCAATGCAGATGGTGAAAATGAGAATGGAAGAATGGGCAGAGCGTGAGGAGATCTTGGGAGAGTTGCAGAACGGTTTCCGAAAGGACAGACGGTTGGAGGACAATCTATTTGTCATAACGCAGTGTATAGAGCTAGCTGAGGCAAGTCGGAGGCCTCTATGGATGGCATTTTTAGACATTAAGGGGGCATATGACAATGTGAATCAGGAAAAACTTTGGGACCAATTGAAGGGATATGGCGCTGATAGAAATCTGGTTGAATATCTACGTGTATATTCAGACAATGAGGTCGTAGTAACCTGGGAGGGAGAAACTACAAAACCAGCAAAAATTAAGAGAGGGCTAAGGCAGGGCTGCCCACTATCACCTCTACTTTTCATGGTATATGTGAGCCAAATGGAAAAGAGGTTGGAAGAGAGTGGGGTAGGAGTTGACGTGAGTTATATGCAGGATGGTCAGAGGGTAAACCAAGTGCTGGCTGGACTAATGTATGCGGATCCCAAGCAACCACCGATATCCTTCGGACGGCCGACAGAGGTCTGTTTCGGATGTTCAGTACGTCCGCTGAACATCCGCAAACAGCCGGTAGACGTCCATCGGCCGTCCGAAAGGTGGCCAAAGGTATACGGTTCGCCCGCCGACCGACGTCCAGTTGAGTACGTCCATTGGCGGATCTTTCTCGAATATTCGCATATATGGTGCATGCGTGCTTTTTTCACTCCGCTCGATGCAATAAAACCAAAAACAATTTGATGCATAGCACGCATATTTTATTGTGGTTGATGATACATCAGCAGAGCAATGGGTTATATTCGGAAAATTTCTTAAATGTGACTCTTCAGATTTGGCAAGCTTGGACACACATCCGTAATCTTCCCACCCACAGGATTTCTGAAATAAAATGAACACGGCAAACATCAGTCACGTGAAACAAATGGCACAATGCAGCAGCCCAAGTAAAAACATTATAACCAATTAATAGAAGTGTTTAATGCTGCAAGTATAACAGACAATGCACTTTAACAAGTATAAGGCAATAACAGCTCTCACTTTTCCACACCATATTTGACAATGTATCTGTTCTTTATTCTCATGGGCCTTAGGGCACTAACCTGCGCAGCACTGTACGCGACTGTGCATAAAGCCGCAAAGCTTCCGTTGCGAACCACTGCGAACTACACGTGCTTCCTATGGTCTGCCTTTCGCGCGTTGTCACTCTTTATATAGGCAGAGTGAACCTAGCGATGCCTTAACAAGATGCGAAAATACTCCGTCCCGCAACTTTGAATAGGAGTGGGAATTAGCCGCGCGAGTTGAGGGCTCCCGCAGCTGTGTGATGTAGGCTCCCGAAAGTGTGAGAACAGCACACACACTTGGGGAAGCCAGCTACTCGCGCTTACTGCTCCCATTGTCCTGTGAACGAATGTTATATGAGCATGCTGCATTGTCCTAGAAGCAAAGTTCCAAGAAGTGTACTGGATACATACCTTCGTAGGCAATCACATGTGCACTAAGCCTTCTTTACACCAAGGTCGACGCAGTACGGGATTCCGGTGTTCCAGAAGAGCTTCAGGCGCTTCCCGTATCTTTCGAATTGCTTAAGTTACATACTACTTTCTTCCACAGACCGAACAAAGCCACACATTATAATAACAGAGCTATAAAGCTCTGCGCGACAACAATACGCGGCAAAACAACAGCGCTACGGAGCCGTACTGATGGATTGGATTGGACTATAGTGCCTAGAATATATATTCTAGGCACTATAATTGGACTGACCACGAAGTGACATCTATGATGATGGTGATAGCAGAATGAACGGGAGTTTTGATTCTTACGAATGGTTTCAATGGCAAGTTTAGCTAGCAAAACAGAGGACATGTCGCAGAACTCCACTAATTTGGAGAAGTTTTATAATTATGAAACTAGGCATTGAGTTCTTGCAAAATTCTGCAACACCTGCTTCTCCTCTTAGATAAATTTAGCTCGTTGGAGGCTCTTGCACTGCAGGTAGGAGTGGAATCGCACCAATTTACAAACATCTTCGCGTCAAACCCTCCAACTGATGCAAATAAAACAGTATACATACACGAAAGACGCGAATATTCTGTGAAATAAAAAACGTCCATACTCATGGCCTGGGAAAATACTCGGCCGTACATCCTTCGGACGTACACCTCGTCTCTCATGCGGATATACAAAAGTGGACACTGTCCGTACGTCCGGCGGATGTACAAATACGGATATCCGAAATCGGATTGTGTTCGTACGTCCGATCTCGGCAAAGGACGTTCGGATCTAGCTCGTACGTCCGCCGGATATCTGTGGTTGCTTGGGTACAATGTCCTCATGAAGAACTTCACAGCGAACAAAACAACCTACCTCCTTGGTGTACCTGGAAGTCTGCATGAAGTAGTTTTTCAGGCTAAACAAGATGAGCTGACAGCTGGACATCTCGGGTTTTCTCGCGCCCTCCGCCGCATTCAAGACAAGTATTACTGGCCCCCCGACTGTCTGCCGATGTCCCACATTATGTGAAAACCTGCCGAGATTGTCAGCGACGAAAGACCCCTCCCACCTGATCAGCAGGATTTCTGAACCCCGTTGAACACCCCTCCCTTTCAGCAAATCTGCATGGACTTGCAACTGGCTGGCCCTTTCCCAAAGTCAACGTCTGGAAATAAGTATATCATCATAGCAATCGACTACCTGACCCGCTACGCCGTGGCAAAAGCCCTACCGAACGGAGCAGCAGCAGAAGTCGCCAAATTTTTCGAGGAGTGCATTATTCTGCGACACGGCGCCCCTGACGTGCTCACCACGGCGGAACTGACGCAAGCCATCCTGCGTTATAGCCAAACCAACTGTGTACCATCCGCACACCGACAGACTGGCCAAGCGCCTGAACCATTGCCAACATACTCCCCACGTATGTATGTTGATGCCGAACACAAGACCTGGGATGCATCCTGCCTTACATCGTCTTCGCCTACAACACTGCAGTGCAGGAGACCACCCCGATGGCGCCTTTTAGGCTCGTCCATGGTAGGGAAGCCACGCTAGACGCCATGCTTCCCAACGTTACCGAAGAAGGTAGCGTCGACGTCGCTGCGTATACCTTCAACGCGCAGAAGCCCGAATGGGGATCAGACTACCGCCAGATGCTGCACCATTTATGCATCATTACGAAGAAAACACACATCCAAAAATTAGGTGTCCATACTCCTTAAAGAGACAGTGAGGAGAGCTCTATTAATATTTTTTTTAAAGCAAAATCCGATAGTTCGGCATTTCATGGCTTTGTTGCCACTTGGCCGGCAGCGGAAGATGCATTTATTTCTAAGAAATTTGGATTCGAAGTTGAAAAAGTTTTTTGAAAAGTTTTTCCCGCCGCTCTGATTCAAACTTGGGATTCTCTTATGACGACACAGGACTAAGTGACGTGAAACATGACGTGCACATGACGTAACGCAGACTCCGTGATTTCTGGCGCCCAGCAGTGCGGCCTAGCAGCAGCCGAAAAGAACGCTACTACCGGCCGCACGTTGAATGCATCTATCTGCTATTTCGGCCGTCGCTTCGTTTACGTTTGCACCGGCGTTACGGTGGATCCCGTTCTCGAAATCGTCCACGAAGTTCTCGCAAATAGACACCTTTAGCATAACGTGTACCTTGTTAACGTTAGCGCAATACCGGGAGCCCGCCTACTGTCGGTGAGCAGGCGCTGATTGGTTCCGATGCTGCAGGCGCGCGCGTGCTGCCGGGTACGTGGCGCCATCTGGCGACGTCAAGAAGATTTGCGCATGCATTGGCAGCACCTCAGTGATTCGTGGCTTCTCGTGTCCGTTTCTAGAACCATTGGTTCTAGCAACACTGTTTTGTCCTATGACATCATCACGCTTGTACTTGCGAGTTTGGCCTGTGGCGGCGATACCTGTATTTTGGTTCTTGCTCTTTCCTACCTTACAAGAACTTTGTTGTCAGTATGAGTGGCATTTTTGTAATCAGAAGCTGGTATTCGTCGATACAAGCCAACTTCAATTTCTCCTCAGTGTCCCTTTAAGATGTTACTTGTTTTGTGTGCCCCCTAAGCCTCTTCAGTTTTTAGGATATGGTGGACATTTTACGGTGTTTACTCTAGAACGCATTTTTCGTTTTTTTTTATTTTCCGACGAAAAGCCAGTTTTTTCCAGCGCAATAATTAATATGGTATTCTTTATAGAGAAAAAATCACTTGTATTGTTTCATTGCCATGGAGGAAGGAAAGAACTTCCTCCATGTTCGCCTTTTTGTCACCCTGAGCACTCAAGTAATTAATGCACAAATAATATTGTTCAGAGCAAGAAAATGCTATCTATCACCTTTAAGGAAAAGTAACAGAATTTGAATAACAGGACCATAAGACAAAAACTCGTGATTAGCTGCCCAAAAAGCTGTGTCGTTATCGTTGGGTTGTTGCACTAGGCTGAGAGGATGGGGCATCACATGGTCTGCATGTCGACAACAGCCATGGAACTTTTGCAGTAGCCAAAACTTTTCAACATCACTCTCCCTACATGCGGCGGAGAAACCTACAGACAGTGAGCAGCACCAGACTGCATTTGGAAAGTATGTTGAGCCTCCCACTCTGACAAGGCGTACTAAATAGCAGGGCAGTACCTCTAAATGTTTGGCAGACTATCAGTGCTATGGAACACTGAGAAAAGGCGGCACGCCGAACAGGACGGGCACTGCCCTGTCTTGCGAGTCTTTTTGTGTCCGTGTTCCATAGCACTGTAGTAGACTGTCAAAGGAAAACAATGAACCAACTAGCCCTCTAAATGTGCCACTCCATCCAATGGTACCACCATCCCACCATGCTCCTAGCTTATGTACAGAGTCGATCACACTTGTCTAGAGCGCTCGAGCGGTGTGCTGGGGAGCAGCTGCTTTGCTGGGGGTGGTGCTTGTGTGGTGCACATGTCTATTAGGCTTCTCCCCAATGCAAGTATTCAGTATTATTAGAAGTAAATGCCTTCACTGGACAGCACCGCTTGAGTGCTCCAGACAAGTGTGATCGACTCTGTACTTTTGTCAATTTTCTGCTTTGCTTGAGCTAACCTTTGCTCAAGAGCCAGTTATCTGCAGCGTGCACGTCATGGGTACCGACCTTTTGTGGCCGAAAATGAATTTATAAAATTGAATTTTCTCCATTGGCCGAGCGCAGCTCCTACTCAACACTGTGGCGTGCATGTCGTGGGTGCCGACATTTTGCAGCTGGACCGTAATTTATGAAACCCACTTTTTTGCTATTGTTCAAGCCAAAAAGTACAACCCCCATGACAAAGGAGACACTCTCCCGCTGCAAGGACACAACCTCGTTGCAGTGCTGGCAGTCCCTTGCAAAAGAGAGAAAGAAAGGAGGGTGCAGTGGCTTGGCTGTGCCTCCACAGCAGAGTGGCAACCACCACACCTTATGGTACGCATTCATGCAATATATTCTGTCATTTCATCCCCACGAAAACAAGTCCAGAAGACCCCAACACTCAAAAGCAAGCCCCACACGTGGTATGGATGCAGCTTTTTTTTATCCCCCTCCGATGAGTTCCACTACGCAAGAAAGGGAGAGGAGGGGCCTTCAGGTGTGGTCCAGCTCCAGGAGGGACTCGTGGTACGGCGGAGGCTCCTCGGGGGCCAGCAGCGCCTCCTCGGAACCTGGAATGAGAGGAGCCCTCCCGTCAGCCGACCTCTCTGGAGTCTGCACTTCAAGGGGGCCACCCTCTTCCCTTCAACAGTTCCTGCACTAACACCCAAAGACAATCAGGAGCCACTTCTTTTCACTTTTACCACACCCATGTCATGAAAAGGAGCAGTCTCTTAAAGCAGCATGAAATATGCCACACACAAGCCTTTGTCAAGGGTGAACTGACACCATGAAGTAAACGTGCGCTTAGCTCATGATGACAGACACACACACACACACACCACGAAAAGAGGGCCGCAACGGAGAGAAGACAAGATGCTGCTGTTTTTGGAAGAAACGGCAACGCTGAGGTCCGCTCAGTGGTGCATGGCGATGTCCTTGAATAAACCACAGAGTCAGCACATGCATGCAACAGGCTGGCCCCTGAGACATTGCACTGCTTGTTACAGTCCAAGCAGTGATGCACAATGTGCGAAAGGCAGATATCAGAAAGCTGCATGACTTCCCTTTGCGGCCTTACTTGAGTGGATGTCAGCGCTCACTCGACCAAGAAGGCCCCAGTGCCTTGTGGGGCAAACTAATGAGGGTCACTCGTGAGCTGAGCTCCACAAATAGAGAGACAGAGAACATAGCAACAGCCATCTTTATTAATCTACAAAATCTCTTCGATCCGTGACCCGCCCGGGCAAGGGAAGAAAGAAGAACACACTATGCCACAGACAAATGCCATCGGTGCTTTTCACTAGGTTAGCAAGTCTTTGGGTTAAGTTAGTTTGAAAACTAACGGCACTGTGAAAAGCAAACATAAAAACAAGGAGCTTAGTTGCAAAAGTGAACCCCAGACAGACTACGCTGAACCAGGCAATCTGTGCAACATCAAGCATTTGTCTGGGCAATTCTAGAATAAGAAACCTGACCAGCGCAGGAAACACCTCGCTCTTTTCTAACAGGCTCTGCGAGACTGCAATGGCAGGCACATCCTATGCCCTGCAGCACAACACTGAGGACCAGTTCAGTTCTCCTGGGGACACAGTGCGCGTGCTCCGGAAGTCCAAGCCCATCTCTTTGGTGAGAAGACCATTGTGGTGACTGGCTAGATGGGTGTGGCGGCACATGCAAAAGCGCGCCGCGGTTCCCTCGCTTGTCAGGAACGCAAGCGATGCTGCTGAGGAAGCATCGCTGGGCGCCGAAGATCTAGGGGCAAAAAGAGAGAAGAAGAACAAGAGAGTCACCGGCACCAAGGCATTTATTCCACCGAGACAACTCTAGAGAACTGCGCGAAACAGCACAACAAATCCACCCCTGCGTTATAAAAGCGCCCCTGTCCCAGTCCTGCACAAACTCGTGCACAGACAGCGGAGGAACTTGAGTGTTGACGCGTTCCAGTCGCTGTCAAGGGGTCACCTTAAGAATGGTGCTTCGGACGACGTGTGGTACACATGTGCAGGTGACGTAGTGCTCCGACAAGAAATGATGCCCTGCACCACGACTGGATACAGCTAAAGGCTGCCCATATTCAGGACCGCCACACGGAATTCCTTCACGTTTTTTCTTGTTGCTCAAAAGCTAACCACGAGGCAAAATTAAAAGCTGGAGAATCATGACGCTTCTTGATACAGCCAACATCAAAAAGCTATATACATGTGAGCATAGTAAGAAGGTGCTCCACTGTTGCCAACTGCTGCCTAGCCAGAGCGTCACTATGCCTAACATGCTTCTCAATGAAGACAGAAAGAAAACATAATATTAGGCCATTAAATGGGGCAGCCATTGTTCCCCCCTGAAGCCATAGCAGAAGAAGCTACAGCTGGTCGTAAAAGGTCCAATATTTATGTAACTCTGCGTTGGGATGAACATACAATTGATCTCTATGATGGAGCAAAAAATTGGCCCATGCAAGAGGCACCTCAAAGCAACACCCACAAGCGTCGAGTCCAAGCAAAGCCAGCATTGCAGGTAGTTGTGCATTTGCCCGCCTGATTCGCAACCACATTGGCTGATGGTGTGCCGATAAAGTTCCACCAGACTCTTCCACTGTCAGTCATCAATGAAGCAGGATGCGAGCATTTCACATCACATGATTGGGACTTTTATTGCGAAAGCAATACTACTTCTATGAACGCCCTTCGCGTGGCGGCAGCCACTTGGCACGTTTGATTTTAACAATGACCCCTGACGTCATACCATGCCTAGTGACGTCACAGCGTGTCGTCATACAGGAGCGAGACAGGCTACCAGCTCGGCTCGTTAGGTAACGACGGCCGCTTGACACGGCGCTTCGCGCTCCTCCCGCTAGAGGCACTAGTGACGTTATGACGTGACGTCATACCAGGTGCGAGAGACAGGCTACCAACTCGACTCGGGTAATGGCGGCCGCTTGGCACGGCGCTTTGCGCTCCTCCCGCTAGAGGCGCTAGTGACTTGATGACGTGACGTCATACCAGGTACGAGAGACAGGCTACCAACTCGACTCGGGTAACGGCGGCTGCTTGCCACGGCGTTCCTCCCGCTAGAGGCGCTAGTGACGTTATGGCGTGACGTCATACCAGGAGCGAGAGACGGGCTACCAACTCGACTCGGGTAACGGCGGCTGCTTGCCACGGCGTTCCTCCCGCTAGAGGCGCTAGTGACGTTATGGCGTGACGTCATACCAGGAGCGAGAGACGGGCTACCAACTCGACTTGGGTAACGGCGGCTGCTTGCCACGGCGTTCCTCCCGCTAGAGGCGCTAGTGACGTTATGGCGTGACGTCATACCAGGAGCGAGAGACGGGCTACCAACTCGACTCGGGTAATGGCGGCTGCTTGCCACGGCGTTCCTCCCGCTAGAGGCGCTAGTGACGTTATGGCGTGACGTCATACCAGGAGCGAGAGACAGGCTACCAACTCGACTCGGGTAACGGCGGCTGCTTGCCACAGCGTTCCTCCCGCTAGAGGCGCTAGTGACGTTATGGCGTGACGTCATACCTGGAGCGAGAGACGGGCTACCAACTCGACTTGGGTAACGGCGGCTGCTTGCCACGGCGCTCCTCCCGCTAGAGGCGCTAGTGATGTTATGGCGTGACGTCATACCAGGAGCGAGAGACGGGCTACCAACTCGACTTGGGTAACGGCGGCTGCTTGCCACGGCGCTCCTCCCGCTAGAGGCGCTGTGACGTTATGGCGTGACGTCATACCTGGAGCGAGAGACGGGCTACCAACTCGACTTGGGTAACGGCGGCTGCTTGCCACGGCGCTCCTCCCGCTAGAGGCGCTAGTGACATTATGGCGTGACGTCATACCAGGAGCGAGAGACGGGCTACCAACTCGACTTGGGTAACGGCGGCTGCTTGCCACGGCGCTCCTCCCGCTAGAGGCGCTAGTGACGTTATGGCGTGACGTCATACCTGGAGCGAGAGACGGGCTACCAACTCGACTTGGGTAACGGCGGCTGCTTGCCACGGCGCTCCTCCCGCTAGAGGCGCTAGTGACGTTATGGCGTGACGTCATACCTGGAGCGAGAGACGGGCTACCAACTCGACTTGGGTAACGGCGGCTGCTTGCCACGGCGTTCCTCCCGCTAGAGGCGCTAGTGACGTTATGGCGTGACGTCATACCTGGAGCGAGAGACGGGCTACCAACTCGACTTGCGTAACGGCGGCTGCTTGCCACGGCGCTCCTCCCGCTAGAGGCGCTAGTGACGTTATGGCGTGACGTCATACCTGGAGCGAGAGACGGGCTACCAACTCGACTTGGGTAACGGCGGCTGCTTGCCACGGCGTTCCTCCCGCTAGAGGCGCTAGTGACGTTATGGCGTGACGTCATACCTGGAGCGAGAGACGGGCTACCAACTCGACTTGGGTAACGGCGGCTGCTTGCCACGGCGTTCCTCCCGCTAGAGGCGCTAGTGACGTTATGGCGTGACGTCATACCTGGAGCGAGAGACGGGCTACCAACTCGACTTGCGTAACGGCGGCTGCTTGCCACGGCGCTCCTCCCGCTAGAGGCGCTAGTGACGTTATGGCGTGACGTCATACCTGGAGCGAGAGACGGGCTACCAACTCGACTTGGGTAACGGCGGCTGCTTGCCACGGCGCTCCTCCCGCTAGAGGCGCTAGTGACGTTATGGCGTGACGTCATACCTGGAGCGAGACGGGCTACCAACTCGACTTGGGTAACGGCGGCTGCTTGCCACGGCGCTCCTCCCGATAGAGGCGCTAGTGACGTTATGGCGTGACGTCATACCAGGAGCGAGAGACGGGCTACCAACTCGACTTGGGTAACGGCGACTGCTTGCCACGGCGCTCCTCCCGCTAGAGGCGCTAGTGACGTTATGGCGTGACGTCATACCAGGAGCGAGAGACGGGCTACCAACTCGACTTGGGTAACGGCGGCTGCTTGCCACGGCGTTCCTCCCGCTAGAGGCGCTAGTGACGTTATGGCGTGACGTCATACCAGGAGCGAGAGACGGGCTACCAACTCGACTTGGGTAACGGCGGCTGCTTGCCACGGCGCTCCTCCCGCTAGAGGCGCTAGTGACGTTATGGCGTGACGTCATACCAGGAGCGAGAGACGGGATACCAACTCGACTTGGGTAACGGCGGCTGCTTGCCACGGCGCTCCTCCCGCTAGAGGCGCTAGTGACGTTATGGAGTGACGTCATACCTGGAGCGAGAGACGGGCTACCAACTCGACTTGGGTAACGGCGGCTGCTTGCCACGGCGCTCCTCCCGCTAGAGGCGCTAGTGACGTTATGGCGTGACGTCATACCTGGAGCGAGAGACGGGCTACCAACTCGACTTGGGTAACGGCGGCTGCTTGCCACGGCGTTCCTCCCGCTAGAGGCGCTAGTGACGTTATGGCGTGACGTCATACCTGGAGCGAGAGACGGGCTACCAACTCGACTTGGGTAACGGCGGCTGCTTGCCACGGCGCTCCTCCCGCTAGAGGCGCTAGTGACGTTATGGCGTGACGTCATACCTGGAGCGAGAGACGGGCTACCAACTCGACTTGGGTAACGCCGGCTGCTTGCCACGGCGCTCCTCCCGCTAGAGGCGCTAGTGACGTTATGGCGTGACGTCATACCTGGAGCGAGAGACGGGCTACCAACTCGACTTGGGTAACGGCGGCTGCTTGCCACGGCGTTCCTCCCGCTAGAGGCGCTAGTGTCGTTATGGCGTGACGTCATACCTGGAGCGAGAGACGGGCTACCAACTCGACTTGGGTAACGGCGGCTGCTTGCCACGGCGTTCCTCCCGCTAGAGGCGCTAGTGACGTTATGGCGTGACGTCATACCTGGAGCGAGAGACGGGCTACCAACTCGACTTGGGTAACGGCGGCTGCTTGCCACGGCGCTCCTCCCGCTAGAGGCGCTAGTGACGTTATGGCGTGACGTCATACCTGGAGCGAGAGACGGGCTACCAACTCGACTTGGGTAACGGCGGCTGCTTGCCACGGCGCTCCTCCCGCTAGAGGCGCTAGTGACGTTATGGCGTGACGTCATACCTGGAGCGAGAGACGGGCTACCAACTCGACTTGGGTAACGGCGGCTGCTTGCCACGGCGTTCCTCCCGCTAGAGGCGCTAGTGTCGTTATGGCGTGACGTCATACCTGGAGCGAGAGACGGGCTACCAACTCGACTTGGGTAACGGCGGCTGCTTGCCACGGCGCTCCTCCCGCGAGAGGCGCTAGTGACGTTATGGCGTGACGTCATACCTGGAGCGAGAGACGGGCTACCAACTCGACTTGGGTAACGGCGGCTGCTTGCCACGGCGCTCCTCCCGCTAGAGGCGCTAGTGACGTTATGGCGTGACGTCATACCTGGAGCGAGAGACGGGCTACCAACTCGACTTGGGTAACGGCGGCTGCTTGCCACGGCGCTCCTCCCGCTAGAGGCGCTAGTGACGTTATGGCGTGACGTCATACCTGGAGCGAGAGACGGGCTACCAACTCGACTTGGGTAACGGTGGCTGCTTGCCACGGCGCTCCTCCCGCTAGAGGCGCTAGTGACGTTATGGCGTGACGTCATACCAGGAGCGAGAGACGGGCTACCAACTCGACTTGGGTAACGGCGGCTGCTTGCCACGGCGTTCCTCCCGCTAGAGGCGCTAGTGACGTTATGGCGTGACGTCATGCCTGGAGCGAGAGACGGGCTACCAACTCGACTTGGGTAACGGCGGCTGCTTGCCACGGCGCTCCTCCCGCTAGAGGCGCTAGTGACGTTATGGCGTGACGTCATACCAGGAGCGAGAGACGGGCTACCAACTCGACTTGGGTAACGGCGGCTGCTTGCCACGGCGCTCCTCCCGCTAGAGACGCTAGTGACGTTATGGCGTGACGTCATACCTGGAGCGAGACGGGCTACCAACTCTACTTGGGTAACGGCGGCTGCTTGCCACGGCGTTCCTCCCGCTAGAGGCGCTAGTGACGTTATGGCGTGACGTCATACCTGGAGCGAGAGACGGGCTACCAACTCGACTTGGGTAACGGCGGCTGCTTGCCACGGCGTTCCTCCCGCTAGAGGCGCTAGTGACGTTATGGCGTGACGTCATACCAGGAGCGAGAGACGGGCTACCAACTCGACTTGGGTAACGGCGGCTGCTTGCCACGGCGTTCCTCCCGCTAGAGGCGCTAGTGACGTTATGGCGTAACGTCATACCTGGAGCGAGAGACGGGCTACCAACTCGACTTGGGTAACGGTGGCTGCTTGCCACAGCGTTCCTCCCGCTAGAGGCGCTAGTGACGTTATGGCGTGACGTCATACCAGGAGCGAGAGACGGGCTACCAACTCGACTTGGGTAACGGCGGCTGCTTGCCACGGCGTTCCTCCCGCTAGAGGCGCTAGTGACGTTATGGCGTGACGTCATACCAGGAGCGAGAGACGGGCTACCAACTTGGCTCATCAGGTAACGGCCGCCGCTTGGCACAGTGCTCCGCGCTCCTCCTGCTGGAGGCGCTAGTGACGTTATGACGTGACGTCATATCAGGAGTGAGAGACGGGCTACCAACTCGGCTCGTCGGGTAATGGCGGCCACTTGGCACGGCGCTCCTCCCGCTAGAGGCGCTAGTGACTTGATGACGTGACGTCATACCAGGAGCGAGAGACGGGCTACCAACTGGACTCGGGTTATGGCGGCCGCTTGGCACGGCGCTCCTCCTGCTGGAGGCGCTAGTGACGTTATGGCGTGACATCATACAGGAGCGAGAGACGGGATACCAACTCGGCTCGTCGGGTAATGGCGGCCACTTGGCACGGCGCTCCTCCCGCTAGAGGCGCTAGTGACGTATGGTGTGACATCACGCCAGGAGTGAGACGGGCTACCAACTCGACTCGGGTAACGGCGGCCGCTTGGCACGGCGCTCCTCCCGCTAGAGGCGCTAGTGACGTTATGGCGTGACGTCATACCTGGAGCGAGAGACGGGCTACCAACTCGACTTGGGTAACGGCGGCTGCTTGCCACGGCGCTCCTCCCGCTAGAGGCGCTAGTGACGTTATGGCGTGACGTCATACCAGGAGCGAGAGACGGGCTACCAACTCGACTCGGGTAACGGCGGCTGCTTGCCACGGCGTTCCTCCCGCTAGAGGCGCTAGTGACGTTATGGCGTGACGTCATACCAGGAGCGAGAGACGGGCTACCAACTCGACTTGGGTAACGGCGGCTGCTTGCCACGGCGTTCCTCCCGCTAGAGGCGCTAGTGACGTTATGGCGTGACGTCATACCAGGAGCGAGAGACGGGCTACCAACTCGACTCGGGTAATGGCGGCTGCTTGCCACGGCGTTCCTCCCGCTAGAGGCGCTAGTGACGTTATGGCGTGACGTCATACCAGGAGCGAGAGACAGGCTACCAACTCGACTCGGGTAACGGCGGCTGCTTGCCACAGCGTTCCTCCCGCTAGAGGCGCTAGTGACGTTATGGCGTGACGTCATACCTGGAGCGAGAGACGGGCTACCAACTCGACTTGGGTAACGGCGGCTGCTTGCCACGGCGCTCCTCCCGCTAGAGGCGCTAGTGATGTTATGGCGTGACGTCATACCAGGAGCGAGAGACGGGCTACCAACTCGACTTGGGTAACGGCGGCTGCTTGCCACGGCGCTCCTCCCGCTAGAGGCGCTGTGACGTTATGGCGTGACGTCATACCTGGAGCGAGAGACGGGCTACCAACTCGACTTGGGTAACGGCGGCTGCTTGCCACGGCGCTCCTCCCGCTAGAGGCGCTAGTGACATTATGGCGTGACGTCATACCAGGAGCGAGAGACGGGCTACCAACTCGACTTGGGTAACGGCGGCTGCTTGCCACGGCGCTCCTCCCGCTAGAGGCGCTAGTGACGTTATGGCGTGACGTCATACCTGGAGCGAGAGACGGGCTACCAACTCGACTTGGGTAACGGCGGCTGCTTGCCACGGCGCTCCTCCCGCTAGAGGCGCTAGTGACGTTATGGCGTGACGTCATACCTGGAGCGAGAGACGGGCTACCAACTCGACTTGGGTAACGGCGGCTGCTTGCCACGGCGTTCCTCCCGCTAGAGGCGCTAGTGACGTTATGGCGTGACGTCATACCTGGAGCGAGAGACGGGCTACCAACTCGACTTGCGTAACGGCGGCTGCTTGCCACGGCGCTCCTCCCGCTAGAGGCGCTAGTGACGTTATGGCGTGACGTCATACCTGGAGCGAGAGACGGGCTACCAACTCGACTTGGGTAACGGCGGCTGCTTGCCACGGCGTTCCTCCCGCTAGAGGCGCTAGTGACGTTATGGCGTGACGTCATACCTGGAGCGAGAGACGGGCTACCAACTCGACTTGGGTAACGGCGGCTGCTTGCCACGGCGTTCCTCCCGCTAGAGGCGCTAGTGACGTTATGGCGTGACGTCATACCTGGAGCGAGAGACGGGCTACCAACTCGACTTGCGTAACGGCGGCTGCTTGCCACGGCGCTCCTCCCGCTAGAGGCGCTAGTGACGTTATGGCGTGACGTCATACCTGGAGCGAGAGACGGGCTACCAACTCGACTTGGGTAACGGCGGCTGCTTGCCACGGCGCTCCTCCCGCTAGAGGCGCTAGTGACGTTATGGCGTGACGTCATACCTGGAGCGAGACGGGCTACCAACTCGACTTGGGTAACGGCGGCTGCTTGCCACGGCGCTCCTCCCGATAGAGGCGCTAGTGACGTTATGGCGTGACGTCATACCAGGAGCGAGAGACGGGCTACCAACTCGACTTGGGTAACGGCGACTGCTTGCCACGGCGCTCCTCCCGCTAGAGGCGCTAGTGACGTTATGGCGTGACGTCATACCAGGAGCGAGAGACGGGCTACCAACTCGACTTGGGTAACGGCGGCTGCTTGCCACGGCGTTCCTCCCGCTAGAGGCGCTAGTGACGTTATGGCGTGACGTCATACCAGGAGCGAGAGACGGGCTACCAACTCGACTTGGGTAACGGCGGCTGCTTGCCACGGCGCTCCTCCCGCTAGAGGCGCTAGTGACGTTATGGCGTGACGTCATACCAGGAGCGAGAGACGGGATACCAACTCGACTTGGGTAACGGCGGCTGCTTGCCACGGCGCTCCTCCCGCTAGAGGCGCTAGTGACGTTATGGAGTGACGTCATACCTGGAGCGAGAGACGGGCTACCAACTCGACTTGGGTAACGGCGGCTGCTTGCCACGGCGCTCCTCCCGCTAGAGGCGCTAGTGACGTTATGGCGTGACGTCATACCTGGAGCGAGAGACGGGCTACCAACTCGACTTGGGTAACGGCGGCTGCTTGCCACGGCGTTCCTCCCGCTAGAGGCGCTAGTGACGTTATGGCGTGACGTCATACCTGGAGCGAGAGACGGGCTACCAACTCGACTTGGGTAACGGCGGCTGCTTGCCACGGCGCTCCTCCCGCTAGAGGCGCTAGTGACGTTATGGCGTGACGTCATACCTGGAGCGAGAGACGGGCTACCAACTCGACTTGGGTAACGCCGGCTGCTTGCCACGGCGCTCCTCCCGCTAGAGGCGCTAGTGACGTTATGGCGTGACGTCATACCTGGAGCGAGAGACGGGCTACCAACTCGACTTGGGTAACGGCGGCTGCTTGCCACGGCGTTCCTCCCGCTAGAGGCGCTAGTGTCGTTATGGCGTGACGTCATACCTGGAGCGAGAGACGGGCTACCAACTCGACTTGGGTAACGGCGGCTGCTTGCCACGGCGTTCCTCCCGCTAGAGGCGCTAGTGACGTTATGGCGTGACGTCATACCTGGAGCGAGAGACGGGCTACCAACTCGACTTGGGTAACGGCGGCTGCTTGCCACGGCGCTCCTCCCGCTAGAGGCGCTAGTGACGTTATGGCGTGACGTCATACCTGGAGCGAGAGACGGGCTACCAACTCGACTTGGGTAACGGCGGCTGCTTGCCACGGCGCTCCTCCCGCTAGAGGCGCTAGTGACGTTATGGCGTGACGTCATACCTGGAGCGAGAGACGGGCTACCAACTCGACTTGGGTAACGGCGGCTGCTTGCCACGGCGTTCCTCCCGCTAGAGGCGCTAGTGTCGTTATGGCGTGACGTCATACCTGGAGCGAGAGACGGGCTACCAACTCGACTTGGGTAACGGCGGCTGCTTGCCACGGCGCTCCTCCCGCGAGAGGCGCTAGTGACGTTATGGCGTGACGTCATACCTGGAGCGAGAGACGGGCTACCAACTCGACTTGGGTAACGGCGGCTGCTTGCCACGGCGCTCCTCCCGCTAGAGGCGCTAGTGACGTTATGGCGTGACGTCATACCTGGAGCGAGAGACGGGCTACCAACTCGACTTGGGTAACGGCGGCTGCTTGCCACGGCGCTCCTCCCGCTAGAGGCGCTAGTGACGTTATGGCGTGACGTCATACCTGGAGCGAGAGACGGGCTACCAACTCGACTTGGGTAACGGTGGCTGCTTGCCACGGCGCTCCTCCCGCTAGAGGCGCTAGTGACGTTATGGCGTGACGTCATACCAGGAGCGAGAGACGGGCTACCAACTCGACTTGGGTAACGGCGGCTGCTTGCCACGGCGTTCCTCCCGCTAGAGGCGCTAGTGACGTTATGGCGTGACGTCATGCCTGGAGCGAGAGACGGGCTACCAACTCGACTTGGGTAACGGCGGCTGCTTGCCACGGCGCTCCTCCCGCTAGAGGCGCTAGTGACGTTATGGCGTGACGTCATACCAGGAGCGAGAGACGGGCTACCAACTCGACTTGGGTAACGGCGGCTGCTTGCCACGGCGCTCCTCCCGCTAGAGACGCTAGTGACGTTATGGCGTGACGTCATACCTGGAGCGAGACGGGCTACCAACTCTACTTGGGTAACGGCGGCTGCTTGCCACGGCGTTCCTCCCGCTAGAGGCGCTAGTGACGTTATGGCGTGACGTCATACCTGGAGCGAGAGACGGGCTACCAACTCGACTTGGGTAACGGCGGCTGCTTGCCACGGCGTTCCTCCCGCTAGAGGCGCTAGTGACGTTATGGCGTGACGTCATACCAGGAGCGAGAGACGGGCTACCAACTCGACTTGGGTAACGGCGGCTGCTTGCCACGGCGTTCCTCCCGCTAGAGGCGCTAGTGACGTTATGGCGTAACGTCATACCTGGAGCGAGAGACGGGCTACCAACTCGACTTGGGTAACGGTGGCTGCTTGCCACAGCGTTCCTCCCGCTAGAGGCGCTAGTGACGTTATGGCGTGACGTCATACCAGGAGCGAGAGACGGGCTACCAACTCGACTTGGGTAACGGCGGCTGCTTGCCACGGCGTTCCTCCCGCTAGAGGCGCTAGTGACGTTATGGCGTGACGTCATACCAGGAGCGAGAGACGGGCTACCAACTTGGCTCATCAGGTAACGGCCGCCGCTTGGCACAGTGCTCCGCGCTCCTCCTGCTGGAGGCGCTAGTGACGTTATGACGTGACGTCATATCAGGAGTGAGAGACGGGCTACCAACTCGGCTCGTCGGGTAATGGCGGCCACTTGGCACGGCGCTCCTCCCGCTAGAGGCGCTAGTGACTTGATGACGTGACGTCATACCAGGAGCGAGAGACGGGCTACCAACTGGACTCGGGTTATGGCGGCCGCTTGGCACGGCGCTCCTCCTGCTGGAGGCGCTAGTGACGTTATGGCGTGACATCATACAGGAGCGAGAGACGGGATACCAACTCGGCTCGTCGGGTAATGGCGGCCACTTGGCACGGCGCTCCTCCCGCTAGAGGCGCTAGTGACGTATGGTGTGACATCACGCCAGGAGTGAGACGGGCTACCAACTCGACTCGGGTAACGGCGGCCGCTTGGCACGGCGCTCCTCCCGCTAGAGGCGCTAGTGACGTTATGGCGTGACGTCATACCTGGAGCGAGAGACGGGCTACCAACTCGACTTGGGTAACGGCGGCTGCTTGCCACGGCGCTCCTCCCGCTAGAGGCGCTAGTGACGTTATGGCGTGACGTCATACCTGGAGCGAGAGACGGGCTACCAACTCGACTTGGGTAACGGCGGCTGCTTGCCACGGCGCTCCTCCCGCTAGAGGCGCTAGTGACGTTATGGCGTGACGTCATACCTGGAGCGAGAGACGGGCTACCAACTCGACTTGGGTAACGGCGGCTGCTTGCCACGGCGCTCCTCCCGCTAGAGGCGCTAGTGACGTTATGGCGTGACGTCATACCAGGAGCGAGAGACGGGCTACCAACTCGACTTGGGTAACGGCGGCTGCTTGCCACGGCGTTCCTCCCGCTAGAGGCGCTAGTGACGTTATGGCGTAACGTCATGCCTGGAGCGAGAGACGGGCTACCAACTCGACTTGGGTAACGGCGGCTGCTTGCCACGGCGCTCCTCCCGCTAGAGGCGCTAGTGACGTTATGGCGTGACGTCATACCAGGAGCGAGAGACGGGCTACCAACTCGACTTGGGTAACGGCGGCTGCTTGCCACGGCGCTCCTCCCGCTAGAGACGCTAGTGACGTTATGGCGTGACGTCATACCTGGAGCGAGACGGGCTACCAACTCGACTTGGGTAACGGCGGCTGCTTGCCACGGCGTTCCTCCCGCTAGAGGCGCTAGTGACGTTATGGCGTGACGTCATACCTGGAGCGAGAGACGGGCTACCAACTCGACTTGGGTAACGGCGGCTGCTTGCCACGGCGTTCCTCCCGCTAGAGGCGCTAGTGACGTTATGGCGTGACGTCATACCAGGAGCGAGAGACGGGCTACCAACTCGACTTGGGTAATGGCGGCTGCTTGCCACGGCGTTCCTCCCGCTAGAGGCGCTAGTGACGTTATGGCGTAACGTCATACCTGGAGCGAGAGACGGGCTACCAACTCGACTTGGGTAACGGCGGCTGCTTGCCACGGCGTTCCTCCCGCTAGAGGTGCAAGTGACGTTATGGCGTGACGTCATACCAGGAGCGAGAGACGGGCTACCAACTCGACTTGGGTAACGGCGGCTGCTTGCCACGGCGTTCCTCCCGCTAGAGGCTCTAGTGACGTTACGGCGTGACGTCATACCAGGAGCGAGAGACGGGCTACCAACTCGACTTGGGTAACGGCGGCTGCTTGCCACGGCGTTCCTCCCGCTAGAGCCGCTAGTGACGTTATGGCGTGACGTCATACCAGGAGCGAGAGACGGGCTACCAACTTGGCTCGTCAGGTAACGGCCGCCGCTTGGCACAGTGCTCCGCGCTCCTCCTGCTGGAGGCGCTAGTGACGTTATGACGTGACGTCATATCAGGAGTGAGAGACGGGCTACCAACTCGGCTCGTCGGGTAATGGCGGCCACTTGGCACGGCGCTCCTCCCGCTAGAGGCGCTAGTGACTTGATGACGTGACGTCATACCAGGAGCGAGAGACGGGCTACCAACTGGACTCGGGTTATGGCGGCCGCTTGGCACGGCGCTCCTCCTGCTGGAGGCGCTAGTGACGTATGGTGTGACATCACGCCAGGAGTGAGACGGGCTACCAACTCGACTCGGGTAACGGCGGCCGCTTGGCACGGCGCTCCTCCTGCTGGAGGCGCTAGTGACGTTATGGCGTGACATCATACAGGAGCGAGAGACGGGATACCAACTCGGCTCGTCGGGTAATGGCGGCCACTTGGCACGGCGCTCCTCCCGCTAGAGGCGCTAGTGACGTATGGTGTGACATCACGCCAGGAGTGAGACGGGCTACCAACTCGACTCGGGTAACGGCGGCCGCTTGGCACGGCGCTCCTCCTGCTGGAGGCGCTATTGACGTTATGGCGTGACATCATACAGGAGCGAGAGACGGGCTACCAACTCGGCTCGTCGGGTAATGGCGGCCACTTGGCACGGCGCTCCTCCTGCTAGAGGCGCTAGTAACGTATGGCGTGACATCACGCCAGGAGTGAGACGGGCTACCAACTCGACTCGGGTAACGGCGGCCGCTTGGCACGGCGCTCCTCCTGCTGGAGGCGCTAGTGACGTTATGGCGTGACATCATACAGGAGCGAGAGACGGGCTACCAACTCGGCTCGTCGGGTAATGGCGGCCACTTGGCACGGCGCTCCTCCCGCTAGAGGCGCTAGTGACGTATGGCGTGACATCACGCCAGGAGTGAGAGACGGGCTACCAACTCGGCTCGTCGGGTAACGGCGGCCACTTGGCACGGCGCTCCGCGCTCCTTCCGCTAGAGGCGCTAGTGACGTTATGGTGTGACATCATACCAGGAGCGAGAGACGGGCTACCAACTCGGCTCGTCGGGTAATGGCGGCCACTTGGCACGGCGCTCCTCCCGCTAGAGGCGCTAGTGACGTATGGTGTGACATCACGCCAGGAGTGAGACGGGCTACCAACTCGACTCGGGTAACGGCGGCCACTTGGCACGGCGCTCCTCCCGCTAGAGGCGCTAGTGACGTATGGTGTGACATCACGCCAGGAGTGAGACGGGCTACCAACTCGACTCGGGTAACAGCGGCCGCTTGGCACGGCGCTCCTCCTGCTGGAGGCGCTAGTGACGTTATGGCGTGACATCATACAGGAGCGAGAGACGGGCTACCAACTCGGCTCGTCGGGTAATGGCGGCCACTTGGCACGGCGCTCCTCCCGCTAGAGGCGCTAGTGACGTATGGCGTGACATCATACAGGAGCGAGAGACGGGCTACCAACTCGGCTCGTCGGGTAATGGCGGCCACTTGGCACGGCGCTCCTCCCGCTAGAGGCGCTAGTGACGTATGGCGCGACATCACGCCAGGAGTGAGACGGGCTACCAACTCGACTCGGGTAACGGCGGCCGCTTGGCACGGTGCTCCTCCTGCTGGAGGCGCTAGTGACGTTACGGCGTGACATCATACAGGAGCGAGAGACGGGCTACCAACTCGGCTCGTCGGGTAATGGCGGCCACTTGGCACGGCGCTCCTCCCGCTAGAGGCGCTAGTGACGTATGGCGTGACATCACGCCAGGAGTGAGAGACGGGCTACCAACTCGGCTCGTCGGGTAACGGCGGCCGCTTGGCACGGCGCTCCGCGCTCCTTCCGCTAGAGGCGCTAGTGACGTTATGGTGTGACATCATACCAGGAGCGAGAGACGGGCTACCAACTCGACTCGGGTAACGGCGGCCGCTTGGCACGGCGCTCCGCGCTCCTTCCGCTAGAGGCGCTAGTGACGTTATGGCGTGACATCATACCAGGAGCGAGAGACGGGCTACCAACTCGACTTGGGTAACGGTGGCTGCTTGCCACGGCGTTCCTCCCGCTAGAGGCGCTAGTGACGTTATGGCGTGACGTCATACCAGGAGCGAGAGACGGGCTACCAACTCGACTTGGGTAACGGCGGCTGCTTGGCACGGCGCTCCGCGCTCCTTCCGCTAGAGGCGCTAGTGATGTTATGGCGTGACATCATACCAGGAGCAAGAGACGGGCTACCAACTCGACTCGGGTAACGGCGGCCGTTTGGCACGGCGCTCCGCGCTCCTTCCGCTAGAGGCGCTAGTGACGTTATGGCGTGACATCATACCAGGAGCGAGAGACGGGCACCAACTCGGCTCGTCCGGAAATGGCGGCCGCTTGGCACAGCGCGCCGCGCTCTTCCCACTAGAAGCGCTATATATGCAGTATAAAACACCTGTGCGGAGGCGTGGGTATAAAAAAAAATTACCGAAGATGCTTTGATTCGTCGCGCAGCGGCGGCCGGTAGCCACGCGTGACCTGCAGACGTGGCGCACTGCGTTCTTTCTGTTGGAGGCGCTGTGCTTTTGCTTTCACAACCTACCAGGCTTAACCAAAGCTAAGGCCCCGCAAATTTTTTAATGCACTGTCTGCACGGGATGGATAACAGCCGCAAAATATGAACTGTCATTTGTTTTTTTCTTCTTGGCTTATCGTTATTTTTCTTGAATGCATGCAAAATGCACACAAACGCGTCTCTGCGGCGCCCCCATGTCTATGTACTGTATTCATTCGCACATCACAGGTTCGCCTGTGAGGCCCACGCAAGTAAAGGATGTCTGTCCAGGCCTGTCACATTAACACTGTACCCTCCAATGCAGGAATCAAAGGTAACGCAGACTGTTGGGCTAGTTTGTGAACATGGAGCATAGTATAGCAGTACAAGGTTGTTCCTCAAGAAAGCCATGGTCCCTCCCCGACAGAAAGAAAGAACCCCTCTCAAAATGCACCCTTGCACAAGCAATCCAACTAGAGGTGCTTGAGAGCACACCTCATCTGCGACCAAGCCAAAAACAGGGTGTTTGCAGCTCTTGCATGCATTTCTGGGCCAACACACCCCGGTGCACAGCAGCTCCCAAATGAGCATGGCACCAGCTTTCGTGGGAGGCTGGTATCACTGCAATGAGCTCTCCATTATCTCGCCATTTTTTTGTTTATCGGACCCTAAAAATTTTCAGGACAAAATAGGCAATAAACATCCAGCGCTCGTGTCGTCTACTTCTTTCTGTCCTTGTGTGTCGCGCTAAATTTTTCAAAAAAAAAAAAACATCCATCCATGCAACAAAATTCTTTGCATCTGTTTCCATGATGATATTCAGTAGACTATCCCTTGTGTTAGGTATGTGATGGGAAAAGTCTAGTACATGTGCTCCATGAGAAAAGGGAGTCAACAGCTGCAAAAACTCATGTTTTGAGAGATAATTCAACGAGGAGCAATGCAAAATTACACGCAACAAATGCATGTTGATATATGACTTCAATAGCCAGGCAGTCATGTCCACAATCATTATCTCTCTTGTTTAAATGCTCCCTTTATTTTGGACCTCTTTTGTGATCAATAGACAATATGCGAAATGTGCAACACCATCTCTTTGCGCTTCGAGGACTCCATGTTGGTTCGGTAGAGAAAATAAAACCGCTGCCTAGTGTTGGGTTAATGAAACAATGGCTGCGCTTCGTTTCACACATGAAATGACGATGCACTGCTGCGCTGTGCACTCGTACAAAACCAGGTACGTACGTCTCGTTTTTTCAATTTTTTCTTTTTGACACCAAAGTATTCAGGGCAAGACGTTTTTAATAACACCAAATGTGTCAGCATTGGCTTTCTGTGCTTATTTTTCACGAAGCTTTTAGGTGATTTGCATTCAAATTAGGATACGGATCAGAGTCCTTGTTCTCTCTGATCAAAATTAGGAGTCGATTCTCCAATAGCACATAGTCGGCTGGATATGAACCTATCAATGCGCACTTGGACGATGAAATAGAGGAGGCAAATTTTTTCAGCCTGCCGAAGGCTGTGTTGCTCAGAAGCGCGCTTAATCTTCAAACCCCGATTGCTGCTCAGTTTTCCACACCTTCAGTTGAGTTTTCCCTGTATGCCATTACTATTCAGAGGGCCTCTCTCCCGACGGTGGAGGTGTTGCAAGGTGCCATGCGCTGTTTTGTTGTGCAGTCACACCCGCATGTTATGCAAGTTAACGAGTCTTTGTAATACAGTACACACTGTGTATAAAAACTGAGGTGTGAACGATTTTTTCAGGATTCCGGCAATTAATATCCGCAATGACAAAGGTCTGTTCCAGAAGTGGCCAATGTAGCTATCTTATCGTGAATGAGTGATGCATATCTAAGTTACAGGTATGTACAACAGTGCGCTGGAAATTTTAAGGAAAGTACCGTATTTACTCGCATAATGATTGCACTTTTTTTTTTCAAAGAATTGGTGCAAATTTTGAGGTGCGATCATTACGCGAGGTAAATTTTTTTCAAAAAAATTTTTGAGCACCGAAAGCGCAAACAAGTTGCAGGCAGACAACCCTTGTCACACGGGCGTGCTACCCGCGGTTACGCTGCTAAATGCGGTTATCACGAATCAAGCTCGGTGACCTCGGCTTACATCGTTAACCAAGAAGGCAGAGTGTGAAAAGAACTGGCCCTCTTCAAGAACGCACGAAATCACGTTCCAAGAGCACCGCATCAAAATAGGCAGTGCTGCGCAACGGCGCTTTTATGCAGCCTTCGGTCGTCCGATCAAACAACATCCCGGGGTGCTCAAGCTACACATTCTACCACCATTACGCCGAAAAATGTCCGCACCGTTGATGCACTTACGTGACATGTTCGCAACGCTCGGAGCACTGGATTCCGCACACTTACTGCAATGGTGTTGCCAGCGAGCGCAGCGGACGATGGCGCTCTATCGCGAGTTGCATAAATAAACGCATGCCGTAGAATGCTTCTCCCAGCTAAACGGGCACATTGTTCGAGCTCAAATTTGGCTGGCAGAATTTATTTGCGAAAGGTAAGCACCTACAGGCTCCCACGCTTTTCCAACAGATATATCTCGCGCTTAGACAAGGCTATCGAAGTGCTGCTCACACATGAGTCACCTTCTGTGCAGATATGATACGCCTCTACTACTTCCCGTACCAGTTGTTCTTTATGGCGATACAGCACAACAGTGTTGTCAAAGTACGGAGTGCATAGGCAGGATTTGCAATGTGCAGCCAGTTTTGACGAACCGGAGCCACGCAAAGAATTAGCGTGTTCCAAAAGGCGTTCGTTGAGGCACCTGCCTGTTTGACCCACGTAGAAATGGCCGCACGAGAACGGAATCCTGTAAACGACTCCAACTCTGCACTGCACAAACTGAGTGGCATGACGGACTCCGCACCCTTCTGTGGCGTTGCCGCAGTGAAACGCAAGAAAGAAAACGGCAACGCCACAGAAGGGTGCGGAGTCCGTCATGCCACTCAGTTTGTGCAGTGCAGAGTTGGAGTCGTTTACAGGATTCCGTTCTCGTGCGGCCATTTCTACGTGGGTCAAACAGGCAGGTGCCTCAACGAACGCCTTTTGGAACACGCTAATTCTTTGCGTGGCTCTGGTTCGTCAAAACTGGCTGCACATTGCAAATCCTGCCTATGCACTCCGTACTTTGACAACACTGTTGTGCTGTATCGCCATAAAGAACAACTGGTACGGGAAGTAGTAGAGGCGTATCATATCTGCACAGAAGGTGACTCATGTGTGAGCAGCACTTCGATAGCCTTGTCTAAGCGCGAGATATATCTGTTGGAAAAGCGTGGGAGCCTGTAGGTGCTTACCTTTCGCCAATGGTTTTTTCCTTTCTTTTTATGTTAGTGGTTTGTGAGAATTTATTTATTTATTTAGTTACCCTCAGGGCCGTTAGGCGTTACAGAGGGGAGCGGGAATAACATACAAGTACAAAAAAACAAAAACAGCAGCTAAAAAAATTGAATATAGTCACAGCACACACTGGTATAAAATCAATAACAGCATTAACAAAAGGCAGCATTGCACAAAACACAACACAAAAGAAAACAGCAGCTAATAAATTAAAACAAAGTTATAGACACATACTTATATAAAATGAATAGCAGCGTTACGAAATCCAGCATTATCAGTAATTACAGCAATATTGTGGGGAAGGTGACACAAGTTCTGGGTATGAATGAATCATGAAAACATCTTGTACGACAAGGAACCTTGTGGCGGTGATGAATGCGTGCTGAAATATACGGTGGTCTTTCTTCTCTTCAAGATGAGGATTATGATATCTCCCAAGTAAATGAAGTCTTTTAAGCGGTCCTTTAACTCCCCTTCTTTCATCTTCGTTTCCACCCTGTTCCGAGCGTTCACTTCTTTTCTTTGCACCAACATCGGAAGCGTTGCTCCTAAAGCTGCCGCTGCTCTTTCTTCCTCCACTGACTCTGATTCTGCCTCGATTGTTGCCTCAACGGAAACATGGTTGCATCTTCTTCGCTGCGATAGGAAGTTCCGGAGAGGAGGCGGTGTCCTCATTGCAATTAAGAAGGAAATTGTAGCTACATCTCTAATAGTCACCTCTTTCTTTTTTTGAAATGTGGCATTGCTAACCTTATTATTGGAGTGTTTTACCACCCTCCTCCTGACATGTGTGACGCTTTTGCTGAAGAATTGCATCGCCTATTAGGTGAAGTGTGTGCGCGTTTCCCAAATAGACCTTATGCAAAATTGCTGCCATCTATCGGAGAAAAGAAGAACCAGCGGAAAGCTGCCATGTTGGAGGATGACTGACGCTCGTTCCGCCTCTGCTCCATGCATTTAGGCGTGCCCTGCGTTAGCTTCCTTACTGCTGTGCTGGCTCGAAAATCTTATTTCCTGTCACAATTGAGCCTGTAAACATGACTGAATTATCAGTCGACCTGTTTCTGCTGCCCAAGTTTTCAAGTGACTTCGCAGACACTTACTACGCGTCCAAAACCCTTTCCGAATGCCACCGTGTTCGGCGCTACAAGTTTTTCACGGAGTCCTACGTCAGTTTACCGACGCTGAACACCAAGAAATGTACGAAGCAAGTGTAATTTTCGTTTACGGCTAAAAATGTGCGCATTTCAGTCTAGTTTGAGACAGTTTTTATTCGGTTCGATACTTTTTGCGAACGGGCGTGCCGCTTGAATTGCTGTTGTGGTAGCATTTTCTGTGTGTTGCGTCGCCGCCGAAAGCAAACGATATTAAACTTCACGCTCATGTTGGTAGTGTCGAAAAAAGTGGCCTCTGAACATCCGACGCTTTTCATTTTCCTTGAAAAGTTCATACAGCATTTGTTTGTTTGCCCTAGTGCCCAAGAGCCCCTAGTTTGCCCTAGTGCCCTAGACAGAGAAAGAAAACACTTTATTATTATTACCGGGCACATATACCCCTAGGTCCCCGCACGACCCCACTACACAAGTGTTTACCATTCTTGGACTAACGCCGTTAAAAACAGGTAGCCCTTGAATGCAGCAGTGTCTACGGTTTTACCACGACGAGCAAGCAGTTGTGCACTGAGATTTTTAGAGGATTCTACACGCGTTATGCATTCCCGCTACTAGTTGGAACTATGGTACCTCTTGAGCGGCTTGCCTTACGGTCCTTTTTTTTCTTTACACAACACACGGCTTCGTCTAAACCAGCCGGTTAAGTGAAATCGCTACATGCTCCACAAAATAGGCACCTTTCCCTTGTCTAACAGAAACGATTGACTAACTTGCAGAGCGCAAACGCTCCGCGTCACGGGCATTTGACCCTTGCTATGCACTCCATCATTCCATAGGTTACATCAATACTCGCCATTGCATCCTTAGTATCCATTTCATGGCCGCATTTTATCTTCGTTTTTTTTTTACCTCTTCCACACTGCTCTCCTTCTATATTTATCTCCCAAATTCCCCTCCCTACACAGAGTAGCATGCCAGCGATTTTTAAACGCCGGCAAAATTCTCTGTATTTCATTAAAGAGTCTCTCTCTCTAAAAACTAACGCGTGTAACCGCTGCGGCGGAAAACGCTAGGAGCGACGGTACCCACAAAGCGCGACCCGTACCACTGAACAGCTGATCACGATTACTCTCTTGCGAGGCCGATAATCGCAGCACTTCACGGGCAATCGCAGGAGAAAAACAGCTTTTGTGTGATATTTTCTTCGTGCCTACAAAGCTTATTTCTAATTTCATTTGCTACATGGCGATAACGAAATGTGTTGCGCGATGTCCAGACATGTAGCGACGGTTCTGCAACATTTCAGCCGCGGATGTCGGGAATCGCAGTCCAAAAATAGAAATGCGCTCAAATCAAGCCCTCTGGTCTTTTTTTCCCTGGGCGTCCTTGGGACCCTTCTGCATGCAGGAAGGCACTAAGCATATGTGGGCACATATTGGGGACGGTGAAACTTGAGCGCGCACGACGAGCGTGCACCAGTACGTGCTGTGAATCTGGCGGCTATCCTCCAACATGGCGGATCGCACGCGGTGACCGCTAGATGGCAGTGCATTTCGCATAAGGTCTATTCTATTTTGCTCATACTCGGTGACTTTAATTTTCGTAACATCAGGTGGGATATGTTGTCTGCCCCTCCTAGTGACAAAGAAGCCTTCATACAGACGTGTCTCGACTTTTCGTTATGTCAAATTATCTCTCAACCTACTCGGTCATCGGTGCATTCCTCAAACATTCTGGACCTCTTCCTAGCCAGCGACCCAAATATTTGTTCAGATGTCGTTCATCATGAAGGCCTTTCCAATCACGACATTAACACCTATCTGTTCGGCGAAAGAAAAACTGTTCCCAAAAAAGATACGATGCTACAACAGGGCTAACTTTCACAAAATGAACCACGAATTAACCACCTCCTCAGTGCAATACCTTTCTGATTGGTCCTCTCATTCTGTTGAGGGGAACTGGATGTTGCTCAAAACTACACTTACTAACCTCATCAATCAGTGCACTGCACTTATATCGATAAAGTGTAACCCCAGTGTACCCTGGTTTGATCTCAGGCTTCGTAGAGCTAATAATAAGAAAAAACGTATGTACAGGCAAGCCAAAGCGCATAGATCTACTTATTCTCTTGAAAGGTATAAGCAAAGCGATAAAGAATACCAAGTTCCCGCAGGGAATTCTTCAGCAATGTTTTGCCAACAATCATCACCAATAACCCACTCTGGCGCGTTATTAAACCCCGCAGCTGTGATGACGTTATCCTTACTGACTCGAATAACACTCCAATTCCTGCATCCGAATGTGCTCAGATGTTTCTTTCAGCATTCTCATCCGTGTTTACTTGAGAAGACATCGCTACAGCTCCCAGCCTAGATCCATTTCTTGAGGTTTCTATGCCCCAAATAATGACAAAGGAATTAAATCCCTCCTGAATAATGTTAAACTAAGCTCTGATCCTCTGGGCTTTAACAACAAGATTCTTAAAAACATTTTGGAGAGCAAGCACATGGCCCTTTTCCTGGACCACCTGAACGCCATTGAACCCTCAATCAAGTTCACTGTTGAGGAGGAAACCGACGGCTGCCTCCCATTTCTGGACACCACGGTAACCCGTACTCCGACTGGCCTTTCATTTAATGTTTACCGCAAACCTACGCACTCCGGAAGATACTTACACTTCAGTTCTGTGCACCCAGTCGCTCACAAACGGTCTGTGGTTGTCTCCCTGATCACCCGTGCCAGACAAGTCAGCAGCAAAGATGGCAATCTAAAGAGCGAAATGAAAATAATAGAATCCGATCTGCGAAGAAACGGCTATCCTCTTTCCTTCATCAGGAACACCGAAAGAAGAATGCCAGCGAATCAGCCTGCCGAAGAAATCGAGAGCACAGAAAAACCAAAAGAAAAACGAGCTGCTGTCCCATACGTAGCGGGAATTAGCGAAGCGCTTGCACGTATTTTCCGCAAGCATGGTGTCAACATCGCACACGTCCCCGCTGGCAAGGTACGAACAGAACTGGTGAATGTGGACGGGCTCCCTCGTGAAAGGTTTCCAGGCGTAGTGTATGAAATTGACTGCGCCGATTGCTCATCAATATATATTGGTGAGACAAAGGACTTTAGGAGACGCCTGAGAGAGCACCAGAACGACGTCCGAAACCAGAAAGTAACATCTAACGCCATCGCCGAGCATGTGCAAGAATCCGGCCACGAGATTAACTGGGATCAAGTAAAGATATTGACAACAGAAAAGAACACATCAGCACGGCAGAACCTTGAGTCGCTTATCATACAGACATCGTCTAACACACTAAACAGGAATGACGGGACTCTACATCCTATCTATGCTAAATCATTAAAGACGCTACTGAGTGCTACAAAAGGACGGATCCGTGCGCCGATTGCTTCATAGTGAACAAGGGAGCCGTAGCGCTCCCGAAACGTCTTTCTTTATTGACTTTGGCCAGTGACCAGCAATCCTCATCATTTTGGAGAGCATTTATCCAGTACTGTCATCACTCTTTTCTCAGTCATTACCATCTGGATCGATTCCTAGTGATTGGCGCGTAGCTAAAGTAATACCCATATTCAAATCTGGTGACCACTCTAATCCTCTCAACTATCGTCCAATATCCTTGACTAGCTCCATATCTAAGCTCATGGAACATGTTGTTTACACTAATATTATCAGCTATCTTGAGCACCACAACATCATATTCAAATACCAGCATCGATTTCGAAGGGGTTTCTCATTCATGTGACACTCAACTTTCCGGATTCACTCACGACCTTTTTTCATCAGTGGACGCAGGCAAACAAGTCCTTGACTTCTCTCCGGGTCCCCCCTCAGAGACTTGAACATTTATTCTGACGTTATTGTCTGAGTTTCTTGATCTCAGTTCATCTCTGTCTTTCGTCCTCCTCACCCGTTTCGTCCGGTGTTCCCCAGGGAAGCGTTTTGGGACCTTTACTTTTTCTAATCTCCATAAATGACTTACCCGCCTGCGTATCATCCAAAATCAGATTATTCGCTGATGATTGTGTTATTTACTGTAACATCTCTAACGACTCTGACCGCCAATCTTTGCAAAGTGATTTAGATTCGATTAGTAACTGGTGTTCTTCTTGGTTAATGACCCTTGATTCCTCTAAAACTAAACTTGTCTCTTTCACTCGCAAGTCTTGCCGCATCCCGACATCTTACACTCTCCTTAATCACCCAGTTGAACTTTCTACTTCCTACAAGTATTTGGGACTAGACCTTCAGTCTAATTTAACATGGAATTACCATCTTAGCCAAATTCTGGCAGCTGCTAACCGCCCTCTTGGTCTTCTAACATGTAACCTTAAACAAGCGCCTTTCCACCTAAAAAAAAAACTAGCACACGTTACCTTAATACGGCCTAAAATCGAATATGCGTCGGCCATCTGGGACCCGGGTCAAGCATACCTTATAGATGACTTGGAATCTTTGCAAAACCGTGCCGTTAGAGTCATATTTTCGGATTATTCTCGTCATACTAGAGTCACCGCACTAAAAGCTCGCGCCGAACTTGATACGTTATCACATCGTCGCAAACTATCACGCTTGACCCTTTTCCATAAACTTTACCATCATGTTCTGCTCCATGACAATTTTTTTCAATCACCTGAATCTTTTTTTCCACGTCGCGACCACCCGCTGAAAGTTAAACGCATATCATGCCACACTTCTTCTTTTGCAAACTCTTTCATACCTTGCACTACACATCGCTTCAGAACAGAACCTCAACAAGTTTCAGGACCTTCTAACCCAAATGTCTGCTTAGCTTCACTAACTGATTGTACCACATGCTGCATTCAGCTGTTTTGTTATTTTGTTTTGTTCCTGCGGTTATGTTAGGCCTCTAAAGCACTATCTGTTCTTTTTTCGTGTAAATTACCATGTATATTACAGGTTTTGTGTTTGTTTCTTTTGTTTTGTTTTCTTTTCTGCATTTATGTACTGCACCTTGGCACTTGCTCATTCTTGTTTTGTGTTCTTGTGTGTCAATGCTCCCCCCTAAGTAATACCCTCAATTCGGGGCCTTTAGGGGTTTATTGAATAAATAAATAAATTAATTAATTTTGTGAAAAGTACATAATGAAGACCTGCGATGGGAAAGAAGCGGCAGGGAATGGTCAGCTTCCATGGCAGATACACGACTGGTACGATGATAGTTGGAGAGTATCTTGAACTGATTCCAAGTCAGAAATGAGAGATTCCACCCCAGGGTTCCACACTGACCACTGTTTTGTAAAGTAATAGTTAAAATTTCTCCGAAGGTATCCACGAATGGGGTTGACATTATTTGTCAACATGAGTTTTCCAGGACAGGTTAGAAGAGACGTGAACACCCAGACATTTATAAGACGACACAGTTTCAAGAGTGATGCCATTAATGCAGTAGGTAGACGGTGTATTAGATAGAGGAGAAATGGGCAAATGCTTGCATTTAGTAATGTTTAGCTTCACATTCCACAGGTTACACCAATCCAGTGCCTCGTTAATATCTGACTGAAGAACACATACATCATTATCATCATTAATTTCGCGGTAAATAACACAGCCATCGGCAAAAAGACAAATGGAAGACGATGTATTAGTTGGTATGAGAAAGAGGAGGGGACCCCTGGGGACACGCCAGAGCAAACAGGAGAGGAATCTGAACTGACGTTATTTGCTGTTACCAACTGACCTCGGCTTGAAAGAAAACAATGCAACCATGCAAGCACTGCGGAATCAATATTAAGGCTGTTTAGTTTAAGAAAAAGAAGCTCGTGTGAAACCTTAGAGAAGGAAATTGCGCTAAAAAGACACGGATGAGAAAGGACATGGACGGGCGCATGTGAATGTGAAACCTGGTCAAATGCTTTAGAAAAATCCATAAATATAGAATCAGCATGGGATCTAGAATGCAATGCAATCCATTTGTGAAACATATGAGTTGCGTTTTGCATGAAAACGATTCACGGTAGCCGTGTTGGGCATCATCAGTAAAACATGGGGCTGGGCGAGTTGGTAATTCATACTATATATGTGACTTGACGACAACTAAATCAGTTGACAGTAGCGTTCCTTTGTGTCTTGTCCTCCCCTGTGGTTGTCGTTTTTTGCGCTGTCTTCCCACCAAGTGTTGGGCATTAGTGAAAAAGCAATTGGATTCCAACAAGATGAGAGTAGATGACATGTTCCATGATTTTACATGGAATGTGGTGAGCGACATCACCCTCCCAACCTTCCAGTCATTGGGAATGCAGCCTGTTTCCAGAGACTGGTCAGACAGTTTGGTGAGGATCATTGTTAACCAGAAACTTGGAATTAATGTTATCGACGCCACACGAGGAAGAAATCTAAAGGTTTTCAATTATTCTCAGGATGCCAGTTGTGTCAAAAAGAACTGGATCCATGGGAAAAGCATCCAAGACCGGACACTCCTGATTGGTAAGGGAAACACTGCCAGAAAAAGCAGCAACAAAAGCACTATTAAGGACACTAGCGCATTCATTAGGTGAAAATGCAATGCCGTCAGAAGATGTAAGTAGTATTGACGAACTATCTTTCTTGTTTACAGTGTTCCAGAACTGTCTTTTTTTACTGTCTGGTTTCTTAATGGTCACAGAAAACTTAGTTTGCTGAAAACTTAGTTTGGCCAAACTAAGTTTTCTGTGACTATTAAAAAACCAGTTGAAAGAGCGTCTTCAAACCTCCCGAACCCCCCCCTCCTTTGCTGGATCTTCATGGCCAACAAACGAGATGGCGCCACCGGTGCGATCGCTGAGAGAACAGCTTGATTTCCTTCTCCGTTGCCACAGACGATGCGAGTATGCGACTTCTTTTGGATCGATTCAGGCAAGTAACCCAAACAGATGTAGCATGAAACAATTCTGCCAACCAAATGCCATTTCTGTGCGAAATGTGAGCTCGAAAAATGCCCCCGTTTAGCTGGGAGAAGCATTCTACGGCGTGCTATGCTCCCTAGTGATCGCTACGTCTAACTTATTCCGCATCGAAGCCACAGTGGACGGTGCTTTTGAATTGACCAACGCTATAACGAATGTTCTACTTATGGCGCTGCCTTACTGACAACCTAATTGTTTCATACTAAAAGAAATATATACGACCGATTTCAGCGACGCCTTAGCAGCGGAGCTAGCGTGCAAGCAGATCGGGCCACTCGCGCTGCAATGGTGGCACCTGCCACACGGCTGCGAACGTAAAACTAGCTTGTATTGCAGTTACCACCAGCAACTTGGTACAGGTCAGCGATCCTCAAGGAGGATTCATTTTTGATGTTCCCATATCCCTGGGCTTATTATTTATGAGAACAAAAAGTTTAGCTGGATCACCGCGTCACTTCGTTTGTTGCACCGCAACCCAGAACGGTGGCGAGCCTTGCGACAACGGAGAACCGTGATTCGAGATAACCGCAGTTATGTTTGGTATCCGCGATTAAGCATAACTGCACTCAGACTACCTGTGTGACTGCAGGCGGCTGCCGCTGCAATGCTGACAGAGCAAGATCTGCATGTGCCATCTGTCTGACAGATGGCACGACTCGGCTAGACTCGACAAATTGCAGCGACAAGTTTGGGATGTGATCTACGCAGGGAATAAAAAAAAAAGAATTTTGCCAACAAAATTCTGGGGTGCAATCATTATGCGAGTAAATACGGTACATGCAGCGCAAAAAAACAGGCAGCAGAGAAGACACAAACAACAGAACTGGCGGTGAAACAGGACTGGTACGGTTGCTTGTGTCTTCTCTGCTGTCCCTGTTTTTTGTTTGTTTGTTTGTTTTATAGGGTTTAACGTCCCAAAGCAACTAAGGCTATGAGAGACGCCGTAGTGGAGGGCTCCGGAAGTTTCCACCACCTGGGGTTCTTTAACATGCACTGACATCGCACAGCACACGGGCCTCTAGAATTTCTCCTCCAAAGAAATTCAACCGCCGCGGCCGGGATCGAACCCGCGTCTTTCGGGTCAGCAGCCGAGCACCGTAACCGCAGCGCATATACTTTCCTTAAGGGGGAACATGGCTCTTAAAGCTGTTTTTCTTCTTTTCTGGCCAAATTTGATTAAATTTATGAGTAGTATTCCTTTTGTTGCACTGATTTCAAATATACAATTTGTTTTTCAATAGGCCAACTAGTTACGAAGATAAGTTAATGGTTCATAATTTGCAGAAACAATGAAAAAATAACCGCACTATAGAAATTGATATTAACAAACAGAAAGCATGAGGAATACATTGTTAGGAGTACTTTCTTACGTAACAGATGTTAGTGATGCAATCCAAACTTCACTGTTCAAAATGTGGGTACCCTATTGCCTGATATCGAGCAGAACTGCTAAATTTTAAAACCCAAATCCCAAAAACTGTTCCTAACATTGTGTGCCTTGGCTACATTCCACAACAAAAATTATGGTACCTGCCTTGAAGGCCGAGGTATTGTGTCCACAAATTACAAAAAAGACAAAAATGGGTTAACACGTTTTGGTGGGCTAGTTGGTCTTGAATAAACAGCGCGAACGAAGACGAGCACGTTTTCTTCGTCTTTTGTGCTTGTCTTCGTTCGCGCTGTTTATTCAAGACAAAAATGGGCATTCTGCGAAAATTATAAAAAATAAATGATTTCACTTGTGATCAAAAATGCAGTAAACATAGTGCCATCCTTTACATGAGTACAAGCCACCAGGCAGTCTGACTACGGCTCGGTGGTGGTCTCTTGGTGCTGCAGCTCTTTCAGGATTGCTGCGGACGCCCAGCACTGAATCATCGCATCACAGCCACTTGTGCCACGGAGTAGTTAGTGCCCCTGTGGCACCACTCCAGAAGCTTCCCACCAGAAGGGCACTTGGCCAACAGGGGCAGATTGGAGCTGCCTCAGGGGCATTTTGGCGGCACCATCCTGGTGGGCTGTGGACATCTGACGTGGTGTGGTGGTGGCCACACACACTGCTTCTTCATTCCTTCAGGGCCCAGCCAGAGTAGCTGGGCAGGCCAGTCTGCCTTCACCTCGGTGATCCAGGCGATGGGGTTTCGCAAGGAGCCGTTTCTCAACGTGGCTGGTGCTTTTTCCACCCCTGCAGCACACTGCGAGTGGAGTGGTGTGCCTCAGTGGAAAAGGACGAGGGCGTCTCTCCCTGCTAGCTCTGTACGTCGGATACCACCTTCCTTTGGCTGAGCACAACAAAATCGAGAACCAGCCCTGTGCAGAGCTCGATGACCGTGGTGTGCAACCAGTGGCCGCACGTCATCCAGGAAGCCTCGTGTGACACGGCAGTAGGAGTGCCAAGCACTGACTGCGCACCCTGGTTCGTCTGCCTGTTGGCAGCACAAGCTGCTGCGTGCGCCAACCTCACATACCTCCTCTGCCATGTGAAGTCCACGGTGGGAGATGTTCACTGCATCAAAAATGTCATTCAGTGCCCTGTGGCTTGCATACTGCACAGCAACAATGTTCACAACGAAAAGGTTGGTCTTCTGGTTGCCGTTCATGCGGGATGAACTCCACACCGACGCAACATCACCGCAGCGAGTGCCCCTGATAACAATCTTTATGGTGAGGCCATACTCTTGTTCGGCTCTGCCCACAGTGACGCCACACACTTTACGCACAAGTTGACAATAACAAAGTCCGTCTCAATGTCGACTGGCGCGACCACACTGTCATCACGAGTGAGAAAATCCAGCTTTTGCATCATCGCCAGCGTTTCAACCTCTCTCTGGACCAAATCCGCAGTGTCATGCCGAACGTAGCCATTGTCTGCAACACTTGGACTCGTTGACGAGCTGGCTAGGCCCACTGCAGCACTGTACGCGGCTTTGGCATCGCCGGCCAGTGGCAGCAGTCGGTCCTCGATGTCCTCCTTCCCAGGAAGGGCACGGAAGAGATCGCCTCTTTCTTCTGCCGAACTTTCCCATTGCATCGGACATCGTTGCACACAATGAACGAAGAGACGCGTCGTCATGTCACCTGCGGAGTGGAGCAGAGCCTCGCACAGCCAATCACAGCACGCTTTTTGGTCACATGTGCTGGCAAGACGAAGAGGGACTCTCCCTTGTGCACAGACATCACCAGCAAACGGTCGGGGCCACTTGTGGCAGGATATTGGAGAAGAAAGAAAAGCCGCTCTTTCCAACGAGACCAAGACGGCTGCGACTGCGACAAAAAGCGCTGTGTTTGTGTGGAATTCAGCTCACAGGGATGTTATAAATTGATCTAGCGCGGGACTGGAAACTTAGTGATTTTAAGGATTATTAGCTGTAGATTTTGAAAATGTAAATAAAAAAAAAACTGATTTTTTTTTGTCTCAAAGAGCCACGTCCGACCTTAAGATGAGCCACCGACTAGCCGACACCAAAATTTTGATCACTGAAAATGTTTCAGCCCATCATTTTCATTGCAGGAAGCTGCAAAAGCTTGCTCCAGGACCGAGCCATTAGTCGAGCTCAGCAAACAAGCCAATCAAGTGCCACCAAACAAGTGAGTTTCCCACCTGCACCAGCGCATCGAGTCCCTGGGACCACTGTACGCTCTTTCTCCAGTTGGCAGCAGGGCTGCTGTGGAGGAATGCTCTCTTCTCCTGGCTTTCCTCGCTTCTTGCAAAATAAACATGCAACTGAATTTAATACTGCAAGTAGAAAACCTGGAAAAAACAACAACTTTATTTCGAATTATGCATGCCTACTCTCCCCCTTGGCAAGTTCCTTCAGAGCCACAGAAGTGGAAGCAGCTGAGTGAGAGGAGGAGGACCTGCCGCCTCTGGTGGTGAAAGACGAGCAAGCTGCACAGCGGGTGAAGCTCGCTTTCTGACACGACGCTGACAACCACCAGTGTGTGCACTGCAGGTAAAGCAGCTTGCCGAGGGTCGTGTGTGACTATGCTGCAATGCCCACAGCTGCTAGCATCGGCACATCTGAGCACTCAGTGCAAAACAACCGCTCGCTACCCTACCAGATGAATCTGCGTCCACTTGAAAACAAAATACAGTGCAGTCCACCTACAACGATACTCAGAAAACTGGAAAATCCAATCGTTATAACCAATTATCATTATATATCGGGACCAGCAAAACAAAGTAGCTGCGGTTTAACTACTGGTACCCTGCAGACGCGGCAACACAGCCGTGACTGTGTCACGTTCCCCTGTTTGTGCAGGTTAGTCATTCTAAATACGGTTTCCGTAGTGATGACCTCTGTCTTGTAGTGTTGCCGTGTCCACACACTGCGTCATGTTGTGTTTGCGGACGTGTATCATTAGCGGGCATGTTGCTAAAGTTGTTGGGCAATGTGGAGGAGAATCCAGGTCCAGTGATGGAAGAAATGTTTACAGAACTAATCCAGAACCAGAAAGAGATCCTCTCCAAACTCACCGAGGTAATCAGGCTTCTTCCGAAGCGAGAATGCTTCAAGTGCAAAATCGACTTCTTGCAATTGAACACAAGCTAGAAAATCTGGACGATACCCAGAACAGGCTTGCAACATTCAACTTGCACTTACCGAGAGAAGTGGAATGAAGACATGTTGAGCACCGATGAACTAGACCATTGCTCACGAAGGAATAATTTAATAATCCGAGGCGTGGAAGAAGACACCCATGAAACTGAGGTGATATTGATGAAGAAAGTGACTGAAGATGTCTGCCAGGACCGCAGCTTGGGCATGTTGGTGACTCATTTGTGGTGGAACAGTGCAACACACCGGGACAAGCGCTGACTTGCAACTGATTTTTATTTCAAAGAAACACTGCTTCTTATACCTTCCTCACCCCCTCAAAAAAAACACATGCGTCACAACCATATTGTATCATTCAAGCGTCCAAAAAAACATAAGACAAATAATCACAGGGATTTATAATCACATCTTTAACATGCCAATTTCTTTCTTTGTCAAAGCCACAGATGGCGTGCTAGCACAATTGTCGCGCAGACTCGCTATCGAAGCTGCCTCAATTATTTCCCGGACTAACTGGTCTTTGTGATTTTGGAAATCAGGTGTTGTTGAGGGGCAAGGAATTGCCTGCACGCTTGCTCCAAGTCAGTTCTGTGCTCTCATTCACGCACCTGCCAGTCTGCCGCCCTGCTGCTTCCCACACGTCACTGGCAACGCACAAGCAACACTCAAGGGGGCTCTTCTGCGATGCTTCATCCTGCATCCCTGCTTCTCTTTGGCCGGAACTGACTCGCCCGCACAGACTTTCCACCCGATTTCCAAACATGCAGAGAGCCCTGGCTAATCACAGAGACCTGTGAAATAATCGAGGCAGCTTCGATAGCGAGGCATCGCAACGGTTGCGGCAGCACGCCGTCTGTTGCTTTAACAAAGAAAGAATTCGACATGCTAGAAATGGGATTATAAATCTCTCTGATCTTAGGTTGTCATTTTAAGATGCTTGAACGACATGGTTGTGACGCACGTGTCTTGAGGGTGTGAGGAAGGTGTGTTTCTTGGAAATAAAAATCAGTCGGCGCTTGTTCTGCGCTGTTCCGTCACAAGTGAAGATATCTGTGGTGACATCCTCAAGGTGGAAGTAAGCTCCGTTGAGAGAATTCACAGGCTTGGTAAGAAAGCGCCTGGAAGATACCGCCCCACTATTTTCACGGTAGCCGACTTTAGGGACAAAACAAAAATCTTGAGCAACTGCAGACAGACTCTCCAATCAGCATTGGTGACTCCAAGCGAGTAATCTGGAAGAAACTCGTGCGGAGAGGAAAGGCCACACTTGTTTTTGACAAACTAAAAATGAATGATACGTTGTATGGTTGGGACGAAGGCAGAAATGAGAGGTACCAAATTAGCAGCGCCCCTGAAAGCGGCCACTGACGCGAGCACAAAAAACTATCAAGATAATCAGTACAAATGCTCTGGAAGTCGTGGTCATGGAGCATGGGAATATAACACCGATTATAAAGCATTCAGAAGAGCAGGGGGTACAGCCACACTGGTTAAGCAAAGCACTGCCCTCGAGCAGTCGCACAGTGGATTAAAATAAAGCACTATTGTGATACATTCCAGCGGCTAAAAAGACACGGACGAAGGTAGACGAGACAGGACGAACGCCGGACTTCAACTGAGGTTTATTTCACAAACAGCGATAATATACAAAAGGGGGCGCAAGGAAAAGTAACCCGTGACAAGATTAACCCATAATCAAAAAAGTGCAGAAGGCTCCTTTGCCATGCCACTCATGTTTTCCACATCGGCGCACCTACTATCTATCGCCTACCTGGCTGAATCCACCCGTTTGCCTTCAGGTAATCTATTTCTTTTTTGTGTAGCGCCACAGAAGGGCTGCTGACGCAGTTTTCTTTGTCATTGAAAATACTGAACGCTTCAAAAATTTCTCGGCTCTTTTGAGTCTTAAATCTGCGCATCACACTTGTCCTTTCTAAAAACGCCTTGCATGCTGGCTTGTGTGAGCAACGGCGAATGTGGTCGGCTAGGTGACCTCCGCCAGATAACGAATGGGCTGTCCGGCGATGCTCTAGCAAGCGTTCGTTGAGGCAGCGTCCCGTCTGTCCGATATACCGTCTGCCACAGGCGAGGGGGATGCTGTATACAACACCAACTTCACATTGAACAAGAGGTTTGATGTGCTTAATTTTGCACATAGGCCTCTTTTTGGCGTCATTCACCAGGCGGCACATGCGTCCCAGCTTTTCCGGGGCCGAAAATACTACACGCACGCCACACTTGTCGCCGACCTTCTTGAGGCGGTGTGAGACCTGATGCCAGTAGGGCACAACGACAGGTCGCTGTTTGGTACGTGCATTTTCCCTTGGCTTGCACCGCCCACCAGATTTCACCTCGCGAATCTGGGTTTCCACCACAGATGCCAGAATTTCTCCTGGATACCCAGCCTTATCCAATCGCCTTAGTTGGTGCAAGCCAAGGGAAAATGCACGTACCAAACAGCGACCTGTCGTTGTGCCCTACTGGCATCAGGTCTCACACCGCCTCAAGAAGGTCGGCGACAAGTGTGGCGTGCGTGTAGTATTTTCGGCCCCGGAAAAGCTGGGACGCATGTGCCGCCTGGTGAATGACGCCAAAAAGAGGCCTATGTGCAAAATTAAGCACATCAAACCTCTTGTTCAATGTGAAGTTGGTGTTGTATACAGCATCCCCCTCGCCTGTGGCAGACGGTATATCGGACAGACGGGACGCTGCCTCAACGAACGCTTGCTAGAGCATCGCCGGACAGCCCATTCGTTATCTGGCGGAGGTCACCTAGCCGACCACATTCGCCGTTGCTCACACAAGCCAGCATGCAAGGCGTTTTTAGAAAGGACAAGTGTGATGCGCAGATTTAAGACTCAAAAGAGCCGAGAAATTTTTGAAGCGTTCAGTATTTTCAATGACAAAGAAAACTGCGTCAGCAGCCCTTCTGTGGCGCTACACAAAAAAGAAATAGATTACCTGAAGGCAAACGGGTGGATTCAGCCAGGTAGGCGATAGATAGTAGGTGCGCCGATGTGGAAAACATGAGTGGCATGGCAAAGGAGCCTTCTGCACTTTTTTGATTATGGGTTAATCTTGTCACGGATTACTTTTCCTTGCGCCCCCTTTTGTATATTATTGCTGTTTGTGAAATAAACCTCAGTTGAAGTCCGGCGTTCGTCCTGTCTCGTCTACCTTCGTCCGTGTCTTTTTAGCCGCTGGAATGTATCACAATAGTACTACAAACCAACTAGCCCAACTTTCTACGCTTAATAAAATAAAGCTCACGGATCGGACAGTTTACACTGGCGGACTGCACAGGGCCCCAAATTCTTCGCCTGCAGTAATCGCCAGCCTAGGGGAATTCATGGCAAACAGTGTTCGAGAGGCAGACAATACAATTATTCCCTTAGGCGATTCCAATCAATTGGAGCTCATGTTCACCCGGGGAGATGGATATGGCGAGCTGTGAACAGCTTTTATACTTGGTGTTCTCTGATAATTCAGTGCAGGCTGATCACACAAGGTTGTGTGGAACAACGTCATCCATCCTGGACCCGATTTTGGTGTCGCACGGTCTGATGAGCCTTCTGACAGACTGTCATGTTGAAGACGGAATATCGGATCATCGCATGCCAATAGCTACTTTCAGTATGTCTCCATCCATCTCTCCATGCAAACCAAAAAGACTAGTTTTGAATTTTGAGTCCGCAGATGATATGAGTGTCCTAGACTACCTTGAAACTTCTTGTGATGAATTCATGTACTTCTGTGAATCCCAGGCAAGCACTGACCAATTGTGGAACTTCTTTTCCAATGTCCTAACTCACTGCACAGAGCAATTTATTTCTAAGAAGAATGAAAAGTACGGGATGAGAAGTTCATGGATTAATAGAGAAAGCGCAAAATTAGAAGAAAACAGAAAGCAAGTTCCCAAGTGTCCCCAATACGAGACAAGATTTGAAGCGCCTCATTGGGGAGTCAAAAGACCGATTTTGCAAAGTTACGTTTCCTCTCCGAAGCACCGGCTAAGTTGTGGCAGTATGCACATCCGTCGTCTAAGCAGCGCTTTTCCAATGATGAAATTAGTACTGAAGAGAAAGCTGAACCATTTAATATCTTCTTCTTTACTAACGATGATGGATCCTCTCCCACTGCTCTGCTCATTTTGGACACTAGAATAACCAACGAATCTTTGTCTTTTGCTTAATATTAACACACACACACAAAAAAAAAACCCGACCGGATGGGGTTCCCAATGAAGTCAGGTATGCTGAATGGGTGTCCAAGTTCCTTACGAAAATATTTCATTCATCAATTGTGAACAGTTCCTTCCCCACCGCATGGAAACTAGCCAGAATAGTTCCGGTTCGTAAAACAAGCAGCACTTCAGACGTTAGCGATTACTGGCCAATTTCCCTTACTAGTACTTGCTCTAAAATAGTAGAACACATTATATCCAAACACCTCTCCAACTTCCATGATGGGTTGCAAAGCGCGACAAGACGGAGACAAAAGGAAAAGAACACACACAAGACGGAAGCGCTTGTCGTGTGTGTTCTTTTCCTTTCGTCTCCGTCTTGTCGCGCTTTGCAACCCATCATGGAAGTTTACCAACTTGCCCAACTTTTTGACCTCTCGAACTACCCTGAAATGTTTAACTTACTATCACCACTACAGCATGGTTTCCGTAAAGGTCTGTCTATGATCACACAGTTAGTTGAACTGGTTCGCGACGCTTCAGAGACGATAAATTTGCGAGGGCCTTATCTATCTAGACTTTTCTGAAGCCTCTCAAAAGGCTTCCAAACATTGCAAACTTCTGCTAAAAATCAATGCAGTGTTCAGGAATCCAACCTCACTAAATGGTTCACCTTGTGCCTACAGAACCGCCAGCAGTATGTAGAAGGAGTACTACCCCAGTCCTTGGGCCTCTATCATTTCTCATTTTCATTAACGGCCTGCCTGACCTTGCTTCTGTTCCGTTAAGATTATTTGCCAACGACTGCGTTGTCCACAACCAGGTGACCAAATAAGATGGCAGAACAGCCCGGAAAACATTATCAAATGGTGATCAATCCCATAAAATCTGTATGCATGTAGGGAAAAAGAAGATCCTGCAATTTTCATATCACATGTATGAGAACAAGCTTGGAAGGGTAGAGGAGCACAAATATCTTGGTTTAATATTTAGAAGCGACTTGAGATGGAATAGACACATAGAGGAAATACGTAACAAGGCTTACAGAGCTCTTTGGAGCCTAAGGGGCAACTTAAGAGTGCCTTGCCTGAAATAAAAAATTTGGCTCACAGGACACTCGTTAGACCTATCGTTGAGTACGCGAAAATTGTCTGGGATCCTGACACAGAGAAAAACCGTGACAAACTGGAAAGGATCCAGAAGTGGGCCTCTTCAACAAATGTGGTCGACAGCACTCCGCTTCACACCTTCCCAGTTTAGAAATAAGGGCTGAAATTTCTGTTTCTTATCATAAACAGTGAAATCAAAAATCAACACGGCCAGCAATTTTCACATTCGTACTAATGAAAAATCTAGACACCGCCATAGCATGCACATTCCGCCTCCAGCAACCTGTAACAGATGGTGTAGTTTCTTTCCTCGAGCTACAAGAGAATGGACGAGCAGAACTCTAGTTTGGGCAAGAGGGTCCACGATTACGGGATAGTTATGCAGGTTCAGTGAAAAAAAAAATTGTTTTTTCCTGAACTACGCCATTTAAGCATTTCTTTATTGCTGCACAATTTCCGCATAATTTCGCAAGCAGAAGCACACCAGAATTACTGTAGTTTTGTTGAGGTCAGCTATGTTTTCTTTGTGAAGGTGGAATTACATGAAATATGAGCTCTATAAAATTGTTATCTTCAGTTCTTACAGCAAAGATGCACGGATTAAAACCAGGGAGTAAGAGCAAAGTAACGCGTGATACTACTTTTTTCCGGTAACCTTTTTTTGTATGTAACGTAGGGCGGTAATGCGCTCTTTTCTTTTTCACCATAACGAGTAACGTATTTGGTTACTTTTTTCCGGTAACGCCGACAACACTGAATGGAGGTCCCTTCAAAAGAGAGCACCCGTCAGGGGGAGCTCCCCAGAGACAGGCACACAGGGGTGCACATGCTGCCAAGGTCTGCACAGCACAAAATGGCACCCAGAAAAGTTAACACCCACAAAAAAAGCCAGTTCCCCCCCAGTGAGGGCTGTTGTTGTGTGAGACAGCGTTGCCCCCCAGCAAGCTCCCCCGGGCGATGGTGGCGATGACAGCGCTTGGTTCCCACGCCGGTCCACACGGGGAGTTCTTATATCATTTTTTATAAACTATGAGACAAATTTTGGTAGGCCTTCCAGCTGGCCAGGATCCTATCCGTTATTTAAAGGTATCGTTACATATACTCTGATTTGTAGGGGTTCAACGTCCCAAAGTGACTCGGCTCTGAGGGACGCCATAGTGAAGGGCTCCGGAAATTTCCACCCCCCTGAGGTTCTTTACATCGCACAGCACACGGGCCTCTAGAGTTTCCCCTCCATTGAAATTCGGCCGCCGCGGCCAGGATCGAACCCGCGTCTTTCGGGTCAGCAGCCGAGCACCATAACCACTGAGCCACCGCTGTGGCTTGTTATATATGCTTTATTTTTACATAGGGACAATGGAAGAATTGATTGTTATAAGCGATATATTGTTATATCTAAGTGGATTACACTGTAGTGATGATAACGCAAGATGCATGAATGCACCCATTAAAAACTACAATGGCCCAGACCCCAGTGCCGTTTCTTGCCATCACCAGTGCCAAACTTGAAGCGAGGACGTGGTATGATCGAACATGCTGACCAGAAGACCTGCATTTGGTGAGCAGTGCTGCAAGCATCCATTCCCAAGATTCATGACACCGGTATGCAGAAACCACACCAAGATGGAAACTGTGGGTGCCAGACCCCCAAGCCCTTCCCACCAAGTGAAGTGCCATCCTGGTCTGCTCAGACAAGGCTGCCACCATTGCACGGATGGACAGAGATTTCTCTCCACGACCAGTTTGTGCTTGGAGCCTCTCTCTCGCGACCACACACACAGAGGTGCCCTGCGTGTTGCCAGACAGCAGTGCCTCCCTGAGTCCCACATTATTTCCAGTGACACTGAGATGAAGCAGCACGACAGTAAACAGCGCATTTCAGGCACACAATTCAGGAAAATTTTGCCAAAAAAAAAAAAAGAACACCAAGAAGCTTCTCTCTGCTGCCAGACACACACGTAGAGAAATCGAACACAGCACAGCTATGTGTCGCACACAGGTGTGAAATGAGGCATGTGTTAAACAACTGGCAGTGACCCCAGTGGCAAGGTGCAGAAAGGAACACTTCTCACGCATGCAGTCCCCAGGTGGCCTCCCTTCAGAGCGATGCTCCACTGCAGGGCTGCCAGGTCTGGCTACAAAAATGTGAGCTGGGCTGCTCTCTCTCTGGCCACGACCGAATCCTTCTTTTTCGCCAATGGCTGGAGCAATTAAGCGCTCCAGAATGCTGCACACCAATACTATCCTGTTGTCAAAAAAGTGCACGTCCCTGGCGAGATACTTCTCTCTGTCCACTCGTTCCTCCTCCGGGGCCGTGGCGAGACGACAGAATTTCCCCTCTCGGCATGCAATGCCCTAAAACTGGCCACCATCCTTGATGCCTCGACTTGCTAGGCCTACCTTGTCCCCTCTGTTACGCTGCTTCAAAACGCGTCATCATGTGTGGCAGTGAGCAGAGCCTATTTTCCAGCGGGGCCCCCTTGAAAACCAAAATGCTTCCCCTTGAACGGTTCTGCTTATCTTACAGAGATGAATCTCCCTGCACAGGGCTGGAAAGTGACCTAATAAACTGCATTTGCTCTGTGTCCTGAGTACAGGGAACAACCTGTGGTCGCAACACAAAGCAATTGCAGGAGAGAAAAGACCACATGAGCATCAAATCATGCTCCCGTTAAAAAAGAGCATCGGAGAATTCTTATACAAGCAGAAAACAGTGCCATATACATATTGCAAATGAAATTACTGCGACTGTGTCTTCTCAGCTCTTTTGATAAAACTTGTCTGTGCTTCTGTTCCAGGGTTTATTATCTTATTCTATCAACGACGCTCTCCCAAGCTGTTTACAGGCACTGTTAACGTACACCCTGCAACAATTCCAGTGACGTTTTTGTGATGCCCAGTGGCCATTTCTGCCTACTTTTGAGACACACATTTTTGGCCACTTTTACTAGGAGTATTGAGGTTTCAGCGTACGTAACCCTGGTTGTTGCACAGAGCTAACCCTAGCACACATTCCAAAGGATGCCCCCTGGTGCTCTACTGCTGCCCCCTGGAGGTCTTCCAGAAGGGGCAATGCAGCCTCTGTGCATCATGGACAGCAATTGGCAGAGGGTAGTCCTCGCTGGCTTCTTCAGAAAGAACCTAAGGTAGACTCACTTACCACAAGATCCAAGGATAACCGTGCAACATGCGTGATGCCCCTTGGACACACACCAGACCCAGTGAAAATGCGTGGGCAAGGAGTTTGCACTGCTCCCCCCCCCCAAGCACCACTGTTGGCGGTCATGCAGGAGGAGAGTAGAAGACACCACCCACCGGCCTGTGATGGTGGTGGGGCGTACTTGGGCACAATCCGCAGCAGGGGGATCTGCAGGTGGGCACAGATCTGGTTGCACACCGTCACCGAGTAGTGCACCAGGTTCCCCACCGAGTAGACCTGCAGACAGACAGACCTCTCAGCCTTGCACTGTGCGAGCAGAGCCACTCTCTTCCAGCGAGGAAAGCAGACTGTCAGGGTGGCTTGTCTGATGCTGGCCTAGCTACGGTGCCACCACCCAGCACGGTTATATTCATCAACCACAGCTTCAGAACACTTGTCCGAGAACAGCACAGCTCACCTACAGGACATGAAAAGAAATCCAGAAGGGTGCACTGACCACAGGAGAATCATCCACCACTTGGTGCCATGAAATAGTTCACGGACATGGACCACATTTCATTTGCATTGACTCGTTCTGCACACCTGCCAATTTTCGTTTAACAGTGCCTTTTGCTGGGCTAGTTGGTGTGACATTGTGTTCAGGAAAGTAAAAACAGCGCTAAATTCTACACAAACCACACAGAAAGACGGACAGGACGGGCGCTGAACAGACAGGACAGCGCCTGTCCTGTCCGTCTTTCTGTGTGGTTTGTGTAGAATTTAGCGCTGTTTTTACTTTCCTGAACACACTGCCAATTTTCGCTCGGATTTACTGCCCACGATTGGTACAGAAGAAATGCTGAATGATGGTTGAGGAATTCTGGTTGCTGAAACACCTGAGCCCGCTTCCACAGGTGACCAGCTGGCAATAAATACCTACAGAACCCATCAGAGAGTCAGGTTTTTCTTTATGAGAGGATCAACGATACGAGAAGTATCCGGACTTATCTGCACATTGTTCCAGACTGTTACATCCACCTACAACTACACCAGATGTAACGATATATTAGATTTATCAATTCTCCCACTGACCCCATGTAAGAAATAAACCATACATAACAACTACAACGATAGGATTCTGGCCACCCGGAAAATGCCTGAAGGTCTGATATAAAAACAATATATTTTGAAACGACTGTCACAAAGATTCTGCCAATGGGCCGGCATGGCAAAATCAGTGAGGGGTCTTTGGGAACCAAGCGCTACCATTGTCACAACTGCTAGAAGGAAGAGCTTGCTTGACCACACAAACACAGTTTCCACCCATGGGTGCATATCTCTGACCCTTGCTCAATTTTTGTTGTTGAAAAGTTTTTTTTGTTTTCTTTTAAACATTAGCTTTTCTTCCCTGCACAGTGCAAGATAGCATCCCTATCTTTTGACAAGAGAGGGGGGATGGTGGCAGGAGTACTCCTCCGTGTCGCACACACGGAGAGTGGTGCTGCAGCAGTGCGTCCACCACATCACTCGACCATTCGCTCCCCCTGAAGAAAACGGGGGGGGGGGGGGATCAGGACCTGCAACTTCTACCGAGTGTCAACCACTTTTCGGATGGAGCATTTGCCCCAGCAGCCACGCAGTAAGTCCAGCAGGCTGCCACTCACGGCACCCGACATGTGTGGCAGCAAAATATGCTTGCGCCACACACTGGTTGTCAGGCAAACTACTTTTCCGGTGCGGACTACGCGAACAGGCGCGCTAGCTTTGGCAGCGTTGCTTGCTATGCATGAGGGAACAGGTAGGTGTGTTTTTTTTCCATATAAAACGATAATTGGCTACAACAATCCGAATTTCGATTCGTCTCAGTGTCGTTATAAGTGGATTCCATTTTGGTGCCTTATTTTGATGTTTTCTTGCCAGCTTTAATGGGAGCATGCTTGTTGTTGCCGCTGAGTCACCATCCCAGTGCACAGCTTTGCTGCTCATCCAGACCACATCGGGTGTCATCCATTCTCCCAAAGACCAACCCCAGGAGCCACCCTACAAATGAGTGCAGCCTTGCTCTGAATGGTTTGAGAGCATGACCCTGGCCAAGGTGGGAAAAAGACATCCTCGGCAAGAAGGAAAGAAGAGCCCAGCTGGTGCTCCACACGCAGAGCTCAGAGGAAAGTTCGCCCACCCTGATGAGCAGAGGTGATGATGACATCGACCATTGCCAACTTGGCAGAAGAAGCTTCTTGTGTTGATGCCCTTGCAGTGCTCCAGGCAGGTGAGGGATCTGACTGTGGGGGGGGAAGAGCTGCCCCGGATGACTTCCCACTAGACCACTCCAATGGAAGCTGAGACCATGACCCCAGCTCCACCACAGAGTGACCCTGTGAGCAGACACGCTACCTGCAGCAGGGCGAGTGGCATCCCACACAGTCTTCGCCACCAGCGACCACAGGAAATTTGCCCCTGCAGGGAAGAGTCGCCCAGCTGCCTGTCCCACCATCCACTGCTGGGGAAACTAGGGACAGGATCCTCCCCCAACCACACAACCCTGAAGCACAGCACCCAATGTGTGGCTGTCGATAGTCACACAAAAACTGCATCAGTGGACGCAGGAGCAGACTACTGTGTGGACCAATCCACACCGCTGGAGGCAGAACAATGCACAGCATGAGCGATCAAGTCTTGCAGCCATCTTAGGCACGGCCTTTCTGTCTGAGTGTGCTCCGTGAAGAAGAAGTGAGCGTTTCGCCCAGGTCACCGTCCTGGTGAACGCCAAGGGAAACAACACGCTCTCATCACACTCAGGGGAGGAGTAGAAGGCTGTGGCCACTACATGTGCACAGCCTGAGGGGAACACAATGCACACGTCAGCAGAAACGTGCCCAGAAATTAGGACAAGGAGGAGCGGACACGGGACAGAGAAAGAAGACGCTGCGGTGTCTTCTAGCTCCTTCCTGTCTCACCAACTGGCCTACACATCTACCCTCCACATCACGCCCCCTTTTTTCACACAGCTGGCAACGAAAGAACTGGAGATAAAGGTAAACTACCCTACAGCGAATGAAGCAGGCAACTCCTGTGGGACGCCAAAAACAGGAGAGGGAAAGGAAAGAGAGAACTCATCAATGAAGGCACACTTTTAAAACAAGAACGGAGTCAGATGGGTGAGCGCTGCCAAAAAATAAAAATAATGAAAGCATTAATGTACGAGGGTGCTTTATGTCTATCTCCAGTTAGTTGCTGGTCGCCTAAAAAAGGCCTGTCTTGTCCTAAGCTTGATTTCTGCCGACACATGTATTGTTCTTTTCCGCTGGTGGGCGTTGCCTTCTCCAATAAAGTTGTTAGTTCAGCAGTCTTTCCCTTCCATGAATGTGCTTGCACTGCTGAAAATACGATCCCACTAGCCTGACAGCAGCATTCAAGACCAAGGAGGACTGGCCACTGCACGAGGAGACATCCGAAGCAGACGAGGGACCAACTGGAGCGATGGACACTGTCAGCAGCAGCAGAGGCTGCCCTGCTAACCTTCGCCCTGTCTGACCGATCCACAGAACCTAACCAAGAAAACTCGCCCACCTTTGGCATCAACACTAACCTAACAAACAGACAAGTGCTTTTCATTGCCGTTGAAGGCAATGACAAACACAGCCAACCTCTCCGCCCCTACCGTGTGTTGCCACAAGAAGGCCAAGCCATCCAGAATTCTCCAGCATGGAAGAAATGTCAAAGTGCCCCTGAGCAGCACTGGTAGTTGCACACTCCTGTGATGCCTGGACAGCACAATGAAGAAGGACGTCCACTCCCTCTCCCACGTCGACAACACACTGGACCAGCTCAGCAACGCCATCTCTTGGACACGAAAGAGGCCCAGAGAAGACGGCCTCTGCAGGAGCCCTTGGATGACATCGCTGCCTGGAACTTTGATGTGAACAAGCTTCGACCAGTGCTGGAAGCAAGCAAGCAAGTCATTTGGGCCAACCTCAAACACTGCCCCCATGAGAGAGAGCTCCTTTTTCTGGGTTGCCACGATGTGCCCAATAAACTGTGCTCTTCTCGCCTTAAGGATCGGGGGTATCTGCAAAATGTGCTTTATTCTGTTGCTTTTTTTTTTGCCTACTTGCATTCCACACTTTTGTGGTTCTGGCAGACCACTCCTGAGGATTTTGGAATGGACAGAAAGAATGTGCTTTGTGAACATTTCATTTTTTTCTCACCTATGCCATGACTCTCTACAATTACATCCTCTAAACTGGCTTAAATGGAACGCCGTGGTTCTGTAGGGATGACAGCCTTATTATGGCGGGGAGGTGACCACTCCTGCATGGATCGTCTAAAATGCCCCATTTAAAAGAGCAATCTAAACAACTCATTTCCCCTGAGGTTGGGCTTACCACACCAGCGTTCAGCAGACAAACACAGAATAAAATGCTCTACTGCCTGACCTCTGGACAGGAATGTGCACTGCAGCTTGTGGGAATCCTGGCTTTCCGCCGTCGCCTTTGCGCGGCTGTGCCGCCCGCCCGCCTTGTTTCTCCTCTTTCCCTTGCTCCCGCCTCAGGCGGTGGAGAGGCGGCTGGGTGACTAATCACTGTCATTTAGCCACAGCTCCGCCCCGGCTCCCCAAGGGCCTTTGCCATTGGCGCCTTTTGGCGGGAATTCGGGACCCGCTTTGGGCGGCCGCGCGCCGCGCGACCGTCCGAGCGGGGCCCAGAGAGAGAGAGATCCCTCCGAGACAGCGTAAGGTGCGTACGCTACTGTTTTGTCCGTGCCGGCCTTTGCCGCTCGGACCAGTGCATATACTCGAGCTCGCCCGCACGTGTCCTTTGACCTGCAGCGGCTCGAGCCTGTCCAGCGGGGTCCAGCGACCTCCGACAGGCGTACCTTGCGTTTATTGCCCACTCTCTCTCGCAACCGGCCCAACGGTCGACACGAGAGAGAGATCACAGCACTGCCGCGGGGACATTCTCCTGCAGCGGCGTGCTAGCGGCGCGCATTGCTCGAGTCGCTTCGTGCGCGCAGCGGAGCCTTGCTCCTCGCGCGCCCCCGGGACGGGGTGACTATTGAGTGTTTGTGTACTGCTGAAGGACGACGTGAATAAACGTCTCCTTTGTGAACTTGGAGGCCTATTTCTTTGCGGCGAATCGCTCTCCTCCCAGCGGAGGTTGAGTGCGCTGCAGCGGTGTCCCAGTGTGTGTGTGGTGACGGCTGATCGGGGCCCTTGGCTCGCGCGAAGCTCGAACCCGCGGTGGGTGGTGGCCTGTGTCCACGTACAAACCCACAACTGGCGCCCCACGTTGGGCGCCAGTTGTGAAAGAGGAGAAACAACGAGGAGAAAAGAGGAGAAACAACGCGGGAAGCCGGCAGAGCCGCGCAAAGGCGACGGCGGAAAGCCAGGATTCCCACAAACTACTACCAGACACGGCTCTGGCAGTTACTCTAAAAGGTTGTCTAAAATGTGGGTTATCTTCACGTGTGGGTCACACAGAGCAGACGCCTAAGGTTTTATATGAAAAGCACCTACAGCCTGTAATCTAGTTTTAAGTTGTACCTCACGAGCTGTGACTCCACTTTGTACAACACACCGCCCGAAAGTCTGCTCTCGGTGGGAAACCGAGCATATTTCCTAAGCATATTTGCGTGCTGGGACCTAGAATTGTTCCTTATGTGCAAATGACGACCGGAGACAGTGAAGCAAAGATTCCTTTTGTGTTGCTTAACTTGCCTAAGAGTCCCCTGCAATTCCAATGTATATTATGAAAGCTGATAGTGAACTTTCAAGATAAAGCTTGGAAAGTTACTAGAACACTCTGGAACAACGTAGAATCGGCTCCGCCTGGACGCGATCAATCGAGATAAATCTAGGCGTGTTCCATCAGAAACAAAGCGATAAAGCGGCGTGCCGGCAGCTTTGAAGAATAAGCAAACAAACACTACAGACATTCTCAAAGAAGCATCCATCCGATGCTTTAGTACACAATGCGGCCACAAACAACTAAAACAGATTGTGTAAAAATAAACCCCAAGGGTGTAAAAACACAACGTGCTTTGACACGCATAATAGGGCTTTAAATGGAAGACATGGACAACTTCTGGTCGTACATGGTGTCACTGGGATGCAGTCATTTCGTCAGGGATGACTTCATACTCCAGTTCACCTAGCCGACGGAGAACCTTGTACGGGCCGAAATAGCGGGGCAAAAGCTTTCCACTCAATCCGCGGCGGCGAATGGGCGTCCAAACCCAGACTCGGTCTCCTGGCTTGTAACCCTGGCTGGTTTCCGGTTGCCAGTCCATGATGTCACGGCACTTCCGGTCGCCCCGGCGGAGGCGCCGCTTGGAAGCTAGGCCTGACGAGGCCAAGTGTTCCGGCGTGGGCGCCCGAACTTTTAGGAATCACAGAAAACGAACAGGGTTGCCAGACAGCGCCCGAAATAAGCCAAGAACAGGGAAATGATGCCATTACCGACCAACAGGAAGCCACAGGCACCTGGTTCCGCCGCCAGGGGCGCAAATACGTGGAGGAAAGGGCAAATATGCCCGAAGCGGAAGAGAAGGGCCGTGCCAAGCCAAGAAGGAAGAGCCATTGCGGAGAGATCCGTTGGCAGAATTAGATCGAAGATCTCCGGAGCGATGCACCGCGTGGTCCTTCGCCCCAAAGGCGGTGCAGGTCAGCTGATGAAGAAGGCTGGACCCTTCCTAAGAAAGATTTTGGTGGAGGCGGCTGGCCTGACAGTCCTCCCGGAAGACAAGTTTATCGTGAATGCCAAGAACCAGTCTCTGCTCATCGTGACCCCGTCGCTGGAACGAGCTGAAAAATACGAAAGGATTACTAGTCTCAGAGTGGGACAGCAGGCAGTCGAAGCTACTGCTCATGCGGCCATGCCGGAAGGCGGAAAAGGGGTCATCTACGACATCCCGCTCAGCCTGACAACACAAGATATTCACGAGGGCCTCCAAGAAAACGAGGACATCCGAGGGGCAAGAAGATTAGGAAAGAAGTCAAAGACCGTCTTGATCCTCTTCGAGGGTCCCGAGGTCCCAAGGGAGGTGTGGTTTTTCGGCGTAGCCTATCGCTGCAACCTGTATAGAAAGAAGTTTGATGCCTGCGGACAGCTCGGCCACCGCTCGGACGTGTGCCCTGACACCACCAACGTCCGATGCCGGGGATGCAGAGCCAGCAATCCTGAAGAGGGCCACACCTGTGAGCCCAACTGCTTGCTATGTGGAAAGAACCATGTGCTGGGAGACAACCGGTGTAAGAATCTCTACCGGACACCCCACATCATCAAAGTGCGTCAGGCGGAAAAGATGCTGAGGAAAGGAACCAGAAGCAAGGGCCAGTCAGGGGCAGACCAGAAGAAAAAGCAAGTCCCCACCAAAGGACGAGCGGAGATGAAAGCCGGTCCTCTGACGGCACACCTCGACCCAGGAGTGCCTCGCAATCCATAAGCAGGAGCAGAGAGGCGCCACCTCGATCCCAAAGGGAATCGGGACAGAACGACACCGCCAGGCGAGGCGCCGGTAGCAGGTAGGTCGGTTAGCTTCGCGGGTGTGGTCTCCAACCCAAGTAGAACGCTAGAAGCGCGAGTAGATGAGAACGCAGCAGCCATACGGCTACTAAATGAGAAAATAGATAAAATTTCCGAGGCAATTCATGAACTTGCGCAGCAGTTTCAGCAGTTGGAAAAGCCACAACCGCTACTCAGACCAGCCACCCCGATGGCAATCCGCAAAGCAGGTGACCTCAGCGACTCTGCTGAAAACATCTCTGAAGAGATGAGCGTAGACCAAGTCAGGCCTGCCAAACGAAAGCAGGATGAAACGATAACAGTTGAGAGCCAAATTAAAAGGATAGTAGCAAAGGAAAATGAAAAAATGGAGAAGTCATTCGAAGAGCTCAAACAGCACGGGGCCATCCTCGGCGCTAGACTAGAGAACCTCGAGTCGGTAGTGTGCAGACAGCTGACGAGGCACATCCAAGTCATAGGCCAGGCCTGTAATGTGGCAATGGAACTGCCGCCATCTTGCCAGGAAACGATCGCTATTGCTCAGCCAGGACTACCCGCCTTTAGCAATGCAGGAGACGGGAGGGAACTGGAATATAAGGGGTACGCTGCTAAGGATGGCAACGGCACCAAGGTAGTAACGTATGTTAAAAGCAACATCGCGGTAATCCAACACGACATTGGAAACCGGGAGACGGAGACAGTATGCGTAGAAATTTTAACTGGAAAAAAGAATAGGGGTAGCATATTCCTTCTAAATATTTACAGCCCACCAAAAAAGATGAAAGTAAAATTTGGCCCCATATTCAGAAGGGCAGCTAAACTCGCGGGGAAAAACCCCCTGATCATAATGGGCGATTTCAACGCCCGGCACCAGGAATGGGGTTACGTAAGCAACAACGCCAAGGGTCAAGCCCTACTGGATGATATAGTAGCATCCAATTTCTACATAGCCAATGACATCTCCTGTTCCACGAGGACTGGTAACAGCGTTACAGCGGACACATCTCCCGACCTTACGCTATGTAGGAACGCTGGCATTGTGAAATGACGGAACCGACAGGAAGTTTGGGTAGCGATCACTTTCTGCTGGAGCTCGAGCTCAGCAGAAAAGTCAGCGTGAAACCTACAACCTACAGGCAAGAGAAGCTTACGGACTGGTATAAATTCAGAGCTATCAGAGAAGAACATGAGCATAGCAACATAACCTGTATCCAGAACTGGACGGCAACGCTGCTTGAGCATGTAGAAAGAGCAACTGAGGAGGTTCAGGTAGATGACTCCCAAGATGGAATGGACAGCAGGCTCTTCAGCATGCACAAAAGGAAGGAACAGCTAAATAACCAGCTGAAGCGCCAAAGGTGGAACAGGAACCTAGGGAGGGAAATAGCTAGACACAATGCAGAATTAGAAAGGTATGCTCGACAGTTGGAATCTCAGAGATGGGATAATAGATGCGAGGAAATGGAGAAAAGCGTGGGAAAATCTAGTACATGGAAGTTGCTCAAATTTCTTATAGACCCAAATAAATCTAAGACGGCTATGAGAACTGAGCAAATAAAAGCTAGGTATAAGTTTAATGGCACAGATGAGCAACTTATTGACACGCTCAAGTCACTGTATATTGCTCCCCATGGGGCTGCTAAATATGACGACTATAAGGGACAACCAAATGAGGAGTTGGATGCCCCCATATTAAGAGCCGAGGTCAGGATGGAACTGCTGAAGCTAAAACGAAGGTCAGCCCCGGGGCTCGACAGAGTAGAAAACAGAATGTTGAGAAATCTGGATGAAGAATCAATAAACAGCCTCACTAGGTATCTCAACCAAGTGTGGAAAGAGGGCGCAGTACCCGAAGAGTGGAAGAAGGCCAAGATCACGCTTATACACAAGCAGGGCAAACCTCCGAGCTTGGAGAACCTCAGGCCGATATCACTAACATCATGTGTAGGGAAACTGCTTGAGAAGGTCATCCTGACCAGACTGACCAAATACATGGAGGATAACGGCCTCTGGCCAGATGAAATGGTTGCATTTAGGCCTGGGCTCACCACCCAAGATACAATGCTAAGACTCTATGGAGATATAGTAGATCAGCTGGACCTCGGCAACCTGAAGGCGATCTTGGGTATAGATCTTAAGAAAGCCTTTGACAATGTCAGCCATCCTTGATGGGCTAAATGAGATAGCCGTAGGAAAAAAACACCTACAACTACATCCGATCGTTCCTTAGGGACAGGACTGCTATCATTACCTTTCAGGGCATCACATCCGATGAGTTCCCCATGGGATGCAGAGGAACCCCGCAAGGGGCTGTCCTCTCCCCATTTCTCTTTAATCTGGTAACGAGGGACCTTCCCCGCAAGCTTACAGAGATAGAAGGCTTAAACATCAGCCTCTACGCAGATGATGTAAATGTGTGGCCAAACAAAGGAGGCGACTCAGAAATGAAAGAAAAGCTACAGAAGGCAGCGGATATCATTAACGAGCATGCGAAATGCGCGGGTCTCAGCTGCTCTCCGCAAAAGTCGGAGCTTTTTGTAGCAATGAGCAAGCGCAGTCAAAGGATACCGGCAATCGAGGTTACACTTGAAAAAAGAGCGATACCAAATGTCGAGGAAATAAGAATCCTAGGCATGTATATTAACAGAAAAGGGAAAAACAAAAGTACGCTAGACAAGCTCAAAGCGCAAGCTGAACTTGTCGTCAGAGCCTTCAGAAAGGTATCTAGAAGGGGGGAAGGACTCTCAGAGTCCAGCAAACTAAGACTCACGCAGGCCTTCATCGTTAGCAGGATATGCTACGCAACCCCATTCCTGAAAATAAACAAAACCGAAGAAAAGGCATTAGACACAATCATCAGAAAATGTGTCAAACAAGCGCTAGGGCTGCCCATTTCCACGTCCAATGATATACTGGAGAAAATGGGCCTGCATAACAATTGGAGAGAACTGACTGAAGCGGTTAGAACATCGCAAATCGAAAGGCTAACATCCACACCCGCAGGAAGGAAATACCTAGAGCTAGCGAAATGGGCAACCGTAGATAGCACAGTGAACACCAGAACAGATCTGGGAAGAGAAATAAGAGAGCACCTTATTATCGCTCCCATATCTAGAAACATGCATCCCATTCACGACAAAGGCAGAAGGAAAAGCAGGGTCGCACAGCTGACTGCTAAGCTAGGCAAGATGCCACAGGGAACCGTGGCCTACACTGATGCCGCAGTAGGCACGCTAGGAGACACCGTCTCCGTAGCCGTCGGGGACTCAGGCAGAACGTTACGCGTTGTAAGACACCTTGACTTAAAACCCCTTGTGGCGGAGGAGGTTGCAATAGCGATCGCTCTAACTCAACCAGGTACCAAATACGTAGTAAGCGACTGCAAAGCCGCAATTAGAAATTACAGTAAGGGACGCATCCACGAAATGGCGGCTAAATATCTAAAAGACTTCATCCCAGCCCACAGTATTCTAACCATCTGGACCCCAGCCCACTCGGGTCTGGTTGGAAACGAGGCCGCCCACAGGCTCGCCCGCTCCTCTTTACCCCGGGGAGCCGTGGACACCTCATACGAATTCAGCACTAAAGAGGAAACCTTTAATAGCACCACAGACAATCAGAAAAAGAGCAAAAGGATCTATCCTCCTCCGGATGGATCGCTTAGCTCGGCTGAGGCCTATGACTGGAGAAGACTCCAAGCTAGAAACTTCGCATCCCCGCTCAGGAGGAGCTGGACAGGAGGTGACACGGAAGTGTGCGAGTTCTGCGGGCATACCGCTACACTCGAACACATACTATGGAGATGCCCCAGTGCCCCAGGATATAGCAGAATTAATAATGCAGAGGAATGGGAGACCATACTCAGAGGTGCTGACCTTAGCATACAACGATACGCTACCCGCCTGGCAGCAGAAGCTGCGCGACTATACCGATGCTAGTCTTCCAGCTGCGACGCTGCCCCTGCCCGGACCCGGAGGGGCACGGGTCTTCTTCTGGCGGAAATAAAGTTTCTTCACTCACTCTCCTGGCTTGTACTCCGTGTCGTGTCTTCGTAGGTGTCAGTCCGCTGCTGGTCTCTGATCCGCAATCGGGCTTCTTCTGCGCGTTGTAGGCTGGTGGCGGCAGGGATGCCAAGGACGAGCCTGAGGGGCGTCTCCTGCACTGCGGGCGAAGACTACGTAAGGCAGTCCCAGGTCTTGTGTTCGGCATCGACATACGTGGCGAGCATATCGGCGATGGTTTTGTTGAGGCGCTCGGTCAGTCCGTTGGTCTGCAGTTGCCCTCCGGCGGCTGGTTTAGCTGAAACGCAGGATGGCTGGCGTCAGTTCCGCTGTGAATGCTGTTCCTCTGTCCGTGGTGAGCACATCAGGGGTGAGTCGCAGAGGAATGGACTTGTGGCGTTCAACCCTAGTTCTCCGGCTCAGTAGTCCAGCTTCCTGGTCATTAAGGCATCCTCGGGCTTAAAATTCTGGAGGGTAAGCGAATGAAATAACTGAGGCGGTCTGGGCTCTCTGTGTGGAGGAAGCCCCCTTTTGAAGAAGCATCCACAGGGACACCCTAGATGCGACATCCCGTGGCAGCGGAGCATTTGATCTCCTTCGGTGATCTCAGTTTCCACCTGCTCAACATTTTGGTGCCACAAAACATGGTGGACTGTAAGGCAGAAGACACGTCGGAAATGAAGCCATGCCAGTAATATTTAAAAGAAATATGCAGTTGCGTAATTTACAGTACCCTGGAACGCCTGATGGAGATTTTCGTGGCCCAATATTATTGAGGTCAACAAGTCGGTGGAATTATTCTCAACTGACACCGGCCAATCCCAGTTTATGGTCGCGTAAATATTTCACCTCTGTGCGTGCATGTCAGTCTTTCCTCCAGGAGAGGAAAGCTCAGCATCATAAAAGATGAGCTCAGCAGGAGTGACGCCAGAAGAATTTCCACCCACTATTTTTGCAACGCACAGCTAAACATGCACAGCCACTGAAACGCTCATTAACACGATGCTGGAGGCAGCCCACCACAGGAGCCTCCTGGCTGCTGCAGGGGCAATCGATCGGAAACGCTTTCTCTGCACACCAGAGAACCCCAGTCGGGTGTTCTCCAAACGGCGGGCAGTGCTGGCCCATGGCAGTGCTCAAGCAATGCCTGAATGTACGCATAGATAGGCTCTTGGGCCCAAATATGTGAGCGTGTGCGTTGTGGCCGACCGTTTATATATATATTCTCAGCATTCTTGCGGATGAACGAAAAAAAGAACTTTGCCACGAACACATTCCGATAAGGGATCGCAGGGGTTCTCCTCATTCATCCAGTCCCCCCAGGCGAAACTGGCCTGAAATTATCCAGGGTCGGCCGTAGTTCCCATCCTCCTGAGCCTTAGCCGAACTTAACAAAGTGCCGCAACTCGGCGACCAGACAGGACCCCAGCGCCATCTGTGCGCATTCAAGAGAACACAATCCGGTCAGCACCTTACACTGTGTCTGCGACCCAACGTGTGTGACGGACACACTGCTCTCACGTTCACCAGCGACAGTATTACAAGGTGGTGTGCCCCTCTTCTGTTGTAGGCATTCTCGACTGGTCCAATGATTCGAGCATTCTTGGCCATCTGCAAACTTCCGTTCTTACTCTCCCGAGACCACAATGTCTGTCAATGAGTTACGGAAACCATCATTCAGGATCTACGCATGTCCCACAGAAAACCAAGCCGCCAGTGCACCCACGGATAGGCATTGTAATATACAACTGCTAGCTTGGTTACAAAAGCTCGAAAATAGAGTACAAAGTTGTGCCGTGAAAATCCACTCCCAGAGAGCGGCCAAGAAATGCCACTTTATCTGAACTAGGAACAGCACGCTCCATCTGGCACCGCCCTTTCTTTTAACGATCACTTTAATTGCATGTTTACGCTTGATGATGGCACTGCCAGAACCCCCGACAATGGCAATACACTCCATGAAACAACAGTAACTGAAGCAGGAATATTTGACTGCCCACTCAAAATTGATTCCAACAAATTGATGGCACCCGACAAGATGCCAAATGCATTTCTTACATGAATGGATTGCAACAAACCGCTGGAGAACTACCGGGAACATGGAAAACAGCGAAGGTAATTCCAATACCCTGCCAATGCGTCTAACTATTAACATTTAATTTTGAAGCATACTGCTGTGTTTGTTGAAGACCATAAATTAACCATTTCCAAAAAACATGGCTTCAGAAAAGGTACTACAACACAATTAGAAACTGTCCATGATCTAGATACGATATTCCTTGATTTAGCCAAAAAGCCTTCGACTGGGTGTCTCCCCCTCAGTCTTTCTTGGTAGTGGGACAATCACCAACTGGTTGAAAGCCTACTTAAACGGTCAGTGTTTCTACTTTGCCAGTCGGATTTCACAGAAGTGTTACCGTATTTACTCGCACAAAGATAGCACCCCTGAATTTTGTTGTCAACATTCAATTTTTTTTATCCCCCGTGTACAGATCACACCCTCCACTGTGATTTGTTGTGTGCCAAGTCTAGCCGATGATGATCGCACGTGCAGATGATGCTCTGTCGTCAGCTGCCATTTTTGTTTTGATGTCCCCCACTATTGCAGCCGCCATTTGGCTGACCTGCAACCATCCCGCAGACGTATCACGGGCAGGACAAATGTGGTTATGCTTAACCACAGTCATCAAACCTAACTGCAGTCACCACGTGTCGCCTATTTTCAACGATGTGGAAGGGACTCGACATTTTTTGGCGTAACAACGGTAAAATGCATAGCTTGAGCACTGCGGGACGTCTTCGGACGGGATGGAAGGCTGTTTTGATGCGTTGCTACATGATTTAGTGCGAAGAAAGTGCGCTCCGGAAGCTCTTTTCGCACTTGGACGCCTACGGGTACACACACACACCACCATCTTCTCGGTTAACAATGCTAACCGCCACGCTTGGTCCGCAATAACCACAGTTTAGTCTGCTGTGTGGACAGCAGTAACCAGAGTTAGCATGGTTACCTAAACTGCAGTTAAGCACGCACGTTAGCTACTGTAAGAAGCCTGACCAGCAACTTGTTTGCGTTTTCGGTGGTAAAAAATTTCTTGAAGAAAATTTACCCCGCGTAATGATCACACCCCTAAATTTGTGTCAATTTTCTGAAGAAAAAAAAAAAAGTGACTATTATGCGAGTAAATACAGTACCACAGGGCACAGTCCTTGCACCAATTCCTTTCCCTATTTTTATTAATGGTCTTGACCAGAACATCGACGCAACAGCACGCATGTTCGCTGGCAACTCCGTCATCTACAAAGAAATTAACAGCACCAAACAACACTCAACAACTCGCTGGAGTACGCATCCAAATGGTGCGACAGATTTCCACTGGCCTTGAGAACTGCCTGCGTGACTGTGGCCAGAAAAGAGAAGACTCCGGTAACTCAGCACAAGACACTCCCCACAGTGTCTCGGTGCGATGATGATGGGGCACCAAAGCACATTCTACACGATAAGACTTGCTTCACCAGAAGGTGACAGAATGGGCTTGGCTTCTTCAGAGTGAAATGCTTGGGTCTGGGACCCCACCTTGAGTAAAGAAGAAAAACCTCATGCCATGGCACCCCTGCCCTGGTGCCACAACCAACTTGTGGCGTACATTCTGCGATAGAATAGAGTAGTACCCTTAGGTGGCTGCTTCCCTACGACACCAAAGAATGCATCAGAGTGCGTCGATAAATGCAGCCGAAATGAATCACCTACACTGGTTCTGCAAAAAGCCTGCCGCCCTAAGATTTGTTTTTTTTTTCCCCTCCTCTTGAATGGTGGCACAAAACTTGATAAAACCAGACACTTGCTTGAGACGAAAACCCGCACCACACGAAGGAAGCATACAAAACATCCGACCGACTACAGATGCCGTGGTGGTGACACGTCCACATTTTCTTTTTTTTCTTCTTGCATGTGATCCGAGAGTGGAAGTTGTTGTCTGGTGAAATTGTAAACCAGACATTTGGACACTATGAAAATTCTTAACACTGTCCCTATGTGCAATTAACCGCGCTGCTTCTATTTTTTTTCTGTCCTGTTCAAATTTTACCCCATCCTGTCATGACCCCAAAGTGGTACCAATGAAACAATTACCAGGCAGAGGATGAGGATGGCGTACTCGTTGATGAAGGTGTTGAAGTACTGGTTGAGGAAGAGCATGCCGGGCCCCAGCAGAGCCGAGTCCATGTAGTCCATCTCGCTGCGGCACATGTGGGCCACCACCAGGCGGTTGGTGACCTTGGCCGCCACCATGCCGAAGGCGATGATGTACAGGCACGGGTGGTGCTCGTAGATGGAGGTGGTCGACTTCTGGTAGATGATGAACGCCGGCACCACCACCAGGGCAATGGGGATGCTGGGGGACAGCACACTGGTGCCCTGGGCATGGTGTCACTCTTGTCCCCTGACCATTTCCCTTTCCACAGTCCTCAGCTTAAGCTGAACCCTCTTGGTTAGCCTCCGCGTTTCTGCCCCATAGGTGAGCACCGGTAATACACAGCTGTTGTATACTTCTCTCTTGAGGGTAGACTGCCTGAGAGGACCTGCCATATGCGCTCCACCCCATGCTTATACTTCTAGATATTTCCCTCTCATGATGAGCAGTCACTACGTGCCCCAAGTAAACGTCCAGCACCTCGCTACCAACTGCGAGACTGTGGCACATCACTCTGCTCTTCTGGATGTTAATCTTGAGATTTGGCTCCAGCTGCCTAACTCATTGATCACACTTTGCAGTTCATCTCCTGGGTGACTCAGAGAGGCAATGTATCACAAGGAATTACTTGGGCATCCTGCACTACCTCTTCTCCCCAATTGAGGCCTCGGAACACCTCCTGTAAGCAGGCAGTAAACAGCATTGGCGAGATCCCTGCCTGACACCCTTTCTCATTGGAATTTTACTGCTGACTTTAGGGAGGAATATGGCAGCTGTGTTACACATATCTTCACTATTTTCTCATAACACTCTTCGACACCCCGATTCCTCAATGCCTGCATGACTGCTGAGGTTTCCACAGAGTCAAATGCTTTCTCGTAATCAATGAATGCTATTTATGTTGGTTATACAGTCGAGTCCACTTATAACAATATTCAAGTGCACAAAAATTCCATTGTTACAACTGATTATCGTTATAAATGGGTTGCGCGATAAAAAGCATAACAACAGCAAAGATGGCTCGTTTATGGTTTATGGGGTTTAACGTCCCAAAGCGACTGAGGCTATGAGAGACGCCATAGTGAAGGGCTCCGGGTAATTTCGACCACCTGGGGTTCTTTAATGTGCACTCACATCGCACAGTACACGGGCCTCTAGAATTTCTCCTCCAAAGAAATCCGCGTCCTTTGGGTCAGCAGCCGAGCACCATAACCACCGTGGCGGCTAACAACAGCAAAGAGGGGTCTCACAGACGGCAAGTGCTCTGCCGAGGCATCGTTTTGCCTTTGTGGCCCCCGTGCAAGATGCGAGAAGCCTCTCAGCTTGGGAAATCCCGAGGAAGCGCTGCTGTGGTGAGATCGCTACAAGCACCTTGCCCCGCACGAGAACACCCCTCACGCGAAGCTTCCTTCTCCAGGTGCAGCGGAACGAAGCCCTGGTTGCGATGGGGCTCACCAAGTCACCATTCTGCACTCAGTCTCCAAACCGATATAGCCATGCGCTGTCTGTTCACAATCAGCGGGTGCCATCTTCCGTTTGGGCGGCCATCCAGACGAGACGGAGAAACAGTGTGCCAGGAATGACTGGCACCAACAACCGTTGGCAGATCAGTGCTGTGTTTCAGAGGGTGGCACAGAGCTATGGGCACAACCCATTTGTGTTCGGAGGGGTGGAAGGGCAGCAGCAGAGGGTTTTACTCTATGGGGAGGGTGCAGCGGCTGTAATTTCTTTTCAAGGATTCCGCTACCTTTTGCACAAGCACTGACTTCATTGCTATAACCACATGGGGGCACTGTAGTAAGCGGGTTGTTTTACCACACAAAAAACATACAAAAGTGGATGGTGCAGCAGCTTTTCATTGTGGTAACGGATATAATGTTAAAACCAGTATCGTTATAAGTAGGCTCGACTGTACTCTGCGAATTTCTCTGTGTGAATATGGTTCATTAGTTTTATGTTTAGTTTTATAGGAGTTTAACGTCCCAAAGCAACTCCAGTTATGAGGGCTGCCGTAGTGAAGGTCTCCTGAAATTTCGACTGCCTGGGGTTCTTTGACGTGCAGTGACATCACACACAGTACAAAATGGTTTATTGCCGAGTATCCTTTGCGAAAGCAGCCTGTCTATCATTTTATTGATTGTCTTAAGGCACAGGCAGAGCGAGAGTGATTTGCCCTAAGTGGCATTCTTACTTCTCTTGTTGAGTCACAGAATGAAAAGGGATTTCCATGAGGCTGCCAATCTTAGGATGTGTTGTTGTGGTTGGGTGCACACCTAGCCTTGGTGACTGCCAGGTCATGAAAAGGAGTGCTGAAAAATGCCCCAACGATGACCGGGAGAGCAAAGCAAGGCAGGGCATGTTGCTCTGTCTCCTCCATTTCCCTGCTGTAGAAAGATACGACACTCCAATGTTTCCACTTCTCATTGCTGGCCAAAACGGCTTCTGATTTCTTGATAGAAAACTGTGCTGACTGGGTGCTTATACGTGCACTCACAGCATTTCCAGAAACACTTCTACACGACTGGTAGAGTGCCACAAGCCAGTGTTGAGATCAGATACAGCAGGAAACAGTACTGCAAGCTCTCTATGTTACCAGAAATCATCTCACGCCACCCAATGCCAGTCTGGGAAAGCGACAGCCAGTTAGCACTGCGGCCCCCCTTGTTGCGACCCACCTCTGGCCAACTTATTAGAACAGAGTGTGTTTTTCGCAAGGTCTTTCAAAAACCGTAGCTCAGCTTTGTAGTGACACTCGTGCCACACAGCCCGAGTACAGGACGTCACACAGTGTTAAATAACATGCAGTTTTCATACGCAGAACCAGGCACGGGATGGAGGCTCCACCCCAGCTGGTCAACCCCAACATGCAACCACAGTTGAGGTTAATGTCTCCAATGCCATGCAAACTGCCACCACAGAAAGGTTATGGCAGTGGTATTTTGCATCAGATTGTAGCATGCATGCCATTTCAAGCCAGGAAAAAACTGTGAGGGTTGTTTGCACTTCTCCATGCATCATTCCACCCCCTCAAGCAGTGTGGTGCAGCTATGTACAGAGGGGGGCAGAAATCCGTGCCTCGGCCGTGTTACGCAAACACTGCAGAGGCTGCAGTCACAGCAGCCACGCTGGAATCGGCATGCAAAGGGAGTGCACTCAGGCAGTGCCTACTTACGGCCACGGTGGAGCCGTTTTTGCCCACTCCACCCGAGAGAATGACCGCCACGTCCGTGTAGCACATGACGAGGGAGACAGAGAGGGCCGCCGCCACGGGGAGCAGCCGCAGCTCCACATTGAACAGGGGCAGCTGAACAACACCACCACCACCGGAGAGAGAGGAGAGAGGGAGGGGTTAGGAGCCGTCACCAGCAGCAGCAGCAAGACAGCAGCCTGCCCACAAACCATCAGCCCCCCCCCCCCCCCCCCCCCCACACACACTTACGGCCACTGTGGAGCCATTCTTGCCGATGCCCCCTGTGAAGACGGTCCCTGCGTAGCTGACCAGGGCAACGCTGCCTGCCGCCACGCCCACACACAGGGGCAGAAACTGGAGCGGCAGCTCAACACAGGGAACCTGCAGGGCCCATCCTCACACACTCCCCCCCGTGCCAACACTGGGCACAGTGCAGGGGGCGATCTCTGTGGACGCCTGTCCCCCTCAGCACAGGTGCCAGTCCTTTTCAAACTTCCCCAGAGGCTGTTTCCAGCCCCAACCCTCTGAGGAAACTCCCCTTCCCTGGCCAGCAGTGTGTGTGCAGCACATCTAAGCCACAGGCAAAGCAATCAAACCAACTGCACTGGCCAAAGTGGCCCCTCAGGGTCAACAGCCCTGACCAAGAGGGTCTCTCGGATGATGCACACTGCTGGCGGCATAAAATCACACCCCTCAAACATGTGCAGCTTATCTTTGCAAAAAAAAAAAGAAAGTCAACACACCAGCTTCCTCAAAAGTGCACAAATGTTACTCACTACAACTTGTGCAACACTTCATTTCGACAGTGATTAATATTGTTACGAAGAAGAAGATGAAGCGGGCAGTGGCGCGGGACGGAGCGCTTGCGCTAGGCCCACAGCCATTAAATCATATTATCGTCTGTCATCATGTCGCCCTTTTCCTAGGCTTGCCACCTCGTAACAATATTGGTGTAACAAATAAACATCCTGTTTTTAACCTTTTCTTGTCGGTTGATTGCTAGCAGTCTGCAAAATTATTGGTGGCAATGGTGACACAACACCTTAGTGTGAGATGATGAAATACCTTGATGGTGATAAAATTTGCTCTGCAGCAATGGCACAAAATCCTTAGAGTTGGATAGAGAATGACAATCTTGAAGGCACTCGACTTAATAGCCTTTGAAGGTGCCCGTGTGACAATGGTCATCATCATCAGCCTGACTAAGCCCACTGCAGGGCAAGTTCCTCTGCCATGTCTCTCCAGTTAACCCTGTCCTTTTCCAGCTGCGGCCACCGTATCCCCGCAAACTTGTGATTCTCATCCGCCCACTTAATTTTCTGCCGTCCCCTGCTACGCTTGCCTTCTCCCGGAATCCACTCCGTCAAGGACCTTAAGGACCACCGGTTATCTTGTGCCCTTGCGGGATAGCCGATTAATGTACGGGTGCAAAGACGGAGGGGCAAAGGACGTGCCTGGCCTGCCCTCTTATGCCTGTGGGAAGCAGTGCCCACCTTGGTGGCCCAGATGTCGGGCCCGAAGAGGGCGGACACCAGGTGGATGAGCATCACGGCAAACTGGGCCTCGGTGACGTCGAACTTGCCGAAGCGCAGCGTGCCCGACACGTACGTCTGCCAGTGGGCGCAGTAGAAGAGGGCGATGGCCACGAAGCACTGGAAGAACATCCAGGCCGGGTAGGAGCCCAGCTTCACTGCGATGCACACGGCCAGGGCCACAAACACGGTGGAGATGGAGTCGCAGCCGTGGTCAAACAGCTCGCCCAGCGGGGAGTTGGTGCCCGTGCGGCGCGCCTGCTTCCCATCGCACGCGTCCAGCGTCTGGTACACAAACAGGCCCAGGGCGCACAGCACAAACGCCCACCGGGGGACCTGCACACAACAGTCGTCCTCTCGCTGCATCCTCCATGGCATCGAGTCTAGCACACAAATGAAACACTGCGCTTCTCTGTTGATATGGCGCACTCTGGGACACTCATCGATTCCAGCAAACGTTTTTGGTGAAATGAAACACCATCAACATACGGACAGGCAACGTTATGCTTGTTCTGTCGTAAAATAAATGTTAAGCTCATGTCCACAGAATAAAAATTTTGTTGAAGAGGAAACGCACCACAAGAGACAATCCATTGTGGCGAGAACTAGCATGCGTTGTTTCTTATGGCCAGCTGACGGGGAATCTGAAATATTTTGCTAGGTGGCGTTCGTTTTGTAGCGGGGTTCGACTGTACTGAATCCTTCTGCACACTGAAGGAATCTCCAGTGATCTCAGCACAAAAACACTCACAAAGTCTCTCCTCCAAGACATGATAGCATAAATGCAATCTGGGCCTACACAGAAGACCCTTGAAAATCTCCACTGTCAAGTTTACTCTGAGGGGGGATGTTCTGCTACTGAAAAACTGAAATGCATGATAATGTTTACTAAAGCATCACTGTTTTGACCTTCAGCTGAGGTCAAACCATGAGGAAGAGACACGGCTACGCGGACAGGTCTCCTTTAAGCGCCACTCAGCTATACCACTAGGCTCAGCCAACACGCGTCGCTGGCACTGGAGAGCGCATCAACTTCCATCCACTGCCTGCTCACAGTCCACGTAGCCCCAATCCGTGCTTTCACTCCAATTTGAATGCAGTTCACCAGCTTTAAACACTGGACAAATGATATGTTATCTACAAATATCTATAATGTCTAACATTTCTGTCCCTCTTTAATAGCACTCGTTCGAAGGACTCTTAGGCCAAACCATAGCATAGCTAGCTGAAATGGAAGAAAAATGCACCCCTTGGCAGTTTCTCTCTTTCGAAGGAAAGTAAAAACAGAGCAGCAGATGCTGAGCCAGCTCACATGCTGGTGCACCACCAGAGTCCAGCAATGGCACACTAAGCGACTGTGTTTACCTTCTCTGTTGCTCACGCATGGGCTGGCTGCCATTTCACCCCAGGGGGCTCCTCCTCTATGCAGAACACAGAGGAGGGCATCACAGCCCCCTTGTCCCCACAAAGTGGAAGGTGTGCTCCACCACTCAGACCTCGAGTAATAGCACTTGGGGGAGGGCCATTTTGCTGCATATTTCACTCAACCCAAACATGACCCACAGTTTGTCTCATTTATGTCAATCAAACGTCAATTACAGAACACGGAAGTATGCAGAATGCGAAGGCACGCTTTGTCATTGCACGTTGCCAAGCAGGGGACTCCACAACAGCCTCGAACAACTGCTTCCCACTGCGAAAACCCATGAATACGAGGAGCCCTTTGCAGGAGTGAAACGGACACTCGGCACAAAGGGAAAGCAACACCTTTCTCCTGAACTGTGTTCAGAGATGCTTGTGATAAAAGACCCACTCAATGTTAGGTTCACTTTAAGGGGCCACGAAACACATTTTCATTGTATTGTTTTGCCTGCTGGTCACATAGAATAAGTTATAGTCAGATCACTAATATCGTTTTTTAATATTTTAATCAGTTTGCAAAAACAAATTCATGGCGCTGGTGGTGTCACCACACAGTGACGGTTTTCAGCAGTGGATGTGATATCATCAGGTGGGATGAATGGACAAAGAGTAGATAGATACACTGCAGATTGCGTTAATAAGTGAAGATACATCTCATCATGTTTTTGCGTTTCATATTCGATCAACGCCAATCTTAGAATACGCAAGCACTGCTTGGTTCCCGCAATCTACCACTAACATCCCTCGGCTTGGGAGAGTGCAACGAAAAGCTGTAAGGTTCATTCATAACAAATACAAGCCCCCTGACTCCCCTACCGATCTTGCTGCATCATCTGGCCTTCCATCACTATTATCTAGGGCAAAAGAATCCCGCCTGAAATTTTTATATCAATTATTACACAACAGCTACAGTGTCTAAATAAATGTGTCCTTCTCACAGTCACGGCAATCCGGGCACAAGCATGCGCACACGCTGACCCATGCCGAACAAACACTGTCAGGCATTCGTTCTTTCCTTTGGCCATCAGCAGCGAATGGAATGCCATGTCGGACTCACCAGCTTCCTTCACCTCGAGATTATACTCCAGTTTCATACATAGCTGTCAACACTGCCAAAGGTACGAAAATAGTCCGCTGCAAAAAACAAGCAAAATGTATCCCTCGCGTCGTGGCTGAGTGGTACGAAGCATTTTACAAAGGGCCTAGGTTCGACTCCCGGCTTGGCTCGGTTTTTTTTTTTTTCATTTCTTTTTTATTCTTCTTATAATTATCATTAAGTAGAAAGTCGAAACTGTCAAACTCTAATGAGTACTTTGAAAAACACTGCGCTATTTACTTGCACTGCTTACTCGTTTCGAAGGGAAAAAGCAGTGTAGTGTATTGGCGACGGACATGATTGCGAAGTGCTGTTCTCGGGCGTTCAGTGACTCTTGTGCATGCGGCACACAATGAATCATTAATTGTGTGGTGATAGAATTCAGTGCTGCGTCGATTATTCCGAGCAGCCTCGGCTAGCGGGAACCTGGCATTGATCGGCGTACTCAGCGGCTTTAAAGTGAGCGGCGTCTGATTCGGGAAGTCTACACTTTTGAGCTGTTGTCGCAAGGAAAATTTTTTGAAGTGCTTCCGTTCGTAGTAATATTTTGTATTAGATGTCGGATTCGGTGTGTTATGGGTGTGAGCTAGTGCGGTGAGATGGGGATTGTTGAAAGCTGTGTATTTGGGCCGTGAGCAGAGATTCCGCTGCGCAGGTCATCGAACTCAACAAGTGGTGTCGTATATTAGCGCTGCAGTTGACATTGTTATTGTGAGAAGAAGACGACGAGGTTCCTGAATAGGCGCACAACGAGGCTGACGAAGCTCGCTGTTTGTTCTCCACACAGTAGCTCGTCATCGTCCTCTCGCGGTAACAATACAAACGAGTAAAAATTCGGGCATCGTACACACCAATGAGATGTAAGCGTAGCGTGAGTGAACGTTGTGGCTGGCATTTAATTGTTGGCATCCGCTCTCATGTCTTTGTAAATATCATCTTTGTAACTAAAGTTGTCCATTTGCTCGATCGTAATCTACTACTGTTGTTTTTCACTGCTGCCACAACTCACAAGAGTGTAGAAACTGGTGCTGTAGGTTATGGAATGGTATATATAACATTTCCTAAGCGTATCATGTGAGTGGCCTAGAGCGGTTGTACGGTCGGTGATTTTTTACAGAAAAGAGAACAGCGCACCAGGTCTCGGAGGAAGGAAACGCTTCAGGTGAACCACTCAAGCAGACGACATGACCGGCCGGCCTGCGCGGCCGGCCTAGCTGCGAAAACCTGATACAGGAGGGACCGGAAAAAAAAAACCCAGAAAACTAAGGCGCTCTGTTTTGTAGAACATAAAAGAAAAAGCAATCTTTTTGCAAAATAAAACACCGTTATCATTATACTGCAATATCAACCTACATTTACTTTAATTTTGAGTTCATTACGATTTTTGCTTTTGATGCACTACATTACGATGCGGACGAGGAGCGCAAACAGGCGCCACAGCCTTGGCTGCGTTGACTGCTGTGTATGAAACGGAGTAGAGTAGAATGTAACAGGCATCACTACAGTGCCAACAGTCCCACATTTTACCAGACGACTGCCCAACAATTATTTATCGACATCGCTTAACATGTTATTTTTAAGGATGGTTGCCTCCCGTCACCTTCTTTTTCACTTTCTTCTAGTTGCTGTTGTAAAATACTTCAAATACTAGCATGTTTGCTGGCATGAACGACTGCTGTGTTTTCTTCTTGTTGCAGTTCTGAATCTATTCTTTGGTAACCTTCCTACTAGTAGTTATGTAACTAAGAGTTGTCATTTTTGTTGATCTGCTTGTAATTTATCTGTATTATTTTGAACTTTATATTGTACTGATTGCCCACGTGCTATGGTCTCTCACTGAGATTGTAAATAAATAAATCAACAAAACCAGCACGTTTGCACTACGTAGTAGCATTTCGAAGGAAGCAAAACAAAATCAGAGGCTCTGGATATTGTCGAAGGACTGCACACCTCTCTGTACACATCTATCGAGCCATTGCATCCTACAAGCAAGGAGAAGGAAAAAAGACATTCACTTCACATTTACGAGTGCACATCGTCAGCTTGAGGAGGGCGCCACGTTCCTGTCATCAGTGGCATGGTACGCGTTACACTAAAAAGTATCTCGAGTTTGGATAAGTCAGGGGATGTGCAAACTTCCGCTCAGACAGGCTACCCTGACTGGTCCCACCCAGTGTCCTCATTGGGAGAGCGAAAAGGGAAGCCCCGCCAAAATCACCATCACTTGGCATTTCTTCACTGAACAACTCCCGTTCCTATACATCCCTTCCTTTTTGAGTCGGCATCTGCGTGCCATCAAGCAGCCCCTTTAAAGCGACTCAGGGACGCAGTAGTGAAGGGAATTCAACCACCTGGGGTTCCTTAGCTTGCACTGACATCGTGCAGTGAACAGGCCTCTAGAATTTCACTTCCATCGGAATTTGACTGCCGTGGCCAGGATCAAACCCTTGTCTTTCGGGTCAGCATCTGAGCACCATAACCACAGAGTCACCACAGCGGCTTAAAAGAACCACTCGTGATAAAAAACTCATGTGATGTGGTCTCTACCCTACAGGGTTCCTCATCTTTGAGTTCTCTCGACTGACAGAAAACTTGTTCTTTCTTATTCCTCATGCTGCCCTGTTCTGTGCTGTTAAGTCTTGTATTGAAGACAATAGTGTCATCAATTTTCAAAACACCTGCCGCTTGGCCGCTGATTATTTTATGACGCTGGTGGAGATCTACCTTCGTAGCATTTCATAACTAAGTCCTTGCGGCAGTGTCAGCATTAGTTCTTGTGAGGCAACTGTACTTGCTGATATTTTCTTGGCCAGCACTGATTGTGATCTGGTTAGATGACGAGATAGTTTAGGTATGTAAACGACTCTCTGGTTTTTCTTAAAGAGCAACCCAGTTTGAACCACACAGGCCCCATGCAAGAGCTTTATCAGTCTTTCAAATAACATGGGAGGTGTCTAAACTTCGCTCATGACCAGATTGGTTCGATTTATTGGGGTTTAACTCTTTCGTTACCACGCCACTGTGCTTCGATCACCGGTGATCGAAAAATTCGAAGCGCTACGGCAGCGCGACCGCGGCCGCTACGGACTTGCTGAGTCATTCGGTTTGTTGTTCACACATTAAACTTCAACTTCCTGTTTAGTTTATGTTTTTGCCAAAAAGCGACAATTTTTGAGACGCGCTTGAAGTTGGGTGTGCGGCGTCGGGCGCTCCGAACAAGCCGTCATCATCGGGAATGGCGCTCGCTCGAAAAAACCCCGTTCCACTCAATTCCGCTGCGTTTGCACCACATATTTTTGATGTATCGATTAGCACGGACCCTGACGACGATGCTGTATCGTCAGGTATTGTTTCGAAGCCCAAACTGGGCAACGAGAGCCCAGAACGCTCGCCTGTGCGTTCAGATTCCTCGTTCCGGTCTGTTTGTGCGAACCGAAGCTCCTCATTGTAGCCGTTACGGTGATGTGGCGCCATCTAAGTTGTTCTCCAGAGACTACAGTTTCGGTTTCTGCGTAGAGAGCAATTTTCCCACGACGCGCGAATTTTTGAAACGCCCTTGAAGCGGAGGGTACGGCGCGGACGCTCCGTGCATGGCGTCGGGTGCGCAGACGGCGCGCGCTCGGAAAAACCTTGCTGCGCGCAATTCTACTGCGTTAACTGCAATTATTATCTATGCTACGAGTAGTAGAGTCTCTGGTGACGATGTTGCATTGTCGGATTTTGGTTCAGACGCTGTAACTGCGCAAACCGATCCCGGAACGTTGGCCTGATAGTTTCGCTTTCTTTTTCCTGTCCGCTTGTGCGGGCGCATCTGGTTTGTTGTTCAGACGGTTAGTTCCATTTTCGGCCTAGTTCGTAATTTCCCCGCCAGTCGTGCATTTTTGAAGTGCCCTTGGAGCATAGGCTTATTGCGACATAATACGCGGTGAGGATGGCGTCGCGTCGAGGTCGGGCGCTTCGCGCGCCCGGAAGAGTCCCGCTGCACGTGATTCTCCAGCCTCTGCAGCTGATTTTCAAGATCCTCCGAGCAGCAGTGACTCGGACGAAGATGTTGTAACGTCGGATTTCGATTCTGCAGCTACATCGCAGCTATACTTATCGCATACTATATATCGCAATATCACACCTATACTTGTTGTGTTTTATATTTTTTTTTTGAATTTTTGACGTAAATTAAATAAGTTTTGATTTGTATTTTTTAAACCGCGCTTACCAAGCTTTCGTTTGGCGCATAACATTACACTTCCAATTTTTTTTTGTTGGACTGTAAAAATCATATAAAGGGCACTCTCAAACGAGCCTTTTCAAGAGGCATGAAGAAAAAAAATTCTAGCTCGAAAACTATTCAAGTTATAATTTTCAAACTTTAATGCCATGTTTTAGAAAGAATTTGAATTGTTTTGTAGTTTCTGGAATTTTTTTAGTACAAGTGTTTGGAAAGTTATTGTCATATAAACACAAAACTTTTCTTCTTTTTTACTTTTTGTTGTGTTTACTGATTTTTTTTCACAGCATTTCAAGCAGAATATGTGTTCAAATAAATTTCATTAAAAGTGCATTCTATCTGAATTATTGTTATGCATTTTATATAATTTTATCTATCACAGCTTTTCTAAAAAAAAATTTTGTCTGAGACATGTGAAAAATGGTCGTTTTTCCCGTGGTAAGGAAAGAGTTAACATCCCAAAGCGACTGAGGCTATGAGGGACGCCATAGTGGAGGGCTCCGGAAATTTCGACCACCTGGGGTTCTTTAACGTACACCCACATCGCACAGCACACGGGCCTCTAGAATTTCACCTCCATCGAAATTCTGCCGCCGCGGCCAGGATCGAGCCCGCGTCTTTCGGGTCAGCAGCCAAGCGCCATAACCACTGAGCCCATACCTGATCAGAATAGATTGCAGTTTTGAGATAGTGACTTGACCAGATCATCAGTGCTGAATACACTCCCGAAAAAGACTTGTTGACATTTGAATCCGCACATTCCAAGACTGTACAACAGACCATTGGCACGTTCTGGTGCAAAACAGCCTCAACTATCAGGTTGGTAGGCTGTCAGAGACTGACCCAAGTCAGACCGGCAGTTGTCCCTTCTATTAATGGCCACTCAATGCACTGTGGTGCCCCACACAAGTCACTGTGCCCCCGGAGGAAGAAACGCGTCGCTCAGTTCGTCAGGCTGAGGTTGTGTATCAAATTCCCCTGACCTGTGGGAATGGACCGGTGTACAAATGATTGACTAAGGGATAAATAATAAAAAAAGATTAACCTTACAATGCAGCCCTTTAGCTATGCCCGATAACCCATGATGGCAACACCAAACATTCTGAGGCCAAGTCATGACCAGATGGCTTTTCTCATAAGGTACGAAACATACCGTCTGGTCAGGAATCATGGCTTGATGGTTTGGTTTATTGGGGTTCAACGTCCCGAAGTGATTCAGGCTATGAGGGACGCCGTAGTGAGGGGCTCCAGAAATTTCCACCCCCCTGGGGTTCTTTACATCGCACAGCACACGGGCCTCTAGAATTTTGCCTTCATCGAAATTCGGCTGCTGCGGCCGGGATCGAACCCGCGTCTTTCGGGTCAGCAGCCGAGCGCCGTAACCACTGAGCCACCGTGGCGGGCCCATGGCTTGATGAGATTCACTGATCATGCTAAAACACAAATGACGTTATCTCATCAAAGGAAAGAGGTGACTGACCAAGTCGTACCAGTGTCTGACATGAGGATACAAATCTTCTTTCTGAATAAAATTTGTCCTGTCCTCGTCCTGCTCTTCATCACTAAGTGTTGTCGCAGCACTCAGAGACTGCTCAGAGGGGGATTGCTGCTCTGTGTCTGCTCTCATGAGATCGTGTCCTCAGGAAAGTGTTAAATGATCAGGTGCCCTGTGCGATCGTGGCGGCTGAGACGCTACTGCAAAAGATGAAAGGGAAAGCGCGGCAAAGGGCTGAAAGCAAAGCAAGACCAGCAGTCATGCCGTGCGTGAACAAGGTGTCCCACAACCTGAAGAAGGTGGCGGGAAAGTACAGTGGTGTTCACAGCACCGTCCAAACTGGCAAAGCTATGCGCCCGCATCACCAATCAGGGAACAAAGAAAAGTGGTGGTGACAAGAAGGCGGGATACAAAGGGCCTGGCATGCGCGTACTCACACTGCCAAGCTTTTATCAGAAATCAAGCATCTAGTTGACAAATGCGATGGCGCTGAGAATCGCCTTCGTAGATCGAACCTAATCTTTTTTGGGGATTCCGGATGCAGACGGCCCGATGTGAAGAACATGTTATTTCTTTGTGCTAAAACAGAGCTTGGAATCTCAGTCGACACCCCGCCGATATTGAGCGAGCCCAATCATCAGAAACGTCCAATCATCATCGGTTTGCTACGGTCGCCATGCTGGCCGCCACAGCCATGTGGCTGCCTCACAAATTATTCCAGCTGAAAACAAGAATGTCGGAATTTGTGCAGTATATATATTTCACGGCAGTGCAAATTAAGTTCACCTGAACAAGGGGGTAAAAAAAATTAGCTGTGCTCAATAAAACGCCATTGTTATCAGCGACATTGTATTCTTGTTTTGAAACACTGCTACCGAGGCTATACACCTCAGTGGAGAGAGTTCGCCAAACTCCCTTCGTGCCGAGTGCGTTCAGCAGCGTCATTCACGATGCGAATCAGACTACTCGTTGAAAATGACTTGCTTGTCTGACAGGGGCATTACTCGAACTGCACCCTCGCTTTCCTCACGCCAACTACTTACTTTGCGGTGACCGTCCTGATATTGATTGGGAAACCTTATCGGCATCTTCCGGCCAGTACTTCCTGCCCTCACCTGACCCAAGCAGTTACTCGTGGTGATAACATCCCTGATCTCATTCTTTGCTCAAATCCTAGAGTTGCTTCAGGCACCACCATGCATTAATGGTTTAAGTGGTCACGAAATATTAACCTTCAGCTTCACTGTTCCTATCCACCAGCCTACCACCAAATACATTTGCGATTATAGCAAAGCCGATTTCCGGACTATTAACACAGATTTGGCAAAATTCTTCCTCTTCTTCCACCAGTCAGCATCTACCGTTGAATAAACGTGGCTACTCTACAACCCCTGTCTCGTTCATCGAAAGATATGTCCTCCTTCTCCGTGTTTGCAGCGATTCGAACAAACCCTGGTATTATTAATAAATCTCTAAGACAAGCAAAAAAAGTGCCTATTCCGTGCCACCAAAGTTTCCACTCCTGTTAAAGAATGGCAAAGCTACAGCAAGTTATACAAGGCTACTACGAAGCTCCAGAATGAAAATTTTTCACCATGGCCTTGAAAATACCATCCGCGTAAACCCAAGGAAGTTCTTGAACTTGGTCACTCCTGGCAAAAAGCATTCACACAATATTTCCTTGGTAAATCAAGATGGCTTGCATGCCACAGAAGATGAGCAGTCTATTTCACGTCAGTGCTTACCCAAGAACCCATCCTGCATTACCCGATGCAAATTTTTCACATATCACATCCAAACTTATTAGCAAACTTATTGAAAAGCTCAACTTTTCGAGTTCACCTGGACCAGATAACAAACACTAAGGTACTGAAGTCCATTTCTAGCCGCATATTGCAAATTATACGTAACAGCGAAATTCCGAAAGACTGGAAAGTTACCTAAAGGAGGCAATCGTTCCAATCCCTGCGTCCCATCTCAATGTTCTTGAACATATCTCAGATAGCATCACACCTCGACAACAACTCTTTCTTTTACGATAAACAGCCCGGTTTCCGGCCAAGATTCTCCTGTGAATCCCAACTTTACAGCAGACCTTAATCTCGATTCTTGTTTCCGAAATGACGTCATCTTTCTTGATTTTTCAAATCGTGTTCCACATCAGCTATTATTCACTAAACTTTCATGCCTTCATGTTGATCCCTTAATATTATCACGGATTCATTGCTTTCTTTTAGACCGCTCGCAATACACTTGTTATAAGCAATCAAGATTCCGGAATAACAAAAGTCATCTCAGGCGTACCCCAAGGCTCTGCTCTCCTCAATATTTATTAACCATCTTCCAATCGGCACATCATCGAATCTCTTTATCGTCGCATTTCCACTTACCAGTCCCTGCTCCAGCACGACTTAAGTCTCACTGAATCACAGTGTTCCAAATGACTTGAAAGTTTCTCGAAACCTGTGCTGCCCGCATTAAATTCAACAGCCCTCTCTAAAACCGTGTCCTATCGTTACCCCTATCAACCACAAACTAACCTGGTCAGACCACATTCAAAAATGTAGTGCTTCCAAATCACTCGCTAAGATCCCTCCTTTCGTTCAAAAACTCACCAAACTCGAAAACGCACCGGCAACCTGGATGCATATCTAATTAATACCTTGGAATCCATTCAGAATCGTGCGGCCCAGTACGACCCTTGCCTCAGCAAAACTGGTAACAGAGCCTCCCTCGAGCCACTGGAAATCCGCCGAAAAATTGATTTTCCTCATCGACCAAACTCTCTCTTACAGCCGCCACTTCTCACCGCCATTTTAATTCAATGAGTGTTCAGCACTGAGGCTTTCAACAGGTCCGTTTTTCCCAGCACAATTGCAGCATGGAATGCGTTACCCGAATCAATAGCCTCCGTTTAGGACTAAACTTGCTGCCCATCTCAACAGCGATTTTCTTTTTGCATAATTTTTATTCTTTCGAGTTTATGTGAGCAGTCCATGTAGCGTTTTTGATAATATTGCACTGCTTATAGTCTGTTTCAGGAGTCTCTGAATTTTGCTTTGTTACAATTTATGGTATCCTTGTATTGTTATTGTATTGTAGTGCCTATTACTGACCGTTGATATATGTTATTGATCCCCCCCCCCCTATGCAGTACCCCACTTAGGGGCCTTTAAGGGATAATAAGTGCGATGAAGGAACAGAGCGCACAAGGAATGGGGCAGACAGAGGAGAAAAGTGGACAGGGACCACTTGGCAGAGAGGGACCACTTGAGCAAGTGGGACCATAAAAAAAATGAAATTTTAATTAGAACCATGAAATTCAATATTTCGGATGGTTCCAACTGGGTTTTGAAATTGGTTCCAATGGTGCTCTTAATGAGTCTGCATACACACAGGTTGCACGTGACGTCCCTTCCGCCCCCACCAATGCTGCCGAACCATTCGGCCGTCCGCCTTGCGATGCCTGGCCACTCCTCGGACACTTTGGATTATTTTCTTATCTCTCGGGCGCGATGCCTGCTCCACGAAGGAATGAACCATTCAGTGCAGGCTACTGGTCTGAACTTATTCAATCGGCACGCGTACGCTAAGCAGACAAAGTGAAAATTTGTGACGATATACAGATCCGTACACGCTGCGACTGGGAGTCGACGCGACGATGGCCGTTGATGTGTTCCTTGTGGCCCAGAAAGGATGTGGTGTGCTCTTTCCAGCTTTGTGAAGTTGGAAGAAGTGAAAGCCTTCAAATCAATGGCGGCACGCAATGATTTCTACAGCACGTGGGTGAGAAGCGTATCTCCGATGCGCAAGCAACGAGACGAAAAGCTCAGCATCGGCACGCCGCTTTCTCTGCCGTCATTGCTCGCTGCGGTCGTGGCGATCCGAACCGGCTTGCCTAGTGCTGTACCTAGGATGCAGCGACATGGGACCCAGTGTCAGACAAATTGGATGGCGTCAATCAAAACAGCAACATTCAAGAGTGTAGCCATTGCTTCCCACATTCTCGTAAACATTCAGTTGACATTCTCGTAAACATTCAAGCCTCTTACGTGTCACAAAGTGCACTCCACAAACAAGTAAATTTGGATTGACTGGTTCCAAATCGTCGCGCTCAATGCGAGCCAGCCACAGCTCGCGCAGATTCGTACTGAGTCATGGAGTGCTGGCACTTGCATGCCTGCAATTATCTGACGAATGCAGATGAAGTTCGTGTTAAACGGCTTCTTCTTTCTTCACCTGGAGCTGCCGCTACGGTCGTAGCAGCCAAGGATGGCACACAAAACCATACCAAATCTACGGATGGTCGAGAACCGACACGTTGCAAGCTAACATAAGCAGCGGATAGCTAGAGACGGTCTGGTGGCGGTAGTTCGGCAGCATGGCCGACTCGCAACCGACGGCCACCGGATGTGACGTCGGTGCAAGCTATGTATTGCTAAGGTGCAAAAGGAAAACTGATTTGTGAGGACTGCAGAGTGGCGCTGAGCCAACATTTTCACAGGAGAATTCAAACTGAGGATTGCATATACTTTCATGGAAATCAACACATAGATGAGCATACATCACACAGAATACGACAAACAGACACTATTAACACTGGCTCATGTATACGCGCATCCACAGAACACACTTTTGTTCCCTACTTATGAGACTCTCGTACTGGGGCCAGTGGCGCTTGCCTACTGAGTGCACTTATTTCATAAAATTTCGACCACAGTGATTGAGCGAATGATGAATACAATTTAGTAGGTTTAGCTGCTGACAGCTTTTTTTTTTTACAATCGGATTTTAATTCTGCCTTGTCTGTTTAATCTGCAAGTGTTCACATGGTGATGTCCAGTGGTCCCACCTGCTTACAAGTGGCGCCACTTGGAATCCTTTCGCCCGAGGGTGCACCGAGTTCCTTCACCAACTTACACACATACTTCTTCTCGCACGTGGGGCAAAAAGGGAGAGATTTTGTGCTGTATGTTCAATGCACCCGAGGAGCAAAACCGAGCTCCACAGCAACGGCTTTCCAAACAGGATCGCGGTTTTAAGGACACCGAAGGGCGACCTTTAATTACCTCCTGCGTGGCCGTCGGGCTGTACCACACGAGCACCAGCGATGTGGCGATGTTGACGAACAGTCCCGACAGCGTCATGAGGTTGGGCGCCAGCCACAGGGGGCACTTGCTGGTCACCCAGTTCCAGAAGGGCTGCATGAACGGGTCCGCGAACGAGGCGCCCGAGCAGCTGTACTTGTGCTCGGAGAGCCGCCGCAGCTGCTGCTGGCTCAGGATGTCACTCGAGCCGAAGATCATGGCGACGGCCGACCACCACTATTCACTACTGCCGCACGCCTCGCTGGCAGCCATCACCACTCCGACCACACATTCAGCCACAACACTCAGCCAAAGGAACGGCCGCCGCCGCAGGGAGGAAAACGCCCGACTTATTACGGTGGATGAATAAGACCGAACCCTTTAAATCGGGTGGCGGCTCGTGCCACCTGGCTGTGATATTTTGTACTCAAAGCAGAATGAAATTTCGGGCACATGTTCTAGTTCTTTGTCGCGATGTGCAAGACATTACTATAGATGGATCAGCATGTGGTATTGCTTACGACCGCTAAGTTAAAATTTATCTCCGCTGTTACAGTTTCGGTTTCAACTATTGGTCTTCACTAGGCGGTCAGATGCCGCATTTCTAGTAACGTTGGCCACGGGGGAGAAAGGGGAAATTAAATTGCGCGGAAGTTCCGGTTACGTCACTCTGGTGACACGCCATTGCCACGCGCGTGTCAACCGCGGGATGGGGGTACTTTAATGGGAACACGAGAAAATGAACAGCCTTCTTTTTTGTTTGTGAGGTTCAACCCATCCGGGTCCTCTTTAATGGGGGGGTTTAGTTTGTTGTTGACACCCGTTCCTCCATGTTGACACCACTGATCTCCACTAGAGGGTTAGTGAAGCTACCGGAAGTAAGGGGCCCTGTCCCGAAAGTCAGCCTTTGGCAGTGCACAAAATCGGATCTCAGCACGGTTTTTCAGTTTCAGTTTTGTTTTCCTACTTAGCATTTCGTCTTTTCGTCGTTCTCGTCTTTTTACATGACAATGCCTACCTGTTGCGCCGTCAACTGAGCGAGGAGACCAGCGAAGTCTTCGGGAAAGACGTTTCAAAAATAAGGGTCCATTGCATCGTAATGGGACAACACTAACAGACGACAGGACGTCGCTACACTCAGAGCCTCGCGTCTACTCGGCTCGGTGTCGTCTCGTTTGCCTTGCTTCGCCAACTCTGCACTTTACTGTGGTGCTTGTTGCCACGCTCAGGCCCAAGTTATGCTATCACTTGCTGGCTGAAAGAATAGGTGGAAACATTTACTTTGCAGCGACCATTTTACCGAATTATGTTTAGACAGAACCGGAGCGATGGCTAGGCTACTATCTTGTGAGGTGTCGAAGTGTTCGGTTGGTTCACATTAGCGCCTCCAAAAGGTATGGTACTGCTTTTTCGACAGAGCGTGTCATGTAGCTGTTTCGTATTGCAGCAAGTTAAGCTCTGAATGGGCTTTAATTCGTGGTGCTTGGTGCAGTTGAGCGCTTCTCACGCGCACTGCAGCATTCGTCTTTCTTGTCAGTCGCTCCTCCCGCGCTGTGCACGCCTTTCCTTTCCTGCATGAAAATTCGGTTTTAAGATGACCTAGCCTCATCGTCATTCCACTGCTTCTCCTTCACGCTCGGAAGGCGAGAACCAGACAAGGACATAGTGTTTAATGCACGCACTCTTTTGCCGCGGCAGGGTGAGACCTGCATGCCTGTTTTCTTCTGTTTCTCTGAAATTACAGAGTTCTGCACACAATGCTCATATTTCTCGCGTTCAGCTTGCTTGTTCCTTTCATATAACAGCAGAAATTACACGAGAACAACGTAAAAAAACTGAGAACGAAAGGGCGAAGCCGCGGCAGGAGTTGTATCGACGTTTGCCTCAAGAACTGGAAGCAGTGGTCTATCACGGCTCCATGGAATAATGAAATCTTGTCCCTGGAGTTCAAAGTAGCCAGGGAGCCAACCTAAAATTTTCGTCGCCAGACAGGTTTCAAAAGTAGCCAGTTAACCATGCGTCCAACGTTGGGTGCGTCAGCTCGGTCGGGGTAGAGCTGTTGTGTTTGTTGCGACTGAGAGAAGGATGAAGAGAAAAGTGCACGGGCCTGCGGTGAGTGAGTGAAAAACATTTACGTGCCTCCGCAACCTGCTCTCGACGCAATAAATGTTTTACAATCCAATCCAATCCAAAAATCAGGTTTTAGCGGTGGGCCGATGTCTTCATGTCTTCGGCCTCTTCACAAGGTCGGCGCCCCTATTCCAGGGCACCGCTGAGTCTTGCTGCTTCGCAGGCGTGCTGCACCAGTGCCCTTTGGGCCGTGAGCTCGCTGCTGGTCAGCAGGCCCTCCCATTGTTCCGCATTCGGGTCATTTAGCTTGTGAAATGCTCTGTTACGTTCGCATTCCCATGTGATGTGATATAGCGTGGGGGTTGCTCCGCACCACGGACATGTGTCCCTGTATTGTGTAGGGAACATCTTATGTAGTATGTATAAATTGTGGAAAGTCCCTGCTTGCAGTCTCCGCCAGCAGACCGCCTCGTGCTGTGTTAATGATGTGTGCGGTGGTGGGTATTTGAATCTCCGCCCTCTGTGATAGTTTAATATTTCTGCATACGTTGGTTCCACCGTCATGGGGTCCTCCAGGGTTTCCGACTGCCCTGCTCGGCTCGTGATCTCGCGAACTAGGCTGTCTACCCTCGAGTTACCCTCTATCCCGGTGTGTGCCTGTATCCAGAAAATCCTGTGTCTTAAGGTCTTATTTGGAAGCTTTGCTTCGAGGAGGATCTTCAGCGCTTCCTTGCTTATTTTGCCCTGTATGTAGTTCCTACATGCTGCTTTGGAGTCTGTCAGGATTATCAAAGACTTGTTCCTACGGTAACCTTCGGCCGCCGCTAGAGCTACGGCAGCTTCCTCCCCCTCCGTTACCGTACAGTTTCTTAATGTCGCGCTGCTAAATGGTTCCCCCATGTAATCTACCACTGCTGCCGCGACTCGGAACTTTCTGGTCCTGTGGTCCCATGGATAGAGGGCCGCGTCTGTGTATACTGTGTTTTCCATTGTGGCTAGGTTCCGCTTCACATAGTCTGCCCTGGCCTGCCTTCTAGCGGCATGGAGGTTGGGATCCATGTTTCTCGGCAGAGGGCTGATGTCCAGTGTCTGGCGGACCTCGTCTGGAATGCTAGCTGTTCTATCTACGATCCCTTCTACATTGTGCCCTAATCTCTTTAGGAGCTTGCGGCCGGTGGCTGTCTGCTGGAGCCTGGCTATTTGCGCACTTAGCTGGGCTTCCGTTAGTTCTTCGAATGTGTTGTTTAGGCCCATTTGTAGCAGCTTTTCATTTGATGTGTTTCTTGGCAGGTGGAGTGCCGTCTTGTACGCCATTCTTAGCAGCGCCTCCGTCTGTTCTTTGTCTTTCTTGGTCATGCGGTGGTATGGCAGCGAGTACGTGACTCTGCTGACTATCAGGCTTCTGACGAGCTTGATCGTGTCGCTTTCTTTCATCCCGCTTCTGTTCTGTGATACCCTCTTTATCATGCGGCTTATTTGTTCTGTTGACTTCTTGAGTAGGCTAATTGTGTAGGTATCTTCTGCTTCCTTGGATCCACATGCCCAGGATGCGTATCATATCCCTTTCTGGTATATTTTGGCCTTCTAACTTTACTGTCAGTTCCTCCTTGGTAGGGTTGGACCCTACCCTAAGAAGTTCCGACTTTTCCGTGGAGCATACTAGGCCCCTTTCCCTCACGTACTCTTCTACACACGTTGCTGCTTCTTGCAGTCTCTCTTCCTTTTGTCCTAGCGAGCCTCGATTCACCCAGACCGTAATGTCGTCGGCGTACATCGCGTGCTGGATGCCATCGATCTTGCTGAGTCTTCTGGCCAGTCCGATCATTGCAAGGTTGAAAATCACTGGTGAGATTACGGATCCTTGCGGCGTGCCCTTACGTGGGGTGGTAAAGGTGTCGCTTCGCAGGTCTCCCAATCCCACAGTCGCTGTGCGTTCTGACAGGAAGGATCTTACGTAGTCGTGGGTTCTTCTTCCGCAGTTGGCGTTGTTTAGGCCTTCCATAATGGCCTCGTGGCTAACATTGTCGAAGGCCCCTTTGATGTCCAGGGCCATGATAATGTTTTCGCCAGTTCTAGGTGCCGTGTCTATGATCTCTTCCTTGATCTGCAGCAGGACGTCTTGAGTCGACAGGTTCGCCCGGAAGCCGAACATGCTGTGCGGGTACTGTTCTTCGTCCTCCAAGTATTGTTGAATTCGCCTGGTGACGATTCTTTCGTACAATTTGCCAAGGCACGACGTGAGGGAAATGGGTCTCAGGTTCTCAATCTGAAGCTTCTTGCCGGGTTTGGGTATCATAACCACGACAGCGTGCTTCCATTCCTTCGGCACCACTCCCTCTGCCCACAGCATGTTGGCCTGCGGACTGGCTCAAGCCGAGCCACCACCGCTGCCACGTGCAGATTGGAGAGAGTGAAAGAGAGAAAAGACGCTGAAGCGGAGTATTCTGCGAGGGAGTGCGGCGCCACTTGCAAGTACTCTACTTGCATGGAGGAAAGAAAACTCAGGAGAGGCCCTTCGTACTCCCCATGGAGGAAAAAAAACTAGGAGAGAGTGCGCTCAGCCTCTGCAAGCCATCCTCCTCTGACGCCGCTGCCGAGGGCCCTTTTGCGCACTGACTCGTGGGAAATAGGCCCTCCGCAGTTACCAGACTGCCAACCAGCGGTGCTTTTTAGTGAACGCCCGTGCTCCGATGTAGCGCAGAAGCGCAGCGCCTGTGTTGCAGCTTTGGCGGAATGCGTACCGAGCTCGAGGTTGTCTGAAGGCTCCGCGTCTCAACACCTCTGTTGATTACACTCTCGAGTTTTTGGGTGCACTGTAGAAAACTGCAGGTAAACTTTTCATCAAAGGGTGCGGCCGGGACCTCGTCACTGTTCAGCTGTGGTTAATAAAGAGAATAGAGAGGAATTCCTTTCGTCGTTATAAACACATACGGAGCGTTTATTTCAGCGCATGCTATAGGCGGAGAACTCGAGAGTAGGCGAAGAAAACGAGCCTCTAAAAAAGGGCGCAGTGGCTTCCAGAGCGCCCACGGCGCACGGACGTGTTTAACGAGCGCTCCGGCGCACTGCGAAAGATTCTATTTCTCGGGCAGGCGGACTTCGGCCCGCCCATGGGCCCGCCGTTCTCCTCTATTCTCGAGGCACAAGTCGCGCCGAGTACGCTCGCGCACATACGCGATTCCGACGTGAAATGCAGCAGTGAAGTATTTCTCTCTCTCGCTGTCGAGAGAGAGTGCCGGCGGCTTTACGTCTGCTCCTGCGCGGGGTCTCCCGGCCGCTGTGCACAATCACTTACAAAAAAAAAGTAAACTGTATGTATACTACGTAGCCGCGCGCACGCACCCTAGTAGCACGCTTTGTTGCCTCAGTGTGGCCACAACGTTACCTTCTAACATTGCCTTAACGTGGCTAGCGTCCTCTTTTTGCCACGTTAACGCAACATACATAAGACAACGTTGAGACAATATTGCTCCAATGTTACACCAACTTTCAGTCAATGTTAAAGCAACTTCTGGAGACAATATTAATGCAACATTGCTACAACATTTTCTTAATGTTGATACAACTTTTTATTCGCACACATGCAACATTCCCACGACAATGTTACTACAATATTGCTGCAATGCTGTCATAATGTTTCAGAAACATTTAGACAGCATTCTAAATTACTGAAATATTTCAGCGACCAATAATGGCTGCTGCTCCATAAAGTGATCTCTTGAAAGACTAAACTGTGTACAATGGCATCATCATACCAGAATGGTTACAGCAGCTTAAGGTTACAAGAATGAGCAATTGAGCATTACTCCTTGCTACACAGTAATGCGGTGCTTGCTATAGAATACAAATACAAGACTGCACTGCACAACACATTGTATTTCCATACTTTCCAGACCGCTTGCTCTAAATAAATCCTTAAATGTTACATTCATTAGCTCTCTACCAGTGCTCCTATCGTTTAGATGCAACAAGATTCCATGACATGGTTATTCCGACAATTAGACTGATTTATTTAAATAGACAGAAATATAATTTCGAAAAAGGAAGCAGACTTATAATACACTCAACAATACAGCTTGAAAAATGCAACACGAGGGCTTACATTTTCACGGATATGATTTATTTATTTACTTCATAAAGAATTTTGCAACAAATCTAAAAAAACATGTGAGCTACTCGGGAACAAGAACCAGAGCTAATGTTTTAAACAGTTACTAGGCACATTACCATAGCATGAAAACGTGCACACACCTCTCAACTGGCATGTTATAAATACAAAACACTTGAGTAAACTATTTACACAACAATAGCACACCTTGAAAACATGCACCACCTGGACTTTGTATTTCCCAAATATAACACATTCATTTTGTGCACAAAATTGCAACAAATAAACAAAGTAGCAGTTCAACCTAGTTGGCCATTCAGAAACAAGGAGCAGAGGTATTATGAACAGCAGAGTTAGTTGTTGGGCTGTTTAACATCACTGATTTAAGTGCATAGTTTTCCAACCCTACGGAACACACACACACAGATACATGAGCCGCCGCGGTGGTTCAGTGGTTATGGTGCTCGCTGCTGGCCTGTTAAGACACGGGTTCTATCCTGGCCGCGGTGGTTGCATTTCGATGGAGGCAAAATGCTAGAGGCCCATAAATGCAATCTGCATGCAAGAGATCTAAAGAATGAAGACAGGTTCCAAACTTGTCAAGCACTGCAGTGATTGTACAGAGATTTTCAAGTGCGAAGATCCTTAGCAGAAGCAGACCACAAACCACATGTGAAGCGACAGAGACGCATCATATTAAAAAAGCTGGTTCACAATGTGCGAGCAATACTTCAATTGTATCATATAATGCAGATATGAAGTTTCTTTCATAGTTTTTATGATAAAGGCTGGTCTGAGGGCATTTAAGCAGTGTCTGTGCCGTTAAATAACCAGTTGTCAGTGAGCGCTGTGTTTTATCCTTCTTCCCAACTTCAGTAAAACGGCAAGTTGGTACATACTTGAAGAAAACAGCGCAGCAACAAGCACAAGAGAGAAGATGGGACAGGTCCTGACCAGCAACTGAAGGTTTATTGAAAAGGAACGCATAAAATATACTCACTTTACAACCAAGAGCGCACATGAGCTGCGCAAACAACACCGATAAGCTATCAACTTCAGTCATGGTGGTCAAGATTCAACAGTTCACAGTCATGAACGACTGTCCGTCCTTGTTCATGATTGTGAACTATTGTATCCTGACCACCATGACTGAAGTTGACAGGTTATCAGTGTTATTCGCGCAGTTTATGCGCACTCTTGGTTGTGAAGAGAGTATGTTTTATGCGTTCCTTTTCAATAAACCTTCACTTGCTAGTCAGCACCTGTCTCATCTTCTCTCTTGTCCCTGTTGCTGCGTTGTTTTCTTCAAGTATCCTTCTTCCCTTCTTTGGTCATGCACCGTTGCACTGGAAAACTACAAATTTAAAGTACTGTCAACATTTGCCTGAACAATTTAGCACGTCTAAAATATGCTTGTCTTCTGGTAGCCTCCAGCTGCTCACGATGATGGTCTCTTCTAATTCATGATGTCACAAGCGAAGCTGCATCCCTGCAAAAAAAAGAACAAAAAATTTCTTAATATAAGCATACACGTCTAATAACAAATCTTCTACACTCCTCAAGGAACACAGACATTGGACAGCTCTGTTTAAAGAACTTATGTCCAGTCACTTGGCTCAAACCAAAATAGTGAAAAAAAAAAATGCCCTTCCCTGGCACCGCGAGCATATTTTAACAGCCTGAGCAACAAATTGTTCTGAAAGTGGCTAAAAAATGCATTCATTACATAAAGGAGATCGACTATTCATGCCACCTAAAATTCCTCCAAAGCAAGCAAATAATTTATAAACAAAAATTCCCATTCCCGCACCTCACAGCGATTGCCAGTGCTGCTGTCTCGCTTGAATCTTGCCTTACAAGCGGACATACTGATGTCATCCATGGGGACGACCATTCAATTGCTTAAAACCACAAGGGCGTTTGTAGATGAAGGCGTAGCCGGCTGGAGGTGGTTGCACATCACTCCCTTTGTCTTCCCTCAATTGTGCCATGGCGGGTGGCCAACAAAGTAAACCAAGCGAAGAGGGCAGGCCCAGCCTATAGTCTTTTTCAGTCTCACTGCTGTGCACAATTTGAAAGGCAAAGTTGCTAACGGCCGATTCTTCCTGGGCTACATAAGCTAGATCACAAACTGATGATGGGTGCAGGGGTCAAGTGGATGCAGCTAGCACAGGAAAGGACTAATTTGGGGAATATGGGAGAGGCTGTTGCCCTGCAGTGGGTATAGTCTGGCTGACGATGATGAAGGATGATTGAACACCAATGAATATTTCACTTTTCTTACCTTTGGCGCAAATCGCTGCACAGTCCCATAAATGTTGGTTATAAGGGTATACATCTGATTGGGAATGAGAGGGCAAAGACTAGTATAATGCAGCAGCGTCAGTTTCGAGTGAAAGAACAAATTCTGGTTCCTTGCTTAAAATGCCGCTGGATTTATACTATCTTCCAGTAGAATGCATGAGAACTGGTGTAATGCCCTCGCACAAAGTGCAGACGTTAAGGAACATGCACATGTTCTTCCAGAGAACGAAACATTCCAAAGTAATGGTAATGACCATCGGTCATCACTGCTGGATCAGTATGCCTCTGCGTCTTTAGTAATTTTCTAGCATCCGTGGGTAACTCTGGATGGTATGGCTTCAGCACTTTAAGCAGGGAATGCAGGTGAGAAGCAGGCTATTAATTGCCCACTCGCGCAAGTCGTGCTCTAGACATTGAGTAGCGGCACCAGACTCAAGTGTCATCCTATCTTCATAAACCACCAACTCCTTATTGTCAGAAATCCGCGACAACTCCTATGTTGCCCTTTCTATGTCAGAGATGCTGCTAGCGGTGCTAAAATCCGACAAGTGAACTGCGGCTTTCAACTGCGTCCTCGCCTGGCGCTGATAAAGAGGATAAAATAATATTATGCGATCAAAAGGCATCTTGATACTGTTCCGCTCATGTTGCGTACAATCTGCTGCCATGACCATTATCAAGCCTAACAACAGAAAAACAGTTTTCTAGTTCGTCGTGAACAACCTCTGCTGTTCTTCGGCGTCGTTGCTGAATGGACACTTCGCTTACCGAACACTTCATTCTCTTCATGATACAACGAATGTAACACTTTATCAAACTATCACGAAGAACCAACACAAGTCACAGCACAACAATGGAAGTCTAGAAATCACTCACCATTGAGGTCATCCTCTGGGCAAGCCTTCGTTGTTTCAGCTGAATTCCAGTGAAACCACAACGAAACACAGCAGCGCGGGCACGGCGACCGCAAGAAAAACTGTACTAGAAGAACAAAAAACGTGAATATCTTGCCACGACTGCCGCTGACACGCAACGCAGGTTCTCCGGTGAGCGCGCATCGCAGGATTGGCTCTCGGCGCGGCCGCGGTTTGGATTTGTGATAGTGATCTCCATGGCCAATAGACTGCGGGGCGTCAGTGAAACCAGAACTAAATTTCTTCGGCAGTTTTAATTTTTTCTGCATGTTTAATTGAAAAACAAAGTACTTCCAGCTCATTAAAATATTTTAGATAGAAATATATCTTTCTACATTAGTGTCACAGAGTGCAAGTACACTTGGACTGCTCACCATTTGCACATGCAAACAAACTTGCCCTCGAAGTAAAAATTAATAAATAAATAAATTAATACTGTCATGGTGAGTAGAAGTGATCTGGTACCGGCTTTTCTATTTGGGCTTCAGAAATAGCCCGAGAGGGCAGAGAATTAACCTATAGCATGAATGTTATATCAATGTCATCGTATGTGATTCAACATTTATTCATCATTTGACAATATTGCTGCAATGTAAAAAGACCACTTTAGGGCAACGTTATCAGCATGTTGCTTAGTAACATTGCAGCAACATTATCTAATGTTGAAGAATGTTAGCACAACATAGTACAACATTGGCAATGTTGTTGCAACATTGCAGTAACATACTGTGCTACTAGGGCAGCGTCCTGTCTCGGACTAATCGCGCGCGCGGCACACTGCACTAGCGGCCGAGGTGGGGCGCCCGGCCGCGTATACCGTCCGAGGTAGCACCCACGGAGTGTTCGTGTCACGCGTGCACTATCTGACGAAGAGCAAGCGGGAAGTCAAGTCCGCCTGCTCATGAACGCACAGAGGCTCACCATTGTTATCCCAAGCAACCACAGATATCCGTCGGACGTACGAGCTAGATCCGAACGTCCTTTGCCGAGATCGGACGTCCATCGGACGTACGAACGCAATCCGATTTCGGATATCCGTATTCGTGCATCCGCTGGACGTACGGACTGTGTCCACTTTTGTATATCCGCATGAGAGACGAGGTGGACGTCCGAAGGATGTATGGTCGAGTATTTTCCCAGGCCATGAGTATGGACGTTTTTTATTTCACAGAAAATTCGAGTCTTTCGTGTATGTATACTGTTTTATTTGCATCAGTTGGAGGGTTTGACGCGAAGACGTTTGTAAATTGGTACGATTCCAATCCTACCTGCAGTGCAAGAGCCGCCAACGAGCTAAATTTATCTAAGAGAAGCAGGTGTTGCAGAATTTTGCAAGAACTCAATGACTAGTTTTATGTTTATAAAACTTCTCCAAATTAGAGGAGTTGCGCGACATGTCCACTGTTTTGCTAGCTAAACTTGCCATTGAAACCATTCGTAAGCATCAAAACCAATGATCAAAACTCCCGTGCATTCTGCTATCACCATCATCATAGATGTCAGTTCGCGGTCAGACCAATCCAATCCATCAGTACGGCTCCGTAGCGCTATAGTAGCGCTGTTGTTGATATGTCGCGTAGTGTTGTCGCGCAGATCTTTATAGCTCTGTTATTATAAAATGTGGCTTTGTTCGGTCTGTGGACGAAAGTTGTGTGTAACTTAAGCAATTCGAAAGATACGGGAAGCGCCTGAAGCTCTTCTGGAACACCGGAATACCGTACTGCGTCGACCTTGGTGTAAAGAAGGCTTAGTGCACATGTGATTGCCTACGAAGGTATGTATCCAGTACACTTCTTGGAACTTTGCTTCTAGGACAATGCAGCATGCTCATATAACATTCGTTCACAGGACAGTGGGAGCAGTAAGCGCGAGGAGATGGCTTCCCCAAGTGTGTGCTGTTCTCACACTTTCGGGAGCCTACATCACACAGCTGCGGCAGCCCTCAACTCGCGCGACTAATTCCCACTCCTCTTCAAAGTTGTGGGACGGAGTATTTTCGCATCTTGGTAATTTTTAAGGCATTGCTAGTTTCACTGTGCCTGTATACAGAGTGACAACGCGCGAAAGGCAGACCATAGGAAGCACGTGTAGTTCGCAGTGGTTCGCAACGGAAGCTTTGCGGCTTTCTGTGCACAGTCGCGTACAGTGCTGCGCAGGTTAGTGCCCTAATTAAGGCCCATGAGAATAAATAAAGAACAAATACATTGTCAAATGTGGTGTGGAAAAGTGAGAGCTGTTATTGCCTTATACTTATTGAGGTGTTTGTTAAAGTGCATTGTCTGTTATACCTGCAGCACTTCTATTAATTGGTTCCAGTGTTTTTAACTTGGGCTGCTGCATTGTGCCATTTGTTTCACATGACTGATGTTTGCCGCGTTCTTTTTTATTTCAGAAATCCTGTGGGTGGGAAGATTACGGATGTGTGTCCCAAGCTTGCCACATTTGAAGAGTCACATTTAAGAAATTTTCCGAATGTAACCCATTGCTCTGCTGATGTATCATCAACCACAATAAAATATGCGTGCTATGCATCAAATTGTTTTTGGTTTTATTGCATTGCGCGGAGTGAAAAAAGCACGCATGCACCATATATGCGAATATTCGAGAAAGATCCGCCAATGGACGTACTCAACTGGACGTCCGTCGGCGGGCGAACCGTATACCTTTGGCCACCTTTCGGACGGCCTGCGGACGTCTACCGGCTCTTTGCGGATGTTCAGCGGACGTACAGAACATCCGAAATAGACCTCTGTCGGCCGTCCGAAGGATATCGGTGGCTGCTTGGGATGTCACGGGTGCGCGCATTGCCGCGCGGCCACAGGAGCGCTTCGAGACTGTCCGGGATGATTCCCAGCGCCCTGCAGGCCGCGAGCATCTCGCGACGCGGCGCTGCAGAAGCGGCACAGCTAAAGTCACAGTGACTTTAGGCACAGCGAAGGAGCATGTGCTCCAATGTCTCCACTGCGCCGCAGTCAGCGCACGCGTCGCTCGGGGATGGTGGCCGCTGCAGCGAGCGAGCAGTTTGCGCTCACCACGGAACACAAGCAGATGGTCGCGCAGTTGCTCGTAGAGCGAGAGAGCGAAACCGAAACCGAAATCCGGCTAAGAGCTACCGCTGCCTTGTCACGTGAGGGCCTATTTCCCATGATTCTTCCCATTATATTTTTTATGACTAGGCTTCAAAATTGTGACGTCATGCTCCCTCCTAGTGTTTTTTCTTCCTCCATGGTACTCCCAATGCGTTGGCAAGAATGTGGCGGAAGTGACGTCAAAATTTAGGCTTAAAAAGTCGGGCCACTAGCAACGTTGTCGTTGTTGCTAAGAAAACTCGGGTATACTAGCAACGGCGTACGGCATCGTTAGCGTCGTTGTTGCTAGGGGCCCGAGTGTTTCTCGGTGGCGGTGGACGGGCTTTCGGCACGGTGTGTTCGGCCTTGCGTGTTAAAGTCTACATGCCTGGTGTCGTGACGTTACGCACGCATCTAAGATTGCTTTTAAATGCAGCAAATAACCGCTCATTTGATATTTTGTTCGTCAAACTTGGTGTCGCTACGCGGAGCGATCGATGCATTGAAATGAATATCGCGAAAAGGTGGCACTCCGGAACCGCGCTTCGACACGCGAAGAAGCGTTGATTGTTTTGATCAGCGAACTTTCGCACCTCACCAAACGGCACAGAAACATGAAGCCGCTCTCGGCGATGCTGAGCTGCATTTCGAAGGCCACGCGGCGGGTGTACGGTAGCCCGAGAGCAGTGTCGTCTTTCTTCGCCTGGCGTCTGAAAAGGTTCACCGCAGCTGTGCGCCGGTCTGTGTCTACGTGCGTGTTTACGGGGAGGGAGGTGTAGGAGTGTAGCGGCGAGCGGCGCGGTTTTTTTGATACCTTTCTTTTACGAAGCGCTTGCGAGCCGCGCGCGATAGAAGCGTTTGCGGGTAGGCAGGCTGGAAACGCTGATTGGTCGATGAGATGCGCTTCTCCGTGACGTTTTTTGACTTCGCCCTCGTTCTCAACCGGACGTGGCGTCAGCGCGCCTTTCTCGACCTCTCCCTAGAGCGCCTGGGGAATCGCTAGGTGCACCCGCCGCGCCGCGCGTGCGTGGTGAGCGGGCATTCGTTTCGTGATCCTCGGCGCGCTCGTTTCGAGGCGTGTGCAGCTATGGCGTTCGAGCGTGGTGCGCTCGTCGGCGACAGCCAGCTGAAATTTCTGTGCAGTTTTTGCTTGCGGCTTTCGCCGTTTCGCCAGGAGCACGTGGCTAGTGTCGTGCTCGTATTTAAAGTTTTTGCCGCGGCACTACAAGGATCCGCATCAGGCGCGCTTTGAGGACCGCCGTTTGACAGCTACGCTGACACGCTTGTCGGGCGTGCGCATTCTCAACCCCGAGGTAAGGACTGAACTACATTGTCGCAAGTTTTCTTGTGCATTGAGGATTCACCAAATTGCGGTGCTTGTAACGAAACTTTTTTTTTTTTTTGCAGCGTCGTTCCCTGGATATGCTTCTCGGAAGCCGATGTCATTGTTCGCCGCGGACGCTGGGCCTACTGCTCGCCGCCACGCCGCTGTAGGTTTACGTTGAAGAGCTGCTCCAAACGGCCCTTTTCAGGGCCGCTTCATTGCTTCCTGGAAGATTGCGGGCATCAATCTCGCGGCCGTGTTCCCTCTCTTTGTCGAAATCGGCGCCAGACATCAGAACCCGCGCTAGGCCTCGTTGCAGGGTTAAACGAGTGCAGTGTGGCTTTAGAGAAGTTGACTTGCGCTTAGTCTATCTATATCATTCATCCAGTGCAGTGTGCCTTTGCTTCTTTAGCGACTTCTCACGCCTTGTCGAAATCGGATTTAAAGCTCACGCCACACCTCGTTGAATGGGTTAACCGAGTGCAGCGCCTAGCTTTGTTTTTGTGTTCTAACCTGTAAGCAGTGCACCTTTCTTCGCTCCTTACTTTTGTTCTTTTCAGTCGTTTCCTGAATCCGTCGAAAGAGCCGGGCTTGCCGGATGGTTGTTCGCTGTGAATGGAACCACGAGGCGATCGCATCTGCATACACAGCACGACTTTGTTCCCTCGTGTTTTTTTTACCAAGGATTGCTTCGACAGCTCGGGCAAAACGAGGACTGCGCACGCCGTGTCGTCGCTGCTCAGTGAGGAGGCACAAAACGGATGTCGTCCTTACTAAAGGCCCTTCTCGGAGCCACCTCAGTGTTTCCTGGCAGACCACGCGCTTTCCGCCCTGTGCACATGTTCCCCTCATTTCCAATCATTTGTAAGTTGCATATCAATGAATTAATAAATCAGTCAATGCACTTTATTTACCAGAAAAATCTGGCTGGTCACCCTGGGCTAAAAGCTGTGCACACAGCTTGACAAGGCCCAGGGGACCATTAGATGACAGTTTTGAACGTAGGAAAAACAAGTTGGTACTTTAAAAGAACATGGAAAGTACACCAAACAGTATAAGAGATAAACATTACAATCGCGCATTACGGTAAAGAAAAAGAAAACACTTTGACAGCAGACATACAGTATCAATTTGCACTATAATACATACAAAAATTACGACATTCAGCATTATGGCACGAAATATAAGAACAGCACATAAAGCAAAAAAGAGAATGCAAGTTACAATAGTACAGATAGATTAGCTGTTTACATTTGCATATGCATAAAATTAGTCCTCGTCTCCTTGGGCCTCCTTCAAATCCTGCAGAAGGCTTGAATTTGCAACTGCTAATATCAAAGATTTAGAAGAACTTCAGTTTGGGATACACGGTGCATAGTACTTGAGAAAACAAACAATAGCGCCTACAATGACACACACAGAAGAACTATGCAGCACAAGCGCTATCCTGCGCTCTACAGTATGGAACTGTGACTGAAAAATGAACCTTCCCGTCAGTGAAATATGAGCCTTTAGGCTGTCTACAAATCGTTATTACAGAAAGAAAGAAATATTAGTGAATGTTGTGTGAGAGGCTTGCATATTACTCTGTTTGTTTATTTATTTATTTACCCCTCAAGGCCAGTGGCATTACACAGGGGGAATGGTAAATATACGAAAACTGAGAGAAAAATACAGTTGATTACATGAATATTAAACAGCGCCTGAATATACAATGTTAGCTATTGCTACGCGGAACTGCTCGTAATTTTCAGTGCCGGCAACTTCTGCGGTAAGGTGGTTCCAGTCGCATGAGGTTCGCGGCAGGAATGACTGCGAGCAGCATTTTCTGTTGCATGACATACTTCCAACTTTGTGATCATGATCAATGCGGCGGGATACAGAAATTGTATGGGGGATGAGGTGATCACGAAGAGCGGGATGATGGTACAGCTTGTGGAACAGGGTGATACGAAACACTTTTCTACGCGATGTCAGTTATGGGAGGCAGATATTGGACTTCATAGTAGTTATACTCGCTGTGCGGTTGTAGTTAACAAGGATTAAACGCACAGAGTTATTTTGCACCAGCTCAAGATCATTAATGAAGTTGTCATGAGCAGGGTGCCATACACGTGTTGCATGCTCGAGTTTTTATCGTATTAGTGTTTGATAAAGCAGTAGTTTCAAATTGGAAGGAACGTTAAAGAAGTTGCGACGTAAGTAGCAAAGCATGCGATTAGCATTTTCAATTATGTTCTCGGTATGAAGAGACCAGTTAAGATAATAAGTAATGTGGACGCCGATGCACTTATATGATGAGGCTGATTCCAACGAAATGTTATCGATGTAGTAGTGAGGTGGGACGGAAGTTTTTCTATATACACGCATGACTTTGCATTTGTTCATATATAGCTGCATTCACCATTATTCGCACTGAAGTCAGTGGCGGTCTCGTCAAGTAGTCCCCTGCTTTGTACGTTCACCTTGTTAGCGGCTGTCTTATTTCACACAATTCCACGTTCAACACGTTGATAGGTATCGTGTTCCTGCCTTGCCGCCACCGTTGTCTTGCCATGCCGCCGGCGCGGCGGCGACGGCGGTGCCATTGACCTGCGGTTGCGGTGGCCAACAACCTCATCGGCCGGGGGGGGGGGGGGGGAGGGAGCCACCCATTCATGTCTTTATCCCACCATGGGACACAGCGACGCCAGCGAGGGGACCATCCCTTTCTGGCTTGACAAGGAGCGCCGACCAGCCGCCTTGAGGACTGAGGGCGGAACAAATTAAGCCACTTCCCAGAACTGAGAAATGAAGGCCGCTAACCCCACTGGTGAAATGTCCGGGCAGGTGCTTTGACCTTAGTGGACATGTCGTGGCGGAATATCTCAGACGTCGACTCGTTTCCCCTGGTACCGAAATGAATATTGTTCGCGTAAACGTTAACATTCAAAGATTGAGTAATGGTACAACGTCTATACCTTTCGCCATTTATTTTTCAATAACAAAGGGGAAAAAATTTTTTCTGCAAATAAAATGAAAAATCGTTGTTTCTATTTTTTTCTTTTTTTTTATATACAGCAGTCTGTCCGCTCCCCCTAAAACCACTCTCTGTGACCGCCACTGACTGAAGTAATGTAAGGTTGTTAGTGTTGGTTATTTCTCTAAAAATGACGCAAACATCAGCGAATAGGTGAATATGAGAATCCATAAGAGAGCGGGGATCATTCTAGGGTCCAAGAACTGAACCTTGTGGAACTCCGGAAGACACCTCTGCAAAACAGGTGTTACAACCGTAAGCAAAAACTAATTGTGAGCGATTAAGTAGACATTCAATCCATTTCAATAAGTTACAGTCAATATTAAGATGTTTTAGTTTGCGAGCCAAAAGGTTGTGACATACATCGTCGAAAGCCTTCGAAAAATCCAGAAATATACAGTCAGTTAGTGATGGTAGGTCTAGAATACAGTGCAATGCATGTGTAAACTATATTAACTGTGTTTCGCAAGAGTAAGGTTTTCGAAAACCATGTTGCGCTGACATAAAAAAGTTGTTCAATGAAAGGAAGTTAACAAGGTTGGTGAATATTATATGTTTGAACATTTTGGGTCAAGTATTGGTAAGGGATATGGGACGATAATTAATAGGGGATGCTTTGCTGCCGGATTTGTAGACTGTAACCACCTTTCCGATCTTCCACTCAGTAGCAGCGTTGACTGGTCAATGCTGGAAAAGTTTGGTTAGTATAATGGGCGAATAAGCTGCAGTGCTTTTTAAGTAACGCAGTCATAACCCGGAGCGGAATGAACACTGAGTCCATCAATAAGCTTATTCACACCAGTAGGAGCAACAGTTATAGGTGGCATGAAAACATAGTTGAAGTGGTGAGTTGTAGGCATATGTATACATCAGATATGGGTGTAAAGTTGTCAGTGATTGCGCGGTTAAGAATCGTGACGCGAACGTTGGAAGGGATGAGGTCGCCTAACGGGTCAGATAACGCAAAACTATCGTCGGTGGAAGGATTAATGACCCGCCAGAATTTTTGACATTGGTGGTTACATGTGAGTGGAAGTGCTTTTAGCGCTTTTGAGCGCCTGAACATACATGTTGGAAGCCGCTGAATACGAAGTCCGATCACTCACTAGTTGGCGAGAACTTTACGATGCGGTAGAGGCTTTCTTTTTGTTAGATAAACGTTTAATGTGATTATTACACTAGGGAGCTATTGAGTGGGTGGTAGCAGTGCGTTCAGGAGTGTATTGTTCTGTGAGTTGGGTGACTATAGCTGTGAACATGCTCCAGTTGGTTTGAATGCTGCGGACACCAAAGCTATGGGAAAGCATCGATAAAAAAACTAGTTCATTATTTATCGCCTGAAAATTTGCTCCATTGTAGTCTCGTATTATTATTTTTTTCTTTTTGTTAGTGTTCGGAGTGGCTAGATTAATGTCAGAGTGCATTAGCAAGTGGTCGCTGATGCCTGGCAGGTATGTAATAGGTGAGACTATGTCAGATCGATTTGTCAGGATTAAATCTAGCGTATTCGCCGCGTTGGCTGTTATAGTCCCTTGTGAGCACAAATGCACTAACGAGAATACTGAGCGCACATCTAAAAATTCGCGACTTCGAGACGAGAACGGGGACATTAAAGGGGAGTTGGTATTCCATGTTATCTTCGAAAAAATTAGATCGGCAAATAAAACAATACTGAAATAGATCATGGTGCTTTGTTTTTAAGTGTTTCCATAAAAAAGTATGGCAACAGATAAGGAAAGGCTTAGGTGACCGTGATCGAGGAGGTTAGAGTGAATTATAGTGCAACAGCTTGAAACAGGTCTTCACATCATTCATATGTACTAGAACATTGCAGGAGCCCGGACAAAGCAAAATTACACAAATTACGTTTGAATAGAGATCATGGCAGGAAAGTGGATGAAATATAGCTAAAAGAATTGTGAACCGAAGCAAAGTATGTAATGAGCCAGAAATATGCCTATCAAAGAAGACACTGCACTGAGAAAATGGACAGCATGAAATAAATGAGCAGCACAAGTGCAGCGTACAGGCCTTTATGAAATAATTTATTTTTTGTTTATTTACCACGTCCTGGTAGTGTTAGCTCCATAAAGCATTATCAAAATTATCACAATTTTCAGTTTTATTTGCTTAGGAGAACGTTAGAGCAATAAGAACTTGGTTCATAAATGCACTTCAAATATTGCCATGTATGAACTCAAAATATGTGTGTTTATTTATAACGAAATAAAAACAAATTACATCAATTTTTTTAACACGTACCTAAATAGATCCACTGGTTACAGCTTGCGTCAGACTTCTGTTGTGGTAAATAGGTCTCGCACCAACTACGGAACACAATCAATTGAGCACCAAATCATGTTGATGTGTAATTCTCATCCGTTTGTAATAGATGCAGCTAAAAATAGTTCCACGCGCAGGGGTTTTGAACGCATCTGTTCGTCTTTCTTTTTGTCTAACGTTGTGTCCTAGACGACAAAATGCTTACTTCTGGTTCCGTTTGATGTAACCCTGCTGGGGGGGAGTTCTATGATGCAATGGACTCATAGATCGTTCATCGTGGGATGTCGTGCGGTCTGTGTGGCATATCGTGCAGTCTGTGTGATATGTCATACAATTCGTATGATATGTCATACGGATTATGCGGTGTGTCGTGCAGATTGTGTGGTGTTCTGTGGTGGATGGTCTGTGGGGTTGTTGCGTCGTGGCGCTTTTTTTCAGCAGGGAATGCTATGTCGGTTCGAACAACCCTAATGTATTGTATTTCTGTACCATTTTTGTATATGATTTAGTGTGTATTATTATTTTATTATCTGTATATATTTACAAGAACTGTTTATGATGCGTCTGTTGTGTAAGTGATGGCAAAGACAGCCTTTTTTTGTTGTATAATCCAATACCGCTCCTGCTGCTGTACCCAGGCGAGGACAAGACCCAGTCAGAAGGTTCAGCACCTCCTTTTGTCTTGCCTCGTGGGCAATATCTGTATGTTGCCCGAAGGATGAAATAAACAAAAAAAATCATCGTACTCTTCGTCCTGGGCCACAAGAGCTGGGGCTTCATGAGATAATTATTACGGTGCATCAACGAAAATTTCAACATGCCGTCAGCATGCAAAGATATTATACTGGCGCTGAAAAAACCGCATTTTTAAAATTTTCACTGGCAGGAGGGAGTAACTTTCTTGACTGCGCTGCTTTCTTCCTAAGCAAATGAAAGACGTGTATGCCGACCTCTTATACCTGTTCTGCAGCAAAAACAATTCGAAAATATGTAGCGTAAGATATAACACTAATGCACTGTGAAGCTTGATGCCTTATTGGTCCAGTAGAGTGGAGAGCTGGACGAGTTAATTGGTTCACGATTGTAGAAAGAAAAGCAGCGCAAAAGACGGGGACACAAAACTGGGAACACAGAATACAGGAACACAGCGTCGTCCTGTGTTCCTGTTGTGCGTCTCCGTCCTTTGCCCTTGTTTTTTTTCCTTAATTGGCCATGCACTTGTGGCAATTTAAGTGCACTTCCTGTGAATTTTGCACAAAAGTAGTGTATTTTTGCATTCACCTTTTTACACGCTGAGTTGCTTTATCTTTTGGTCACTTCAGAAGGGAGGAGTTAGTATAGAAGTAATTTACTTGGAGAATACAAGGAAATATATCTTGCGATGAATTTTCTCATATTTTAATTCTGCCTGATGGTAATGCATTACGCGTCATACGGTGTTACAACCAAACGCCCAGGGCTCTAAGTTGGGCAAAGCATGTATCATATATGTGGAAATGCGAATATGGCTGTGGTGCGCTGGGCGTCTTGCATGCACAGCAGGAAGTGATTTGTGTCTAGACCATCCAGGAGGGAATGTACAAGGACGGGAGGGTAGTACAAACGCTAAAAAAAAAAAGCTAGCTGGGGCTGGAAACGCATTTTTGGTTCTAGCAAGTACCACAGTTTTGGGCGCCTTGTAAGAAGAAAGGAAGGTTCTGGGAAGCGGAGGCAGGGCTGCGTACGGCGCACGCGAGGTCGCGGGGTCACGGAGTCGCGCGAGATGTCTATCTTGCAGCAGCACATCGGGAAAAGGTTAAATTCTTCCACTCGCCACTCGCAGCGTACAGCAGAGCCGGCAGCCTTCTCTCTTGTCCGCCTACCCGGCAGGAGCTACTCTCTCCCGTTCCGGCCGGGGAGACGGACAATAGTCGCGGGCGAGAGCGAAGGGGTGGCCCCCTCCACATGAATGGCATTAGAAGAATGTCACTGGCGCCTCCACTTAAGCTCCACTACGGCTCAGCTCGTACTGGTTGCTGCGTTTCGCCGTAATTGCTTGTCAGCGAAGTGAACACAGCACCGTGCCTTCCCGTGAATAGTAGAAGCAGGGATGTCGCGGCCACATCGGCATTCGCAGGATAGCGCCGCCCTGTCGCTTATTTGCTCGCTTATCCTCTGACAAGTCAAAAAGTCTTCCTGTCGTGGCACGCCATCCATGGCTTACGACACCACGTCTGTCATTCTCCTTCGTACTTCAAGCGTTTCTATTCTTGCTATGAAAGTATTAGCCGTTGCGGCCACCAATTCAAGCAGCGACAAAAATTTCAGCGCCGCAGGATTCGTAATGAAAGAGTGCCGCTCTTGTTTCGATCAAGCCATCATCAATGAACAACTTGCATATTTAGAGTGATAAATCTATACCTTTATGCGTTGTGTTTTGTGTATAATCCCAAACTGTGATCTGGAATGCGAGGTCAAAATTTGAATGCCATTGAAATAAACTCCTTTTCCTGAAATTCTCTTTTTGTGTCGTCGCCGCTTTGCAGGTCGGGCCGAGCACGAGCGTGCTCAGGGTCCTTCAGTGTCGGGCCGGGCTTCCTGTCGGTAGGTTAGGTCCCGGGCCGGGCGCGGGTTCGAAATTGCGGCCCGTGCACAGCTCTATTCAGAAACCTAATCACATTTCCTTTTGTGAAAAAAGAGCTATGTGCAGAGTTTAAATGGTGCAAGTATGAAGCTACAATGAAGTTAATTACAGACTTCTGTGCAGCAGCTAGAGGAATTTCAAGAGCATGCTATACGTGATGCTATACCTCAGTCACAATTGATGCAGTCAAGTATTATTTCGTATATTTTTTTTTACCCAACAGACATGAAATGTCTGAAGATGAATATGTACCAAACACATCGAAACATCAGTTGTGATGCCTGAAAAAAGTTGTACTGCAACATAAAAATGCTCAAGTCTCGATAAGCAGGAATACTGAAGGGGAATAAAAACAGTTTTCTTTTGTTCGGGCTCACGCACCTGCTACAAATATATTCTTTATACATAGCAATAAAACTTGAAATAACTGTTCAAGAAAGCCTTTTGGTCAATAGTAAAGCTAAGTATGACTGAAAGGAGTCCGCAAGAAATGCACAGAAGCAGGCATGCAGTGTAACAACGCAGCGCGACAGGTGCGCTTTTTAATCTCGCGCGCGCTCTGAAGAACATGGGTTTATGGTTTATTGGGGTTTTAACGTCGCAAAACGACTCAGGCTATGAGGGACGCCGTAGTGATAGGGGTTCGGAAATTTCGACCACCTGGGGTTCTTTAACGTGCACTGACATCGCACAGTACACGGGCCTCTAGAATTTAGCCTCCATCGAAATTCGACCACCCCGACCGGGATCGAACCCGCGTCTTTCGGATCAGCGGCCGAGCGCCATAGCCACTGAGCCACCGCGGCGGGTCGAAAGACATGACGGGGACACGCCGAGCAGGCAACGCTGCAGTGCACGCTGCCTCCTCGCCTCTCGGCTCCTCGCGAGCAGCCCCGTCCGCTGACGAGCGGTGGCGGGGAAAAATCTAGGGAAAACTGCCTGTCCCCAACCGGACATGACGTCACTAAATATTACGTTACCTATGACGTCACGCGTATGACGTCATAATTTTTTGACTAATCAGCGTTTCCAGCCTGCCTACCCGCAAACGTCGCGCGATCCCCGCCCCGTAACTCGGTGGAGAAGGCAGATAGTGAGGAGAGCCGAGCCAACTTCCGGTTACGGGACGGCTTCACAAAACGTGACGTCAGGGCCTCTCCTTAGTTCTTTCCTTCCTCCATGTCTACTTGCAACATGAAGGAAGGATGACTTGCAAGCAGGCGCCCGTAATGATGGAGTCCCAGTTGTCATGACAACGAGTGCTGCGTTGCAACATCTACTGCTTAGGAAATATTTTTATCATGTAAGAAACGTGATTTGTAAAAACAGCCCTCTATATTCGCAACTTTTCTTGACAAACGCGACAAAGCGCCGGACATGACGTAATCCAGCTACTCCCTCTTCAAGCGAACGCGGCCGAGGGTGCTGTGCAGTTGTGGATGTTGGGGAGAGGAGCCCGCGAGATTGTGGTCGACGGGGGCCTTTGACAACTCGGGGTGAGTCGGCAGCGTCGCCTGCGTGTGCGGCCCACCGGCGTTTTTCGTCAGTAAGAGCAGCTTGTGGGACCGCAGCGGTCAGTCAGGGATTAGGCCTAGGCCAGTGGGCGCATTCTGATCGGTTGCTGGCGATCGCGCATGTTTGTGGTGCCAGTGCGCGGTCTGCCTCGACCCAGCGGCATTCCTCGGTGGCGCTGAGGGCACAAGCTGGCTGGCCGCGGAGGGGGCCATGGATGCTTCGTGCGATCAAGTCTGAAGAGGCGTGCCATTTTGTTTATTTATCCAGCCGCCGCATGTGGACGAAAAGGGTCAAGGGCATTTTCCGGACTTTCAGCCGAGGAAGTGGCCCACGGGAAAAAAATTCGCATGCGGTGGCCGCACTAGTTTTGTGGAAAGCACTTCTGCCGCTTTCGCATCGCTGACAGAAATGCACTATCCACTGGAAGTGTGCTCTGCGATAACAGTCATTCCTGGAGAGAACTGGATTTCTAGAACTGTGGCCAATATTTGTGGGGTATACGGGGTGGCCACTCTGGAATAAAATAAGATTGCTTTTGCTTGCCACAATTTGCTCATGTCTTATCAAGACTATTCTTCCTTATCAAAACTGTTCTTCCCCATTTTTTTTTTTTAAAGCATACCGCATTAAAAAGGCTTTCACTTTGATTTTGTGGTGTACCACAGTGGGTTCTTTCTTTTAGGGTTTTTTGTCGGCGTGTTATCCCCTGTTAACAGCATGGCAGGGAAACTTTGTTACAACACACTCTGAATGGATGTAGAGCATGTTTGTATGAAACAAACAAGCTTTGACATTCTTTCCTACAGAGATAGATGTTTTACTACTGCTTGTGTAGTAAGAATGGTGATAGACGTCTGCTGAAAGCGCTGACTGATCATGGAATCTTCATCAGTGGAATGAAACCAGTTTTAGAGCGCAGCTTCTGCGTTTCGCGGCGTCGCCGTTGTCTGTTGTAACCACCAGTGGACACCCTGTAAGCAATGGAGCAGGAGCTTGTAAAGGAGAAAGCGGTGAAAGGTGAAAGCCTGAGTGCTGCATTCTGCTACGCGATTGACATTCTGTTGGTGAATTAATTACCTTTAGGAGTGGAACGCGTGCTGTATGGAAATGGTGGTGGCGAAATATTGTTTCTGTCATCTGGGTGGACACCTGAACTGCACTGTACAGGAGGGGAGGAAGTGGAGTGAAAGAAAAAAGAGAAAGAGGGGCCATAATGAAGAAAATGAAAATTGTATTTGAGGAAAGGAAATTACGCAGTAACTGTCTCACATATCTTGGTGGACAATTAAGCAAACAAGGAAGGGGTGGACACCAGTCGAAAATTGTATTTGAGGAAAGGAAATTGCGCAGTGACTGTCTCGCATATTTCAGTGGCGTCCAGGTCAAAATTCGGGCGCAGTGACATCATCAGGACCATAACAGGTCCCGACAGTATGAGCCACTTAAAAGCGCAACCTCCTTAGCCACCAGTGGGGGGCGCATAGCAACCGTGGCGTCACACAGCAAGCACGCGTGTGTCGCCAGAGGTCTCGTTGCAGTCGTGAGACACATGGCTCCGAAGCGGCCCAGTGATTTCGCGCCAAGGGGTGGGTTGACCACAAGGGAAGGAAATGCGCAGTATCTGTCTCCCACAGCTGCGAAACCAATAGAGGGGGGCTTGGAAAGCAGAGGGTAAAATTTGTAAATTGGTTTTTGAGGAAAGGAAATGCGCAGTCTCCCACGTCTCGGTGGACAGCTGAGCCAGAGGGAAGGCTGCCCAACAGTGGATGACAGGGTGGGTGGGGACTTGAATGTCCCCACAAAGACACCACTTATGCGGGAGAACATTCTGTTCCTCTCGCTCGTAACGGCTCCCACAGCTGTGACAACCTCGCCAAATACTTGCGCAGACTTCATCTTTGAGAACCAGGCATTGGGGCAGCAATTCTAGCATATATCCATCGATTTCTCCTTGCACAAAGCTTCCTTCATGACAATCAAGAACTGTTCGTGGAGTGTTTCTTGAAGAAGGAATATGTATAAAAGCAAGTTGTCTGTAATTGTACATACATGTCTTGCTCGAATTATGTATCGAAAAGCTGGAACAGCTGATGAGCGAATCTCATATTTCGCATTAGGAAGTAACGTAATCTTCAGGAATTTTTTTTCTCTCAAAATGGCACTGAACTTGTCCCAGGGTATGGGGCACTCTTCAACTGTGTATCTTGGAACAATGGATATTGGAATTATGTATTGGAACCATCTATTTTTTTGTACTTTTTTTGGCTGAGAAAATGTTGCTCGGCATGGTGTTCGTATGTAGAAGTTCTCGTAAAATTTCCCCTCCTTTAAATCTGCCCTTGCATTCCACCTATATTCTATATTTTTGTAGGACAATTTTGGTACCATGTGATTATTGGTTTGCGTATATGAAATCGAAACATTGTTTGCTTTAAGTGGCCCATGACATGCCCCTCTGGCATACCTTTTGTTCTTTTTCTAATGTCTACAGGCGCTGTGGGTACAGTGATAGATAAACAAATCAGTAAATATTGCACCCTTTTTATTCTAGTAAATAATAACAAGATTCCCTTGCTTCTGTGCCTGCCAGCCATGCATGCTTCAAAGCTGAGCACGTTTTCTTTTTGTCATGTGCTCTGTTGTGGACATATAGTGTTGTGGGCTGCGAGAAAGCGCATAATGTGGTTATAAAGAATGACGACACAGGGCGGAGGTGGGCAACAACACTGGCAACAGAAAATTCATTGAAAAGCATGACGACTTTTATGGAAGACCGCATTTGTGACCCTTCAACCAGCAGTGATGTTAAAAACAAAAAGATGAACGACACGCGAAGAAATGAAAGGGCTTAGCCACCTGCTTTGGTTTTTAGTTACGTCTTGCCAACTGACCTAAAATTAGGCTGTAAATAAGTGGCCTTTTATTTTGTGCAATCAGAAATGTTTGCCAGGAAGTGACCACCAGAAAAGGGAAGTGCTTTGACTGCCAGAAAACGAGTGGGAGTAGTATGTGTTAACGGGTGAAAGGCCTATTTGACCGAAGCTTTGCAAACTCTGAAAAAGGTTGTTTTTTATCGGGCAACCACAGGACCCACTTTGCATTATGGTCAAGCAGGTAAAGGTAAACTGGTAAAACCAGTGCCACCCTCCTCCCGAAGTGTCTGGGGGGGGGGGGGGCTGGCCAGGATGCAGCTCGTGCAGACTGCCGCTACATACCGAGCTCAGTGTTTATGGAACCAGACGGCCTGCTTCTTCTGCAATAGTGTGTGCCCTGTGCAGGACTGCAATACTCGTGTGTGCAAAGTGTGGACATTTTGGAGAGAGGAGGCTGCCCTTCCTGGCCTCCTTTGGTGACAGCAGCTTGTGTACGAACGCGAGCCAGTGGACGGATGCAATCAGGGCCCTGAGGGATTTTGACCATTCTTCAATGTGACCTTGTGCAGTGCACGGAGCATTTTGCCTCCATCGGAATGCGATTGAACTGGTGTCTTTTGGGTCAGCAGCCGAGCCCCATAACCACTCATCTGGCTAGGGATCGTTAATATTGAAGCGGGTAGACGACGACGACGACAAAGAGCGATGGCACGAGTGGGAAGAGTAGAAGACGACAACGAAGTTCGGACTGTGTTCTCGGTGCCGCTCGCAGCTGTTCCTGTCTATTTGTAAATATCTGTAAATATATTCTTTCCCGCAACATATTTGGTGGAGGTACTATTGTGATACATTCCAGCGGCTAAAAAGACAGGGACGAAGGTAGACGAGACAGGAGCCCCGGCCATGACATCACTCGTTCTTTCTCCCCCTCGTGACCCTGGGACATTTTCTGTTACCGACAACACTGACGTCGACGACTGGATCAACATGTACGAACGCGTGAGTACCTACAACCGCTGGGATCCGACCCTTATGCTCACAAATGTAATATTCTATCTAAAAGACACCGCCCGGGTCTGGTATGAGACCCACGAAGACCATGTGACCAGCTGGGACGTGTGCAAAGAGAAACTCCGCGAATTGTTTGGACGGCCGCTCGGCCGAACGCTTGCTGCTAAGAAGGACCTTGCCTCCCGAGCTCAAACATCTACGGAGTCCTATGTGTCGTACATTCAAGATGTGCTGGCCCTCTGTCACAAAGTTGACGCCAACATGTCCGAGTCTGACAAAGTCGGCCACGTGTTGAAGGGAATCGCCAGCGATGCCTTCAACTTGCTCGTGTACAAGAACTGCACTACAGTCGGTGGAATTATTAAGGAATGTCGACGCTTCGAGGAAGCCAAAAGCAGCCGTACACACGCCTCCCCAACACGGCTGCGACTTCCTCATGTGACGGGCCTGCGACACCGGGAAACTCTAGCGCCCCCAGAAAATGTGACCCGCATCATCCGAGGCGAGCTCGAAGCTATGTCCCCTGCCCCCCTGCATCTACATGATGGCGACAACCGCTTGCCTACCATCTCTCTGGTACAAGCTGTCGTCCGCCAAGAGCTTGCAAACCTTGGTTTCCAGCCCGTCAGCCCTGTACGGTCTTCACCACCACCCGAAATCACTGCGATTGCTCCTGGACGACCTTCGTACTTCACTCCACGTCGGCGAAACCCTAACGACTGGCGGACAGCCGACGACAGGCCCATTTGTTTCCATTGCCACCGCATTGGCCACATCTCCCGCCACTGTCGAAATTATTGGTCCCGTCGCAGCACATACCTTCCTCTCAGCTCCCACCACGACGACGAACAGCCCAGCCACTACACGCCCCCTCCAGCCCAGCACAGTGCTACAGTCGACGGCCAGATTCCCCGCTCCAGCCGCTCCCCGTCCCCCCCTGCGTCGACAGTCTCGTTCGCCCCAACGCCGTCGCTCCTCTCCTGGCCCCCACGGACGCTCGCAAGCGGAAAACTAGACGCTGCAGTGTCTGGAGGTGATGCTGCAGTACAGCCCCAGTCCCAAAATCCTCGATTAGCCCTTCGCGCACACCATAATTTGCTCGCCATTCATGTCGATGGAGTGCCTGTGCGAGCCCTGATCGATACAGGCATGCACGTATCCGTCATGAGTTCAACCCTACGACGCCGCCTCCGAAAAGTACTGACCCCTGCACCCAAAGCTGTTCTCCGCGTTGCCGACGGCGGAACGCCTCCTGTTGTTGGACTATGCACAGCCCGTGTGACCATATCCGGCCGCCATACATCCGTTCTGTTCTCTGTTCTGGACCAGCGCCCTCATGAAGTCATTCTTGGCCTCGACTTCCTGTCTGAGCATTCAGCCCTCATTGACTGCGCCACTAATGTTGTTCAGCGTGACCTTCCTCTTTCTGCTGAGTCGCCGTCCCCAGTTATACACCGTCTTTGTGCTGTCGACTTTGTCCGTCTACCGCCTCAAGCCGCAACTTACATTTCTTTTTCATCTGTTCCCCCTGTACCTGATGGTCATTACGTAGTCACTCCGGAACTTGACGTCGCCCTGACGCGCAGCATTGCGCTTCCACACACTGCATTTACAGTGTCGACCAACCGAGCGTACCTTCCGGTCCTGAGCTTTGGTTCGTCCATCCAACTGCTCCCGCAAGGCATCTCACTCGCCACGCTGTGCCCTGCTGCCGAATGTGTGATATCAGTGGTGGACAGCTGCTTACCTTCCACTCAGCAATGCCGGTTGCCTGCGGCCCCATCAACAGCGAACCCAACGGACGACTACGCCGACATGATCGCTTCTGACCTACTGCCGATGCAAGCGCGCGATCTTAGGTGCCTCTTATCATCCTTCCGCGACATCTTCGACTTTGATAGCCGTGTTTTGGCTCGGACCTCTGTGGTGACGCATCACATAAACACCGGTGATTCCGCTCCTCTCCGCAGACGTCCGTACCGGGTGTCCAGCGCCGAACACACCGTCATAAATCAAGAGGTGGACAAGATGCTCGCAAAAGACATCATCGAGCCCTCGTCAAGTCCTTGGGCTTCGCCAGTCGTCCTGGTGAAAAAAAAGGACAGCAGCTGGCGCTTCTGCGTTGATTATCGGCACCTCAACCGCATCACAAAAAAAGACGCATATCCACTCCCAAGGATCGATGATGCATTAGATTGCCTCCACGGCGCCAGATATTTCTCTTCAATTGATCTTCGATCGGGATACTGGCAAATTGCCGTTGATAAAAAGGACCGCAAGAAGACCGCCTTCGGGACGCCTGATGGCTTATACCAGTTTAAAGTCATGCCGTTCGGCCTCTGTAACGCCCCGGCTACCTTCGAAAGAATGATGGACTCCCTTCTTCGCGGCTTTAAATGGTCCACCTGCCTCTGTTACCTAGACGATGTTGTGGTTTTCTCGCCTACTTTTGCCACGCACCTCGAGCGCCTCTCCAATATTCTGACAATGTTTCGTAACGCCGAACTTCAGCTGAACTCATCGAAATGCAAGTTCGGTCGTCGCCAACTCACTATTCTCGGACACCTCGTTGACGCTTCTGGTGTACGCCCAGATCCCATCAAAATTCAAGCTGTGAAGGACTTTCCTTTTCCAAGGTCGTCGAAAGATGTGCGCAGCTTTGTCGGCTTGTGCTCGTATTTTCGCCATTTTATCAAAGATTTCGCCGGCATCGCTCGTCCCCTCACCGATCTTCTGAAGAACGACACCCCCTCTATCTGGGGCCCTGCTCAAGAGACTCATTTTCATCCCTCGTCCATTTGCTGACCACTCCGCCCATCTTAGCACATTTTGACCTTTCGTCTCCCACAGAGGTTCGCACCGACGCCTCCGGATAAGGCATCGGCGCCGTGCTAGCCCAACGTCAACAGGGTCAAGATAGAGTCATCGCTTATGCCAGCCGCCTACTTTCAGCCGCAGAGCAAAATTACACCATTACTGAGCGCGAGTGTCTCGCCCTTGTCTGGGCAGTAGCTAAATTCAGATCCTACGTGTTCAGCCGTTCATTCGCTGTTGTCACTGATCACCACGCTCTCTGTTGGCTGTCTTCACTAAAAGATCCCACCGGTCGCCTTGGTCGCTGGGCTTTGCGCCTCCAAGAATACTCATACTCCGTCGTGTACAAGTCAGGGCGCCATCACCAGGACGCTGACTGTTTATCCCGATACCCTGTGGAACCACCTGACCTAGAGGACGCTGAGACCCTGCCCTGCCTCTTAGCTATCTCTGATCTTGCTGATATTGCCAACGAACAGCACCACGACTCATCTTTACGTCCTATCTTTGATGGCATCCGTTCTGCAAGCCGATCTTCGTCTCTGAACCTTTATGTGCTCAGAACGGCATTTTGTACCGCTGAAACCTACGCTCCGATGGCCCTCCGCTCCTGCTCGTGATACCCCAACGTCTACGCTCTTCTGTCCTCGAAGAACTGCACGATCTGCCGACAGCCGGTCACCTTGGCGTGTCCCGCACGTACGCTTGGGTGCGGCATCGCTTCTTTTGGCCTGGTCTCTATTGTTCCGTCAAGCGTTACGTGGCCGCTTGCGACCTGTGTCAACGTTGGAAAAGGCCCTCCACTCTGCCTGCCGGTCTTCTGCAACCCATCAACATACCTCTGGAACCTTTTCACTGTGTTGGCCTCGACCTTCTTGGCCCTTTTCCGACGTTCCTCTCCGTCAACAAGTGGATCGCTACCGCAACTGATTGTACGACTCGGTACGCCATCACGCGTGCTTTGCCGTCCAGCTGCGCTACCGATGTCGCCGATTTTCTTCTGCAAGACGTCATCCTTCATCACGGCGCCCCTCGTCAACTGCTCAGCGACCGTGGTCGTTATTCTCTATCCAGAGTTGTTCATGACATTCTTCGTTCGTGTGACACGCAGCACCAGCTCGCGACAGCTTACCACCCACAAACCAATGGGCTTACCGAAAGGTTCAACCGCACGCTCACCGACATGTTAGCCATGTACGTATCGCCAAACCACCGAGATTGGGACGCAGCCTTGCCTTATGTGACATTTGCATATAACTCTTCCCTTCATGACAGAACAGGCTATTCTCCTTTCTACCTTTTGTTTGGTAGGCATCCCACCTTGCCTTTGGACACACTCTTGCCGCCTTCTTCAGCCCCCACCACTGCTTACGCTCGGGACGCCATCTCCCAGGCCACGCTGGCGCGGCAAATTGCATGTCGTAGGCTCCAAGCCTCTCAAGTTTCCCAGAAGTCAGCCTACGACCGCCGTCACCAGGCCATCGAATGTACCCCAGGATCACTCGTCCTTCTCTGGACGGCCTCTCGCAGCGTCGGTCTCTCCGAGAAGCTCCTTTCGCACTACCGTGGCCCTTACCGTGTCGTGCGCCGTGTTACCGACGTGAACTATGAAATTACTCCCCTTGAAACCTCGCCATCGTCCTCTGGCGCCACCACCGATATTGTCCACGTCTGTCGCCTTAAACCTTATCACGACGCTCATACGTTGCCGCCCTAACGCCGAGACGGCGTTCCAGCAGCCGGGGGTCCTGAAGCGGGTAGACGACGACAAAGAGCGATGGCACGAGTGGGAAGAGTAGAAGACGACAACGAAGTTCGGAGTGTGTTCTCGGTGCCGCTCGCAGCTGTTCTTTTCTATTTGTAAATATTTGTAAATATATACTTTCCCGCAACAATAGGTTATGCTACGAAAAAAATGGACAATACAAACCCTATTTATTTGAGTGCCAACGGTAGCTGCGCCAGAACAAGCTGATGATATCCTGATAGCAGTAGGCCCCACTGTTACCCTGGCCTTTTCGGAGTGCACTCCTTATTGGGATTGCGACCTTGTTCGTCAGAGGAGGGTCAGTGTGTGCATGCCTTTCAACAGTGATGCCTGCACCTGGCACGGGGGAAGGGGGGGCACCCCTCGGAGGGGGTCATGCCAGGACATTTCTTCTTCCGGCTGGGTGCCCTCACCTGGCAGGAGAGCGCGATCCTGGAGCGGCCTTTGAACAGCGTCCACAGTCTCTTGAGAACGTTAATGGAGGATGAATGGGGAATGGTCTGGCAATCACACGTTCGGTTTTAAATCTCATGACAATTGTTAATTGCTCTCAGCAAAGCATATTTCTCCGTTTGGAAAATAATTGACTTCTGGAATGTTAAGGCAGTGCTCCGTTTTTAATCTATGCACAACAAATTATGCGATCCACGTAGAGTGTCGTACGGGGAATTGATTGAAAAATAGCGCACAGCGGTTTGCTGATGCATTCGAGCCAATGCAGGGAAGGAGCCAAACACCTTCCACTGTGTGCGCACTCACGCAGAGTCCTGCAGCTGTTGATCATCCACAGCGAGAGCCAGGCACCCTGGAAACGAGTGGTCTTAAATGTGGCCCCGGCCGCATAGCAAAGCATCCATAGGGACTGAAAAAAGTCCTCTTTTTCCTGCTCACTGTTCTCCCCTGCAGCTATTCCTGCCCGCAGGTGGGAAATTGGAGAAGGCATAGTTAGTGAACTGATGATGAAGCCGAAGGAATAAACCATATACAAAATTTGTCACAAAATATGTATTTTTCTCTTGGCATCGGTGCTGTGCCAACGGTGGGGTGGTTCTCCTCTGCACGCCTTGGGGCAGGCCACTGTGTGCTGCGATATGCATGCCAGTTGCAGGTGAACAAACGCTTATATACGCTGGCCCGAAAGACGCAGGTTCGATCCTGGCCGCGAAATTCTAGAGGCCCATGTGCTGTGCGATGTCAGCAGTGCGCATTAAAGAACCCCAGGTGGTCGAAATGTGCAAAAGTAGAGTTGTGCACAAAACTAGAGCAGGAACTGTCGGACAGTGTCTTGTTAACACTTCAGTAGAGTTAGTCCTTGGGCCAGTTGGTATTCTCGATTTACACTCATAGTTTTTCCGCGCAACGGCACACGGCCAAAGAAAAGAAGAAGGACGAACACAGCGCTGTCTATTGAGGGACGCACGCACAGCTTGAATACACGCGCAGGCGCACACCGTGCAAGGTAAAGAGAAAAAAAAACAAACTTGCATCACATCCTTATTGCAAAAACTGTGAAAGGAACCTCGTTTCTGCAGCGTACAAAAGAACTGAAGTATCGCTGACACATTCTGACCCTACTCTCTGAATATAATATGCCTCTGTCGTTTCACGGGTTGTTTTTGATTTGCTTGTGCTCAGAATCCTCACTCCCGAAAACACCGGTGCACAGTCCTTGCACAGTGCTCGACAAGGTTAGCACTTTCCCCATTCCTTATGTGTGCTCCCTGAGCCAGTCTTTGACGCAGTGCCCAGTTTGCCCATTGTACGGCCTGCCACACCTCAAGGGGATTTCATACACAACGCCTGTGGCACATGCCGCAAAGCAGTTCCTCTTTTTGATGCGTTGGGCCAAGTGGCTGCAAAGACCAAGGGCATGTTGTGCTGGTTTGCCCCCTTTCCGGGGCCATGGGATACCTTGTGCACGTGGGGCATCACTTCAGGCCTTACTTTAGCCTGCGGAGGCATTAGTGCCTCCTTGCCAGTTCGGGCTTCAAAAAAAAAAAGGGGGATTTATATTGGGTCATGCGTTGCCCCGGTTTTATGTGATATCTTTATAGCGTGCATTGATCGCCATTTGCATGATAATTTTAATCATTCTAAGAGTGAATGTGTTACAAAAGTGTCTTGTTATGTGGATGATTTTTTAATTGTTTTAAACAAGCATTATGGCATTCCCAGTGAGGGTACACTAATGATTGTATGGCATGACTTGGAAAAGCATGGCAGGGGATGGCTCACGTACGAGCTCCCGACTGAAGACAACCTGCAGTTCTTGGATTTAAGAATTAGGTTCTCCAATAAGCATGTTTGCTGGTCTTACTCGCCCAGAGCACAAAAATAGAGCTACCGCCTTATAATTGAGCCCATTTGAAAATTGCGGAGACAGGGATCGCTAAACTCTGCTTAGAGTCTGCACTCGGAAAATCATGTGTGCATGATATGCAAGACAGTTTGGGGAAACAATTGGCTTGGCTTGAGGCTGCCAGTTTCGCTGTTGCAGAAGCGCTCTTGAAGAAGTTGAGGCCCGGAACTGGCAAGGAGGTAATAACCCCTTCTAAAGCAAGGCACAAGGTATCCCATGGCCCCAGAAAGGGGGCAAACCAGCACAGCGTGCCCTTGGTCTTCGCAGCCAAGCTTGGCCCGATGCATCACAGATGAAAACAAAAAACCTGGGTGTAAAAAGAGGAACCGCTTTGCGGCATGTGCCACAGGCGTTGTGTATGAAATCCCCTTGAGGTGTGGCAGGTCGTACAATGGGCAAACTGGGCGCTGCATCGATGACTGGCTCAGGGAGCACACATAAGGAATGGGGAAGGTGCTAACCTTGTCGAGCACTGCGCTACTTGCAAGGACTGTACAGCGGTGTTTTCGGGAGTGAGGATTCTGATTAGAGCGAAACAAAACTGCGCGAAGAAGACGGGACAAAAGAAAGGCACGAATATACACACACAAAGCGCAGACTTCCAACTGACTTTATTTTGTAAAAGCAGGGTGCTTATAAAGGCAATCCCAGCAAACTAGGAGACAAGCAGAAGCAACGTGCGAACGGCAATGACAAAGTCAACAATACCACGTGTGATTACGACGCATGAAAAGTTCGAATGTGACCATCTAAGAAATTGATTTCTTGACATGAAAGAGATAAAGAAGGGGCGCTAACACACTTATCACCCCTTTTAGAAATGAAAAAGGCCTCGATAATTTCTCTTTCGGTTTTAGTTTTGGCTTTCGAAAGGAACTTTGTTTTTTCCAGGTTCCAGGTTTTTCCAAAGTTCCTTTCGAAAGCCAAAACTAAAACCGAAAGAGAAATTATCGAGGCCTTTTTCATTTCTAAAAGGGGTGATAAGTGTGTTAGCGCCCCTTCTTTATCTCTTTCATGTCAAGAAATCAATTTCTTAGATGGTCACATTCGAACTTTTCATGCGTCGTAATCACACGTGGTATTGTTGACTTTGTCATTGCCGTTCGCACGTTGCTTCTGCTTGTCTCCTAGTTTGCTGGGATTGCCTTTATAAGCACCCTGCTTTTACAAAATAAAGTCAGTTGGAAGTCTGCGCTTTGTGTGTGTATATTCGTGCCTTTCTTTTGTCCCGTCTTCTTCGCGCAGTTTTGTTTCGCTCTAACCATGAACCGACTAGCCCAACATCATGTCTTACTTCGAGGATTCTGAGCACAAGCAAATCAAAAACAACCCGTGAAACGACAGAAGCATATTATATTCAGAGAGCAGGGTCAGAATGTGTCAGCGATACTTGAGTTCTTCTGTACGCCGCAGAAAAGATGTTCCTATCAAAGTTTTTGCGATAAAGATGTGAAGAGAGTTTTTCCTCATTTTTTTTCCGGTTTACCTTGCACGGTGTGCGCCTGCGCTGGTCTGAGTTTATTTAAGCTGTGTGTGTGTCCCTCAATAAGCAGTTGACAGTCAGCGCTGTTGCATTGCAAGAAACTGCTGGCCTGTGGGCCCACGAGCTCCGGAAACTTTGTGCTGCGAGCGTTCCGACCTCTATGCGGCGTTGCATGGTGCTGGCCTTGTTGCGGACACGGGGCTCATGTGCGGTGTTCAAAAACGCGCCCAGGGACGCTTCCTCCCGAGAACGCGCAGTGTGGTCACATGGGCACGGCGTTCGAGGGAGTGAACGCAGGGGAGTCTTCCTCCAAGAGAAAAGGGAGCCAGTCTGTACTTTGCCTGGGGCCCTCTTTTCTTTTGGGTCAACATCTTTTAATAAAGACCCAATTCCTAACGTTCACCGAGTCCACAGCCCGTACCTCGCAACAGCGCTGTGTTTGTCCTTCTTCTCTTCGGCCGTTGCGCTGGAAAACTGTGAGTTGACACTCTTGTGTTTGGGCACTCTGGCCCTGGTGGTCAGTTAAAGGGGAAAAATGTGCCCATGGGTCTGGAGCTGTGGTGTGAGAGTGGGAGAAGCACTGTTCAGACTCAGGGAACCAGCAGGGGTGGAACGTGCCAATGGCCAAGAGGTGCCAGAATGTTGTGTGGCCGAAACAGTGAAATCAAAACCAAGTGGCATGCGGGCACTGATGAATTCAACAGTACTGCATATTGGGCGAGTTGGTTGACATGCATTTTGCAAATTTCATGTCGTCTACTCTTTCTGTCCATGTTTTTCGCGCTAAAATTTTTCAAGACACTGATGAATCTTTGACGGACAAATATCGCAAAGTGTTCAACCCTGGTTATGGAGGAGCCATAAAAGGTTTCAAGACAAGCATTGTTGTTAAGGGGAACGCTTCTACTGGGCATGCCACAGTGATTGGGCGACACTTGTGGTTCCCAAGAAAAATGGCCAGGAGCTTTGGGTATGTGGTGGTTAGCGTGCAAGTCCTGCCCTTGAAGTTGACCTGCTGCCTCTCCCAGAGGACATATGTGCAACCTTGCAAGGTCATTGCGGTTCTGGACTTGGTCGTACTTGCAGCTCGAATTGGATAACCCAGCTGAAGAATTTCTCACTGTCAGTGTTGCCACACGGGGCAGCATGTGTGCCCAGAGGAGTGTGTCAGGGACCCAGTCCTGCACGGGCTGTCTGGCAGAGCCTGGGTGGCATCGCGGATGAAGATAAAAAGCAGTGTTGTGGCAGATTAAGAACACGGAATATGGGTCCACCCTGCCAAATGCAAGTTACTCCACCAGAGATACCCGGGCTATGAAACTGACTGAAATGGATTACATTCCACTGTGGATAAAGTGGCAGCCACAAGGAATGTGCCAAAACCATGACCCAGCTGAAGGCCTTTTTGGGCTGTAGTTTCACTCCAAATTTTTGCCTCGTCTGGCTCCCTGCATAAACTGTTGTGCAGAGAAACAGTATGGTATTGGTCTTGTCAGTGCCTTTAGGGTCTGTAAATTAGAGATGTTGACTAACGAACATGTTCTGTAGGACGTAAAGAAAAAAAGAAGAAATACAGCTCACATGTCTAAATGCGGCCTTGGTTCACGAGGGTGCTGTTGAACATTGTTGGAAGGGAGCACAGGCTCGGCTGACTTAGGACTGCAGTTTGTTTGAAAGGTGCACACACCAGGGCCAGCTGAGTCAGGGGTGGCCGGATGAAATTGCCTGTGGGACATGAGAGCAACGGGAAGGGCAAAAATCAGCCCTGGTGATGAACAGACTCCATTGGGAAGGGCTTCCAAACGGGGAAGGAGTGTGGAACTTGTACTCTATATGACGCCGGTTGCCGCACTGCTGTTCGACCTCTTCCCCTCGCCTATAAAAGGGGGGGCTGACCCATCCATCCCATCTGTGCCTGCTGTCTCGGTTGGCTGCAGACAGAGCCGTTTCTAGAGGCCTCTGTGGATGCAACAGTTGGACCTCTGCAGGCCAGCTTCTTCTCAGTGTCGCCCTAGTTAAGTATTTTAGGAGGCCCTCGGGAGGAGGGAAATTACACCATTCTTTGGCCATGCGTGTAGTGTTTGGGCCAGGTGGTGAGATGAGTTTAGGCGCGCACAAGAAGAGGAAACGCCCAGGAGCGCACAGGGGTGTGGAGCCCCATCTGTCAGTGCTTAGAGAAACCTTTTGGCCTTCCTCTAATAGGCACTCTTGCATTGCACGTCAGCAGACCTCGGGGAGGCCCCTTGTTCAGCCTCTGTCCCCGAGGACAGTTGTGCGAGGTGTTGGCGTTGCGCGGAGGCTGAGGCAGTGTGTGTGACTGCCGCCCAGCTGGCTGGACCCACCTGTGGCAGTACCCAGTATGATGGAGACAGAGATGGCAAAATCATTTCCCACCCTGTTCTCTAGCGCATACTCACCTAGCTTCTTAGCTTGGGCCTTCATGTTGAGTGAGAACAACGCTCGCTGAGGATGTGACACTGACATCACAAAACCAGGCTGGATGCGGTGGCCACCACCGCACCAGGGGTTGTGGGACGGGATAGCACAGCTCACCCTGTCCGTGGTCTGTGCAAGTGGTCCCGAGGAGGGCACACCGGCCAGTGCGCTGGAGCTGTGTTGTCTCTCGATTCTTCTTCTTATTGCACATGGGTGTTCTCTTCTAGAAACGGCAGAAGATCTTTTTTTGCTGCTGTATGTGAGTCGCACCACCAACAACAACAACAAAAAAGAAACGCTTGTTGTTTTGGCGCTGGCATACAGCTGCACCTAATGTTAACTTTTCTGCTCCAAAAGGCATTTGTGGCTGCCCCACAGTGGCCTCGGCCTGTTCCTATTCTCCACAAGGCCCTTTCTGATGAGAGCCAAGTCCAGAGTGGAGAGGGGAGCCATTGATCTATGGAAGCATTTCTTATACATAGCTTGCACCAGTAAAGCAGAAATTTGGGCGAGTTGGTAAGTATTCATGATATTGTTCACAGCGCAACAGAAACGGGAAAAACGAAAGACGAAAGAGTAACACACAGCGCTTGTGTGTGTTACTCTTTCGTCTTTCGTTTTTCCCGTTTCTGTTGCGCTGTGAACAATATCATGAATGCTTGCACCAGTGTAACATTCGGCGGCCGTCGGTTGCGAGTCGGCCATCGCCGCTGGCTTACCGCTGCCGTCTCTGTTAGCTCGTGTTGTGTCCATCCGTAGATTTAGTTTGTGAGCCACCCTTGGCTGCTCCAACCGTAGTTCCAGGTGGAAGAAGAACATTGGCATTCCCCAGAGGCTCCTATGACTCCACACGAATCTGCATGAGCTGTGGCTGGCTTGCATTAACCGCAACAACAACCCAAACTTACCTGTGTGCAGAGTGCTCTTTGTGACAGGTAAGAGGCCTGTGTCGTCAACTGAATGTCTGTGGGAAGCAATGGCTACACCCCGAAGTGAGTGTTTGCTGTTTTGATTGACGCCGCCCAATTTGTCTGACAACACAAACTCAGACTGGGTCGCTGCGTCCTCGCTAGAGCACTAGGCAAGCCGGTTCGGATCGCCACGACCGGAGCAAGTTCAGCTGATCGAGGCTGAACTTTTCATCTTGTAGGCTTCTCACCCACCTACTGTAGAAATCGTTGTGTGCTTCCATTGATTTCAAGGCTTTCATTTCTTCCAGCTTCACAAAGCTGGAAAGAGCACACGATATCCCCCTGGGCCACTTCAGGGAACACATCAATGCTCATTGTCCCATTGACTCCCGGTCGCAGCATGTATGGGCTTATATTGTCACAAATTTTCACTTTGTCTGCGTAGCGTATGCACGCCGATTGAATAAGTTCAGACCAGTAGCCTCCACTGAATGGTTCATTCCTTCGTGGAGCAGGCATCGCGCCCGAGAGATAAGAAAATAATCCAAAGTGTCCGAGGAGTGGCCAGGCATTGCAGGATGGACGGACGGGGATCGGCAGCATGGCTGCAAGCACTTGGTGGGGGGGCGGAAGTGTTGTCACGTGCAAGCTGTGCATACATGTGGCTTTATTCAATGCATTTCCCACAGCTGCACCCAGAGGTGTCTGCCTGGGGTGACCACCAGAGTAACGGAGCACACTTGCAGCATTGTGCTTCTACAGGGGGGGGGGGGGTGGGGGCTGTGCTGCCATGCACGCATTCTGCAGAAACATGGCATGTGCGTGGCCCACACATGCGTGTTCACTTGCTACCTCAGCCCAGAGAGAGGGTGTTATCTACCAAGTTCCATGCTGCAAGCCTGGCCTCGTACTTTGGTGAAGCCTCAGTCAAAGAAGCCACGTACCTATGCAGTGCCCTCCCCTCCCAACAGGGTGTGGATGTCCCCATGGAGCTGCGGGTGTGGCTGGAAGGGGGCCCCCAGCGGGTGGTGTGTGGGGTCACCGAGGCCACCACCTGCCAGGACGTGGTGTACGCCCTGGCCCAGGCCACCGCCCAGACAGGGCGCTTCGCCCTCGTGGAGCGCAGCCGCCGGGCCGAGCGGGCCCTCGACCCCTCCGACCGGCCCCTGCGCCTGCTGGCCCGCCACTGCGCCCCCGACGTGCACTTCCTGCTCAGGCGCTGTGGGCCGCCCCCCCCTCCACCTCCACCTGCCACCACCACCACCAAGGCGGCCACGTGAGTACCCCCTCCTCTCTCGTCATTAAGCTAGGGGATGGCTGTGCTGGAGCGTGGACACGCTTTTGGGGAAACGCGGATGCCCAGGAAGTTTTGAAATAAATTAAACTCAGACCTCAAGAAGGCCGAGTCATTCTTACACAATCCTAAATTACTTTGGCAAAGTGTTAACATTATAGGCAATGGGAAGAATTATCTCCCCCCTGAGCTGAAAGTCAGCGGGGTGCTGGAGTTCCACTTGCCAGCATGCTGAATGAACACTTTCTAGCTGCATCTTGTGCCATTCAACTCGTACTTACCCTCTTGCAGTACTCAATCTATATTTTTGTCCCTGCTGCTGCTTTTGCTACCAAATGTGCTGTAAATATTATTGCTGGCCCTCCTATGCATATTTGGAACAGAATGCTGCTCTCTGGTGTATTCCCTAGCAAATTAAAAGTCGTTCTATTCAAAGGAGGCAACAAAAATGACCCGAATAATTACTGTCCTATTTCGGTACTGCCTCTGTTTTCAATGTTAGCCGAGCATGTATTCTACAGGCAACTAAACAATTTCTTACAAGCTAAGCATCTTATCTGTCCCCATCTTATCTGGCTTTCAGGCCGGTAAATCAACAGAATAGATATTAAGAACTCTATAATTAACATTTTTGAAAAAAACCTTTTTTCTATTGGAATTTTTCTTGATCTGTGCAAAGCTTTAGATTCTGTGAAACATGCAATACTACTCCATAAATTAATGACTTACAGGATCCGTGGAGCGGCAAATTCACTTTTGGAGAGTTATCTAACTGCACAGATCCAGTATACTCATATTCATGATGTTAAATCCAGTTTTGGTACGATAAAATTCGGTGTCTCTCAGGGTTCAATCTTGTTTAAGAAGTGCTTGGGACTGGGCTAGTTGGAACATCTTCTCATAAATACTGCGCTGCTTAGTTGTACACGGACAAAGAAACTGGACAAAATTTTGGGACCACTTTTATTTATTCTCTATATTAACGACATTGTAAGCATTCCATTAACTCCTAAAATCACGATGTATGCCGACGATACTAATGTCTTTTTCTTTCCGTCTCATCTCCAAGTGCTTGAACACCAAATGTAATGCCTGGCTTGAGGAGTTAGTGGTTTGGCTCTGTGTTAACTTCAATCAAACGGAAACAAAGCATAGTTTATGCTCTTCCATCCAAAAAACAAACCATTAGATCATCACATCAAACTATCTTTCAATGACTAACATCGAGCAAGTCCATAGTTGCCGGTTTCTTGGTGTTTTTTCGCAGCGATTTGGATTGGGCTGATCATATAAACTACATTAGACTAAAGATGGCCTGATCTATTTGTGTCATTTATCGTGTTAGGCATCTCCTCCCACTGCAAGTTAAAAAAACGATTATATTTTGCCCTTGTTCATTGCCACCTCGTGTACTGCAACCTAGTGTGGGGTAAACCGATTCGTACAAATTGCTTTCACTCCAGAAAAGAGCTCTGCGTTGAATAAGTTCAAGTCCATCTGTTGAAGCAAATCTTCTTGAAACATTTCATGTTCGCAGTTTCTTTCATTCGTACAGTTTGAGTTCGGCTCTTCACATTTTTTTATAAAGTTTGACTTCAGCTCATTTTGCAATACTACTTACAATTCAAGAAACGTTGCATATTGCCACGTATCACTGTTCGTTTGCGCTCAAGGCCGCAGGAAAGGGGTGTTATCATTTGTGTTCGTGACGCGAGAAGCGACCGGACTAATCTCGATTGATCACAGCCATGCCGAGCTGCATCTACGTGTTTCCAGATTACTCTAGATGATCTTCACCTGCTATCTCGAAGTTTCCTTGCCGGCTTTAAATTGCGCGATGCCGCGAGCAGAGGACATTCGTAGTTCGAGGACTGACGAGCACGTTTGTTGCTTACGCCGCTGTCGAGTGATTCAGTTCTTTTGCGGGCGCAAGTCAGCCCAAATAAAGAGCTTCGTTTCCAGGTCTTGTTGGTGTCTTCCTGATTGCTGGACTGCCGTCACTACAATGTGACAGTATGGTCTACATTCCGTTGCCCTATCTGCTGCAAAACCCAGAACAAATTGTGGAAAACAAACAACAGATTATCAATTTATAACATTGTATAATGCCTACCAGTCTCTTATTCAGATTGCTTTAGAAAGTTATAGTGTGTCTGTATTTGAGAAAAAACTAAAGATTCTTTTTCCCCCCAGTTAAATCTCGGCTAACTCTGTATGCTTAGTTTTTTGAGTACGTGTTTGTCTTCTTTTTTTTTTTTTACCTGGATGTGCATATTATGAAATGTTTTGTTTACTGTTAATTGATATTTATTATCATCAACTATATTCTATAGTGATAATGTTGCTCATAGTTTTTTCTCTTTTGTCCATTCGGCCCCCGTTTTCCATGATGTGTGATCGGGGTGCAGGCCTTGTCAGGAGGCATGCTTGGTCCGCCTCCTTTAGCCTCCCCTGGAGGGCATATTGTACTTAATACGGCCAAATACTTGCTACACTCGGAACAGACTAAGCACAGTGTAAAGGAAGCAGGAGCTTGCCTGGGACAAGCATTTAATGGCCGTTGATCTGGTCTAAAACAGGGGTGCGATTTTACGAGTTCCTCTCAGTTTTTGTCTCAATTTCGAGACGTCAAAATGACGACACCGCGAGGCGCTGACCGCAGAATCGACCAATTAGCAGCGAGGTGGCAGTGGTTAGTAGCAGGGCTCCACCCCGGAAGCATTTAATTGCACCACAAGAGACTGTATGCTGACGTTTTGCTGTACACACGCTGTCAGTAAAATGAACAAGGTTTTATTTTGCTAACAAACTATGTTTCAAACTCAACAACATGAAGCAAAACAAGAAGCGTCCTCAATTCAGTTTGCTCTTCAGTCGCCGCTGCTGCCGCCAGGCTACGCTGGAAAAGCGTCGGCTAGGTGGCGTGAGCTGCCGCTTGATTTAGCCTTATCCCTCCACCCACATATATGTACACCCATCGTAAACGTGGCAGCCAGAAAAAAATCTGCCGATTCGACGCCTGTCTTTTTTTTTTTTGCACATTATATAGAATCAAGGTACTGTGCGGACATCTTAAGTACGCGGAAAAATCTGTTTGAAGGCACTGCTTGTGACGGGTCTGCTGAGATCAGTCTGCAAGGAGCGCTCGGCTCGAAAACCGACGAAGGCAGTTTTAAGGCAAGTTCACAGTGGTGAGTCGCAAACGTCGTGCGAGTGCTTTCGGTCAATTAGTTACGGTTTCCGAAGCACTTGTAAAGTGGGGAGGGAGCGTTACAAATCGTTTTAAACCTGTCGCGCGACCTCCACGACTTGCCAGTGTGAACCGGCCTAGCCTGTGCTCTAAGGGCAGTGCGTGGTTCTATTTGTTTGTGTTCAGAAAACACCGGGCGACCATGAATAATCACACTGCAGCAGCTGCCGACATAGGTGAGCAGGCTGGTGCAGCTGCTGGGAGCTTGCAATCTCAGTGCGAGAAATGAGAGCCCGGTCACTGTGGCAACTGAGATGTTTCGGGCTAAGCACTTGATGTTCGTGTTGGGTTTGTTGCCGTTCCGTTCGCATGACGGATACTGCGGTGGCGAGGGAAGCCCCCCTTTGCCTTGTCTCGCCGGAAAGTGACAGTGGTCTCCGCCGCAAACACACTGTTGACTGGGCTGTGCCTCATTTCCTACGGTGCCTTGAAACGCCCCGGCGGCAGAGAAGCGCACAGCACCTCCACTGACCTCCCATTTCAACGGCGAGTTTGTCGCACAGCCAGTCTCCTTCCCGTGTCAGAACGTCGAAACAACTCGTTCCGTACGTCAAAGCCACGCACCCTCCTGCACCGTTGCTTGCGCGGCCACCAGCGATGTAAACAGCCACCGTTTTCTGCCTCAAATGGTTTGAGACCACTCTTTGCAGTCTCAAAAAATCATCCCAGTCGGCTCACGTAATTAGGCAAGCAACGTCAACACTTCTGCACGTTTATGACGTCAGCTGGGAACTGAGGCAGCTCAATTTCATTTTGTGTATTAAGATCACCAGGAAAAGCCTAGTATGAATAGCGTATAAATGCGTGTAAGGGCCGGACACATGTATGGGCTGCACCCCGTTTTCCCGAAGGAAATGTTAAAAAAAAAAAAAATAGATCCATGTAAGGGCCGCAGCCGTACCTTCCACGACCCAGGAGGGAATAGCCTTCTAAATGCACGCGCCGTGGCCTCCGCGATCAATGGCAGTTTACCATTATCCCTCGACAGAAAAGTATGCGACAGTTGTATCTTACCAGTACTCGCCTATGGGGCAGAAACGTGGAGGCTAACAAAGAAGGACAACGCAGCGAGGTATGGAAAGAAAAATGATAGGTGAAACGTTTAGAGGTCGGAAAGAAATGGATTTACATGCTGTTGGTGAGTTTCATGTGATAGATGTACTATGGTGGGCAAAATTCTCTAGGATGTGCACTGCAACGGCATTTCTCAACCGTGGCTTGATGCTACAAAATAAACATGGCAGCAAGCTGTGACCTGTGACTGCCTGCAAAGGTCGAAGCTGTGCTGAGTCGGGGCCCAAAGTGTTGTGCGGAGCATAAACAAGAACTCGTACGATTGTCAGAAATGTGGCGGCCACAGCCAGCTTGGGTGACTGGGTATTGCTAGGGGCCTAAGGGTAGACCTGGAGAGCAAGGGTTGCAAACAAAGGGGGCGGCTGCATTGCTTAGGCAGAAAGCAAAGGACTTTGTCCCTACAGGTGAAGAAGAAAGCATCAACGCTGCTAGTTTTTCTTTTTGCTTAAAACCCACCAAGAATCTGAGCGACAGAAAAGGGCTCCTGGCAGGGCACCTTGTCTGGGTTCTCGCAGAAGCACTTTGGAGAGATTCCTTTCAAGTCCATTTTCTGGCAGAAAATTCGACTGGGTTTATTGAACACTTTTATGGTTCCTGCCAAACAAGGTTTGCAGTTTCAATTGATGAAGGAGATCTGTTCTATTCTGTAGGGGAGGAAGTTTGCTCCCACTGCACCAGCGCCACTGCTCCCCTGCCGGTCATTTTGGCGTTTCCGTCCGGGCACTTCGCCAGCCGAGGGAGTGCATTGAGCCAGCTGCCTGTCGACTGGTGCGCGCTGTTAGGGACGAGGTAGCATGGTCGTGTGCCGGAGAGAGAATGAGGGACGTCTGAGACGAGGCTGCTGGGAAAAGACAATTAGAGAGGACTTTATACAGTAATTGAAGTATTTACAAGTGAGCTGCAGGAACGCTGCATCACGACAGCTCAACAGGAGACCATGATGACAAAGAGCTCCTCGGCCGTGCCGCTGCCGGCTTTTTAAGAGTTCTCTTCCCTAGGGTCCCTAGATGGGGGCCGGGCTTCACTGGCACCAATCACCGGCACGCACGCACTCACTCACTCCCGAGAGATCACGCCGTCGTCACGCGCTGGGAGAGGGGAACGATGCCAACCACGTAGCGCAGACGCCGAAATGTCCATGAGCGGCGTTCGCGCGCGTTTCGAACGCGCGTTCACACTCGGTGTACGGGAAACGCTCGCTCAACCGGGCAGACGGACGCGGCTTCCGTGGCAATCCAGGCGTTCACCCAACGCGCGTCTCGGGGTTTGTCGGCGTTTCGCTGCTGCCATGTCGTTGTCTTCCCCACGACGAAAGCCAGACGTAACAGCGCGTGCTGCTCTTTCATAGTGAGCACGCGCCGTCTTGCTCGCGGGCGCACAAAAGTGGCGTTGCCGCTCGCTGTGAGTCATGGCTGGAATTCCGCAACGTTCTAAGAGTGGAGAAACTTGTTTTGTCGGGGGCTGTCATCACAGTAGTTCTCTGAACATCAACGGCCAAGGACTGCCCGTGGAATTCTTCAGATTTCCAGCACATGTCCTGCATTCTTGGGGGAAAAAAATTAATATTGGAAAATTGTAACGTACAGTAATGGAAATATTGAAGGTAATGGTCCACCCTTTCTGTATGTAGCAAAATCTTAAAAAATTTTCATTGCTAGTATGGAGCAGTTGACGATAGGAAAAACGTTAATACGAAAAAAAAAATGCAAGCCTATCGATGGGAGATTGCTATAGTGAAACCTTCCAGTATATGAAAAAATACGTTCATACACTTTTTCCTATTAAAAAATGTTTTTGCCCGGAATTGTTGGGTATGAAATGGGTGAGAACGAGAAACGGCAGGCCTCGATAACTGCTGTGGGCAGGGTGAAGTAAGTGTTTTTCTGTTGCTAAACATGTTTGGCATGTTGCACGCGTAATATTATTTCTGAGCAGTTTTTGCTCTAATTCACTAAGCATGCAGTGTTTAGTAAAGCTAACGAAACTCATTTCTTTTGCCATTTTTTATTTTGGAGGCTGACAACAACAGCAGACGCGTGTGAGGCAAGGTCAGTGATCGCCTCAAAGTTCCGACTTGTGACGCCTGGCTCAATTTTCGAAGTTGCTTTACATGTAAAAAATTTCTAAAAATAAAAATAATCAAAATGTTTGCTTGCATATGAATGAGCGTTTGCATATGAGCGATGGCTCTGCAAATAAATTGTTTTGGGGATGCGCATGCGCTGTAATCGGCATTAAAATGAATATACCAACCGCTTATCTCCGTTGTAGCGATTGACCAAACTAGAGCATTTTTTCACTTAGCCGTATATAGCAAGCAGCTGGTAGGCGCATTTCGTGCCTGTTTTCGTTTTTCTCTTCAGCCTCGCGTGTCGCCTTAAGGCCACTTTATTTTAAGTTAAAATAAAAATTACTTCCATTATTATTCAGCGAAACACGCAACAAAATCCTTATTATTTGGCCAGCAAACCTGCATGCACTGAACTGCTCAGCCACCCAATGAAATTAAGTATCTTGTGAAGATGGCTGCGCCAAAAAAAAAATGGTATTTACCACGAATTCCATGTCTTAAATGATCTCGTCATTTACTTGTGGTACACATTTCGCCATTACGGTACTGGCTTTTTCGTCAACCATCTGCTTCACGGAGTGGGCCTGATCCACTAGCAGTTCTTTTTTTCAAGTCTGAGCAGCGAAAATAAAAATTCACTGTCCACTATTTCTTTTGACCTACATCTCAGAGCGTACTGCCGCGGCAGAAAGAAATGTGAACAGCGCGGTGCCTAGGGGCTCCGCTGTTGGAATTTATTTTCGTCACGCTTACACTTGGCTTGCAACACATATCCGGTAGAGACATCCGTGATACAATAGTGTACCACTCTGGCGTCTTTTTGTTACAACCGAGATAAAAACACATTAAAGATAAATTCCGACTACGCAGCGCGTGGGCGCCGTGCTGTTCGCATTTCTTCCTAGCGCAGCCAAAAAAGCTCGCGACTGCACAAAGAGATTTGCAGGCTGGCCAGCACGTGCAAAGTACGTGCAGAAGTGGCTTTTTTTCAGGAGAAAGCGCGCTGCTCGTGCAACTGCTCAAGGGGGGTGGACCAGTTTGCCCGGTCAAAAGTGCGGAGTCGGCCGGAGAGGACACATTTCACTGGCGTCCGCAGCGCCCCCCTGCGAAGCTGCGGTCCCCTATACCTTGTCCTGAGTTTTTTTGCGCAGTAAGAAATTTTATTGAAGACACGAGGCCTGTGGCCTTTCGGAACAAGGCAGGGTTATCAACCAACAGGTTTTTTTTAGAGATTTTAAGATTTCATCTCTCATTCACATTTGTCACTTTAAAGGGACTAAGCAATAAATTAATTGAGATTAGGTATAGGAGATGGGAGATAGGCATTCCATCACTTGTCACCCCAGCGCAAGGATTTTTGAGCTAGCACCAATAGCAGCGATGTTATAAACGATTAAAAATTACGCTGCTCCTCTCCCCCCTCAACTCGTACACGCAAGGCGCCAGGAAAAAACAGCTCTGGGACTGGGCCCCACCCGTGATTGCGTCATTTGCGACTTCCGGTTGTCGCAACCAGCACCCCGGCACCAGCGTCTCTTCGCTGTCTCTCTTCGATTGGCGTTCCTTGCTTGCTGGTCCCTGCGGCACTGCGCGAGTGGCTCGCCCAAGGGGGCGGCACGAGCAGAGTGGGTGTGCCCGTGGCTCCAGGGAATGGTGGTGGCCTGCCGACGTTGCGGGACTAGTGACGTCTATTTTCACGATTTTAGTTCCAGAATCGGTCACTACGAGGATACTAATCGGCCGGCGAATTCCAAGAAACACGATTTATAAAAATTCGTAATAAATTGCCGGCTCAGCTCCAAAGCCTCATAATAATAGCATCATAACTAATATCATTTCTAAGCACTGAAAACATTTACCAGCAACTTTTAATTCGTTGCATAGTCCCTTTTCATCCAAAGTGGTCTTGCCTAGTGCCACTTTTGAGTGACATCTTTTTCCCTATGATTGATGAGTGTATTCAGCGTTCCCTTACAACGCAAGTGGGCAGAAAGTTTTCATACATGCAGATGACCTGGTGGCAGTGAATGTGACAACACAGGCTCAGGAGAGAGGTTTATGCTGGGAGTGACATTCTCGTGTCAGGCAGGTCATATCCAGTTTCCTGATATCTGAAGAAACGCGCTGGCAGTGCAAGGCACGGTTGAAAGAGCAAATTCTCCGCCCATTCCAAGCTGAGGCAGCACAGGCTGCCAGAGGAGAACGCATTGCCTCGGGAAGACACCCCTCGTTAAATGGCATGGTGTTGCTGCATCAGTGAACGCCTGAGCATCAGCTGATGACATTGGAGCCTTCAACACCTGTGGTCCGCAAGTTCAGCACTCAGCACGCCTTCTCTGCTGAACAGAGCTCCTGAAAAAAGAAATGGATTATCTCAAGGTGTTGTGAGTGGTAAGATGTTTTTGTTGTGGTTTCTGCCGCCTTGAATCTGGTAGTGGAAATACTTTTCAGCCCCAGGGTTCACTATAATCCTTTGTACATAAATAGCCTGTTTCATGGCTATACCTCAGTGAAAGTCCGTGGTGTCTAGTCCATGTGTTTTTGTGCGCTGGAATGATGTCTCATGGATATTCCCCTCTTGTGGTCCGGATCAGCGGCCGCTACCTGCCCCCTTACCACTTTCAGCACCTTGCTACCAGTGGTAAACTGCTGTTCCCTTGCAAGTCTTTTGAATGTTACTTTGGTTTTCTGCCTGTTAATATCAGACTCACCTTTCCACTCTGCCTGTCTTAACTTAGCAAGGCAGTGTCATCAGCACATTGCTTGTCCCCAACTGTTCCAGGCATAGGGACACCTCCTGTAAACAGGCGTTGGTGAGATTGTCTCTCCCTGCTTGACACCCTTCCAGCAGCTTCAGCAAAGACAGGGGTGGTGAGACAAGGGAATACCCCTGTCACACGGGCATTTCGAAGGCCCTCGAATCGATAGTCTATTGACTCGAAGGCGATCGAGCCAGTTTGAATGGCCATCGAGTCGACGGAGCAGCCCGGAACTCTATCGAGATTTCGAGGGCCTTCGAGCGTTGCCCAAGGTTGCTAGCATTGCTTTGAACGACAACAAACATGGCGACGCTCTTCAAAGCCGGACCCCTCGCTTCGGACTGAATTCTTCTTTGTTGCTGCCTTTTTCTGTCCGTTCACTGGCCATAAATGGGGCACCGGTCTTTCGCTTCGTCTCATCTTGCCTACAAGAAAACGTATAAGTGATAAATTTGCTTAATTTTTTATTCAGAGTGACAATTCTGCTGCTGCTAGGCCTAAGAGAGTCGGTTTGTCGACAGTAATGGTTCCCGTTTTGACAACCAGATGGCGCCACTAGAGGCTGAGTTTATTTTTGCGTCTCTGCTAGCATACGCTGAACTAAATGAGGGAATGCGCCTGCGTTTAGCGTACGTAAGCGTGCATACGCTCGTGGTATGTAGACAGCATAAATTTGTGCTCTTTTCTCGCTGTATCTGTGTACGCCGCGAGCGGCGACGTGGTGCGCACAGCGAGAAGCAGCAGCGGCGCGGCTGTTCCAACTCTCCGGTCGTCAACAGATGAGAACAGGTCCTAGTTTTTTTGGCGAGCGTATCCGCTTTGCTTGCCGGATTTTTGAACAAGTGTGAACGCGCCTTATGACTGCAAAAAAGTGTATTTCAACATTTGGTTAAGTTTCGTCAATATATTTTTGTTATGCGCGAAACCGAACGTAGCGATTGTGGCGCCACACGAGCTTGGCGTAAGATGCGAGAACCATTTCAATGGCCATTGAGATTTGCCGTGTGGCAGCACCACAACTCCCTCGAGTTCGATGGCGATCAAAAATCTCGAAGGCCCTCGACTCGATGGCCATTGAAACTGGCCGTGTGACAGGGGTATAACACTCTGTCTAATCTGGTGTGCCTCTATTTGCTCTTCCCGACAATGGTGGTTTCTTGAAGCCTTGCTTCAGAGGTCTTCGCTTCCCTTGCAGGGAACCTGTTCCCTTCTTCAGTGACAGTGCTCTCTTAGGTGATCATTAATACCTGTTTGACCCAAGTAAATTTTTCCCCACGTCAGTGGGTTGCTGTACACTCCACCAAAGGGCTAGCATGCTTTGTTTCACACACTTTTTTTCTTGTCATTTCCCGAGCTATCAATCGGCACATTGTTTCCTGGGTGCAGAAAAAAATGACGGGAACTGAACAGCTTAAGATTGCATGCCACGTGATGGGTGTGTCTGTTCCTCTTTTCTCAGGATTCATCACTCCTTTTTGGGGAGTGCAAAATTAGGGCCAGAGGGAGGTGAATGGTGCATAAGCAAACCAATTGAGTCTTTGAACGGCCTGTGGTTGCCTTGTTTTCCCTCACTGTATTGTGACTGCTTTTATCCGTAGCGAAAGCTACGGATAAAATTCCTTTCCCTATCATATAAGGTGACCGAGGTATCGCTAATACAATTTCCGCCTTTTTCTCCGATGTGGATAGCTTCTAAAAGTTTGCAGGCTATTTTGCTTTTGCTCTTGCCCAGAATCTTGATGTATTTGAGCATCGGCTCACAACCACAGCATGAAATGCAATGGGCAGGCAAGTTCGCCCCGTCTCTTTTTCTTACAGAAAGAGCATGCTCCCCTGCGCGCTCATTGATGCAGCGTCCCATTTGGCCGACATACACGTGTCCACACTTGAGCGGGATTTGATACACCACGCCCGTGGCACATTCAATGTATTGTTCCGCATGTTTCGCTGTACATGCGCTCCGTGGGGCTCCTTCCTCGGTGATCCTGGGGCATAACCCAGCAAGCTTTTTTGGGGCCGAAGAAACCACCGGAACACCATGCCTGTTTGCCACTTTCTTTAAATTGTGGGCGACTTTGTGCATGTAAGGAAGCACCGTCGGCTTCGCACTCCGCAAGCGCTCAAGGTCACAGCTATGCTTGCCTTTCTTTGTCTTCTGGAGAAGGTTCTCGGCTACCGCTGTGATGAGCGAGCAGGGGAATCCGGCTGAAAGCAGCCTGGTGATCTGATTATGGAAGCTGGAATGCATTTCATGCTCGCATGATTTGGTTAAGGCTGATTCTAGGCACGAGTTTGCAATTGCTCTTTTCACAATCTTTGAATGTGCAGAATCAAATGGAAGTCATCTTAATACAGCGCAATACACAGGACGAGAGAAAGAAACAAGAGACGACACGAGCGCTCGTGTCGTCTCTTGTTTCTTTCTCTCGTCCTGTGTATCGCGCTGTATTAAGATGAATCCGTTCCAACTTGCCCAGTTTTCTGTTCTAGTCAAATGGAAGTAGTGCTTTCTGTGCTCGAGGAGCATATTTCCAACAGACATGATGCGAGCCAACCTGCATTTTTATGTCTAAAAACTGCAATGAACCGTTGGTTGGGAGTTCGTGCGTGAAAACCAAGCCTTTGCCATGTTGTCCAAAAAGAGTTAAAACACTGCTAATTCAATCAGTGTTCTCCCGATTCTTTTCACGTGTGTATGCTGCATATATATTCTGTTGCGAAAGCAATAAATCTAGTTGATAGTTTGCGCTCTTTTCTGTCTTCTGCCTCTTCCTGTGTATGTTTGTTCGTGTGCGCAACGCCATCCCAAGAAATTATCCTGGGGTGTTGTGGTTTTGCTTTTACTCGTTTGACTCTGCATTTGCTACGCTGCCTTTGATACGATATATGGCTTCCCGTTCGGTTGCCTTTCATTAATCGTCCGTCTCTTCAGTAGCTGCTTTCCATGACTTTCGGGCTGCTTGAGCGATGCTGGTTAGACAATCTTGCGCCGATTCACTGTCTATTTGGCCATGCTGTCCGTATTTAAAGCTCGGTCGTTTTCACTGAAATCTCAGTCGTCAGTTCAGCGCCAGTCCTGTGGTTTGTCTCTTCTCTGCTGTTTTTTGCTCTGCGTGCACGTAAGGGGAGCCAGCCAGATGAGCCAAGGTTTTGTTCTCTCATCTTCTTCAGTTCCCTGACAGAGCTTAGAAGAGGTGATCCTGCCTGTTTCAGCTTACAAATCTGGCCATCAAGGCTTGCCTGCATTTTGTGATTGCACGACTTTTTGGTGGTTTGGTTTATTGGGGTTCAACGTCCCAGAGCGACTCAGGCTCTGAGGGACACCGTAGTGGAGGGCTCCGGAAATTTCCACCCCACACGGGCCTCTAGAGTTTCGCCTCCATCGAAATTCGGGTTCGATCCCGGCCGCCGGGATCGAACCCGCGTCTCTCGGGTCAGCAGCCGTGCGCCGTAACCACTGAGCCACTGCGGCGGCCTCACATGACTTTTTGAGAGAAGATTCTAGGCTCATTGTGGCAATGGCACGTTTTACCATTTTCGAATGCGTGGAATCAAAAGGCAGCAATTCCTTGCGGGCACGAGGAGAATATTTCCAGCAAGCACCTTTATCAGTAGTGGTAATGTCAATATCTAAAAACTGCAACCTGTTTCCCTTCAGAGGCTCAAAGGTAAAATCCAAGCATTCTGCGTGACTTGTAAAATCAGCTAAAACTTCCTCCAAAATCTGCGGGTAGGTCAAAAATATTTGTTTCCTCAGAGCAATTAAAAAGTTTTCCACGTACGTGAAGCTCTTCCGAACTCTAGTCTTCTCAAAAGCACCGCATAAGGCTTTGTCAATTCAAGCAAGAAAAATGTTGCACAGTACTGGCGCCACGCAAGAACCAATACACACTCCGTTCTTCTGCACAAAAGAAGACAGTTGTTGAACACGAGTGAAATTCCAGCAGTGTCAAGAAGTTGTCCACAGGGCTGGCATTCTGGAAAGCGACCGGACCATTCGCTTAAGTCGAGACAGCAACTCTCGCTGCGGTGGAACTAAGTGAAAAAGGGCGACCACATCCACTCAAAATACATGTCACAAGAGGCTGTTTTTCACAGAAAAAAGTATCCTCTACATTCAAGGTATCCAGCTGTTTCAAGAGGTTCTCTGCCAAGCGCCTCTGTGCACCTGAAGGAGGGTTCCTTGTGTGTTTTCGCGGAGAAAAATACATGCAAACTGTTGTGCTCACGAATTCCTCTGATGAGCTTCAATCGGCCAACATGCACGATGGCGACGAATGTCCGCTGGTGAAATCTCGACATTGGTGCAGTCCTGATGAGGCACCTTCATCGGCCGACTTTCGGTTTAGGGAAAGCAGCTCCGCTTTGAGAATCGCCTCTCAAAAGCTTTGATGGCCAGATTCGTAAGCTGAAACAGGTTGTCTGTTTTGAGCTCTCTCGGGCAATTCTTAGCAAAGAAGATGAATGAAAAGGAAAAAGCTGAATCCTCAGAAAAAGAAACCTGTGCCAATTTATTAGCTCGGGAAATGATAAGAAAAAAGTGTGTGAAACAAAGCATGCTAACCCTTTGGCAGAGTGTTCGGTCGGTATTGTGTGCTTCCTCCCACTGACGTGAGGAAAAATTTACATGAGTCAAAGAGGTACTGATGATCGTTTAAGAGAGCACAAACTGTCACTGAAGAACAGAACAGGTTCACTGCAAGGGAAACGAAGACCTCTGAACCAAGGCTTCAAGAAACCATCACTGTTGGGATGAGGTGCACCAAATTAGAAAGATGCTGATTCACCACCCTTCCCATTTTTCAGGATGTGACTAGATGAGGCGGATCCTTCGCGCAGTCCCAGATTATGTGGTCTAAGGTGGCACCGCACAGCTGACAGTACGGATTTTGCCAAATCGGGAAACATATTGAAATATGTCCACAGGTTTGGCTTTTCTCGCAGTGGGACTAGTAATGCTTCTGCATTAAAAATTGGTCAAATATTTAGGGGAATCCCCCAAGGTGGAGTAAATTTGTAATAAGGGAGATATTACTCATTGGCATCTACCCAAGCGCAGCCATACGGCTACAAAGGAAAGCTGTACAGCTTTCTCAGAAACTTCGTAGTTAAAGAAAAATTCGTCCTGGTCTGAGGTTCGAACCCGGGACCACCGCTCCACCGGAGCAGTCGCTCTACCAACTGAGCTAACCGGGACGGCAAGCTTATGGTAGGGCGAGAGCGAATTGATCAGTAACTCGAATTGGGAACAGTGTTGATCAAATGTTCGAATGTTTGAAATGTTCCAGGGTTCGAACCCCGGACCAGGACGAATTTTTCTTTAACTACGAAGTTTCTGAGAAAGCTGTATAGCTTTCCTTTGTAGCCGTATGGCTGCGCTTGGGTGGATTTCAATGAGTAATTACTCCCGTATTGCATTAAAAATTCAATTCCATATGCTGCAATTGTGGAACATTGGCAAATACAGGGTTAATTTAGGTTGGCCTTCGTGCAGCAATACAATGGGGAGAGAATGATCCATCTTATTGACATTTGTGTGCATCACCATAAGCTGTCATCAGGAAAAGAGGAAGCTGCCCCCCCCCCCCCCTCCCCCCCCCCCACCACTGGAGATATAACTGAAGCCTCTCAAATTAATTCTGCACAATACCTCCATCATTCCCACAGACATGTTGCTTTCTACGAAGCTAGCCGGCAAGCGAGTTCTTGGGCTTTTCCCAGCTTCTCGTATTTTCTTTTGGCTTCTCGTTCTTGGGCACCCGTCTGCTCTGTCTCCCGTCTTGGAAAAGGAGTGGAAGAGAACAGGTATTTTATATCCATGGAGAAGCCATTGAAGGACTTTGCTCTGTTCTCGTGCAGGACAACTTCTTCGGTGTTAGAACGGGGCCAATGACTGAAAGTCGCTTGATGTTGCTTTGGAGAAACTTCTTTTCGCCTGGCCAACTATTCAGATGCAATCAAGCGTAAAGGGCACCCAGTCTTGTGCGTCTTCGCGGGAAAAAACATTTCCAGGCAGCCAGTCTTTTTTTCCGTGCATTGGTACGTGAAAGGTTCTCTAAGTTCAGTCGTTGGCACAGCTTCCTCGCACTACTTCTCAGTTTTGATTCGGATGTTGTGCATTTTACAAAATTCGCGTCAACTGCTTCCGCTGCCTTGGACATAAGCACGCGTTTCGGAAGGATGGCCAACCCTCCCTCCTGGTCGGCGGTCAGCAGTGACGAATTCTTCTTCGTTGAAAATGAGACAGTCTTCTTGTGCCTGTCGGCGCTACAACGCGTGACCACGTCCGTACACCGATCCACTTCCGCCGCTGGGGCGAGGTGAGAAACTTGCCAGACCAACATTTCCTCTTTTGTTCCATGGCGAACTTGGGTCTAAGGAAACGCTGGACCTCCCCTGTCCGCCCACGAGGGGGTTTCCAGTCTTCTTCGGAGGCGTGAGAGCATGCAGGACAGGCACTCCAGCGCACTGACTCATTTTCAACGAAGAAGAATTCGTCACTGCTGACCGCCGACCAGGAGGGAGGGTTGGCCGTCCTTCCGAAACGCGTGCTTATGTCCAAGGCAGCGGAAGCAGTTGACGCGAATTTTGTAAAATGCACAACATCCGAATCAAAACTGAGAAGTAGTGCGAGGAAGCTGTGCCAACGACTGAACTTAGAGAACCTTTCACGTACCAATGCACGGAAAAAAAGACTGGCTGCCTGGAAATGTTTTTTCCCGCGAAGACGCACAAGACTGGGTGCCCTTTACGCTTGATTGCATCTGAATAGTTGGCCAGGCGAAAAGAAGTTTCTCCAAAGCAACATCAAGCGACTTTCAGTCATTGGCCCCGTTCTAACACCGAAGAAGTTGTCCTGCACGAGAACAGAGCAAAGTCCTTCAATGGCTTCTCCATTGACATCAAGGGCCTGTTTTATTCTATTCCTCAGGATGCCCTCACAGAGTGTGTTCGGGACGCCATCGAGAGACACGGTGTGGTGGCCTTCCAAAATGAGTGTGGTGTATCTGCAGACGGCTTCATTGAGTTCCTATGCGCTTACCTTAAATCAACAGTAACCTAGTGGAGATTCATACAGAATCAAGCCACATGTATAGGCTCATGCATTGCCCCCATTTTAAGCAACCTTTTCCTGGCTATGCATGACAGATCCTTGAGGAACAAGCTCGAGTCTTCAAGCGTTCGCAAAATTTCCCGGTACGATGATGACTTCTTGGTTCTGACTTCTTGATGACACGTTGATGACTTCTCGGTGTGTGTATGTAAGCTGCTATTTGTTCAATGCACTGTAACCATTTCTGTAATTTGCTTTTGCCCTCCCTGCTTGGACCATAGGGGTCTGCAGTATCATGTAAATAAATAAATAAAATAAATATTAGACTGTGACACTGAAGCATTTAAAACAGAAGCAACTCAAGTCCTCCACATTTTTCCTAACACTATGTCACCTCTTGAAGTTGCCCATGAATTCCCAGAACAAAATGCTATGTGGTTTCTAGAGTTAAAGGTGTTTTTCGGAGAGAACCACGTGTGCTGGTTCTTTGAACCAAGAACCAATGAGCCCATCCTACCCTACGATTCAGCCCATTCAGAACTTGTAAAAAGGAACATCGTGAAGTCAACTTTTAAAGGGGTAGAGACATCAAATTCCAAGGTTGTACAAAAGACTGCCATACGTTTCCTTTGTATGTGAGGACCAGAAGAGCGAAGTATTAAATTTAAGGGAGGTCTAGAACATATTTTAATTTCATTTTAAAGTTTGTGAAAATGCTCACTCTTGAAGTCTCAGCCATCGCTAGTGCATCGATGTGACATAGGAACAGAGAAGAAAACACAAGCAAGCATTTCCTACGTCACTGCACAGTTTTCTGACGTACGGGACCAAGTTTTGCGGTTTCGTGGCCTAGCAACCTTGGTTATGAGTGCTCACGAGTCTTTTTTCCTGCACGCTCGCGAGTGCGACGGTGCTTTACGCCCGGCGTTGCCATAGGCGATGTCGTTACCGAAAGATCCATTTTTGCACAGGCATATTGCCGGTGCTCTAATCTAGGAAGCGTCCTCTCTGGTATCATGGATGTTATGTATTTTCTTGTGCGAACGTGAAGTACGCCGAGCATGCCGGCCGGCCGGCCAGCCTGGATCCCGTCTGCCGGCGTCATAACAACGAGCTAAGGTGTGTTCTTGACTTAAATAAGAAACCCTGGGATAAGAAATGTGAAAAATGTGTCATTTTTGAGGATCGCTGACCAATACTGATCTGCTGGCAAAGGTAACGACTGTGATACGAGCAAACTTCTTGCCACAACCGCCTCGCAGCTGCCGCTGGCCCGACGTTGGGGTCCGGCTCGCCTGGCGCCCGCTCGCTTCGCTGCTGAAGGCGTCGCGGAGATTTACCATATAATATACTATTATTTTATTGTGAGATGATGATAGCGCAGGCGACTTCCGAAGCGCTGGCCGCTGCGGCTTCGATGCGAAAGAGGCTATAGGCCTAGCGACGACCACGGCAACAAGGCAGCAGAAGAGCTCGTCGTCCGGAGCGCCCGCGAGCGATGCCGTTGCCGAAAGCTCGAAACATAAGCAGGCATGCTTTGTCGCTGCTCGAGCATACTTTCTGATAAGAAGGCGATCTTGTATTCTGTTGTGATATTTGTACACCATCCCAAGCAGCGCTCAGGCACTGCTGCATGGCGGCGAAGTGCGACGCCGGTTGTGGGCGGAGCCTGGGTAGAGCGGCGCAGTGATGCTAGCGATGCTCACCGCTCTGTGTGTCCCTGCTTGCAGTGGGGCAGCAGTTCGCAAGCGACGATCGGTGCGGCGCGTTGGCCAAGTGACCATATAGCTTGATGAATGTTGCTGCGCGTGCATTATTTGTCTAAATAATGATTGCACTTCGCGCTCTGAGCTCGCTACTTGCTTTTGGTCGGCGAATGTTTTCGCTTGGCCACTGATCTGCCTAAGACACGTCGGCCGACGGGTCTCGTCGGCATCTTTGGTCGGCGGCGTTGTCACACTAGGACGACGCCTGGTCGTTGGGGCGTTGTCGTCGGTGCGGTGTGACTGGCTAGTCGGGCAACGACCAGGTTGGCCGACGCGACTGTCGGCATCGGGGTCCCGTCGGCCTAGTGTGAACGTTGCCTACACGCTCGGCGTTCGCTGGCACAATCTGAGCTGCGTCGGGCCTGATGCCTGCCTCCTCTTCGGAATCGCTGGCCAGCGGATCAAGAATGAAGTGGTTGTCGGGGTTCGAACCGCGGCGTCTCCTTCCTCGTCTGCGTCATCCCGCGATTCCTTATAATCGGTGTCTTCGCCGAAATAAAACTTTTCTTCAGCGTCCGACTCGGAGCTGTTCGGCATTGCGACTTGCCCTCCGCCCGGCTCTCCGTGTTTACGCGCACCACGTGCGTGTCAAGCAGACGACATGCCTACAACGACGTCACGGCTTTCCGGACCCACGTGACAACGCATTGTCTGGTTTTTTACGTCATGTAAAAGCCTGGCAAAACCTGGCAACTACGAACCGAAACCGAAACTGCTGGGTACAAGTAATACGATTATTAATTATATAATGCGAGTTCATGCTTCTAAGATGGTGTTCCATGCTCACTGAATCGCCAGGCATTATTTACAACCCAGAGGTACAACACAAAAATGTGGTGTCTCTACCCCTTTAAGAACGCACTCAGGAAATCTTGCGAACAAGACAGTTTTTCGAACCAAGTGTTGAGGCTGACGCGATCAGGGTGCCCGCAGTCTCTCCTTTCGTCTGTAGCAAAAAATGTCCTGATAGGTATGAAGCCCCGGATGAGATGCGACAGCGGAACAAAAGGGTTGCTGTTCTCGGCCGCCGTACCTGCACCAAATATTGCATAATCTGAAGAAAATTGGTAGGAAAGCAGTCTCCTGTAACTAAAAGAAAAACAACAGTAGCTGTATAGCCAAACCCTGTTGTGCCTTGTGCGTTGTATATTCCATTCCTTCAACTTGTGGCAAAAGAGGAAGATGTTCAAATGAAAGGTTAATGGAACGATTTAACTGCAGTGCCATTGAGGAACTTGCCCGCCCATCGCCGGGCAGCAAAAGGAAATATATTCCTCATTTTAAGAAAGTCTTGAAAAAACATGAAAACCAACTAACACGCGAAATCGTTCAAGCTGCCTACATCTTGGTACTTAAGGAAGGCTGCGTAAGCACGTCATCTATCTCATTATCTGAAAAAAGAAATCACCGTTCTCTCTGGTTTTTAGAGGCACGCTTCACGTGTTGCATTTCTGTTCTAGTAGTGTTAATTGTTGGCGCTTGTCCTTCGTATCGCTATCCTTTCTACCATCTTCTTTAGCAAAATTCGTGCCTTCAACGCTGTTTTTTTCATTTTTTTCCATCTTTTTTTTTTCTCATTGATGCACACTGAACCCTGTTTCTCCATTCTCTTCCTATTTTCCGCATGTCATTTGTTCTTCATTTCATGGAACTCATTGTGTAGTGTGATTCTTCTTATCTTTTTGATGCCCTGGAGGACATCGTGTGGGTCCCAGTTCGATCGCGTGCCTTTATTACTCCCCCTGGTGAGCTTTTACCTGATGTGTGTGTGCGCTCAGTTTTGTTCAAATAAAAGTTGCAAGTTTAGTGCCCTGTACTGTCTTCTTGTTCACGCTGCCGATGCCTGTGCAAAAATGATGGCAAGGCTTGGGACTGTCAGAACGACAACACTCTGCTGCATGGGGTCTGTGTAGCATGTGCAGGTGTTGAAGGTATTATCCACTTATTGTTTGGTAGAGCCATTCACTGGAGCAAGAGGAAAAAATGAGGTCAGCTGATTTTTTGATGCCGTATATTTATTGTTGGCAACACAGAGCTGTGGAACATAGAAAGGGAACCAGCGAAAATAGACGCAAGACGAGAACAAAGAAGGCACACACCACAACGCTGGACTTACAGCTGATTTATTGCGGTGAAGAATTGCTCATTTTAAAAGAATTTGTTGCCGTATGATTCGGCCCATTCTAAGCTAGTGAAGCGCAGCATTGCGAACTGGTGCTTTTTGAATGCCTTAAAGAAGAGTTGCCCTCATGCGATGCAGCAGAGTCTGGACGAGCAGGTTGAATGGCTACAATGTTCTGGGCTTCCTCCCTCGGTTTTGCTGGCGGCGGCGGAATCCTTGGGGAAAAAACTCAAGTCATCTTCAAGGGCCAGTAGAAGTGAAAACAAGAAATTTGCAAGTCATGCCCTACTTCCACAAGACTTCACAGGGTCTGAAGTTTGGTGTCACTGTGGCATTTCCTGCTCCTTGCAGACTGTCCGGTTTGTGCGCCCAAACCTCTGCAGACCTGCGCAGAATGGGTGTTTGCGTTCACCACAATCCCATTGTCATGCGGGAAAATCTGCATAGGCCAAAGCTGAGCATGCTTGAATGAGCGCTGAGGCAGCATCGCACAACTTTGGGCACAGGCAGCAATCTAGCCTTGCATGTAAAGGACTGCAAGTGTTCTCCTAGTTTTCACACTACCAGCATAATCGGGCGGGGGAAATCTAAACGTGAGCTGTTGGAGGCATTCCTGATCAGAAAGAATAAGCAGAAATGCGTCAGTGAGCCGTCTGTGATTATCGCCGAAAAGGAGTGCAAGTTTTTATCATTATAGTAGCCATGTCACCATGTGGTGCGCGAAGAAGTGTATTGTCTGTAGGGTGTGTGCGCAGGCAGGAAATCCTTTTTAAATGAGCAATTCTTCACCGCAATAAATCAGTTGTAAGTCCAGCGTTGTGGTGTATGCCTTCTTTGTTCTTGTCTTGCGTCTATTTTCGCTGGTTCCCTTTCTGTGGCATATGAACCGACTAGCCCAGCAGTGTGCACTCCTGAGCTATGGAACACTACTTGTGTTTCCACTTGCATAGGCTTGATTGCAAAGCATTTTTCAGCCCAGCCATTTTTCGTTTGTGCAGGGCTTCTTCCTCCTCCTGCCCAGAGGGGGGGGCCCCCCCACCCCTGGCCCCCCGTCCCCGGCGGCCCCCGCCCTACGACGAGGCTGTCACCCGCCTGGCGGCAGTGGGGGAGGGACGCCAGCAGCCAGAGGAGCTGCACAGCAAGGAGGATGCCCATGGTGAGCTGCCACAGCTGGCTGGATGTTTGTGATTAGCCTTTTGGAAACCGGCTGTTGTTGAGGGGCAAGGAATTGCCTGCACGCTTGCTCCAAGTCAGTTCTGTGCTCTCATTCACGCACCTGCCAGTCTGCCGCCCTGCTGCTTCCCACACGTCACTGGCAACGCACAAGCAACACTCAAGGGGGCTCTTCTGCGATGCTTCATCCTGCATCCCTGCTTCTCTTTGGCCGGAACTGACTCGCCCGCACAGACTTTTCAGTCTATTGGGAGCAGTCGTCACTACATTCACGCCAGCTTTTCGACCCCTGCTTTTCAGGCAACGTTGTGAATGTTGTGTGGTACTGCTGCCACCACTGGCCTCCTTTCTTTCTGTTTCTTTGCCTCATCTGGCTGCTCTGCCTGGCATCAGGTGAGCCGAGTTGCCCAGCCGTTCCGTCTGGCAAAGAAAGCTCCCTTCCATGTTGTGAGGCACAAGTTCACAGCAGCCCTCTTGGTCAGCTTAGAGTGAGCTGATTGGTAGGGCGCCTTCTCCCCTCTGGGCTCATAGGCCCAGCAGGCATGCCCTCTCGTGAACTCTTTTGACATTTTTCCAAGCGCTAAAACAACAAGGGCACAGAGGGAGCAGACAGGGACGAGCGTCCTTGTTGCTTTAGCGTTTCGAAAAATGTCAAAACTGCACCAACTAGCCCAATTCGCTACCCTCGTGAACTCCAGTCTCAGGTCTAAGAATCAGCTGGAAGCTCGTGCGTGACAATAAGTGGCTGCAAAGCCTGCGCAAAGCGACCCACCTCCTCCATTACTGCTTCCAGCGTATTCACGCATTGGCCATCACAAAGAACCAGGCAGTCATCAACGTACCTAAATACCTTTTTAACACTCGTGCCGGTGAGGGCTACGTTCAGGAACCTGTCTTTTCGCGCCAAGTACACATCACTGAGTAGGGGCACGATACATGAACCGATGCATACACCGCGTTTCTGGAGATACACTTTTTCTTCCCAGAGGACGTAAGTCGACCTGAGGTACACTGATAATAGCTCCAGGAACCCTCCAGTAGACATTCCGCAGGCGTTCTGAAATGCAACAGCACCATTAGTGTCTATGCATTCTTCTACAGACACCATATTGTTAGTAGTTGTTAATTGTTAGTAGTTTTAATTTTGCTTGCAAGGAGACACCAAGAATCTTTTGCCAAGTCCCTCCCTCAGAAATTATTACCCTCAACGGCCAGTCTGGTTTGTGAGTGTTTACAGTGAAAAACGCGTCCAAGTTAGACTTCTTGCAAGTTTTAAGCCTCGAAGGAGGCCGTCAAGTTTAAGCTCTTTGCAGAGCTTCGTAGCAGTTAACTGTGCTTTCCTACTAACAGCTGATGTCTTGTGCTCGTCAAAAACAGAGCTGATGGTTTCTAGCGTCTTAGTTTTGTACAGGAAACCACAGCACAGCCCCCCTCTTTGTCGGAGGTCAGTATCTTTCAAGTACCTTACAGTCCGTCCCACTGGCAGATTTCTCTCCCAGAGCGACCAGCGGCGTCTTTCTGATTCAGGGCCTGCCTTGGCAGGGAGTGTTGTCTTCTTCGGAGGGTGGGTGGCGGCAAACCAAGCACCAGTTGTGGCAGAGCATCGAGACGGTTTTTTAATACTTCAAGTTGGGACTTAAAGATTTCAAAATCGCAATTTTTGATAACTGCCATTTTTTACCATTTTTCGTGATTTCAAGGCCCGCGTCGCCCCTTAAGTTGGCGGTCTCCCTTCATCTCGGTTCAGTGGAAAAATTCCCGGCACAAAACAGAAACACAGCACGTTGAGAAAAAACAAGCGCCAAAGCAGATGCGCACGAAGTGAAAGCCATGGCGGTGAATGCAAAAGCGGAAGAAAAAAATGACGTGCCGGTCACGTCAGCCAATGGCAGGCGCGGAACGGTGCGTTTGGAAAGCGAGCCAATCAGCGACCCGGAAACGGCCTTTGGAAAAGCGATGCATTTTAAGATATTGCAAATTATGCACAAAGAAAACAATTACAAACCAAGCCCAAGATGGCGGCAATTGGCCGGCTGCAGTGTCCGTGATCTGTGCAGGAAGTTAGAACAAATTTTGGGGCATTTCGTGGCTGTTGTGGCATATTGCAAGCAGATTTTATTGCATTTCCTGACCAAATTTAGCGTTGATAATTTGCAAGTAGGTGCTCGAAAGGTCAAACGTTCCGAAAATGAGTTTTGCTCACAATTGATTTTTTGACCATTTTTGACTGTTGTAAGGCCCGTGTCACCCCTTAGCATTTTCACCAGTTTCTGTTGGCACGATAGCTTCACATTGAAGTGACACTTCCGTCATGCCTTTGCGAAGTGAGCGAAAGAGCCTAAAATTGCCTTGCACCAACAACCGCGGTTCGAAAGCACAAAGTGCACGCCAGTATGGGATGTTATTCATAATATGGACCAGTGTTGCAGCAAATTTTGTTATTGTGGGATGGCGGTATGAAAATGTTTTGTTACCGAGAGATACGAAATACATTGGCCCCCATGGGCACTTGCCGGGGATCTGGAAATATTCTGTTGTGGTGAGAATTTCGTATTCTGGGGATTTTGTTATCGGGGTTTGCACATGTTGTGTTGAATGGTGTGTCCATGCTGCGCAGGGGAGCTGTGGGGGGGGGAGGCTCCCCTGGAGGAGCAGCTGCGTCTGTCGCAGCAGGAGGAGCGCACCCTGCGTTCGGAGCTGACCCTGGCCCGCTCGCAGCTGGCCACCTGCGAGGCACGGCTGCTGCAGTGCCGGCAGCGGCTCTGCCAGCTGGGGCACGAGCTGGCCTCGGCAGCAGCCTCAGCCGAGCAGCAGCACTGCCGAGAGGAGCAGGAGAAGGAGGAGGAGCAGCAGCTGCAGGAGCGTCGCCGGCTCCTCTCCCAGCTGAGCGAGGAGCTGCGCCAGGCCAACCTGGAGGCCCTCTCCCTGGCCGACGCGGACCACTGGCTCGAGGGGGCCCTGGGTGAGCCGCTGGGGGGGGGGGCTGCACCATCACCACATTTTGAGTGGTGGTATGGAGTACCTGTTGTGCACCCTTGCCAAGGGGCAAGCCCGGTCTCGAGCAGAGAACTTTCACTTTTAGAGCTACCAACCTGACACTGTCCAGAATTGGGTTGTTTTGCATGCTGATTTCAGATGTGCAGTCAGATTTGCCCTCTGGTGTGTAGATCACACCTTGTGCTAATCACTGTCTGGTTGTTGTGAAAACAGCAGAAAAAGGACTGTTTCGTAGAAGTAGCTAAAAAACTTGTACAGGCATTCACTGGAAGTTTTGCAAGAAGACTTGTTTCATCATTTTGTGTTCACTCTCTACAAAGGTATACAAGTTTGAATTTTCATGTCAATAACTGAAAGTTGCCTTCTTGCAATTGCTATAAAATTTTGAAATGTTCCCAGTGAAATGTTAGTTGGACTGTGCTGTTATTGCAAACCTCACACATATATGACTCAAATAAGACAAAAATGATGAAAATCCATTGAGTGGCTTAGAGGCCCCACCGCTCACAAAATTTGAGAGTTCTGAAATGTTGTTTGTGAGAAAAATGCAAAACACTAATTATGATAACATCTGAGAATTTATTGAGGAGGAAAGCATTCAGTTATCCAGTGTGAACGCTGTTGCGGACGGAGGGGCCCTGGAGTTGGGGGGGGTGTCGTCCAGGCAATCAGGTCCCGGCTCGGAAGGACGATGGCGAACTCCATTGAGGAGGAAACTGTACAGAAGGTTTATTCACATATTTACAAGCGTAAGAGATCAGAAGTGAGAGACGACTCTGCCGCATTCGTTGTCGACTTTTATACCCTTCTTGGTCCCCAAATTCCCTAGGTTGAGGACGCCCACGCCGGAGTGGGAGGGGCCTAGAACTTTCACCTCTGCGCACAAACACAACACCGCACTTAGGGTCACGCCCCTGTCACGTGTTGATTCCGAGGGAAAGAAGGTTGCCGTCGAGGTAGCGTCGACTGCGGTAGGTGGCGGCTTCCCGCCAGCCAAAGGTTCCCGCGGGTCACCGACATCTGTTGTTCGTCAAATGACACCCGCCGCTCATGGCCGGAACGCGAGGTCAGGAGAAAGGCCGGAAAGTGGTCCTTTGTCCTTGGAGATGTTCGAACGATGCCCGCCAGCTCGTCGCGGTGCTTGGCACGCCAGAGAGCCACAGGAAACGAAGCCCTTTGTTCCCCGGCACGCTCGCAGCAATTGGGGAAGATAACGTCCGTCTCCCCGCGGCAGCGGTGTTCGACACGTGCAGGCACTTCGGAAAGGGGGTCTTGTTTTGCTTAAACTTCAGCCCTTTCGTTTTGGCCCTGCACTCCGACCGGACAAAGTACATAATTGGAATCAGCCGTCACTGGGTCCCCTGTGTGGTCCATGACGGCAGGCTTGGGGCAACGGTCGCCGAGTAGAAAGCAGGTACTCTCAGCCACCCAGGAGACATATGTGTGCTGGCTGCTTCCGCCGCCTTCGCCATACCTTGCTTAACGACGACCCACGTTTGGTGGTAATGTAAGGGATCGTTAGTGTACGCGGGGTCATCGGAACGCGGCTGGGAGCGCTCAAAGCGAAGCGTCTCCTTTCTCGGAACGCGGCCGCTCGCGAACGCGCCAGGAAGTATATATTTGTGTTTGTTTTTATTTTATTTTGTGGCGGAGAGAATGTTCGACTGCACACATGCTGGCACGACCGTGCGTTTGTGTTTGTGGAAAGGGCGTTTTGCCCTACGGAAGCTGGAGGGCTGACCATGCTCTCGGTAAACCAATCATGTGAGCAGTGCAACATGATTGGAAGCTACCGAATGTGGGCCGGGCCTTTAGGGCTTTAAAACCGGGCCCCGGAGCCGGAAGCGGGGTTCTGCGCTAAGGTGAGATGCTATGCATCTTCGGCCACGCCGAGTAGGGGCCTCCCCTAGTGTTATCCAGATCCACCTTTTGGTTGTTTTGTATCTCTTTGCCGTTCAATTTGTCTCGAGTGTCTAAACTTGTACACGCTGTAAATAGCTGTATATAAATATTTAAGTAGTCTCCTCACCCCTGCGTCTCAACTCATCTCGAGAGCGTCTCTGACGGGGTGCAGAGATCAAGCTTCAGTCTTCCAGTTAGATAAACCGCCTCTGGCCTCTGGTGCGAGGAAGATAAAGAACCTGTGAATTTTACTGGTAATTTCTCCCAGACCCGACCCTGACACTGCATCTTGCTTCCCGATGACACACGTCGGGAAGTAGTCTTTCCAGGCGCGTGTACTAGGACGCTTAGAAAGGGCACAAGTTTCCGTCAGGTTTTCCACGCTGCCTTTTCTTCAGGGAAGTCTGCTGAGGCAGTTTCATGCTTTCTCTCGACTTGACAGCCGGACTTTCTCGGCAGCTCTGGAACTACCCTTGCCACAACTGCAGCTCCCTCAGCACGCAGTACAATGCGTTGGGGTCAAGAATTGTGGGTGCTGTCGATGAAACGTCCTAGGGGTCGTTGCGAGAAGTTTGGTTTTTCGTATCGTCTGATGCAGCTCAGCCGTTGAGTGTCGCACGGCGCATCTCCAGAGCCGTCGATTTCTTCCTGCTTTTCTTCACCAGGGAGATATGCGGGGAGGCATATGGTGGAAAGAACTTCTCACAAGCGAAAAAGACGGATCTTGGCGCGAGGTCACTCCGGAAGAGATGAGGGACTCATACATGGGTATCGTTCAAGTCCCCAGAATGCACTGGTACACAGGGAGCTTATATTTGCAGAGGCCTGGTTCCGCCAAGAGTGGTGGCGAGAACAAGACTCAAAGCACTGCTAGAGTGCTAGAGATCGGGAGGAGTCCACTGCAGCATCCCACGGCAAGCTTCACCGCATTTCTCCCCTGATTGAGCACCTGAACAGATCATCACCGCAGTTTTTTCAGCCGCGTCGCTCCGTTGACGAGAGGATGGTGAAGTCGAAAGGGCGGTCAGGAATTCGGCAGTACATGCGAGGCAAGGCAATAAAATGGGGATATAAATAGTGGGTTCTGGCCAATTCGAAAACTGGCTGCACAGTTCAGTTTAGTGTATACAGTCGAACCTCGATGTAACGAACCTCAATGTAACGAAATTCGCGATGTAACGCATTTTTTTCATTTCCCAATCACTTCCCCATTGAAAACCATGTATTTTTTTTCGCGATTTAACAAAGTAATTTTGCTCCGCACTTTCGATGTAACGAAGTCCTTGCGCATCGCATGCATGTGCCAGGAGCTACCTTGACAATCGAATGAGAGCTAAAAGTTTAGCCGAGACGAAACGCAGTTTGTATTTGCCCTTTTACGCGCCAATTTTGCCGGCAGTGTGGGAATCTGCGAGAACGTACCGCCGCGCCATCTGTCGTGCGCATACAAAGCCCGCGGCATGGAAGTTTCAAGACGCGCCGCGCCATGACGCCACTGGCGAGCTGTAGACTCTGAACGTGAAAGCGCAAACCGGAATTTTCTTGCAGCGTCCGTTCGTTTTTTTTTTTTTTTTTTTTGCGTGCGATGTCCTTGTAGACAACAACAAAAAAAAGTCTTCAGTGTTGACAAACTCGTGGAGCTAGTGTGGTCGTACCTTTAAAACGGGTGAGCGGCGAAAAAAAAAAAAAAAACATGCCCTGTCAGAGGAGGCGAGTGGCGAAGGGGGTAAAGGGGAGGCGTGGCGTGGGAGGCACGCGCGGTGCATTCTGGGTGGGCGGCTTCGGCGCGCTCTTGGCGCGGCCCGCGCGAAATGCAGCCGGCTGCATTCCGCACCGGGCGCCGTCAGAGCGTGCCGGTAGCCGCCGAACACGCTGGCGATCGGGCGCCGCTGTTTCGCAAACGTGACGTCGCCGTGCCGCGCGCGCACGCGCGCTCGCGCTACGTCGGAGTATAACCGCGCCGCGAGCACAATCCCACCGCGCCGGCGTGAGCGATGCGAACATTTTTCTTTATTTTTCTCTGATGCGTCCCCGGCTGCAAATGTTCAATGCTGATAATGATGATACCAGTAGCGACATCTTGTGGCGGCTTTCAGTACTAGGCGCTGCGCTCGTTCTTTTGCTATGCGCACACGGAGAAAAATGATGCCGTCGCGGTGTTTGCTATCACTCATTATGCTGCTGATGTAGAAAAAAACATCCGGTGCCCTTGTTAGCGATACTATTACTCGATTTTCTTGCGTATTTCCTCAATAAGTGATTTACAAGTTCCCATCAACAAGCAGTGTTCCTGAACCAGTTATACTTTATTTTGACAGCTGAAACATGGGAACCTCGACGTAACGAAATTCGCGATGTAACGAAATTTTCGGCTGCAAGTAGGACTTCGTTATATCGAGGTTCAACTGTACACGAGAAAGTGCGAAACACCTAGCCCACAGGGCTTGGCGTTCGATGTTGTGATGAGGCTGTGCGATAACTATCCTGATCAGGGCTACATAATTTTTTTGGACAATTTTCACACGCCTACATCTTTGTTTGTGCATCTGCTTGAGCGCAAAACACTCGCTGGCGGTACCACGCGAAAAGATCGCCGAGGCTTTCCAAGTGAGACCAGGAATGGGAGAAGAAAGCAGGAAGAGGGGCTGCAGGGGAAGGGCAGGCGAGTCGTGAACATGATGTCTCACCAAACGACGACAGAAATCGTAGTCAGGAAGCCGGAACTCATCGATGATTATAACGTAGGCATGCTCGGCCTGGACAGGTCAGGTCAACTGATCGGAAGTTACAATGTCCGCTGGTGGAAAACGCTCTTTTTCCACTGCATTGATGTAGCTGTCGTCCACAGCTTCATACTTTTTGACGCGCATCGCCAGGAGCATCCTGAAGCGCCAGAATTGTTGAGGGCATCAAGATTTGATCAGTTTGCGTTCGGGCTTGAACTGATCGAGCAACATCCTCGGATTTGATGAGCCACATCCTGAGGACCCCAATGTTCGCCCTCTGTTTCCGCCTCGTGATTCACCTCAGGGGCTGCAGCACAAGCCGCAGGAAATGCAAAAAACCAATGTTTTCTGTGAGTCATGTGCAGCAAACCTGTGCTTCACGGCAACTGTTTCGTGCAGTGGCACGATAGTTACTGGGACTACTGTTTCCTTTCCTAGCCCAGCTAATACTGCTCACAGCCAGCTAAAATTTGCTGCAATGTTGCATCGATCCCTGTTGTGAAAAAAAAGTATATTTTGAAATTTTTGTATCTTTTATTTTTGTGACGAAACTGATGTTTTTGTGCGTTTTTTCTTTGTAACTACAATATTCTTTCTCATAATTTTTTTTTTCATCTCGTACCCAATAAACATGTTGGCTGTGACTAATAACAATGTGAAGAGAATTTCCTCCTCTCCAATTCGGTACCATACACTCCTGTACCAAGCAAGTTTTGTGAAAGAAAATATCAATGACATGACCTGAAAACCACCACTTTCCCCCCCGTGGACAGGAAACAGTTAACTCCGACCAGCTGCTGTTTCAACTTGCTGCTAGGCTGATGAGCAATGCGCACGTCATATCCTCTGAAAATGCGGGCAGGTGCCTCGCTTCTGCACTCCGTGTTATCTGAGGCTGCTTGTTCTCATCGTCGGAACAGCGTCGCTGCATCGTTGCATTTTCTCCGCACACTGAACGATCGAAAGACTCGTTTGGCTCGACCACCTAAACTTGTTAGCGAGCGCATCTTTTCATATACTTGTTTGTTTTGTCAGTGACAGCCCCAATTAGCGAGCCTCCTTTTCTTTTTTGAGGCCTCCCCACTGTTGTACGACTGGAGGGGCGGGAGCCGCTTTTTGTTCAAAACGCACGGCGAAGCACGGACCCGTCCACCGCCCGTTTGCACTTCTCTGTGTGTGTGTGCTGTGCATTTGTGTCTTTGACAACTCTAGTTTGGGTGAGTTGGTTCACGTTGAAAGAGACAAACCGGTAGTGGCGCAAGAAATGAGGACACGGAAGGCGGATTGGTGTCAGTGTCTGCTGCAAAGTTCCTGTCGTTCCACAGAGCCAGGGGCAGTGTAGACAAGGCGAGCGAGGGAAAGTCTCTAGGACACATGTCACAGCATACGCACTGAAAACGCTGCAGCATGCATGAACTGGCACAAGCAAATAAAAACCACCAAAGCTAAAACGGGGGCCAGTTGGTGGATCATTATATGCAAACAGTCAGAACTCGATTTAACGACGATATCCCAGTTCTCCCTCAGACACCCATAGGGTTCAATGCTTTGACTAACCCGAAATAACGAAACTGATTCCGTGATCTGTCCGGATTTAATGAACGTTTTTTCGAGAAATAAAGGTGAAAAAGTGTTAATTTTTCGTCTATTTTATAGAGGGCACCCCAAAATATACTGATTGTGAGCCAGCGGTAACAGCACGGAGCACCTTCGACCCGCTTTTCTCAAACTGCGCGGCGCAAAACGAGAGTTGTAATGTTGAGTCGAGCTCACCAGATGGGGCCAGTGGTAAAAAAGTTTTGTGCCCCATTTCATAGATGGTGCTGTTGCAGTTCACCGTGTTTTTTTTTTTTTTTGTGTTGTGCTGTGTGTTCGCTCGCCGTCGTTGTTGTGCGGATATTTCCCCATGTCTTTGAGTGCATGTCCTTGTCAAGCTCAGCTTGCTAGGGCTCCAGTCAGTCTGGCCTTGCTATCGTGAACACGGACGTGGTGTGTGCGAGCAACCTTCCTGACTAGCAGGTGGAGCCCTGCGAGAGACGACTTACCCTGGACGAGAAAGTGGACATAATTCGTGCTGTGACAAGTGGACAGAAGAAATGTGACAAGGCTGCAGCACATGGCATTCCAGCGAGTACTCTCTCCACAGTATTGAAAGGGAAAGATGACATCCTCCGTGCCACTTCGTCGGGGAATCTCTCGCGCAAAAAAACGCTGAAGACCTTCAGGACTCCCCAAGGCAAAATGGAAGAGGCCCTCTTCACACGGTTTGCAGGTGAAGAATATTCCCATGAGTGGAGACCTGCTCCAACAAAAAGCTCGCTCTTTCGCGTGCTTGCTGGGCGACAACGAATTTAAGGCAAGTCCCAGCTGGCTGTTGCGCTTCGAAGAACGACACGTCGGGAATGTGGTGAAGTGAGCAGCGTAAGCATGGCTGCAGTCGGCAACTGGCAGTCTGAAAACGGGCCCGACATTCTGGGAAAATATGCCCCCCAGCGACGTCTGCAACGCCGATGAGAGAGGTCTCTTCTACCAAATGCTGCCTAAAAAAACACTCGCCCTAAAGGGGCAGGCGTGCCACGGCGGCAAACACAGCAAACAAAGGCTGACTCTTTGGCTGTGCGTCAACATGGACGGTGCCGACAAACGAGACCCGCTTGTCATCGGAAAGAGTGCGAGGCCTTTTTGGTGTTATCTTAAAGGCACCAAAAAGCTTCCTGTGAAGTACGTTGCCAACTCAAGGGCTTGGATGTCGTGTGCCATTTTCGCTACATGACTCCAGGAATTTGACTGTGGCGTGTGTCGTCAGAAAAAGAAAGTGTGCCTGTTTAGTACTAGATACCTGCACGGCCCACTACGTGGCAGAAGTCGAGATGACCAGCGTGGAGCTTCGCTACTTTCCCCCAAACGCAACGTCCGTGGTTCAGCCCTTGGATCAAGGGATAATTAATAGCGTTAAGTGCGCATACAAGCGTCGAGTCGTCAACAGAGTTCTCGTCAACCTGGAGCTGAAGCGCGAGACGATAATAGATATTTTTATGGCGGTTGAGATGGTGGCGGTGGCATTGTTGAGGCGGCAATAATGGTCAACTGCTTCAGGACTGCTGGTTTCAATACACTAGGCCCTGAAACTGCCGAAGCTGGTCTGGACTGCGCGAGCGCCGTGCACGAGGATGAAGACGCGTGGGAACACCTTCGCTCAGTGGATGAACGCCGGCGCAAACGCAGTCACAACGGAAGTTTTGACTGGTGCCGATATCTTGCGGCTTGTAGGGGGGAGTGGCGACTGCAGGGGCCGAAGCTCCCGTGCCGACACCGGGTCAGGTGATGGATGCTCTCGATCTGCTGCGGCATTTTGCCGGAGCACACGAGGGGACGGAAGACGCGACCTACAGACCTACGAGAAATCGGTGCGGCCGTTGCTCACAAAGCGCACGCAGGCAAAGATCACCGACTTCTTTGCTGGAAAATAAATTTGTAGTCCCCTCAGGCCTTTCTTGTTGAGCAACAATTTTTGTTTCTTTTCATACACGCTAGCGCCGCCGGTCGTTTCCGCGGTCCGCAGTTTCATTTTGGGAGCATTTACGCTTCACAGATATGATGCCGTGGTAGCTTTCTGGATGTCACCATACCATATAATCGAATGTACCGAATTACGTGCCCAAGAAATGCCTCACTCGATTTAATGAAATAATTCACGGCTCCCCTCGACTTGGTAAAATCGAGTTTTAACTGTATAAGCGACACAGAAAGACACACACACACACGACACAAGCGCAAATTTTATTCCTTATGTAAGGTGCGTTTATGTACGCAACGTCAGCATAGGAAAGTCCACCTTCCCCACATTCATACACATACGTTCAGTTTCCTGCTCTTTTGATTGAAAACGCTTCAACTCCTTTCGGTCCTGTGGATGGTTCACAATTCTTTCTACACCTGCTGCTAGTTTCCCCGAGTGGCTAATTTTTCCGCAATCACTACTGTGCTCTAGAAACACATCTCCCCGATTGCCCAATGTATTGTTTCTCGCATGACATTAGTGTCTTTAAAATGATGTCTCTCTGGCATGGTATGAACATGGGCAGTGTCCTTACGCTTTTCACGCTTTCCTTTTCATTCGTGTCAACCGTGCCAGCTTTTTCCGCACTGAAACCGAGCAAGAAATCGTCTGCATATGGAAAGCATGCCAACACATTCCTGCCTTCCCGCTCTGGTTTGAGGCTGCGATCGTGTTGGTTTGTGTCTGGCTCCTGCACTTTCAAACTTGTACATGGCACAGGGTGATCGCAGCCTGAAACCACAGCTTGAAGGCAGGAATGTGTTGGCTTGCTTTCCATATGCAGACGATTTCTTCCTCGGTTTCAGTGAGGAAAAAGCTGGCACGGTTGACTCGGATGCGATGGTCACGCTTTGTAAACGCATATTCGATGGCCTTGACTTCACTTGTGAACTACTTCAAAAAGGAGATAAGATTCCTCGATCTACAAATAGAGAAAGCCCCTGTCCATACTTGCTGGTGGTGTCATACAAAAAGTGAAAAAAAAGCATCATGAGATATGATTCCAGCCAGTCTAAGCTTGTCAAAAGGAGTATTGCCCACTCATGCATGAGGCAGAGCCTCCTCACGAAGTCCTGCGAGCACAAAATGGTGGAGAGCATGCTGATCGATCCCAGCCAACATGATCACGTCAGTGGCTGAAAAACTGCCTAAAATCCTTGATGAGGAAAGAAGTCGAAAGAGCCGGGGAATAGAAAAGGATTGGTTGTCATACCGTATATATAAGGTATCTCACGGCTTGAAGAAAGTGGCAAACAAACCCTCAGTGAAAGCTGTATTTAGCGCACCAAAAAAGCTGATAAGCCTCTGCAACAAGGCAAATGTGAAAGGAAAGCATGACAAGCATAAGGAATGTGCAATTGCCCATAGGGAAAGGTCCATACCATGCCAGAGATACATACCGTATTTTCTCGCAGAATAGGTGCAGCGTTAAGAGGCGGAAGAGGGCGGAGTGGGTGAGAGACCAAAAGCGCGTTAATGACATCCTGGTTGAAATCAAGAGGAAGAAAGGGGCTTGGGCAGGGCATGTAATGCGGAGGCAAGATAACCGCCGGTCCTCAAGGGTAACGGAGTGGATTCCAAGAGAAGGCAAGCGTAGCAGGGGGCGGCAGAAAGTTAGGTGAGCGGATCAGATTAAGAAGTTTGTGGGGATACGGTGGCCGCAACTGGCAAAGGACAGGGTTAATTGGAGAGACATGGGAGAGGCCTTAGCCCTGCAGTGGGTGTAGTCAGGCTGATGGTGATGATGATGATCGCACCCCTGAATTTTGTTGGCAAAATTCAATTTTTTTTATTCCCCGCGTAATGATCGCTCCCCGAACTTGCCGCTGCAGTTGTGCCAAGTCTAGCCAGCCGACGATCATACTTGTCAGACAGATGGCATGTGCAGATGACCATCTTGCTTTGTCAGCATTGCAGCGGCAGCCGCCTGTTGGTCGATGTGGAGTCACATGGATAGGCGAAATGCGGTTATGCTTTACCGCGGAAACCAAACTTAACTGCAGTTATCTTGAATCACGGTTCGGCGTTATCACAAGGCTCGCCACCATTCTGAGTTGCGGTGCAATGAACGAAGTGACGCGGAGATTCGGAGTGAAGCGACATTTGCAAATATCTTGCAGTACAAATGGCGCAGTGTCAGAATGCAGTCCGACGGTGCTGTCCGGGAATATGTCGCTGCGTCACCCACAAGCTGCCTGCGCCAAGGAATCATCTCTATGGCGGATCCCTGGCCCCAACGTCAGAAAACGGTGCCAAGCTTTCTTGTTCTCATAAATGATGAGCCCTGGGATTCGGGAATGTGAAAAATGAAACCTTCTGGAGGGTCGCTGACCTGCACCGAGTGGCTGGTAGGACTGCAATACTAGCTGCAATGTGACTGACCCGATCGCTGGAATTGATCGTATACATTGCTTTTAATATGAAACAGTTAGGTTGTCAGAAAGGCAGCGTCATAAGTAGACCATGTAGTATAGCGTTGGTCAGTTCAAAAGCGCTGTCCACTGCGGCTTCGATGCGAAACTAGTTAGGCCTAGCGACGATAGGGAGTCGCACACTAGAGCGCTATCGTCCGCCGCGCTCGCGGGCGGCACCATTGCGGTAAGCGCGTGGAATTCGGTGCTGCGAACGTTGTAAACATGTCACCTAACGCTGCGGCAGGGACTTGGACATAACGGCGGTAAAATGCGTAGCTTGAGCGCTGCGCTGTTTCTGTGCCTTCGGTCGAGCCAGAAGGCTGCATAAAAGCGCTGTTGCGTGGGACTACACACACTGCTATTTTGATGCATTGCTCTTGGAACATGATTTAGTGCGAAGAAAGTGCGTTCTTGAAGCGGGACAGCTCGTGCGCTTTTCTCACAATACCTTTGTTAGAACGGCCGGTGGTAGCCGCACCTTGGGACCAGGGGGGGGGGAAAGGGTCGGGACGGGGGTGCCACCTTTTCTCCTTGCAGAGAGAGAACGTGTGTGGTGGATGTAATAACGCCTAATGGATCACTTCGTTACTACAGCCTTCTCGGTTAACGACGTAAACCGAGGTCGCCAAGCTCTGTTCGCGATAACCGCATTTAGCTGCGCGCCCGTGTGACGGGGGTAGTCTGACCTGCAACTTGGTTGTGTTTTCAGTGCTCAAAAATTTTTTGTAGAAAATTTACCCTGCGTCATGATCGCACCCCTAAATTTGCATAAAAAAAAAAAGTGTGATCATTATGCGAGTAAATCTGGTAATTTATAACATACCAATATCATGCAAGAAACAATACATTGGGCAATCGGGGAGATGTGTTTCTAGAGCACAGTAGTGACTGCGGAAAAATTAACCACTTGGGGAAACTAGCGCACCTCTGCAGCAGGTGTAAAAAGAATTGTGAACCACTATTCCATCCACAGGACCACGCAAGCGGAAAGAAAGGATTGAAAGACAAGTAGTTGAAGCATTTTTAATCGAAAGACGAGAAAATTAAACCTGTGTGTGTAAGTACTCCATCTATTGCATTTACCGCGCTCGGGCAGCCTGCTGGCTGCCTTTGACAGGGGAACGCATCATGGTCACATGGGCCTCCGGAACCAGCCGGCAATCACGGGGGCGGTTGACGGAGGGCTCTCTCTAGCTACGCGTGCATACAGCAGAGATCGGCTGCTTGGTGCCGAAAACAACGGCCTGAAGTTATTGAGGGCTGCTGCAGAACAAACAGCTGACCGTGCTCACACATCGACGACGACAACGCAACTGTGTGCCTTTGCTGCACAGTGTAAGCTTCGGGAAAGCCTCAGAAGCATGCGGTGAGCAGTTGCAGTGTAACGTGTTTCAGTCGACACTGAAAAAATGCCCGTGCGTTGCTTATCAAACAACTCTTGGATTATTGCATGTTTGTTTACTACATGGTAAGTATGACTGCCGGTGATCGATCCTGCGTGGTGATTGACTCTGCTGTGGACTGTGATCAGAAAATAATTGGGATACGTTCCGCTCAACTGTAGTCTGTTGACTACACGCATAATCTCTACAAAAGTGCTGCATATCAGCACGTTCATCTAGAACAAGCGGGTGTACTAGTGTATGAATTTAGCTGCGTATCGTATCTGCAATAGGACAGCTTTACCACAGAGAACTAGCACTGGAATGAAAGGTGCTACAATCAAGCCCTGCGTGTGGGGCACTGGGAGATTCTTTTTATCTCTTTAATGAGCAGCCAGATGTGAAGAGATGCATGCCTACGGTGCCAATCAGATATTGTGAGCATGCGTGGCAGAAGGCCCGGGCATCCAGCTCCACAACTGTTGGCGACGACAGACTTGGCACTCGATCACTGCAGAGATGCCTCGAGCAATGTGCTCGTGAGGGCTTTTAATCAAGGACATGTTTCAACCAAGTGTTTCTCAAAGTTTACCCGTCTTTGCACTGCTCCGAGCGCAATGAAGACCATATGCTCTCGTGTCGTGGTCAACCAACACCTTTGCAAAACGCACTGAGCATATGGATGTGTGCGTGCATCTGAGCGCGTACTCGGAGCTGGAATCTGCGGCTGCTCTGGTGACAGGCCTTGAACACCATTGCAATATCAGCCGGGCGCACGAAATTAACGGCCGAAATATTTTGTAAGTCAGAAGTGTGCGATCGTAATATGAAGCGAGCAGTTGGGCTTGCGAGGTGGTGAGACGATCGAAATGCTCAAAACATCAGCTGCCGCAAAAAGGTGCAGGCGACACAGATGGTATGGTCGAAGCACCTGCATCGCACGATCCTCCTTTCCCCCATACCTGGTTGAGTGCTGTCAGCACAGCCTGATGAAGTACAGAGAAGTGGGCATTCGAAGAGTTTCACTTTCTGTGGCAGTGACAGCCACGACAGGGGTGGGACTCGAATTGCGCCCTTGTTCTGCTCCGTATCAGGTCCTGTCCTCACTTGTGGTGGCTGTACATCAACTGCCTCAGTCTTGAAGGGTGTCTGAGAGTATTTGAAATTTTTAACAGTTTGCAAATCACCTTCCTAGGGTAATTAGGTTGTCTTCACCACCGTCAATCATTCCCACTAAACCAAGCTCCACGTAGCTGACTGGACCCAATTTCAGGAAAAGGCCACACTCGACAACTGTTATTCGCACGATCTTAGTGCAGAATGAAATAATTACAGGTTGTATTATAACTGCTCCACGCCTAGCTATATCTCAGTCTTTGGGAGTACTACACCAAAACCACAAGGTTTGGTATAACCAAGACTTCGGAGAAGAAAAAAAAAACAAAACAGAATGAAGCCTCGAAAATTGTTTGCAGGTCCAACAGCCGAGAATCTTGTGTAAGTTTTAAAAAAGTATGTCGTATCTATCGCAATGCAGAGAAAACTTCATGGCAAAGCTACATATCTATAAACAGTTCCATCACATCCAAAAAAATGTGGGAGCAACATCTCAGGCGAACATTTCTCAAGCATTTCCAGCTCTTCACACTACACAGAACAATTTTTTTTAAATTCAAAAACGCATCGGATAGCATCCTAAGTGCGCCTGCTTTAGGAGCATACAATAGTACAAAAACGAACATACAATAGCTTAATCTCAATTCATGAAATGAACTGTGTTTTATCTGCCGGTAAAGAGACTGTGCTTGGCCCTGATCAAATTCATTATGAAATGCTGGCACACCTTTCTCAGCCATCTGTAGAAGCACTTTTGAGATTTATCAACAAAATATGGATCTCAGGAAAAATACCCCAAGCTTGGAAAAGGCCGGTATTGTACCGTTCTTGAAACCTGGAAAACCACCAGTCTCCCCTGGCAGTTACAGGCCGTCACAGGCTGTCTCACAAAATCGTTTCAAATGAACATTAGGCTGATGTTTGTTCGTAGATTTCGTGCACTTCTTGACATCCACCAGTGTGGTTTTAAAAAATCTTGTTCACCATCTCGTCCGACTGGGAAATACAGTCAGAGGCTTAGCATCCGTGAACAACACTGCCAAGCTGTCTTTGGTGTGGAGAAGGCCTATGGAGGTTTGGGATTCTCCACGACCTAGGTATCCGTGGAAGGATGCTGAACTGCTGAAGAGACTCTCTGTCTGACCGTTCATTTCATGTACGCCTAGGTTCCTCATCCAGGAGACGTCCGCAGGGGTGCATTTTACGTACTACTCTGTTTGTTGTGAAAATTGATTCCACTGGTAAAATAATTCCAAAGTGTATTCTCCATATGCCGATGACCTTCACATAGCACGCACATCCTCCAGCCTGTGACAACTGGCATTAAACAGACTTGCGGTTTGGGCAGAAGATGGTTCTCCCCACAGTTCTTTTCTCGCTCAAGAGAGGCTGGCAGATTGATCCCACCCTGCACTTAACTGTGCGCCCAGTTAAACAAGAACATAAATTTTGGGCATAACATTATGGGGGGGGGATAAGTACGTTTTCCTCGCTTAACCGTAGCTGGCACAACCGCTGCGACCGACCCCGTGATTGCTACCGAGCGATGCTCACCTTGGCGGGAACAACACCCTGGCTGGACTTGCCTAAGGGAAATAAATAGCTTGTCTGTGTCTTGTCCCGTCTTCTCTTGTGCGCTATTTATTTCCCTTAGGCAAGTCATACCACCAAGCCTCATCTCTTCTGAAATGTAACCCTAGTGGAGACAGACAGGCATTTGTTGCTGCAAAAAGGATGCAGTGGATGCTCCTCCTCCCTGGGGGGGCACTGCGACGCCCTCCCTCGTTGGAGGAGGGTGAGGAAGCCAACCAAAGACTTGGCAGAGTCCCCATTCCTGCCGCACATTAGTGTCGTAAAAAAGAGACCAGTGGTCTCTCAGCTGGCGCATACCAAACATCCCCCGTAAACAGTCTCCCTCCCTTAGAAGAACTGTGCTCACAGGTGTCCTGAAAATCCGTTCCCTGCCGAAACACCTCTGTCATTCCGTAGGGCGCCTCCAGAACGCTGTTCAACCACAAGCCTCAGTCGAGCAGGCCTCTGCTGCTTCGAGGTCACCTCACCCACTGCCCTCCTCACTGTGTGTGACTTCACATTTCCGGAAAGAACAAACACCACAACGCATATTTCAACAAAAATACGCTTGCCACACAGACACTGACGGCTGAAAAACAGCAGATTGTGTCAGAAGCGTGGTAGTACCAAGAGACTGGCAAAATATAGTAAGAGTGCCAAACTGGGCTTCCATTTTCACCGCCGAATGTTGGTGGAATAATAAGTAGCAGTATTGAAAACAGCATCATCTCCACGGATTCACTCGGCCTGCTTTACATCCCAGAAATGCAGCCAAGGAATGGATGGAAATGAAAGAACCCTGCACAAGCCACGAAATCAAGAAATCCAGTATGGAGACCGCATGAAATTAGTGCATTTGAAGGCACTAGACGGAGGGAGAAACACGTACACACGAGCGCTTCTCAAAGTTTCTCCAGAATGTGTCCCAACGGTCTGCTCCGTCGTCATGGAATGGAAGAGACCTGTGCGCACCAGGAACGATGCAATTTTACGCCGCCTCGGCATGGGACACACACCCCTGACCACGCCTAATGACGAAACAAGGCAAACTTCTTTGTGAAAGATGGGGAGATGAGCTCATACTGAATCATCATGCTCAAAACTGGAAAGACTATGAAAAAAAGTGCTTCGCTCAATTTAAATGAGCACATTCTTCTTCATCCATTGCTACTCTTGGGTGGTAATGCAATTGTTGAGATACCTTATGTTTTCAGCTTTTCTTGATAAATTTTAACCCAGCGCCTCACTTGTTTTTGAAACGCCTCAGCCACTTTCTCATTACTGAGAAGTATTGCGGTGGTCATCGTTGCCCATCTAAGGATGGCTGCTGAGGTTATGTGACCTTCTTTAAGCCATTTCTAAATTTCTGTCGTTTATCTTTACTAGGTAGTACGAAATAACTTCAGGAAGAGACAAACATAGGAAGTCAGCATGGCATGAGGTTGGGCTAGTTGGAATCAGTCATAATAAAACTGCGTGAAGAAGAGGCAGGAACACAATGCGCTGTGTGTAGCAAGGTCATTTCTTTTGCATCCATTTGAATAGAGGACCAAGAAGAGAGAACACAGGTGCTGACTGTCCACTGAAAGAAGTTTATTGCAGCAACGGCAATATGTAGAGCCCATATCTCCCCCCCACATGGTAAAAAACATGAAAACATTAAAACTAGGTTACAAGTTTCATCGCAGTCAGCCATCGAGAAATCTGATTTCTTTTCAAGTTAATGGAAGGAGTGCTGACGCATTTCTCTCCTCGTTTATGAATGACATACGCTTCAAATATTTCACGTTCAAGCTGGTTCTTGTAGCGCTTAAGAAACTTTGTCCGGTTCAGAGTGGCAGTGCACTGGTCACATGTTCAGACAAGTTCTTTCTTGTGCCGTCTTTAATGCCTCTATTATGCTCTCTGAGCAGGCAGCGCCCAGTTTGTCCAATGTACGATGATGCACACGATAATGGGATATCGTGGTCGACTTCTTTTGTGCATTCAACGAAAGCTTTTTCATGTTTTTTCCCGCACTTTTTTGGCAACATATCTACTCGGTTGACCAGCTTGTTTGGCACGGAGAAGACCAACTTGAGATCGGACCGCCCGAAGGCTTTTTCAGCGGATGACTCACGCCGTGCACGCAGGGGATTACAATAGTTTTTTCTCTTCCGTCGTGCTCCTGCGCCCTTGTGGCTTCTTGCCGGCAGTCTTTCAAGATTTTGTGTCCAACACTACGGAGAATTTTATCCAGGAACCCAGCAGAGCGCAAACGGTGCAGCTTTCGTCGATGCGATGATGACATGACCTGTTGAGGGCGTTCTTCAGGGCACTTGTCGCTACTGCTCTTTTAACTAATTTGGAGTGCGCTGAAAGGTAGGGCCTTTCTTTGAGCGTATGAAGAGGCGCAAACTGGAGTTGGTTGTTGTCAGGTAATTCCTTTGTCAGAGGGAAGTCTTTTGGAGATCTGTAAAAGATCTTCTACGTCCTTCTGGGGTCCTGAATTAGATGTCTTGCAGGCGATCATAAAATCGTCCACATAACGGAAGACTCTCGCCGAGATGCTGGTTTGCAGGGCTTCTTTCAGCTTTCGGTCATAACCTCCAAGAAGCAGGTCACTAAGAAGAGGCGCAACGCATGCATACTCCTTTTTGTTGGAAGATCTTTTCAAGATCTTCGCAGAGACTCTAAAAGACTGCTGCAAGATGGGCTGCAAGACGATTGTCTGACTGCCGTGCATCCTGTTACAGTTCCCGATTTCACTGGTCTCGAATGGCAAGACCTGTAGTTTGCAAGAGGTTGTTCACTCTTGGTACCTTACTGCCAGCACACGTGATTTGGCGAGACGTTTTTCTGTATGGCTGCATGTGTCAACCTCAATCCTGAGCCATATCAAGAAAAAATATCAGGCACACACTCAGTATCCAAGGGCCTAACTAAAATCAGGAAATCATCCATGTATCGAAAAATTCAAATAAACCTTCCAGTTGTGTCACTGTCAACATAACTTAGAAAAATATTGCTAGGAACTGGGGCTATTTTAGCACCACTTCCTACTTCTGTTTAAAAACTTCCTCTTCCCACAGTACTTAGGTGTTCTCTATATAAAACTATAAAAGTTCCAGGAAAGACCGACTGGAAATACCGGTCCGTCTGACAGTTGATCTGCTTCTTTCGTCGATGTTCTGCAAAGGCGCTTGGCATTTCCCTCCTCACAGCCAAAGCCCGTCGAGCGAGTTACGTCTGGGATGAAATCGCTTGAGACATGCACCACCTGAGACTGGCAGTTAGGCGTGGTATAATGTAATTTTATGCCCTCTAAAACAGCAAACGGTCCAGTGTAGTCTGACAGTTTCTGACACAGACCACACTTGCGTACAGGTGTCCACACAGTGTCACCAGGAACATGAGAAACTTGCTGGTGTCGGCCGTTGTAGTGGTCCTTAGAACGCTCTTGCGCAGATAAAATTCAAAACACGGCCAAGCTGGCGAGCTTCGTCAGCCCTGCAGAGTGTGGTAGCAAGAGAAGGGTGAAAAATGGCAGTATGGTGTCAAGGCCAATAGAGCAGGTAGAAGGGGCTGCAGCCAGTTGCGCTGTGTTGCGTGCATGAGTGATGAACGGGAGGACGCCATCCCAGTCCTTGTGATCGGCAGCGACGTACACAGCAAGCACGGTGGTGAGCGTCCGATTAGTGCGTTCTACCACACCGTTCGTTTAGGGATGATAGGGCGTGGAGTGGCGAAAACTGCAGCTGCTGAGGCGCAGAAGTTCTTCGACAACGTCCGCTGCGAATTGGCATCCACGGTCGCTAATGAGAACTGCAGGAGGGCCGTGCCGAAGGATGATGAATCGAAGTAGAAAATGAGATACTTCAGACGCAGTAGCGACAGGTATTGTGGCTGTCTCACAATAACTGGTTAAATAGTCTACGCACACAAGAATCCATTGATTTCCTTTAGAGGACCTTGGGAAAGGTCCAAGAAGCTCAATGCCAACTTGCTCAAAGGGGGCTGTTGGAGCTGTGATTGGCCGCAGTTTTCCCGGCGGACTTGAAGTCGGCAGCTTAAAGCACTGGCATTGCACACAGCTGGCTACATGGCGCTGGTTGAACGCATGTTAGGCCAGTAAAATCGTTGTTGTGTGCGGTGGAGGGTTCGGGCCACTCCCAAGTGCCCAGATGTGGCGTCGTCGTGCACCATTTCACGAAGTGTGATGCGTAGGTTTTCGGGTACGACAAGAAGCATGCGTGCTCCCCCAGCAGAGAAATTCTTCTCATAAAGCAGGCCCTCGCAAATTCAAAAAGTATTCTTGACAGAATCTTGGGCGGCATCAAACAAAGAGGTTGATGTTTGGCCCTTGCGTTCCTCAGTTCGGAAAACTCTAAGATCAGGGAAGGCCTGTGAAAGCGAAGCCAAGTGTTCATCAGAGTGGTCTGCGTTGGTCGGCATCAGTCGTTTGAAGCGGCAAACACGAAAGACAATCAGCATCTGAATGTTTATGGCCACTTTTATGCACCACAGTAAAATAAAATTCTCGTATGTGCAAAGCCCATTGAGCGAGCTGTCCACAGGGGTCGCAAAGCGAATGGTGGTCGGTCAGGACGGTGAGAGCATTCCCGTACAGTGAAAACAACGCGAGACATTCTTGCTCAGTCACTGTGTAATTCCTTTTGCACTTGCTCAAGGAGCATATGCTACCATGTGCTGATCTTGGCCAAGGCATTGCATAAGTACAGCACTGATACCACTTGCAGCAGTGTGCACTTCAATTGGTGCTGATGGGCAGAAGTGGCGTGGGCCTGAGGTCAAAAGAAATTTCAGCTGACGGTCCTGGTCCAACTGGACGGTGCATCTTTATGCAGCAGACACTGGGTGAGCGATGTCTCGCTACGGAGCGTCGAAAGTACGACCAGGGCCCTGAAAAGCTCTGGGGCACCGTAAAACTTTTGACAGCTTCGGTTTTCTTGGGAACTGGTTGAATACCTTCTTTACCAACCAAATGACAAAGAACAATTGTTTCACAGTTCCCAAAATGACATTTCTTGGAATTCAGGACAAGACCACCTCGTTCCATGCAGTCAAGCACGATATCCAGACAGCTGTTGTGCTCACTAAACGCTTTGCAAAAATTACAACGTCGTCCAAATAACATAAACAAATTTCCACTTTAGTCCTCGCAGGATTGTATCCATAAACCGCTTGAATGTTGTTGGAGCATTACATAATTCAAAAGGCATAACGTTAAATTCATAAAGTCCATCTGTTACGAATGCCGTTTTTTCTTTATCTGCAATGTGCATGGGGATTTGCCAGTAGCCTGATCTCTATGAAGCTGAGTGCTGACAATCAATTGCGTCATCTATGAGTGGAAGCGGGTAGACGTCCTTCTTCGTGGCCGTATTTAACTCTTTCCGTACCATGGGGAAAATGACCATTTTCTGAAGGTTTGATTGCATTACCCAAAAACAGAGCTGAATAAAGGTGCTTTCTATTAATATACGTTTAAACAACAAATTCCATGTTGCAACAAAAAATTTTATTTGCTAAGAACGAGATTTTAGAAAAAAATTCAACAAAACCTGCAAAAACGCTTGTATTTAAAAAGAAAAAAATGTTAAAAATTTTCCGAAATATGCAAAATGTGTGTTACTCTATTCCACTCTCTGCAAAAAAAAAAAAAATCATTTCTGTCTTGAATAGCATTGTTGCTACGAAACAATAACTGGAAACCCTATAGTTTTGCATTGGAACGCGGCCGCCTGTGTTTCAGGCTGGTTTCCATCATCACCAATGTGAAAACTGAATCATCTTCAGCACCTTGCAGCATTTTCAGGCTCGTTGTTGCACAGGACGTTGATTAAATCACTCGGAGACGAGACGGAGTCCTGAGATTTGCTGTGTCTTAGAGCGCATGCGGAGGCTGCCAACCGACTTTGAAAGTACCGCATTTTCGCAGCACGTTCAAAAAATGTCGTTTTGTCGGGGCAAAAAAAACTATATCGGAAACAAAACTTGAGTTCTGCGGCTACAAGCCAGATGCGCATCATGCCTGTGAGCAACGCGGAAGGCTCCGAAGTCGAGCGGCGAAGGCGTCATCTGCGGGCAACATGGTGGGCAATGAGCGCGTTAGAAAGTGCCCCCTCACGGGACAAAAGAAACCTACATCGGAAACAAATCTTTGGTTCCTGGCCCACAAGCTACATCTGCAGCGTGGTCATTAGCAACGCAGAAGGTTCTGAAATCGGGGCATGAAATGATCGCTAACGATGCTCAATGGGCACGGTAGGGAAAGAGTTAAGCGACGGTAGTCAACACAGAACCTCCATCTTTTTTCCTAACAAGGATAACTGGAGCTGCCCAGGGACTGGAAGGTTCTCGAATTATGCCTCGCTTTAGCATCTCTTGAACTTGGTCATCTATTAACTTACGTTCAGTGGCGAAGACTCGATGGGGCGTATTGGAAGTGCGGGCCCGGTGTTGATCGTGTGATGAATACGACTGGTAGGCAGCATTGTTGTATCATCCTTGGCAAAGTCGAACACGAGCACGTGCTTCAGAAGTAGTTCCGCAAGAATTCAGCGACTGATTACTCATAGCCTTAACTTGGTTTGGTTTATTGGGGTTTAACGTCCCGAAGCAACTCTGGCTCTGAGGGACGCCGTAGTGAAGGGCTCCGGAAATTTCCACCCCACACGGGGTTCTCGTGCCCTGACATCGCACAGTACATGGGCCTCTAGAATTTTGCCTCCATCGAAGTTCGACCGCCGCGGCCGGGATTGAACCCGCGTCTTTCGGGCCAGCAGCCGAGCGCCATAACCACTGAGCCACCGCGGTGGGCAATATTGGGTCTCCATATCTCATTGTACTTGCTGCTCACTGTCAGAGCCGGTTGACGCCACGACGGAACCTGACACACCTTCCTCGAAATGGGTGAGTTTGAGGCCCCGGGGCAACATAGCTGGCTCTTCAGAGTGGTTGAATGTCCACAGCTTGGTACGGCCTCTGACCACGGGAACGACACAACGAGGCACGAGAATACTCGTTAGAGCAGGCAAGTGTCGTAGGTTCTACTACAACTTCAAAAGATTCGCACTGATTGCGAATAGACGAAATCCGCACGAATGCTGCCGATAAAGCTGGTACAATAGTGTCTTCTTCCACCGCAAATGCTCCTAAATCAGGTGTCGAGTCATCCACAAGAGCCAAAAGTAGTGAAGAATTCAAACCAATGTCTTCCGTGCGACGGTCTAAAGTTGCACCACACTCTTGCAGAAAATCAATCCCAAGAATCACATCATGTTTTTAATCTGTTTGATCAATGATGCATTGTAAACACTCCTGCATGGGCCCGAAAAGGGCCTGCAGTATGTTCAAATAAAATAAATAAATGTGTCGACCGCGGCACCACTGTGAATTCTGTTCTAAACGTTAGGCCACCAATAACAGCATGCGAAGCACACACACACCAAGTGGAACCAAAGGTTCACCACCGACACCATGGAATAACTCTGCATGGTCACCACTAAACATTACTTTCCTACCTAAACGGTTCTTAAACCTCAAACTCATAATGGATACGGTAGCTCCAGTGTGTACAAGAGCCATTTTTTTCTCAATAAACACTTGCACTTTATTCTTCAACATAAACGACTCGCTGGCGACCTCACCTCCATCGGCTGCACCTCCTAGTTTCCCGGAGGGGATGCACGACATCGAGGAGAAGAAATAAATAAATAAGAAAAATAAATAAATAAAAGAAGGTGACCGTCGTTGGCGCTGAGGTCACTGCAATCAGATGCAGGTGGTGAACTCCGCAAATGTGTCGGACGGTACGTGTCCCCAGCGGACATAGTCGGGGATCGCTGCTGCTCGGTGTGCAGTTGTCCGGGGGTCTTGAGCAGTCGGGAAATGGCGGCGGCAATATCTAGCGACATGCCCGGCAATGCCACACCGGTAGCACAAAGGTTGAGAGCGCCAGCGAAAGAGTCGCGATGTTGGTTGTAGCCGGGTTCTCGCTGCTGACGAACCACGTCTTCAGGGTAGGCGGGCCTTCCTCCCCTAGGCTGGTGGCCATAACATTGGGCAAAGTTCCTCCGATCGTCCATGGGCGAAGCGCCGCTAGGTTGGGCCCACGGAGTGGCGACATCTTGCCTGCCTGTGCACAACTGGGCCGTAGATATTCTGCATGGCAGAAGGCGTCCCTGGATCTGGGCGCACAATGTCATATCAGGCATAGAATGTGGAGGACAGGCACTGGCTACAGAGGCCAGTCTTCCGAATTAAGGAGTGATTCGACACAGCCTAAGAACTTCAAATAGTCTTCGATGTTTTATAACGTCAGCGATGGTGCTCAGGCTCTCTTTGCTAATCAGGAAATTATAAACGTCTTCTGCAATTCGTTTTCGAAGGTTGCCGACTTTGTCTTCTTCAAGCATACTGGAATTCACTAGCTTGCATAACTTTAATATAGCTTCGATGTATGCAGTGCAAGTTTTTCCGGGTACTTGCGTGCAGTGAAGCAATGTCTGTTCTGCGCGCTTCTTCTTTGTAGATTCGTCCCCCCAATTTTTTTTTGATCTCGTTTGTAAAGGTGGCCCATGAACTTAGTGAATCCTCATGGTTGTCGAAACAGTCGAAGGCAGTGGCGGCAACGAAGAACACCGTGTTAGCCAGTTTAGTAGCCGTGTTCCAGCGATTATGTTTGCTCACTCTTTCGTAGTGTTTCAGTCAACGTCCTGCTCAGGTTTTCCAATGAATGTCCGGGGCTCTCGATAGCGTGGCCAGTTGTGCACCGTGGATGGTCCTGGTTGCTCAGCATTGTTGTCTCCTGGCATGCCCGATGGCAGTGGTGGGAAGCTAGCGAGTCCTTTGATAGATGGAACGCTCAGTATTTACAGGGGATCAGTAAAAGCCTACAAGCGTCTTTCTGCCCTTTCTCTTCTGTCAGTGATGTGTTTGGGGGGAATGCGGTTGTGACTTTGCACTTGTGAGTGACCGACCAAGGTGCCACCAGGTGACACTGCAGTGAGAAGGATTAGGTGTCTGGAGAAGTGTGTGAGAGAGTCCTTCTGTTTCCAGGCGGCTTCTTCAACCGGCCGGGCAGCACGCGCAAGATTGTCGGATCTCCGCGGCAGCTGGAGAGCGCAGTGCCAACCAGCAAGAACCCCAATGGGGTGTGGGTGTGAGTGGCTGGCCTCAACACCATTTTCCAGTTCCTTCTTGGGGTGGCCCCCCAACAGAGACGCCCAACAGCTGTGCTGCTGCAGACATTTTACTGTGGTGGCGGCATCCAGAGTCTTCCAGTGTTTGCTGTGATCAGGAGGAGTCAGCATCTGGTTGGAAAGAAGTTGGGACCATGTTGCAATGTGTGTGTTCCAGTGCTAACTGCAGCTTTGCTGCTGCTGTCCAAGAACAGCGTAGGGACCATATTTTGAGCGAATGCCCAGTTGTGTAGTGCAGCTTTTGCAGTGCCTATAACATGTGACTGACATTGGTGCCTGTAAATGCCCATTTTTACTTTGTTGCTTTAAAATATATTTGGTGCGCATTCTTGCTTCCCAATGGAGGTGTGCCTTTTTATTTGCTGTGAAGCTGGCCACATTGGTGGTGGGCCAAGGTTTTCCTCCTGGCCAAGGGAGCGAGTGGAGGAATGGAGGGCACATTTCAACAGAGGTCCGACCGAGAGAGCTGTGCTGCACCTCTCTGATGGAGTAAACGGAGCAGATTTCGAGGGCCTTCGAGCTTATTTCTGAAAAGTACCCAACTTGGCAGCACCAGTGTTGACACAGGCAAGCAACACCTGCTTCCTCAAAGTACATGAATGTCCAGTAACCATTGCAAGAGTGATTTTATTTATTACTTGCCAATTGCTGGCAGAATTTTTGGTGAAGGTGAGGCTGTGCCAGGCAGCAGCAGCCTCATCAGGAGGAAGACAATGTGAGGGTGCCTGATGGGCATACCTTGAACACGTGGGTGGCATGTATACCATGTAACCAGCCAGCATGACGCTACGTTAAGACATGACTTGGGAAATGCGCGAGCAACCGCAGCCTCCTGAACAGAAGCAGTCTTCTTCCTGGGCGCTCCTCGGTTCTGCCCTTGCAATGCAGTGCCATCTCCTGGGCCCAGTCCACGGTCGCTCTGTTCGACCCTCCAGAGTTGTGGGACATCGCATGAAAGGGGATTTACTGCGGCATTATGAAAGTCTCCTTTGAGCGCCAATTTGGTCTTGAGTTCCAACCACAGCGCATGTCATGACGAGCAGAAAATAAAAAAAAGTTTGCATTATATGCGTACCTTGATTCTGAATACCTCGCTAATTAAAAATTATGGATAATTCGAAGGATCTCCATGGCCCCATAATTTCTAATGCAATTTTGAACGCCTGATTCGAAGATCTGGGGGGCGCCATTCCGCATTTTGATTCTGCCGCAAACCAGTGAAGCGATGCCGATGTTTGATAAGCGAATTGTCTCAGCTCCCTTGATAAGCGCTCTTACAGCGAGGGTTGAGCTATCCCGCATCTCAAACCCGACCTTCCTTCGGAGCAACGGCCATCCTAAATTGTGGGGTCCGTTCCCGGCAAGATGTGTGGGGCTCCAGGTATCCTTCCATGTGGATTCCGCCAGATAAAATTGGTGGTAGGCATGCATTGCGCCACAATGCGAAGAAATTGCAGGAGCGTTTTTGTTTTCAGAGCAAAAGCTGCACTTCTTCACGGTCATGTCGGTATGCAAAATGGTCATTGGAGGCGCAAAATAAAAACAAAAGAAAATGAAAACAAATTGAAAAAAAAAACAGACGAAAAGAATGTGAAATGAAAATTAAAAAAAAAAAAGCGGGAAAAAAAACTAGTAAAGAATTGCAGAAAGAAACATGTAAAGATTCTAGAAAGAAATGTCTAAACAGTTGCAGAACTGTGTTATGAACTGGAGAAAAGCAGCGTTTATTCTGCGTTAAAGTTCGGCAGAACCTGCGTCAATTTTTCAAGGAAAGTAAATGAGCAGTAATTGTCTCAAATATCGGCGGACACAAGCGCACTATAAGGGTAGGAAGGTGAGAGTGAAAGAAAGAGGTATCGTAGTGGAGGGAATAATTTCGACCTCCTGGGGATCTTTGACGTCGCACAACACACAGCGCCTTTCTTTTCCATCGAAGCCCTGCATTTTGCCACTAGTCAGTCGGGCCGCTCGTGAATGTGGAAGGCAATGTATGTTCATTTTTCATATCTATGGGCTGCTGTTCTTGCGATTGTATCATTATGCGATATGGTCAGCGTCGCTACTTCGAGGGGCCTCACTGGTTTGCAGCAAAATCGAGATTCCTGCATAGCACCCCAGATCTTTGAATTAGCCGTTCAGGTTGTGTGGGGACCCTTTGATTCGCTTTCTCGCGATGCGCCCTCCCTAGTTAAGTGCCTTGCTCTGCACATCCTCTGTGGTTGGCTTCTCCCCCCCCCCCCCCCCCCCCCCTAACCTGTTAGTTACCTTAAAAAGGTTGTGAAAAGAAAAAGAAGCTGCCCGGTATTAATTTTCACTCTTTCCATAAACATTATACATGCTGATTCCGAAATATTTCGGCGATATATTGAATCTGCATTTAATAAAGCCCGTTTGAAATTGCTGCCTTTTTGCGCTCAGGAAACGCCCATGCAGTGCCGGCACGCGCATCCCCCGACTACGGCATCTTGGGGGCTTTTAACACATCTTTAACTTTGGTTTGCCTAAGATAATAGCTTTATGCAAAGTGAGAAAGTAAAATAAAGTTTTTTGCACACGTAATTGTACTCGGGTAAGCTGTGGTCATAGTTGAGTTCTGCTTCTCCGTCCTCCGTGGCTATCAGTGGCTCTTACATGAACCTATCTATTCTTCGACTCACAAGATGTTTGCAGCACTACGGAAGGCAGAGCTTTCGCGTCCAATCAGGGCTGCAGGAGCACAAAAAATAGTCCCTTGAATATTTGAGCACAGCAATAAGCGCAGCAATTGAAATCTACCAGTTTGGACTGGTAGATTTACAGGTAGGTGGTAGAGAGTGCTTCAGTCACTGGTGAAATTAACAGAAAGCTCATAAGGACACAGCTCTGCTGTTGCGAGGTAGTGATGTGTGGCCATTTTCCAACATGGCGTCGGTTGTGTCGCCAGTGTGCTCTACACCGACAGTGCGCTGTTTTTCCAAGCAGGCCATCGTCTTCTTGAAGTTCTTCGCGTCGAGAGCGGGGGCAGTTCAAGTACGAATGCGCTCATCCAGAGGCCGGCAAAACTCACCCAGGCGAGCGAGCGAACGCTTTACCAGTGGACAACGTCGAAGGCAGGCCAAATGTTGCGCCCGAAGAAGCCGGCAGTGTCACTGTGGTGGACAACGTGCCATGCAAAGTTGAAGCGAATGAGTAGCCTCAAAAAAGGACACACATACAGACTTTGCTCTCCGAAAAGGTGCTGTGTGGAGCAGCGACAGAGTGGAGGCCGAGCTCATGAAGCTTGTCAATAATGCGAACACAGGTGAGGACCAATACTGCATGGACTGCATCGCCAAAGGTGCTGGCTATCACCCGATCACTGCCAACTGAACCCAATAGAGCTTCTTTGGAGCGATGTCAAGGGTATCGTGGCCAGTCAAAACATGACGTTTAAGCAACACTTGTTGTTGGGCTAGTTGGTAGGACATGCTTCTGAACGAACCAGCACAAAAAAACACAACGGACAAGAAAAAGGCGGAACACGACCGACAGGAGCGCTGACGTTTAAGCAGCGCATGCGCCTGTTTTGCATTTCGCCATCATCGACATTCGGCTTCCCCGGCCGACATTCGACCCAGCTTAATAGTGAGTGACCATCATCATCATCATCATCAACCTGACTACGTCCACTGCAGGGCAAAGGCCTCTCCCATTTCTCTCCAATTAACCCTGTCCTTCACCAGTTGCAGCCACCGTATCCCGCAAATTTCTTAATCTCATCCACCCGCCTAACTTTCTGCCGCCCCCTACTACGCTTGCCTTCTCTTGCAACCCACTCCGTTACCCTTAAGGACCAGCGGTTATCTTGCCTTCGCATTACATGCCCTGTCCAAGCCCACTTCTTCCTCGTGATTTCAACTAGGATGTCATTAACCCACGTTTGTTCCCTCACCCACTCTGCCCACTTCCGAGCTCTTAACGTTACACCTATCATTTTTCTTTCCATAGCTCGCTGCATTGTTCTTAACTTAAGCTGAACCCTCTTCGTTACCCTCCATGTTTCTGCCCCATAGGTGAGTACCGGTAGGATACAGCTGTATACTTTTCTCTTGAGGGATATTGGTAAACAGCCATTCATGATCCGAGAGCACCTGCCATATGTGCTCCACCCCATTCTTGTTCTAGTTATTTTCCTCTCATTATCCAGATCAGCTGTCACTACCGGCCCTATATAGACATATTCTCTTACTACTTCCAGCACTGCGCCACCATTTGCGAACTGCTGTTCCCTTGCTAGGCTGTTGCATGTTAATTCTTAGCCCCACCGTTCTGCTCTGCCTGTCTAAGACATTGACCATGCTTTGCAGTTCATGTCCTGAGTGGGTCAGCAAGACAATATCATCAGCGAATCGCAAATTACTCAGGTATTCTCCATTCTCTCTTATCCCGAACTGTTCCCATTCCAGGCCCCGGAATACCCCCAGGCAATGAATAGCATAGGCAAGATCGTGTCTCCTTTCCTTATTGGAGTTTTATTGCTGACTTTATGGAGATATTCTGTGCATTTCTCTATCACCTGACTGATAGCGTGAATATAGTCTACTGTCGAGTATCCTTTACGAAAGCCTGCCTGATCATTCGGCTGATTGAAGTCTTAAGGTTGTCCTGACCCTATTAGCGATTACCTTAGTAAATACCTTGTATGCAAAGTTGTTAATGTCTCCTTTCTTATGAATTAAGGTAACGTTAGCATTTTTCCAAACTAGGTACTCTCGAGGCCGCAAGGCATTGCGTTTACAGGGTGGCTAGCTTTTCGAGCACAATCTCCTCCATCTTTCAACAAATCTGCTGTTATCAGATCCTCACCAGCTGCCTTCCCCTTCTGCATTGCTCCTAAGGCTTTCTTTACTTCCTCCTTCGTTACTGGCGGGATGTGCCATTCCTCTGCTCTACTGCCTCTCTCAGTAGTAACATTCTGATTGCAGTCGCTACTGTATAGATTTGTGTAAAACTCTTCAGCTACTTTAACTATCTTATCCATATTTCTAATGACATTGCCTTCTTTGTCTCTTATCGCATACATCTGGTTTTTACCTATGCCTGGTTTTCTCTTCATTGCTTTTAGGCTACCTCTGCTTTTTAGAGCATGCTTGATTTTCTCCATGTTAAACTTTCTGATGTCGGCTACGTTGCACGTATTTATTAACTTCGACAGCTCTACAAGCTGTATTCTGCCTATGGAGTTAGACGTCCTCATGCTTTGCAGTTTATTAATCAGATCTTTAGTCTCCTGAGATAGCTTTCCGGTATCCTGGCAAACCATCCTACCACATCTTGAAAAATTTAGCGCGACACACAAGGACCGAAAGAGTAGACGACACGAGCGCTGCCAGCGCTGCCAGCGCTGCCAGCGCTCGTGTCGTCTACTCTTTCGGTCCTTGTGTGTCGCGCTAAATTTTTCAAGATGTATGTTAACCAACTCGCCCAGTCTGCAGTATTGTTACATCCTACCACCTACTCCTACGCGCACTCCGTGATGATATCTGCGAGACGATCGTTTATTGTTTTGTTTCAACATTACGGTCGTCATCTTCAGTTAAAGCGGAAAATCTGTTCTGCAGCAAAATCCTGGATTCCTCTACGTTATGCTGACTCGTTAATAGACTTCCGCTTCACTAATTTCCTCCATTCCCTTTTGAAATCCAAGCTAATACGAGACCTTACCATTCTGTGGTCGCTACAACGGACCTTTCCGAGGACCTCCACATCCTCTACGATGCCAGGGTGAGCGCACAGTATGAAGTCTATCTCATTTTTAGTCTCTTCCATTGAGGCTCTTCCACGTCCACTTCATCTTGGCTCGTTTTCGGAAGAAGGTATTCATGATCCGTAAATTATTTCTATCTGCGAACTCTACTAATAACTCTCCCCTGCCATTCCTAGAACCTATGCCATAGTCACCTACCGCCTGGTCTCCAGCCTGTTTTTTACCTACCTTCGCATTGAAGTCGCCCATCAGTACAGTGTACTGTGATTTTACTTGGGTCATTGCCGATTCCACGTCTTCATAGAAGGTTTTAACGATCTGGTCATCATGGCTTGGTGTAGGCGCGTAGGCCTGCACCACCTTCAGCTTGTACCTCTTATTAAGCCTAATTACGATAGCTGCCACCCTCTCGTTAATCAAATCAAATAAAATTTATTTTCCAACAAGTGGATGGTCACCTGGGCTAAAAGCTGTACAAACAGCTTGACAAAGGCCCAGGAAACCAGTACACAACATAGCAGGAGCAAACAGCAAATTTCAAAAGTTCATTAAAAGTGTTATGCAATGCATACGTCACTAAAACAAAACAAAAAAAGTTGATCAGTAATAACATCAATGGAAAAAGCTCAACAAGGCAGAAAGTTTGTGAATGCGAGTATAATATTTAAAGAACACGTGTGGATAGATTATATTTGTACGATGTAGGTTCTCAATTGCTTAGGACTAAAACCAACAGTGTCTTTATATTTGTTGAGAAAAACGGGAAGGATTGTAATTTGTAGTCTGTTCTAAAATGTGGTAGGGACCATGTGTCAGTGCATCTAGTGTTTACTATTGCAGTGCGGTGTTCAAGAGATGCAAGTTTTGCCAAGAAATTACCCATACCTGCCGAACCGAAATAAGTTAATTGCAACAAGCGATATTCATAAATATTATCCACACAGATCATATTAAGTGATGTTATTATGGGTTGCATATTTGATGTTGGTTCTAAGTTTACGATGAGACGAATAATTTTTCTTTGCAAGACAAGAGGCTTGTTCATATTTGTTTTTGTTGTTGTTGCCCATACTAGGGTACAGTATTTAACGTGAGAAAGGAACAGAGCATAGTAAATTTGCAGTTTAGCACTTCTGGGGAGTAATGTGTGACAGCGTGAGATTACACCAGCAACAGCAGAGAGCTTTTTTGAAATATGGTTTACATGAGTGTCCCATTTAAGATGCGAAGGAAGTATACACCTAGAACCTTATGCTCATGAACAATCTCGATGGCTGTGGATTTAATTGGGTATACCTTGATTTTATTTGCTTTGGTCCAGCCTGAGCGTTTAGCAAGGACATCATTAGATCTTAACACTAGTTGGCTGATATTATTCTCAGAAATAAGTAGGGTGCTATCATCGGCATCGAACAAATCGAACTGAGGTGTCAATGTTAACAATATCATTTATATATGTGTTAAATAAAAGGGGGCCCAGAACACTTCCTTGTGGTACGCCATATACTATTGGTAAGAGAGATGACCTTTTGTTACTGATGCATGCACACTGGTGCCTATTTTCCAGGTAAGATTGCAGTAGAGCCAAAGCTGTTCCACGAATTCCATAAGATGAAAGTTTATTAATGAGAATACTGTGATCGGTGGAGTCAAACGCTTTGCTGAAATCAATAAATATTCCGGGTGTCAGTAAATTATTATCACTATTTTCCAAAATTATTTCCTTCAGGCTCAGCAAAGCAGCCTCAGTCGAGCGACTCTTCCTGAAACCATACTGTGAGTCTGTTAAAATTTTTTTCTTATCAAAAAAGTTTGTAATACGAGAAAAAATTAGCTTTTCTAATGCCTTGGAAAACACTGGGAGTACGGAAATTGGCCTGTAATTGGATACTAGATCGTGATCACCTCCTTTATATAATACCGACACCCTTGCACATTTCATAGCAGTGGGAAATATACCTGACTCAAGTACCAGATTGAAAATATGAGCTAAAGGAGATGTTAGCAATTCTAATACGTATTTAACGGGTTTAATTTGAATATCGTCAGCATCTAATGACCTACTGTTATTTAGACCCATGAATATGCTGTATATTTCGTTTTCATTAGTAGGATCAAGAAATATGCTTTCATCACTGTTATAAGCTAGGGCAACTGTGTCTGATGAAGTACAAATTGGTGTTGCAGTGTTTACAAAGTAGTGGTTGAAGTGTTCTGCCAAGTTCAAATCACACCCATTTACGGTAATTTATCTTGGAATTGAACGGGAGCCATCACGTCCAAGGACATTATTTATAATTTTCCATGCAGCGCCAGGCCGTTGTCTGTTGATATTTGCATACAGGTTTGCGTAATATGTATTCTTTCCTCGCTTAAGTTCCGCGTTTACTTGATTTCTTGTTTTTTTAAACTCCTAGCACAGCTTCGCAGCGCGATTGGAGAAATGAATGATAAAGGCGGTTTTTATTTGTAATCAATTTTAAAGGCTGCCGGTTAACAAATGGTTTTCTTGTTTTTTTGATGGTTCTGCTGATACTAACGGAAAATGTTTTGCATATGTATTCACAAAGAGTTTAATAAATTCACTGTATGCCTCATTCGCATCTGTTTTGCTGAAGACGACCCATCACAGGCCATTATGTCTTGTTTGAACGATTCCTCGGTGGTGGACTGAACTATTAGCGACTCCTTGCGTTCTGAAGGCACAGCGCACGGAAGACAGGACTAAGGAAGGGACAAACACAGCGCTGTGTTTGTCCCTTCCTGTCTTCCGTGCCTTCAGTTTTAACAATGTACCGACTAGCCCAAACAAATACCTTGCGTTCTTTTGCTCTTTTGGAATTAGTCTGCTAGGTCATAAATACAGGGCAATGGTCACTTATGTCAGATGTTAGAGCACCAGAGCTGTAAACTACAGTATTTGTCAAAATGAAGTCGAGCAATGATTGAGTACTGACAGTGATTCGTGTAGCTGTTGTTGTTAAGTTGAGAAAACCAGTAGAATGCAACACACTGTTAAAGTCCCGAGTAGCTTTAGTATCCTTCACATATGCTCCGATTTCGGATTATCGCAACTTATTGAGCTCCCCACACGTGTCACTGCCACTGCCTCATCCCTTCTTGATCTCATCCTCACATCATCTCCAGACATCGTGTCTTCTATCATTCATTTGCCTGGGTTAAGCGATCACATGATAATCAACTTCAACCTCTCTCTACCCCTATCCCGCTCACGTAAGCAGTTCAAATACATCAGAGATTACAGCAAGGCTGACTTCCAGGCTATTAATAACAATATGTCTTTATTTTTAGATGAATTTTTGAGTGTTTATCTCGACCGTAGCGTACATCGTAACTGGGAGATCTTCAAATCTAAAGTTTCTGACCTCGTAAATAAATACATACCAATCAAAAAGGTATATAGCAACAGTGCTGCACCCTGGTACAACAGGTATCTTAATAGGCTTTCCAATAAGAAAAAAAGACTTTTCAGGACAGCTCGCTTCACACACTCTGCTGTCAGGTGGTCCGCGTATAAAGCCGCTGCAGTCGCTTATTCAAAGGCATTAAAATCAACCAAATTTACTTCTTTAATCAGACTCTTCCAGCTATGCTAAGCAATGACCCGAAGCAGTTTTGGAACACAGTGAAAGGCAAAGAAAATACCACCATACAACTATTTACCCCGGATGGGGATCCAGTTCCTGACCACCTGTGCGCATCGCTTCTCAATAGCACTTTTATCAAAGCCTTCTCTAGCCCCACCGGCACTTCCGTCCTACCTTCGCTCATAGAATATCACTTTTTACCAATGGATCCCATCGTCATCTCCTCAGAAGGAATTCGTGGCATTATTAACCAACTTAAAACGTCATCCTCTTGTGGTATCGATGGCCTCAGTACTAAATTCTTGAAAAATACCGTAGAATATTCTTCCATTATTCTACATTGTATTTTTTCGCAGTCTTTAAACCATCACACCCTTCCTAATGACTGGCTCACCGGCAAAGTAATCCCAGTGCACAAATCAGGGGAAACGCAAGATCCACGTAATTATCGTCCCATCTCACTTACTTCCGTTCCATGTAAAGTTCTAGAACACATCATATTTAGTCATCTTGTTAATTTCCTAGAATCAAACCAGTTCTTTACTCCGAAACAGCATGGTTTTCGCAAATTCTTCTCGTGTGAAACGCAGTTAATGATTTTCACTAACGACTTGCATGTTTCTTTAGACTCTGGACTCATTACTGATTGCTTATTCTTAGATTTTTCAAAAGGCTTCGATAAAGTCAGTCATTCTCTTTTACTTTTAAAACTGAGCCAACTTAGCATTGACCCTAATGTACTCAATTGGATTCGTGCCTTTCTTAGTAACCGTACTCAGTTCGTCTTCGCCAATAACCACGACTCATCACCAGTGCCAGTACATTCAGGTGTGCCCCAGGGGTCGGTTCTTGGCCCGTTATTATTTCTAATATACATCAATGACTTACCTTTAAAGATTTCATCTAACATGTGCTTGTTTACTGACGACTGCGTAATTTACAGAGTAATTAATAACACTGATGATATTATTCAGCTACAGACAGACTTAAATAAAACTTATGACTGGTGTCAATTGTGGAAAATGGAATTAAACATATCTAAATGCAAATGCATGCGCGTAACCCGTAACCAGCAAACGAGCCAAGATTATTTTATTAACGACACTCAGCTGAATCCAGTCTCGTCTTACAAGTATCTTGGCGTTAATGTTTGTTCTAACCTTTCTTGGAAAGCTCATATCAGGTTCATTACTTCAAAGGCTAACCGCATGCTAGGGTACGTCCGCAGGAATTTTTCATCCTCTCCACCTTCATTGAAAATGCTACTGTATACTACACTCATTCGTCCGCAACTAGAGTACGCATGTTCAATTTGGGATCCTGACACCATCATATTAACAAATGAACTCGAGGCCGTGCAGAATCGAAGCGTCTGTTTCATCGTTGGAAACTACCATCGCACTGCCAGTGTAACAAAAATGAAATCTAATCTTAAACTCCCCTTACTCTCCACTCGCCGTAAGCTATCACGCATTTGCCTCTTCCATAAAATTTACTATCACAATCCTTGCCTGAAAGCCATCTGTGTAAAGGCACCATCTTTCATCTCGTCTCGCATAGACCACAATCAAAAAGTAGCTGTTCCACACTGCCACACAGTGACCTGCTCTAATTCCTTCCTCCCTAAAACATGTCGTGACTGGAATAATCTTTCACCCACAGCCACCTGTGTTAGCGACACTGCGCGTTTTAAAAGCAAATTACTCGCACTGTTAGAATCAGACCAATTGTGATATGTTGTTTACTCATATATAGACTACATAAGGTTTCTTTTTTTTTTGTAATCCTTTTATTTATTTCTTTTTACTCCTGTACTTTTGTTCTCAATGTTTTCGTCCTCTGTCTCTAGGATCTTTCAATATTGTTCGTATATATAGCCCTGTTTTTGATCTATGTATTGTTTTCTTCACTGTCCCACCCCCTCTGTAATGCGAAAGCCCTGAGGGTAAAATAAATGAAATGAAATGAAAGCACATTTAAGTTAAAATCGCCACTGCACACAAGGTGGAAGTTGTTGCTGCATACGTGTTCGAGCAAGAGCCCAAAAAACTGCATGAAAGAATTCATGTTACCTCCTGGTGGACGATATACAACTGAGATTGTTTCATTTTTGCTCTGTAAGGTTATTATCTCATAGTCGGACGTTAATTTACTGAATTCAGGTACAAATACAGAGCTCTTACTCAGCGTAACATAAACCGCAACACCACCGCCCCGTCTGCCTGTACGATTTAGAAAGAAATTATTATTATCTTTTAATTTTAACATTTTGCATCCATCATAGTACCATGTGCATTGATATGCAGAACTGATTCAAAAGTGGTTTCTGGAATTTCAACATTTTTAGGGAAAATGAATTCTTGATAATTCATAGCAGAATCCATGATATGACTGTCAATTGTGCATTGTTATCAGCACAACGGGCCTTACTCCGGTTGAGAAAATATCTCTTCTAGACTACTTTCGCGTGGTATCAACACGGCTGAGCAGCCATCTGCTTGCTTTGCATAGATTTTGCCGTTTTATGCCCAGACAGATTTCCATTTATGCTCGTGTTTCTTTTTGACAGCCATCGCAAGCAATTTCTTGAGTGCTGGACAGAGGTGCTCATTTGCGTAAATAGGTGCTGCATCATCAAGGCCGAGGTCATCATTTGTCAGGCGCGCTTTCTTTGCTTTCCGCAGAACAGCATCCCGTTTCGTGCGTGTCTTAAACTGCACGACAGTGCTTTTTGTCTTATCAGTCTTTCGGGTGGGCACCCGATGGCAGACTTCTATGTCGCTTTCCATTATTGGTTCTTTCACAGCACAACCGATCTTAGAAAGAAAATCTGGCAAGCTTTCATTTTCTTTTTAAATCACACCCTGAAATTCGATATTTGCTTTCCGGGCATACTGTTCCGAAGAAACCATCCGGTCTTCAAGATCTTGAATTTTTCTTTCTGCTGCAAAGCATTTTTCGCGAAGGGTTTCATTTTGTGTTGCCAGATCTGCTCTCTTCAAGATTTCTGCGTCCACTTTTTGCTTTAGTTCCTCGATCGTTCCGTCAACAAATTCAAGACTGTGCAAGATTTCTTTGTTCAGTTTTCAAATCCCGTATTTCATTGCGCAAATCCCTTTCTATGGACTCGCGGAACACTTTCAGCTCTTGCCTTATTTCCTCTTTGAACTTGTGAAGGTCGGCCTCTTTAACTGACATATTGCATGCGATACGTACATAGAGCAAAAGGGAAAGACAGCACTGAAATGGCAAGCTCAATCTGTTTCGTTAGTTAGGTACAGGAGCGCATATGGTCAGTACAAATGAACAGCAGCAGCGACAGCAGAAAAATGGGAAAAAAATAGTAAGCGCCGTAGTGACAGGACTAACCTTTTTTTTGAGCAACACTTGTTGTTGGGCTAGTTGGTAATACATACTTCAGGACTAACCTGCACAGGACTAACCTGCAGGACTAACCTGACTAACCTGGACTAACCTGCACATGTGCAGGACTAACCTGCACAAGAATAAGGGGCAACTTGGCAGCAGCGACGACAGCTTGCGAGGCACGCGCTCCCCTGCTTCCATCTGCAGATCAATTTTGCCAGGTGCACGAGCCGCCCGACGTACGCCGGCGTATTATCGCGCTTCATCAGCACGATCAACCACGGAATCAACGCCAACAGGCGTCAGGCGATACTCGTCAGCAGCACACGGGGTCTTCAGTCCTGGTTTCTGGTGGAGCGCCGCTTGCTATATAAGAGGCATTCACTTCCTGGCCTGGTCACTTGGCAGCAGCGACGACAGCTTGCGAGGTACGCCTAACGCGCTCCCCTGCTTCCTTCTGCAGATCAGTTTTGCCAGGTGCACGAGCTGCCCGACGTACGCCGGCGTATTATCGCGCTTCATCAGCACGATCAACCACGGAATCAACGCCAACAGGCGTCAGGAGGCGATACTCGTCAGCAGCACACGTGGTCTTCAGTCCTGGTTTCGGTGGAGCGCCGCTTGCTATACAAGAGGCATTCACTTCCTGGCCTGGTCACTTGGCAGCAGCGACGACAGCTTGCGAGGCACGCCTAACGCGCTCCCCTGCTTCCTTCTGCAGATCAATTTTGCCAGGTGCACGAGCCGCCCGACGTACGCCGGCGTATTATCGCGCTTCATCAGCACGATCAACCATGGAATCAACGCCAACAGGCGTCAGGAGGCGATACTCGTCAGCAGCACACGTGGTCTTCAGTCCTGGTTTCCGGTGGAGCGCCGCTTGCTATATAAGAGGCATTCACTTCCTGGCCTGGTCACTTGGCAGCAGCGACGACAGCTTGCGAGGCACGCCTAACGCGCTCCCCTGCTTCCTTCTGCAGATCAATTTTGCCAGGTGCACGAGCTGCCCGACGTACGCCGGCGTATTATCGCGCTTCATCAGCACGATCAACCATGGAATCAACGCCAACAGGCGTCAGGAGGCGATACTCGTCAGCAGCACACGTGGTCTTCAGTCCTGGTTTCGGTGGAGCGCCGCTTGCTATACAAGAGGCATTCACTTCCTGGCCTGGTCACTTGGCAGCAGCGACGACAGCCTGATGAAGCGCGATAATACGCCGGCGTACGTCGGGTGGCTCGAGCACCTGGCAAAATTGATCTGCTGGTCGAAAAGCGACAGTCGCGGGCCAGTCGCTCGCTGCTCGATTTTTCAGCCTCGCGACTGCGAGTCGCAAACCTCTGAACCAATCAGCGAGCGAGCCAAGCTTCCGGCAACGACACCGCTCGCGGGTGCGCCGGGCGACGACCTGCGCTGCTCCCAGCGGGCTGCCGTAGTCGTCGCTAAGCCTAGCCGGTTTCATATCGATGTCGCAACTGAGGGCGCTTCGGATCCTGGCCAGTGCTAGTAATTGAGATGCTGCTTTCGTCACCACTTTATTGTGGACCTTGTATCATAATAATATCAAGACATGCTCGACTTCCGCGACGCCTTCAGCAGCGGGGCTAGCAGACAACAGTCGAGCCGCATGGAGCAGCAGCAGCAAAGCGGCTCTGGGAAGAAATTTGCTTTTGTCGCTGTTATCCCTTCTACCAGCAACTCGGTACTGGCCACCGATCTTCAAAAATTATTCATTTTTTACATTCCTGTACCCAAGGGCTTGGTATGAACGCGAACAAGCAATATTTGCGCATTTTTGTGACGCCGCGGCGGCCGGCATACTGCAGGCTGGTAGGCCGGCCCTGCAGAGAAGCGCGCCTCTGTCATCATGACGCTTGTACGACCACGGTGCTCATCAAAACCGTCACTACAACCTAATCTTCGCTCGGGTAGTTGTTGTGCATTGCGAATAGCAGTTTAGACGACCGATCGCGATGTACAGGAGGCGCGGCCAAAACAGACGAAACTCTCGAAAGCACGCGAACAACGTCATTCCCGAGAGTTTTCGCTTCAAACGAGAATCTAACGAGAAAGCGACCCGCTGGTCGCTCTTGCAAGTGTGAACAACGGTGTTGTCGAGCTGCTGCTTGGTCGCAAGCGACTGCTGGTCGCGTGCGCCTTGCGACTCGCAAGTGTGAATGTTCCCTTATGCGGTGAGTTTTGTGCGCGGTCCGATTTTTTGTGCCCCCGCTAATAGGAAAGTGTATAGACTACTGATTTAATGGTTCATTTTACAGTTATGTTGCTGTTTATCCATACGAGCCGCTTTCCGAAACAGGGGCACTAATTGCGGCGAGATAAGCGATTACGCTTTGGTGTCTGCAGCGCGTAAACATGTTCTTCTTTTAAATTTATTTTCATTTCAGAAGACAGCACTTGAAAAACCGAAATGCAGTTTACTCGTATGCAGGGACCTTCCCGATTCCTGCATCGAGTCCGGCGTTCTCTTGCTGGCGCAGAGGCTGAACAAAATGGGACGATAGAATGCGGAAGCAGCAAAGGCTTTAAGGCGCCACAGGGTGAGCTCTCCACCTTCTGTGAATTTTAAAACGAGTGCTGTGCCACCTGCACTGCTTTACATGGGGAAGGTGCTTGCATGAGGCAACTGGAAAAGCAAGCGTTCTTTTAAGGCCTCTAAGGTGATGCTTCAGAGACACCTGAAGGAGATGAACATTGTGGACAAGGTGCTTGATGTCCTTTGCTATTTTGGAAGCTTTTGAGGTGCATAGAGCTCGCAAGGCACTGTTGCAGTGTGCGACAGGTCATTGTGGTTATGATGATTACGTGGCTATTTGCCTTGCATCGGGTGGGCCATCACAGGGAAAGAAGAAACAAGAAGAAAACTTGGAAATATTCACTCTTAAGATGGCATTCACCTGCAAGTGAACAAAGTCTGCCTGTATAGTGAACAAAGCAACTAGGCTGTCACGGATCAAGCAAATTGTAATTTTGAAAGTGGGCTTCCTGCTGTGAAACTGGGAATGTTTGTGCTCCTAGAGACAAGCAGTGGCGAGAAGCCATAGACGAGTGTAGGTAGGACAGGTAGCTGAACGAGGGAGTAGTTCCCGTATTTGAAGAACACATGGAAAGATAAGGACGAGGCATTGTTTGTGTTGTTCCTTCTATGTTTGTCTCTTTTTTTTCCCCACAAGTTAAAAGTAGATATTTGTTGTAGTTTCACTTTTTGAGGCAGCCAAAAGATGGAGCACAGGGATGACTCGCACAGCATTAGTGTTTTTGTTTCGTAGCTAGTGTTTTGGGTACTTGCACCTCTTGACCTCAAATGCGGCATTGTCATGATCTTACATGGTGCTATGCTGATAAAAGATGTGTGCGGCGCACCTATGGGTGTGTGGCATTCAGGTTCAAGCACCAACGTAGGACTTCCAGTGCAGCAGGAATTATGAGAGGAAAAAAAGCCTCAAGGGTGGGGATGGGCAGTTTAGCTCTTCAGTTTACCTTTTGTGAAAAATTCTGCGGCAGGAGGTTACATGTCAGCCCACCCCTTTTGTAATGCTGCCTTTGGGCCGTTGAGGTACAGGTAAACTGATAAATAAACAACAAAAAGTAATTGCTGTTCAAACAATATAATTTTCAGCTTTGGTGGAGGATTTTCTGTGGCCCCTTCAGGGAGGGTTTACCCAGAAATTGTAGTTATTGCTCAATTGCCCTCATGCCACTTGATGAGGGAATCTGAGAGGTCGAAATGATAATTTACCATAGCTGTGAACAGTAATGGCTGGGTGTATCGCCGGAGAGAACCGAGGTCATCCACTGGACTGAGTGGTAAGAATTTCGGGTTGGTTAAAGCACAGATGGCTTAACATCATATCGCCAGATCTTGCACTGTTGGCGTGTGTGATTGTTGTGGTGTGTGTGGCTGGTGAGCTGTCAACTTGGGTGTGACAAAAGTTGTAAGCTCAGCCAGACATGCCTGTGCTGTTTGAGCTCTGGGCAAGAGCTTTGAGCGAGGCCACTACATTGTGTCCCTGTTGGCTTTTGTGGTGCTCCAACTTCCTCCTTCCCCCACCTTTGCTCGGAATGTCGCCATGGGAGTGAAAGTGGTGTGATGTAATTAGAGCAGTGGCATGGCCATAAGATCCATCCGCACAGTACCACTTATAGGTTGTTTGCTGGTTTGGCACCGCGGTCAGGATTGAGGTGAGTTGTGAGTGGGCCACTGTGGAAAATGACATAAGAGCAGCAGTAAACATGGCACCAATGGTGGAGAGCAAACTTTGATGTCTGTGTTGCCATTGTTGTCAAAGTTATCTGCGAGGCCATCAAGGGCAGCACCTGTTCTGAATGCATCGCATAGCAGTAGATCAGAACTTCACCTTTACACTTGGGTCATGGGCCTCACTGCAGGAGGTGTATCAGTCAGTTCAGATTTCACGTTGAGACGCATCAAATTCAGCAACCTTACTACTCATAAGTACAGTGAAACCTCATTAAGGCGTACCTCGTAGCACTGCAGAAAAACTATGTGCAAAGCGGCAATATGCCCAAACTGAAAGCGACCTGAATATATCCACTTACCTGGTAAAAAATGATTCCTGATCAATTTTTTTAAATGTGCACACCGTGCAGTGTGCACACATGTGCACACTGCATAGCTACCGTTCAGCCTCGAATGTGGCTTGAGCAGGGTATGTAATCCGAAGGCAAAATAACCGCTGGTCCTTAAGGGTCCTTAAAGAAGGCAAGCATAGCAGGGGGTGGCAGAAAGGTACGTGGGTGGATAAGATTAAGCAGTTTGCCGGGATACGGCGGCCGGGATACACAGCTGGCGAAGGACAGGGTTAATTGGAGAGACATGGGAGAGGCCTTGGCCCTGCAGTGGGCGTAGTCAGGCTGATGACACTGCCATCCTGCTGCAGAACATCTGCAAAGAGCCCTTCACAGGCAGCGTGGCCGTCAATACTGAGAGCTTCGCCCTGATGTGACACACTGCAGCTTATTTAATTTGGGAAGCACGCTATCCATGACAGCGTTGGTAATATGAGAAGGGGCTGGACCATAGCTGCACAGTGGCGCAGATCAGCCGGCAACGCAGCAATGATAGGTGCGGCGCATTGGAGGAAAACTGAAATCTGCTGCAGAAAGGCCAAGTCATGTGACAGCGATAAGCAGTAGCTATAGCAATGGGCACATCTGCATGGCTAGGGTTGTGGCTGCTCGTACACCAGCACCTGCAAACAGGTTAGTGACGAGCCTCGGGTGTGGTGGGCACAGGCTGGCACCCCCCTTTCCTTACAACGGGAGGGAAGAGTTCTCTCTTTCCAGATGCGTCAAGCAGCTGCAAGTAGGCTAGGCATGTCAGCAACATGTCTTATTATGTCAGTGTGGCGTATGCATTAAAGCACTCATGAACTTTCCTTTTAAATAATATGCATTTTAAAAAAAACTGTGCAGCCAGTAGTTTTTTAAACTTTGGCACATCCGTATCTTTACCTTCTCTCAGTATTGGTCACCTGCTACAAAACTGGAAATCTGCTCCTAATATAATTTTGGCTTGCTTCAAAGACTGCTCCAAAATGCTCGTGGCCATTCCCTCCTCTCCACATGCTGTGTGGTGTGTAATATTCATTTTTCCCATGGGCATTGTCACATATGGCAAGCTGGGTGGTGTATCATTGTTTGCGTAAGAACTTAAGCACTGAGAAGTTCCCTAGGCAGGCGCTTGGCCACCCACTGATTTCAAGGTGATTGCACTCTGCTTTTCAATGAATGCTAAATCCTGACGCGATGGTGTCTGCAAACTTTTTTGCCACCTTCCCCCCCCCTTTTTTTTTGTCTCCTTCTTTTAGTATTTTTTTCTTGGATGTTGCGAGTGCTGTTTATTATGCAAGAAGCTTGAATTAGCAGCTTCGAAAAATTTGATTGCTGGTCTGCACGTGATTGTCTCCATGTCCAGGTTTTGCACTATTTCCTAATCCCTGGCATTTATTGGCACTTTCACTTCATTAAAACTTTTTTGTGTGTGTGTGCTGGCACAAATTTTGGAAAGCTCCTTTTCTAGCGCTTGCAAGTTCTTTCCATATTTTCGTTTTTCATGGGGCTGGAGCTTCATGGCACATCCAGTCCATCAACTATTCCTTGGCGTTTTCAGATACATTGTCCCATTGCACTTGTGTAGTGTGGAGGAGCCGCCGCTGCTCTTAAGATGCTTTGTCTCCTTGCTTTTTTTCATAGCCTTCTCCGCAGTGCTCAGGTGCATTTGGGAAAAGTATCGAAAAATGATGACTAGCTTGGCTGGCATTTCCTCTTGGTCTCTGAATGCACCATGCCGTCAGAATTTGACAAAATTATGGACATGTACACCAGGGAATCATTCCACAAAGTTATCCAGGATTTATATTGTGAAGAAGAATAGCGTAACACGCATAATTTTTGGGTTTGTTATACGGCACATTACACGAACCAAGAACAGAATAGCAAGGTTCTACTATATTTCTCTGAAGGGCTGTGATGGCTTTACAGGGTGTGTAGCAACCTTGAATCATCAGGAGAATTCTCTTTACCTGGAAAAATGAGTGAATTGTGAGGGATACGGTCAAGAAAGTGGCGAAGTTGGAAAAAAGGACTGACTGAAATTAACGCAGTGGTCTGCCGCAAGTTTCAACGGTACTGTGAGTGCCCAGCACACAGTCTGTTCACATTGGCGTGGCATATTTTTGCTTCTAACATGTATAAGGCATGGCAGCCTGTCTGTTTTGGGTGTCTTTTTCTTGTCGTCCATGATGTGAGCATTGTATATACTGGTTCATTCTGTACAGGTTCCCGGACTCGACAGTTAAATTGGGCTGGTGCATAGGGATAGACATAGCTGCATTCAAAAGTATTTTCTGTGGAATAAGCCGTAGTCATAGCAATGTAAAGAATTCATGCACTTTCAATGTACTCATGCGAGGAGCCACGCCACCCTAGCGTGGCATCAAAATCAAACTGAAAATCTTGCTCTCAGGCCTCGTCAATCTTGTAGGCCATTGCAGAAACAAACAGAGGCTAGTTTCTCTGCGGTTCGAGCTGTGATAAGGTCATAGGAAGCTGATATTTTTTATGGAAATCTCTTGGTGCTTGTCCCATGGCATTGCTGCTGTCGAAAGGGATGCCAGTGTGAGCGCAGGGTGCCTTCATTGGAAAGGCAGGAAACGGCAGTACTTTTCACTGATGGAAAAACCGACCTTTGAAAGCCTGAAATAATCTCTGGCAGTTCAATGAGCAGTTTATGAATCCCCTGAAAGCGTGCGGAGTGTTTTGTTTAGATAATTTTCCAGCATTTTCTCAAAGTGGTGCTCTTTGTTTCTTTTGTAAAAGCACATATGACCACCACTCTTATGAACCATAAAAGAGAGCAGGAACTTGTGAGCATAATTTTAAGAAACTTCCAAATCTAAGAGCCCAGATCACTGAGGCACTTTTTGTCTGGTGAGAAGGAAAACAGCTGCCGAAATTGCTGCACAGATTTTGAATTGAAATGTGCCAGCATCTGTGGGCCCGTTATGGCTAGGGATTCCAGTGTGGTGAAACCCATACACAAGAGTTAAGCGGGCCATGTCCCGTCAAGAATGATGCATCCGGGACAGCATTCCATGGTTGGATCTGTCTCTAGGTGTCACGAGGCAGCGTGGAAGACAGTCTTGTTAAAGCTCTCACTCGCATTGTAGCTTAAGCTGTTCATTGATTTTTTGTGTAATCTTTTGTTTCTCAGCAGTGTGCCACATCACGTCATACGCCTTTTCAGTGCGAACTGTGACAAGAGCACCTCCACTTGCCAGCTTGCAAATTCAAGCTGTCAGGTTTTTCCCTGCACACACTTATGCTTTAGGCAAATTTTACCATTCTACATGATTTCCCCTCATTCACTGAGATACTCGGTAAGCATTAGGATGTTATAAATTATGAGAAGTAAAATATTGGTGTGGAATATTCAGTTTTATTGCTGCATTTTGAGGAAACATGTTTGTATTGTAGTTTTAACTATCTGTATTGATATCTGAACTACTCTAGAATATTCAGTTGTACTTGCTGTGAATTTTATTTCTATTGTCTGCTTCAAAATGAAAATTTCGATGTTGACACGCACTTGGTAGAGAACATCAAATGCTGGGAAGAATAAAGGAAAGGGTAGCCACCTATAATAAAGAGATGGACTTCGTAAAAGGAGCTTTCTCAAACAGGGGAAGCAAATCTCTTTTCAATGCAGCTTTTGCGGCTTCATTAATTTTTTTCTGTGAATTGATCATGTATACTGTCCATTATTATCGCCACTATGTTTCTCGCTTCGGCCGTCGCCAATTCAAAATGAGCAGCTTGCTGGACGCCCAGTTTTAATTTTCTTTGTTGAATGCTTCAGCTCGTCTAGATTGCATATTTAACTCAGGAATGCATTTAATGGCTACATTTTAGTCTTTTTGTCCGCAGATTTTTGTTATTCCGTCCACACTGCAAGGAAACTCGACTGTGTAAACCACGCGGAACGATATTTGTTTGAGTGGGATTAGATTCTTATTTTATGTGCAATGTGGATAGCAGCAATGCACTGCACTGTGAGCATTTCATCCAATGCAAGCAGATGCTGCTTTCAGTTGGCATCTAGATCACAAGGGCTTATCCAAGCTGCAACGGGAACAGCAGGATTGCTGAGAACTAGCTCTAATTTTATACACAGCAAAGCACAAGGAAAGCAAATATTTATTTTAAAAATGCATTGTACAAAACAAATTTTATCTGCTTATGAATGCACATTATACTCGTGAGATCACCAAAAAGACTCCCAGAAATTGTTGCACCCTTTTATCCTTTTGGAATGGGCTGAGTGTTCCAAAGCTAAATACAACGCTGAAATCGCGTATTCCGACTGAGATCGTCCCAAGTGAGCTGCTTGGTTTCAGAACTCGACGTTGCCCCTCACCCGCTTGGCTTTGCTAAGCATATTGTAGTACCGGCCGGCAATTCGAAAAGCCCTGCTATGCACAGCATGTGTACGAGAGCAGACGACGCCGCAGTCCCTTTGTCTACTTTTGGAGCCCGCGTGACCAGGGTTGATGCTCTTGGGAGTGACGTCATAACACACCCCGGCGCTCAGAAAGCGAAACCGCTCAGTATAAGTAACACTGTAATAAATTATTTATAGTGCATATATGAATAGTGCAGCATGTGTCATGTATTTGTGCCCTGGGGCAATGCAATATTTGAAACAAAGACGCCAACCAAAAATTTGGTTCGACAAAAGCATTTGTTGGGCGAGTTGGTGTTTTTGATGATCCATAACTACAGCGCAAACGACAGGACAGAGATGAAGAAGGGACACCACACAGCGCTGACTCACAACTAAAGTTTATTGGATGCCAGAAGGTATAAATACCTCCCTGGCGGCCAGAAAGAATGCAGTCCACACTTACATGCGTGACTGACATAATAGTGTACCAGTCATATGCCGCCAAGCAAATCACATGCGCGAGAATACAATATAAGCAGTGACAGAATACAATATAATCAGTGAGCAAGCACTTGTCAATATTCGCAATCAAGGTATCTTCTTTCTTTTTCTGACAACGCGACAGATGAAGCACTGATGCATTCTTCCGAGAGCCTACCTATTAAGTGAGCTTCAATGATCTCCCTTGCTAACGAGTCACGGTTCTTTTCTAACACTGCACTTTCGTGATAGTTTGGCGCACAGATGTAGGTGTCATCGTCATCTTCATTGCCTTTGCAGTGCCTGCAATGTTTCGCCACGTGGCCAGAGATAGCGACACGGGAGACATTATACTCATGCTCTCTGAGTCTTTCGTTTAAACATCGGCCGGTTTGGCCGATGTATCGCTTACCACAAGACAGTGGCAGCGAATATATCACCCCTTCCTGGCAAGGCACGAACTGTTTTGCGTGCTTTATCGGGCACTTGCGCGATTCTTTAATCTCTGAATTGACATTCTTAATCAGGCTGGACAGTCGTTTGGGCGCCGAAAAGACAACATCAACGCCTGCACGTTTTCTGATTCTTTTCAGATTGTGCGACACTTTGTGAAGATATGGCAGCACAACAATCTTCCTTTTCTTCGTCTCTTTCGTACATTTACTATTTCCTTTTGATTTTAACTTTTCCAGTAGTTTTCCTGCCACGGAAACTAATAATTCAGACGGGTAGCCTGCCTTTGCCAGGCGGTCTACTTGGTTGCTGAAGCTATGCTTCAACCTGTGTTCACAGGATTTGTTGACTGTGTTGCTAAAAACGGTATGTACAATTGCTCTCTTCACCAGCTTGGAGTGAGCTGATGAAAACGGCAAGATGGGCTTAACAGCACGGGGCTCATAAGCCCAACAAACATGAGATGGAGTGAAATGAAGCGAAAGATCTAAAAACCTAATAAAATCATTCAATGGTACTTCGTGTGTTAAAACCAATGGTGTGAGGCATTCTGAGAACACCGAAAGGACGTCAGGGAATTGCTGCTCGAAACCGAGGTTGTCACAATCTAAAAACACATGGTAGTCATCAACAAATCTAAAAATGCTACAAACTCTGGAACCTTCAAAGCGCTCTTTCATGCTTCTGTCTCGTGCTGCTAGGAACACGTCACTAAGGAAAGGCGCTAGACATGAACCAATACAGATCCCCTCTTTCTGAATAAAAACTTCGCCATTCCATTCCGCAAAAGTTGAGCCAAGATACAGTGACAACAATTCAAGGAACCCAGTAGTGGAAATTCCGCTCTCATTCTGAAATGCAACAGCACCATATTCATCAATCAGATCGTTAACAGAAGACAAAATTTCTGCTTGAGGAATGGTGTAATAAAGGTCCTTTACATCGACGGAAAATCCACAAAGCTTCTTACTGTAGTTACTTTCTAGGAACGCGATAACATCTTTCGAACTTTTTACTCTAAAAGGGTCGTCAATTGATAAAAGATTCAGTTTTTTCTGCAGGAACTTAGCTACATGCTGCTGCCATGTTCCAATTTCCGAGACAATTACACGAAACGGCCACTCTAGTTTGTGTTTTCGCAGTGAAAAACATTTGCAACCACTTTCCTGAGCTGCGGTCGATCTTACTTGATAGCCTAGTTAATTCCAGCCTATTAGCAAGTTTCTTCGCCTTGCTCTTAACTTTTGAGGCGGACACATCACTGCGTTTTTCAAACATCGCAAGAACAGCTTCCGATGCTTTCGACAAATATACGTTCCTGTCCAAGACAACAAAACCTCCGTCCTTATCAGAAAGTAGCAGAGAGAACGAGTTCTCTTTCAGCCAACTAACCATCTTATGCAGAGGTAGCTTCGTCCCCGATGCCCTGTACCTCGTTAACATGTCCACACCTTCCGAAATGCAACGGTCCACCTCAGCTCTGTCGGCCTGCTTGGAAACTTGCTTTACCATGGCTAAAAGTTCCGGTCTTGATTTCTTGGGCTCCACAGCAAACTTCGGTCCCAGCCCCAGGACTTGCCTGACGTACCCAGGAAAGGGGATGCTTTCAGTGGTGTGGATCTGTTGTCTTGTTGATACACTCTTCTTCGGCAGCAGCGCACGAAGGCCGGGAAGCGTTTCCTGCCATAGGAACTCGGTGGTAAGGTCTATGCTCCGTGACAGCTGACGCCATTGGTTCTTTGAGTGGGCAGGTTCCTCCAAGAACTGCACCCGAAGCTTGAGATGTTCCTTGTACATTCGCACCCGTTGCTGCCATTCCGCTCTGAGTAGTTTGCAAAATCTTCTTCCATGACCGGCAGAGGGCTGGACGCCACCCAGTAGACCCAAGACTTCGGGCGGCAGCACTTTCTTGCGAATACAAAAACCGAGCGTTCTTGCGATGCAGGATGCGGCAGCAACGACTGGTACACAGCGAAGAGGGTCAATATCACATACAGAAAGGCCCTTTGTACGAGAAATGAAGTTCGACAAAAGCATTTGTTGGGTGAGTTGGTGTTTTTGATGATCCATAACTACAGCGCAAACGACAGGACAGAGATGAAGAAGGGACACCACACAGCGCTGACTCACAACTAAAGTTTATTGGACGCCAGAAGGTATAAATACCTCCCTGGCGGCCAGAAAGAATGCAGTCCACACTTACATGCGTGACTGACATAATAGTGTACCAGTCATATGCCGCCAAGCAAATCACATGCGCGAGAATACAATATAAGCAGTGACATAATACAATATAATCAGTGAGCAAGCACTTGTCAATATTCGCAATCAAGGTATCTTCTTTCTTTTTCTGACAACGCGACAGATGAAGCACTGATGCATTCTTCCGAGAGCCTACCTATTAAGTGAGCTTCGATGATCTCCCTTGCTAACGAGTCACGGTTCTTTTCTAACACTGCACTTTCGTGATAGTTTGGCGCACAGACGTAGGTGTCATCGTCATTTTCATTGCCTTTGCAAACTTGCATTGCCTTTGCGATGTGCCCAGGTCGTCTCTTTCGGGCTCTATGCTTTTGGGCAGTGCGATAGCAAAACCAAATGAAACTTTCGTTACAAAAATAATTAAGTTCTTGTGCACATATTAGCATTAAGAACTTGAGAAATTTGTGGCGCGTGGACGCATGAATATGCGTGTCGGTACATGCGTGCGTGTGTGCGTGCGTGAGTGGGCAGGCCGGCGTTATTGCGACCGGGTGAGAATAACGGAAATCCAAGCCAAAGCGTTATTGCGACCCGGGGCCCTATTCTCGATATTCACATTCGCCTGTCGGCGCCATATTGCCTCTCTGATTGGCTGTCAGAAGTGTCAATCGACGTCAATGGGCGTGTCAATCAGGGTCGGTTACGCGAGCACTTTTCGCGGTGACGTCGATTTGACGTGGCACTGAAAATGCATTTTCGTAGCGCTATTCTTGGTGCCCGGCTGGTACATATATGTGATTGTGAAGGGAAAAGAAGCTACAAGCGGTCCGTGCGAGAGCACTTGCGCTCGACTTGCCAATTCGGAGAAAATAGCTGCACACCGGAAATGGCAACTTCCTAAAATCTGATTGGTTGGAACAATATCACGTAAATCACGTGATAGGCACACATTTTGGAGTGATGTCAGAATGACGTTTCATCACGTTTACGTTGTGCCGCCATTTCAAAAAATGGCTGAAATTCGCCGCCATCATTTCGCCCGGCGAAAGGTACCCGAATTACAGTGTACTAGAATAGGGGCAATGTGTTCAGGAGCGCTTGCCGCTGAGGCGCTTCATGCAGAAAGCACGAGATGGCGCTACAGGAGCATGGGCTGTACGGAACCAACGGCGCAGCGCTGGCGCTGCGCTTTTTTAGAAGTGTTGTAATCATCCTCCGCCTCGAACAGACGTGCAAATGCTCGGAGGATGTGGAGATGCATGCTTGGAACTGACGTTCACATAAGAGATTAATTATATGTGTACTTTAGCGCATCACAACGCTCATTAGACGGATTTATTAACAAACCTGACAGCAAAGGGTTTGGAGACACCGAAATAGTGGGGTAAAGCCGTTAAATCTGTTGAGCCACGCTACAACGTAACCAGAAGTTATTCGAACGTAAAAAAAACATTGATTAATGGGTTTAATATCCGCAAGCAACACTCGCGCTTCAAGTAGCACCGTAGCTTCGATTGAGTTGAAGCAACTCGGATTCCAGGTGCATTTTCTTGCGCAGTTCGCACTCATAAAAATGCAGCCGCTGTTGTAGAAAACACAAAACTGTACACGGCCCAAAGCCAAAGGCCTTCCCTGCTTGGTATTTACCTTCTTTCGCGGTAAACATGGTAAACATTTGTCCCTCGTTCTATCCTCCGGTTTCGCGAATTACCCGCAATGACTGGATTTGCACAGTTTATTCGTGACTTTTATTTACGTCATGAAGAGCTCCCCAACGTCAGGCTCATGTACGAGTCTGAGACACACCAACATCACACATTTGAATGAAAGGAATAAAACAGGTAGGAAAGAGGCCAAGTAAAAGGGATTAAACACAGAAAAAGAGCGAGTACATTCCAATCCAAACAACGGAGACCTACAGCGGAATTAATGTGCTTAAATGAATTCCTTAATTCATTTTTGAATTATATTTACAAAATTGGCTTTGGAATGCACAAAAAAAAAAAGCCGTGTATTTAGATAAAAAAAACGCAAAGGAGCGTCAGCATATGTGTTGCACAAGCCTGCTAAGAACAACGGCTAACTTTCAAGTGCAATTTCCTTTTTCCTCGTGCTTCTCTTGACTGATTAAGACCTTTAACGTGAAAGTGCAGCCTTGTTAAGACATAAAAGAGCACAACTGCTGATGTGAAATCATCAGCATGCAATTTGCACCCTATGGCATAGCCAAACTTGGCTTTCACTAGAATCATGACATCGACTATGCTGTCGCTGCAGAGCTCCTCTTGGCTGAAGAAGATTGTAAATATCCCCTCAAGTTTCTTTACTGCTTCAAAAAGCAACTTGGAGGGATACAGCAAGCCTCCCCTATCACAAATTTCTGTGAGTTTTGAGACTCTGCTGCTGACATTTGAGTTCTGCAAAAGAAGAGAGCTCACATTTGTTGCGAGTAAGAAATTTCCGCGCAACATAGCCTGCCATGTAATGAACGAGGCGGTCATCGCTCTTTTCCTCCACGGGTGCTCAGCTGGAGTACTGTTTAGCCTTTGTTCTACCACCGTCAGATTTCCAGCTTCAACTAACTCATCAAGAGATGCAACGTTCCCTTCCATATCAGATTTATCAGGTGAGTGAAGTAGCGAGACCAAATCTTCATTGGCCTCAGTGTTGCCTGTTTGCATTGCTTTTGCCAAGTTATAGAAAGACAGGCAGTTGACGACAATCAAGAATTGAGATGGCGTTGGGTGGTCGTTGGATCCACACGACTGCCTCACAATACCAAAGAAGTTCTCCAACTTATCTTGACTTAGTCGAGATGTTAATAGGTATTTAAAACCCTCTCCCCCCAAATACTCTAACAAGGCCAAAGTGCTGCACAGTGTCACACGGAGCCCATCTGCCGTCGACTGGCTCAAGAAGCCGCCAACTCCTTTTGCATGTGATTCCCAGCGAGACAAAAACTCGAGGAATTCCTTCAGAGTCTTCACATTTTCGGATCCTGGACGAAGGGCTTTGGCTGGGAACCGAGAAGTCATGATCTTGATCAGCTTGTTGATAGCCCTGAAACAGTGCGAAGTTCATAAATAGGCTAAAGTTATCATTTATCTGCAACGCTTGTAAGGGAAACTAGGAACACAGTTGATATGCACGTTCCTGAAGGCGGTAATTCTGAACAGCGCTCACCCACCACAGTGGTTCATTGGCTACGGTTTTCTGTTGCTCAACATGAAGTGGTATCCAGCGGCGGTTATATTCTTATGGGGGCACATTGCAAACATCTATGTGCTTATATTGTTGTGTGCAGTTAGGAATCTCAGGTGGACTAAATTATTCCACAATTTTCGATTACGGCGCTCCTCAAAGCCCACTGTGCCACTTCGTGGTGCATAACCCCATCAATCAATCAACGACATTCACAAACACATGGGATCCTCAGTAATGGGCTGTGGTTCGACAAGCATAAGAATGTTTTGCAACGAGCACAGAATATAATTATGCATGAAGTTGAAAGGTTTTCCTATTTTAGACAGAAACATTGCGGTGAAGAAAAGTAAGGACGAGAACATGAACAGACCACGTTAAAGAAGAAGCAAAGACAGAATGTCACAATGGTAAAGTGCATCTTTAAAAAATTCACTTGTACTCGCTGCTCACTTGTCCTGAAACGTTAATAGTTATTTCTGCTTACGTGAAAAATGATAACGTTGCATCAATCTTCCCCCACGACGATTCCAACGTGTCCTTGTAGAAATTCAGACCATTCAAAACACGTTCCCCAAACAGCTGAAATGCAAGGGTCACTCGCATTTTCTCAAAGCCATTCGGCTGCAGATGTACCAGCGTGAGGCCGGGCATCGCCTTGAGAGTGATGTTCCCGCTGTCAATTCTGAACGCTTGCCTCAAAGGTTGGATGGAAACCTGAAATTATAGTTGTAAGTAGTAAGAGTTTAATGTATACTCACTCGCTCAGTGCAACTCAACAACATTAATCTGCAGGTTATTATAAGCCATCGACATGAAATCGAATAGCAATTAATAAGGCAATAGTCAGGAACAAACCGAATTTAAGTGACACTTCTTATGAAGACAAAATACTTACCATCCCATTCGGAGTGTTCAGTGGGTGGCTGAGCAATGTATTCCTGACACACTTGATTAAGTGGGGAAAGTCAGACAGAAAATGCAGGTGACGAGCAGGATCTACAGGGTGCTCAGACTTGCAAGTCACCTTTCCTGACTCCACACCAATTCCTAAGATCTTCCACATGCGACGGTTCCATGAGGCTCCATCAGATGTAATAAAATCAACAAGTCCACTGGCTTCAGCAAGTACTGTTGCTTCTATTATTATTTTAGCAAGGAGTTCCGCTTTCGCATTTCCTCGAGTGGCAAAGCAACCAATTATTTGCGTCCACTTCCCAGTAAAGGGGATGAACATTACCACCATTAACACTGGTAAAACGAAGTGTTCGAATCTAGCTTGTTTTGATCTAAAACGACGTGCCACGTCGAGGTAAGCACGAATACGTGCATTTCACGCAGTTCTGGAGATATTACGTTTTTGAGTTCACACTCACGAACACTGGTAAAACGAAGTGTTCGAATCTAGCTTGTTTTGCTCTAAAACGACGTGGCACGTCGAGTTAAGCACGAATACGTGCATTTCACGCAGTTCTGGAGATATTACGTTTTTGAGTTCACACTCACGAACACTGGTGAAAAGAAGTGTTCGAATCTAGCTTGTTTTGCTCTAAAACGACGTGGCACGTCGAGTTAAGCACGAATACGTGCATTTCACGCAGTTCTGGAGATATTACGTTTTTGAGTTCACACTCACGAACACTGGTAAAACGAAGTGTTCGAATCTAGCTTGTTTTGCTCTAAAACGACGTGCCACGTCGAGTTAAGCACGAATACGTGCATTTCACGCAGTTCTGGAGATATTACGTTTTTGAGTTCACACTCACGAACACTGGTAAAACGAAGTGTTCGAATCTAGCTTGTTTTGCTCTAAAACGACGTGCCACGTCGAGTTAAGCACGAATACGTGCGTTTCACGCAGTTCTGGAGATATTACGTTTTGGAGTTCACACTCACACACACTGGTAAAACGAAGTGTTCGAATCTAGCTTGTTTTGCTCTAAAACGACGTGCCACGTCGAGTTAAGCACGAATACGTGCATTTCACGCAGTTCTGGAGATATTACGTTTTTGAGTTCACACTCACGAACACTGGTAAAACGAAGTGTTCGAATCTAGCTTGTTTTGCTCTAAAACGACGTGGCACGTCGAGTTAAGCACGAATACGTGCATTTCACGCAGTTCTGGAGATATTACGTTTTTGAGTTCACACTCACGAACACTGGTAAAACGAAGTGTTCGAATCTAGCTTGTTTTGCTCTAAAACGACGTGCGACGTCGAGTTAAGCACGAATACGTGCATTTCACGCAGTTCTGGAGATATTACGTTTTGGAGTTCACACTCACGAACACTGGTGAAAAGAAGTGTTCGAATCTAGCTTGTTTTGCTCTAAAACGACGTGGCACGTAGAGTTAAGCACGAATACGTGCATTTCACGCAGTTCTGGAGATATTACGTTTTTGAGTTCACACTCACGAACACTGGTAAAACGAAGTGTTCGAATCTAGCTTGTTTTGCTCTAAAACGACGTGGCACGTCGAGTTAAGCACGAATACGTGCATTTCACGCAGTTCTGGAGATATTACGTTTTTGAGTTCACACTCACGAACACTGGTAAAACGAAGTGTTCGAATCTAGCTTGTTTTGCTCTAAAACGACGTGCCACGTCGAGTTAAGCACGAATGCGTGCATTTCACGCAGTTCTGGAGATATTACGTTTTTGAGTTCACACTCACGAACACTGGTAAAACGAAGTGTTCGAATCTAGCTTGTTTTGCTCTAAAACGACGTGGCACGTAGAGTTAAGCACGAATACGTGCATTTCACGCAGTTCTGGAGATATTGCCACCTAGCATTGCCAGGTGGCGCATAGCTGCTGACGACGACGAAGAAGGGCTCGCGCCGTGTGGAATCTGTCGCCCTTGCTGCCCCAGCTTGCGTGGCCTTGTCTGTCTTCCTCCCGTCGCCGCCGCTACGTTCCGACCGTGAACAGATGGCACCGTCATCCGACCTAGACAGCCCCGTTTCTTTGGACATACCTGTTCTTCTCGACGGTCACAGAGTCAGTGCATTAGTGGACACCGGGGCCGACTATTCAATTATCAGTGATAAATTGGCGACTCTTCTGAAAAAAGTGCTTACTCCATGTTCTGTGGTGCATCTTCGTACAGCCGGTGGTCATCTCGTTACCCCAAAGGGCATTTGCACGGCTCGCGTTCAGATTCATGGATCTACGTTCGTCATCAGTTGTGTAGTTCTGTGCAATTGCTCCCGCGATCTCATTATCGGCATTGACTTTCTGCGGGAGTATGGTGCTGTGATCGACCTCCGCCACCGAATCATCAGCTTTTCGACCAGTCAAGCCACCCACCTCGCCGACTCTTGCCACCGCAGTGCCGCCCTTCGTGTTTCTGCTGACAGTGTCACGTTGCCGCCACGGAGCAGTGTTTTGGTTGAAGTCGCCTGCAACGACTTGCATGACGCAGAAGCAGTCGCCGAGGCTAACTGTTCACTCCTGCTTACTCAAGGCATCTGTGCCACTCGCAGTCTACTAACGCTTCGTAGTGGCCGATCTGCGGTGCTGGTCACAAATTTTTCTAATGAATACCGACATCTTTTTGCAGGAACCGCTATTGCTTCTGCCGAACCTTTTATCGATACTCCTGTTTGTTTTGCTTCCGCGGCAGCCGGCACTGACGAGCCCTCCCTTGAAAACGTCGACATAAACTGCCACCTGCCTCGGGAACAACGACTGGCTTTGGAGCTTCTGCTGAAGGAATACAAGCCGTGCTTCGCTTCTTCCTCGAAGGTTCGTCAAACACCCATCACGCAGCACCGCATCATCACCTATGACGACGCTCGCCCTATACGCGTCAGCAGCCTTACCGTGTTTCTGCTAAAGAACGGGCAGTTATTCAAACCCAGGTTCAGGAAATGCTTGATGATGGCGTTGTTCAACCTTCCCAAAGCCCGTGGTCTTCGCCTGTCGTCCTCGTTAGGAAGAAGGACGGCACTCTCCGGTTTTGTGTCGACTATCGCAAACTGAACAGTGTGACCAAAAAGGACGTCTACCCGTTGCCGCGCATTGACGATTCGCTGGATAGATTACGGCGCGCTAAGTACTTCTCATCTATTGACTTGAAGAGCGGCTATTGGCAAATTGAAGTAGATGAACGGGACCGCGAAAAAACCGCTTTTGTGACTCCAGATGGCCTCTATGAATTCAAAGTGCTTCCTTTCGGTTTGTGCTCCGCCCCGGCTACGTTTCAAAGGATGATGGACACCGTCCTCACAGGCCTCAAATGGCAAAGCTGTCTTGTCTACTTGGACGACGTCGTCGTTTTTTCGGAAACGTTTGATCAACATCTCCAGCGCCTGCGGGCTCCTCGACGCTCTCCGCTCGGCTGACCTTACCCTGAAGCCCCAGAAGTGTCATTTCGGTTACGGAGAGCTCAAATTTCTGGGTCACGTGAGCGCTGAGGGAGTGCGGCCGGACCCCGAAAAGACTGCCGCCGCCGCGCGCTTTCCCGTTCCAACCGACAAGAAAGCTGTCCAGCGCTTCCTGGGTCTCTGTGCGTACTATCGGCGCTTTATTGCGGACTTTTCCACGATTGCCGAGCCGTTGACGCGTCTCACCAGGAATACCACCTCCTTTGTCTGGACCTCTGAGCAACAGACCGCTTTCTCTACGCTCCGCCAGCGCCTTCAAACATCTCCCGTTCTTGCGCACTTCGACGAAGATGCCGATACCGAGGTTCACACCGACGCCAGTAACATCGGTCTTGGAGCTGTCCTTGTTCAACACCAAGAGGGCCTTGAGAGGGTTATCGCCTATGCTAGCCGTACTCTCTCCCGCGCCGAGAGCAATTACTCCACGTCTGAAAAAGAATGTCTTGCGGTCGTGTGGGCCACCATGAAGTTTCGCCCTTATCTATACGGCCGCCCATTCAAAGTCGTAACCGATCACCACTGCCTATGCTGGCTGGCAAATTTGCGAGACCCATCTGGACGCCTGGCACGCTGGAGCTTACGGCTCCAGGAATTTGACATCACTATTGTCTACAAGTCCGGCCGCAGACACGAAGATGCCGACACACTGTCGCGTGCACCAGTTGATCCTGGCGACGCAGCGCCCGATGACGACAGCGGATTCCTTGGTACGCTCACCGCCTCCGACCTACTGACCCGGCAGAGGGCGGACTCGGAACTTCGCCCTCTCATTGACGGCCTTGAAGGTAGCGATACGGCTATACCTCGCCACTTCTCTCGACGTCTTGGCTCCTTCTGTTTGCGGCAAGGCCTCTTGTACAAGAAGAACTCGAGAGGCAACGATAGACCTTACCTTCTGGTCATTCCAGCCGATCTCCGAGGTGACGTTCTTTTCGCCTGCCACGATGAGCCCACATCTGGCCACTTGGGTTTTTCACGTACGCTCGCCAGAGTGCGGAACATGTACTACTGGCCTGGACTTTCTGATGATGTCAAACGCTACGTTAAAAGCTGCCGAGAATGCCAGCGCCGGAAAACGCCACCACTTAAGCCGGCGGGTTTTCTCAAGCCCGTTACAGCCCCTCGCGCTCCGTTCGACCAGATCGGTATGGACCTCCTCGGCCCTTTCCCTTTGTCGCAGGCCGGCAATAAGTGGATCATAGTTGCTACCGACTATTTGACTCGCTACGCCGAGACCAAGGCGATCCCTCGTGGCACAGCTTCCGAAGTCGCGGAGTTTTTCATGCACAACATCGTCTTGCGACACGGCGCCCCATCGCACGTCATTACAGACAGGGGGACGGCGTTTACAGCGCAGCTAATCGACCACATCTTTCGGCTGAGCTGCACAACGCACCGCAAGACCACAGCCTACCATCCGCAGAGCAATGGCTTGACCGAAAGGTTGAACAGGACCCTTTCGGACATGTTGTCCATGTACGTAGATGTCCAGCACAAAACTTGGGATGAGGTCCTGCCGTATGTCACCTTCGCCTATAACACCGCCCTGCAGGAAACTACGCGCTTTACACCGTTCCGCCTTGTGTACGGACGTGAAGTTCAGAGCATGCTTGATGCCATGCTCCCGTGCCCAGAGGATGACCAACTCGACCCAGACGCCCAACAATTTGCCCAACGTGCTGAAGAAGCCCGTCAGCTGGCCCGCGTGCACATCGGGCAACAGACCTTATGCGAAATGCACTGCCATCTAGCGGTCGCCGCGCGCGATCCGCCATGTTGGAGGATAGCCGCCTGATTCACAGCACGTACTGGTACACGCTCGTCGCACGCGCTTTAGTTTCACCGTCCTCAGTATGCCCACATATTGCTTAGTGCCTTGCTATACGCAGAAGGGTCACAAAGACGCCCAGGGAAAAAAAAGGCAAGAGGGCTTGATTTGAGCGCATTTCTATTTTTGAACTGCGATCCCCGACATCGGCGACACAACTGTTGCAGTACCGTAGCTACATGTCGAGACGTCGCGAAACACATTTCGTTATCGCCATGTAGCAAATGAAATTAGAAATAAGCTTTGTAGGCAGGAAGAAAATATCACACAAAGTAGTTTTTCTCCTGCGATTGCCCTGAAGTGCTGCGATTATCGGCCTCGCAATAGAGTAACCGTGATCAGCTGTTCAGTGGTACCGGTCGCGCTTTGTGAGAACCGTCGCTCCTAGCGTTATCCACCGCAGCGATTTCACATGTTAGTTTTTAGTGCGAATATTTGTTTCGACGGAAACACCAGCAAGGGTCAAGTGCCCGTGGCACGGAACGTCAGTCAGTCAATCATTTCAGTTAGACCAGGGAAAGGTGCCTATTTTGTGGAGCGACGGCTTGATTGCATGTAGCGATTTCACTTAACCGACCGGTTTCCACGAAACCTTGTTTTGTGTAAAAAAAAAAAAAAGAAAGGACCGTAAGGGAAGCCGCTCAAGCGGTACCATAGTTCCAACTAGTAGCGGGAATGCATAACGCATGTAGAATCCTCCAAAAATCTCAGTGCACAACGACTTGCTCGTCGTGGTAAAACCATAGACACTGCTGCATTCACGGGCTACGTGTTTTTAACGGCGATAGTCCAAGAATGGTAAACAGTTGTGTAGTGGGGTCGTGCGAGGACCTAGGGGTCTATATGCCCGGTAATAAAAATAACGTGTTTTCTTTCTCTGGCTAGGGCACTAGGGCAAACTAGGGGCTCTGGGCGCTAGAGCACTAGGGCAAACAAACAAATGCTGTATGAACTTTTCAAGGAAAATGAAAAGCGTCGCATGTTGACAGGCCACTTTTTTCGACACTGCCAACATGAGCGTGAAGTTTACTATCGTTCACTTTTGGTGTCGACGCAACACACAGAAAACGCTACCACAACAGCAGCAATTCAAGCGGCATGCCCGTTCGCAAAAAGTATCCAATCAAATAAAAACTGACTCAAACTAGACTGAAATGCGCACATTTTAGCCGTAAACGAAAATTACACTTGCTTCGTACATTTCTTGGTGTTCAGCGCCGGCAAACTGACATAGGACTCCGTGAAAAACTTCTATCTCCCTACCCGGTGGCGTTCGGAAAGTGTTTTGGACGCGTAGTAAGTGTCTGCGAAGTCGCTTGGAAACTTGGGCAGCAGAAACAGGTCGACTGACCATTAAGTCATGTTTACAGGCTCAAGTGACAGGAAATAAGATTTTCGAGCCAGCACAGCAGTAAGGAAGCTAACGCAGGGCACGCCTAAATCCAGAGAGCAGAGGCGGAACGAGCTTCAGTCATCCTCCAACATGGCGGATTTCCGCTGGTTCTTCTTTTCTCCGATAGATGGCAGCAATTTTGCATAAGGTCTACAGCAGAGCACCGACGCGCGCCGTTACAACCTTCGCCACCGACAGGTTGACTACAAACCCGGTGACCAAGTCTGGGTATGGACTCCTGTACGTCGCCAAGGCTTGTGCGAGAAAATGCTCTGCCGCTATTTTGGCCCTTACAGAGTGATCCGGCGTGTGAGTGACGTAAACTATGAAGTGGTTCCGGACGGTGTTGCGCAACCCCGACGCCGACAGCCCAGCTCTGACATTGTGCACGTTGTACGGCTTAAACCGTACTATACTCGGTGACGCAGACGTGTTGATGTCTTGGAACGGTTCACTTGCGGGAATTTGCTCGTTTTTTGTTTATTTTTTTGTTACGTCGACAGCGCTCTTTTTTCATAAGGGGGGGAATAATGCCACCTAGCATTGCCAGGTGGCGCATAGCTGCTGACGACGACGAAGAAGGGCTCGCGCCGTGTGGAATCTGTCGCCCTTGCTGCCCCAGCTTGCGTGGCCTTGTCTGTCTTCGCACTTGTTATTAAAGCCCCCCTTCGTCAACAAGTACGTTACAATATTACGTTTTTGAGTTCACACTCACGAACACTGGTAAAACGAAGTGTTCGAATCTAGCTTGTTTTGCTATAAAACGACGTGGCACGTCGAGTTAAGCACGAATACGTGCATTTCACGCAGTTCTGGAGATATTACGTTTTTGAGTTCACACTCACGAACACTGGTAAAACGAAGTGTTCGAATCTAGCTTGTTTTGCTCTAAAACGACGTGCCACGTCGAGTTAAGCACGAATACGTGCATTTCACGCAGTTCTGGAGATATTGCGTTTTTGAGTTCACACTCACGAACACTGGTAAAACAAAGTGTTCGAATCTAGCTTTTTTGCTCTAAAACGACGTGCCACGTCAAGTTAAGCACGAATACGTGCATTTCACGCAGTTCTGGAGATATTACGTTTTTGAGTTCACACTCACGAACACTGGTGAAAAGAAGTGTTCGAATCTAGCTTGTTTTGCTCTAAAACGACGTGCCACGTCGAGTAAAGCACGAATACGTGCATTTCACGCAGTGCTGAAGATATTACGTTTTTGAGTTCACACTCACGAACACTGGTAAAACGAAGTGTTCGAATCTAGCTTGTTTTGCTCTAAAACGACGTGGCACGTAGAGTTAAGCACGAATACGTGCATTTCACGCAGTTCTGGAGATATTACGCTTTTGAGTTCACACTCACGAACACTGGTAAAACGAAGTGTTCGAATCTAGCTTGTTTTGCTCTAAAACGACGTGCGACGTCGAGTTAAGCACGAATACGTGCATTTCACGCAGTTCTGGAGATATTACGTTTTTGAGTTCACACTCACGAACACTGGTGAAAAGAAGTGTTCGAATCTAGCTTGTTTTGCTCTAAAACGACGTGCCACATCGAGTTAAGCACGAATACGTGCATTTCACGCAGTGCTGAAGATATTACGTTTTTGAGTTCACACTCACGAACACTGGTAAAACGAAGTGTTCGAATCTAGCTTGTTTTGCTCTAAAACGACGTGGCACGTCGAGTTAAGCACGAATACGTGCATTTCACGCAGTTCTGGAGATATTACGTTTTTGAGTTCACACTCACGAACACTGGTAAAACGAAGTGTTCGAATCTAGCTTGTTTTGCTCTAAAACGACGTGCCACGTCGAGTTAAGCACGAATGCGTGCATTTCACGCAGTTCTGGAGATATTACGTTTTTGAGTTCACACTCACGAACACTGGTAAAACGAAGTGTTCGAATCTAGCTTGTTTTGCTCTAAAACGACGTGCCACGTCGAGTTAAGCACGAATACGTGCATTTCACGCAGTTCTGAAGATATTACGTTTTTGAGTTCACACTCACGAACACTGGTAAAACGAAGTGTTCGAATCTAGCTTGTTTTGCTCTAAAACGACGTGGCACGTACAGTTAAGCACGAATACGTGCATTTCACGCAGTTCCGGAGATATTACGTTTTTGAGTTCACACTCACGAACACTGGTAAAACGAAGTGTTCGAATCTAGCTTGTTTTGGTATAAAACGACGTGGCACGTCGAGTTAAGCACGAATACGTGCATTTCACGCAGTTCTGGAGATATTACGTTTTTGAGTTCACACTCACGAACACTGGTAAAACGAAGTGTTCGAATCTAGCTTGTTTTGCTCTAAAACGACGTGCCACGTCGAGTTAAGCACGAATACGTGCATTTCACGCAGTTCTGGAGGTATTGCGTTTTTGAGTTCACACTCACGAACACTGGTAAAACGAAGTGTTCGAATCTAGCTTGTTTTGCTCTAAAACGACGTGCCACGTCGAGTTAAGCACGAATACGTGCATTTCACGCAGTTCTGGAGATATGACGTTTTTGAGTTCACACTCACGAACACTGGTGAAAAGAAGTGTTCGAATCTAGCTTGTTTTGCTCTAAAACGACGTGCCACGTCGAGTAAAGCACGAATACGTGCATTTCACGCAGTGCTGAAGATATTACGTTTTTGAGTTCACACTCACGAACACTGGTAAAACGAAGTGTTCGAATCTAGCTTGTTTTGCTCTAAAACGACGTGGCACGTAGAGTTAAGCACGAATACGTGCATTTCACGCAGTTCTGGAGATATTACGTTTTTGATTCACACTCACGAACACTGGTAAAACGAAGTGTTCGAATCTAGCTTGTTTTGCTCTAAAACGGCGTGCCACGTCGAGTTAAGCACGAATACGTGCGTTTCACGCAGTTCTGGAGATATTACGTTTTTGAGTTCACACTCACGCACACTGGTGAAAAGAAGTGTTCGAATCTAGCTTGTTTTGCTCTAAAACGACGTGCCACGTCGAGTTAAGCACGGATACGTGCATTTCACGCAGTTCTGGAGATATTACGTTTTTGAGTTCACACTCACGAACACTGGTAAAACGAAGTGTTCGAATCTAGCTTGTTTTGATCTAAAACGACGTGCCACGTCGAGTTAAGCACGAATACGTGCATTTCACGCAGTTCTGGAGATATTACGTTTTTGAGTTCACACTCACGAACACTGGTAAAACGAAGTGTTCGAATCTAGCTTGTTTTGCTCTAAAACGACGTGCCACGTCGAGTTAAGCACGAATACGTGCATTTCACGCAGTTCTGGAGATATTACGTTTTTGAGTTCACACTCACGAACACTGGTGAAAAGAAGTGTTCGAATCTAGCTTGGTTTGCTCTAAAACGACGTGCCACGTCGAGTAAAGCACGAATACGTGCATTTCACGCAGTGCTGAAGATATTACGTTTTTGAGTTCACACTCACGAACACTGGTAAAACGAAGTGTTCGAATCTAGCTTGTTTTGCTCTAAAACGACGTGGCACGTCGAGTTAAGCACGAATACGTGCATTTCACGCAGTTCTGGAGATATTACGTTTTTGAGTTCACACTCACGAACACTGGTAAAACGAAGTGTTCGAATCTAGCTTGTTTTGCTCTAAAACGACGTGCCACGTCGAGTTAAGCACGAATACGTGCATTTCACGCAGTTCTGGAGATATTACGTTTTTGAGTTCACACTCACGAACACTGGTAAAACGAAGTGTTCGAATCTAGCTTGTTTTGCTCTAAAACGACGTGCCACGTCGAGTTAAGCACGAATACGTGCATTTCACGCAGTTCTGGAGATATTACGTTTTTGAGTTCACACTCACGAACACTGGTGAAAAGAAGTGTTCGCATCTAGCTTGTTTTGCTCTAAAACGACGTGCCACGTCGAGTTAAGCACGAATACGTGCATTTCACGCAGTGCTGAAGATATTACGTTTTTGAGTTCACACTCACGAACACTGGTAAAACAAAGTGTTCGAATCTAGCTTGTTTTGCTCTAAAACGACGTGGCACGTCGAGTTAAGCACGAATACGTGCATTTCACGCAGTTCTGGAGATATTACGTTTTTGAGTTCACACTCACGAACACTGGTAAAACCAAGTGTTCGAATCTAGCTTGTTTTGCTCTAAAACGACGTGCCACGTCGAGTTAAGCACGAATACGTGCATTTCACGCAGTTCTGGAGATATTACGTTTTTGAGTTCACACTCACGAACACTGGTAAAACGAAGTGTTCGAATCTAGCTTGTTTTGCTCTAAAACGACGTGCCACGTCGAGTTAAGCACGGATACGTGCGTTTCACGCAGTTCTGGAGATATTACGTTATGGAGTTCACACTCACGCACACTGGTAAAACGAAGTGTTCGAATCTAGCTTGTTTTGCTCTAAAACGACGTGCCACGTCGAGTTAAGCACGAATACGTGCATTTCACGCAGTCCTGGAGATATTACGTTTTTGAGTTCACACTCACGAACACTGGTAAAACGAAGTGTTCGAATCTAGCTTGTTTTGCTCTAAAACGACGTGGCACGTCGAGTTAAGCACGAATACGTGCATTTCACGCAGTTCTGGAGATATTACGTTTTTGAGTTCACACTCACGAAGACTGGTAAAACGAAGTGTTCGAATCTAGCTTGTTTTGCTCTAAAACGACGTGGCACGTAGAGTTAAGCACGAATGCGTGCATTTCACGCAGTTCTGGAGATATTACGTTTTTGAGTTCACACTCACGAACACTGGTAAAACGAAGTGTTCGAATCTAGCTTGTTTTGATCTAAAAGGACGTGCCACGTCGAGTTAAGTACGAATACGTGCATTTCACGCAGTTCTGGAGATATTACGTTTTTGAGTTCACACTCACGAACACTGGTAAAACGAAGTGTTCGAATCTAGCTTGTTTTGCTCTAAAACGACGTGCCACGTCGAGTTAAGCACGAATACGTGCATTTCACGCAGTTCTGGAGATATTACGTTTTTGAGTTCACACTCACGAACACTGGTGAAAAGAAGTGTTCGAATCTTGCTTGTTTTGCTCTAAAACGACGTGCCACGTCGAGTAAAGCACGAATACGTGCATTTCACGCAGTGCTGAAGATATTACGTTTTTGAGTTCACACTCACGAACACTGGTAAAACGAAGTGTTCGAATCTAGCTTGTTTTGCTCTAAAACGACGTGCCACGTCGAGTTAAGCACGAATACGTGCATTTCACGCAGTTCTGGAGATATTACGTTTTTGAGTTCACACTCACGAACACTGGTGAAAAGAAGTGTTCGAATCTAGCTTGTTTTGCTCTAAAACGACGTGCCACGTCGAGTTAAGTACGAATACGTGCATTTCACGCAGTTCTGGAGATATTACGTTTTTGAGTTCACACTCACGAACACTGGTAAAACGAAGTGTTCGAATCTAGCTTGTTTTGCTCTAAAACGACGTGGCACGTCGAGTTAAGCACGAATGCGTGCATTTCACGCAGTTCTGGAGATATTACGCTTTTGAGTTCACACTCACGAACACTGGTAAAACGAAGTGTTCGAATCTAGCTTGTTATGATTGAAACAGCGCAAGGCCGAAGGCCAAAAAAAGAGAGCAGAGGAAAGGAGGAAAAGGACAACACAGCGCTGAACTAGCAACTGACATTTATTTGGCACGCTGCGCGTATAAATACATTCAGGCACCAAAATAGAAAACAACGCATAGAGCGATTCATGCACCAGGATCCCTGCAAGCAAACACAAACTAAGAAGTGCGATTCAGGAAGCGAAGTTCTTTTTGTGATAAAGACACTGATGCAGCACTAACACATGTATCACCATACTTCTTGATATTCGAAGCCTCGATAATTTCCCGGCAAAGCTGGTCTTTGTTCCTAGCAACAACTCGGCAAAAATTAAACTGTGGGGTGCAATCACATTCACGGCAATGCATGCTAAGGTTACGAGACTCTTTGTTATCTACATTGTTGCGGTGCTGCCTGAGCCTATCATTTAAGCACTGTCCAGTCTGGCCAATATAAAACCTATTACAAGTGAGAGGAATGGAATACACAACATTTTTTTGACACTTCACAAATTTGCATTCATGGTTTTTGGGGCAATCGGGGGAAGTTTTCCCTGGGTTGTTGACACGCGTTCTAGCTTGTTTTGCTATAAAACGACGTGGCACGTCGAGTTAAGCACGAATACGTGCTTTTCACGCAGTTCTGGAGATATTACGTTTTTGAGTTCACACTCACGAACACTGGTAAAACGAAGTGTTCGAATCTAGCTTGTTTTGCTCTAAAACGACGTGCCACGTCGAGTTAAGCACGAATACGTGCATTTCACGCAGTTCTGGAGATATTACGTTTTTGAGTTCACACTCACGAACACTGGTAAAACGAAGTGTTCGAATCTAGCTTGTTTTGCTCTAAAACGACGTGCCACGTCGAGTTAAGCACGAATACGTGCATTTCACGCAGTTCTGGAGATATTACGTTTTTGAGTTCACACTCACGAACACTGGTGAAAAGAAGTGTTCGAATCTTGCTTGTTTTGCTCTAAAACGACGTGCCACGTCGAGTAAAGCACGAATACGTGCATTTCACGCAGTGCTGAAGATATTACGTTTTTGAGTTCACACTCACGAACACTGGTAAAACGAAGTGTTCGAATCTAGCTTGTTTTGCTCTAAAACGACGTGCCACGTCGAGTTAAGCACGAATACGTGCATTTCACGCAGTTCTGGAGATATTACGTTTTTGAGTTCACACTCACGAACACTGGTGAAAAGAAGTGTTCGAATCTAGCTTGTTTTGCTCTAAAACGACGTGCCACGTCGAGTTAAGTACGAATACGTGCATTTCACGCAGTTCTGGAGATATTACGTTTTTGAGTTCACACTCACGAACACTGGTAAAACGAAGTGTTCGAATCTAGCTTGTTTTGCTCTAAAACGACGTGGCACGTCGAGTTAAGCACGAATGCGTGCATTTCACGCAGTTCTGGAGATATTGCGTTTTTGAGTTCACACTCACGAACACTGGTAAAACGAAGTGTTCGAATCTAGCTTGTTATGATTGAAACAGCGCAAGGCCGAAGGCCAAAAAAAGAGAGCAGAGGAAAGGAGGAAAAGGACAACACAGCGCTGAACTAGCAACTGACATTTATTTGGCACGCTGCGCGTATAAATACATTCAGGCACCAAAATAGAAAACAACGCATAGAGCGATTCATGCACCAGGATCCCTGCAAGCAAACACAAACTAAGAAGTGCGATTCAGGAAGCGAAGTTCTTTTTGTGATAAAGACACTGATGCAGCACTAACACATGTATCACCATACTTCTTGATATTCGAAGCCTCGATAATTTCCCGGCAAAGCTGGTCTTTGTTCCTAGCAACAACTCGGCAAAAATTAAACTGTGGGGTGCAATCACATTCACGGCAATGCATGCTAAGGTTACGAGACTCTTTGTTATCTACATTGTTGCGGTGCTGCCTGAGCCTATCATTTAAGCACTGTCCAGTCTGGCCAATATAAAACCTATTACAAGTGAGAGGAATGGAATACACAACATTTTTTTGACACTTCACAAATTTGCATTCATGGTTTTTGGGGCAATCGGGGGAAGTTTTCCCTGGGTTGTTGACACGCGTTCTAGCTTGTTTTGCTATAAAACGACGTGGCACGTCGAGTTAAGCACGAATACGTGCTTTTCACGCAGTTCTGGAGATATTACGTTTTTGAGTTCACACTCACGAACACTGGTAAAACGAAGTGTTCGAATCTAGCTTGTTTTGCTCTAAAACGACGTGCCACGTCGAGTTAAGCACGAATACGTGCATTTCACGCAGTTCTGGAGATATTACGTTTTTGAGTTCACACTCACGAACACTGGTAAAACGAAGTGTTCGAATCTAGCTTGTTTTGCTCTAAAACGACGTGCGACGTCGAGTTAAGCACGAATACGTGCATTTCACGCAGTTCTGGAGATATTACGTTTTTGAGTTCACACTCACGAACACTGGTGAAAAGAAGTGTTCGAATCTAGCTTGTTTTGCTCTAAAACGACGTGCCACGTCGAGTTAAGCACGAATACGTGCATTTCACGCAGTTCTGGAGATATTACGTTTTTGAGTTCACACTCACGAAGACTGGTAAAACGAAGTGTTCGAATCTAGCTTGTTTTGCTCTAAAACGACGTGCGACGTCGAGTTAAGCACGAATACGTGCATTTCACGCAGTTCTGGAGATATTACGTTTTTGAGTTCACACTCACGAACACTGGTGAAAAGAAGTGTTCGAATCTAGCTTGTTTTGCTCTAAAACGACGTGCCACGTCGAGTTAAGCACGAATACGTGCATTTCACGCAGTTCTGGAGATATTACGTTTTTGAGTTCACACTCACGAACACTGGTGAAAAGAAGTGTTCGAATCTAGCTTGTTTTGCTCTAAAACGACGTGCCACGTCGAGTTAAGCACGAATACGTGGATTTCACGCAGTTCTGGAGATATTGCGTTTTTGAGTTCACACTCACCAACACTGGTAAAACGAAGTGTTCGAATCTAGCTTGTTTTGCTCTAAAACGACGTGCCACGTCGAGTTAAGCACGAATACGTGCATTTCACGCAGTTCTGGAGATATTACGTTTTTGAGTTCACACTCACGAACACTGGTGAAAAGAAGTGTTCGAATCTAGCTTGTTTTGCTCTAAAACGACGTGCCACGTCGAGTTAAGCACGAATACGTGGATTTCACGCAGTTCTGGAGATATTGCGTTTTTGAGTTCACACTCACCAACACTGGTAAAACGAAGTGTTCGAATCTAGCTTGTTTTGCTCTAAAACGACGTGCCACGTCGAGTTAAGCACGAATACGTGCATTTCACGCAGTTCTGGAGATATTACGTTTTTGAGTTCACACTCACGAACACTGGTGAAAAGAAGTGTTCGAATCTAGCTTGTTTTGCTCTAAAACGACGTGCCACGTCGAGTAAAGCACGAATACGTGCATTTCACGCAGTTCTGGAGATATTACGTTTTTGAGTTCACACTCACGAACACTGGTGAAAAGAAGTGTTCGAATCTAGCTTGTTTTGATCTAAAACGACGTGCCACGTCGAGTTAAGCACGAATACGTGCATTTCACGCAGTTCTGGAGATATTACGTTTTTGAGTTCACACTCACGAACACTGGTAAAACGAAGTGTTCGAATCTAGCTTGTTTTGCTCTAAAACGACGTGCCACGTCGAGTTAAGCACGAATACGTGCATTTCACGCAGTTCTGGAGATATTACGTTTTTGAGTTCACACTGACGAACACTGGTGAAAAGAAGTGTTCGAATCTAGCTTGGTTTGCTCTAAAACGACGTGCCACGTCGAGTAAAGCACGAATACGTGCATTTCACGCAGTGCTGAAGATATTACGTTTTTGAGTTCACACTCACGAACACTGGTAAAACGAAGTGTTCGAATCTAGCTTGTTTTGCTCTAAAACGACGTGGCACGTCGAGTTAAGCACGAATACGTGCATTTCACGCAGTTCTGGAGATATTACGTTTTTGAGTTCACACTCACGAACACTGGTAAAACGAAGTGTTCGAATCTAGCTTGTTTTGCTCTAAAACGACGTGCCACGTCGAGTTAAGCACGAATACGTGCATTTCACGCAGTTCTGGAGATATTACGTTTTTGAGTTCACACTCACGAACACTGGTAAAACGAAGTGTTCGAATCTAGCTTGTTTTGCTCTAAAACGACGTGCCACGTCGAGTTAAGCACGAATACGTGCATTTCACGCAGTTCTGGAGATATTACGTTTTTGAGTTCACACTCACGAACACTGGTGAAAAGAAGTGTTCGCATCTAGCTTGTTTTGCTCTAAAACGACGTGCCACGTCGAGTTAAGCACGAATACGTGCATTTCACGCAGTGCTGAAGATATTACGTTTTTGAGTTCACACTCACGAACACTGGTAAAACAAAGTGTTCGAATCTAGCTTGTTTTGCTCTAAAACGACGTGGCACGTCGAGTTAAGCACGAATACGTGCATTTCACGCAGTTCTGGAGATATTACGTTTTTGAGTTCACACTCACGAACACTGGTAAAACGAAGTGTTCGAATCTAGCTTGTTTTGCTCTAAAACGACGTGCCACGTCGAGTTAAGCACGAATACGTGCATTTCACGCAGTTCTGGAGATATTACGTTTTTGAGTTCACACTCACGAACACTGGTAAAACGAAGTGTTCGAATCTAGCTTGTTTTGCTCTAAAACGACGTGCCACGTCGAGTTAAGCACGGATACGTGCGTTTCACGCAGTTCTGGAGATATTACGTTTTGGAGTTCACACTCACGCACACTGGTAAAACGAAGTGTTCGAATCTAGCTTGTTTTGCTCTAAAACGACGTGCCACGTCGAGTTAAGCACGAATACGTGCATTTCACGCAGTCCTGGAGATATTACGTTTTTGAGTTCACACTCACGAACACTGGTAAAACGCAGTGTTCGAATCTAGCTTGTTTTGCTCTAAAACGACGTGCCACGTCGAGTTAAGCACGAATACGTGCATTTCACGCAGTTCTGGAGATATTACGTTTTTGAGTTCACACTCACGAAGACTGGTAAAACGAAGTGTTCGAATCTAGCTTGTTTTGCTCTAAAACGACGTGCCACGTCGAGTTAAGCACGAATACGTGCATTTCACGCAGTTCTGAAGATATTACGTTTTGGAGTTCACACTCACGAATACTGGTAAAACGAAGTGTTCGAATCTAGCTTGTTTTGCTCTAAAACGACGTGGCACGTAGAGTTAAGCACGAATGCGTGCATTTCACGCAGTTCTGGAGATATTACGTTTTTGAGTTCACACTCACGAACACTGGTAAAACGAAGTGTTCGAATCTAGCTTGTTTTGATCTAAAAGGACGTGCCACGTCGAGTTAAGTACGAATACGTGCATTTCACGCAGTTCTGGAGATATTACGTTTTTGAGTTCACACTCACGAACACTGGTAAAACGAAGTGTTCGAATCTAGCTTGTTTTGCTCTAAAACGACGTGCCACGTCGAGTTAAGCACGAATACGTGCATTTCACGCAGTTCTGGAGATATTACGTTTTTGAGTTCACACTCACGAACACTGGTGAAAAGAAGTGTTCGAATCTTGCTTGTTTTGCTCTAAAACGACGTGCCACGTCGAGTAAAGCACGAATACGTGCATTTCACGCAGTGCTGAAGATATTACGTTTTTGAGTTCACACTCACGAACACTGGTAAAACGAAGTGTTCGAATCTAGCTTGTTTTGCTCTAAAACGACGTGGCACGTCGAGTTAAGCACGAATGCGTGCATTTCACGCAGTTCTGGAGATATTGCGTTTTTGAGTTCACACTCACGAACACTGGTAAAACGAAGTGTTCGAATCTAGCTTGTTATGATTGAAACAGCGCAAGGCCGAAGGCCAAAAAAAGAGAGCAGAGGAAAGGAGGAAAAGGACAACACAGCGCTGAACTAGCAACTGACATTTATTTGGCACGCTGCGCGTATAAATACATTCAGGCACCAAAATAGAAAACAACGCATAGAGCGATTCATGCACCAGGATCCCTGCAAGCAAACACAAACTAAGAAGTGCGATTCAGGAAGCGAAGTTCTTTTTGTGATAAAGACACTGATGCAGCACTAACACATGTATCACCATACTTCTTGATATTCGAAGCCTCGATAATTTCCCGGCAAAGCTGGTCTTTGTTCCTAGCAACAACTCGGCAAAAATTAAACTGTGGGGTGCAATCACATTCACGGCAATGCATGCTAAGGTTACGAGACTCTTTGTTATCTACATTGTTGCGGTGCTGCCTGAGCCTATCATTTAAGCACTGTCCAGTCTGGCCAATATAAAACCTATTACAAGTGAGAGGAATGGAATACACAACATTTTTTTGACACTTCACAAATTTGCATTCATGGTTTTTGGGGCAATCGGGGGAAGTTTTCCCTGGGTTGTTGACACGCGTACACAAGCTAGATAACTTAACGGGGGCCGAAAAAACAACATCCACTCCGACTCTTTTACCAACACTTTTCAAATTATGAGATATCTTGTGGATATAGGGAATGGCTGCTTCATTCGTTTTCAAAACGCAGCCGGCATGTCGGTCGAGAGCTTTTTAGAAATGTTATTAGCCTACCTTGAATCCACGTATACAGAGTGGGAAGGTCGAATTTTTATCCAGAAGAAGGGCATTTGCATAGTGTCGTGTCCGGTCGCTGTGTTGAATGCAGCGAAAGACGCACACGGTACTTTAAGACTTCGTTTATTTAAAGCCGATGAGGGTGCGACCAGCTTCGACCGAGGCAGGAGCCGAACTGGCCGCCCGAAGAAAGGAGGGAGCGGAGAAGCGTCCACGGGAGGGAGTGGCTTCCCAAAACAGGAGGAGGATGCGGGGGCGCACCATGGGGGGGGGCATCTGGCGACAGCGTGCGACGAGGGGCAAGTGGTCGTTAGGAGGAGGATGCGAGTGGTCGTTAGGAGGAGGATGCGGGGGCGCACACACACAAAAGCAATAAGGGGACACAACACTTCCTTCCCCCTTAGAAAGTTGCCTGGTATCGTGCAGGGGGTCGGCGCTCACGCGTGGAGGCGCGCTGGCTTTGTGCGCTCGGGGGAGAAACACTTGTAGGCTGGCTGTTGTTCGCTGTGTCTCCTAGGTCTGTCCTGGGCGAAGTCTCTTCTTCCGGGAAGAGGTGCCAGGCTATGTGGGAAGATGGTGCACGTGTTCTCTCCGCTGGCGGACAGCTCTCAGACGGCGTCGTAAATCTACGCAGCTGGTTGAGATGTCGGCGTGCTACTGTGCCATGTATGTTGACGAGCCAAGAGCGCAGGCCTATGCGTCTGACAATTGTAGCTTCCTCCCAGCGTGGCTTTTTCAGAAACTGTCGGGCGAGGACGCGCTGCCCCTCATTAAGCGTGCCGCAGCGCGGAATTGCTTTTTCTTCCCGGAACGTCTCTGCCTTTGGCTCGGGGAGGATGGCTGTGAGCTGGGTTCGCATTTCACGCTCGAACATCATTTTCGAGGGGGTCTCGCCTGTTGTGCTCTGAACCGTCGTGTGCTGCTTGAAGAGAAAGCGCGCAAGGCGGCGCTGCAGCGAGCCTGTCTGATCTCTTTCAAGGGCGCGTTTTAGCTCGGCTACGTAGCGCTCGGCTTGTCCGTTTGTCGCTGGGTGGTAGGGGGCCGATGTAACTGATGAGATCCCGTTGTCGCGATAAAACTTGAGGATCTCCGCAGACACAAACGGTGTTCCGTTGTCCGACACTACCTTGCGCGGCAGGCCGAACGTTGCAAATAGTGATCGGAGGTTGTCAATGACTGCTGCCGAAGTCGTCTGTCCCATTTGCCTTATCTCAAGCCACTTTGTGTAGGCATCTACGACCATAAGGAAAGTGCAGCCCTCAATTGGTCCTGCAAAATCAATGTGCAGTGTGTGCCATGGTGTGTCTGGCTTTTCCCATTCTGGGACAGGAGCTTTCGGCGGGGCGCTCCGGCTGCTCTGGCAAGGCTTGCATTCTCGCACCACTGTTTCGATGTTGTCAATGCCAGGCCACCACATGTAGCTTCTGGCACACTTTTTCATTGCAACGATGCCCCGATGTCCGGCGTGGATGAGAGACATAGCTTGTGCGCGTAGTTCTCTCGGCATCACAACTCGGGACCCAAATATGATGCAGCCGCAATGGGTGCTCAACTCTGTAGCTCGCCTGCGGTAAGCGTCGAAGTTGTCCCCTTTGAGTTTATGCACGTTGCCTTGTTGAACAGCTGTGTAAACTAGCCGGAGAGCTGCGCACTTCTGCGTAGATGCTGCAACTGTGCCTGCTGTAAGCGGAGGTTCTGGCAGTGCTTCGAACATCAGAACGTCTCCTGGTGGAAATGGTTCGTCAACAGTTGCGTCTAGTGGCAGACGGCTTAGCGCATCGGCGTTTTGATGTTTACTCCCATTGCGGTAGACCAGAGCGTAGTCGTACGCTGAGAGTTTGATGCACCAACGTGTCATTCGCGGAGACAAAGTTGGTGGCATAGACCTTTGTGGTCCCAGAATGCCCAATAGCGGTCGGTGATCGGTTATAAAGGTCACCTTTCGGCCGGCAATGTACTGGTGAAAATGTGTCGCCGCGTAGACGTTGGCTAGCCCTTCTTTGTCAAGTTGCGCGTAGTTGCGTTCTGCTTGCGACAACGTACGTGAGGCGAAGGCGATGGGAGCTTCCCTTCCTTGCTCGTCAGTTTGCGATAGAACCGCGCCGACTCCGTACGGTGATGCGTCGCAAGCCAAAAGCAGAGGCTTCCTTTCGTCGTAGTGGCGGAGGACTGTACATCTTCGAATCAGGTCTTTCAGGGCATCGAATGACTGCTGATGGCGTGGCGACCATGTCCATGTCACATCTTTCCGAAGGAGTTGGTATAAGTCGTTGGCCACGGTAGCTCTTTGTTCCAAGAACCGGTCGTAGAACGTCAAGAGTCCGAGAAAAGCCTGTAGCTCCTGCTTGTTTGTTGGAGCTCGTGCTTCTGTGATCGCTCGCACTTTGTCCTCGGTAGGGTGAATGCCTTCCGCATCAATTCGGTGTCCCAGAAATTGCACCTCTGGCACCGCAAAACAGCACTTCGATTTGCTTATGCACAAATTAGCGTTTGCTAGCCTTTCGAGAACGAGCTCTAGGCGCACTGCATGCTCTTCAGTGGAAGTGCCACTGATGATGACATCGTCAAGGTAGACACAAACTCCTGGGATGCCCTGAAGCACTGTCTCCATGAATTTTTGAAATATGGCCGGGGCTGCAGCTACGCCAAAAGGCAGTCGCTTGACTTTGTACAAGCCTTTCAGTGTGTTAATTGCCAATAATTCAGCAGTTGACTCGCTCACCTTCAGCTGCTGATACGCCTGGGTGAGGTCCAATGTGCTGAAGACTCTTGCGCCACGCAGTACACTGAATACTTCTTCAGGTGTCGGTAGCGGGTAAGAGGACGCTTTAGTCGCAAGATTGACGGTGCTCCGGTAGTCTCCGCAGAGGCGTATGGTTCCGTTCTTCTTGCGAACTACGACAAGTGGTGTGGCCCATTCTGAATGCTGCGTCGGCTCGATGACACCTTGCTGCTCCAGTTTGTCCAACTCTTTTTCAACTGAATCTCGGAGAGCAAACGGCACCGGCCTGGCCTTCAGAAATTTGGGTTGCGCGTTGTCCAACAACTCCAGTGTGACCGGGGGCCCTTCGTTTCCTGGAATCTCTTCCGAGAATACTCTTTCGTATTTCTCTTGCAGTTGCTCAACCATGTTCTGGCTCGGCGTCTGGTGTATGCCGCATATCATCACGCCTAGTGGAGAAAACCAGTTTCTCCCTAGAAGGCTTGATCCTGTGCCCTTCACAACAAGCAGAGGTAGCGTATGGGTCTGGCCGTTGTAGTTAACCTGCACGTTGGCAGAGCCCAATAGTGGCAGATTCTGTCCTGACCACGTTCGCAGGTGCGTGTCGTCTTGTTGCAGGGCGGGTGCGTCAGATGGCCATGAAGTTCGGAACGTGTCCTCACTGATCAGAGTACAGGCTGCGCCGGAGTCCACCTCGAACTTAATCAGCTGGTGATGTACGCTTACTTCTGTAAAAATCTTCGGTCGCGTGCCGAGATTCATGGTGTTCAGGTCGTACAACACAGATGGTGTTGCTGATGTTGTTCCATGGAGATCAGATAGCGGCGTATTCTCTGAGGCGTTGACGCTGTGATTAGGCTGGGAAGGTGACTTTATCTTGGCAAGTCTCCGTTTCGTAATGCATGCTCTTTCGATATGCCCTCGCTTGTGGCAAAAATTACACGTGGCTGACTGGAATCGACATCCCTGGGGGTTGTGTTGGTCGTCACACCGCCAGCAGCGTTGTGCCTTTTTGACCGATTTTACAACAACAGAAGGCTTGCGCACCTGGTTGCTTGTCTGGTGTACCGGCTCGGTGTTCCGGCGAATCCCTCTCTGCTGGTGACCGGCGCTCTCCGCTCGAACGGCGATGTCGTAAGCTTTGCTGAATGTGAGGTCCTTCTCAGCGAACAGGCGCTGCTGCAGTGACTCGTCACTCAGTCCGCACACAAATCTGTCGCGTAACATCACGTCCAAGGGAAGCATGGTGGTGTTAGCAGAAGAAGCTGCGTCTCCCTCCTGCCCGGTAGCTGTTGTCGACAGCGTTCCAAAATTGCAGTCGGCAGCGAGCTTCTTGAGCGCGGCTACGTAGGCGCTCACAGTTTCTCCTCCCAGTTGATCTCGTCGTTGGAAGCGAGCCCGGCTGTAGACCTCGGATGGCCTTGGGTCGTAGTGCTTTTGCAGCGCTTTTACGATGTCGTCGTAAGACACTGCCGCTGGTGTGCTTGGCTGAATAAGGGCGCAGACAGTATCGTAGGTCTGCTCCCCGCACAGCGTCAGCAGGTTGGCCCTCTTCAAGGCTGGGTCTGTGATGTTGTTAGCTTCAAAGTAGAACTGAAGGCGTCCAACCCACGATGACCACGATGAGCCGTTGAACTCTGGTATCTGATTGGGAAACCCTCGCGTAGCCATGGCTTGTCAATAGCGTTGCGTAGCGCGGGTCGAATCCACTTTCTCGTCGCCACTGTCGTGTCCGGTCGCTGTGTTGAATGCAGCGAAAGACGCACACGGTACTTTAAGACTTCGTTTATTTAAAGCCGATGAGGGTGCGACCAGCGTCGACCGAGGCAGGAGCCGAACTGGCCGCCCGAAGAAAGGAGGGAGCGGAGAAGCGTCCACGGGAGGGAGTGGCTTCCCAGAACAGGAGGAGGGTGCGGGGGCGCACCGTGGGGGGGCATCTGGCGACAGCGTGCGACGAAGGGCAAGTGGTCGTTAGGAGGAGGATGCGAGTGGTCGTTAGGAGGAGGATGCGAGTGGTCGTTAGGAGGGGGGACACAACATTAAGTTTTCGATTTTCGGAGTTCTGGATTTGTGGAGTTTTGGATTTTCGGAGTTTTGGAGTTGCGGAGTTTTGGAGATTCAGGGTTTTGGAGTTTTGGAATTTTGGAGTTTTGAAGTTTTTGAGTTTTGTAGTTTTGGATTTTTGCGCTTTTGGAGTTTCGGAGTTTTGGAGATTCAGGGTAGTGGAGTTTCGGAATTTTTGAGTTTTGGAGTTTTGGAGTTTCGGAGTACCGGAGTTTCGCAGTTTCGGAGTTTCGAAGTTTTGCAGTTTCGGAGTTTTGGAGTTTCGGAGTTTCGAAGTTTTGGAGTTTTAGAGTTTTGGAGTTTCGGAGTTTTGGAGATGCAGGGTTGTGGAGTTTCGGAGATTTGGAGTTTCGGCGTTTTGGAGATTCAGGGTCTTGGAGTTTCGGAATTTTGTAGTTTTGTAGTTTTGGAGTTTTGGAGTGTCGGAGTTTCGGAGTGTTGGAGTTTTGGAGTTTTAGAGTTTTATAGTTTTGGAGTTTTGAAATTTTTGAGTTTCGGATTTTTGGAGTTTGGAGTTTTTATGTTTTGGATTTTTGAGTTTTGGATTTTTGGATTTTTAGAGTTTTGGAGTTTTTGAGTTTTTGAGTTTTGGAGATTTGGATTTTTGCACTTTTGGAGTTTTGGAGTTTCGGAGTTTTGGATTATTGGAGTTTTCGAGTTTTACAATTTTTGATTTTTGGAGGTATGGATTTTTGGAGTTTCGGAGTTGTGGAGATTCGGGGTTGTGGAGTTTTAGAGGTTCGGAGTTTTGGAGTTTCCGAGTTTCGGAGTGTTGGAGTTTCAGAGTTTTTGAGTTTGGGAGTTTCGCAGTTTTGGAGATTCGGAGTTGTGAAGTTTCGAATTTTGGTGTTTCGCATTTTTGCAGTTTTGGAGTTTTCAAGTTTTGGATTTTTGAAGTTTTGGATTTTCGGAGTTTTGGATTTTTGGAGTTTGGACTTTTGGAGTTGCGGATTATTGGACTTTTGGAGTTTTAGAGCTTTGGAGTTTTGGAGTTTTGGAGTTCCGGATTTTCAGTTTCGGATTTTTGGAGTTTTGGAGTTTCGGTGGCTTGGAGTTTCGGCGTTTTGGAGATTCGGGGTCTTGGAGTTTAAGAATTTTGTAGTTTTGGAGTTTCGGGGTGGTGGAGTTTTGGAGTTTTAGAGTTTTGGAGTTTTGAAATTTTCAATTTTCGGAGTTTTGGATTTTTGGAGTTTTGGATTTTTGAGTTTTGGATTTTTAGAGTTTTTTAGTTTTGGAGTTTTTGAGTTTTGGATTTTTGGAGTTTTGGATTTTTGGAGTTTTGGAGTTTCGGAGATTTGGAGTCTCGGCGTTTTGGAGTTTTGGAGTTTTGGATTTTTGCACTTTTTGAGTTTCGGACTTTTGGAGTTTCGGAGATTTGGAGTTTCGGCGTTTTGAAGATTCGGGGTCTTGGAGTTTAAGAATTTTGTAGTTTTGGAGTTTCGGGGTGTTGGAGTTTTGGAGTTTTAGTTTTAGAGTTTTGGAGTTTTGAAATTTTAGTTTCGGATTTTGGGAGTTTTGGATTTTTGGAGTTTTGGATTTTTGCAGTTTTGGCGTTTTCGAGTTTTGGATTTTTGGAGTTTTGGATTTTTGGAGTTTTGGACTTTCGGAGTTTCGGATTATTGGACTTTTGGAGTTTTAGAGCTTTGGAGTTTTGGAGTTCCGGATTTTCAGTTTTGGAGTTTCGGAGATTTGGAGTTTCGGCAGTTTGGAGATTCGGGGTCTTGATGTTTTGGAATTTTGTAGTTTTTTAGTTTTGAAGTTTCGGAGTGTTTGAGCTTTAGAGTTTTAGACTACTAGAGTTTTGGAGTTTTGAAATTTTAGAGTTTCAGATTTTTGGAGTTTTGGAGTTTTTAAGTTTTCGATTTTCGGAGTTCTGGATTTGTGGAGTTTTGGATTTTCGGAGTTTTGGAGTTGCGGAGTTTTGGAGATTCAGGGTTTTGGAGTTTTGGAATTTTGGAGTTTTGAAGTTTTTGAGTTTTGGAGTTTTGGATTTTTGCGCTTTTGGAGTTTCGGAGTTTTGGAGATTCAGGGTAGTGGAGTTTCGGAATTTTTGAGTTTTGGAGTTTTGGAGTTTCGGAGTACCGGAGTTTCGCAGTTTCGGAGTTTCGAAGTTTTGCAGTTTCGGAGTTTTGGAGTTTCGGAGTTTCGAAGTTTTGGAGTTTTAGAGTTTTGGAGTTTCGGAGTTTTGGAGATGCAGGGTTGTGGAGTTTCGGAGATTTGGAGTTTCGGCGTTTTGGAGATTCAGGGTCTTGGAGTTTCGGAATTTTGTAGTTTTGTAGTTTTGGAGTTTTGGAGTGTCGGAGTTTCGGAGTGTTGGAGTTTTGGAGTTTTAGAGTTTTATAGTTTTGGAGTTTTGAAATTTTTGAGTTTCGGATTTTTGGAGTTTGGAGTTTTTATGTTTTGGATTTTTGAGTTTGGGATTTTTGGATTTTTGGAGTTTTGGAGTTTTTGAGTTTTTGAGTTTTGGAGATTTGGATTTTTGCACTTTTGGAGTTTTGGAGTTTCGGAGTTTTGGATTATTGGAGTTTTCGAGTTTTACAATTTTTGATTTTTGGAGGTATGGATTTTTGGAGTTTCGGAGTTGTGGAGATTCGGGGTTGTGGAGTTTTAGAGGTTCGGAGTTTTGGAGTTTCCGAGTTTCGGAGTGTTGGAGTTTCAGAGTTTTTGAGTTTGGGAGTTTCGCAGTTTTGGAGATTCGGAGTTGTGAAGTTTCGAATTTTGGTGTTTCGCATTTTTGCAGTTTTGGAGTTTTCAAGTTTTGGATTTTTGGAGTTTTGGATTTTCGGAGTTGTGGATTTTTGGAGTTTGGACTTTTGGAGTTTCGGATTATTGGACTTTTGGAGTTTTAGAGCTTTGGAGTTTTGGAGTTTTGGAGTTCCGGATTTTCAGTTTCGGATTTTTGGAGTTTTGGTGTTTTGGTGACTTGGAGTTTCGGCGTTTTGGAGATTCGGGGTCTTGGAGTTTAAGAATTTTGTAGTTTTGGAGTTCCGGGGTGGTGGAGTTTTGGAGTTTTAGAGTTTTGGAGTTTTGAAATTTTCAATTTTCGGAGTTTTGGATTTTTGGAGTTTTGGATTTTTGAGTTTTGGATTTTTAGAGTTTTTTAGTTTTGGAGTTTTTGAGTTTTGGATTTTTGGAGTTTTGGATTTTTGGAATTTTGGAGTTTCGGAGATTTGGAGTTTCGGCGTTTTGGAGTTTTGGAGTTTTGGATTTTTGCACTTTTTGAGTTTCGAATTTTTGGAGTTTCGGAGATTTGGAGTTTCGGCGTTTTGGAGATTCGGGTCTTGGAGTTTAAGAATTTTGTAGTTTTGGAGTTTCGGGGTGTTGGAGTTTTGGAGTTTTAGTTTTAGTTTTGGAGTTTTGAAATTTTAGTTTCGGATTTTGGGAGTTTTGGAGTTTTTAAGTTTTCGATTTTCGGAGTTTTGGATTTTTGGAGTTTTGGATTTTTGCAGTTTTGGCGTTTTCGAGTTTTGGATTTTTGGAGTTTTGGACTTTCGGAGTTTCGGATTATTGGACTTTTGGAGTTTTAGAGCTTTGGAGTTTTGGAGTTCCGGATTTTCAGTTTCGGAGTTTCGGAGATTTGGAGTTTCGGCAGTTTGGAGATTCGGGGTCTTGATGTTTCGGAATTTTGTAGTTTTGTAGTTTTGAAGTTTCGGAGTGTTTGAGCTTTAGAGTTTTAGACTACTAGAGTTTTGGAGTTTTGAAATTTTAGTTTCAGATTTTTGGAGTTTTGGAGTTTTTAAGTTTTCGATTTTCGGAGTTCTGGATTTGTGGAGTTTTGGATTTTCGGAGTTTTGGAGTTGCGGAGTTTTGGAGATTCAGGGTTTTGGAGTTTTGGAATTTTGGAGTTTTGAAGTTTTTGAGTTTTGGAGTTTTGGATTTTTGCGCTTTTGGAGTTTCGGAGTTTTGGAGATTCAGGGTAGTGGAGTTTCGGAATTTTTGAGTTTTGGAGTTTTGGAGTTTCGGAGTACCGGAGTTTCGCAGTTTCGGAGTTTCGAAGTTTTGCAGTTTCGGAGTTTTGGAGTTTTGGAGTTTTGAAGTTTTTGAGTTTTGGAGTTTTGGATTTTTGCGCTTTTGGAGTTTCGGAGTTTTGGAGATTCAGGGTAGTGGAGTTTCGGAATTTTTGAGTTTTGGAGTTTTGGAGTTTCGGAGTACCGGAGTTTCGCAGTTTCGGAGTTTCGAAGTTTTGCAGTTTCGGAGTTTTGGAGTTTTGGAGTTTCGGAGTTTCGAAGTTTTGGAGTTTTAGAGTTTTGGAGTTTCGGAGTTTTGGAGATGCAGGGTTGTGGAGTTTCGGAGATTTGGAGTTTCGACGTTTTGGAGATTCAGGGTCTTGGAGTTTCGGAATTTTGTAGTTTTGTAGTTTTGGAGTTTTGGAGTGTCGGAGTTTCGGAGTGTTGGAGTTTTGGAGTTTTAGAGTTTTATAGTTTTGGAGTTTTGAAATTTTTGAGTTTCGGATTTTTGGAGTTTGGAGTTTTTATGTTTTGGATTTTTGAGTTTTGGATTTTTGGATTTTTGGAGTTTTGGAGTTTTTGAGTTTTTGAGTTTTGGAGATTTGGATTTTTGCACTTTTGGAGTTTTGGAGTTTCGGAGTTTTGGATTATTGGAGTTTTCGAGTTTTACAATTTTTGATTTTTGGAGGTATGGATTTTTGGAGTTTCGGAGTTGTGGAGATTCGGGGTTGTGGAGTTTTAGAGGTTCGGAGTTTTGGAGTTTCCGAGTTTCGGAGTGTTGGAGTTTCAGAGTTTTTGAGTTTGGGAGTTTCGCAGTTTTGGAGATTCGGAGTTGTGAAGTTTCGAATTTTGGTGTTTCGCATTTTTGCAGTTTTGGAGTTTTCAAGTTTTGGATTTTTGGAGTTTTGGATTTTCGGAGTTTTGGATTTTTGGAGTTTGGACTTTTGGAGTTTCGGATTATTGGACTTTTGGAGTTTTAGAGCTTTGGAGTTTTGGAGTTTTGGAGTTCCGGATTTTCAGTTTCGGATTTTTGGAGTTTTGGTGTTTCGGTGACTTGGAGTTTCGGCGTTTTGGAGATTCGGGGTCTTGGAGTTAAAGAATTTTGTAGTTTTGGAGTTTCGGGGTGTTGGAGTTTTGGAGTTTTAGTTTTAGAGTTTTGGAGTTTTGAAATTTTAGTTTCGGATTTTGGGAGTTTTGGAGTTTTTAAGTTTTCAATTTTCGGAGTTTTGGATTTTTGGAGTTTTGGCGTTTTCGAGTTTTGGATTTTTGGAGTTTTGGATTTTTGGAGTTTTGGACTTTCGGAGTTTCGGATTATTGGACTTTTGGAGTTTTAGAGCTTTGGTGTTTTGGAGTTCCGGATTTTCAGTTTCGGAGTTTCGGAGATTTGGAGTTTCGGCAGTTTGGAGATTCGGTGCTTGATATTTCGGAATTTTGTAGTTTTGTAGTTTTGAAGTTTCGGAGTGTTTGAGCTTTAGAGTTTTAGACTACTAGATTTTGGAGTTTTGAAATTTTAGAGTTTCAGATTTTTGGAGTTTTGGAGTTTTTAAGTTTTCGATTTTCGGAGTTCTGGATTTGTGGAGTTTTGGATTTTCGGAGTTTTGGAGTTGCGGAGTTTTGGAGATTCAGGGTAGTGGAGTTTCGGAATTTTTGAGTTTTGGAGTTTTGGAGTTTCGGAGTTTCGGAGTGTTGGAGTTTTGGAGTTTGAGAGTTTTATAGTTTGGAGTTTTGAAATTTTTGAGTTTCGGATTTTTGGAGTTTGGAGTTTTTATGTTTTTGATTTTTGAGTTTTGGATTTTTGGATTTTTGGAGTTTTGGAGTTTTTGAGTTTTTGAGTTTTGGAGATTTGGATTTTTGCACTTTTGGAGTTTTGGAGTTTCGGAGTTTTGGATTATTGGAGTTTTCGAGTTTTACAATTTTTGATTTTTGGAGGTATGGATTTTTGGAGTTTCGGAGTTGTGGAGATTCGGGGTTGTGGAGTTTTAGAGGTTCGGAGTTTTGGAGTTTCCGAGTTTCGGAGTGTTGGAGTTTCAGAGTTTTTGAGTTTGGGAGTTTCGCAGTTTTGGAGATTCGGAGTTGTGAAGTTTCGAATTTTGGTGTTTCGCATTTTTGCAGTTTTGGAGTTTTCAAGTTTTGGATTTTTGGAGTTTTGGATTTTCGGAGTTTTGGATTTTTGGAGTTTGGACTTTCGGAGTTTCGGATTATTGGACTTTTGGAGTTTTAGAGCTTTGGAGTTTTGGAGTTTTGGAGGGTTGGAGTTCTGGATTTTCGGAGTTTCGGAGTTTTGGAGTTTCGGAGTTTTGGAGATTTGGGGTTGTGGAGTTTCGGAATTTTGGAGTTTCGGAGTTTTGGAGTTTCGGAGTTTCAAATTTTTGGAGTTTTGGAGTTTCGGAATATTGCAGTTTCGGAGTTCTGGAAATTCGGGGTTTTGGAGTTTCGGAATTCTGTAGTTTTGGAGGTATTGATTGTTGGAGTTTCGGAGTTTCGGAATTTTTGAGTTGTGGAGTTTTCGAGGTTTGGATTTATGGGGTTCTGGATTTGTGGAGTTTTGGATTTTCGGAGTTTTTGGGTTTCGGAGTTTTGGAGATTCAGGGTAGTGGAGTTTCGGAATTTTTGAGTTTTGGAGTTTTGGAGTTTTGGAGTTTCGGAGTTCCGTAGTTTCGCAGTTTCGGAGTTTCGAAGTTTTGCAGTTTCGGAGTTTTGGAGTTTTGGAGTTTCGGAGTTTCGAAGTTTTGGAGTTTTAGAGTTTTGGAGTTTCGGAGTTTTGGAGATGCAGGGTTGTGGAGTTTCGGAGTTTGGAGTTTTGGTGTTTCGGAGCTTTGAATTTTTGGAGTTTCGGATTTTCGGAGTTTCGGATTATTGGAGTTTTTGAGTTTTAGAGCTTTGGAGTTTTGAAGTTTTGGAGTTCTGGATTTTCGGAGTTTCGGAGTTTTGGAGTTTCCGAGTTTTGGAGATTCGGGGTTTTGGAGTTTCGGAATTTTGGAGGTTTGGAGTTTTGGAGTTTCGGAATTTCAGTTTTGGAGTTTTGGAGGTTCGGAGTTTCTGAGTTCCTGAGTTTCTGAGTTTCGGAGTTTTGGAGTTTTGGAGTTTCAGAGATTTGGAGTTCCGGCGTTTTGGAGATTCGGGGTCTTGGAGTTTCGGAATTTTGTAGTTTTGTAGTTTTGGAATTTTGTAGTTTCGGAGTTTCGGAGTGTTGGAGTTTTGGAGTTTTAGAGTTTGAGTTTTGTAGTTTTGAAATTTTTGAGTTTCGGATTTTTGGAGTTTGGAGTTTTTAGGTTTTGGATTTTTGAGTTTTGGATTATTGTGTTTTTGAGTTTTGGAGCTTTCGAGTTTTGGAGTTTTGGATTTTTGCACTTTTGGAGATTTTGAGTTCCGGACTTTCGGAGTTTCGGATTATTGGACTTTTCGATTTTTAGAGCTTTGGAGTTTTGGAGTTTTGGAGTTCTGGATTTTCGGAGTTTCGGAGTTTCGGAATATTGTAGTTTTAGAGTTTTGGAGTTTCGGAGTTTTGGAGATGCAGGGTTGTGGAGTTTCGGAGATTTGGAGTTTCGGTGTTTTGGAGATTCAGGGTCTTGGAGTTTCGGAATTTTGTAGTTTTGTAGTTTTGTAGTTTTGGAGTGTCGGAGTTTCGGAGTGTTGGAGTTTTGGAGTTTGAGTTTTATAGTTTTGGAGTTTTGAAATTTTTGAGTTTCGGATTTTTGGAGTTTGGAGTTTTTATGTTTTGGATTTTTGAGTTTTGGATTTTTGGATTTTTAGTTTTGGAGTTTTTGAGTTTTTGAGTTTTGGAGATTTGGATTTTTGCACTTTTGGAGTTTTGGAGTTTCGGAGTTTTGGATTATTGGAGTTTTCAAGTTTTACAATTTTTGATTTTTGGAGGTATGGATTTTTGGAGTTTCGGAGTTGTGGAGATTCGGGGTTGTGGAGTTTTAGAGGTTCGGAGTTTTGGAGTTTCCGAGTTTCGGAGTGTTGGAGTTTCAGAGGTTTTGAGTTTGGGAGTTTCGCAGTTTTGGAGATTCGGAGTTGTGAAGTTTCGAATTTTGGTGTTTCGCATTTTTGCAGTTTTGGAGTTTTCAAGTTTTGGATTTTTGGAGTTTTGGATTTTCGGAGTTTTGGATTTTTGGAGTTTGGACTTTTGGAGTTTCGGATTATTGGACTTTTGGAGTTTTAGAGCTTTGGAGTTTTGGAGTTTTGGAGTTCCGGATTTTCAGTTTCGGATTTTTGGAGTTTTGGAGTTTCGGTGACTTGGAGTTTCGGCGTTTTGGAGATTCGGGGTCTTGGAGTTTAAGAATTTTGTAGTTTTGGAGTTTCGGGGTGGTGGAGTTTTGGAGTTTTAGAGTTTTGGAGTTTTGAAATTTTCAATTTTCGGAGTTTTGGATTTTTGGAGTTTTGGATTTTTGAGTTTTGGATTTTTAGTTTTTTAGTTTTGGAGTTTTTGAGTTTTGGATTTTTGGAGTTTTGGATTTTTGGAATTTTGGAGTTTCGGAGATTTGGAGTTTCGGCGTTTTGGAGTTTTGGAGTTTTGGATTTTTGCACTTTTTGAGTTTCGAATTTTTGGAGTTTCAGAGATTTGGAGTTTCGGCGTTTTGGAGATTCGGGTCTTGGAGTTTAAGAATTTTGTAGTTTTGGAGTTTCGGGGTGTTGGAGTTTTGGAGTTTTAGTTTTAGAGTTTTGGAGTTTTGAAATTTTAGTTTCGGATTTTGGGAGTTTTGGAGTTTTTAAGTTTTCGATTTTCGGAGTTTTGGATTTTTGGAGTTTTGGCGTTTTCGAGTTTTGGATTTTTGGAGTTTTGGATTTTTGGAGTTTTGGACTTTCGGAGTTTCGGATTATTGGACTTTTGGAGTTTTAGAGCTTTGGAGTTTTGGAGTTCCGGATTTTCAGTTTCGGAGTTTCGGAGATTTGGAGTTTCGGCAGTTTGGAGATTCGGGGTCTTGATGTTTCGGAATTTTGTAGGTTTTTAGTTTTGAAGTTTCGGAGTGTTTGAGCTTTAGAGTTTTAGACTACTAGAGTTTTGGAGTTTTGAAATTTTAGAGTTTCAGATTTTTGGAGTTTTGGAGTTTTTAAGTTTTCGATTTTCGGAGTTCTGGATTTGTGCAGTTTTGGATTTTCGGAGTTTTGGAGTTGCGGAGTTTTGGAGATTCAGGGTTTTGGAGTTTTGGAATTTTGGAGTTTTGAAGTTTTTGAGTTTTGGAGTTTTGGATTTTTGCGCTTTTGGAGTTTCGGAGTTTTGGAGATTCAGGGTAGTGGAGTTTCGGAATTTTTGAGTTTTGGAGTTTTGGAGTTTCGGAGTACCGGAGTTTCGCAGTTTCGGAGTTTCGAAGTTTTGCAGTTTCGGAGTTTTGGAGTTTTGGAGTTTCGGAGTTTCGAAGTTTTGGAGTTTTAGAGTTTTGGAGTTTCGGAGTTTTGGAGATGCAGGGTTGTGGAGTTTCGGAGATTTGGAGTTTCGGCGTTTTGGAGATTCAGGGTCTTGGAGTTTCGGAATTTTGTAGTTTTGTAGTTTTGGAGTTTTGGAGTGTCGGAGTTTCGGAGTGTTGGAGTTTTGGAGTTTTAGAGTTTTATAGTTTTGGAGTTTTGAAATTTTTGAGTTTCGGATTTTTGGAGTTTGGAGTTTTTATGTTTTGGATTTTTGAGTTTTGGATTTTTGGATTTTTGGAGTTTTGGAGTTTTTGAGTTTTTGAGTTTTGGAGATTTGGATTTTTGCACTTTTGGAGTTTTGGAGTTTCGGAGTTTTGGATTATTGGAGTTTTCGAGTTTTACAATTTTTGATTTTTGGAGGTATGGATTTTTGGAGTTTCGGAGTTGTGGAGATTCGGGGTTGTGGAGTTTTAGAGGTTCGGAGTTTTGGAGTTTCCGAGTTTCGGAGTGTTGGAGTTTCAGAGTTTTTGAGTTTGGGAGTTTCGCAGTTTTGGAGATTCGGAGTTGTGAAGTTTCGAATTTTGGTGTTTCGCATTTTTGCAGTTTTGGAGTTTTCAAGTTTTGGATTTTTGGAGTTTTGGATTTTCGGAGTTGTGGATTTTTGGAGTTTGGACTTTTGGAGTTTCGGATTATTGGACTTTTGGAGTTTTAGAGCTTTGGAGTTTTGGAGTTTTGGAGTTCCGGATTTTCAGTTTCGGATTTTTGGAGTTTTGGTGTTTTGGTGACTTGGAGTTTCGGCGTTTTGGAGATTCGGGGTCTTGGAGTTTAAGAATTTTGTAGTTTTGGAGTTCCGGGGTGGTGGAGTTTTGGAGTTTTAGAGTTTTGGAGTTTTGAAATTTTCAATTTTCGGAGTTTTGGATTTTTGGAGTTTTGGATTTTTGAGTTTTGGATTTTTAGAGTTTTTTAGTTTTGGAGTTTTTGAGTTTTGGATTTTTGGAGTTTTGGATTTTTGGAATTTTGGAGTTTCGGAGATTTGGAGTTTCGGCGTTTTGGAGTTTTGGAGTTTTGGATTTTTGCACTTTTTGAGTTTCGAATTTTTGGAGTTTCGGAGATTTGGAGTTTCGGCGTTTTGGAGATTCGGGCCTTGGAGTTTAAGAATTTTGTAGTTTTGGAGTTTCGGGGTATTGGAGTTTTGGAGTTTTAGTTTTAGTTTTGGAGTTTTGAAATTTTAGTTTCGGATTTTGGGAGTTTTGGAGTTTTTAAGTTTTCGATTTTCGGAGTTTTGGATTTTTGGAGTTTTGGATTTTTGCAGTTTTGGCGTTTTCGAGTTTTGGATTTTTGGAGTTTTGGACTTTCGGAGTTTCGGATTATTGGACTTTTGGAGTTTGAGAGCTTTGGAGTTTTGGAGTTCCGGATTTTCAGTTTCGGAGTTTCGGAGATTTGGAGTTTCGGCAGTTTGGAGATTCGGGGTCTTGATGTTTCGGAATTTTGTAGTTTTGTAGTTTTGAAGTTTCGGAGTGTTTGAGCTTTAGAGTTTTAGACTACTAGAGTTTTGGAGTTTTGAAATTTTAGAGTTTCAGATTTTTGGAGTTTTGGAGTTTTTAAGTTTTCGATTTTCGGAGTTCTGGATTTGTGGAGTTTTGGATTTTCGGAGTTTTGGAGTTGCGGAGTTTTGGAGATTCAGGGTTTTGGAGTTTTGGAATTTTGGAGTTTTGAAGTTTTTGAGTTTTGGAGTTTTGGATTTTTGCGCTTTTGGAGTTTCGGAGTTTTGGAGATTCAGGGTAGTGGAGTTTCGGAATTTTTGAGTTTTGGAGTTTTGGAGTTTCGGAGTACCGGAGTTTCGCAGTTTCGGAGTTTCGAAGTTTTGCAGTTTCGGAGTTTTGGAGTTTTGGAGTTTTGAAGTTTTTGAGTTTTGGAGTTTTGGATTTTTGCGCTTTTGGAGTTTCGGAGTTTTGGAGATTCAGGGTAGTGGAGTTTCGGAATTTTTGAGTTTTGGAGTTTTGGAGTTTCGGAGTACGGAGTTTCGCAGTTTCGGAGTTTCGAAGTTTTGCAGTTTCGGAGTTTTGGAGTTTTGGAGTTTCGGAGTTTCGGAGTTTCGAAGTTTTGGAGTTTTAGAGTTTTGGAGTTTCGGAGTTTTGGAGATGCAGGGTTGTGGAGTTTCGGAGATTTGGAGTTTCGGCGTTTTGGAGATTCAGGGTCTTGGAGTTTCGGAATATTGTAGTTTTGTAGTTTTGGAGTTTTGGAGTGTCGGAGTTTCGGAGTGTTGGAGTTTTGGAGTTTTAGAGTTTTATAGTTCTGGAGTTTTGAAATTTTTGAGTTTCGGATTTTTGGAGTTTGGAGTTTTTATGTTTTGGATTTTTGAGTTTTGGATTTTTGGATTTTTGTAGTTTTGGAGTTTTTGAGTTTTTGAGTTTTGGAGATTTGGATTTTTGCACTTTTGGAGTTTTGGAGTTTCGGAGTTTTGGATTATTGGAGTTTTCGAGTTTTACAATTTTTGATTTTTGGAGGTATGGATTTTTGGAGTTTCGGAGTTGTGGAGATTCGGGGTTGTGGAGTTTTAGAGGTTCGGAGTTTTGGAGTTTCCGAGTTTCGGAGTGTTGGAGTTTCAGAGTTTTTGAGTTTGGGAGTTTCGCAGTTTTGGAGATTCGGAGTTGTGAAGTTTCGAATTTTGGTATTTCGCATTTTTGCAGTTTTGGAGTTTTCAAGTTTTGGATTTTTGGAGTTTTGGATTTTTGCAGTTTTGGCGTTTTCGAGTTTTGGATTTTTGGAGTTTTGGATTTTTGGAGTTTTGGACTTTCGGAGTTTCGGATTATTGGACTTTTGGAGTTTTAGAGCTTTGGAGTTTTGGAGTTCCGGATTTTCAGTTTCGGAGTTTCGGAGATTTGGAGTTTCGGCAGTTTGGAGATTCGGGGTCTTGATGTTTCGGAATTTTGTAGGTTTTTAGTTTTGAAGTTTCGGAGTGTTTGAGCTTTAGAGTTTTAGACTAGTAGAGTTTTGGAGTTTTGAAATTTTAGTTTCAGATTTTTGGAGTTTTGGAGTTTTTAAGTTTTCGATTTTCGGAGTTCTGGATTTGTGGAGTTTTGGATTTTCGGAGTTTTGGAGTTGCGGAGTTTTGGAGATTCAGGGTTTTGGAGTTTTGGAATTTTGGAGTTTTGAAGTTTTTGAGTTTTGGAGTTTTGGATTTTTGCGCTTTTGGAGTTTCGGAGTTTTGGAGATTCAGGGTAGTGGAGTTTCGGAATTTTTGAGTTTTGGAGTTTTGGAGTTTCGGAGTACCGGAGTTTCGCAGTTTCGGAGTTTCGAAGTTTTGCAGTTTCGGAGTTTTGGAGTTTTGGAGTTTCGGAGTTTCGAAGTTTTGGAGTTTTAGAGTTTTGGAGTTTCGGAGTTTTGGAGATGCAGGGTTGTGGAGTTTGGGAGATTTGGAGTTTCGGCGTTTTGGAGATTCAGGGTCTTGGAGTTTCGTAATTTTGTAGTTTTGTAGTTTTGGAGTTTTGGAGTGTCGGAGTTTCGGAGTGTTGGAGTTTTGGAGTTTTAGAGTTTTATAGTTTTGGAGTTTTGAAATTTTTGAGTTTCGGATTTTTGGAGTTTGGAGTCTTAATGTTTTGGATTTTTGAGTTTTGGATTTTTGGATTTTTGGAGTTTTGGAGTTTTTGAGTTTTTGAGTTTTGGAGATTTGGATTTTTGCACTTTTGGAGTTTTGGAGTTTCGGAGTTTTGGATTATTGGAGTTTTCGAGTTTTACAATTTTTGATTTTTGGAGGTATGGATTTTTGGAGTTTCGGAGTCGTGGAGATTCGGGGTTGTGGAGTTTTAGAGGTTCGGAGTTTTGGAGTTTCCGAGTTTCGGAGTGTTGGAGTTTCAGAGTTTTTGAGTTTGGGAGTTTCGCAGTTTTGGAGATTCGGAGTTGTGAAGTTTCGAATTTTGGTGTTTCGCATTTTTGCAGTTTTGGAGTTTTCAAGTTTTGGATTTTTGGAGTTTTGGATTTTCGGAGTTTTGGATTTTTGGAGTTTGGACTTTTGGAGTTTCGGATTATTGGACTTTTGGAGTTTTAGAGCTTTGGAGTTTTGGAGTTTTGGAGTTCCGGATTTTCAGTTTCGGATTTTTGGAGTTTTGGTGTTTTGGTGACTTGGAGTTTCGGCGTTTTGGAGATTCGGGGTCTTGGAGTTTAAGAATTTTGTAGTTTTGGAGTTCCGGGGTGGTGGAGTTTTGGAGTTTTAGAGTTTTGGAGTTTTGAAATTTTCAATTTTCGGAGTTTTGGATTTTTGGAGTTTTGGATTTTTGAGTTTTGGATTTTTAGAGTTTTTTAGTTTTGGAGTTTTTGAGTTTTGGATTTTTGGAGTTTTGGATTTTTGGAATTTTGGAGTTTCGGAGATTTGGAGTTTCGGCGTTTTGGAGTTTTGGAGTTTTGGATTTTTGCACTTTTTGAGTTTCGAATTTTTGGAGTTTCGGAGATTTGGAGTTTCGGCGTTTTGGAGATTCGGGTCTTGGAGTTTAAGAATTTTGTAGTTTTGGAGTTTCGGGGTGTTGGAGTTTTGGAGTTTTAGTTTTAGTTTTGGAGTTTTGAAATTTTAGTTTCGGATTTTGGGAGTTTTGGAGTTTTTAAGTTTTCGATTTTCGGAGTTTTGGATTTTTGGAGTTTTGGATTTTTGCAGTTTTGGCGTTTTCGAGTTTTGGATTTTTGGAGTTTTGGACTTTCGGAGTTTCGGATTATTGGACTTTTGGAGTTTTAGAGCTTTGGAGTTTTGGAGTTCCGGATTTTCAGTTTCGGAGTTTCGGAGATTTGGAGTTTCGGCAGTTTGGAGATTCGGGGTCTTGATGTTTCGGAATTTTGTAGTTTTGTAGTTTTGAAGTTTCGGAGTGTTTGAGCTTTAGAGTTTTAGACTACTAGAGTTTTGGAGTTTTGAAATTTTAGAGTTTCAGATTTTTGGAGTTTTGGAGTTTTTAAGTTTTCGATTTTCGGAGTTCTGGATTTGTGGAGTTTTGGATTTTCGGAGTTTTGGAGTTGCGGAGTTTTGGAGATTCAGGGTTTTGGAGTTTTGGAATTTTGGAGTTTTGAAGTTTTTGAGTTTTGGAGTTTTGGATTTTTGCGCTTTTGGAGTTTCGGAGTTTTGGAGATTCAGGGTAGTGGAGTTTCGGTATTTTTGAGTTTTGGAGTTTTGGAGTTTCGGAGTACCGGAGTTTCGCAGTTTCGGAGTTTCGAAGTTTTGCAGTTTCGGAGTTTTGGAGTTTTGAGTTTTGAAGTTTTTGAGTTTTGGAGTTTTGGTTTTTTGCACTTTTGGAGTTTCGGAGTTTTGGAGATTCAGGGTAGTGGAGTTTCGGAATTTTTGAGTTTTGGAGTTTTGGAGTTTCGGAGTACCGGAGTTTCGCAGTTTCGGAGTTTCGAAGTTTTGCAGTTTCGGAGTTTTGGAGTTTTGGAGTTTCGGAGTTTCGAAGTTTTGGAGTTTTAGAGTTTTGGAGTTTCGGAGTTTTGGAGATGCAGGGTTGTGGAGTTTCGGAGATTTGGAGTTTCGGCGTTTTGGAGATTCAGGGTCTTGGAGTTTCAGAATATTGTAGTTTTGTAGTTTTGGAGTTTTGGAGTGTCGGAGTTTCGGAGTGTTGGAGTTTTGTAGTTTTAGAGTTTTATAGTTCTGGAGTTTTGAAATTTTTGAGTTTCGGATTTTTGGAGTTTGGAGTTTTTATGTTTTGGATTTTTGAGTTTTGGATTTTTGGATTTTTGGAGTTTTGGAGTTTTTGAGTTTTTGAGTTTTGGAGATTTGGATTTTTGCACTTTTGGAGTTTTGGAGTTTCGGAGTTTTGGATTATTGGAGTTTTCGAGTTTTACAATTTTTGATTTTTGGAGGTATGGATTTTTGGAGTTTCGGAGTTGTGGAGATTCGGGGTTGTGGAGTTTTAGAGGTTCGGAGTTTTGGAGTTTCCGAGTTTCGGAGTGTTGGAGTTTCAGAGTTTTTGAGTTTGGGAGTTTCGCAGTTTTGGAGATTCGGAGTTGTGAAGTTTCGAATTTTGGTGTTTCGCATTTTTGCAGTTTTGGAGTTTTCAAGTTTTGGATTTTTGGAGTTTTGGATATTTGCAGTTTTGGCGTTTTCGAGTTTTGGATTTTTGGAGTTTTGGATTTTTGGAGTTTTGGACTTTCGGAGTTTCGGATTATTGGACTTTTGGAGTTTTAGAGCTTTGGAGTTTTGGAGTTCCGGATTTTCAGTTTCGGAGTTTCGGAGATTTGGAGTTTCGGCAGTTTGGAGATTCGGGGTCTTGATGTTTCGGAATTTTGTAGTTTTTTAGTTTTGAAGTTTCGGAGTGTTTGAGCTTTAGAGTTTTAGACTACTAGAGTTTTGGAGTTTTGAAATTTTAGAGTTTCAGATTTTTGGAGTTTTGGAGTTTTTAAGTTTTCGATTTTCGGAGTTCTGGATTTGTGGAGTTTTGGATTTTCGGAGTTTTGGAGTTGCGGAGTTTTGGAGATTCAGGGTTTTGGAGTTTTGGAATTTTGGAGTTTTGAAGTTTTTGAGTTTTGGAGTTTTGGATTTTTGCGCTTTTGGAGTTTCGGAGTTTTGGAGATTCAGGGTAGTGGAGTTTCGTAATTTTTGAGTTTTGGAGTTTTGGAGTTTCGGAGTACCGGAGTTTCGCAGTTTCGGAGTTTCGAAGTTTTGCAGTTTCGGAGTTTTGGAGTTTTGGAGTTTCGAAGTTTCGAAGTTTTGGAGTTTTAGAGTTTTGGAGTTTCGGAGTTTTGGAGATGCAGGGTTGTGGAGTTTCGGAGATTTGGAGTTTCGGCGTTTTGGAGATTCAGGGTCTTGGAGTTTCGGAATTTTGTAGTTTTGTAGTTTTGGAGTTTTGGAGTGTCGGAGTTTCGGAGTGTTGGAGTTTTGGAGTTTTAGAGTTTTATAGTTTTGGAGTTTTGAAATTTTTGAGTTTCGGATTTTTGGAGTTTGGAGTTTTTATGTTTTGGATTTTTGAGTTTTGGATTTTTGGATTTTTGGAGTTTTGGAGTTTTTGAGTTTTTGAGTTTTGGAGATTTGGATTTTTGCACTTTTGGAGTTTTGGAGTTTCGGAGTTTTGGATTATTGGAGTTTTCGAGTTTTACAATTTTTGATTTTTGGAGGTATGGATTTTTGGAGTTTCGGAGTTGTGGAGATTCGGGGTTGTGGAGTTTTAGAGGTTCGGAGTTTTGGAGTTTCCGAGTTTCGGAGTGTTGGAGTTTCAGAGTTTTTGAGTTTGGGAGTTTCGCAGTTTTGGAGATTCGGAGTTGTGAAGTTTCGAATTTTGGTGTTTCGCATTTTTGCAGTTTTGGAGTTTTCAAGTTTTGGATTTTTGGAGTTTTGGATTTTCGGAGTTTTGGATTTTTGGAGTTTGGACTTTTGGAGTTTCGGATTATTGGACTTTTGGAGTTTTAGAGCTTTGGAGTTTTGGAGTTTTGGAGTTCCGGATTTTCAGTTTCGGATTTTTGGAGTTTTGGAGTTTCGGTGACTTGGAGTTTCGGCGTTTTGGAGATTCGGGGTCTTGGAGTTTAAGAATTTTGTAGTTTTGGAGTTTCGGGGTGGTGGAGTTTTGGAGTTTTAGAGTTTTGGAGTTTTGAAATTTTCAATTTTCGGAGTTTTGGATTTTTGAGTTTTGGATTTTTAGTTTTTTAGTTTTGGAGTTTTTGAGTTTTGGATTTTTGGAGTTTTGGATTTTTGGAATTTTGGAGTTTCGGAGATTTGGAGTTTCGGCGTTTTGGAGTTTTGGAGTTTTGGATTTTTGCACTTTTTGAGTTTCGAATTTTTGGAGTTTCAGAGATTTGGAGTTTCGGCGTTTTGGAGATTCGGGTCTTGGAGTTTAAGAATTTTGTAGTTTTGGAGTTTCGGGGTGTTGGAGTTTTGGAGTTTTAGTTTTAGAGTTTTGGAGTTTTGAAATTTTAGTTTCGGATTTTGGGAGTTTTGGAGTTTTTAAGTTTTCGATTTTCGGAGTTTTGGATTTTTGGAGTTTTGGCGTTTTCGAGTTTTGGATTTTTGGAGTTTTGGATTTTTGGAGTTTTGGACTTTCGGAGTTTCGGATTATTGGACTTTTGGAGTTTTAGAGCTTTGGAGTTTTGGAGTTCCGGATTTTCAGTTTCGGAGTTTCGGAGATTTGGAGTTTCGGCAGTTTGGAGATTCGGGGTCTTGATGTTTCGGAATTTTGTAGGTTTTTAGTTTTGAAGTTTCGGAGTGTTTGAGCTTTAGAGTTTTAGACTACTAGAGTTTTGGAGTTTTGAAATTTTAGAGTTTCAGATTTTTGGAGTTTTGGAGTTTTTAAGTTTTCGATTTTCGGAGTTCTGGATTTGTGCAGTTTTGGATTTTCGGAGTTTTGGAGTTGCGGAGTTTTGGAGATTCAGGGTTTTGGAGTTTTGGAATTTTGGAGTTTTGAAGTTTTTGAGTTTTGGAGTTTTGGATTTTTGCGCTTTTGGAGTTTCGGAGTTTTGGAGATTCAGGGTAGTGGAGTTTCGGAATTTTTGAGTTTTGGAGTTTTGGAGTTTCGGAGTACCGGAGTTTCGCAGTTTCGGAGTTTCGAAGTTTTGCAGTTTCGGAGTTTTGGAGTTTTGGAGTTTCGGAGTTTCGAAGTTTTGGAGTTTTAGAGTTTTGGAGTTTCGGAGTTTTGGAGATGCAGGGTTGTGGAGTTTCGGAGATTTGGAGTTTCGGCGTTTTGGAGATTCAGGGTCTTGGAGTTTCGGAATTTTGTAGTTTTGTAGTTTTGGAGTTTTGGAGTGTCGGAGTTTCGGAGTGTTGGAGTTTTGGAGTTTTAGAGTTTTATAGTTTTGGAGTTTTGAAATTTTTGAGTTTCGGATTTTTGGAGTTTGGAGTTTTTATGTTTTGGATTTTTGAGTTTTGGATTTTTGGATTTTTGGAGTTTTGGAGTTTTTGAGTTTTTGAGTTTTGGAGATTTGGATTTTTGCACTTTTGGAGTTTTGGAGTTTCGGAGTTTTGGATTATTGGAGTTTTCGAGTTTTACAATTTTTGATTTTTGGAGGTATGGATTTTTGGAGTTTCGGAGTTGTGGAGATTCGGGGTTGTGGAGTTTTAGAGGTTCGGAGTTTTGGAGTTTCCGAGTTTCGGAGTGTTGGAGTTTCAGAGTTTTTGAGTTTGGGAGTTTCGCAGTTTTGGAGATTCGGAGTTGTGAAGTTTCGAATTTTGGTGTTTCGCATTTTTGCAGTTTTGGAGTTTTCAAGTTTTGGATTTTTGGAGTTTTGGATTTTCGGAGTTGTGGATTTTTGGAGTTTGGACTTTTGGAGTTTCGGATTATTGGACTTTTGGAGTTTTAGAGCTTTGGAGTTTTGGAGTTTTGGAGTTCCGGATTTTCAGTTTCGGATTTTTGGAGTTTTGGTGTTTTGGTGACTTGGAGTTTCGGCGTTTTGGAGATTCGGGGTCTTGGAGTTTAAGAATTTTGTAGTTTTGGAGTTCCGGGGTGGTGGAGTTTTGGAGTTTTAGAGTTTTGGAGTTTTGAAATTTTCAATTTTCGGAGTTTTGGATTTTTGGAGTTTTGGATTTTTGAGTTTTGGATTTTTAGAGTTTTTTAGTTTTGGAGTTTTTGAGTTTTGGATTTTTGGAGTTTTGGATTTTTGGAATTTTGGAGTTTCGGAGATTTGGAGTTTCGGCGTTTTGGAGTTTTGGAGTTTTGGATTTTTGCACTTTTTGAGTTTCGAATTTTTGGAGTTTCGGAGATTTGGAGTTTCGGCGTTTTGGAGATTCGGGCCTTGGAGTTTAAGAATTTTGTAGTTTTGGAGTTTCGGGGTATTGGAGTTTTGGAGTTTTAGTTTTAGTTTTGGAGTTTTGAAATTTTAGTTTCGGATTTTGGGAGTTTTGGAGTTTTTAAGTTTTCGATTTTCGGAGTTTTGGATTTTTGGAGTTTTGGATTTTTGCAGTTTTGGCGTTTTCGAGTTTTGGATTTTTGGAGTTTTGGACTTTCGGAGTTTCGGATTATTGGACTTTTGGAGTTTGAGAGCTTTGGAGTTTTGGAGTTCCGGATTTTCAGTTTCGGAGTTTCGGAGATTTGGAGTTTCGGCAGTTTGGAGATTCGGGGTCTTGATGTTTCGGAATTTTGTAGTTTTGTAGTTTTGAAGTTTCGGAGTGTTTGAGCTTTAGAGTTTTAGACTACTAGAGTTTTGGAGTTTTGAAATTTTAGAGTTTCAGATTTTTGGAGTTTTGGAGTTTTTAAGTTTTCGATTTTCGGAGTTCTGGATTTGTGGAGTTTTGGATTTTCGGAGTTTTGGAGTTGCGGAGTTTTGGAGATTCAGGGTTTTGGAGTTTTGGAATTTTGGAGTTTTGAAGTTTTTGAGTTTTGGAGTTTTGGATTTTTGCGCTTTTGGAGTTTCGGAGTTTTGGAGATTCAGGGTAGTGGAGTTTCGGAATTTTTGAGTTTTGGAGTTTTGGAGTTTCGGAGTACCGGAGTTTCGCAGTTTCGGAGTTTCGAAGTTTTGCAGTTTCGGAGTTTTGGAGTTTTGGAGTTTTGAAGTTTTTGAGTTTTGGAGTTTTGGATTTTTGCGCTTTTGGAGTTTCGGAGTTTTGGAGATTCAGGGTAGTGGAGTTTCGGAATTTTTGAGTTTTGGAGTTTTGGAGTTTCGGAGTACGGAGTTTCGCAGTTTCGGAGTTTCGAAGTTTTGCAGTTTCGGAGTTTTGGAGTTTTGGAGTTTCGGAGTTTCGGAGTTTCGAAGTTTTGGAGTTTTAGAGTTTTGGAGTTTCGGAGTTTTGGAGATGCAGGGTTGTGGAGTTTCGGAGATTTGGAGTTTCGGCGTTTTGGAGATTCAGGGTCTTGGAGTTTCGGAATATTGTAGTTTTGTAGTTTTGGAGTTTTGGAGTGTCGGAGTTTCGGAGTGTTGGAGTTTTGGAGTTTTAGAGTTTTATAGTTCTGGAGTTTTGAAATTTTTGAGTTTCGGATTTTTGGAGTTTGGAGTTTTTATGTTTTGGATTTTTGAGTTTTGGATTTTTGGATTTTTGTAGTTTTGGAGTTTTTGAGTTTTTGAGTTTTGGAGATTTGGATTTTTGCACTTTTGGAGTTTTGGAGTTTCGGAGTTTTGGATTATTGGAGTTTTCGAGTTTTACAATTTTTGATTTTTGGAGGTATGGATTTTTGGAGTTTCGGAGTTGTGGAGATTCGGGGTTGTGGAGTTTTAGAGGTTCGGAGTTTTGGAGTTTCCGAGTTTCGGAGTGTTGGAGTTTCAGAGTTTTTGAGTTTGGGAGTTTCGCAGTTTTGGAGATTCGGAGTTGTGAAGTTTCGAATTTTGGTATTTCGCATTTTTGCAGTTTTGGAGTTTTCAAGTTTTGGATTTTTGGAGTTTTGGATTTTTGCAGTTTTGGCGTTTTCGAGTTTTGGATTTTTGGAGTTTTGGATTTTTGGAGTTTTGGACTTTCGGAGTTTCGGATTATTGGACTTTTGGAGTTTTAGAGCTTTGGAGTTTTGGAGTTCCGGATTTTCAGTTTCGGAGTTTCGGAGATTTGGAGTTTCGGCAGTTTGGAGATTCGGGGTCTTGATGTTTCGGAATTTTGTAGGTTTTTAGTTTTGAAGTTTCGGAGTGTTTGAGCTTTAGAGTTTTAGACTAGTAGAGTTTTGGAGTTTTGAAATTTTAGTTTCAGATTTTTGGAGTTTTGGAGTTTTTAAGTTTTCGATTTTCGGAGTTCTGGATTTGTGGAGTTTTGGATTTTCGGAGTTTTGGAGTTGCGGAGTTTTGGAGATTCAGGGTTTTGGAGTTTTGGAATTTTGGAGTTTTGAAGTTTTTGAGTTTTGGAGTTTTGGATTTTTGCGCTTTTGGAGTTTCGGAGTTTTGGAGATTCAGGGTAGTGGAGTTTCGGAATTTTTGAGTTTTGGAGTTTTGGAGTTTCGGAGTACCGGAGTTTCGCAGTTTCGGAGTTTCGAAGTTTTGCAGTTTCGGAGTTTTGGAGTTTTGGAGTTTCGGAGTTTCGAAGTTTTGGAGTTTTAGAGTTTTGGAGTTTCGGAGTTTTGGAGATGCAGGGTTGTGGAGTTTGGGAGATTTGGAGTTTCGGCGTTTTGGAGATTCAGGGTCTTGGAGTTTCGTAATTTTGTAGTTTTGTAGTTTTGGAGTTTTGGAGTGTCGGAGTTTCGGAGTGTTGGAGTTTTGGAGTTTTAGAGTTTTATAGTTTTGGAGTTTTGAAATTTTTGAGTTTCGGATTTTTGGAGTTTGGAGTCTTAATGTTTTGGATTTTTGAGTTTTGGATTTTTGGATTTTTGGAGTTTTGGAGTTTTTGAGTTTTTGAGTTTTGGAGATTTGGATTTTTGCACTTTTGGAGTTTTGGAGTTTCGGAGTTTTGGATTATTGGAGTTTTCGAGTTTTACAATTTTTGATTTTTGGAGGTATGGATTTTTGGAGTTTCGGAGTCGTGGAGATTCGGGGTTGTGGAGTTTTAGAGGTTCGGAGTTTTGGAGTTTCCGAGTTTCGGAGTGTTGGAGTTTCAGAGTTTTTGAGTTTGGGAGTTTCGCAGTTTTGGAGATTCGGAGTTGTGAAGTTTCGAATTTTGGTGTTTCGCATTTTTGCAGTTTTGGAGTTTTCAAGTTTTGGATTTTTGGAGTTTTGGATTTTCGGAGTTTTGGATTTTTGGAGTTTGGACTTTTGGAGTTTCGGATTATTGGACTTTTGGAGTTTTAGAGCTTTGGAGTTTTGGAGTTTTGGAGTTCCGGATTTTCAGTTTCGGATTTTTGGAGTTTTGGTGTTTTGGTGACTTGGAGTTTCGGCGTTTTGGAGATTCGGGGTCTTGGAGTTTAAGAATTTTGTAGTTTTGGAGTTCCGGGGTGGTGGAGTTTTGGAGTTTTAGAGTTTTGGAGTTTTGAAATTTTCAATTTTCGGAGTTTTGGATTTTTGGAGTTTTGGATTTTTGAGTTTTGGATTTTTAGAGTTTTTTAGTTTTGGAGTTTTTGAGTTTTGGATTTTTGGAGTTTTGGATTTTTGGAATTTTGGAGTTTCGGAGATTTGGAGTTTCGGCGTTTTGGAGTTTTGGAGTTTTGGATTTTTGCACTTTTTGAGTTTCGAATTTTTGGAGTTTCGGAGATTTGGAGTTTCGGCGTTTTGGAGATTCGGGTCTTGGAGTTTAAGAATTTTGTAGTTTTGGAGTTTCGGGGTGTTGGAGTTTTGGAGTTTTAGTTTTAGTTTTGGAGTTTTGAAATTTTAGTTTCGGATTTTGGGAGTTTTGGAGTTTTTAAGTTTTCGATTTTCGGAGTTTTGGATTTTTGGAGTTTTGGATTTTTGCAGTTTTGGCGTTTTCGAGTTTTGGATTTTTGGAGTTTTGGACTTTCGGAGTTTCGGATTATTGGACTTTTGGAGTTTTAGAGCTTTGGAGTTTTGGAGTTCCGGATTTTCAGTTTCGGAGTTTCGGAGATTTGGAGTTTCGGCAGTTTGGAGATTCGGGGTCTTGATGTTTCGGAATTTTGTAGTTTTGTAGTTTTGAAGTTTCGGAGTGTTTGAGCTTTAGAGTTTTAGACTACTAGAGTTTTGGAGTTTTGAAATTTTAGAGTTTCAGATTTTTGGAGTTTTGGAGTTTTTAAGTTTTCGATTTTCGGAGTTCTGGATTTGTGGAGTTTTGGATTTTCGGAGTTTTGGAGTTGCGGAGTTTTGGAGATTCAGGGTTTTGGAGTTTTGGAATTTTGGAGTTTTGAAGTTTTTGAGTTTTGGAGTTTTGGATTTTTGCGCTTTTGGAGTTTCGGAGTTTTGGAGATTCAGGGTAGTGGAGTTTCGGTATTTTTGAGTTTTGGAGTTTTGGAGTTTCGGAGTACCGGAGTTTCGCAGTTTCGGAGTTTCGAAGTTTTGCAGTTTCGGAGTTTTGGAGTTTTGAGTTTTGAAGTTTTTGAGTTTTGGAGTTTTGGTTTTTTGCACTTTTGGAGTTTCGGAGTTTTGGAGATTCAGGGTAGTGGAGTTTCGGAATTTTTGAGTTTTGGAGTTTTGGAGTTTCGGAGTACCGGAGTTTCGCAGTTTCGGAGTTTCGAAGTTTTGCAGTTTCGGAGTTTTGGAGTTTTGGAGTTTCGGAGTTTCGAAGTTTTGGAGTTTTAGAGTTTTGGAGTTTCGGAGTTTTGGAGATGCAGGGTTGTGGAGTTTCGGAGATTTGGAGTTTCGGCGTTTTGGAGATTCAGGGTCTTGGAGTTTCAGAATATTGTAGTTTTGTAGTTTTGGAGTTTTGGAGTGTCGGAGTTTCGGAGTGTTGGAGTTTTGTAGTTTTAGAGTTTTATAGTTCTGGAGTTTTGAAATTTTTGAGTTTCGGATTTTTGGAGTTTGGAGTTTTTATGTTTTGGATTTTTGAGTTTTGGATTTTTGGATTTTTGGAGTTTTGGAGTTTTTGAGTTTTTGAGTTTTGGAGATTTGGATTTTTGCACTTTTGGAGTTTTGGAGTTTCGGAGTTTTGGATTATTGGAGTTTTCGAGTTTTACAATTTTTGATTTTTGGAGGTATGGATTTTTGGAGTTTCGGAGTTGTGGAGATTCGGGGTTGTGGAGTTTTAGAGGTTCGGAGTTTTGGAGTTTCCGAGTTTCGGAGTGTTGGAGTTTCAGAGTTTTTGAGTTTGGGAGTTTCGCAGTTTTGGAGATTCGGAGTTGTGAAGTTTCGAATTTTGGTGTTTCGCATTTTTGCAGTTTTGGAGTTTTCAAGTTTTGGATTTTTGGAGTTTTGGATATTTGCAGTTTTGGCGTTTTCGAGTTTTGGATTTTTGGAGTTTTGGATTTTTGGAGTTTTGGACTTTCGGAGTTTCGGATTATTGGACTTTTGGAGTTTTAGAGCTTTGGAGTTTTGGAGTTCCGGATTTTCAGTTTCGGAGTTTCGGAGATTTGGAGTTTCGGCAGTTTGGAGATTCGGGGTCTTGATGTTTCGGAATTTTGTAGTTTTTTAGTTTTGAAGTTTCGGAGTGTTTGAGCTTTAGAGTTTTAGACTACTAGAGTTTTGGAGTTTTGAAATTTTAGAGTTTCAGATTTTTGGAGTTTTGGAGTTTTTAAGTTTTCGATTTTCGGAGTTCTGGATTTGTGGAGTTTTGGATTTTCGGAGTTTTGGAGTTGCGGAGTTTTGGAGATTCAGGGTTTTGGAGTTTTGGAATTTTGGATTTTTGAAGTTTTTGAGTTTTGGAGTTTTGGATTTTTGCGCTTTTGGAGTTTCGGAGTTTTGGAGATTCAGGGTAGTGGAGTTTCGTAATTTTTGAGTTTTGGAGTTTTGGAGTTTCGGAGTACCGGAGTTTCGCAGTTTCGGAGTTTCGAAGTTTTGCAGTTTCGGAGTTTTGGAGTTTTGGAGTTTCGAAGTTTCGAAGTTTTGGAGTTTTAGAGTTTTGGAGTTTCGGAGTTTTGGAGATGCAGGGTTGTGGAGTTTCGGAGATTTGGAGTTTCGGCGTTTTGGAGATTCAGGGTCTTGGAGTTTCGGAATTTTGTAGTTTTGTAGTTTTGGAGTTTTGGAGTGTCGGAGTTTCGGAGTGTTGGAGTTTTGGAGTTTTAGAGTTTTATAGTTTTGGAGTTTTGAAATTTTTGAGTTTCGGATTTTTGGAGTTTGGAGTTTTTATGTTTTGGATTTTTGAGTTTTGGATTTTTGGATTTTTGGAGTTTTGGAGTTTTTGAGTTTTTGAGTTTTGGAGATTTGGATTTTTGCACTTTTGGAGTTTTGGAGTTTCGGAGTTTTGGATTATTGGAGTTTTCGAGTTTTACAATTTTTGATTTTTGGAGGTATGGATTTTTGGAGTTTCGGAGTTGTGGAGATTCGGGGTTGTGGAGTTTTAGAGGTTCGGAGTTTTGGAGTTTCCGAGTTTCGGAGTGTTGGAGTTTCAGAGTTTTTGAGTTTGGGAGTTTCGCAGTTTTGGAGATTCGGAGTTGTGAAGTTTCGAATTTTGGTGTTTCGCATTTTTGCAGTTTTGGAGTTTTCAAGTTTTGGATTTTTGGAGTTTTGGATTTTCGGAGTTTTGGATTTTTGGAGTTTGGACTTTTGGAGTTTCGGATTATTGGACTTTTGGAGTTTTAGAGCTTTGGAGTTTTGGAGTTTTGGAGTTCCGGATTTTCAGTTTCGGATTTTTGGAGTTTTGGTGTTTTGGTGACTTGGAGTTTCGGCGTTTTGGAGATTCGGGGTCTTGGAGTTTAAGAATTTTGTAGTTTTGGAGTTCCGGGGTGGTGGAGTTTTGGAGTTTTAGAGTTTTGGAGTTTTGAAATTTTCAATTTTCGGAGTTTTGGATTTTTGGAGTTTTGGATTTTTGAGTTTTGGATTTTTAGAGTTTTTTAGTTTTGGAGTTTTTGAGTTTTGGATTTTTGGAGTTTTGGATTTTTGGAATTTTGGAGTTTCGGAGATTTGGAGTTTCGGCGTTTTGGAGTTTTGGAGTTTTGGATTTTTGCACTTTTTGAGTTTCGAATTTTTTGAGTTTCGGAGATTTGGAGTTTCGGCGTTTTGGAGATTCGGGTCTTGGAGTTTAAGAATTTTGTAGTTTTGGAGTTTCGGGGTGTTGGAGTTTTGGAGTTTTAGTTTTAGTTTTGGAGTTTTGAAATTTTAGTTTCGGATTTTGGGAGTTTTGGAGTTTTTAAGTTTTCGATTTTCGGAGTTTTGGAGTTTCGGAGTTTTGGATTATTGGAGTTTTCGAGTTTTACAATTTTTGATTTTTGGAGGTATGGATTTTTGGAGTTTCGGAGTTGTGGAGATTCGGGGTTGTGGAGTTTTAGAGGTTCGGAGTTTTGGAGTTTCCGAGTTTCGGAGTGTTGGAGTTTCAGAGTTCTTGAGTTTGGGAGTTTCGCAGTTTTGGAGATTCGGAGTTGTGAAGTTTCGAATTTTGGTGTTTCGCATTTTTGCAGTTTTGGAGTTTTCAAGTTTTGGATTTTTGGAGTTTTGGATATTTGCAGTTTTGGCGTTTTCGAGTTTTGGATTTTTGGAGTTTTGGATTTTTGGAGTTTTGGACTTTCGGAGTTTCGGATTATTGGACTTTTGGAGTTTTAGAGCTTTGGAGTTTTGGAGTTCCGGATTTTCAGTTTCGGAGTTTCGGAGATTTGGAGTTTCGGCAGTTTGGAGATTCGGGGTCTTGATGTTTCGGAATTTTGTAGTTTTTTAGTTTTGAAGTTTCGGAGTGTTTGAGCTTTAGAGTTTTAGACTACTAGAGTTTTGGAGTTTTGAAATTTTAGAGTTTCAGATTTTTGGAGTTTTGGAGTTTTTAAGTTTTCGATTTTCGGAGTTCTGGATTTGTGGAGTTTTGGATTTTCGGAGTTTTGGAGTTGCGGAGTTTTGGAGATTCAGGGTTTTGGAGTTTTGGAATTTTGGAGTTTTGAAGTTTTTGAGTTTTGGAGTTTTGGATTTTTGCGCTTTTGGAGTTTCGGAGTTTTGGAGATTCAGGGTAGTGGAGTTTCGTAATTTTTGAGTTTTGGAGTTTTGGAGTTTCGGAGTACCGGAGTTTCGCAGTTTCGGAGTTTCGAAGTTTTGCAGTTTCGGAGTTTTGGAGTTTTGGAGTTTTGGAGTTTCGAAGTTTCGAAGTTTTGGAGTTTTAGTTTTGGAGTTTCGGAGTTTTGGAGATGCAGGGTTGTGGAGTTTCGGAGATTTGGAGTTTCGGCGTTTTGGAGATTCAGGGTCTTGGAGTTTCGGAATTTTGTAGTTTTGTAGTTTTGGAGTTTTGGAGTGTCGGAGTTTCGGAGTGTTGGAGTTTTGGAGTTTTAGAGTTTTATAGTTTTGGAGTTTTGAAATTTTTGAGTTTCGGATTTTTGGAGTTTGGAGTTTTTATGTTTTGGATTTTTGAGTTTTGGATTTTTGGATTTTTGGAGTTTTGGAGTTTTTGAGTTTTTGAGTTTTGGAGATTTGGATTTTTGCACTTTTGGAGTTTTGGAGTTTCGGAGTTTTGGATTATTGGAGTTTTCGAGTTTTACAATTTTTGATTTTTGGAGGTATGGATTTTTGGAGTTTCGGAGTTGTGTAGATTCGGGGTTGTGGAGTTTTAGAGGTTCGGAGTTTTGGAGTTTCCGAGTTTCGGAGTGTTGGAGTTTCAGAGTTTTTGAGTTTGGGAGTTTCGCAGTTTTGGAGATTCGGAGTTGTGAAGTTTCGAATTTTGGTGTTTCGCATTTTTGCAGTTTTGGAGTTTTCAAGTTTTGGATTTTTGGAGTTTTGGATTTTCGGAGTTTTGGATTTTTGGAGTTTGGACTTTTGGAGTTTCGGATTATTGGACTTTTGGAGTTTTAGAGCTTTGGAGTTTTGGAGTTTTGGAGTTCCGGATTTTCAGTTTCGGATTTTTGGAGTTTTGGTGTTTTGGTGACTTGGAGTTTCGGCGTTTTGGAGATTCGGGGTCTTGGAGTTTAAGAATTTTGTAGTTTTGGAGTTCCGGGGTGGTGGAGTTTTGGAGTTTTAGAGTTTTGGAGTTTTGAAATTTTCAATTTTCGGAGTTTTGGATTTTTGGAGTTTTGGATTTTTGAGTTTTGGATTTTTAGTTTTTTAGTTTTGGAGTTTTTGAGTTTTGGATTTTTGGAGTTTTGGATTTTTGGAATTTTGGAGTTTCGGAGATTTGGAGTTTCGGCGTTTTGGAGTTTTGGAGTTTTGGATTTTTGCACTTTTTGAGTTTCGAATTTTTGGAGTTTCAGAGATTTGGAGTTTCGGCGTTTTGGAGATTCGGGTCTTGGAGTTTAAGAATTTTGTAGTTTTGGAGTTTCGGGGTGTTGGAGTTTTGGAGTTTTAGTTTTAGAGTTTTGGAGTTTTGAAATTTTAGTTTCGGATTTTGGGAGTTTTGGAGTTTTTAAGTTTTCGATTTTCGGAGTTTTGGATTTTTGGAGTTTTGGCGTTTTCGAGTTTTGGATTTTTGGAGTTTTGGATTTTTGGAGTTTTGGACTTTCGGAGTTTCGGATTATTGGACTTTTGGAGTTTTAGAGCTTTGGAGTTTTGGAGTTCCGGATTTTCAGTTTCGGAGTTTCGGAGATTTGGAGTTTCGGCAGTTTGGAGATTCGGGGTCTTGATGTTTCGGAATTTTGTAGGTTTTTAGTTTTGAAGTTTCGGAGTGTTTGAGCTTTAGAGTTTTAGACTACTAGAGTTTTGGAGTTTTGAAATTTTAGAGTTTCAGATTTTTGGAGTTTTGGAGTTTTTAAGTTTTCGATTTTCGGAGTTCTGGATTTGTGCAGTTTTGGATTTTCGGAGTTTTGGAGTTGCGGAGTTTTGGAGATTCAGGGTTTTGGAGTTTTGGAATTTTGGAGTTTTGAAGTTTTTGAGTTTTGGAGTTTTGGATTTTTGCGCTTTTGGAGTTTCGGAGTTTTGGAGATTCAGGGTAGTGGAGTTTCGGAATTTTTGAGTTTTGGAGTTTTGGAGTTTCGGAGTACCGGAGTTTCGCAGTTTCGGAGTTTCGAAGTTTTGCAGTTTCGGAGTTTTGGAGTTTTGGAGTTTCGGAGTTTCGAAGTTTTGGAGTTTTAGAGTTTTGGAGTTTCGGAGTTTTGGAGATGCAGGGTTGTGGAGTTTCGGAGATTTGGAGTTTCGGCGTTTTGGAGATTCGGGGTCTTGGAGTTTAAGAATTTTGTAGTTTTGGAGTTCCGGGGTGGTGGAGTTTTGGAGTTTTAGAGTTTTGGAGTTTTGAAATTTTCAATTTTCGGAGTTTTGGATTTTTGGAGTTTTGGATTTTTGAGTTTTGGATTTTTAGAGTTTTTTAGTTTTGGAGTTTTTGAGTTTTGGATTTTTGGAGTTTTGGATTTTTGGAATTTTGGAGTTTCGGAGATTTGGAGTTTCGGCGTTTTGGAGTTTTGGAGTTTTGGATTTTTGCACTTTTTGAGTTTCGAATTTTTGGAGTTTCGGAGATTTGGAGTTTCGGCGTTTTGGAGATTCGGGTCTTGGAGTTTAAGAATTTTGTAGTTTTGGAGTTTCGGGGTGTTGGAGTTTTGGAGTTTTAGTTTTAGTTTTGGAGTTTTGAAATTTTAGTTTCGGATTTTGGGAGTTTTGGAGTTTTTAAGTTTTCGATTTTCGGAGTTTTGGATTTTTGGAGTTTTGGATTTTTGCAGTTTTGGCGTTTTCGAGTTTTGGATTTTTGGAGTTTTGGACTTTCGGAGTTTCGGATTATTGGACTTTTGGAGTTTTAGAGCTTTGGAGTTTTGGAGTTCCGGATTTTCAGTTTCGGAGTTTCGGAGATTTGGAGTTTCGGCAGTTTGGAGATTCGGGGTCTTGATGTTTCGGAATTTTGTAGTTTTGTAGTTTTGAAGTTTCGGAGTGTTTGAGCTTTAGAGTTTTAGACTACTAGAGTTTTGGAGTTTTGAAATTTTAGAGTTTCAGATTTTTGGAGTTTTGGAGTTTTTAAGTTTTCGATTTTCGGAGTTCTGGATTTGTGGAGTTTTGGATTTTCGGAGTTTTGGAGTTGCGGAGTTTTGGAGATTCAGGGTTTTGGAGTTTTGGAATTTTGGAGTTTTGAAGTTTTTGAGTTTTGGAGTTTTGGATTTTTGCGCTTTTGGAGTTTCGGAGTTTTGGAGATTCAGGGTAGTGGAGTTTCGGTATTTTTGAGTTTTGGAGTTTTGGAGTTTCGGAGTACCGGAGTTTCGCAGTTTCGGAGTTTCGAAGTTTTGCAGTTTCGGAGTTTTGGAGTTTTGAGTTTTGAAGTTTTTGAGTTTTGGAGTTTTGGTTTTTTGCACTTTTGGAGTTTCGGAGTTTTGGAGATTCAGGGTAGTGGAGTTTCGGAATTTTTGAGTTTTGGAGTTTTGGAGTTTCGGAGTACCGGAGTTTCGCAGTTTCGGAGTTTCGAAGTTTTGCAGTTTCGGAGTTTTGGAGTTTTGGAGTTTCGGAGTTTCGAAGTTTTGGAGTTTTAGAGTTTTGGAGTTTCGGAGTTTTGGAGATGCAGGGTTGTGGAGTTTCGGAGATTTGGAGTTTCGGCGTTTTGGAGATTCAGGGTCTTGGAGTTTCAGAATATTGTAGTTTTGTAGTTTTGGAGTTTTGGAGTGTCGGAGTTTCGGAGTGTTGGAGTTTTGTAGTTTTAGAGTTTTATAGTTCTGGAGTTTTGAAATTTTTGAGTTTCGGATTTTTGGAGTTTGGAGTTTTTATGTTTTGGATTTTTGAGTTTTGGATTTTTGGATTTTTGGAGTTTTGGAGTTTTTGAGTTTTTGAGTTTTGGAGATTTGGATTTTTGCACTTTTGGAGTTTTGGAGTTTCGGAGTTTTGGATTATTGGAGTTTTCGAGTTTTACAATTTTTGATTTTTGGAGGTATGGATTTTTGGAGTTTCGGAGTTGTGGAGATTCGGGGTTGTGGAGTTTTAGAGGTTCGGAGTTTTGGAGTTTCCGAGTTTCGGAGTGTTGGAGTTTCAGAGTTTTTGAGTTTGGGAGTTTCGCAGTTTTGGAGATTCGGAGTTGTGAAGTTTCGAATTTTGGTGTTTCGCATTTTTGCAGTTTTGGAGTTTTCAAGTTTTGGATTTTTGGAGTTTTGGATATTTGCAGTTTTGGCGTTTTCGAGTTTTGGATTTTTGGAGTTTTGGATTTTTGGAGTTTTGGACTTTCGGAGTTTCGGATTATTGGACTTTTGGAGTTTTAGAGCTTTGGAGTTTTGGAGTTCCGGATTTTCAGTTTCGGAGTTTCGGAGATTTGGAGTTTCGGCAGTTTGGAGATTCGGGGTCTTGATGTTTCGGAATTTTGTAGTTTTTTAGTTTTGAAGTTTCGGAGTGTTTGAGCTTTAGAGTTTTAGACTACTAGAGTTTTGGAGTTTTGAAATTTTAGAGTTTCAGATTTTTGGAGTTTTGGAGTTTTTAAGTTTTCGATTTTCGGAGTTCTGGATTTGTGGAGTTTTGGATTTTCGGAGTTTTGGAGTTGCGGAGTTTTGGAGATTCAGGGTTTTGGAGTTTTGGAATTTTGGAGTTTTGAAGTTTTTGAGTTTTGGAGTTTTGGATTTTTGCGCTTTTGGAGTTTCGGAGTTTTGGAGATTCAGGGTAGTGGAGTTTCGTAATTTTTGAGTTTTGGAGTTTTGGAGTTTCGGAGTACCGGAGTTTCGCAGTTTCGGAGTTTCGAAGTTTTGCAGTTTCGGAGTTTTGGAGTTTTGGAGTTTCGAAGTTTCGAAGTTTTGGAGTTTTAGAGTTTTGGAGTTTCGGAGTTTTGGAGATGCAGGGTTGTGGAGTTTCGGAGATTTGGAGTTTCGGCGTTTTGGAGATTCAGGGTCTTGGAGTTTCGGAATTTTGTAGTTTTGTAGTTTTGGAGTTTTGGAGTGTCGGAGTTTCGGAGTGTTGGAGTTTTGGAGTTTTAGAGTTTTATAGTTTTGGAGTTTTGAAATTTTTGAGTTTCGGATTTTTGGAGTTTGGAGTTTTTATGTTTTGGATTTTTGAGTTTTGGATTTTTGGATTTTTGGAGTTTTGGAGTTTTTGAGTTTTTGAGTTTTGGAGATTTGGATTTTTGCACTTTTGGAGTTTTGGAGTTTCGGAGTTTTGGATTATTGGAGTTTTCGAGTTTTACAATTTTTGATTTTTGGAGGTATGGATTTTTGGAGTTTCGGAGTTGTGGAGATTCGGGGTTGTGGAGTTTTAGAGGTTCGGAGTTTTGGAGTTTCCGAGTTTCGGAGTGTTGGAGTTTCAGAGTTTTTGAGTTTGGGAGTTTCGCAGTTTTGGAGATTCGGAGTTGTGAAGTTTCGAATTTTGGTGTTTCGCATTTTTGCAGTTTTGGAGTTTTCAAGTTTTGGATTTTTGGAGTTTTGGATTTTCGGAGTTTTGGATTTTTGGAGTTTGGACTTTTGGAGTTTCGGATTATTGGACTTTTGGAGTTTTAGAGCTTTGGAGTTTTGGAGTTTTGGAGTTCCGGATTTTCAGTTTCGGATTTTTGGAGTTTTGGTGTTTTGGTGACTTGGAGTTTCGGCGTTTTGGAGATTCGGGGTCTTGGAGTTTAAGAATTTTGTAGTTTTGGAGTTCCGGGGTGGTGGAGTTTTGGAGTTTTAGAGTTTTGGAGTTTTGAAATTTTCAATTTTCGGAGTTTTGGATTTTTGGAGTTTTGGATTTTTGAGTTTTGGATTTTTAGAGTTTTTTAGTTTTGGAGTTTTTGAGTTTTGGATTTTTGGAGTTTTGGATTTTTGGAATTTTGGAGTTTCGGAGATTTGGAGTTTCGGCGTTTTGGAGTTTTGGAGTTTTGGATTTTTGCACTTTTTGAGTTTCGAATTTTTTGAGTTTCGGAGATTTGGAGTTTCGGCGTTTTGGAGATTCGGGTCTTGGAGTTTAAGAATTTTGTAGTTTTGGAGTTTCGGGGTGTTGGAGTTTTGGAGTTTTAGTTTTAGTTTTGGAGTTTTGAAATTTTAGTTTCGGATTTTGGGAGTTTTGGAGTTTTTAAGTTTTCGATTTTCGGAGTTTTGGAGTTTCGGAGTTTTGGATTATTGGAGTTTTCGAGTTTTACAATTTTTGATTTTTGGAGGTATGGATTTTTGGAGTTTCGGAGTTGTGGAGATTCGGGGTTGTGGAGTTTTAGAGGTTCGGAGTTTTGGAGTTTCCGAGTTTCGGAGTGTTGGAGTTTCAGAGTTCTTGAGTTTGGGAGTTTCGCAGTTTTGGAGATTCGGAGTTGTGAAGTTTCGAATTTTGGTGTTTCGCATTTTTGCAGTTTTGGAGTTTTCAAGTTTTGGATTTTTGGAGTTTTGGATATTTACAGTTTTGGCGTTTTCGAGTTTTGGATTTTTGGAGTTTTGGATTTTTGGAGTTTTGGACTTTCGGAGTTTCGGATTATTGGACTTTTGGAGTTTTAGAGCTTTGGAGTTTTGGAGTTCCGGATTTTCAGTTTCGGAGTTTCGGAGATTTGGAGTTTCGGCAGTTTGGAGATTCGGGGTCTTGATGTTTCGGAATTTTGTAGTTTTTTAGTTTTGAAGTTTCGGAGTGTTTGAGCTTTAGAGTTTTAGACTACTAGAGTTTTGGAGTTTTGAAATTTTAGAGTTTCAGATTTTTGGAGTTTTGGAGTTTTTAAGTTTTCGATTTTCGGAGTTCTGGATTTGTGGAGTTTTGGATTTTCGGAGTTTTGGAGTTGCGGAGTTTTGGAGATTCAGGGTTTTGGAGTTTTGGAATTTTGGAGTTTTGAAGTTTTTGAGTTTTGGAGTTTTGGATTTTTGCGCTTTTGGAGTTTCGGAGTTTTGGAGATTCAGGGTAGTGGAGTTTCGTAATTTTTGAGTTTTGGAGTTTTGGAGTTTCGGAGTACCGGAGTTTCGCAGTTTCGGAGTTTCGAAGTTTTGCAGTTTCGGAGTTTTGGAGTTTTGGAGTTTTGGAGTTTCGAAGTTTCGAAGTTTTGGAGTTTTAGTTTTGGAGTTTCGGAGTTTTGGAGATGCAGGGTTGTGGAGTTTCGGAGATTTGGAGTTTCGGCGTTTTGGAGATTCAGGGTCTTGGAGTTTCGGAATTTTGTAGTTTTGTAGTTTTGGAGTTTTGGAGTGTCGGAGTTTCGGAGTGTTGGAGTTTTGGAGTTTTAGAGTTTTATAGTTTTGGAGTTTTGAAATTTTTGAGTTTCGGATTTTTGGAGTTTGGAGTTTTTATGTTTTGGATTTTTGAGTTTTGGATTTTTGGATTTTTGGAGTTTTGGAGTTTTTGAGTTTTTGAGTTTTGGAGATTTGGATTTTTGCACTTTTGGAGTTTTGGAGTTTCGGAGTTTTGGATTATTGGAGTTTTCGAGTTTTACAATTTTTGATTTTTGGAGGTATGGATTTTTGGAGTTTCGGAGTTGTGTAGATTCGGGGTTGTGGAGTTTTAGAGGTTCGGAGTTTTGGAGTTTCCGAGTTTCGGAGTGTTGGAGTTTCAGAGTTTTTGAGTTTGGGAGTTTCGCAGTTTTGGAGATTCGGAGTTGTGAAGTTTCGAATTTTGGTGTTTCGCATTTTTGCAGTTTTGGAGTTTTCAAGTTTTGGATTTTTGGAGTTTTGGATTTTCGGAGTTTTGGATTTTTGGAGTTTGGACTTTTGGAGTTTCGGATTATTGGACTTTTGGAGTTTTAGAGCTTTGGAGTTTTGGAGTTTTGGAGTTCCGGATTTTCAGTTTCGGATTTTTGGAGTTTTGGTGTTTTGGTGACTTGGAGTTTCGGCGTTTTGGAGATTCGGGGTCTTGGAGTTTAAGAATTTTGTAGTTTTGGAGTTCCGGGGTGGTGGAGTTTTGGAGTTTTAGAGTTTTGGAGTTTTGAAATTTTCAATTTTCGGAGTTTTGGATTTTTGGAGTTTTGGATTTTTGAGTTTTGGATTTTTAGTTTTTTAGTTTTGGAGTTTTTGAGTTTTGGATTTTTGGAGTTTTGGATTTTTGGAATTTTGGAGTTTCGGAGATTTGGAGTTTCGGCGTTTTGGAGTTTTGGAGTTTTGGATTTTTGCACTTTTTGAGTTTCGAATTTTTGGAGTTTCAGAGATTTGGAGTTTCGGCGTTTTGGAGATTCGGGTCTTGGAGTTTAAGAATTTTGTAGTTTTGGAGTTTCGGGGTGTTGGAGTTTTGGAGTTTTAGTTTTAGAGTTTTGGAGTTTTGAAATTTTAGTTTCGGATTTTGGGAGTTTTGGAGTTTTTAAGTTTTCGATTTTCGGAGTTTTGGATTTTTGGAGTTTTGGCGTTTTCGAGTTTTGGATTTTTGGAGTTTTGGATTTTTGGAGTTTTGGACTTTCGGAGTTTCGGATTATTGGACTTTTGGAGTTTTAGAGCTTTGGAGTTTTGGAGTTCCGGATTTTCAGTTTCGGAGTTTCGGAGATTTGGAGTTTCGGCAGTTTGGAGATTCGGGGTCTTGATGTTTCGGAATTTTGTAGGTTTTTAGTTTTGAAGTTTCGGAGTGTTTGAGCTTTAGAGTTTTAGACTACTAGAGTTTTGGAGTTTTGAAATTTTAGAGTTTCAGATTTTTGGAGTTTTGGAGTTTTTAAGTTTTCGATTTTCGGAGTTCTGGATTTGTGCAGTTTTGGATTTTCGGAGTTTTGGAGTTGCGGAGTTTTGGAGATTCAGGGTTTCGGAGTTTTGGAATTTTGGAGTTTTGAAGTTTTTGAGTTTTGGAGTTTTGGATTTTTGCGCTTTTGGAGTTTCGGAGTTTTGGAGATTCAGGGTAGTGGAGTTTCGGAATTTTTGAGTTTTGGAGTTTTGGAGTTTCGGAGTACCGGAGTTTCGCAGTTTCGGAGTTTCGAAGTTTTGCAGTTTCGGAGTTTTGGAGTTTTGGAGTTTCGGAGTTTCGAAGTTTTGGAGTTTTAGAGTTTTGGAGTTTCGGAGTTTTGGAGATGCAGGGTTGTGGAGTTTCGGAGATTTGGAGTTTCGGCGTTTTGGAGATTCAGGGTCTTGGAGTTTCGGAATTTTGTAGTTTTGTAGTTTTGGAGTTTTGGAGTGTCGGAGTTTCGGAGTGTTGGAGTTTTGGAGTTTTAGAGTTTTATAGTTTTGGAGTTTTGAAATTTTTGAGTTTCGGATTTTTGGAGTTTGGAGTTTTTATGTTTTGGATTTTTGAGTTTTGGATTTTTGGATTTTTGGAGTTTTGGAGTTTTTGAGTTTTTGAGTTTTGGAGATTTGGATTTTTGCACTTTTGGAGTTTTGGAGTTTCGGAGTTTTGGATTATTGGAGTTTTCGAGTTTTACAATTTTTGATTTTTGGAGGTATGGATTTTTGGAGTTTCGGAGTTGTGGAGATTCGGGGTTGTGGAGTTTTAGAGGTTCGGAGTTTTGGAGTTTCCGAGTTTCGGAGTGTTGGAGTTTCAGAGTTTTTGAGTTTGGGAGTTTCGCAGTTTTGGAGATTCGGAGTTGTGAAGTTTCGAATTTTGGTGTTTCGCATTTTTGCAGTTTTGGAGTTTTCAAGTTTTGGATTTTTGGAGTTTTGGATTTTCGGAGTTGTGGATTTTTGGAGTTTGGACTTTTGGAGTTTCGGATTATTGGACTTTTGGAGTTTTAGAGCTTTGGAGTTTTGGAGTTTTGGAGTTCCGGATTTTCAGTTTCGGATTTTTGGAGTTTTGGTGTTTTGGTGACTTGGAGTTTCGGCGTTTTGGAGATTCGGGGTCTTGGAGTTTAAGAATTTTGTAGTTTTGGAGTTCCGGGGTGGTGGAGTTTTGGAGTTTTAGAGTTTTGGAGTTTTGAAATTTTCAATTTTCGGAGTTTTGGATTTTTGGAGTTTTGGATTTTTGAGTTTTGGATTTTTAGAGTTTTTTAGTTTTGGAGTTTTTGAGTTTTGGATTTTTGGAGTTTTGGATTTTTGGAATTTTGGAGTTTCGGAGATTTGGAGTTTCGGCGTTTTGGAGTTTTGGAGTTTTGGATTTTTGCACTTTTTGAGTTTCGAATTTTTGGAGTTTCGGAGATTTGGAGTTTCGGCGTTTTGGAGATTCGGGCCTTGGAGTTTAAGAATTTTGTAGTTTTGGAGTTTCGGGGTATTGGAGTTTTGGAGTTTTAGTTTTAGTTTTGGAGTTTTGAAATTTTAGTTTCGGATTTTGGGAGTTTTGGAGTTTTTAAGTTTTCGATTTTCGGAGTTTTGGATTTTTGGAGTTTTGGATTTTTGCAGTTTTGGCGTTTTCGAGTTTTGGATTTTTGGAGTTTTGGACTTTCGGAGTTTCGGATTATTGGACTTTTGGAGTTTGAGAGCTTTGGAGTTTTGGAGTTCCGGATTTTCAGTTTCGGAGTTTCGGAGATTTGGAGTTTCGGCAGTTTGGAGATTCGGGGTCTTGATGTTTCGGAATTTTGTAGTTTTGTAGTTTTGAAGTTTCGGAGTGTTTGAGCTTTAGAGTTTTAGACTACTAGAGTTTTGGAGTTTTGAAATTTTAGAGTTTCAGATTTTTGGAGTTTTGGAGTTTTTAAGTTTTCGATTTTCGGAGTTCTGGATTTGTGGAGTTTTGGATTTTCGGAGTTTTGGAGTTGCGGAGTTTTGGAGATTCAGGGTTTTGGAGTTTTGGAATTTTGGAGTTTTGAAGTTTTTGAGTTTTGGAGTTTTGGATTTTTGCGCTTTTGGAGTTTCGGAGTTTTGGAGATTCAGGGTAGTGGAGTTTCGGAATTTTTGAGTTTTGGAGTTTTGGAGTTTCGGAGTACCGGAGTTTCGCAGTTTCGGAGTTTCGAAGTTTTGCAGTTTCGGAGTTTTGGAGTTTTGGAGTTTTGAAGTTTTTGAGTTTTGGAGTTTTGGATTTTTGCGCTTTTGGAGTTTCGGAGTTTTGGAGATTCAGGGTAGTGGAGTTTCGGAATTTTTGAGTTTTGGAGTTTTGGAGTTTCGGAGTACGGAGTTTCGCAGTTTCGGAGTTTCGAAGTTTTGCAGTTTCGGAGTTTTGGAGTTTTGGAGTTTCGGAGTTTCGGAGTTTCGAAGTTTTGGAGTTTTAGAGTTTTGGAGTTTCGGAGTTTTGGAGATGCAGGGTTGTGGAGTTTCGGAGATTTGGAGTTTCGGCGTTTTGGAGATTCAGGGTCTTGGAGTTTCGGAATATTGTAGTTTTGTAGTTTTGGAGTTTTGGAGTGTCGGAGTTTCGGAGTGTTGGAGTTTTGGAGTTTTAGAGTTTTATAGTTCTGGAGTTTTGAAATTTTTGAGTTTCGGATTTTTGGAGTTTGGAGTTTTTATGTTTTGGATTTTTGAGTTTTGGATTTTTGGATTTTTGTAGTTTTGGAGTTTTTGAGTTTTTGAGTTTTGGAGATTTGGATTTTTGCACTTTTGGAGTTTTGGAGTTTCGGAGTTTTGGATTATTGGAGTTTTCGAGTTTTACAATTTTTGATTTTTGGAGGTATGGATTTTTGGAGTTTCGGAGTTGTGGAGATTCGGGGTTGTGGAGTTTTAGAGGTTCGGAGTTTTGGAGTTTCCGAGTTTCGGAGTGTTGGAGTTTCAGAGTTTTTGAGTTTGGGAGTTTCGCAGTTTTGGAGATTCGGAGTTGTGAAGTTTCGAATTTTGGTATTTCGCATTTTTGCAGTTTTGGAGTTTTCAAGTTTTGGATTTTTGGAGTTTTGGATTTTTGCAGTTTTGGCGTTTTCGAGTTTTGGATTTTTGGAGTTTTGGATTTTTGGAGTTTTGGACTTTCGGAGTTTCGGATTATTGGACTTTTGGAGTTTTAGAGCTTTGGAGTTTTGGAGTTCCGGATTTTCAGTTTCGGAGTTTCGGAGATTTGGAGTTTCGGCAGTTTGGAGATTCGGGGTCTTGATGTTTCGGAATTTTGTAGGTTTTTAGTTTTGAAGTTTCGGAGTGTTTGAGCTTTAGAGTTTTAGACTAGTAGAGTTTTGGAGTTTTGAAATTTTAGTTTCAGATTTTTGGAGTTTTGGAGTTTTTAAGTTTTCGATTTTCGGAGTTCTGGATTTGTGGAGTTTTGGATTTTCGGAGTTTTGGAGTTGCGGAGTTTTGGAGATTCAGGGTTTTGGAGTTTTGGAATTTTGGAGTTTTGAAGTTTTTGAGTTTTGGAGTTTTGGATTTTTGCGCTTTTGGAGTTTCGGAGTTTTGGAGATTCAGGGTAGTGGAGTTTCGGAATTTTTGAGTTTTGGAGTTTTGGAGTTTCGGAGTACCGGAGTTTCGCAGTTTCGGAGTTTCGAAGTTTTGCAGTTTCGGAGTTTTGGAGTTTTGGAGTTTCGGAGTTTCGAAGTTTTGGAGTTTTAGAGTTTTGGAGTTTCGGAGTTTTGGAGATGCAGGGTTGTGGAGTTTGGGAGATTTGGAGTTTTGGCGTTTTGGAGATTCAGGGTCTTGGAGTTTCGTAATTTTGTAGTTTTGTAGTTTTGGAGTTTTGGAGTGTCGGAGTTTCGGAGTGTTGGAGTTTTGGAGTTTTAGAGTTTTATAGTTTTGGAGTTTTGAAATTTTTGAGTTTCGGATTTTTGGAGTTTGGAGTCTTAATGTTTTGGATTTTTGAGTTTTGGATTTTTGGATTTTTGGAGTTTTGGAGTTTTTGAGTTTTTGAGTTTTGGAGATTTGGATTTTTGCACTTTTGGAGTTTTGGAGTTTCGGAGTTTTGGATTATTGGAGTTTTCGAGTTTTACAATTTTTGATTTTTGGAGGTATGGATTTTTGGAGTTTCGGAGTCGTGGAGATTCGGGGTTGTGGAGTTTTAGAGGTTCGGAGTTTTGGAGTTTCCGAGTTTCGGAGTGTTGGAGTTTCAGAGTTTTTGAGTTTGGGAGTTTCGCAGTTTTGGAGATTCGGAGTTGTGAAGTTTCGAATTTTGGTGTTTCGCATTTTTGCAGTTTTGGAGTTTTCAAGTTTTGGATTTTTGGAGTTTTGGATTTTCGGAGTTTTGGATTTTTGGAGTTTGGACTTTTGGAGTTTCGGATTATTGGACTTTTGGAGTTTTAGAGCTTTGGAGTTTTGGAGTTTTGGAGTTCCGGATTTTCAGTTTCGGATTTTTGGAGTTTTGGTGTTTTGGTGACTTGGAGTTTCGGCGTTTTGGAGATTCGGGGTCTTGGAGTTTAAGAATTTTGTAGTTTTGGAGTTCCGGGGTGGTGGAGTTTTGGAGTTTTAGAGTTTTGGAGTTTTGAAATTTTCAATTTTCGGAGTTTTGGATTTTTGGAGTTTTGGATTTTTGAGTTTTGGATTTTTAGAGTTTTTTAGTTTTGGAGTTTTTGAGTTTTGGATTTTTGGAGTTTTGGATTTTTGGAATTTTGGAGTTTCGGAGATTTGGAGTTTCGGCGTTTTGGAGTTTTGGAGTTTTGGATTTTTGCACTTTTTGAGTTTCGAATTTTTGGAGTTTCGGAGATTTGGAGTTTCGGCGTTTTGGAGATTCGGGTCTTGGAGTTTAAGAATTTTGTAGTTTTGGAGTTTCGGGGTGTTGGAGTTTTGGAGTTTTAGTTTTAGTTTTGGAGTTTTGAAATTTTAGTTTCGGATTTTGGGAGTTTTGGAGTTTTTAAGTTTTCGATTTTCGGAGTTTTGGATTTTTGGAGTTTTGGATTTTTGCAGTTTTGGCGTTTTCGAGTTTTGGATTTTTGGAGTTTTGGACTTTCGGAGTTTCGGATTATTGGACTTTTGGAGTTTTAGAGCTTTGGAGTTTTGGAGTTCCGGATTTTCAGTTTCGGAGTTTCGGAGATTTGGAGTTTCGGCAGTTTGGAGATTCGGGGTCTTGATGTTTCGGAATTTTGTAGTTTTGTAGTTTTGAAGTTTCGGAGTGTTTGAGCTTTAGAGTTTTAGACTACTAGAGTTTTGGAGTTTTGAAATTTTAGAGTTTCAGATTTTTGGAGTTTTGGAGTTTTTAAGTTTTCGATTTTCGGAGTTCTGGATTTGTGGAGTTTTGGATTTTCGGAGTTTTGGAGTTGCGGAGTTTTGGAGATTCAGGGTTTTGGAGTTTTGGAATTTTGGAGTTTTGAAGTTTTTGAGTTTTGGAGTTTTGGATTTTTGCGCTTTTGGAGTTTCGGAGTTTTGGAGATTCAGGGTAGTGGAGTTTCGGTATTTTTGAGTTTTGGAGTTTTGGAGTTTCGGAGTACCGGAGTTTCGCAGTTTCGGAGTTTCGAAGTTTTGCAGTTTCGGAGTTTTGGAGTTTTGAGTTTTGAAGTTTTTGAGTTTTGGAGTTTTGGTTTTTTGCACTTTTGGAGTTTCGGAGTTTTGGAGATTCAGGGTAGTGGAGTTTCGGAATTTTTGAGTTTTGGAGTTTTGGAGTTTCGGAGTACCGGAGTTTCGCAGTTTCGGAGTTTCGAAGTTTTGCAGTTTCGGAGTTTTGGAGTTTTGGAGTTTCGGAGTTTCGAAGTTTTGGAGTTTTAGAGTTTTGGAGTTTCGGAGTTTTGGAGATGCAGGGTTGTGGAGTTTCGGAGATTTGGAGTTTCGGCGTTTTGGAGATTCAGGGTCTTGGAGTTTCAGAATATTGTAGTTTTGTAGTTTTGGAGTTTTGGAGTGTCGGAGTTTCGGAGTGTTGGAGTTTTGTAGTTTTAGAGTTTTATAGTTCTGGAGTTTTGAAATTTTTGAGTTTCGGATTTTTGGAGTTTGGAGTTTTTATGTTTTGGATTTTTGAGTTTTGGATTTTTGGATTTTTGGAGTTTTGGAGTTTTTGAGTTTTTGAGTTTTGGAGATTTGGATTTTTGCACTTTTGGAGTTTTGGAGTTTCGGAGTTTTGGATTATTGGAGTTTTCGAGTTTTACAATTTTTGATTTTTGGAGGTATGGATTTTTGGAGTTTCGGAGTTGTGGAGATTCGGGGTTGTGGAGTTTTAGAGGTTCGGAGTTTTGGAGTTTCCGAGTTTCGGAGTGTTGGAGTTTCAGAGTTTTTGAGTTTGGGAGTTTCGCAGTTTTGGAGATTCGGAGTTGTGAAGTTTCGAATTTTGGTGTTTCGCATTTTTGCAGTTTTGGAGTTTTCAAGTTTTGGATTTTTGGAGTTTTGGATATTTGCAGTTTTGGCGTTTTCGAGTTTTGGATTTTTGGAGTTTTGGATTTTTGGAGTTTTGGACTTTCGGAGTTTCGGATTATTGGACTTTTGGAGTTTTAGAGCTTTGGAGTTTTGGAGTTCCGGATTTTCAGTTTCGGAGTTTCGGAGATTTGGAGTTTCGGCAGTTTGGAGATTCGGGGTCTTGATGTTTCGGAATTTTGTAGTTTTTTAGTTTTGAAGTTTCGGAGTGTTTGAGCTTTAGAGTTTTAGACTACTAGAGTTTTGGAGTTTTGAAATTTTAGAGTTTCAGATTTTTGGAGTTTTGGAGTTTTTAAGTTTTCGATTTTCGGAGTTCTGGATTTGTGGAGTTTTGGATTTTCGGAGTTTTGGAGTTGCGGAGTTTTGGAGATTCAGGGTTTTGGAGTTTTGGAATTTTGGAGTTTTGAAGTTTTTGAGTTTTGGAGTTTTGGATTTTTGCGCTTTTGGAGTTTCGGAGTTTTGGAGATTCAGGGTAGTGGAGTTTCGTAATTTTTGAGTTTTGGAGTTTTGGAGTTTCGGAGTACCGGAGTTTCGCAGTTTCGGAGTTTCGAAGTTTTGCAGTTTCGGAGTTTTGGAGTTTTGGAGTTTCGAAGTTTCGAAGTTTTGGAGTTTTAGAGTTTTGGAGTTTCGGAGTTTTGGAGATGCAGGGTTGTGGAGTTTCGGAGATTTGGAGTTTCGGCGTTTTGGAGATTCAGGGTCTTGGAGTTTCGGAATTTTGTAGTTTTGTAGTTTTGGAGTTTTGGAGTGTCGGAGTTTCGGAGTGTTGGAGTTTTGGAGTTTTAGAGTTTTATAGTTTTGGAGTTTTGAAATTTTTGAGTTTCGGATTTTTGGAGTTTGGAGTTTTTATGTTTTGGATTTTTGAGTTTTGGATTTTTGGATTTTTGGAGTTTTGGAGTTTTTGAGTTTTTGAGTTTTGGAGATTTGGATTTTTGCACTTTTGGAGTTTTGGAGTTTCGGAGTTTTGGATTATTGGAGTTTTCGAGTTTTACAATTTTTGATTTTTGGAGGTATGGATTTTTGGAGTTTCGGAGTTGTGGAGATTCGGGGTTGTGGAGTTTTAGAGGTTCGGAGTTTTGGAGTTTCCGAGTTTCGGAGTGTTGGAGTTTCAGAGTTTTTGAGTTTGGGAGTTTCGCAGTTTTGGAGATTCGGAGTTGTGAAGTTTCGAATTTTGGTGTTTCGCATTTTTGCAGTTTTGGAGTTTTCAAGTTTTGGATTTTTGGAGTTTTGGATTTTCGGAGTTTTGGATTTTTGGAGTTTGGACTTTTGGAGTTTCGGATTATTGGACTTTTGGAGTTTTAGAGCTTTGGAGTTTTGGAGTTTTGGAGTTCCGGATTTTCAGTTTCGGATTTTTGGAGTTTTGGTGTTTTGGTGACTTGGAGTTTCGGCGTTTTGGAGATTCGGGGTCTTGGAGTTTAAGAATTTTGTAGTTTTGGAGTTCCGGGGTGGTGGAGTTTTGGAGTTTTAGAGTTTTGGAGTTTTGAAATTTTCAATTTTCGGAGTTTTGGATTTTTGGAGTTTTGGATTTTTGAGTTTTGGATTTTTAGAGTTTTTTAGTTTTGGAGTTTTTGAGTTTTGGATTTTTGGAGTTTTGGATTTTTGGAATTTTGGAGTTTCGGAGATTTGGAGTTTCGGCGTTTTGGAGTTTTGGATTTTTGCACTTTTTGAGTTTCGAATTTTTTGAGTTTCGGAGATTTGGAGTTTCGGCGTTTTGGAGATTCGGGTCTTGGAGTTTAAGAATTTTGTAGTTTTGGAGTTTCGGGGTGTTGGAGTTTTGGAGTTTTAGTTTTAGTTTTGGAGTTTTGAAATTTTAGTTTCGGATTTTGGGAGTTTTGGAGTTTTTAAGTTTTCGATTTTCGGAGTTTTGGAGTTTCGGAGTTTTGGATTATTGGAGTTTTCGAGTTTTACAATTTTTGATTTTTGGAGGTATGGATTTTTGGAGTTTCGGAGTTGTGGAGATTCGGGGTTGTGGAGTTTTAGAGGTTCGGAGTTTTGGAGTTTCCGAGTTTCGGAGTGTTGGAGTTTCAGAGTTCTTGAGTTTGGGAGTTTCGCAGTTTTGGAGATTCGGAGTTGTGAAGTTTCGAATTTTGGTGTTTCGCATTTTTGCAGTTTTGGAGTTTTCAAGTTTTGGATTTTTGGAGTTTTGGATATTTGCAGTTTTGGCGTTTTCGAGTTTTGGATTTTTGGAGTTTTGGATTTTTGGAGTTTTGGACTTTCGGAGTTTCGGATTATTGGACTTTTGGAGTTTTAGAGCTTTGGAGTTTTGGAGTTCCGGATTTTCAGTTTCGGAGTTTCGGAGATTTGGAGTTTCGGCAGTTTGGAGATTCGGGGTCTTGATGTTTCGGAATTTTGTAGTTTTTTAGTTTTGAAGTTTCGGAGTGTTTGAGCTTTAGAGTTTTAGACTACTAGAGTTTTGGAGTTTTGAAATTTTAGAGTTTCAGATTTTTGGAGTTTTGGAGTTTTTAAGTTTTCGATTTTCGGAGTTCTGGATTTGTGGAGTTTTGGATTTTCGGAGTTTTGGAGTTGCGGAGTTTTGGAGATTCAGGGTTTTGGAGTTTTGGAATTTTGGAGTTTTGAAGTTTTTGAGTTTTGGAGTTTTGGATTTTTGCGCTTTTGGAGTTTCGGAGTTTTGGAGATTCAGGGTAGTGGAGTTTCGTAATTTTTGAGTTTTGGAGTTTTGGAGTTTCGGAGTACCGGAGTTTCGCAGTTTCGGAGTTTCGAAGTTTTGCAGTTTCGGAGTTTTGGAGTTTTGGAGTTTCGAAGTTTCGAAGTTTTGGAGTTTTAGTTTTGGAGTTTCGGAGTTTTGGAGATGCAGGGTTGTGGAGTTTCGGAGATTTGGAGTTTCGGCGTTTTGGAGATTCAGGGTCTTGGAGTTTCGGAATTTTGTAGTTTTGTAGTTTTGGAGTTTTGGAGTGTCGGAGTTTCGGAGTGTTGGAGTTTTGGAGTTTTAGAGTTTTATAGTTTTGGAGTTTTGAAATTTTTGAGTTTCGGATTTTTGGAGTTTGGAGTTTTTATGTTTTGGATTTTTGAGTTTTGGATTTTTGGATTTTTGGAGTTTTGGAGTTTTTGAGTTTTTGAGTTTTGGAGATTTGGATTTTTGCACTTTTGGAGTTTTGGAGTTTCGGAGTTTTGGATTATTGGAGTTTTCGAGTTTTACAATTTTTGATTTTTGGAGGTATGGATTTTTGGAGTTTCGGAGTTGTGTAGATTCGGGGTTGTGGAGTTTTAGAGGTTCGGAGTTTTGGAGTTTCCGAGTTTCGGAGTGTTGGAGTTTCAGAGTTTTTGAGTTTGGGAGTTTCGCAGTTTTGGAGATTCGGAGTTGTGAAGTTTCGAATTTTGGTGTTTCGCATTTTTGCAGTTTTGGAGTTTTCAAGTTTTGGATTTTTGGAGTTTTGGATTTTCGGAGTTTTGGATTTTTGGAGTTTGGACTTTTGGTGTTTCGGATTATTGGACTTTTGGAGTTTTAGAGCTTTGGAGTTTTGGAGTTTTGGAGTTCCGGATTTTCAGTTTCGGATTTTTGGAGTTTTGGTGTTTTGGTGACTTGGAGTTTCGGCGTTTTGGAGATTCGGGGTCTTGGAGTTTAAGAATTTTGTAGTTTTGGAGTTCCGGGGTGGTGGAGTTTTGGAGTTTTAGAGTTTTGGAGTTTTGAAATTTTCAATTTTCGGAGTTTTGGATTTTTGGAGTTTTGGATTTTTGAGTTTTGGATTTTTAGAGTTTTTTAGTTTTGGAGTTTTTGAGTTTTGGATTTTTGGAGTTTTGGATTTTTGGAATTTTGGAGTTTCGGAGGTTTGGAGTTTCGGCGTTTTGGAGTTTTGGAGTTTTGGATTTTTGCACTTTTTGAGTTTCGAATTTTTTGAGTTTCGGAGATTTGGAGTTTCGGCGTTTTGGAGATTCGGGTCTTGGAGTTTAAGAATTTTGTAGTTTTGGAGTTTCGGGGTGTTGGAGTTTTGGAGTTTTAGTTTTAGTTTTGGAGTTTTGAAATTTTAGTTTCGGATTTTGGGAGTTTTGGAGTTTTTAAGTTTTCGATTTTCGGAGTTTTGGATTTTTGGAGTTTTGGATTTTTGCAGTTTTGGCGTTTTCGAGTTTTGGATTTTTGGAGTTTTGGACTTTCGGAGTTTCGGATTTTTGGACTTTTGGAGTTTTAGAGCTTTGGAGTTTTGGAGTTCCGGATTTTCAGTTTCGGAGTTTCGGAGATTTGGAGTTTCGGCAGTTTGGAGATTCGGGGTCTTGATGTTTCGGAATTTTGTAGTTTTGTAGTTTTGAAGTTTCGGAGTGTTTGAGCTTTAGAGTTTTAGACTACTAGAGTTTTGGAGTTTTGAAATTTTAGAGTTTCAGATTTTTGGAGTTTTGGAGTTTTTAAGTTTTCGATTTTCGGAGTTCTGGATTTGTGGAGTTTTGGATTTTCGGAGTTTTGGAGTTGCGGAGTTTTGGAGATTCAGGGTTTTGGAGTTTTGGAATTTTGGAGTTTTGAAGTTTTTGAGTTTTGGAGCTTTGGATTTTTGCGCTTTTGGAGTTTCGGAGTTTTGGAGATTCAGGGTAGTGGAGTTTCGGAATTTTTGAGTTTTGGAGTTTTGGAGTTTCGGAGTACCGGAGTTTCGCAGTTTCGGAGTTTCGAAGTTTTGCAGTTTCGGAGTTTTGGAGTTTTGGAGTTTTGAAGTTTTTGAGTTTTGGAGTTTTGGATTTTTGCGCTTTTGGAGTTTCGGAGTTTTGGAGATTCAGGGTAGTGGAGTTTCGGAATTTTTGAGTTTTGGAGTTTTGGAGTTTCGGAGTACCGGAGTTTCGCAGTTTCGGAGTTTCGAAGTTTTGCAGTTTCGGAGCTTTGGACTTTTGGAGTTTCGGAGTTTCGAAGTTTTGGAGTTTTAGAGTTTTGGAGTTTCGGAGTTTTGGAGATGCAGGGTTGTGGAGTTTCGGAGATTTGGAGTTTCTGCGTTTTGGAGATTCAGGGTCTTGGAGTTTCGGAATATTGTAGTTTTGTAGTTTTGGAGTTTTGGAGTGTCGGAGTATCGGAGTGTTGGAGTTTTGGAGTTTTAGAGTTTTATAGTTTTGGAGTTTTGAAATTTTTGAGTTTCGGATTTTTGGAGTTTGGAGTTTTTATGTTTTGGATTTTTGAGTTTTGGATTTTTGGATTTTTGGAGTTTTGGAGTTTTTGAGTTTTTGAGTTTTGGAGATTTGGATTTTTGCACTTTTGGAGTTTTGGAGTTTCGGAGTTTTGGATTATTGGAGTTTTCGAGTTTTACAATTTTTGATTTTTGGAGGTATGGATTTTTGGAGTTTCGGAGTTGTGGAGATTCGGGGTTGTGGAGTTTTAGAGGTTCGGAGTTTTGGAGTTTCCGAGTTTCGGAGTGTTGGAGTTTCAGAGTTTTTGAGTTTGGGAGTTTCGCAGTTTTGGAGATTCGGAGTTGTGAAGTTTCGAATTTTGGTGTTTCGCATTTTTGCAGTTTTGGAGTTTTCAAGTTTTGGATTTTCGGAGTTTTGGATTTTTGGAGTTTGGACTTTCGGAGTTTCGGATTATTGGACTTTTGGAGTTTTAGAGCTTTGGAGTTTTGGAGTTTCGGAGTTTTGGAGATGCAGGGTTGTGGAGTTTCGGAGATTTGGAGTTTCGGCGTTTTGGAGATTCAGGGTCTTGGAGTTTCGGAATTTTGTAGTTTTGTGGTTTTGGAGTTTTGGAGTGTCGGAGTTTCGGAGTGTTGGAGTTTTGGAGTTTTAGAGTTTTATAGTTTTGGAGTTTTGAAATTTTTGAGTTTCGGATTTTTGGAGTTTGGAGTTTTTATGTTTTGGATTTTTGAGTTTTGGATTTTTGGATTTTTGGAGTTTTGGAGTTTTTGAGTTTTTGAGTTTTGGAGATTTGGATTTTTGCACTTTTGGAGTTTTGGAGTTTCGGAGTTTTGGATTATTGGAGTTTTCGAGTTTTACAATTTTTGATTTTTGGAGGTATGGATTTTTGGAGTTTCGGAGTTGTGGAGATTCGGGGTTGTGGAGTTTTAGAGGTTCGGAGTTTTGGAGTTTCCGAGTTTCGGAGTGTTGGAGTTTCAGAGTTTTTGAGTTTGGGAGTTTCGCAGTTTTGGAGATTCGGAGTTGTGAAGTTTCGAATTTTGGTGTTTCGCATTTTTGCAGTTTTGGAGTTTTCAAGTTTTGAATTTTTGGAGTTTTGGATTTTCGGAGTTTTGGATTTTTGGAGTTTGGACTTTTGGAGTTTCGGATTATTGGACTTTTGGAGTTTTAGAGCTTTGGAGTTTTGGAGTTTTGGAGTTCCGGATTTTCAGTTTCGGATTTTTGGAGTTTTGGTGTTTTGGTGACTTGGAGTTTCGGCGTTTTGGAGATTCGGGGTCTTGGAGTTTAAGAATTTTGTAGTTTTGGAGTTCCGGGGTGGTGGAGTTTTGGAGTTTTAGAGTTTTGGAGTTTTGAAATTTTCAATTTTCGGAGTTTTGGATTTTTGGAGTTTTGGATTTTTGAGTTTTGGATTTTTAGAGTTTTTTAGTTTTGGAGTTTTTGAGTTTTGGATTTTTGGAGTTTTGGATTTTTGGAATTTTGGAGTTTCGGAGATTTGGAGTTTCGGCGTTTTGGAGTTTTGGAGTTTTGGATTTTTGCACTTTTTGAGTTTCGAATTTTTTGAGTTTCGGAGATTTGGAGTTTCGGCGTTTTGGAGATTCGGGTCTTGGAGTTTAAGAATTTTGTAGTTTTGGAGTTTCGGGGTGTTGGAGTTTTGGAGTTTTAGTTTTAGAGTTTTGGAGTTTTGAAATTTTAGTTTCGGATTTTGGGAGTTTTGGAGTTTTTAAGTTTTCGATTTTCGGAGTTTTGGATTTTTGGAGTTTTGGCGTTTTCGAGTTTTGGATTTTTGGAGTTTTGGATTTTTGGAGTTTTGGACTTTCGGAGTTTCGGATTATTGGACTTTTGGAGTTTTAGAGCTTTGGAGTTTTGGAGTTCCGGATTTTCAGTTTCGGAGTTTCGGAGATTTGGAGTTTCGGCAGTTTGGAGATTCGGGGTCTTGATATTTCGGAATTTTGTAGTTTTGTAGTTTTGAAGTTTCGGAGTGTTTGAGCTTTAGAGTTTTAGACTGCTAGATTTTGGAGTTTTGAAATTTTTGAGTTTCAGATTTTTGGAGTTTTGGAGTTTTTAAGTTTTCGATTTTCGGAGTTCTGGATTTGTGGAGTTTTGGATTTTCGGAGTTTTGGAGTTGCGGAGTTTTGGAGATTCAGGGTAGTGGAGTTTCGGAATTTTTGAGTTTTGGAGTTTTGGAGTTTCGGAGTTTCGGAGTGTTGGAGTTTTGGAGTTTGAGAGTTTTATAGTTTTGGAGTTTTGAAATTTTTGAGTTTCGGATTTTTGGAGTTTGGAGTTTTTATGTTTTGGATTTTTGAGTTTTGGATTTTTGGATTTTTGGAGTTTTGGATTTTTGGAGTTTTGGAGTTTCGGAGATTTGGAGTCTCGGCGTTTTGGAGTTTTGGATTTTTGCACTTTTTGAGTTTCGGACTTTTGGAGTTTCGGAGATTTGGAGTTTCGGCGTTTTGGAGATTCGGGGTCTTGGAGTTTAAGAATTTTGTAGTTTTGGAGTTTCGGGGTGTTGGAGTTTTGGAGTTTTAGTTTTAGAGTTTTGGAGTTTTGAAATTTTAGTTTCGGATTTTGGGAGTTTTGGAGTTTTTAAGTTTTCGATTTTCGGAGTTTTGGATTTTTGGAGTTTTGGATTTTTGCAGTTTTGGCGTTTTCGAGTTTTGGATTTTTGGAGTTTTGGATTTTTGGAGTTTTGGACTTTCGGAGTTTCGGATTATTGGACTTTTGGAGTTTTAGAGCTTTGGAGTTTTGGAGTTCCGGATTTTCAGTTTCGGAGTTTCGGAGATTTGGAGTTTCGGCAGTTTGGAGATTCGGGGTCTTGATGTTTCGGAATTTTGTAGGTTTTTAGTTTTGAAGTTTCGGAGTGTTTGAGCTTTAGAGTTTTAGACTACTAGAGTTTTGGAGTTTTGAAATTTTAGAGTTTCAGATTTTTGGAGTTTTGGAGTTTTTAAGTTTTCGATTTTCGGAGTTCTGGATTTGTGGAGTTTTGGATTTTCGGAGTTTTGGAGTTGCGGAGTTTTGGAGATTCAGGGTTTTGGAGTTTTGGAATTTTGGAGTTTTGAAGTTTTTGAGTTTTGGAGTTTTGGAGTTTTGCGCTTTTGGAGTTTCGGAGTTTTCGAGATTCAGGGTAGTGGAGTTTCGTAATTTTTGAGTTTTGGAGTTTTGGAGTTTCGGAGTACCGGAGTTTCGCAGTTTCGGAGTTTCGAAGTTTTGCAGTTTCGGAGTTTTGGAGTTTTGGAGTTTTGGAGTTTCGAAGTTTCGAAGTTTTGGAGTTTTAGTTTTGGAGTTTCGGAGTTTTGGAGATGCAGGGTTGTGGAGTTTCGGAGATTTGGAGTTTCGGCGTTTTGGAGATTCAGGGTCTTGGAGTTTCGGAATTTTGTAGTTTTGTAGTTTTGGAGTTTTGGAGTGTCGGAGTTTCGGAGTGTTGGAGTTTTGGAGTTTTAGAGTTTTATAGTTTTGGAGTTTTGAAATTTTTGAGTTTCGGATTTTTGGAGTTTGGAGTTTTTATGTTTTGGATTTTTGAGTTTTGGATTTTTGGATTTTTGGAGTTTTGGAGTTTTTGAGTTTTTGAGTTTTGGAGATTTGGATTTTTGCACTTTTGGAGTTTTGGAGTTTCGGAGTTTTGGATTATTGGAGTTTTCGAGTTTTACAATTTTTGATTTTTGGAGGTATGGATTTTTGGAGTTTCGGAGTTGTGTAGATTCGGGGTTGTGGAGTTTTAGAGGTTCGGAGTTTTGGAGTTTCCGAGTTTCGGAGTGTTGGAGTTTCAGAGTTTTTGAGTTTGGGAGTTTCGCAGTTTTGGAGATTCGGAGTTGTGAAGTTTCGAATTTTGGTGTTTCGCATTTTTGCAGTTTTGGAGTTTTCAAGTTTTGGATTTTTGGAGTTTTGGATTTTCGGAGTTTTGGATTTTTGGAGTTTGGACTTTTGGAGTTTCGGATTATTGGACTTTTGGAGTTTTAGAGCTTTGGAGTTTTGGAGTTTTGGAGTTCCGGATTTTCAGTTTCGGATTTTTGGAGTTTTGGTGTTTTGGTGACTTGGAGTTTCGGCGTTTTGGAGATTCGGGGTCTTGGAGTTTAAGAATTTTGTAGTTTTGGAGTTCCGGGGTGGTGGAGTTTTGGAGTTTTAGAGTTTTGGAGTTTTGAAATTTTCAATTTTCGGAGTTTTGGATTTTTGGAGTTTTGGATTTTTGAGTTTTGGATTTTTAGAGTTTTTTAGTTTTGGAGTTTTTGAGTTTTGGATTTTTGGAGTTTTGGATTTTTGGAATTTTGGAGTTTCGGAGATTTGGAGTTTCGGCGTTTTGGAGTTTTGGAGTTTTGGATTTTTGCACTTTTTGAGTTTCGAATTTTTTGAGTTTCGGAGATTTGGAGTTTCGGCGTTTTGGAGATTCGGGTCTTGGAGTTTAAGAATTTTGTAGTTTTGGAGTTTCGGGGTGTTGGAGTTTTGGAGTTTTAGTTTTAGTTTTGGAGTTTTGAAATTTTAGTTTCGGATTTTGGGAGTTTTGGAGTTTTTAAGTTTTCGATTTTCGGAGTTTTGGATTTTTGGAGTTTTGGATTTTTGCAGTTTTGGCGTTTTCGAGTTTTGGATTTTTGGAGTTTTGGACTTTCGGAGTTTCGGATTTTTGGACTTTTGGAGTTTTAGAGCTTTGGAGTTTTGGAGTTCCGGATTTTCAGTTTCGGAGTTTCGGAGATTTGGAGTTTCGGCAGTTTGGAGATTCGGGGTCTTGATGTTTCGGAATTTTGTAGTTTTGTAGTTTTGAAGTTTCGGAGTGTTTGAGCTTTAGAGTTTTAGACTACTAGAGTTTTGGAGTTTTGAAATTTTAGAGTTTCAGATTTTTGGAGTTTTGGAGTTTTTAAGTTTTCGATTTTCGGAGTTCTGGATTTGTGGAGTTTTGGATTTTCGGAGTTTTGGAGTTGCGGAGTTTTGGAGATTCAGGGTTTTGGAGTTTTGGAATTTTGGAGTTTTGAAGTTTTTGAGTTTTGGAGTTTTGGATTTTTGCGCTTTTGGAGTTTCGGAGTTTTGGAGATTCAGGGTAGTGGAGTTTCGGAATTTTTGAGTTTTGGAGTTTTGGAGTTTCGGAGTACCGGAGTTTCGCAGTTTCGGAGTTTCGAAGTTTTGCAGTTTCGGAGTTTTGGAGTTTTGGAGTTTTGAAGTTTTTGAGTTTTGGAGTTTTGGATTTTTGCGCTTTTGGAGTTTCGGAGTTTTGGAGATTCAGGGTAGTGGAGTTTCGGAATTTTTGAGTTTTGGAGTTTTGGAGTTTCGGAGTACCGGAGTTTCGCAGTTTCGGAGTTTCGAAGTTTTGCAGTTTCGGAGCTTTGGACTTTTGGAGTTTCGGAGTTTCGAAGTTTTGGAGTTTTAGAGTTTTGGAGTTTCGGAGTTTTGGAGATGCAGGGTTGTGGAGTTTCGGAGATTTGGAGTTTCTGCGTTTTGGAGATTCAGGGTCTTGGAGTTTCGGAATATTGTAGTTTTGTAGTTTTGGAGTTTTGGAGTGTCGGAGTATCGGAGTGTTGGAGTTTTGGAGTTTTAGAGTTTTATAGTTTTGGAGTTTTGAAATTTTTGAGTTTCGGATTTTTGGAGTTTGGAGTTTTTATGTTTTGGATTTTTGAGTTTTGGATTTTTGGATTTTTGGAGTTTTGGAGTTTTTGAGTTTTTGAGTTTTTGAGTTTTGGAGATTTGGATTTTTGCACTTTTGGAGTTTTGGAGTTTCGGAGTTTTGGATTATTGGAGTTTTCGAGTTTTACAATTTTTGATTTTTGGAGGTATGGATTTTTGGAGTTTCGGAGTTGTGGAGATTCGGGGTTGTGGAGTTTTAGAGGTTCGGAGTTTTGGAGTTTCCGAGTTTCGGAGTGTTGGAGTTTCAGAGTTTTTGAGTTTGGGAGTTTCGCAGTTTTGGAGATTCGGAGTTGTGAAGTTTCGAATTTTGGTGTTTCGCATTTTTGCAGTTTTGGAGTTTTCAAGTTTTGGATTTTCGGAGTTTTGGATTTTTGGAGTTTGGACTTTCGGAGTTTCGGATTATTGGACTTTTGGAGTTTTAGAGCTTTGGAGTTTTGGAGTTTCGGAGTTTTGGAGATGCAGGGTTGTGGAGTTTCGGAGATTTGGAGTTTCGGCGTTTTGGAGATTCAGGGTCTTGGAGTTTCGGAATTTTGTAGTTTTGTGGTTTTGGAGTTTTGGAGTGTCGGAGTTTCGGAGTGTTGGAGTTTTGGAGTTTTAGAGTTTTATAGTTTTGGAGTTTTGAAATTTTTGAGTTTCGGATTTTTGGAGTTTGGAGTTTTTATGTTTTGGATTTTTGAGTTTTGGATTTTTGGATTTTTGGAGTTTTGGAGTTTTTGAGTTTTTGAGTTTTGGAGATTTGGATTTTTGCACTTTTGGAGTTTTGGAGTTTCGGAGTTTTGGATTATTGGAGTTTTCGAGTTTTACAATTTTTGATTTTTGGAGGTATGGATTTTTGGAGTTTCGGAGTTGTGGAGATTCGGGGTTGTGGAGTTTTAGAGGTTCGGAGTTTTGGAGTTTCCGAGTTTCGGAGTGTTGGAGTTTCAGAGTTTTTGAGTTTGGGAGTTTCGCAGTTTTGGAGATTCGGAGTTGTGAAGTTTCGAATTTTGGTGTTTCGCATTTTTGCAGTTTTGGAGTTTTCAAGTTTTGAATTTTTGGAGTTTTGGATTTTCGGAGTTTTGGATTTTTGGAGTTTGGACTTTTGGAGTTTCGGATTATTGGACTTTTGGAGTTTTAGAGCTTTGGAGTTTTGGAGTTTTGGAGTTCCGGATTTTCAGTTTCGGATTTTTGGAGTTTTGGTGTTTTGGTGACTTGGAGTTTCGGCGTTTTGGAGATTCGGGGTCTTGGAGTTTAAGAATTTTGTAGTTTTGGAGTTCCGGGGTGGTGGAGTTTTGGAGTTTTAGAGTTTTGGAGTTTTGAAATTTTCAATTTTCGGAGTTTTGGATTTTTGGAGTTTTGGATTTTTGAGTTTTGGATTTTTAGAGTTTTTTAGTTTTGGAGTTTTTGAGTTTTGGATTTTTGGAGTTTTGGATTTTTGGAATTTTGGAGTTTCGGAGATTTGGAGTTTCGGCGTTTTGGAGTTTTGGAGTTTTGGATTTTTGCACTTTTTGAGTTTCGAATTTTTTGAGTTTCGGAGATTTGGAGTTTCGGCGTTTTGGAGATTCGGGTCTTGGAGTTTAAGAATTTTGTAGTTTTGGAGTTTCGGGGTGTTGGAGTTTTGGAGTTTTAGTTTTAGAGTTTTGGAGTTTTGAAATTTTAGTTTCGGATTTTGGGAGTTTTGGAGTTTTTAAGTTTTCGATTTTCGGAATTTTGGATTTTTGGAGTTTTGGCGTTTTCGAGTTTTGGATTTTTGGAGTTTTGGATTTTTGGAGTTTTGGACTTTCGGAGTTTCGGATTATTGGACTTTTGGAGTTTTAGAGCTTTGGAGTTTTGGAGTTCCGGATTTTCAGTTTCGGAGTTTCGGAGATTTGGAGTTTCGGCAGTTTGGAGATTCGGGGTCTTGATATTTCGGAATTTTGTAGTTTTGTAGTTTTGAAGTTTCGGAGTGTTTGAGCTTTAGAGTTTTAGACTGCTAGATTTTGGAGTTTTGAAATTTTTGAGTTTCAGATTTTTGGAGTTTTGGAGTTTTTAAGTTTTCGATTTTCGGAGTTCTGGATTTGTGGAGTTTTGGATTTTCGGAGTTTTGGAGTTGCGGAGTTTTGGAGATTCAGGGTAGTGGAGTTTCGGAATTTTTGAGTTTTGGAGTTTTGGAGTTTCGGAGTTTCGGAGTGTTGGAGTTTTGGAGTTTGAGAGTTTTATAGTTTTGGAGTTTTGAAATTTTTGAGTTTCGGATTTTTGGAGTTTGGAGTTTTTATGTTTTGGATTTTTGAGTTTTGGATTTTTGGATTTTTGGAGTTTTGGATTTTTGGAGTTTTGGAGTTTCGGAGATTTGGAGTCTCGGCGTTTTGGAGTTTTGGATTTTTGCACTTTTTGAGTTTCGGACTTTTGGAGTTTCGGAGATTTGGAGTTTCGGCGTTTTGGAGATTCGGGGTCTTGGAGTTTAAGAATTTTGTAGTTTTGGAGTTTCGGGGTGTTGGAGTTTTGGAGTTTTAGTTTTAGAGTTTTGGAGTTTTGAAATTTTAGTTTCGGATTTTGGGAGTTTTGGAGTTTTTAAGTTTTCGATTTTCGGAGTTTTGGATTTTTGGAGTTTTGGATTTTTGCAGTTTTGGCGTTTTCGAGTTTTGGATTTTTGGAGTTTTGGATTTTTGGAGTTTTGGACTTTCGGAGTTTCGGATTATTGGACTTTTGGAGTTTTAGAGCTTTGGAGTTTTGGAGTTCCGGATTTTCAGTTTCGGAGTTTCGGAGATTTGGAGTTTCGGCAGTTTGGAGATTCGGGGTCTTGATGTTTCGGAATTTTGTAGGTTTTTAGTTTTGAAGTTTCGGAGTGTTTGAGCTTTAGAGTTTTAGACTACTAGAGTTTTGGAGTTTTGAAATTTTAGAGTTTCAGATTTTTGGAGTTTTGGAGTTTTTAAGTTTTCGATTTTCGGAGTTCTGGATTTGTGGAGTTTTGGATTTTCGGAGTTTTGGAGTTGCGGAGTTTTGGAGATTCAGGGTTTTGGAGTTTTGGAATTTTGGAGTTTTGAAGTTTTTGAGTTTTGGAGTTTTGGATTTTTGCGCTTTTGGAGTTTCGGAGTTTTCGAGATTCAGGGTAGTGGAGTTTCGGAATTTTTGAGTTTTGGAGTTTTGGAGTTTCGGAGTACCGGAGTTTCGCAGTTTCGGAGTTTCGAAGTTTTGCAGTTTCGGAGTTTTGGAGTTTTGGAGTTTCGGAGTTTCGAAGTTTTGGAGTTTTAGAGTTTTGGAGTTTCGGAGTTTTGGAGATGCAGGGTTGTGGAGTTTCGGAGATTTGGAGTTTCGGCGTTTTGGAGATTCAGGGTCTTGGAGTTTCGGAATTTTGTAGTTTTGTAGTTTTGGAGTTTTGGAGTGTCGGAGTTTCGGAGTGTTGGAGTTTTGGAGTTTTAGAGTTTTATAGTTTTGGAGTTTTGAAATTTTTGAGTTTCGGATTTTTGGAGTTTGGAGTTTTTATGTTTTGGATTTTTGAGTTTTGGATTTTTGGATTTTTGGAGTTTTGGAGTTTTTGAGTTTTTGAGTTTTGGAGATTTGGATTTTTGCACTTTTGGAGTTTTGGAGTTTCAGAGTTTTGGATTATTGGAGTTTTCGAGTTTTACAATTTTTGATTTTTGGAGGTATGGATTTTTGGAGTTTCGGAGTTGTGGAGATTCGGGGTTGTGGAGTTTTAGAGGTTCGGAGTTTTGGAGTTTCCGAGTTTCGGAGTGTTGGAGTTTCAGAGTTTTTGAGTTTGGGAGTTTCGCAGTTTTGGAGATTCGGAGTTGTGAAGTTTCGAATTTTGGTGTTTCGCATTTTTGCAGTTTTGGAGTTTTCAAGTTTTGGATTTTTGGAGTTTTGGATTTTCGGAGTTGTGGATTTTTGGAGTTTGGACTTTTGGAGTTTCGGATTATTGGACTTTTGGAGTTTTAGAGCTTTGGAGTTTTGGAGTTTTGGAGTTCCGGATTTTCAGTTTCGGATTTTTGGAGTTTTGGTGTTTTGGTGACTTGGAGTTTCGGCGTTTTGGAGATTCGGGGTCTTGGAGTTAAAGAATTTTGTAGTTTTGGAGTTCCGGGGTGGTGGAGTTTTGGAGTTTTAGAGTTTTGGAGTTTTGAAATTTTCAATTTTCGGAGTTTTGGATTTTTGGAGTTTTGGATTTTTGAGTTTTGGATTTTTAGAGTTTTTTAGTTTTGGAGTTTTTGAGTTTTGGATTTTTGGAGTTTTGGATTTTTGGAATTTTGGAGTTTCGGAGATTTGGAGTTTCGGCGTTTTGGAGTTTTGGAGTTTTGGATTTTTGCACTTTTTGAGTTTAGAATTTTTGGAGTTTCGGAGATTTGGAGTTTCGGTGTTTTGGAGATTCGGGTCTTGGAGTTTAAGAATTTTGTAGTTTTGGAGTTTCGGGGTGTTGGAGTTTTGGAGTTTTAGTTTTAGTTTTGGAGTTTTGAAATTTTAGTTTCGGATTTTGGGAGTTTTGGAGTTTTTAAGTTTTCGATTTTCGGAGTTTTGGATTTTTGGAGTTTTGGATTTTTGCAGTTTTGGCGTTTTCGAGTTTTGGATTTTTGGAGTTTTGGACTTTCGGAGTTTCGGATTATTGGACTTTTGGAGTTTTAGAGCTTTGGAGTTTTGGAGTTCCGGATTTTCAGTTTCGGAGTTTCGGAGATTTGGAGTTTCGGCAGTTTGGAGATTCGGGGTCTTGATGTTTCGGAATTTTGTAGTTTTGTAGTTTTGAAGTTTCGGAGTGTTTGAGCTTTAGAGTTTTAGACTACTAGAGTTTTGGAGTTTTGAAATTCTAGAGTTTCAGATTTTTGGAGTTTTGGAGTTTTTAAGTTTTCGATTTTCGGAGTTCTGGATTTGTGGAGTTTTGGATTTTCGGAGTTTTGGAGTTGCGGAGTTTTGGAGATTCAGGGTTTTGGAGTTTTGGAGTTTTGAAGTTTTTGAGTTTTGGAGTTTTGGATTTTTGCGCTTTTGGAGTTTCGGAGTTTTGGAGATTCAGGGTAGTGGAGTTTCGGAATTTTTGAGTTTTGGAGTTTTGGAGTTTCGGAGTACCGGAGTTTCGCAGTTTCGGAGTTTCGAAGTTTTGCAGTTTCGGAGTTTCGAAGTTTTGCAGTTTCGGAGTTTTGGAGTTTTGGAGTTTTGAAGTTTTTGAGTTTTGGAGTTTTGGATTTTTGCGCTTTTGGAGTTTCGGAGTTTTGGAGATTCAGGGTAGTGGAGTTTCGGAATTTTTGAGTTTTGGAGTTTTGGAGTTTCGGAGTACGGAGTTTCGCAGTTTCGGAGTTTCGAAGTTTTGCAGTTTCGGAGTTTTGGAGTTTTGGAGTTTCGGAGTTTCGGAGTTTCGAAGTTTTGGAGTTTTAGAGTTTTGGAGTTTCGGAGTTTTGGAGATGCAGGGTTGTGGAGTTTCGGAGATTTGGAGTTTCGGCGTTTTGGAGATTCAGGGTCTTGGAGTTTCGGAATATTGTAGTTTTGTAGTTTTGGAGTTTTGGAGTGTCGGAGTTTCGGAGTGTTGGAGTTTTGGAGTTTTAGAGTTTTATAGTTCTGGAGTTTTGAAATTTTTGAGTTTCGGATTTTTGGAGTTTGGAGTTTTTATGTTTTGGATTTTTGAGTTTTGGATTTCTGGATTTTTGTAGTTTTGGAGTTTTTGAGTTTTTGAGTTTTGGAGATTTGGATTTTTGCACTTTTGGAGTTTTGGAGTTTCGGAGTTTTGGATTATTGGAGTTTTCGAGTTTTACAATTTTTGATTTTTGGAGGTATGGATTTTTGGAGTTTCGGAGTTGTGGAGATTCGGGGTTGTGGAGTTTTAGAGGTTCGGAGTTTTGGAGTTTCCGAGTTTCGGAGTGTTGGAGTTTCAGAGTTTTTGAGTTTGGGAGTTTCGCAGTTTTGGAGATTCGGAGTTGTGAAGTTTCGAATTTTGGTATTTCGCATTTTTGCAGTTTTGGAGTTTTCAAGTTTTGGATTTTTGGAGTTTTGGATTTTTGCAGTTTTGGCGTTTTCGAGTTTTGGATTTTTGGAGTTTTGGATTTTTGGAGTTTTGGACTTTCGGAGTTTCGGATTATTGGACTTTTGGAGTTTTAGAGCTTTGGAGTTTTGGAGTTCCGGATTTTCAGTTTCGGAGTTTCGGAGATTTGGAGTTTCGGCAGTTTGGAGATTCGGGGTCTTGATGTTTCGGAATTTTGTAGGTTTTTAGTTTTGAAGTTTCGGAGTGTTTGAGCTTTAGAGTTTTAGACTAGTAGAGTTTTGGAGTTTTGAAATTTTAGTTTCAGATTTTTGGAGTTTTGGAGTTTTTAAGTTTTCGATTTTCGGAGTTCTGGATTTGTGGAGTTTTGGATTTTCGGAGTTTTGGAGTTGCGGAGTTTTGGAGATTCAGGGTTTTGGAGTTTTGGAATTTTGGAGTTTTGAAGTTTTTGAGTTTTGGAGTTTTGGATTTTTGCGCTTTTGGAGTTTCGGAGTTTTGGAGATTCAGGGTAGTGGAGTTTCGGAATTTTTGAGTTTTGGAGTTTTGGAGTTTCGGAGTACCGGAGTTTCGCAGTTTCGGAGTTTCGAAGTTTTGCAGTTTCGGAGTTTTGGAGTTTTGGAGTTTCGGAGTGTCGAAGTTTTGGAGTTTTAGAGTTTTGGAGTTTCGGAGTTTTGGAGATGCAGGGTTGTGGAGTTTCGGAGATTTGGAGTTTCGGCGTTTTGGAGATTCAGGGTCTTGGAGTTTCGGAATTTTGTAGTTTTGTAGTTTTGGAGTTTTGGAGTGTCGGAGTTTCGGAGTGTTGGAGTTTTGGAGTTTTAGAGTTTTATAGTTTTGGAGTTTTGAAATTTTTGAGTTTCGGATTTTTGGAGTTTGGAGTCTTAATGTTTTGGATTTTTGAGTTTTGGATTTTTGGATTTTTGGAGTTTTGGAGTTTTTGAGTTTTTGAGTTTTGGAGATTTGGATTTTTGCACTTTTGGAGTTTTGGAGTTTCGGAGTTTTGGATTATTGGAGTTTTCGAGTTTTACAATTTTTGATTTTTGGAGGTATGGATTTTTGGAGTTTCGGAGTTGTGGAGATTCGGGGTTGTGGAGTTTTAGAGGTTCGGAGTTTTGGAGTTTCCGAGTTTCGGAGTGTTGGAGTTTCAGAGTTTTTGAGTTTGGGAGTTTCGCAGTTTTGGAGATTCGGAGTTGTGAAGTTTCGAATTTTGGTGTTTCGCATTTTTGCAGTTTTGGAGTTTTCAAGTTTTGGATTTTTGGAGTTTTGGATTTTCGGAGTTGTGGATTTTTGGAGTTTGGACTTTTGGAGTTTCGGATTATTGGACTTTTGGAGTTTTAGAGCTTTGGAGTTTTGGAGTTTTGGAGTTCCGGATTTTCAGTTTCGGATTTTTGGAGTTTTGGTGTTTTGGTGACTTGGAGTTTCGGCGTTTTGGAGATTCGGGGTCTTGGAGTTTAAGAATTTTGTAGTTTTGGAGTTCCGGGGTAGTGGAGTTTTGGAGTTTTAGAGTTTTGGAGTTTTGAAATTTTCAATTTTCGGAGTTTTGGATTTTTGGAGTTTTGGATTTTTGAGGTTTGGATTTTTAGAGTTTTTTAGTTTTGGAGTTTTTGAGTTTTGGATTTTTGGAGTTTTGGATTTTTGGAATTTTGGAGTTTCGGAGATTTGGAGTTTCGGCGTTTTGGAGTTTTGGAGTTTTGGATTTTTGCACTTTTTGAGTTTCGAATTTTTGGAGTTTCGGAGATTTGGAGTTTCGGCGTTTTGGAGATTCGGGTCTTGGAGTTTAAGAATTTTGTAGTTTTGGAGTTTCGGGGTGTTGGAGTTTTGGAGTTTTAGTTTTAGTTTTGGAGTTTTGAAATTTTAGTTTCGGATTTTGGGAGTTTTGGAGTTTTTAAGTTTTCGATTTTCGGAGTTTTGGATTTTTGGAGTTTTGGATTTTTGCAGTTTTGGCGTTTTCGAGTTTTGGATTTTTGGAGTTTTGGACTTTCGGAGTTTCGGATTATTGGACTTTTGGAGTTTTAGAGCTTTGGAGTTTTGGAGTTCCGGATTTTCAGTTTCGGAGTTTCGGAGATTTGGAGTTTCGGCAGTTTGGAGATTCGGGGTCTTGATGTTTCGGAATTTTGTAGTTTTGTAGTTTTGAAGTTTCGGAGTGTTTGAGCTTTAGAGTTTTAGACTACTAGAGTTTTGGTGTTTTGAAATTTTAGAGTTTCAGATTTTTGGAGTTTTGGAGTTTTTAAGTTTTCGATTTTCGGAGTTCTGGATTTGTGGAGTTTTGGATTTTCGGAGTTTTGGAGTTGCGGAGTTTTGGAGATTCAGGGTTTTGGAGTTTTGGAATTTTGGAGTTTTGAAGTTTTTGAGTTTTGGAGTTTTGGATTTTTGCGCTTTTGGAGTTTCGGAGTTTTGGAGATTCAGGGTAGTGGAGTTTCGGTATTTTTGAGTTTTGGAGTTTTGGAGTTTCGGAGTACCGGAGTTTCGCAGTTTCGGAGTTTCGAAGTTTTGCAGTTTCGGAGTTTTGGAGTTTTGAGTTTTGAAGTTTTTGAGTTTTGGAGTTTTGGTTTTTTGCACTTTTGGAGTTTCGGAGTTTTGGAGATTCAGGGTAGTGGAGTTTCGGAATTTTTGAGTTTTGGAGTTTTGGAGTTTCGGAGTACCGGAGTTTCGCAGTTTCGGAGTTTCGAAGTTTTGCAGTTTCGGAGTTTTGGAGTTTTGGAGTTTCGGAGTTTCGAAGTTTTGGAGTTTTAGAGTTTTGGAGTTTCGGAGTTTTGGAGATGCAGGGTTGTGGAGTTTCGGAGATTTGGAGTTTCGGCGTTTTGGAGATTCAGGGTCTTGGAGTTTCAGAATATTGTAGTTTTGTAGTTTTGGAGTTTTGGAGTGTCGGAGTTTCGGAGTGTTGGAGTTTTGTAGTTTTAGAGTTTTATAGTTCTGGAGTTTTGAAATTTTTGAGTTTCGGATTTTTGGAGTTTGGAGTTTTTATGTTTTGGATTTTTGAGTTTTGGATTTTTGGATTTTTGGAGTTTTGGAGTTTTTGAGTTTTTGAGTTTTGGAGATTTGGATTTTTGCACTTTTGGAGTTTTGGAGTTTCGGAGTTTTGGATTATTGGAGTTTTCGAGTTTTACAATTTTTGATTTTTGGAGGTATGGATTTTTGGAGTTTCGGAGTTGTGGAGATTCGGGGTTGTGGAGTTTTAGAGGTTCGGAGTTTTGGAGTTTCCGAGTTTCGGAATGTTGGAGTTTCAGAGTTTTTGAGTTTGGGAGTTTCGTAGTTTTGGAGATTCGGAGTTGTGAAGTTTCGAATTTTGGTGTTTCGCATTTTTGCAGTTTTGGAGTTTTCAAGTTTTGGATTTTTGGAGTTTTGGATTTTTGCAGTTTTGGCGTTTTCGAGTTTTGGATTTTTGGAGTTTTGGATTTTTGGAGTTTTGGACTTTCGGAGTTTCGGATTATTGGACTTTTGGAGTTTTAGAGCTTTGGAGTTTTGGAGTTCCGGATTTTCAGTTTCGGAGTTTCGGAGATTTGGAGTTTCGGCAGTTTGGAGATTCGGGGTCTTGATGTTTCGGAATTTTGTAGTTTTTTAGTTTTGAAGTTTCGGAGTGTTTGAGCTTTAGAGTTTTAGACTACTAGAGTTTTGGAGTTTTGAAATTTTAGAGTTTCAGATTTTTGGAGTTTTGGAGTTTTTAAGTTTTCGATTTTCGGAGTTCTGGATTTGTGGAGTTTTGGATTTTCGGAGTTTTGGAGTTGCGGAGTTTTGGAGATTCAGGGTTTTGGAGTTTTGGAATTTTGGAGTTTTGAAGTTTTTGAGTTTTGGAGTTTTGGATTTTTGCGCTTTTGGAGTTTCGGAGTTTTGGAGATTCAGGGTAGTGGAGTTTCGTAATTTTTGAGTTTTGGAGTTTTGGAGTTTCGGAGTACCGGAGTTTCGCAGTTTCGGAGTTTCGAAGTTTTGCAGTTTCGGAGTTTTGGAGTTTTGGAGTTTCGAAGTTTCGAAGTTTTGGAGTTTTAGAGTTTTGGAGTTTCGGAGTTTTGGAGATGCAGGGTTGTGGAGTTTTGGAGATTTGGAGTTTCGGCGTTTTGGAGATTCAGGGTCTTGGAGTTTCGGAATTTTGTAGTTTTGTAGTTTTGGAGTTTTGGAGTGTCGGAGTTTCGGAGTGTTGGAGTTTTGGAGTTTTAGAGTTTTATAGTTTTGGAGTTTTGAAATTTTTGAGTTTCGGATTTTTGGAGTTTGGAGTTTTTATGTTTTGGATTTTTGAGTTTTGGATTTTTGGATTTTTGGAGTTTTGGAGTTTTTGAGTTTTTGAGTTTTGGAGATTTGGATTTTTGCACTTTTGGAGTTTTGGAGTTTCGGAGTTTTGGATTATTGGAGTTTTCGAGTTTTACAATTTTTGATTTTTGGAGGTATGGATTTTTGGAGTTTCGGAGTTGTGGAGATTCGGGGTTGTGGAGTTTTAGAGGTTCGGAGTTTTGGAGTTTCCGAGTTTCGGAGTGTTGGAGTTTCAGAGTTTTTGAGTTTGGGAGTTTCGCAGTTTTGGAGATTCGGAGTTGTGAAGTTTCGAATTTTGGTGTTTCGCATTTTTGCAGTTTTGGAGTTTTCAAGTTTTGGATTTTTGGAGTTTTGGATTTTCGGAGTTTTGGATTTTTGGAGTTTGGACTTTTGGAGTTTCGGATTATTGGACTTTTGGAGTTTTAGAGCTTTGGAGTTTTGGAGTTTTGGAGTTCCGGATTTTCAGTTTCGGATTTTTGGAGTTTTGGTGTTTTGGTGACTTGGAGTTTCGGCGTTTTGGAGATTCGGGGTCTTGGAGTTTAAGAATTTTGTAGTTTTGGAGTTCCGGGGTGGTGGAGTTTTGGAGTTTTAGAGTTTTGGAGTTTTGAAATTTTCAATTTTCGGAGTTTTGGATTTTTGGAGTTTTGGATTTTTGAGTTTTGGATTTTTAGAGTTTTTTAGTTTTGGAGTTTTTGAGTTTTGGATTTTTGGAGTTTTGGATTTTTGGAATTTTGGAGTTTCGGAGATTTGGAGTTTCGGCGTTTTGGAGTTTTGGAGTTTTGGATTTTTGCACTTTTTGAGTTTCGAATTTTTTGAGTTTCGGAGATTTGGAGTTTCGGCGTTTTGGAGATTCGGGTCTTGGAGTTTAAGAATTTTGTAGTTTTGGAGTTTCGGGGTGTTGGAGTTTTGGAGTTTTAGTTTTAGTTTTGGAGTTTTGAAATTTTAGTTTCGGATTTTGGGAGTTTTGGAGTTTTTAAGTTTTCGATTTTCGGAGTTTTGGATTTTTGGAGTTCTGGATTTTTGCAGTTTTGGCTTTTTCGAGTTTTGGATTTTTGGAGTTTTGGACTTTCGGAGTTTCGGATTTTTGGACTTTTGGAGTTTTAGAGCTTTGGAGTTTTGGAGTTCCGGATTTTCAGTTTCGGAGTTTCGGAGATTTGGAGTTTCGGCAGTTTGGAGATTCGGGGTCTTGATGTTTCGGAATTTTGTAGTTTTGTAGTTTTGAAGTTTCGGAGTGTTTGAGCTTTAGAGTTTTAGACTACTAGAGTTTTGGAGTATTGAAATTTTAGAGTTTCAGATTTTTGGAGTTTTGGAGTTTTTAAGTTTTCGATTTTCGGAGTTCTGGATTTGTGGAGTTTTGGATTTTCGGAGTTTTGGAGTTGCGGAGTTTTGGAGATTCAGGGTTTTGGAGTTTTGGAATTTTGGAGTTTTAAAGTTTTTGAGTTTTGGAGTTTTGGATTTTTGCGCTTTTGGAGTTTCGGAGTTTTGGAGATTCAGGGTAGTGGAGTTTCGGAATTTTTGAGTTTTGGAGTTTTGGAGTTTCGGAGTACCGGAGTTTCGCAGTTTCGGAGTTTCGAAGTTTTGCAGTTTCGGAGTTTTGGAGTTTTGGAGTTTTGAAGTTTTTGAGTTTTGGAGTTTTGGATTTTTGCGCTTTTGGAGTTTCGGAGTTTTGGAGATTCAGGGTAGTGGAGTTTCGGAATTTTTGAGTTTTGGAGTTTTGGAGTTTCGGAGTACCGGAGTTTCGCAGTTTCGGAGTTTTGGACTTTTGGAGTTTCGGAGTTTCGAAGTTTTGGAGTTTTAGAGTTTTGGAGTTTCGGAGTTTTGGAGATGCAGGGTTGTGGAGTTTCGGAGATTTGGAGTTTCTGCGTTTTGGAGATTCAGGGTCTTGGAGTTTCGGAATATTGTAGTTTTGTAGTTTTGGAGTTTTGGAGTGTCGGAGTATCGGAGTGTTGGAGTTTTGGAGTTTTAGAGTTTTATAGTTTTGGAGTTTTGAAATTTTTGAGTTTCGGATTTTTGGAGTTTGGAGTTTTTATGTTTTGGATTTTTGAGTTTTGGATTTTTGGATTTTTGGAGTTTTGGAGTTTTTGAGTTTTTGAGTTTTGGAGATTTGGATTTTTGCACTTTTGGAGTTTTGGAGTTTCGGAGTTTTGGATTATTGGAGTTTTCGAGTTTTACAATTTTTGATTTTTGGAGGTATGGATTTTTGGAGTTTCGGAGTTGTGGAGATTCGGGGTTGTGGAGTTTTAGAGGTTCGGAGTTTTGGAGTTTCCGAGTTTCGGAGTGTTGGAGTTTCAGAGTTTTTGAGTTTGGGAGTTTCGCAGTTTTGGAGATTCGGAGTTGTGAAGTTTCGAATTTTGGTGTTTCGCATTTTTGCAGTTTTGGAGTTTTCAAGTTTTGGATTTTTGGAGTTTTGGATTTTCGGAGTTTTGGATTTTTGGAGTTTGGACTTTTGGAGTTTCGGATTATTGGACTTTTGGAGTTTTAGAGCTTTGGAGTTTTGGAGTTCCGGATTTTAGTTTCGGATTTTTGGAGTTTTGGTGTTTCGGTGACTTGGAGTTTCGGCGTTTTGGAGATTCGGGGTCTTGGAGTTTAAGAATTTTTTAGTTTTGGAGTTTCGGGGTGTTGTAGTTTTGGAGTTTTAGTTTTAGAGTTTTGGAGTTTTGAAATTTTAGTTTCGGATTTTGGGAGTTTTGGAGTTTTTAAGTTTTCAATTTTCGGAGTTTTGGATTTTTGGAGTTTTGGCGTTTTCGAGTTTTGGTTTTTTGGAGTTTTGGATTTTTGGAGTTTTGGACTTTCGGAGTTTCGGATTATTGGACTTTTGGAGTTTTAGAGCTTTGGAGTTTTGGAGTTCCGGATTTTCAGTTTCGGAGTTTTGGAGATTTGGAGTTTCGGCAGTTTGGAGATTCGGGGTCTTGATATTTCGGAATTTTGTAGTTTTGTAGTTTTGAAGTTTCGGAGTGTTTGAGCTTTAGAGTTTTAGACTACTAGATTTTGGAGTTTTGAAATTTTAGAGTTTCAGATTTTTGGAGTTTTGGAGTTTTTAAGTTTTCGATTTTCGGAGTTCTGGATTTGTGGAGTTTTGGATTTTCGGAGTTTTGGAGTTGCGGAGTTTTGGAGATTCAGGGTAGTGGAGTTTCGGAATTTTTGAGTTTTGGAGTTTTGGAGTTTCGGAGTTTCGGAGTGTTGGAGTTTTGGAGTTTGAGAGTTTTATACTTTGGAGTTTTGAAATTTTTGAGTTTCGGATTTTTGGAGTTTGGAGTTTTTATGTTTTGGATTTTTGAGTTTTGGATTTTTGGATTTTTGGAGTTTTGGAGTTTTTGAGTTTTTGAGTTTTTGAGTTTTGGAGATTTGGATTTTTGCACTTTTGGAGTTTTGGAGTTTCGGAGTTTTGGATTATTGGAGTTTTCGAGTTTTACAATTTTTGATTTTTGGAGGTATGGATGTTTGGAGTTTCGGAGTTGTGGAGATTCGGGGTTGTGGAGTTTTAGAGGTTCGGAGTTTTGGAGTTTCCGAGTTTCGGAGTGTTGGAGTTTCAGAGTTTTTGAGTTTGGGAGTTTCGCAGTTTTGGAGATTCGGAGTTGTGAAGTTTCGAATTTTGGTGTTGCGCATTTTTGCAGTTTTGGAGTTTTCAAGTTTTGGATTTTCGGAGTTTTGGATTTTTGGAGTTTGGACTTTCGGAGTTTCGGATTATTGGACTTTTGGAGTTTTAGAGCTTTGGAGTTTTGGAGTTTCGGAGTTTTGGAGATGCAGGGTTGTGGAGTTTCGGAGATTTGGAGTTTCGGCGTTTTGGAGATTCAGGGTCTTGGAGTTTCGGAATTTTGTAGTTTTGTGGTTTTGGAGTTTTGGAGTGTCGGAGTTTCGGAGTGTTGGAGTTTTGGAGTTTTAGAGTTTTATAGTTTTGGAGTTTTGAAATTTTTGAGTTTCGGATTTTTGGAGTTTGGAGTTTTTATGTTTTGGAATTTTGAGTTTTGGATTTTTGGATTTTTGGAGTTTTGGAGTTTTTGAGTTTTTGAGTTTTGGAGATTTGGATTTTTGCACTTTTGGAGTTTTGGAGTTTCGGAGTTTTGGATTATTGGAGTTTTCGAGTTTTACAATTTTTGATTTTTGGAGGTATGGATTTTTGGAGTTTCGGAGTTGTGGAGATTCGGGGTTGTGGAGTTTTAGAGGTTCGGAGTTTTGGAGTTTCCGAGTTTCGGAGTGTTGGAGTTTCAGAGTTTTTGAGTTTGGGAGTTTCGCAGTTTTGGAGATTCGGAGTTGTGAAGTTTCGAATTTTGGTGTTTCGCATTTTTGCAGTTTTGGAGTTTTCAAGTTTTGGATTTTTGGAGTTTTGGATTTTCGGAGTTTTGGATTTTTGGAGTTTGGACTTTTGGAGTTTCGGATTATTGGACTTTTGGAGTTTTAGAGCTTTGGAGTTTTGGAGTTTTGGAGTTCCGGATTTTCAGTTTCGGATTTTTGGAGTTTTGGTGTTTTGGTGACTTGGAGTTTCGGCGTTTTGGAGATTCGGGGTCTTGGAGTTTAAGAATTTTGTAGTTTTGGAGTTCCGGGGTGGTGGAGTTTTGGAGTTTTAGAGTTTTGGAGTTTTGAAATTTTCAATTTTCGGAGTTTTGGATTTTTGGAGTTTTGGATTTTTGAGTTTTGGATTTTTAGAGTTTTTTAGTTTTGGAGTTTTTGAGTTTTGGATTTTTGGAGTTTTGGATTTTTGGAATTTTGGAGTTTCGGAGATTTGGAGTTTCGGCGTTTTGGAGTTTTGGAGTTTTGGATTTTTGCACTTTTTGAGTTTCGAATTTTTTGAGTTTCGGAGATTTGGAGTTTCGGCGTTTTGGAGATTCGGGTCTTGGAGTTTAAGAATTTTGTAGTTTTGGAGTTTCGGGGTGTTGGAGTTTTGGAGTTTTAGTTTTAGTTTTGGAGTTTTGAAATTTTAGTTTCGGATTTTGGGAGTTTTGGAGTTTTTAAGTTTTCGATTTTCGGAGTTTTGGATTTTTGGAGTTTTGGATTTTTGCAGTTTTGGCGTTTTCGAGTTTTGGATTTTTGGAGTTTTGGACTTTCGGAGTTTCGGATTATTGGACTTTTGGAGTTTTAGAGCTTTGGAGTTTTGGAGTTCCGGATTTTCAGTTTCGGAGTTTCGGAGATTTGGAGTTTTGGCAGTTTGGAGATTCGGGGTCTTGATGTTTCGGAATTTTGTAGTTTTGTAGTTTTGAAGTTTCGGAGTGTTTGAGCTTTAGAGTTTTAGACTACTAGAGTTTTGGAGTTTTGAAATTTTAGAGTTTCAGATTTTTGGAGTTTTGGAGTTTTTAAGTTTTCGATTTTCGGAGTTCTGGATTTGTGGAGTTTTGGATTTTCGGAGTTTTGGAGTTGCGGAGTTTTGGAGATTCAGGGTTTTGGAGTTTTGGAATTTTGGAGTTTTGAAGTTTTTGAGTTTTGGAGTTTTGGATTTTTGCGCTTTTGGAGTTTCGGAGTTTTGGAGATTCAGGGTAGTGGAGTTTCGGAATTTTTGAGTTTTGGAGTTTTGGAGTTTCGGAGTACCGGAGTTTCGCAGTTTCGGAGTTTCGAAGTTTTGCAGTTTCGGAGTTTTGGAGTTTTGGAGTTTTGAAGTTTTTGAGTTTTGGAGTTTTGGATTTTTGCGCTTTTGGAGTTTCGGAGTTTTGGAGATTCAGGGTAGTGGAGTTTCGGAATTTTTGAGTTTTGGAGTTTTGGAGTTTCGGAGTACCGGAGTTTCGCAGTTTCGGAGTTTCGAAGTTTTGCAGTTTCGGAGTTTTGGACTTTTGGAGTTTCGGAGTTTCGAAGATTTGGAGTTTTAGAGTTTTGGAGTTTCGGAGTTTTGGAGATGCAGGGTTGTGGAGTTTCGGAGATTTGGAGTTTCGGCGTTTTGGAGATTCAGGGTCTTGGAGTTTCGGAATATTGTAGTTTTGTAGTTTTGGAGTTTTGGAGTGTCGGAGTATCGGAGTGTTGGAGTTTTGGAGTTTTAGAGTTTTATAGTTTTGGAGTTTTGAAATTTTTGAGTTTCGGATTTTTGGAGTTTGGAGTTTTTATGTTTTGGATTTTTGAGTTTTGGATTTTTGGATTTTTGGAGTTTTGGAGTTTTTGAGTTTTTGAGTTTTGGAGATTTGGATTTTTGCACTTTTGGAGTTTTGGAGTTTCGGAGTTTTGGATTATTGGAGTTTTCGAGTTTTACAATTTTTGATTTTTGGAGGTATGGATTTTTGGAGTTTCGGAGTTGTGGAGATTCGGGGTTGTGGAGTTTTAGAGGTTCGGAGTTTTGGAGTTTCCGAGTTTCGGAGTGTTGGAGTTTCAGAGTTTTTGAGTTTGGGAGTTTCGCAGTTTTGGAGATTCGGAGTTGTGAAGTTTCGAATTTTGGTGTTTCGCATTATTGCAGTTTTGGAGTTTTCAAGTTTTGGATTTTTGGAGTTTTGGATTTTTGGAGTTTGGACTTTTGGAGTTTCGGATTATTGGACTTTTGGAGTTTTAGAGCTTTGGAGTTTTGAAATTTTAGTTTCGGATTTTGGGAGTTTTGGAGTTTTTAAGTTTTCAATTTTCGGAGTTTTGGATTTTTGGAGTTTTGGCGTTTTCGAGTTTTGGTTTTTTGGAGTTTTGGATTTTTGGAGTTTTGGACTTTCGGAGTTTCGGATTATTGGACTTTTGGAGTTTTAGAGCTTTGGAGTTTTGGAGTTCCGGATTTTCAGTTTCGGAGTTTTGGAGATTTGGAGTTTCGGCAGTTTGGAGATTCGGGGTCTTGATATTTCGGAATTTTGTAGTTTTGTAGTTTTGAAGTTTCGGAGTGTTTGAGCTTTAGAGTTTTAGACTACTAGATTTTGGAGTTTTGAAATTTTAGAGTTTCAGATTTTTGGAGTTTTGGAGTTTTTAAGTTTTCGATTTTCGGAGTTCTGGATTTGTGGAGTTTTGGATTTTCGGAGTTTTGGAGTTGCGGAGTTTTGGAGATTCAGGGTAGTGGAGTTTCGGAATTTTTGAGTTTTGGAGTTTTGGAGTTTCGGAGTTTCGGAGTGTTGGAGTTTTGGAGTTTGAGAGTTTTATAGTTTGGAGTTTTGAAATTTTTGACTTTCGGATTTTTGGAGTTTGGAGTTTTTATGTTTTGGATTTTTGAGTTTTGGATTTTTGGATTTTTGGAGTTTTTGAGTTTTTGAGTTTTTGAGTTTTGGAGATTTGGATTTTTGCACTTTTGGAGTTTTGGAGTTTCGGAGTTTTGGATTATTGGAGTTTTCGAGTTTTACAATTTTTGATTTTTGGAGGTATGGATTTTTGGAGTTTCGGAGTTGTGGAGATTCGGGGTTGTAGAGTTTTAGAGGTTCGGAGTTTTGGAGTTTCCGAGTTTCGGAGTGTTGGAGTTTCAGAGTTTTTGAGTTTGGGAGTTTCGCAGTTTTGGAGATTCGGAGTTGTGAAGTTTCGAATTTTGGTGTTTCGCATTTTTGCAGTTTTGGAGTTTTCAAGTTTTGGATTTTTGGAGTTTTGGATTTTCGGAGTTTTGGATTTTTGGAGTTTGGACTTTCGGAGTTTCGGATTATTGGACTTTTGGAGTTTTAGAGCTTTGGAGTTTTGGAGTTTTGGAGGGTTGGAGTTCTGGATTTTCGGAGTTTCGGAGTTTTGGAGTTTCGGGGTTTTGGAGATTTGGGGTTGTGGAGTTTCGGAATTTTGGAGTTTCGGAGTTTTGGAGTTTCGGAGTTTCAAATTTTTGGAGTTTTGGAGTTTCGGAATATTGCAGTTTCGGAGTTCTGGAAATTCGGGGTTTTGGAGTTTCGGAATTCTGTAGTTTTGGAGGTATTGATTGTTGGAGTTTCGGAGTTTCGGAATTTTTGAGTTGTGGAGTTTTCCAGGTTTGGATTTATGGGGTTCTGGATTTGTGGAGTTTTGGATTTTCGGAGTTTTGGGGTTTCGGAGTTTTGGAGATTCAGGGTAGTGGAGTTTCGGAATTTTTGAGTTTTTGAGTTTTGGAGTTTCGGAGTTTCGGAGTGTTGGAGTTTTGGAGTTTGAGAGTTTTATAGTTTGGAGTTTTGAAATTTTTGAGTTTCGGATTTTTGGAGTTTGGAGTTTTTATGTTTTGGATTTTTGAGTTTTGGATTTTTGGATTTTTGGAGTTTTGGAGTTTTTGAGCTTTTGAGTTTTGGAGATTTGGATTTTTGCACTTTTGGAGTTTTGGAGTTTCGGAGTTTTGGATTATTGGAGTTTTCGAGTTTTACAATTTTTGATTTTTGGAGGTATGGATTTTTGGAGTTTCGGAGTTGTGGAGATTCGGGGTTGTGGAGTTTTAGAGGTTCGGAGTTTTGGAGTTTCCGAGTTTCGGAGTGTTGGAGTTCAAGAGTTTTTGAGTTTGGGAGTTTCGCAGTTTTGGAGATTCGGAGTTGTGAAGTTTCGAATTTTGGTGTTTCGCATTTTTGCAGTTTTGGAGTTTTCAAGTTTTGGATTTTTGGAGTTTTGGATTTTCGGAGTTTTGGATTTTTGGAGTTTGGACTTTCGGAGTTTCGGATTATTGGACTTTTGGAGTTTTAGAGCTTTGGAGTTTTGGAGTTTTGGAGGGTTGGAGTTCTGGATTTTCGGAGTTTCGGAGTTTTGGAGTTTCGGGGTTTTGGAGATTTGGGGTTGTGGAGTTTCGGAATTTTGGAGTTTCGGAGTTTTGGAGTTTCGGAGTTTCAAATTTTTGGAGTTTTGGAGTTTCGGAATATTGCAGTTTCGGAGTTCTGGAAATTCGGGGTTTTGGAGTTTCGGAATTCTGTAGTTTTGGAGGTATTGATTGTTGGAGTTTCGGAGTTTCGGAATTTTTGAGTTGTGGAGTTTTCCAGGTTTGGATTCATGGGGTTCTGGATTTGTGGAGTTTTGGATTTTCGGAGTTTTGGGGTTTCGGAGTTTTGGAGATTCAGGGTAGTGGAGTTTCGGAATTTTTGAGTTTTGGAGTTTTGGAGTTTTGGAGTTTCGGAGTTCTGTAGTTTCGCAGTTTCGAAGTTTCGAAGTTTTGCAGTTTCGGAGTTTTGGAGTTTTGGAGTTTCGGAGTTTCGAAGTTTTGGAGTTTTAGAGTTTTGGAGTTTCGGAGTTTTGGAGATGCAGGGTTGTGGAGTTTCGGAGTTTGGAGTTTTGGTGTTTCGGAGCTTTGAATTTTTGGAGTTTCGGATTTTCGGAGTTTCGGTTTATTGGAGTTTTTGAGTTTTAGAGCTTTGGAGTTTTGAAGTTTTGGAGTTCTGGATTTTCGGAGTTTCGGAGTTTTGGAGTTTCCGAGTTTTGGAGATTCGGGGTTTTGGAGTTTCGGAATTTTGGAGGTTTGGAGTTTTGGAGTTTCGGAATTTCAGTTTTGGAGTTTTGGAGGTTCGGAGTTTCTGAGTTCCTGAGTTTCTGAGTTTCGGAGTTTTGGAGTTTTGGAGTTTCAGAGATTTGGAGTTCCGGCGTTTTGGAGATTCGGGGTCTTGGAGTTTCGGAATTTTGTAGTTTTGTAGTTTTGGAATTTTGTAGTTTCGGAGTTTCGGAGTGTTGGAGTTTTGGAGTTTTAGAGTTTGAGTTTTGTAGTTTTGAAATTTCTGAGTTTCGGATTTTTGGAGTTTGGAGTTTTTAGGTTTTGGATTTTTGAGTTTTGGATTATTGTGTTTTTGAGTTTTGGAGCTTTCGAGTTTTGGAGTTTTGGATTTTTGCACTTTTGGAGATTTTGAGTTCCGGACTTTCGGAGTTTCGGATTATTGGACTTTTCGATTTTTAGAGCTTTGGAGTTTTGGAGTTTTGGAGTTTTGGAGTTCTGGATTTTCGGAGTTTTGGAGTTTCGGAATATTGTAGTTTTGGACTTTCGGAGTTTCGGATTATCGGACTTTTGGAGTTTAAGAGCTTTGGAGTTTTGGAGTTCCGGATTTTCAGGTTCGGATTTTTGGAGTTCTGAAGTTTCGGAGATTTGGAGTTTTGGCGTTTTGGAGATTCAGGGTCTTGGAGTTTAAGAATTTTGTAGTTTTGTAGTTTTGGAGTTTCGGAGTGTTGAAGTTTTGGAGTTTTGGAGTTTTAGAGTTTTAGAGTTTTGGAGTTTTGAAATTTTAGTTTCGGATTTTTGGAGTTTTGGATTTTTGGAGTTTTGGATTTTTGGAGCTTTCGAGTTTCGGAGTTTTGGATTTGTGGAGTTTTGGACTTTCGGGGTTTCGGATTATTGGAATTTTGTAGTTTTAGAGCTTTGGAGTTTTGGAGTTCCGGATTTTCAGTTTCGGAGTTTCGGAGATTTGGAGTTTCGGCAGTTTGGAGATTCGGGATCTTGATGTTTCGGAATTTTGTAGTTTTGTAGTTTTGAAGTTTCGGAGTGTTTGAGCTTTAGAGTTTTAGACTACTAGAGTTTTGGAGTTCTGAAATTTTAGAGTTTCAGATTTTTGGAGTTTTGGAGTTTTTAAGTTTTCGATTTTCGGAGTTCTTGATTTGTGGAGTTTTGGATTTTCGGAGTTTTGGAGTTGCGGAGTTTTGGAGATTCAGGGTTTTGGAGTTTTGGAATTTTGGAGTTTTGAAGTTTTTGAGTTTTTGAGTTTTGGATTTTTGTGCTTTTGGAGTTTCGGAGTTTTGGAGATTCAGGGTAGTGGAGTTTCGGAATTTTTGAGTTTTGGAGTTTCGGAGTTCCGGAGTTTCGCAGTTTCGGAGTTTCGAAGTTTTGCAGTTTCGGAGTTTTGGAGTTTTGGAGTTTCGCAGTTTCGAAGTTTTGGAGTTTCGGAGTTTTGGAGATGCAGGGTTGTGGAGTTTCGGAGTTTGGAGTTTTGGAGTTTCGTAGTTTTGGATTTTTGGAGTTTCGGATTTTCGGAGTTGCGGATTATTGGAGTTTTGGAGTTTTGGAGCTTTGGAGTTTTGAAGTTTTAGAGTTCTGGATTTTCGGAGTTTCGGAGTTTTGGAGTTTCCGAGTTTTGGAGATTCGGGGTTTTGGAGTTTCGGAATTTTGGAGGTTTGGAGTTTTGGAGTTTCGGAATTTCAGTTTTGGAGTTTTGGAGGTTCGGAGTTTCTGAGTTCCTGAGTTTCTGAGTTTCGGAATTTTGGAGTTTTGGAGTTTCAGAGATTTGGAGTTCCGGCGTTTTGGAGATTTCGGGTCTTGGAGTTTCAGAATTTTGTAGTTTTGTAGTTTTGGAGTGTCGGAGTTTCGGATTGTTGGAGTTTTGGAGTTTTAGAGTTTTGTAGTTTTGAAATTTTTGAGTGTCGGATTTTTGGAGTTTAGAGTTTTTAGGTTTTGGATTTTTGAGTTTTGGATTTTTGGGTTTTTGAGTTTTGGAGTTTTCGAGTTTTGGAGTTTTGGATTTTTGCACTTTTGGAGATTTTGAGTTTCGGACTTTCGGAGTTTCGGATTATTGGACTTTTCGAGTTTTAGAGCTTTGGAGTTTTGAAGTTTTGGAGTTTCGGAATATTGTAGTTTTGGACTTTCGGAGTTTCGGATTATCGGACTTTTGGAGTTTTAGAGCTTTGGAGTTCCGGATTTTCAGTTTCGGATTTTTGGAGTTCTGAAGTTTCGAAGTTTTGCAGTTTCGGCGTTTTGGAGATTCGGGGTCTTGGAGTTTAAGAATTTTGTAGTTTTGTAGTTTTGCATTTTCGGAGTGTTGAAGTTTTGGAGCTTTGGAGTTTTGAAGTTTTGGAGTTCTGGATTTTCGGAGTTTCGGAGTTTTGGAGTTTCCGAGGTTTGGAGATTCGGGGCTTTGGAGTTTCGGAATTTTGGAGGTTTGGAGTTTTGGAGTTTCGGAATTTCAGTTTTGGAGTTTTGGAGGTTCGGAGTTTCTGAGTTCCTGAGTTTCGGAGTTTTGGAGATTCGTGGTTGTGGAGTTTCGGAATTTCGGAGTTTCGGATTTTTGCAGTTTTGGAGTGTTCTAGTTTTGGATTTGTGGAGTATTGGATTTTTGGAGTTCTGGATTTTCGGAGTTTCGGATTTTTGGAGTTTCGGAGTTTTGGAGTTTCGGAGTTTTGGAGATTCAGGGTAGTGGAGTTTCGGAATTTTTGAGTTTTGGAGTTTTGGAGTTTCGGAGTTCCGGAGTTTCGCAGTTTCGGAGTTTCGAAGTTTTGCAGTTTCGGAGTTTTGGAGTTTCGGAGTTTCGAAGTTTTGGAGTTTTAGAGTTTTGGAGTTTCGGAGTTTTGGAGATGCAGGGTTGTGGAGTTTCGGAGTTTGGAGTTTTGGTGTTTCGGAGCTTTGGATTTTTGGAGTTTCGGATTTTCGGAGTTTCGGATTATTGGAGTTTTGGAGTTTTAGAGCTTTGGAGTTTTGAAGTTTTGGAGTTCTGGATTTTCGGAGTTTCGGAGTTTTGGAGTTTCCGAGTTTTGGAGATTCGGGGTTTTGGAGTTTCGGAATTTTGGAGGTTTGGAGTTTTGGAGTTTCGGAATTTCAGTTTTGGAGTTTTGGAGGTTCGGAGTCTCTGAGTTCCTGAGTTTCGGAGTTTTAGAGTTTCGGAGTGATTGAGTTTTGGAGTTTCGCAGTTTTGGAGATTTGTGGTTGGAGTTCCGGAATTTTGGAGTTTCGGTTTTTGCAGGTTTGGAGTTTTCTAGTTTTGGATTTGTGGAGTTTTGGATTTTTGGGGTTTGGATTTTCGGAGTTTCGGATTATTGGAGTTTTGGAGTTTTAGAGCATTGGAGTTTTCGAGTTCTGGATTTTTGGAGTTTCGGTGTTTTGCAGTTTCGGAGTTTTGGAGTTTCGGAGTTTCTGATTTTTGGAGTTTTAGAGTTTCGGAATATTGCAGTTTCGGAGTTTTGGAAATTCGGGGTTTTGGAGTTTCCGAATTCTGTAGTTTTGGAGTTTTGGAGGTATTGATTGTTGGAGTTTCGGAGTTTTGGAGCTTCGGAGTTTTGGAGTTTCGGAGTTCCGGAGTTTCGGAGTTTCGGAGTTTTGGAGTTTTGCAGTTTCGGAGTTTTGGAGTTTTGGAGTTTCGGAGTTTCGAAGTTTTGGAGTTCTGGAGTTTTGGAGTTTTTGCAGTTTTTCAGTTCTGCAATTTTGGAGCTTTGGAGTCTCGGAGTTTTCGTGTTTCGGGCTTTTGGGGTTTTGCAGTTTGGAGTTTCGGAGGTACGCATTTTTGGAGTTTCGAAGTTTTGGAGTCCTGGAATTTTACAGTTTTCGAGTTTCCGTGTTTTGGAGTTTCGGAGCTTCGGAGTTTTGGAGTTTGGGATTTATGGAGTTCAAGAATTTTGGGATTTCTTAATTTCGGAGTTTTGGAGTTTCGGAGTTTTACAGTTTTGGAGTTTTAGAGTTTAGAGTTTTGGAGTTCAGGAGTTTTGGGTTTTTGGAGTTTCAGAGATTTGGAGTTTCGGAGTATTAGAGTTTTGGATTTTCGGAGTTTTGAAGGTTTGGAGATTCGAAATTTTGGAGTTTCGGAGTTGTGGATTTATGGCATTTCAGTGTTTTGGAGTTTCTTAAATTCAGTTTCGGAGTATTGCAGTATCGGAAATTGGGAGTTTGGGAGCTTTGGAGTTTTCGCAGTTTTTCAGTTTTGCAATTTTGGAGCTTTGGAGTCTCGGAGTTTTCGAGTTTCGGAGTTTCAGAGTTTTGGAGTTCCGGAGATTTGGCGTTTTGGTGTTTCGGAATTCTAGAGTTTGGAGTTTTGGAGTTTCGGAGGTTCGGATTTTTGGAGTTTAGGAGATTTGGAGTTTTGGTGTTGTGGAGCTTCGGAGTTTCGGAGTTTCGGAATTTTGGAATATTTGAGATAGAGAGTTTCAGAGCTTTGGAGTTTCGGAGTTTTAGAGTAGCGGAAATTGGGAATTTCGGAGCTTTGGAGTTTCAGAGATCTGGAGCTTTGGAGTTCTGGAGTTTTGGATATTTGGAGTTTCGGAGATTTGGAGTTTTGGAGATTCGAAATTTTGGAGTTTCGGAGTTGCGGATTTATGGCGTTTCAGTGTTTTGGAGTTTCTTAAATTCAGTTTCGGAGTCTTGCAGTATCGGAAATTGGGAGTTTGGGAGTTTCGGAGTTCTGGAGTTTTGGAGTTTTTGAGTTTTGGAGTTTTTGCAGTTTTTCAGTTTTGCAATTTTGGAGCTTTGGAGTCTCGGAGTTTTCGTGTTTCGGGCTTTTGGAGTTTTGTAGTTTGGAGTTTCGGAGGTTCGGATTTTCGAAGTTTTGAAGTTTTGGAGCTATAGAGTTCTGAAGTTTTGGAGTTTCGAAGTTTTGGAGTCCTGGACTTTCACAGTCTTCGAGTTTCCGTGTTTTGGAGTTTCGGAGCTTCGGAGTTTCGGAGTTTGGAGCTAAGCAGTTTTGGAGTTTCGGAGCTTTGGGGTTTGGAGTTTCGGATTTATGGAGTGTCACTGTTTTGGAATTTCTTAAATTCCGAGTTTCGGAGTTTTGGAGTTTCGGAGTTTTAGAGTATCGGAAATTGGGAATTTCGGAGTTTTGGAGTTTAAGAGATATGGAGCTTTGGAGTTCTGGAGTTTTGGATTTTCGGAGTTTCGGAGATTTGGAGTTTTGGAGTATTAGAGTTTTGGATTTTCGGAGTTTTGAAGTTTTGGTGATTCGAAATTTTGGAGTTTCGGAGTTGCGGATTTATGGCATTTCAGTGTTTTGGAGTTTCTTAAATTCAGTTTCGGAGTCTTGCAATATCGGAAATTCGGAGTTTGGGAGTTTTGGAGTTCTGGAGTTTTGGAGTTTTTGCAGTTTTTTAGTTTTTCAATTTTGGAGCTTTGGAGTCTCGGAGTTTTCACGTTTCGGGCTTTTGGAGTTTGGAAGTTTTGGAGCTGTAGAGTTCTGAACTTTTGAATTTTCCATTTTGGAGTCCTGGACTTACACAGTTTTCGAGTTTCCGTTTTTGCGAGTTTCGGAGCTTCGGAGTTTTGGAGTTTTGGGTTTATGGAGTTGCAGAGTTTTGGAATTTCTTAATTTCGGAGTTTTCGAGTTTCGGAGTTTCAAAGTTTTGGAGTTCTGGAGTTTTGGCGTTTTGGTGCTTCGCAATTCTACAGTTTGGAGTTTCGGAGGTTCGGAGTTATGGCGTTTCAGTGTTTTGGAGTTTCTTAAATTCAGTTTCGGAGTCTTGCAGTATTGGCAATTGGGAGTTTAGAGTCTTGGAGTTCAGGACTTTTGGAGTTTTGGAGTTTTTCGGTTTTGCAATTTTGGAGCTTTGGAATCTCGGAGTTTTCGAGTTTCGGAGTTTCAGAGTTTTGGAGTTCCGGAGTTTTGGCGTTTCAGAATTCTGGAGTTTGGAGTTTCGGAGTTTTGAAGTTTCGGAGTTTTGGAGCTAAGGAGTTTTGGAGTTTGGAGTTGTGGAGCTTCGGAGTTTTGGAGTTTCGCAATTTTGGAATTTTTGAGATTGAGAGTTTCAGAGCTTCGGAGTTTCAGAGTTTTAGAGTACCGGAAATTGGAAATTTCGGAGATTTGGAGTTTCAGAGATCTGGAGCTTTGGAGTTCTGGAGTTTTGAATTTTTGGAGTTTCGGAGATTTGGAGTTTTGGAGTATTACAGTTTTGGATTTTCGGAGTTTTAGAGTTTTGGAGATTCGAAATTTTGGAGTTTCGGAGTTGCGGATTTATGGCGTTTCAGTGTTTTGGAGTTTCTTAAATTCTGTTTCGGAGTCTTGCAGTCTCGGAAATTGGGAGTTTGGGAGTTTGGGAGTTCTGGAGTTTTGGAGTTTTTCAGTCTTGCAATTTTGGAGCTTTGGAGTCTCGGAGTTTTCGTGTTTCGGGCTGTTGGAGTTTTGTAGTTTGGAGTTTCGGAGGTTCGGATTTTCGGAGTTTTGAAGTTTTGGAGCTATAGAGTTCCGAAGTTTTGGAGTCCTGGACATTCACAGTTTTCGAGTTTCCGTGTTTTGGAGTTTCGGAGCTTCGGGGTTTTGAGTTTCGGATTTTGGAGTTTCAGAGTTTTGGAATTTCTTAAAATCGGAGTTTCGGAGTTAGGAGCTAAGCAGTTTTGGAGTTTGGAGTTGTGGAGCTTCGGAGTTTTGGAGTTTCGGAATTTTGGAATTTTTGAGATTGACAGTTTCAGAGGTTCGGAGTTTCGGAGTTTTAGAGTATCGGAAATTGGGAATTTCGGAGTTGTGGAGTTTCAGAGATCTGGAGCTTTGGCGTTCTGGAGTTTTGTATTTTTGGAGTTTCGGAGATTTGGAGTTTTGGAGGTTCGAAATTTTGGAGTTTCGGAGTTTCGGATTTATGGCGTTTCAGTGTTTTAGAGTTTCTTAAATGCAGTTTCGGAGTCTTTCAGTATCGGAAATTGGGAGTTTGGGAGTTTTGGAGTTCTGGAGATTTGGAGTTTTGGCAGTTTTTCAGTTTTGCAATTTTGGAGCTTTGGAGTCTCGGAGTTTTCGTGTTTCGGGCTTTTGGAGTTTTGGAGTTTAGGAGGTTCGGATTTTCGGAGTTTTGAAGTTTTGGAGCTATAGAGTTTTGAAGTTTTGTAGTTTCGAAGTTTTGGAGTCCTGGACTTTCACAGTTTTCGAGTTGCCGTGTTTTGGAGTTTCGGAGCTTCGGGGTTTGGAGTTTCGGATTTATGCAGTTTCAGAGTTTTGGAATTTCTTAAATTCGGAGTTTCGGAGTTTTGGAGTTTCGGAGTTTTGCGTTTTTGGAGTATTAGAGTTTCGGTGTTTTACAGTTTTGGAGTCTTGGCGTTTAGAGTTTTGGAGTTCGGGAGTTTTGGAGTTTTGGAGTTTTTCAGTTTTGCAATATTGGAGCATTGGAGTCTCGGAGTTTTCGAGTTTCGGAGTTTCAGAGTTTTGGAGTTCCGGAGTTTTGGCGTTTCGGAATTCTAGAGTTTTTAGTTTTGGAGTTTCGGAGGTTCGGATTTTTGGAGTTTAGGAGATCTTGAGTTTTGGAGTCTGTTAAATTCGGAGGTTCAGAGTTTTGGAGTTTTGGATTTTTGGAGTTTTGGACTTTCGGAGTTTCGGATTATTGGACTTTTGGAGTTTTAGAGCTTTGGAGTTTTGGAGTTCCGGATTTTCAGTTTCGGAGTTTCGGAGATTTGGAGTTTCGGCAGTTTGGAGATTCGGGGTCTTGATATTTCGGAATTTTGTAGTTTTGTAGTTTTGAAGTTTCGGAGTGTTTGAGCTTTAGAGTTTTAGACTACTAGATTTTGGAGTTTTGAAATTTTAGAGTTTCAGATTTTTGGAGTTTTGGAGTTTTTAAGTTTTCGATTTTCGGAGTTCTGGATTTGTGGAGTTTTGGATTTTCGGAGTTTTGGAGTTGCGGAGTTTTGGAGATTCAGGGTAGTGGAGTTTCGGAATTTTTGAGTTTTGGAGTTTTGGAGTTTCGGAGTTTCGGAGTGTTGGAGTTTTGGAGTTTGAGAGTTTTATAGTTTGGAGTTTTGAAATTTTTGAGTTTCGGATTTTTGGAGTTTGGAGTTTTTATGTTTTGGATTTTTGAGTTTTGGATTTTTGGATTTTTGGAGTTTTAGAGTTTTTGAGTTTTTGAGTTTTGGAGATTTGGATTTTTGCACTTTTGGAGTTTTGGAGTTTCGGAGTTTTGGATTATTGGAGTTTTCGAGTTTTACAATTTTTGATTTTTGGAGGTATGGATTTTTGGAGTTTCGGAGTTGTGGAGATTCGGGGTTGTGGAGTTTTAGAGGTTCGGAGTTTTGGAGTTTCCGAGTTTCGGAGTGTTGGAGTTTCAGAGTTTTTGAGTTTGGGAGTTTCGCAGTTTTGGAGATTCGGAGTTGTGAAGTTTCGAAATTTGGTGTTTCGCATTTTTGCAGTTTTGGAGTTTTCAAGTTTTGGATTTTTGGAGTTTTGGATTTTCGGAGTTTTGGATTTTTGGAGTTTGGACTTTCGGAGTTTCGGATTATTGGACTTTTGGAGTTTTAGAGCTTTGGAGTTTTGGAGTTTTGGAGTTGTGGAGTTCTGGATTTTCGGAGTTTCGGAGTTTTGGAGTTTCGGAGTTTTGGAGATTTGGGGTTGTGGAGTTTCGGAATTTTGGAGTTTCGGAGTTTTGGAGTTTCGGAGTTTCAAATTTTTGGAGTTTTGGAGTTTCGGAATATTGCAGTTTCGGAATTCTGGAAATTCGGGGTTTTGGAGTTTCGGAATTCTGTAGTTTTGGAGGTATTGATTGTTGGAGTTTCGGAGTTTCGGAATTTTTGAGTTGTGGAGTTTTCGAGGTTTGGATTTATGGGGTTCTGGATTTGTGGAGTTTTGGATTTTCGGAGTTTTGGGGTTTCGGAGTTTTGGAGATTCAGGGTAGTGGAGTTTCGGAATTTTTGAGTTTTGGAGTTTTGGAGTTTTGGAGTTTCGGAGTTCCGTAGTTTCGCAGTTTCGGAGTTTCGAAGTTTTGCAGTTTCGGAGTTTTGGAGTTTTGGAGTTTCGAAGTTTTGGAGTTTCAGAGTTTTGGAGTTTCGGAGTTTTGGAGATGCAGGGTTGTGGAGTTTCGGAGTTTGGAGTTTTGGTGTTTCGGAGCTTTGGATTTTTGGAGTTTCGGATTTTCGGAGTTTCGGATTATTGGAGTTTTTGAGTTTTAGAGCTTTGGAGTTTTGAAGTTTTGGAGTTCTGGATTTTCGGAGTTTCGAAGTTTTGGAGTTTCCGAGTTTTGGAGATTCGGGGTTTTGGAGTTTCGGAATTTTGGAGGTTTGGAGTTTCGGAGTTTCGGAATTTCAGTTTTGGAGTTTTGGAGGTTCCGAGTTTCTGAGTTCCTGAGTTTCTGAGTTTCGGAGTTTTGGAGTTTTGGAGTTTCAGAGATTTGGAGTTCCGGCATTTTGGAGATTCGGGGTCTTGGAGTTTCGGAATTTTGTAGTTTTGTAGTTTTGGAATTTTGTAGTTTCGGAGTTTCGGAGTGTTGGAGTTTTGGAGTTTTAGAGTTTGAGTTTTGTAGTTTTGAAATTTTTGAGTTTCGGATTTTTGGAGTTTGGAGTTTTTAG